>NC_064638.1:1155309163-1156559163 GCF_023864345.2 Schistocerca serialis cubense | reverse complement strand
GTGGTCTGGCGACAACACTGGTCAAGATGCTGAATGAGGTATACTGTTAATTAAGATAATCATCGGATAATGTAAAGTTTAACTATTGTAACTAATTTTCAACAAGTGCCCCCAATAATAACTTTGATTTCAAAAGCAATTTTACATAAAATTTTCATTTAATTGAAGTAACTATTTCGTTCCACTTCCCCTAAACAAAAGTTTCAGTTTTCAATTAGATTACAAAAGAAAAAAAAGGGGAATATTATTATTTGCAATGCAGTTCCTCCAAGCGGTGCGCAACAACAAGAGCAGAAATTTGACTAGGTGTTGCAATGAGGTAAGAATTTAATTTTGATTTTTTGCACAGGGCCAAAGACCGATATTTCGGTTTAATTGAATCATTATTATCACTGAGATTTTCTTATCACTGAATGGACTTTAATTTTTTTATGAAGAACTTATACTTGAGTCAGATTGCGATTCTCACATTTATTGTCATTAAATTTAATTGCTAGGGAGGTTACGTTTGGCTCCTATTCATTTATTAATTCTGTCTTTAAAATTTCAGTGGAGAGGTTACACTTAGCGCAATGTCCATTAGCATTCATAAATAATATTGTCATTCATGTAAAATTTTGGTGGGGAGGTTACAACATGAATAAGTGGTCCAACTAACTAACCTAGACGTGTCAGTTAACAAATTAAGCGCGCCGTCAGTCACGTGTGACTTCAGGCCACTTTTTGTCTGGACGAAATCAGTGCCTGGGAACGGCAGTATCAACGTTAAAAAACAATGTTGTAATTTTATTAAGTTTATGAAAACATTCGGTACAACGATGTTGTTTAGATTAGCTCGTATGACAAAAGGTTAGTTAATTTTCTAGCTGCACTGCGCCCGAATGCTTTGGGTTAGTGTTGTAACATTCGAAACGGTGTCTGCGCACTTTATGCGCCTTTCCTTCCTTTATTTCCCACAGGTGATTTCTTCTTCTTGCATCACTTTGTGGGATCGACTTCCATGCCTGTTGCACTGGGTCGGACGTTTAACGCTGGTTGAGATGACGTGCGATCATGTCCGACGTCCGATGATGTTCCATATGTGCTCGGTTGGAGACAGATCTTGAGATCGAGCGACCAAGAAAACATGTCGACGCCCTGTACAGCAAGTTGAGTCACCCCACAGCGGCAAAAGGGCTGGCGTTATCCTGTTGGAAAACACCCCCACGAATACTGTTAATGAATGACATTACAACAGGTCGAATCACCAGACTGACGTACAAATCTGCAGTCGAGGTGCTTGCGTAACCACGAGAGTGCTTCCGCTGTCATACGAAATCGTAGTCCAGTTCGTATAAGTCCAGGCGTAGATTCAGTGTGTCTAGCACGCAGACAGGTTTTTTGCACGCCCTCAGCTGGCCTCCTTGTAACCATCACACGGCCATCACCGACACCGAGGCAGAACCAGCTTTCATGAGAAAATAAAACAAACCTCCAATCTGTCCTTTAGTGAGCTCTTCCTTGACATAACTAAAGTCGTAAATGGCGGTGGTTTGGGGTTAGTGGAACGCACGCTACAGGGCGTCTGGCTCGGAGACGTCCTTGAAGTAGCCGATTTGTAACATATCGTTGTGTCACTGTGGTGCCAACTTCTGTGCAGACTGCTGCTGCAGATGCAGTACGATGCCACAGAGCCACACGCTGACCACGATGGTCTTCCCTCTCGGTAGTGCCACGTGGTCGACCGGAGTCCGGTGAACTTGAGCGATCGCACGTTCCCATGACCACTGCTGTCAGAAGTCATGTAAAAGTGGTGACAATCCTGCCAAGTCTTTTTGCAATATCGGGGAAGGAACATCCAGCTTCTCATAGCCCTATTAAACGACCCCGTTCTCAGGGAATTGTTGATAATGGCATCTTTCCAGAATGAGATTTTCACTCTGCAGCGGAGTGTGCGCTGATATGAAACTTCCTGGCAGATTAAAACTGTGTGCCCGGCCGAGACTCGAACTCGGGACCTTTGCCTTTCGCGGGCAAGTGCTCTACCAACTGAGCTACCGAAGCACGCCCGGTACCCACAGCTTTACTTCTGCCAGTATCTCGTCTCCTACCTTCCAAACTACGCAATCCCTAAATCGCGAAATCTTGCCACTAGTAATATTAGGTGGCAAGGCTTCACTTTCTAATGGGGATCCCACAGGGTTTTCACTCGCAGCGGGTGACCTCGCAGTTCCGAATAAGTACGCTGGCATGCGCAACAGCGGCCCGGACTACAAGTCCATTAAAAAAAAAAAAAAAAAAAAAAAAAAAAAAAAACAACAGCGGCACCTCCCATCCGTCGTCAAATTAAGATTGTGAAGAGTCCTTCCGTGTCCTGTGCTCCGAAGAAGAAGAAGCTGCGTGATGTTGGCTACCTTGAGTTTGTTGATTACTATTGTTAATGGTTTCATAACCCTGACCGGCTTGGACATGTTCCAGACCGTGCGGCAACATCGCCTCGCCGCCGTGGGTATAAAAAGAGGAGCGATAGCTTTCTTATTACAGTCGATGCTACTTCTGTGTCTGGAAAACAGCACTTTGTGGACACTATTTTGTCTGTTTGGCCTATTTTGGAATATTCTGTTTCAGAGGAACCTTTTGCTCAAGGTCATTTGACTCATTTGCATTGTTATATAAGGATGAAAGAGAAAATGTTTTTAAATGAGGTACGGTCCGGTATTGAATTCATGTTCGGGAGTATTAATGGCGTTTTTGATGTTCAGAATTGTAGAAGTCGAAAGTCTGCACTTATTTACATAACTAAGTAGATAGTGTTCCGATATCGAATTGTAATGATTCGTGTTCGTCATTTAATGTTCGGTTACGAAGGTGGGCTGATAGAAGTACAAGAATTGATTATACGGATCCGTTCTTAGTTAACAATTGGTCAAGGATTCGTTTTATTGAGAAATATTTCGATTCTTTTCAGGCCAATCGGTTGGTTGTGAGGTCTCTGAGCCAGTGTCATCTCAATTACGATGGCTGGGCGGGGCGTGTTGTACGGTGGTATAACAAGGCCTTTCGGTCCACGGAGGTGCGTAAGAAGCAGTTGTACCTTTATGGCGATACAAATATTGGCAAGTCAACCTTAATTGAAAAAAATTCTTTCTCGAAAGCAGCATGTGTATCTACCGTTTTGTTCTGAATTCGGATTTGGCGGGTATGATTCACGTGTACATAATGTAATAGTTTTTGAAGAGTTTGAATGGTCTAGATGGAGGCAGTATGCTTCTACATTGAAGCGTATCGTTGAAGGAAGGCCTGTAACTGTAATTGTAAAAAATAAACCTGGTATGGGTATAAATCATTGTGGACTGGTCATATTTGTATACCGGGCGTGAGTCGTGCTTCGGTAGCTCAGTTGGTAGAGCACTTGCCCATCGAAAGGCAAAGGTCCCGAGTTCGAGTCTCGGTCGGGCACACAGTTTTCATCTGCCAGGAAGTTTCATACAAGCGCACACTCCGCTGCAGAGTGAAAATCTCATTCTGGAAACATCCCCCAGGCTGTGGCTAAGCCGTGTCTCCGCTATATCCTTTCTTTCAGGAGTGCTAGTTCTGCAAGGTTCGCAGGAGAACTTCTGTAAAGTTTGGAAGGTAGGAGACGAGATACTGGCAGAAGTAAAGCAGTGGGTACCGGGCGTGAGTCGTGCTTCGGTAGCTCAGTTGGTAGAGCACTTGCCCGCGAAAGGCAAAGGTCCCGAGTTCGAGTCTCGGTCGGGCACACAGTTTTAATCTGCCAGGAAGTTTCAACGGCATATTTGTCGCCTTAAAGACATTCTTGACTAACATCAACTCACCACGTCTAATCTCAAAAAGTAACTAACTCGGATGACCATTACAGCGTGTATTCGAAGCAAACATTTTCTGCATCCTCATACTGACACAACTGGTGCCACACTTATGCGACTCTTCAACGCATGTCGTCTTTCACATGTAGAAAGACAATGCCTACCAACTTTCGTTTGTGTCACACAACTTCTTCTTGGTGTTGCGATTTTGTTCCGTCAGCGTATATGCGCTGATCTGATCGGAAATGTCAACAGCAGTTTTTCGCTTATTGTCTTTTGTAACAGTTGTTGGTTTTCGATAATCCCCTCATTTCGTTGTCACAATTTCCATTTCACACAAGTATTTGGTGGAAAGAGCCAAAACTTCTGTCATTCAGTTCAGGACCGTAATTTCTCCAGGGTACTCTTTTGCAATCGCTTCACCGCGTTACAATTTGGTCGTTACAATTTCTTTGGGCAATTCCATGCGATTTAGTGGGAGTGTACCAATAAAATCTACACTGATACCCCGAGTACTGATACACAATGTATGGCCTTTGTTGATTATATTTTGAAATAAATTCGTCACAATGTTTGTAGGGGTGGTGTTTTCTTCATTAATTACTTTGCCAATGCTAATTCGAAAACTGTAGCGATATCCAGTATCGCAGCACAATTTCAAAAGTTTGATGCCATGCTTCTGTCTCTTTTGTTCCAGACGATTTATGATTTAATTCGAGAGCCGGCCGCTGTCGCCGAGTGGTTCTAGGCTCTTCAGTCCGGTCGCAGGTTCGAATCCTGCCTCGAGCATGGATGTGTATGATGTCCTTAGGTTAGTTAGCGTTACGTAGTTCTAAGTCTAGGGGACTGATGACCTCAAATGTTAAGTCCCATAGTGCTTAGAGCCATTTGAACCATTTAATTCGGCCTCAGAATAGTATTAGAGAGTCGTCGATACACAGTATTTCAGTAGGATCATAATATTTTTCACTTCGTCGATTACTAACTATACTTTTGAGGGCGATATAAAGCATCAACTTCTGTATTGCCTGCGAAATGCAGCACTCTCACCACAATTGCGAAACGATCTCTTCTTTGGTGTAACGTATGCACGGGAAAACCATGATAATTTTTAACGACAAATGGTACAAGGACTGGTGTTGAAAGGGAAGCTTTATTGATAATCTGTAATAACGTCGTACAGAGATATATAGAAAAGTTAAGATACAATGTCGCTGATGAAGTTAAAGGAATCTTATTTAAACTGAAAATTTTCGATCTAACTTTATCTTCTGTTACCTGTTCTGCGTTCTCGTATGAGCTGCGCGTTACGTAGTGCATGTCTGAATAATTCACGACAAAATTTGTATACTTTATTGAAATATACTTCAAGAATACTTTGGAATATTGTCTCTTTGAGTTATTTGAAAACCAGTTACCAAGTATTAATCAGCGACGGGAGAGAAGAAAGCACAGCTAAAATGTCCGATCGGCTTCCATTAGAACTGTACACGATGTAAAATCATTACTAGAGGATCAGCAAGATTTACCATCTCCAGGAAAGAGAAAACTTAGGGAAAGTAATCCTTGTTGAACGCCAGTTATAACCCCGGCTACGTGACTTGTGAAAATACAGCAAGGAAAGTTAAATCCAAATTTAAAAACAATTATAAATATTTGTTTTATTTCCTTATAATATTAATCTTCGCAGTGAAGAAAGGCGTTTCTTTCTCTCTACGCATAATAATATAAATATTTCACAGGCGACCTCACAGAGACTGTACTTATAACGGAGAATTTTATGTTTGTAAATAATACTAAAATATTTGGTTGTTAAAGCAATGATGAATGTAATTTTCTTTTTTGCGTACATGTCACGAGACAATGTATTATAGCCGGCCGCGGTGGCCGTGCGGTTCTGGCGCTGCAGTCCGGAACCGCGGGGCTGCTACGGTCGCAGGCTCGAATCCTGCCTCGGGCATGGGTGTGTGTGATGTCCTTAGGTTAGTTAGGTTCAAGTAGTTCTAAGTTCTAGGGGACTTATGACCTAAGATGTTGAGTCCCATAGTGCTCAGAGTCATTTGAACCATTTGAACAATGTATTATATAGAGTAAGAGAAAAATCACATAAAACAGGGAAATACAGGATACGTAAGGAATTTTTACAAAACTTAACCTGAATGAATGTATGTAGATGGACACATGACTGACGAATAAGGTAGGAAAAGGCACAATAATTATTCGCCTTTAGCTGTGCAAACACAGTGTAGCTAAATTCAACAGCAGTAGATTTTTCTTTTCTGTGCAGATGATCTAGTAAAAATTTTCAAAACATTTTAGAATTCTATAATGGTACAATACGTGACGATCCGAATACTCTAGTAGAAACAATTACGTTGTTGCGGTCTGGTTTCCATAAAAGGAGCAACCATTTGGTCGTACATGAATTACGGAGTAGAAATTTCTGTCAGGTCCAAGATAAGCGCAACTTACAACATTAATACGAGCGAACATAGTTCATATAAAGGCCGTGAAAGAATCCGGAATTTCTGACAGTCCGATATCGCGAGAACAACGAATATTTACGGGCAATAAGGCATCACAAATACGAATAAACACTACTGCATATGAGCCAAACGACATGCACAAGATAAAGCAATTTTTGAAAAATATGTTTTTGTATAGAAATGTGTCAAATGATTTCGATCAGAAGCTTGTTCAAAAATTTTCGAAAATGTCGAACGATTTTGATCCAAAATCTAGAAATATGTCGAACGATTATTATGAGAAATTTACAAACATGTCGAAAGATTTTGATCACAAATTTTCACAATTACTCGAAGAACAAAAGAGAACTACGTGTAGGTTAGATGACCTGACCGGAAAGCAAAACTATTAGCAAACAGCACGTGACTAGTTACCTAAAACTGTATGTACAATTCATACAGGTGCTTCAGGACTACAGTCAGTTTGCAACGAATTCCCCTACAAAGTGAGAAAACGGTCGGAAGAGACTGGGCTTATGAAACTTGAACAAAATCGTGTTGACACTGACGTAAAAACGTTCAACGACCGTGTGGATCTAGAGCCATTCAACAGTGACACCATACACGCGGAAAAGTTTCTACTGAAGCATCAAACTTGTCGAAAAACTCGTGTTACTGAAATAAAATAATTACCAAAGTATAGGCGGACATCAAAGCTGCCGTACAACGGATTCGTTGTGAACTGGCCACTGACAGATTTAGTTAGAACGAAACGACTACTCTTAATGTAGGAAACATGCAGGAGAGCTTAATAAACGAAAAAAAAAAAAATACCTTTTCACCTCCACTGATTCGTGTTACAGCTAACTGGTGGAAGAGATTTCAGCACATATAGTCAACCACCGACGCCCGTGGCAAGCCAAATGAGTCCCCCTCCCCCCCCCCCGCCCCACTCCCACCCTCCCTGCCCCCCACCCCCACCCCCCGATTGCCACACACATCAGGGCTACATTCACTGGCAACAGGACCCTGTCTGTCATCAATAACGGTAGATGAAAGCCTCTTATGGTATCGCCAATTTCAGGTGATTCCTACTGAGTCAAAGACAGTTCATCCAGTAGCTTTTGTAAGAGTGGTCCGTCAATTACTGCGGCGTGGCTGGACCGAATCAGAAAAAGTAAGCTACGTGATAGGATTAACCGAAGAAAATCTATTGCTCTGGTCAGCGGGTGTGGCGGAACGTTGTCAAATATATCATCAGTCTGAAGTAAATGTTCTAGACAAATTTTGGGCTAACGGTGTGCAGGAAAGTTTACAGCATGAAGTGTTCGACCGACAAACCTTTCAACATTGTTCAATGGGGAAGTAGATTGCCTCCGAATATGCACGAAAATTTAGTCACAATACCATAAACACATCTTGAATATTTCCTATCTGTGTTGGACTCAGCTGACTTAATTCATGACCAATGACGAGGTAAATGAGGCAACACGACCACACAATCAAATTTCTAGAGTAATGGTAACACACAACGCCAAATAATAACAACAGTATCCATGGATGGCACTTCTTTGCGCCACCACAAGACAACAGACCTCCCCAAGGTAGTGTTTGCTGTTCCTCATCTATATAAACGATTTAGGAGACAATCTGAGAACCATCTTACGTTGTTTGCAGATGATGCTGCCGTTTATCGACTAGTAAAGTCATCAGAAGGTCGAAACAAATTGCAAAACGATTTAGAAAAGATATCTGTACGGTGCAACTGACCCTAAATAACGAAAAGTGTGAGGTCATCCACTTGAGTGCTAAACGGAATCCGTTAAACTTCGCTTTCACGATAAATCAGTCTAATCTAAATGCAGTAAATCCAGTTAAATACTCAGGAATTACAATCACAAAAACTTAAATTGGAAAGAACACATATAAAATGTTGTGGGGAAGGCTAACCAAAGACTGATTTTTATTGGCAAGACACTTAGAAAATGTAACAGATCTACTAAGGAGACTGCCTACACTACGCTTGTCCGTCCTCTTTTAGAATAATGCTGCGCGTTGTGGGATACTTACCAGATAAGACTGACGGAGTGCATTGAGAATGTTCAAAGAACGCAGCACGCTTTGTATTATCGCGAAATAGAGGAGAGAGTGCCACGGACATGATGCAGGAATGGGGTGGACATCATTAAAACAACATTGCGGCGGAATCTTCTCACGAAATTTCAGCCATTACATTTCTCCTCCGAATGCGAAAATATTTCGTTGACGACATCCTACATAGGGAGAAACGATTACCATGATAAAATAAGGGAAATCAGAGCCTGTAGGGAAAGAAATAGGAGTTCTTTCTTTGCGCACGCTGTACGATAATGGAACAATAGAAAATGTTTGTGAATCGACATAAAAGTTTTCTGGGTTTGGTACCGCGTCATAACGTAAAAAACTACGTGGCCGAAACGTTGGTTTTTCTCCAGCAGCAGTAGTTTTTTACATTATGACACGGTACCAAACCCAGAAAACTTTTATGTCGACTGACTCTGCCCGCGGAAGCCTACGCAATTAAATGTTTGTGAAGGTGGCTCGGTAAACCCTCTGCCAGGCACTTAAATGTGATTTGCAGAGTATCGATGTAGATGTAGATGTAAAAACTCTGGCTGTCGAGGAAATGACCATTATCAAATGAAAAGAAGTCATAGGTACAAATCCGGATACCAGAACCCACCGAATAATGAAAACAGTTGTCGGTACAACAACTGGCTGTGGACAAAAGGCGATTAAACAGTGAGTATAGGGCAATGAATGCTGGTCCGATACAAAGCAGAGAGGTCACACACGGGAAATAGGGTTCCGCAGTAATGATGATGCTAACTGCCGCAATAGAGAACGTGCGGCGGGCGTAGTTTAACTGGTGGGCAATAGCGAAGCTACTTCGTCACCGACGGAAAACACCGATCGGTCGCGCTAAGCCACCCGACGACGACTGATGGGAGTAGAGAGGGCACATAAAGTCAACTTGTACACTTTGTACAAATATAAATATTAATTTTAAGTTTGGATTTCAGAAAGAAGGGAAATGTTAACTACTATCCACAGAAATCCGAACTGTACTGTACTGGGAGATAATTGAAACTATACTATTTGCAAATATGTACCCTTATATGTATAAATAGCAATTCCAATAACTGAAAACGCTGCAGCTAAACTCAGAGATTAACTTGGAATTGGAATCACTAACGACTATGAGACATAACAGCTTATTGTACTATTATAGAGCATTTACGATATACACTGAGTTGACAAAAGCCGCGGCATGCCTCCTAATATCTTGTCGGACCTCCTTCTGCCCCCCATGGTGCTTTCAACGTTGCATCGACTCATCATGTCGTTGGAAGTCTCCTGTAGAAATAACCAGCAATCTCGCATCTAAAGCCGTCCACAACTGCGAAAGTGTTGCCGGTGCAAGGCCGGCCGAAGTGGCCGTGCGGTTCTAGGCGCTGCAGTCTGGAACCGCGAGACCGCTACGGTCGCAGGTCCGAATCCTGCCTCGGGCATGGATGTGTGTGATGTCCTTAGGTTAGTTAGGTTTAACTAGCTCTAAGTTCTAGGGGACTAATGACCTCAGAAGTTGAGTCCCATAGTGCTCAGAGCCATTTGAACCATTTTTTGCCGGCGCAGGCTTTTTTTTGTGCACGAACTGGCCCCTCGGATAAGTCTCATAAATGTTCGATGGGATTCATGTGGAGCGCTCTGATTGTCCACATTGTTCTTCAAAGTAATCGCAAACACTTATGGCCCGCTGACACGGCGCCTTGTCATCCACAAAATTTTAACCTCTGTATAGGAACATGAAGTCCATGAATGGCTGCTAATAGTGTCCAACTAGTCGAACTTAACCATTACCAAAAAGTGATTGGTTAGACCAGAGAACACCGTCTGTTCCAAGCAACCACAGTGGGTACTATTATGGAGCCACCAGCGGCTTGCACAGTGCCTTGTTGACAACTTGGGTCCATGGCTTCGTGTGGTCTGCGCCACACTTGAACCCTACCACCAGCTGTCACCATCCAAAATTGGAACTCGCCCGACCGGGCCACGGTTTTCCAGCTGATATGGTCACGAGCCCACGAGAGGCGCTGCAGGCGATGTCGTGCTGTTAGCAATGGCACTCGCATCGGTCGTCTGACGCCATATTTGCACTGTCCTTTTGTACCTAGTGTACGCGATACTACCGCGGTCTGTATATGTGCACGTCGCTATCCCATTACCTTTCTCACATCAGTGTAATTCAAAGAGAAAACTTTCAAAAGGTAAGTTTTACCAGCTATCCTGCTAACACTAGAGGTGAACTCCTTAGTATGAGCTGTTTCACCCACACAGCTAAAAAATGGATTAAACAGCGTCTATCTGTTTAGAAGCTGTATTTCAGTTGCAGAAATCAAGATAAGACGCAACATAATATAGATATTTTACAAATACACTCCTGGAAATGGAAAATAGAACATATTGACACCGGTGTGTCAGACCCACCATACTTGCTCCGGACACTGCGAGAGGGCTGTACAAGCAATGATCACACGCACGGCACAGCGGACACACCAGGAACCGCGGTGTTGGCCGTCGAATGGTGCTAGCTGCGCAGCATTTGTGCACCGCCGCCGTCAGTGTCAGCCAGTTTGCCGTGGCATACGGAGCACCATCGCAGTCTTTAACACTGGTAGTATGCCGCGACAGCGTGGACGTGAACCGTATGTGCAGTTGACGGACTTTGAGCGAGGGCGTATAGTGGGCATGCGGGAGGCCGGTTGGACGTACCGCCGAATTGCTCAACACGTGGGGCGTGAGATCTCCACAGTACATCGATGTTGTCGCCAGTGGTCGGCGGAAGGTGCACGTGCCCGTCGACCTGGGACCGGACCGCAGCGACGCACGGATGCACGCCAAGACCGTAGGATCCTACGCAGTGCCGTAGGGGACCGCACGGCCACTTCCCAGCAAATTAGGGACACTGTTGCTCCTGGGGTATCGGCGAAGACCATTCGCAACCGTCTCCATGAAGCTGGGCTACGGTCCCGCACACCGTTAGGCCGTCTTCCGCTCACGCCCCAACATCGTGCAGCCCGCCTCCAGTGGTGTCGCGACAGGCGTGAATGGAGGGACGAATGGAGACGTTTCGTCTTCAGCGATGAGAGTCGCTTCTGCCTTGGTGCCAATGATGGTCGTATGCGTGTTTGGCGCCGTGCAGGTGAGCGCCACAATCAGGACTGCATACGACCGAGGCACACAGGGCCAACACCCGGCATCATGGTGTGGGGAGCGATCTCCTACACTGGCCGTACACCACTGGTGATCGTCGAGGGGACACTGAATAGTGCACGGTACATCCAAACCGTCATCGAACCCATCGTTCTACCATTCCTAGACCGGCAAGGGAACTTGCTGTTCCAACAGGACAATGCACGTCCGCATGTATCCCGTGCCACCCAACGTGCTCTAGAAGGTGTAAGTCAACTACCCTGGCCAGCAAGATCTCCGGATCTGTCCCCCATTGAGCATGTTTGGGACTGGATGAAGCGTCGTCTCACGCGGTCTGCACGTCCAGCACGAACGCTGGTCCAACTGAGGCGCCAGCTGGAAATGGCATGGCAAGCCGTTCCACAGGACTACATCCAGCATCTCTACGATCGTCTCCATGGGAGAATAGCAGCCTGCATTGCTGCGAAAGGTGGATATACACAGTACTAGTGCCGACATTGTGCATGCTCTGTTGCCTGTGTCTATGTGCCTGTGGTTCTGTCAGTGTGATCATGTGATGTATCTGACCCCAGGAATGTGTCAATAAAGTTTCCCCTTCCTGGGACAATGAATTCACGGTGTTCTTCAATTTCCAGGAGTGTAGAAAAAGGGAATGGTGCAGCAGCATACCCCAGTTAGTAGGGGAAGGTGTGTATGAATACAGTGACAGGAACAGCTGATATGAAGTATAATTATGTGTGACTGTATGAGTGTGTCTGAAGACGATAGACACGTGGAGTAGCAAGGCACGTATGAACATCCATCGATGTAAAAGTAACGATAATTATATCTTAAGAGCTGAAAATGTGTGTATGTACATTGAGTCACGGGAGAATAATTGGGTTATGTATTTTCGATTAAGATTTTAAGACATTAGGTTTGGAGTGAATAACACATAATGTGTTCGTTTGCCTATAAAATAAGAAACCGTCTAGTGGTAAATTTTGAAGGAAAGTCAAAACAAGGTCTCTATGAGGGGGAACATTCACCTTATGTGATAGAAGAAGAAACAGGAATCGATTTAGAACAGATAGGATTTCCAGAACTAGAATCGGAATTTAAAAGAGCTTTAGAGGACTTAAGATCAAACAAGGCAGAAGGGGTAGATAACATTCAATCAGAGTTTCTAAAATCATTAGCGGAAGTGCTAACAAAACGACTACTCACGTTGGTGTGCAGAATGCATGAACTGGTTGTGGGGCGGCGGGTGGAATTATTGTTGTTAAATGTTCCTATTATTTAGAATGTTATTTATGCTGTCTTTCGCCGTTCTCAACACTGGCTCTGTAACTACAATATTGGCAACCAGAAAGTGATTAGCAAAACGTGAAGCCTGTAATTAGAATTCCTAGCGCCCACTTCATCTGAGAATACACTTATAGTTACAGCTCATAGCTCTGAGGAATTAGAAGATTGTCCGGGATTTATAATCGAAAACGGTCTTGAAAAAACGTTCTGTATTCTGAAAGTCACAGATGAAAACAAAAGAATCCACACCATCTAACTAACAGATCAGTTCTGAGTCTAATGCGCCGATGCAACTATAAATGTCCAAATTAAATGTTTAAATGAATGCTCGCCATAATTTGATGATAAGGTTCATCAAACGCCACGCTATATAATGGTAGAATGTCTGTCCCGCGGCGGCACGTGAAAATACGACATACGCAAACTGAAGATCGATAATTAAAGTCAACCCAGAATTAACACTTCACTCGAAAATGATTTCATGGTTACGCGTATCCTGAGTAACTTAATACGGCATCCGAGGCTGTCTGTAGCAATGATACCGACGCGACGCGACTCCCGACACAGATGGCGTGTTATTCAGCGTCTGAAGAGAACTAGGGCCTTTCTTCTTGGCGCAGCGTTCTTATATATAAAGCCGCGGTGCGGACGGCTAAGGGAACGCCTGATCAAATCGGCTCTCCCGACTAGCCGCTGGGCTAGTAATGCACCACTTTAAGTTACCGAATAAATCATAGCTTCTCTTGCTGATGGCCGATGAAGCTCTTAATTTAAATGTGCATTCAGCACGCAGGTAAGTATTGATAATAAAATTTTGACGTGGCTAAGTTAAATATTTTGGGCGAGAGAATTAATTTAATTACACTGCACGCAGTAGACGAGCTCTGAACTGGCCCTTTGGAGATACGCTATCGCTATAGTTTTATAGGTATTCAAATGAAACTTCTCACATCTTCATAGTTATAGCGGATCTCCAACCTACTTAAATATAAACATCCTAGCCTTATTTATTAGCCTACTTAATCTATCTTGCTTCCTTAAGTTTTAAGACAAAACCCAGAAAATATTGAATTTCAACTAAAATCTTAAATTGTGAGATCCAGAAGACTGTTTATATTAAATAATTATGAATAATGAATCTAATTATAAATTTTTAACTCTCTAGATCTTTTCTGTTGCGCCAATGATTTTTACAGAAAAACGTCCAAATTTCGAAAATGGCTAAAGTTATCGAACTGATATTCAACACACATTAATTTAGTATTACTCCTGACATGCTGGAAATGTTTTAGGTTATTTGCTTGATTTTTAATGTATTGCGCAATAATTATGACGTCAGAGCTAGTTACAGCAGACTGGCTGGCACACAATGGAAAGACTGATGTGAATTTACTACAGCATGAGTAGGCTGCTTCCCTACATGGTGACATATCATATGACTTTCGGAAAAATATCATCCACAAAATTCCTAAGACTTCATGAGTTGATGAGTGCAAGAGTTGTCGCACACTCAGCTTAACAACTCATGCATGCAAGTTGCTAACAAGAATTATATCAAAAGAATGGAAAAGATAATTGAAGATATGTCAGATGACGATCAGTTTAGCTTTAGGAAAGGCAAAGGAATCAGAGAGACAATTCTAACGTTTCGGCTGATATTGGAAGTAAGACTGAAGAAAAATCAGAACACATTCATAGGGTTTGTCGACCTGGAAAAAGCGTTCGACAATGTAAAATGGTGCAAGATGTTCGAAATTCCCAGAAAAATAGGGGTAAGCTACAGTGAGAGACGGATAATATATAGAATATGTACAAGAGCCAAGAGGAAATAATAAGAGTGGATGACCAAGAACGAAGCGCTCGGATTGAAATGGATGTAGAGGAGTGATGTAGCCTTTCGGCCCTAATGTTGAATCTGTAAATTCGAGAAGCAATGACAGAAGTAAAAGTAAGGTTAAGGAGTGAAATTAAAATTCAAGTCGAAAGGATATCAATGACAGGATTCGCTGATTACATTGCTATTTTGAGCGAAAGTGAAGAAGAATTACATGATCCGTTGAACTGAATGAACAGTCTAATGCGTACAGAAAATGGAGTGAGAGTAAGTCGCAGAAAGACGAAAGTACTGAGAAGTAGCAGAAATGATAAGATCGAGAAATTTAACATCATGATTGATGGCCACGAAGTAGATGAAGTTGAGGAAGTCTACTACCTACACAACAAAATAACCAACGACGGACGGAGCAAGGAATACGTCAAAAGCAGACTAGCACTGGAAAAAACGGCATTCTTGGTCGGGAGAGGTCTACTAGTATCAAATATAGGCCTTAATTTGAGGAAGAAATTCTCAATACGTACGTTTGAAGCACAAGATTGTATGGTAGTGAAACATGGGCTGTGGAAAAACTGAAAGGGAAGAGAATCGAAGCATTTGAGATGTGGTGATATAGACGAATGTTGAAAATCTGTTGAACTGATAAGATAAGGAATTATGTGGTTCTGCGCAGAATCGGAGAGGAAAGAATATGTGGAAAACATTATAAGGAGAAGGGACATGATGATAGGACATCTATTAAGACATCAGGAATGACTTCCATGGTACTAGAGGGAGCTGTAGAGGACAAAAACTGTAGAGGAAGACAGAGATTGGAATACTTCCAGTAAATAATTGCTGGACGTAGGTTGCAAGTGCTACTCTGAGGGGAAGAGGTCGGCACAGGAGAGGAATTCTGGCGGGCCGCATCAAACCAGTCAGAAGACTGATGAAAAAAAGACGAAACCTTACCTCGCAAATATAAAAGCTCTCTGTAAACTTATGTCAACGTTTTATGACTTTCTGATTGTACAAATTACCGTCTGCTGTCATCGACAGGTACTTAGGTTTTCGTTTCCAGCAGACAATAGGGGCACAAGTGATGCAACGTGAGTACGGGAAAAATGAGATGATAATTTTTAATGACAAACGGAACGAGGACTGATTATGGAACAATATATATTCACGATCTGTATTTACGTTGTATAAAGACTGACATCAAAGTTAAGATATAATGTCACTGAAGAGGCCGAAAGAATCTGAATTAAAATGAACACTTCCGATCTACTTTTATCTTCTTTTATCAGCTCTGTGTTTCTCGTATAAGTTCCGTGTCTGAATAATTCGTGATATAATTTGTGTATTTGATTAGAATGTACAAGCAAATTTGAAATACTGTCTCACGAGTTGTTCAGAAACAAGAATGAAACCATTAAACAGCGGCAGAAGAGAAGAAAGCACAGCTAAAAAATCTGATGGTCTTCCATAAAAATTGCACACAGAATAAAATCAGTAGGACGGAAAACGGTATCACTTGCCGGGAAAAATGAAATTTCGATCAGGTAATCTTTATAAGACACGAGTTATAATCACCGCTATACGAAAATACAGAAAGGAGTATTAAACTCAACATTAAAAAGAATTGTAAGAATTTATTTTATATCCTTATATCATTAATCCTCTTTGTGAAGAAAGTCGTTTCTTTCTCTCTGCACATAATAATATAAATATGAGTATTTCACTGATCACCTTTCGTGGGAATTGACTAAACACTGGATTCTAGTACCAACATAAATGTAAGTATGAAAGCTGCACTAATTCCAGCCACAAAATCAATCCAAACAACCGCACTATTTCATCCTTGGCTTTTGCCACCCAATGTTGGCATCAAACGTTTGTAAATCTTTGTCTCGTATGTAGCATAAATACGCGACAGTGGTGGAATAAATGTTTGTCTACTGACATTTTGAAATATTTTACCAATGACAAGAAGCTTCGACTTTGTTACACCTCTACATCTACATCTACATATATACTCCGCTAGCCACCAAGCGGTGTGTGGCGGAGGGCACAATTTGCGCCAAAGTCATATTTCCCCCCCCCCCCTCTCTCTGTTCCATTCGCGGATCGCGAGAGGGAAAAAACGACTGCCTGAACGCCTCAGTACGAGCTCTGATTTCCCTTACCTTTTAATGGGTATCATTACGTGATTTGAAAGTTTATGGTAATAATATACGCTATACATCCTCGGTGAAGATCGGATTTCGGAATTTAGTGAGCAGCCCGTTCCGTTTAGCGCGCCGTCTCTCTGAAAGTGTGTCCCACTTCAAACTTTCTATGAGATTTGTAAAGCTCTCGCGATGGCTAAATGTAGCAGTCACGAATCTTGCCGCTCTTCTTTGGACCTTCTCAATCTCTTGAATCAGACCCAACTGGTAAGAGTCCCATACAGACAAACAATACTCTAAGACTGGACGAACTAACATGTTGTAAGCTATTTCCTTTGTTGAAGGACTGCATCGCTTCAGGATTCTACCAATAAACCGCAATCTAGAGTTCGCCTTACCCGAGACGTGTGTAATCTGATCATTCCATTTGAGATCATTTCGAATAATCACACCCAGATACTTGACGGATGTTACCGCTTCCAAAGACTGGGCATTTATTTTGTACTCGTACATTAATGAGGATTTTCGTCTTGTTGACGCAATAGGCTACACTTACTAATATTGAGAGATAACTGTCAGTCATTACAACATGCATTTATTTTCTGCAGATCCTCACTGATTTCTTCACAACTTTCGTGTGATACTACTTTCCTGTAGACTACAGCATCATCGGCAAACAGTCTAATGCCGTTGTCAATACCATCAACCAGATCGTTCATGTAAATCATAAAAAGCAGCGGACCTATTACGCTTCCCTGGGGCACACCTGAAGTTACGCTTGTTTCTGTTGAAGTCACCCCATTCACGACGACATACTGCTCCCTGGCTGTTAGAAAACTTTCTATCCAACCGCATATGTCATCGGATAGACCGTAAGCGCGCACGTTTTGGAGCAAGTGACAGTGCGGAACTGAGTCGAGCGCCTTTCGAAAGTCGAGAAATATGGCATCACCCTGGGAGCCGGTATCTAGAGCCTGTTGTATATTGTGCACAAAGAGGGCCAGCTGTGTCTCGCATGACCGCTGTTCCCTAAAACCGTGCTGGTTTCTGCAGATGAGCTTCTCAGTGTCTAGAAAGGTCATTATGTCTGAACATGAGATATCTTCCATGATTCTACAAGACATCGATGTCAGTGAAATTGGCCGGTAATTATGTGCATCTGATTTTCTACCCTTTTTATGGATTTCTATGACCTGGGCCTTCTTCCAGTCCTCTGGAACTTTCCGCTGTTCCAATGATCTCTGATAGACGATGGATAAGAATGGTGCTATATTTGTAGCATAGTCAACATAAAATGTTACGGGGATACCGTCTGGGCCAGATGCCTTCGTGGCGTCTAAGGATCTTAACTGTTTTACAATCCCAGATACACTAAACACTATGTCAGACATCCTTGCGTTTGTTCGATAATTGAAAGGGGGAATGGTGCTGCAGTCCTCTACCGTAACGACTTTTTGAAAGCTAGGTTTAGAATGTCGGTCTTCTGTTTAATATCATCAGTTACATTACCCATACAGTCAGCCGGAGAAGGTATTGAATTATTTATAGCGTTCATAGATTTTACGTACGACCAAAAATTGTTTGGGGTTATTTTTCGAATCTGCAGATAAACTATTGCTTTCAAGTTCGTTAAAAGAATATCTTATTGTCCTTCTGACATTTGCTTTCATTTCGCGTGATTTCCGTTTGTCAGTGGGGCAGTGACTACGTTTAAAACGACTGTGCAAAATTCTCTGCTTTCTCAGCAATTTCCAATTTGTTGTACCAAGGTGGATCCTTTCCCTCCCCTATATTTTTGCTAGGCACATACTTCTCTAGCACATGGTGGACAACATCTTTAAATTCCGACCAAAGATGCTCGATATCTTTGTGTCCCGCGGTGAATCCTTGGAGCTGACTATGAAGATATTCATTAATGACACTTTTATTTGCTTTCCCAAACAAGAAAACTCTACGCTGTTTCTTTGGTTTTTTAGCAGCTTCCACTGACATAGAAGCCACGACGACGATATGGTCGCTAATACCTTTTTCTAGATCAACTTTCTCAAAAAGATCAGGTCTGTTTGTCGCCAAGTTATCTAATGTGTTCCACACACCACCTCCCATAGCATCAGACCTATCCTTCAAAACACTGTCCAATCCGAGTTCAAAATTTCACTGCTTCTTATGTCTGGTTTCAACCAGCTTTCGGTACCTAATACAATATTGGCATCGCTACTGTTTATTTCGGAGAGTAACTCGGGGATCTTGCTACAGACACTTCGACAATTTACTAACATGGGATTAAGCATATTTAAATCCTTTGGAATGACCTGTTTAGGCGAACTAACAATTTTTACAGTTGGCACACCCACTCAGTGACATGAACTGGTAATTTTTCAGGCCAACGGTTTGTTTCCCGTGGGGTGGAACCTAATGTAAAAAAACCTCATGTGCACCCCACAAATACTGTGCTACCCATGTAATTGCTTCCTGTGTGTAGTGCACCCCTGATCTTTGCACATTTTCATCACTCACTTTGGCACCATGGGCAGTCGTGAAATGCACAGTGTTTGGCCGATTACCTCAAGGCTCAACCACGTACTTTTGATTACTTATTGAACAGTCAGACGAACTGTCACATTTAGATGAAGGCAATCGCATTGCACGGTGATGTTTACATAGTACAAATAAAGCAGTCGATGAACCACTGGCTTCTCCTCGTGAAGTTTTTGCTATGTGGGTAAGAAAACTTTTTGAAAATAGTCGCTGTGAAACTAGTCCCACCTTACCTAATTGTGGACTTCTCTAACCGTTAGTACCGTGGAGGCTGCCTTCCTGCCATAGAACGCCAGCTTATACTCCAACTAAACGAACGTCAAGTGGTGTACTTACATTTCGTTTACCTACCCAGTTCGGCGACAGTTGCCGAACGAATAATTTCCACGGTAATCCCTGTGTTTTAGGTGGCGCGTCCTAGGAGATCGTCGGATGGGTTGCAGTAACGGCAGGCGCACCACTACACGTCCGTTTATACTCTACAACTCAGCACATGTGAAGTAGTCCTGGAACTGCTGCCTCAGCGGGAAAACAGTAAAACTGGCTGCGTGTTCAACATGTTAAGAGAATAACGTATGGTCACCCGGGATCGCTGGTATATAAAAATCCTACACACCTGTCCTCTGTCTTCCGGCCTCGAGCCATCGCCACAGAGTGAAAATCTTCTGGAAACATCCCCCAGGCTGTGGCTAAGCCATGTCTCCGCAATATCCTTTCTTTCAGGAGTGCTAGTTCTGCTAGGTTCGCAGGAGAGCTTCTGTAAAGTCTGGAAGGTAGGAGACGAGGTACTGGCAGAAGTAAAGATGTGAGGACGAGGCATGAGTCGCGCTTAGGTAGCTCAGTCGGTAGAGTACTTGCCCGTGAAAGGCAAAGTTCCTGAGTTCGAGTCTCGATCCAGCACACAGTTTTAATCTGCCAGGAAGTTTCTTAAGTTGAGTCTATTTCTTGCTGCATGATCATGGACAGAGCTGTTTGTGCAGTCATTATCAATGTTATTTCTGATGTGTGTAACTGACTGGTAAATGTATTCACATGGAACAGTTAAAATCCTCAGTGGCTTGAACAGATCTTTACAATGAGCTCGACTAGTATTTTTGGTTATCATCCTTATGGCTCTTTTCTGGAGTTTGAAACTCAGATACTTATAGACGCTTGTAGAACAAATGCTCGATCAGTCATTGGACGGACCGTCTGTCATCGTCGCAACAAGGTCTCGCAAACCTGCCCTATCTCCCGCTTGCCGGCCGGCTGCATGCAGCTGTGAATCCTGCAACGTTGGAACGTGCGGACACTCTCATTCGAGGTGATCGATGGATCACAATAAATACCTGACTGCTCAACTGGACGTCTCTGTTGGTAGTGCTGACACTCTCGTCCACCAGTTGGGCACTCAAAAAAGTGTGACCTCTGCGTTCCTCGCTGCCTAACGGAAGACGATAAAGGGCAACGAAGGACCATCTGTGCAGAAATCCTTGCTCGTTAGGAGGCTGATCGTCTCCGAGTACAGTCACAGGTGATGGAAAATGACCTCGAACCGGAAACTAAACAGAAATCCAAGGAGTGGCGCCACACCTCCTCCCTTCTGAAGGAAAAGATCAAAGCCATACCCTCAGACGGTAATGAAATGGCGACGGTCTTCTGGGACTCTGAAAGAGATATTCTGTTTGATGTCCTATCTCATGATGCAAGGATCAACTCGGAAGAGTATTGTGCTACAGTCACGAAACTGAGGAAACGACCTCCTCGTGTTCATCGCCAAAAGAATACAAACGAACGTCTCCTTTTCCTCGAAAATACAAGGTCTCACTAAAGTCTGCGCGTCCAAGACGAGCTCACAAAACTTCATTGGACTGTTCTCCCTCATCCACCCTACAGCCCAGATCTCCCACCTTTCGACTTCCATCTGTCTGTCCCAATGAAGGATGCACTCCGCGGGAAGCAGTATGTGGATGATGAGATCGTCACTGATGTAGTGAGACGTCGACGAGTTGAGTGGTACCGTGCGAGCATAAATTTTCTCGCAGTGAGATGGCGTAAGACCATCGCATTGAACGGGAAGTATGTTGAAAAGTATGGTTTTGTAGCCACAAGAGTGGGCAATAACGTAGTGTATTGGAATCCTAAATGAAGCCAACCTGCTTTAACAAACAAAATGTGTTGCATAATCTATTGAACGCACCTCCTATTTGCTTAACCATAGTGTCAATTTTAGGACTTTTATCCCCTCTCTTATATCAAACCACACATTCAACACTGCTCTGCAAAACTTAAGGACGAGTTAGATAAAGTAACTTAACGTACACTGGAGAGCCAAAGAAACTGACACGCGTGCCTAATATCGTGTAGGGCCCCCGAGAGAACGCAGAAGTGCCGCAACACGAGGTCACATGGACTCGACTAACGTCTGAAGTAGTGCTGGAAGGAACTGACACCATAAATACTGCACGCCTGTCCATAAATCCGTAAGAATACAAGCGGGTGGAGACGTCTTCTGAACAGGACGTTGCAAAGCATCCCAGATATGCTCAATAATATTCATGCCTGGGGAGTTTGGTGGCCAGCGGAAGTGTTTAAACTCAGAACAGTGAACTTGAAGCCACTCTGTCGCATTTCTGGACGTGTGGCGTGTCGCATTGTCCTCCTGGAATTGACAAAGTCCGCCGGAATGCACAATGGACATGAATGGATGCAGGTGACCAGACAGGGTGCTTACGTATGTGTCACCTGTCAGAGGTCGTATGTAGACGTATCACGGGTTCCGTATCACTCCAACTGCACACGCCCCACACCATTACAGAGCTTCCACCAGGTTGAACAGTCTCATGCTGACATGCGTGCTCCACCACCCGCTCGATACAATTTGAAACGGGAGTCTTCCGATCAGGCAACATGTTTCCGGTCATCAACAGTCCAATGTCGGTGTTAACATGTCAAGGCGAGGCGTAAAGCTTTTTGTCGTGCAGTTATCAAGGGTACACGTGTGACCCTTCGGCTCCGAAAGCCCATATCGATGATGTTTCGTTGAATGGTTCGCACGCTGACACTTGTTGATGGCCCAGCATTGAAATCCGCAGCAATCTACGGGAGGGGAGTACTTCCGTCACGTTGAGCGATTCTCTTGTCCTTGGTCCCGTTCTTGCAGGATCTTTTTCCGGCAGCAGCGATGTCGGAGATTTGATGTTTTACCTGATATTAACGGTACACTCGGGGAATGGCCGTACGGTAAAATCCCCTCTTCATCGCTACCAAGGAGATGCTGTGTCCCATCGCTCGTGCGTCAACTGTAACACCACGCTCTCAGACTCACTTAAATCTTGATAACCTGCCGTTGTAGCAGCAGTAAAGGATCTAACAACTACGCCAGGCACTTGTTATCTTATATAGGCGTTGCCGACCGCAGCGTCGTATTCTGCCTGTTTACATATATCTGTATTTCAATACGCAGGCCTATACTAGTTGCTTTGGCGCTTCGGTGTATTAACTACGCGGTGGAAATAAATAAAAATGCGGGAGCCTGTTCACAGAAGTGTCCCATTCGAGTACAAAAAGTTGGGCGTCACGCGCCTTGAGGTCAGTGCTTTGTAGCGCAAAATGGGCCATATTCCAGAACTCGAAGCAATTCATGGAACGGGAATAGACAGCGCGTATCAAGCACCAAGCAGTTACGATGCACTGAGGTAGTATTCTTCACTGAAACTGGAGTTCGGTGTTGGTCACAGCATTGTTTAACCTGCGTCAGGAGCGTTCCGAAGCACTGCTGGCCGACGAAGAGGAGTTGGTTGACTGCGGTCAACTACTGCAGCAGGTTATCGCTACACTATGCAACAGGCAAGAGAGGATCCACGTCAAACAGCGGGTTCACTTGCCAACCACATTTAACAAGACCGCAAAGCACGATATATGACGCTCTGGTGTGGCGGGGCCACTGCGTGGGGGGTGGTCTCTTTGTCCTTTGTGTTCCATTGACACACACGCATCGGGGCACCGTTTGCGGTCGTGGCGAGAGTGTAGGGGTTGTACCAACTAGGAATGCGATAGTGTGATGTTCTGGGGTGAGAGTAGATTCAGTCTGAGTAGTAGTTCTGTATGTAGCTTCATACGGGGGGAAGTGGGAACACCCACTGACCGTTGCCGAACATAATCGTTTTCGTGGTCCAGGTGTTGTGATGTGGTGAGGCACAATGTTGCAAGAGCGTACTGACCTCCAACTCTTTGAACACGGTACACTCTCCGGTCAAGGTTATCGTAACACTGTACTCCTACCTTACGTGGGTCTTTTCAGGGGTGCATTCGGGTCCTGACTTCGCTTTTATGGATGACAAGGCGCGACGGCATCGATCAGCACATTTTGTAATCCGCCCCCCGTCCCCCCCCCCCCCCTCCTCCTTCCTTTTTCTTCTTCTTCCATTTACCGTCACATTAAGCAATGCCCAGTCTAAATAATTAATAAGCAAAGTTTTTTATGAAGATTTGAGACGATCGAAGGTTACAATAAACTTTCAAGTTTACTTAACTTGTCACATTGAGATGGCTTAAGTTCTTCTTTTCTAGAGGTTTCATTCTTGAAGCTGAAAATCTAACATCAGGTCCTCACGGTTGGTTTGAACTGAATAAATTGGAAGATTGTTGTTACAAAATTTTTTACGTAAATATATTTTCCACTGATTTTCTCACATTTTAGTAAACCATACAGTAGTTTGACTTTTCACATTAACAAAGCCGAAATTATCATTGCTCGCTCCTATCATACGAAAATACGTCCTATCATATCAGAGGGAAGCTAACGACTCCCTTACTCTGCAGAAATAACAATAATCAAAAGGGTTACAATTTTTCTTAAGAAATGAATTTCTACAAGTTTTCGTTACATTTTTAATTTCGACTATTATTTCATAAATGAATCCAGAAACAAACATATTGAACAGTCGACACCCTCACTCTGCGGAAATAAAATATTCGAAAGGGATTACAGTTTGTAACACGCCCGGGAGTACGAATGGAGGTGGGGGGCCTTTTAACTGTTTGTCGTTTCGTGACCGTGCGCCCTGTCCACACCACGTACCTGCTAATCCCGCGGCAGTCGTACTGTTCTGCTCCACACTGCTGCTGTCTTGCCTGAAATTATTTTTGGAAATATGCAAGCGAATAAGGGGAGCCACTCAACGTTAAAAGACAACACTGTTCGACATCTGGTATGAACAACTATATTCTGAGATTATTTAAAGGAAAATCGCCGGTGCACTTCTAATTCAGAAGCGTTATCCCAATTAATGGATGATTAACAGTCCACAAAATATCATTTGGACGAGCGTACGCGTAACCTACACGACGCGGGTGATTGATGATGATGCGGAAGCCGAATGATCGAACGAAAGTTCTTACGCTCGTCACACATACAGATACCTGGTAATAGTCCTCCTTGTCACTAGTAATGATATAATTTTTCAGTTCTCAGTTCTCACTTGTACGAGCGTGCGCGTAACCGTCGCGGCGCGGCTGATTGTTGATAATGCGGTAACGCGATGATCGAACGCACGTCCTCGCGCTCGCTACAAGACACTGGCACTTGACTGCACTCTTTTATGGTAACTAATTTCTACTGATTCACATCAGTTCATTCTGGGAGACCGAACAAGGCGCGGATGATCGATGCTGTGCGACACGCAACGAGAGGAAACATAAATACATTATCGACGGAACTGCTCACTTTTTCATTACTTCTTGACGCCTTTTCCTCTGAATCATTTCCATATTTCATCGCTTTACTGTAACAGCACTTGTGGCAGCACTTCAACCTGAATACTAAAAAAAGCCTCTCACATGCAGAGCTACACACTACACAACATAACAGTACCGTGTCCCGCGCTCGACTCTACAGACGCGGCTGCCCACAAAGATACTCCACAACTAAACCAGCGATATGACAATACGCTTACAAGTTTTTTTTTAAGAAATGAATTCCTGCTGGTTTTCGTTACATTATTAATTTTGAATATTATTTCATAAATCAATCCAGCAATAAACACATTAAACAGTACAGGATTCAGTAATTTATAACAGAAATGTTAAGTGTGCAAATAATTCGTAATTTCAAATGTTTCTAAAAAAGTAGTTTTTACTGTACATTCAGAACTAGTACTTATCGATTATAACTTCGAAACTAAAATATTTTATAAATTGATTCCTTTTCATTAATTTTAGCTTGAAATATAACATACTATGTGTTAAATTATATGAAATTTTTCAGAAAAGCAACAGATATAATCTGATCTGTCCAAAATTCGAAAAATAATGCCAGTATCGACAACCACTGTTGAGGAAAATTCATGTAAGAGGAGGATGCCTGGATATAAGTTGAAGGAGCTCTTGGAACGAGTGCATGATTTGTGAATTGATGGCGAGGCACTGAACGATGAAATATGTCTCAGAAAAATAATGTAACAAAATGTGTCTCAGCTGCTTATAAGTTACTCTCCAAAAACCTGTCTAGAGGAATTGAGAAAACTTTCCGATTGTTTCAGTGGTAATTGTAAAGCAAGTTTCTGAGAAGACAGGTCATACTAGGAACAGATGTTCAGTCTCAAGAGCATTCTGAGAACTAAAGCAATATGAAACCAGAAACAGCAGTAATTTTTCTCGACTTCATAAAAGCACACGACTCGATGACGGACAAACATTACCTACCGTTTTAGAGAAATTCGGAATTTATGTATGTTAGCAGGTGGGGACATTCAGCGGCCAAATAACTGTTAAAATTCGTGGTCAACCTGCCTTTTATTTTGCACAATTCGCTTCGCTACTAGTTTCGACCAAATGACCATTATCAAGCATAATGGTATAACTTTCCAGCCGTTTATGCCAGCTAATGGTTGATAATCGTAATTTTACCGAAACAACTAGCGAAGCGAACTGTGCAAAATAAAGGAAAGCTGAAGGTTCATCATGAATTTTAACAAAAATTCGGAATTGACAGAAAACCAAGTGAATTCGTAAATTTATCCCTTACAGTCTTTTTCGAGAAATCTCTCAACCGTTTGAAATGAGGGCAGGGGTCAGACAATGCGACACATCATCCCAAATTCTCTTCAGTATCTTCCTGGAGAAAACAATGGAAACCTCGGAAGAAGCTCTGAAGTTGGTTATAAAAATTAAAATACATCTTGGAAAGAAAGGAAACAACCCGCTCTCACCAATGACGTTTTTCCCTTTTAGCCACAAACTGGAGGGATGGACAAAGAATGCTGGAGATCTTTTACGAAATCACTGGAGAAAAAGGTCTCAAAGTCTGGTGAAATGTTGTAATATATGGCGCACAGGCACAAACGGAGAAAGAAATCGAGATAAAAGAGGGAAGATTGGAAGGACAGTCACATTAGATCCTCAGAAGTATGGTTCTAATACAAGGGACTGAATAAAGAAAAAGTCAAAGAACGTGGCAAGAAATTGTGTTCTGCTTATAGGCTGACACAGAAGTGGTTCAACAAATGAGCGCTGTCCTTCAGTGCCAAAACGGGCACTATAATTCGTTTATAATGTAAGACGTGTATATTTATTTTGTCTATTGTCAAACCACAATTTATGAAAGATGTTTATATTTTATTAATAGGATTAAGTAGGAATAATTAATATTTGTCATGTTGGAAATAATTGTGGTAGCAGTGAATGTCTGCACCAAAGTATTGTTGGCAAGAGAGACCGCAAATTGATATAATTTTAAAAAGGGCGGGAGAGACCGCGTATGGATACATTGTAAGAAAAGAGCGGTAAAGACCGCGCGTTGATACATTTCGTAGTGGTAGCAGGGATTGTCTGCACCAGAAAGCATTGTTGGCGGGAGAGACCGCACTTTAGCGTTCGCAGGAAGTCAATAGTAAGCGAGATGTGAAGCGAGTTGGTAGCAGGTCTGAAGCGAGAAGTTGAGAGGAACAGTGTGCCTGCCAGCCACTAGCTACGATTTACAAGAGATTATAAATGGATGTACAGAGACATCAACTAACTATTATCATAAGAGGAACTAATGTTAGTGAATTATTTTTTTGCGAAACTCAAGATTACTGAAGGTGTGTTTGCGCAATGCTAGTTGAAAGATTATTGTAAAAAGTAAGTCCTATTTGATCTTTTGTAAAATCATTTCATTACCAACAGTAAATATTTGAAGCGTTTTCATAATATAGTTAATTACTGCCAGCAATGTTGCATCACTGATTATAATCCATCCCAAAAACCATCAAAGTAAAACTTTGCAAAAATTTTATTGTTGTCAAGAAAAAGTGTAACTATGAATTACGTAACTTCAGTCAAATTAATTAAAGAATGACGTCAGCTTTGCTGTTAAAGAATAACGTCAGCTTTGGTAATAAATACAGCCACTTATTATGACAGCCCACCAGCAGTTAACAGAGTATAACAAACCAGAGTAAGTATATTCATGTCGCAGTTCGCTGTAGCAGTCAGATGGCGATCCAGCAACAGTAAAAAAGGTAAGGAACAGTTTTGGGTTATTGCAGATAACGACTGAGGGCCACGACGACGACACATTCTATGTTTCGTCGAAATAATCAGAAAATCACTTTTAATAAGCAGCAGTTAAACGTACAAATGCTATGAACGTAGGTTTTCCTTCCTTCATCTCATTTCCCAATATAAGTCGTAAAGCCAATATATCCTCACATTTTCCCATATTCCTCTGGAATAGATCTTCGCCAATTTTTTAGATTCTTCCGCAAATAATTCGTGCCAAAATTTTTCAAACATGACTGAACTTAACTGATGGTTAGTTAGTTAGTTTAATTTTTTGAAGTATGAAGATGTTAGTTAATAATTCCTACCCACCACATTTACACATCACAATAATAGAAATTCTTCTACGGAACAGAGGGAGTCGTCAAAGAGAAACTTTTTCAGTTTGTTTCCAAATTTTACTTGTTGTCTGTCAGAGATTTAGTATCACCAGGTAAGTTCCAAGAAATTTTAGTTGCAGCAGTGCACATCCCTTTATATGCTGAAGACAGCTTTAATGTGGAGTAATGAATATCACTTTTCGTTCTAGTATTGTAATTCTGTGCATTATTCTTCCTTTTGAACTTTAGTGGACTACGTACATCAAACTCATGAGGGAATAAATATACTGTGAAGCAGTAATCAGAATTCCCAACCCCTTACACAGATGTCTACAAAACGATAGTGGGTGAACACCACATATTACTCTTTATGCACGTTTTTCAGCAATGAAGACTTTAATCCACATGACATTATGGTATGAAAATATTCAAAATATGTCAGCTTACTGGTTTGTCTCTCCCCAAGACTTGCAATAGTTCTAAGTGCAGATGTGGCTGAACTAAGTTGTTTTAGGAATTCCAGAATGTGCTTTTTCCAATTTAAACTGCCATCAAAGTGTACACCTAAGAATTTTGAAGTTTCCACGCTGTTCATTATTTCCTTACCAAGCGTTATAGTTAACGTTGATTCAATACCCCTAGATGCCCGAACTGGATACGTTGTGTCTTTTTAAAAATGAGCGTCAGACCATTTGCAAAGAACCAGTCAATAGTACTTTTAGAAACGGTGTCTACTATTTCTTCATTTTCTATATATATGTCTTGGATTGATTGCAATACTAGTCTCGTCTTCAAAAAGAACTAATTCTACTTGGTGTGTATTACACGGAAAATCGTTTACATACATGAGAAAGAATAGTGGATCTAAGATAGAACATTGGGGAATCCCATACGTGATTGCTCCCTAGTCAGAATTACGTCCCCGGATGTGTTTATTGCATTACTAAATACAACTCTCTGCATTCTTTTGCTTAGATATATCATTATCCTTTGGTTGGCTATACCACCAGTCCCATAAAACTTCAATTTATCTAGGAGAATAGCGTGATTCACACAGTCAAATACCTTAGATAGGTCTCAGAAAACACCAAGCGGTGCTATTTTATTATTTAATGCTTTAACATTGGGTGAGTGAACATGTAAATGGCGTTCTCAGAAGAGAAACGCTCCTGAAACACAAACTGTGATTTCGTGAGATGCTATTACATTTTCACAAAAAATTTGGCAAATGATGTCTTTAATATTCACACCTGCAATAACTGCCTTCTTTGCTATGGGAATTATTAAATTTGTCCTGAAGTCTGAGAGAAATTCGCCTCTTTGTTATATCTTGCATAGAAGGTGAAATCGTTTGTCTTTACTGGCTTTCTCAAGAATCTCAATAATTCTGAGGGAATATCATCTATTCCAGGGGACTGGTCTCCCTGTATGTTAACGAAAATGACGCTTTTTTTGTGTCATCAGTCTTGTGATTGGTTCGATGCGGCCCGCCACGAATTCCTCTCCAGTGCCAACCTCTTCATCTCCGAGTAGCTCTTGCAACCTACGCCCTCGATTATTTGCTGGATGTATTCCAATCTCTGTCTTCGTCTATAGATTTTGCCGTCTACAACTCCCTCCAGTACCATGGTAGCCATTCCCTCATGTCTTAACAGATGTCCTACCATCCTGTCCCTTTTCATTGTCAGTGTTTTCCGTCTATTGCTTCCCCATATGATTCTGCGCAGAAACTCCTTATTCCTTATCTTACCCGTCCACCTAATTTTCAACATTCGTGTGTAGCACCACATCTCAAATGCTTCTATTCTCTTCTGTTCCGGGTTTTCCACACAGTTCACAATTCAAAAAAATCCCTGTTTCACTATCACACAATACTGTGCTCCAAACGTGCATTCTTACAAATTTCTTCCTCAAATTAAGGACTATGTTTGATACGAGTAGACTTCTCTTGGCCGGAAATGCCCTTTTTTCCAGTACTAGTCTGCTTTTGATGTCTTTCTGGCTCCGTCTGTCGTGGGCTTTTTGTTGCCTACGTAACAGAATCACTTAACTTCGCTTACTTCGTGATCCACAATTCTCATGATAAGTTTCTCGTTGTTCGCGTTTCTGCTCCTTTTCAGTACTTTCGTATTTCTTCGATTTACTTTCAATCCATTTTCTGTACTCATTAGACTCTTAATTCCATTCAGCAGATCATGTAATTCTTCTTCACTTTCATTCAGGATAGCAGTTGTCATCAGCGAATCGTATCACTGATATTCTTTCACCTTGAATTTTAGTACCACATTTGAACCTTTCTATAATTTCCATCATTGGTTATTCGATGTACAGACTGAACAGTAGGGGCGAAAGACTACATCCCTGTCTTACACCGTTTTTAATCCGAGCATTTCGTTCTTGGTCGTCCTCTCTTATTATTTCTTCTAGATTCTTGTAGATATTGTGATATTGTATATTACCCGTCTCTTCCACAGCTTACGCATATTATTCTTAGAATTGCGAACAATTTGGAAATTTGTGGTAAAATCTTATGGGACCAAACTGCTGAGGTCATCGGTCCCTAAGCTTGCCCATTACTTAAACTAACTTAAAGTAACACTAAGGGCAACACACACACCCAACTGCGAACATCTTGCACCATTTTGCATTCTCGAACGCTTTCTCCAGGTCGATAGATCCTATGAAAGTTTCTTGATTTTACTTTAGTCTTGCTTCCATTATCAACCGCAGCGTCATAATTGCCTCTCTCGTCACTTTACCTTCCCTAAAAGCCAAACTGATCGTCGTCCAACACGTCCTCAGTTTTCTTTTCCATCTTCTGGCGCTTTAGGAATTATAAAAGCATTATAATTTCAGTGTTTGCAGCGTTAATGTTACATAACACTGTTTTCTACAACCTGTGGCTGCATATTTCAACAACGATGTTGAGCCGCAAACTGCCGTTACTATTCATAGGCAGCACTGTACGGTACACAGATTAATACGTAATCAGTTTATGGGACGCTGGCTGTTAACAGCCCTTTGTGAGCAGGCGGTAAAGACTCTTTGATATTTAGCACGCTAATATTTTCATATTTATAGCATGCATACAGTTGAACGGTATCGTAATGTCACCCGTTTACAAAAAAACTATCTAGCTGCTGGATGACCACTCGAGCGCGTAAATTTTCTGTTTTTCCACGAGTAATTTCAATGCATTCTATCGCTACTGCAGCAATCGTCAACCTATTCTGCGTACTCCATGTCAAGATAAAATGGCTGGCAACTTTTATGGGGCAACTTTACGGTAGCACAGCAGCTCTCGTTTTATTACGTGCAACAGAGGTTATGCCACTGCGTTTTGATAAACAATCTAGAAATGTACCAAAAACAGTTTGCTTGGAAAAAATGTTCTCGTTGAGTGGTCGTTCATTATTTCGCAAACTCAAATCGCGATAATGGCAGCTTTAGTTGCGTCGCTACTACATCCAACAGAGAATATGCTATTGCATTTCGCTGAATCGCCCAGAAGTGTGCCAAATACAGTATGCTTGAAAAATTGTTTGCATTCAAAGCTTTTTGATTATTCCGAATGCATGTATCACAATTTTTGTAGCTTCAGTTGCGTCCGTATTACGTATTTGTCACGGTTGCTGTACAAAGTTTAGTTCTGAAACATGGACGAAGTGTAGCGTCACTGATTATCATCTTCAGCTTTTGTACCCGTGTCTCCTTCAGTTGCGTGTGACGTTACGGTATGTCGATAATTTTTACTTCTGGACCGTCTAACTACAACAGAATGAAACACAATTTTCGTGCCGTACGCGTTTCACCTTTATTCTCTGCAAGGCATCTTCAGTGGCAGGTTCTGTGGACGATTTTCTACATGTTATGTCTTTGTTCCATTTTTGGCGCTGGTCCTCTTCTTATAATTACCATTTGGGGCTTAAAAAAAGTGTTTAGTTCCTAGTGCCGTGAAGTGTGGAAAACAAAAACCTCAAATGCCAATTATAAGATGAGGAACATCCCCAAAAATGGAACAAAGATATGGCACGTAGAATATCGTCCACGGAACGAGCCACTGAAGATGTCTTGCAGAGAATAAAGGTGAAACGCGTACGGCACGAAAATTGTGTTTCATTCTGCTGTAGTTAGGTGGTTCAAATGTAAAAATTATCAGTACACCGAAATGCCACTGATTAGCTGAGTTATATTTTAATACCTCCTTTTTTAATAAGCAGCAGTTTCAAATAATATCCTTTCGTCGCAGATTCAACGGAACGCATGTACGGGGCCTGGACTAAAATATGCAAACACCTTGAGAAATACATGCTTGAACTTAAATGCAGGCGAACGGTCTACCCGACGGGAGGCCCTCGTCACACAACATTTTATTTCATCGTTAACTGCTCGAACTACCTTCAACTCGGAGAAGGCATTTTCATGTGATATTTAAGGATATGTGATGTATGAATATGTCTCAGTTTTACTGTCATATCGACAGCTACATCTACATTTACGTGATTACTCTGCTATTCACAAATAAGTGCATCGCTGAGGGTTCAATGAACTACCTTCAAGCTGTTTCTCTACGGTTCCACTCTCGAACGGCGCGTGGGAAAAACGAGCACTTAAATTTTTCTATGCAAGCCCTGATTTTTCTTATTTTATCCTGATGATCATTTCTCCCTAGCCGGCCGGGGTGGCCGAGCGTTTCTAGGCGCTACAGTCTGGAACCGCGCAACCGCTACGGTCGCTGGTTCGAATCCTGCCTCGGGCATGGATGTGTGTGATGTCCTTAGGTTAGTTCGGTTTAAGTAGTTCTAATTTCTAGGGAACTGATGACCTCAGAAGTTAAGTCCCATAGTGCTCAGAGCCATTTGAACCATTTCTCCCTATGTAGGTGAGTGCCAACAGAATATTTTCGCAATCGAAGGAGAAAACTGGTGATCGAAATTTCGTGACAAGATCCCGTCGCAACGAAAAAGCCTTTCTTTTAATGATTATCATTCCAATTCACGAATCACGTCTGTGACACTATCTCCCTTGTTTCGCCATAATACAAAACAAGCTGCCCTTCTTTATACTTTTTCGATGTCATTCGTCAGTCCCACCTGATACGGATCCCACATCGCACAGCAATACTCCAGAATATGGCGGACAAGCGTGGTATAAGCAGTCTCTTTAGTAGACCTGTTGCTCCTTCTAAGTGTTCTGCCAATGAAGCCAGGTCTTTGGTTTACTCTACCCACAACATTATCTATGTTATCGTTCCAAATCCGGTTATTTTTAATTGTAATCCCTAAGTATTTAGTTGAATTTGAAGCCTTCAGATTTGTGTGACTTTTTGCGTAATCGAAATTTAGTGGATTTCTTTTAGTACTCATGTGAATAACTTCACACTTTTCTTTATTCAGGGTCAATTGCCACTTTTCTCACCATACAGATATATTATCTAAATCATTCTGCAATTCGTTTTGGTCATCTGATGACTTTACAAGACGGTAAATGACAGTATCATCTGCAAACAATCTAAGAGGGCTACTCAAATTATCTCCTATGTCGTTAATATAGATCAGTAACAATAGAGAGCCCATAACACTTTTTTGGGGAATGCCGGATATTACTTCTGTTTTACTCGATGACTTTCCGTCTATTACTACTTACTGTGACCTTTCTGACAGGAAATCACGAATCCAGTCGCACAACTGAGGTGATATTCCGTAGGCACGCAGTTTGATTAGAAAACGCTTGTAAGGAACGGTGTCGAAAGCCTTCTGGAAATCTAAAAATATGAAATCCATTTGACACCCCCTGGCCGGCCGGAGTGGCCGAGTGGTTTTAGGCGCTTCAGTCTGGAACCGCGAGACCGCTACGGTTGCGGATTCGAATCATGCCTCGGGCATGGATGTGTGTGATGTCCTTAGGTTAGTTAGGTTTAAGTAGTTCTAAGTTCTAGGGGACTGATGACCTCAGAAGTTGAGTCCCATAGTGCTCAGAGCCATTGTACATCCCCTGAAGATAGCACTCATAAGTGTAAAGACCTAGTTGTGTTTCACAAGAATGATATTTTCTGCATCCATGCTGACTATGTGTCAATAAATCTTTTTCTTCGGGGTACTTCATAGTGTTCGAACACAGTATATGTTCCAAAACGCTACTGCAAATCGACGTTAGTGATACGGGCTTGTAATTCAGCGGATTACTCCGGCTTCCCTTTTTGGGTATTGGTGTGACGTAAGCAATTTTCCAGTCTTTAGATACAGATTCTGTGAGCGAGCGGTTATATATAATTGCTAAATATGGAGCTATTGTATCAGCATACTCTAAGAGAAGCCTGACTGTTATACAATATGGACTGGAGGCCTTGCCTTTATTAACTGCTTTGCTACACCGAGGATATCTACTTCTATGTTTCTCATCCTGACAGTAGTCCGCCCCTGGTAGCTGAGTGGTCAGCGCGACGGAATGTCATGCCTAACGGCCCGAGTTCGATTCCCGGCTGGGTCGGAGATTTTCTCCGCTCAGGGACTGAGTGTTGTTTTGTCCTTATCATCATCCTTTCATACCTATTGACATGCAAGTCGCCGAAGTGACATCAATTCGGGAGACTTGCACCAGGCGAACGGTCTACCCGACGGGAGGGCCCTAGCCACACGGCATTTCCATGTCCATCTTGGCCGTTGTTCTTGACTGGAATTCAGGAATACTTACTTCGTCTTCTTTGATGAAGGAGTTTCGGAAAACCATGTTTAATAACTTTGCTTTAGTGGCACTGTCATCAGTGACTTCACCGCTGTTTTCGCGCAGTGAAGGTATTGATTGCGTCTTGCCACTGGTATGATTTGTACAGGGTGAAGATCAGTTTAGTATATATCTCAATGCATTATTATTATTATTATTCCATCGATGGAATTGTGGAAACATCACGTGTATTACCGTCAGGGAAGCAATGTAATTCGAAACCGAACATTTCACAATTAGCGGTGTCGGGATGAACCATACAGAACAATATCTGTCAGAGGGGTAATTCGCTTTAGGTGCAACAGCGCGCAGGACTGCCGGCGTGTTTATACCATATACGCTGTCCACAAAACAGGGACTAGTTGCAAGCGGAGTAATGCGCCCGTGACAGGCTTCAACGTACATACGTACACGTATCGAATTTCCTCATTGTAAACCTCCGAACCAGTGTGGCAAACGTATGGCATACACAAACAATGAACATGTGTATATGCTTCTGGTCCTTGGTGCATCTGATAACCAGACTGGTGCTGTCGCTCGTGAATGTGCTGCTAGATATTCTGGTCGACGCGATCCAGATAAAAACGTGTTTCGTCGTCTGGAGCTGCGCCTTCGGGAGTCATGTTCTCTCCCTCCACCATTGTGTGACAGAGGTCGTCCACGGACTCGCCGTACTCCAGCTACTGAGGAAGCTATTCTGGAGGTCATACACCAAGAACCTCAGCGAAGTACACGTAGCGTAGCAAGGCAGCTGCGTGTCTCGCAACGCACGGTTGTTAACGTGCTGCACGAGCATGGGCTGCACCCCTATCATAATGCTTTCACGCAACACTTGCATCCTGAAGATCGCCATCAGCGGATGTAATTTTGTGAATGGTTCAAACAACAACAGGAAGCCAACGATGACTTCGTGGACACCGTAATGTGGCCGGATGAAGCAGCATTCGCTCGTGAGGGTGTCTTCAATATGCACGTCACCCGCAACCGTGGATATCAAGTTCACTTTGGTATCAACGTCTGGGCTGGAATATTGGGCGACAGTTGTTTGAGCCCCTACAAGCTGCCTGATCGGCTGACTGCACGAAGGTATCATGCATTCGTCTCAAACCATCTGCCTGATGCGCAGGACGATGTTCCACTACATGTTCGGCAGAAGATGTAGTTCCAACATGATGGTGCGCCTCCACACTCTGGAATTAATGTGCGACAGGATTTGCATGGCTCGGACGTGGAGGTCCATTTGTATGGCCACCGCGTTCACCTGACCTAAATCCCCTGTGATGGAGCATGTGTTCTCTACTCCGCCAACGAATGTGGAAGGATTGGTAGCGCGTGGTCATGCTGCTCTTGTTACTGTGGACGCAGCTTTGCTGCGGAGGGTCCAGAGCTGAATGATGCGGCGGGTTGCGCAATGTTTGGACGTGCAGGGAGCTTTGTTGTTCTGAGGACAATGTGTTCTGTTGTGAAGGTCATGCGGACATTAATATAGACATTATTATTGTCACTGGTTGCTAATGTGCGACGTCTGACCGCTCATATTACATGACAAGGAGATGTTGTGTTATTGTACTGCATCTTTAGCATCTCGAAATTGATATTGCTTTTGTACTTATTCTGTACTATGACAGGTCGTTTGTTTCAACTGTCTATTTCTTTTTGTCTAAACACGTATTTATTACGTTCAGCGTTACAAAATGTTGTAAATTTAGGATACATGTGACCTAAGAAAAAGTGTATATTACAATACGAAATGTCAGAATGAAATTAGCAAATAAAAAAATGTTCCCCAAACCAGGATCGAAGCTTCGACCTCCTGCATGCTAACCCAAAAATCTATGCATTGCACCAACTGTACAGCACGATTATTATATGCTGACGGAGGCAGTTACCATACATGTGGTTACAGTGTTGCCAGATTAACACTCTTTAACGTCCTTCTTCTGTCGGATGTACTCGCCGGACAAAATTTTGTGAGAGACATTTTTTTATCGCTGGCATATGAGAAGTCGTGCTGCGAAGCCCGAGTGCGCGAATTTCGCTTCAACCCTGTATATGACCAGAATCTCTTTGGGTTTCCTGCCAGATTCCGAGACAGAGTTTCATTGTGAAAATTATTAAAAGCATCTCGCATTGAAGTATGCACTATATTTCGAACTTCTGCAAAACTTTACCAATCTTGGGGATTTTGGATTCTTTAAAATTTGGCATGTTTTTTCCATTGCTTCTTCAACAGCGATCTGACCCGTTTTGTGTACAATAGGGGGATCAGTACCATCACTTATTAATTTATGTGGTATATATCTCTCAATTGCCGTCGATACTATCTTTTCTACGCTTACGTGATCAGATCGGAAGGAGTGGAGACTGTCTCTTAAAAAGGCGTTAAGAGCATATTTATCAGCTTTTTTAAATAGATGTACTTCGCGTTTCTTTTTGATGGTTGTGGATGTTACGGTTTCAGCCTAGCAGCAACTGCCTTGTGGTCGCTAATCCCTGTATTCGTCATGATACTCCCTATTTGTCCAGGATTGTTTGTTGCTAAGAGGTCAAGTATACTTTCGCAGCCATTTACGCTTCGAGTGGGATCATGAACTAATTGTTCAAAATAATTTTCTTAGAGAGCATTCAGTACAATTTCGGATGACGTTTTGTGCCCGCCACCGCCTTTAAACGTATAATTTTTCCAGCGTATCGAGGGTAGATTGAAGTCGCCACCGACTATAATTGTATGAGTGGTGTACCTATTTGAAATGAGATTCAAGTTTTCTTTGAACTGTTCATTAACTGTATATTCTGAGTCGAGGCGTTGGTAAAATGATCCAATCAATAGTTTAGTCCGATTGTCAAATATAACTTCTACCCATACAATTTCGCAGGAACTATCTAATTCGCCACGCGGGATTAGCCGAGCGGTCTAAGGGCGCTGCAGTCATGGACTGTGGGGCTGGTCGCGGCGGGGGTTCGAGTCCTCCCTCGGGCATGGGTGTGTGTGTTTGTCCTTAGGATAATTTAGGTTAAGTAGTGTGCAAGCTTAGCGACTGATGAACTTGGCAGTTAAGTCCCATAAGATTTCACACACATTTGAACATTTTTGAACTATCTAATTCAATTTCACTACAAGGTAAACTACTTCTGACGGCAATAAATACTCCACCACCAACTGTATTTAATCTATCTTTTCTGAACACTGTACAAAGTACAAGTGGCTGTGTAGTGGCTGGACCTTTTGAAGAAGATGATGTATACACATTCGTTTCACTAGTTGTAGCCTCCATCATATTGTGTCACGAGTTATTGCTAGTATTTCAAAATTATGTAATTATTGGTAACGTAAGTAACCAGTATTATAGTTTTTCGAAATAATTATAATGGTAATGGTCTTTGAAATATTTTGGTTCATGACGACTGAATGCTTTCGTTTTTACGCCTCGGAGAATTACGTTTTACCCCTCAGGGGGTAATTACCCCCCCCGTTTGGGAAACACTGGTATAGAGGACGTGTAATGGCTTCGCCGGCCGCGGTGGTCTAGCGGTTCTAGGCGCTCAGTCCGGAGCCGCGCGACTGCTACGGTCGCAGGTTCGAATCCTGCCTCGGGCATGGATGTGTGTGATGTCCTTAGGTTAGTTAGGTTTAAGTAGTTCTAAGTTCTAGGGGACTGATGACCATAGATGTTAAGTCCCATAGTGCTCAGAGCCATTTGAACCATTTTTGTAATGGCTTCCCATCCAAGCAACAGGCAAGCCAGTTCCATGAATGTCATGATAACCTTTTTCTTTGACTCCAAGGGCCCGCTGATCATTGACTTTCTGGAACACGGCGCCACAATTAACGCACGGTGGTGCGTGGGCACTTGGTAAAAATTGAAGAGGGCCATCAAGTTCACACGCTGAGAAACGTTCACGGAGAGCATCATTCTGTTGCAAGATAACTCCTAACCACGTGCCGCCGAGGATGTTTCGACTGCGCTGCAGAAGTTTCGCTGCGAAGCCCTTACACGTGTTCCATGCATGCCCGATCTCTCCCAATGGGATTTCCAAATGTTTGGAACCCTGAAGGAAGACATTCGTGGCCGTGGATTTGCTTCGGGAAAGTGGGTGCTCGCCTGGGTACGACCATTGCTCGGTAGGCAACAGCAAACATTCTTGAATCAAGGTATTGACCGTCTTGCCTCACAATCGGTAAAATGCATTAACAGTTACGGTGATAACGTTTGAAATAATAATCAGTTTACTTACTTTTGAGGGTCGACAGTGAGAGCAGTACTTGTACTATAGCGAATACATCTACATCTACATCCGTACTCCGCAAGCCACCTGACGGTGTGTGGCAGAGAGTACCTTGAGTACCTCTATCGGTTCTCCCTTCTATTCCAGCCTCGTATTGTTTGTGGAAAGAAAGATTGTCGGTATGCCTCTGTGTGGGCTCTAATCTCTCTGACTTTATCCTCCTGCTCTCTTCCCGAGATATACGTAGGAGGGAGCAGTATACTGCTTGGCTCCTCGGTGAAGGTATGTTCTAGAAACTTCAACAAAAGCCCGTACCGAGCTACTGGGCGTCTCTCTTGCAGAGTCTTCCAGTGGAGTTTATCCATCATCTCCGTAATGCTTTCGCGATTACTAAATGATCCTGTAACGAAGCGCTCTGCTCTCCGTTGGATCTTCTCTATTTCTTCTATCAACCCTATCTGGTACGCATCCCACTTCGAGTGAACAGTATTAAGGCAGTGGGCTAACAAGTGTACTGTAACCTACTTCTCAGTCTGGCATCTGGTTTACGAACGATTAATTTTATATGGTCATTCCATTTTAAATCACTCCTAATGCCTACTCCCAGATAATTTATGGAATTAATGGTTCAAATGGCTCTGAGCACTATGGGACTTAACTTCTGAGGTCATCAGTCCCCTAGAACTTAGAACTACTTAAACCTAAGTAACCTAAGGATATCACACACATCCATGCCCGAGGCAGGATTCGAACCTGCGACCATAGCGGTCGCGCGGTTCCAGACTGTAGCGCCTAGAACCGCTCGGCCACCCCGGTCGGCTTATTGAATTAATTGCTTCCAGTTACTGACCAGCTATACTCTAGCTAAATGATAAAGGATCTTTCTTTCTATGTATTCGCAGCACATTACACTTGTCTACATTGAGATTCAATTGCCATTCCCTGCACCATGCGTCAATTCGTTGCAGATCCTCATGCATTTCAGTACAATTTTCCATTGTTACAACCTCTCGATTTATTACAGCATCATCCGCAAAAAGCCACAGTGAACTAACGATGTTATCCACAAGGTCATTTGTATATATTGTGAATAGCAACGGTCCTACGACACTCCCCTGCGGCCCACCTGAAATCACTCTTACTTGGGAAGACTTCTCTCCATTGAGAATGACATGCTGCGTTCTGTTATCTAGGAACTCTTCAATCCAATCACACAATTGGTCTGATAGTCCATATGCTCTTACTTTGTTCATTAAAAGACTGTAGGGAACTGTGTCAAACGCCTTGCGGAAGTCAAGAAACACGGAATCTACCTGGGAATCCGTGTCTATGACCCTCTGAGTCTCGTGGACGAATAGCGCGAGCTGGGTTTCACACGATCGTCTTTTTCGAAACCCATGCTGATTCCTACAGAGTAGATTTCTAGTCTCCAGAAAAGTCATTAAACTCAAACATAATACGTGTTCGAAAATTCTACAACTGATCGATGTTAGAGATATAGGTTTATAGTTCTGCATACAAAAGGAAGGTGCTCATAGTAGTACCTTCAGATAGGTACGCGGTGGACGTCAGTGAACAGACAGTGTCTAGGTTTGTCACAAGAGACGAACTGGTTGCGTTCCATCGTCGTCCTGTATATCCAATCGCAATACAGCTGTAACGAGTAACCACAAAAACTTCATTCGCGAAATTCAGACCTTGTTAGTAGGCATTAAAACATATCCGGAAGACTTTTGCTGTTTATCACTGTCCATCCCCAAGTATCTTGTTACAGCATATCTTTTAGTGGCACTATTATTGATTCCTACACCCGAGTTTTTAGTTGAGTAAAGAGATGTGCGACAGTAATACAGACGGTACATGTCTCCACTTTCCCGTTAGGTAGTCACGCATTTCCTCGTTAAGGAAACATCAACAACTCTGATGATGATATAGAGCTTTCACTTTTAGCGCCACGTAAATAAGTCGATAATCGATAAAGATACGAGTATTCCGGAGATAGAGGGTGCTTTGCGATCTGTGTTTGCACGTTCACTTTACCGCTATAGCTGCTGTGAGATACTCCGCAAATACCCGGTGCGACATGAAGGTGTGTTACTAAGTTGTTTCAAAGGTCCACAGAGCATTTGAGGGATATGTTGTAACAACCGCAACCAATAAGCAGGCGTGCAACTACAACAATTAAATTTTTGTGGAGTGCTGTAGGCTTCTCGTTTAGTGAAACGTGTATTAAATACAGTTTAGCCGGCCGAAGTGGCCGAGCGGTTCTAGGCGCTGCAGTCTGGAACCGCGCGACCGCTACGGTCGCAGGTTCGAATCCTGCCTCCGGCAAGGATGTGTGTGATGTCCTTAGGTTAGTTAAGTTTAAGTGGTTCTAAGTTCTAGGGGACTGATGACCTCAGATGTTAACTCACATAGTGCTCAGAGCCATTTGAACCATGGAACTTCCTGGCAGATTAAAACTGTGTGCCGGACCGAGACTCGAACTCGGGACCTTTGCCTTTCGCGGGCAAGTGCTCTACCAACTGAGTTACCCTAGCACGACTCACGACCCGTCCTCACAGCTTTAATTCCTCCAGTACCTTGTCTCCTACCTTCCAAACTTCACAGAAGCTCTCCTGCTAATCTTGCAGAACTAGCACTCCTGGAAGAAAGGATATTGCGGAGACATGGCTTACTCACAGCCTGGAGGATGTTTCTAGAATGAAATTTTCACTCTACAGCGGAGTGTGCGCTGATATGCAACTAGTTCTGCAAGTTTCGCAGGAGAGCTTCTGTGAAGTTTGGAAGGTAGGAGATGAGGTACTGGTGGAATAAAAGCTGTGAGGAGGGGGCGTGAGTCGTGCTTGGGTAGCTCAGTTGGCAGCGCACTTGCCCGCGAAAGGCAAAGGTCCCGAGTTCGAGTCTCGCTGCGGCACACAGTTTTAATCTGCCAGGCAGTTTCATATCAGCGCACACTCCGCTGTAGAGTGAAAATTTCATTCTAGAAACATTTGAACCATTTTTGAAATTCAGTTTAGCAGTACTATTTACATATCATTTATATTTGATATGTGCCTTAAGTTCCAACCAAGAATTTATTCGTGGTATATAAACAATATCAATAAAAGTAGTTTGTATCAGCTTTTGAAATTTCAACGATCAGTTGAAGCAACAAATTTCATCTGGACACATACCGTATTGCGAGTGGTTTCCGAGATAGAAAATATTTAATGTACTTTGTTATTCATTTTTTGTATTTTTCAACACAATATTAGGTTTATACATGTGAACAGTTGGTAAACATTGCAACATTCGTTTTTCAGAATAGCAGTTGGAAAAAAAATGTTCAGATGTGCGTGAATTCCTACGGGACCAAACTGCTATGGTCACCGGTCCCTAGACTTACACATTACTTAAACTAACTTATGCTAAGAACAACACACACACACATGCCCGAAGGAGGATTCGAACCTCCGGCGGGAGGGGCTATCAATTGGAAGAAACGTATTTTTAACACATTCACTTGAAAGCATCATCGTACACGTCACATGAGAGCTGTTGCACAGTTCACAATAAATCTTCGAATGTCCCACCGTCAACTTCAAAGTTTTGTTTACTCTTGGGAAAACATGTGTTGCTTACCCGAATGCCCCTTCACGTTTCCTACTGAGGCACAGTGTCCATAATGAGAACAACGTCATCTCGAGTATTCACCTCTTTTTTCACTTCATACTTTATCCAGCACCATAAACAAAAATCCTACGGCGTATGGTCTGGCGATCTTTATGGGCACCTAATTGTACCACTGCGACCAATCCAGCGAGTAGGGAAAGTACGGTTCCTTCACACGTCTGGTATAATGTAAAGGGACTCCGTCACGGTGGAGGTACATAGCAGTCCGCGTGGCCAAAGGAACGTCCTCAAGGTAGTTGAACTACACATTCAGAAGAAAAATGGGAACACTGGAGAATACCTGTTTCACGCAATCTGCTGAAGACTGTGTGAAACACTCTGCGATCAGGAATTCGACGTATCGGAAAGCGCCGACGGTGTTTTCGACGCAACAGGAGGTCTACCGTAGCAGAAGCCGTGAACATACACCATATCTGCATATTCATCACCAGTATAAATGTGCGGCATTTTAGCCACCTCGTGTACAAACATGAGTAGTTAACCTGTGCTTCCCTCTGATGCGCTCTCAACATCTCACACTACGTCAATCACAACACACCACAGACAACGACGCGTTCAGTGGGTAAGTTTAGTGCCAGAAACATATTACGAGCAAAGATGTTGAAAGCAACGGCGTAAGTTGGGCGGCAATAAAACGTCAAAGAGGTTGGATGGATAAGACAGTTACGAGCGCACAAATATACGTTAAAAGTGTTATGTCTCGAAAACCATTTGCAAAAGGGCATTGTTGTTGTGGTCTTCAGTTCAGACACTGGTTTGATGCAGCTCTCCATGCTACTCTATACTGTGGAAGCCTCTTCATTTCCCAGTACCTACTGCAACCTACATCCTTCTGATTCTGTTTATTGTATTCATCTCTTGGTCTCCCTCTACGATTTTTACCCTCCACGCTGCCCTCCAATACTAAAGCGGTGATCCTATGATCCCTCAGAATATATCCTACCAAGCGATCCCATCTTCTAGTCAAGTTCTGCCACAAATTTCTCTTCTCCCCAATTCTATTCAATACCTCCTCATTAGTTATGTGATCTACCCATCTAATCTTCAGCATTCTTTTCTAGCACCACATTTCGAAAGCTTCTATTCTCTTCTTGTCTAAACTATTTATCGTACACGGTTCACTTCCATACATGGCTACACTCCATATAAATACTTTCAGAAACGACTTCCTGACACTTAAATCTATACTCGATGTTAACAAATTTCTCCTCTTCAGAAACGCTTTCCTTGCCATTGCCAGTCTACATTTTATATCGTCTCTACTTCCACCATCACCAGTTATTTTGCTCCCCAAATAGCAAAACTCATTTACTACTTTAAGTGTCTCATTTCCTAATCTAATTCCCTCAGCATCACCCGATTTAATTGGACTACATTCCATTATCCTCGTTTTGATTTAGTTGATGTTCATCTTATATCCTCCTTTCAAGACACTGTCCCTTCCGTTCAGCTGCCCTTCCAGGACCTTTGCTGTCTCTGACAGAATTACAATGTCATCGGCGAACCTCAAAGTTTTCATTTCTTCTCCATGGATTTTAATTTCTACTCCGAATTTTTCTTTTGTTTGCTTTACTCCTTGCTCAATATACAGATTGAATAACATCGGGGATATGTTACAACCCTTTCTTAACGGCGTATGTCCGTACAAAGTGTTTGTCTGTCATATTCCTGAATATCCATCATTCCTCCAGGGACGCGCTGTGTATGAAGTGTTCTAGATGGATGGTAGAGCATTTTGTACGTAATATAATTCAACCCTCTTTCAGACAAATGACATTTGGATGAGAATACTGAATAATATTTTGCTGATAACGAACATCGTCATTAAGCAGCTTCGGGTAGAATTCAAAGGAGTCGACTATTATGCTGAAATGCAAAAGGTGCTTAAAACAGTCCCGCAATACCTGTTTTGTAAGTAAAACCGCCTTTTCATGTTGCAACTTAATTTACACGAATAAACGCGACGTGAACTGCTTGATAATCTACAAATAACAAACCCGTATTGTTCTACACTGATGCGCCAAAGAAATTGGCATGGGCATGCATATTCAAATACAGAGAGAGTTAAACAGGCAGAATACTGCGCTGCGGTCGGCAACGCCTATGTAGGAAAAGCTTGTGGCGCAGTTTTTAGATCGGTTACTGCTGCTATAGTGACAGGTATCAAGATTTAAGTGAGTTTGAACGTGGTATTATAGTCGGCGCACGAGTGTACCATGAATATCAGGAATACGGTAAAACATCAAATCTCCGACATCGCTGCTGCCGGAAAAAGATCCTGCAAGAACGGCACCAACGACGACTGAAGAGAATCGTTCAACGTGACAGAGGCGCAACCCTTTCCCAAATTTCTGCAGATTTCAGTGCTCGACCATCAACAAGTGTCAGCGTGCGAACCAATCAACGGAACGCTATCGATATGGCCTTTCGGTGTCGAAGGCCCACCCGTGTACCATTGATGACCGCACGACACAAAGCCTTACGCCTCGCCTGTGCTCTGTAATGGTGTGGGGCGTGTGCAATTGGAATGTTATGTGACCCCTGATACGTCTACATACAACTTTGGCAGGTAACACGTATGTAAGCATCCTGTCTGATCACCTGCATCCGTTCATGTGCTTAGCACATTCCAGCAGGACGATGCGACACCTCACAAGCCCACAATTGCTACAGAGTGGCTCCAGGAACACTCATTTGAGTTTAAACACTTCCGCTGGCCCCCAAACTCCCCAAACATGACATTATTGAGCATATCTGGGATTCCTTGCAACGTGCTGTTCAAGCTGGTGGAGGTTCTGTAATGGTGTGGAGCGTGTGCAGCTGGAGTGATATGGGATACCTGATATGTCTAGATACGACTCTGACAGGTGACACGTACGTAAGCATCCTGCTTGATCACTTGCATCCATTCATGTCTATTGTGCATTTCGACGGACTTGGGCAGTTAAAGCAGAATAATGCAAACAAATCACACGTCCAAAATTGCTACAGACTGGCTCCAGGAACACTCTTCTGAGTTTGAACACTTCCTCTGGCCACCAAACTCCGCAGACATGAACATTATTGAACATTTGTGGGGTGCCTTGTAATGTGCTGTTCAGAATAGATCTCTACCCTCGTACCCTTACAGATTTATGAACAGCCCTGCAGGATTCATGGTATCAGTTCCCTCCAGCACTACTTCAGACGTTAGTCAAGTCCATGCCACGTCGTGTTGCGGTACTTCTGCGTGCTCACGAGGGCCCTACACGATGTTAGGCAAGTGTACCAGTTTCTTTGGCTCTTCAGTGTAGATCCCACTGAAGATGCCTTAGCGTAAGATAAAGGTGAAACGCGTCTGGGAAAAATAAATTAAGTCGCAGCAAGAAAAGGCGGTTTTATTTACAAAACAAGCTATTTCTGTGCTTGCTGCGGAGGATGGCCACGCAAGCGAACTTGACACTCTGACAAGCTTGTAAGGATGTTGCAAGGGAGGATGTGCTGAGAAATTATTGCTAAAAAAAATTCAATGAATTGCGCTGTTTCAGAGTTACTTAGCATTGAAGTTAACCAATCAGGTCGTCGCACGCGCGACGTTCGAGCAGCCTACCACAGACAGTGTCGCCAAACGTTTTCCTCGTTTGGTTTCCTCAAAGCGAACAGACGTAGCTTTTGCTTACCTACCTCAAATTTTGGCTGGTAATAACCCTTTGAACAAGTGGTAACTCAAGGAGCGAGAGGTGGGACATTCTAGCGTGTGCAAGTGCTTGAATGTGAACACGCCTGATTGGCTGACTCCAATGCCAGATAACTCGGTGACAGCTCCAAGTACAAAAATTTGTCTCAACGATTACTCCCCAGCACATCCTCCCTGCAGTACATTTACAGCTTTTCAGACTGTTTCTGAACACACTGAATATATACAGAGCGAATCACCTAAAACGTGCACCGCAGATACTGGGAAATAGAAAGTACTATTGATCTGCGGCTTTCACAGAATGTATTGATACTCATGGCGTGGAACTGTTAGCCAAGAGACTGTAATACCATTTAGGAAGTATATTTTTTGAGCAAGCATACACTTATTTAAATGGAGCAATGAGCATTGACATTAACAGGAAAAAAGTATGGTAAATTAGAATGTCAGTGGTGTTTTTTGCAGGATTCTAGCGCGAGTCGTTTACGAGTTACCGTAATTTGAAAAGTCCCCACACCGCCCTTGTACAATATCCCTGGTAGTAGACGCTAAAGAAAAACACAAATGCATACATCTCTTATGTGGATTCTGACAAGTAACGACACAACTGACCACCATAGGTTGTGTTCAAAATGACCACCGGCAACGGATATACACGCTTCCAGTCTGGTACGCAACTACTACTGCACACGTGCTGGTATTACAACTGAGATGTCAGAGCAGGCTGCAGTAATACGTCGTTGCATATCATTGAGTGTAGATGGTATGTCCTTGCATCATTCAGCTTTCCCCACACAAAAAAAAGTCTATGGGCTTCAAATCCAGCGAAGGGGCCGGCCAAGGAACAGATCCTGTGCGTCCAACCCAACGATTTGGAAACAATTCTTGAAGATTGTGGACTCCACGGAGTGCTGTGTGTACAACGACCATATGTGTGAAATTAACAGGAAGGTCAGCGTTGGTTGTAATAGCAAAATTGATTTTCAATCACATAGTGATCATCTTCAGTGTTGTGGTGTACAAATTAAACTCATAGGCACTGGTGTCAGGTTATTATCAGTAACCAAAGCTGAGAAACAATCACAATAACAAGTTATTGTGATCGTTTCTCACCTTTGGTTACTGATAATAACTTGATACCAGTGCCTATGAGGCCGACTGTAGTGTTCGAGCGGTTCTAGGCGCTACAGTCTGGAACAGCACGACCACTACGGTCGCATGTTCGAATCCTGCCTCGGGCAAGGACGTGTATGATGTCCTTAGGTTCGTTAGGTTTAAGTAGTTCTAAGTTCTAGGGGACTCATGACCTCAGAAGTTAAGTCCCATAGTGCTCAGAGCCATTTGAACCATTTTAAACCAGTGCCTATGAGTTTAATTTGTACACCACAGCACTGAAGATGATCAGTATATGATTGAAAATCGATTTTGCTATCAATAAATCATCAATATTACGGCCAACACTGACCTTCCTTTTAATGTTAATTCTTGAAGAAATGCTGTAGTACTTCGTACACTATGGGCTGGATAGCTATCATGTTGGTACCACAAGTTGTAGCGGTTCCACCTACTTTAATTATATCGTTTGTTGCTCTCCGTGTCGATGCACTGCGCTGCTACAATGGCTGAAAAATGGGGTTTGTAAATTGGACACTGACTACTTTAAATAACGTAGCCGACATATGCACAGTTGCGTTTCACTATCTTTTACTCTCACTGTTGACAACCCCACAATATTACACAGTTATATGACCAGTGCACAATTATTTAACCTTCGATAAGTCTTATTAATAGTTTGCTGGTGAAACTCCACATACTGCTACGATAGTTTACTGTTGAACAGCTACGAGCAGTTAAACCTAACCACAAAGTTCACAGTGTTTGAAGAATATCAGGTGCGTATGGAGCAGACATTGTCACTATTTTTACACACGGCCTAATTGATTAACACTTATTCCAAAATTAAGTTGAAGAGTTGTTGCTGTTCTAACCAACACAGGTTTCTTGTCTGAAACTCGGCCGTAGACTGACTGTCTCGTGACCAAAAATCTGGCCCTTATATATCATTAGAATAATAGGTGCTAAAACTACACATTGATCGAAGTTAAATTTACAGAAATTACAATTAAAACTTAACTCATTAAATTAACTGAATACATCGAAAAATTCCGTCTTTTTAACAATTTCTTCTACTACGAGGTGCATTCAAGTTCTAAGGCCTCCGATTTTTTTTCTGAGTAACTACTCACCCGAAATCGATGAAACTGGCGTTACTTCTCGACGTAATCGCCCTGCAGACGTACACATTTTTCACAACGCTGATGCCATGATTCCATGACAGCGGCTAAGCCTTATTTAGGACTCTGTTTTGACCACTGGAAAATCGCTGAGGCAATAGCAGCACGGCTGGTGAATGTACGGCCACGGAGGGTGTCTTTCGTTGTTGGAAAAAGCCAAAAGTCACTAGGAGCCAGGTCAGGTGAGTAGGGAGCATGAGGAATCACTTCAAAGTTGTTATCACGAAGAAACTGTTGCGTAACGTTAGCTCGATGTGCGGGTGCGTTGTCTTGGTGAAACAGCACATGCACAGCCCTTCCCGGACGTTTTTGTTGCAGTGCAGGAAGGAATTTGTTCTTCAAAACATTTTCGTAGGATGCACCTGTTACCGTAGTGCCCTTTGGAACGCAATGGGTAAGGATTACGCCCTCGCTGTCCCAGAACATGGACACCATTTTTTCAGCACTGGCAGTTACCCGAAATTTTTTTGGTGGCGGTGACTCTGTGTGCTTCCATTGAGCTGACTGGCGCTTTGTTTCTGGATTGAAAAATGGCATCCACGTTTCATCCATTGTCACAACCGACGAAAAGAAAGTCCCATTCGTGCTGTTGTTGCGCGTCAACATTGCTTGGCAACATGCCACATAGGCAGCCATGTGGTCGTCCGCCAGCATTCATGGCACCCACCTGGATGACACTTTTCGCATTTTCAGGTCGTCATGCAGGATTGTGTGCACAGAACCCACAGAAATGCCAACTCTGGAGGCGATCTGTTCGACAGTCATTCGGCGATCCCCCAAAACAATTCTCTCCACTTTCTCGATCATGTCGTCAGACCGGCTTGTGCGAGCCCGAGATTGTTTCGGTTTGTTGTCACACGATGTTCTGCCTTCATTAAACTGTCGCACCCACGAACCCACTTTCGACACATCCATAACTCCATCACCACATGTCTCCTTCAACTGTCGATGAATTTCAATTGGTTTCACACCACGCAAATTCAGAAAACGAATGATTGCACGCTGTTCAAGTAAGGAAAACGTCGCCATTTTAAGTATTTAAAACCTCATTCTCGCCGCTGGCGGTAAAATTCCATCTGCCATACGGTGCTGCCATCTCTGGGACATATTGACAATGAACGCGGCCTCATTTTAAAACAATGCGCATGTTTCTATCTCTTTCCAGTCCGGAGAAAAAAATCGGAGGCCTTAGAACTTGAATGCACCTTGTACAAGGGTTAAGCCGAATTATTTGTTTAAATCATGAATTTAACAAAAATGTAAACAATACTTTTGACAAAACTGTTAATTACTTTGGAATTAATTAAGGGCTGGCTTCTCTAACATGTTTTTGAATAGATCTAAATAGATACTTTAATATTACTAGTACTTCGTCTTCCAAATGTTTGCAGGTATTACAGTATGTATTACAGTATGTATACTCGTTTATATGTCAACAACAGAATGTAAGTTACGAAACAATCACTGATTTTGCCCTCTAACAAAAGATACTAACTAGGAAAAGTCAAAATAAAAAAATCAATCACATACATAAAACTAAGCACAAAATTAGATCTGGTGTTATATTCTTCAAAACTGAGGGCCAGCCGTTCTCTTTTATGAAAATGTAGATTATATTCATATATGCTAATGGTAAATAGTTAAAAGTAACGAAACGAATTTAAAGGAGGTAGATGGCAAAACAGGAGAGAAATTAAAATTATCCTAGCTTGCTTCATCACAAAGTACCTCCACGTCTGCAGAGGTACGTTTTCTAACAACTGTGTAAGATGGTCTCTTAGGAGTTCAGTGTCCCATCTATGAAAGACAGGTCTATGAGCTGGCGGGATTACGGTCCACGGACACTGACGTTCCATTTGGCGAAGCCAATGAGGATTGTCAACAGATCAACAGTGTACGCTTCTGCGGTTTACCTGGTCATGATTGGTAAATGTGGTTTCATGAGTAAACAAGATACATGACACACCTGGAGTATCCTGTTTCGACGCTCAAGTACAGAAGTTCACATCTCATAATCGTTTCCATGCAGCTCTTGATGGAGGGAGATGCGATAGGGATGGAACCTATGTCGATGGAGAATGCATAAGACACTTGCCTGGCTCATGCCTCTTCCTCGTGCGACTGCGCGTTTGCTGATGTGCGGATCAACTGCAACAGCAGCAACAACATCAATTTATCCCCCTTCTGTCGTCACTTGTTTCCTTCTGTTACGTTGTCTAGGTGTTACACTACCAGTTTCACTTAACTGGTTGAAGAGGTTGATAAATAGGCTACTTGCTGAGATGGTTGACGTGTATTGGGAAATCTTGGCAGATAGACCATACAAGGGCGAACAACATTCTTCCTACAATTTCCGTAAACCATGAGCATGTCGGCTTTTTCTGCACTGGTAACGTCCATAGTCCACTCGCGACCTACTGTTTCGAGTGCCACACACTAACTGACTAGCAAGTCCCAATGCACCCAACGAACACACAAACACATTTTTAGCAAACATAACAACATCGAACCGAGCAACTACGTGGATTGAATGGCACAGATAAGTACCAGTTTGGTAACTTTTTAAAATAAGGTATCTCGTAATCGACTCTGACTAGAGTCCTGCAACAAACACCTCCGACACTCTAATTTACCTTAATTTTTGTTTGTTAATGTCGATGGGTATTGTTCCATTTCAAAAAAGTGTGTATTTGCACAAAAGTACACTTTCCAAATATTATTACCGTCTGTTTATGGGCTAACAGTACGAGCCCTTGATTACAAATCCATTCACTGACAACCCACATCAATAGCACTTTGGATTTCCGCAATATCTGCTGTGCAAGTTTCAGTTGATTCAGCCTGTACATGTAAGTTTCCACGAATAACGCCCGAAACTCCACAACGTTGACCGCGGCCGATGCTGTTTTTTATAAAGACGTTCCGACGCTAGAAACACGTAATTTAATGGGGAAAAGCCCTGAACGTAAGGAGATGAGACGAAAGTACTGTAAAACTATACAGATTATGCAAACTCGATCGGATGCAACGAAATTATTTTTCTGTAACATAAAGGCAATGTACGACATTAAAAGGCTTCTCTCAATACAGACACATACTACAGATCTGAAATTATTGTAGTCGGTGGTAGACGTGGGGAAAAAAAATATCGAAAGACGGGAGAGAAAACTCCCCAACAGAAAACTAAGACCAAAAAGCTAGTTGAAGCTAGTTTAAAAAATTGCAAATAACCTCAAGTGATGTAGACTAATGTTCTTACTTTTTTTGTATGTCCGTCATGTTGACTGATGTTCTCCGGGACTTCGGCCGTTCGCTTACGTAACAAAATGAAACACCTACAGCCGTCTTTTTGATGTTATTTTATTATGTCGCATAAATGTTCCTGACTCAGTGCATTATCTTTAGCGTCTTTTAAGAGCTAAAAATGGTGTACTGAGTCACCGAAACTGTTTGCAATATAATAAAATAACAGCAAAACGACGGCTGTAGGTGTTTCATTTTATTACGTAATCTTTTAACTGTTAGTTACGTACAGAAATCAAAACCAAAGAAAATACTGAAGCATACCAAACTTAAATGAAATCCCCAAGATCGGCAAAGTTTTTCAGAAGTTCGAAATATAGCGCGTACTTCAATGCGAGACGCTTTTAATAATTCCCACAACGAAACTCTGTCTCAGAATCTGGCAGAAAACCTAAACACATTCTAGATGCAATAGATTCTAGATACAATACCTTCACTGCGCGATAGCAACGGTGAAGTCACTGATGAAGGTGCCGCTAAAGCAGAGTTATTAAACACGGTTTTCCGAAACTCCTTCACCAAAGACCACGAAGTAAATATTCCTGAATTCCAATCAAGAACAACTGCCAAGATGAGAAACATAGAAGTAGATATTCTCGGTGTAGCAAAGTAGCTTAAATCAATAAAGGCAAGGCCTCCGTTCCAGATTGTATACCAGAATTTAACCATAAAATTTTCTTTAAGAAACAGAACAAATCTGCAAAATTCTTTTGACCTTAAATCTTAAGCTGAATTGGCTTTAAATCTTTGCAAAAGAAATCTGAAGTGCAGTATTGCAAAACAGAAAACAATATGACAATGATACAATACGGCCGGACCTGCAACTCTCCCGTTATCGGGTGAAACAGCGGTTTTTACTGCCGCCCTGGATACAGTCTGTCTTATTAAATGCCCTTCTGCAACAGTATACCATATTTAGCAATTATATACAACCGCTCGCTCACAGAAAGATCCGTACCTAAACTGGAAAATTGCTCAAGTCACACCTATGCCTAAAAAGGGAAGTAGGAGCAATCCGTTGAATTACAGGCCCATATCACTAACGTCGATTTGCGGTAGCGTTATGGAACATATACTGTGTTCGAACATTATGAAGAACCTCGAAGAAAGCGATTTATTGACACATAGCACGGATTCAGAAAACATCGTTCTTGTGAAACAAAACTAGCTCTTTATACTTATGAAATAATAAGTGCTATCGGCAGGGGATGTCAAATTAATTCCATATTGTTAGATTTCCAGAAGGCTTTCGACACCGTTCCTCACGAGCGTCTTCTAACCAAACTGTGTGCCTATGTAATATTGGCTCAGCTGTGCGACTGGATTCGTTATTTCCTATCATAAAGGTCACAGTTCGTAGTAATAGACGGATTCCCATCGAGTAAAGCAAAAGTATTATCCTGCTTTACCCAAGTAAGTGTTATAGGGCCTCTATTGTTCCTGATCTATATTAACGACATAGGAGACAATCTAAGTATCCCTCTTAGATTGTTTGCAGATGATGCTTTCCCGTCTTATAAAGTCATCAGATGTCCAAAACGAATTGCAAAATGATTTAGATAAGATATCGGTATGGAGCGAAAAGTGGCAATTAGCCCTGAATAAGGAAAAGTGTGAAGCTATTCACATGAATACTAAAAGAAATCAGTTACATTTCGATTACGATATAAGTCACGCAAATCTTAAGGTTGTAAATTCAACTTAATACTTAGGGATTACAACTACAAATAACCAGAATTGAAACGATGACATAGATAATATTGTGGGTAGAGCAAATCAAAGACTGAGATTCATTGGCAGAACACTTAGAACGTGCAACAGTCCTACTAAAGAAACTGCTTTCATCACGCTTGTCCGCCCTATTCTGGAGTATTGCTGTGCGGTGCGGGATCCGCATCAGGTGGGACTGACGGATGACATCGAAAAAGTTCAAAGAAGGGCAGCTCGTTTTGTATTATGGCGAAACAAGAGAGGTAGTGCCACAGACGTGATACGTTAATTGGAGTGGTAATCATTAAAACAAAGACGTTTTTCGTTGCGACGGGACCTTCTCATGAAATTTCAATCACCAGTTTTCTCCTTAGATTACGAAAACATTCTGTTGGCACCCACCTACATAAGAAGAAATGATCATCAGGATAAAATAAGGGAAATCATGGCTCGCACAGAAAAATTTAAGTGTTCGTTTTTCCTGCGTGCCGTTCGAGAGTGGAACGGTACAGAGGCAGCTTGAAGGTCGTTCATTGAACCCTCTGCCAGCACTTTATTGTGAATAGCAGAGTAATCACGCCTTTTAATGAAAGTAACAGCTATTGGCTTACAGAAATTAAATAAGATCCATCAGGAAAAATATAAATCACTGAAGTCAGAAGAAAGCACATCATCCGTATTTACATCTACATCTAAATCTACATGGATACTCTGCAAATCATACTTAATCGCCTGGCAAAGGGTTGATCGAACCACCTTCACAATAATTCTCTGTTATTCCAATCCGAACAGCGTGCAGAAAAAACGAACACCTATATGTTTCCGCGCGAGCTCTGATTTCCTGTGTTTTATTACGATGATCGTTTCTCCCTACGTAGACCGGCGTCGACAATATATTATGGCATTCGGAGTTGAAAGTTGGTGATTGAAATTTCATGAGAAGTATCCCGCCGCAACGAAAAAAACGACTTTGTTTTAATAATTTCCACCACAAATCCTGTATCATGTCCATGACACTCTCTCCCCTAATTCACGGTGATACAAAACGTGCTGCCCTTCTCTGAACATTCTCGGTGTACTCAGTTAATTCCATCTGGTAAGGATCCCAGACCGAGCAGTCCGAAAAGAGGACGGACAAGTGCAGTGTAGGCAGTCCCTTTAGTAGATCTGTTGCATCTTCTAAGTGTTCTGCCAATAAACCGTAGTTTTTCGTTCGCCTTCCCCACAACATTTTCTGTGTGTTATTTGCAACTTAAGTTGCTCGTAATTGCAGTTCCTAGGTACTTCATTAAATTTACGCTCTTTAGATCTGATTGATTTATCGTGTAACAGAAGTTTGATGGATTCCTTTTAGCAGTCGTGTGGATGAGCTCATAAATGCATAAATAAATAAATATTTAGGCAGCAACTGCCAATTTTCGCACGATATAGATATCTCTTCTAAATAGTTTTCCTACTTGTTTTGATCTTCTTATAATTTTACTAGACGATAAACGACAGCATTATCTGCAGACAAGCTATGACTATTGTTCATATTGCTCCTAAATTGTTTACATAGATAAGGAACAGCAGGAGGCATATAAAACTACCTTGTGGAACGCCAGAAATCACTTTTGTTTTAGTCGATGTCTTTCTGTCAGTGCCGGACGTTGTGACCGAGCGGTTCTAGGTGCTTCAGGCTGGAAGCGCGCTGCTGCTACGGTCGCAGGTTAGAATCCTGCCTCGAGCATGGATGTATGGGATGTCCTTAGGTTAGTTAGGTTTCTTAGTTCTAAGTCTAGGGGACTGATGACCTTAGTTGTTAAGTCCCATAGTGCTTAGAGCCATTTGAACCATTTGAATCTTTCTGTCAATCAGTAAGAATTGGGACCGCACTGTCAGGAAATCACGAGTCCTGTCGCATAACTGGGTGGATATTTCATAAGCGAGTAATCTGATTACAAGCTGCTTTTGTGGCACAGTGTCAAATGCCTTCCGGAAATGTAGAAATTCGGAATCAATTTGAAATCCCTTGTCAATAGCACTCAACACTTCCTGTGAGTAAAGAGCTAGTTGTGTTTCACAAGTCCGATGTTTCCTAAATCCGTGTTGACTATTTGTCAGTGTGGCAATAGACCGTTCTGATCGAGGTAATTCATAATGTTCGAACGCAATATATGTTCCAAAATCATGCTGTATATCGACGTTAATGACAGGGCCTGTAATTTAGGCGTTTCACTGCAGCGTGAGATACACGCGTGCTGTCTCCTTGACCGCAACGAAGCTGCGAGATTCAGCTTTGCGGCTGCAGGCGATGCTCGCTTATTTTTCATCGTCGCACGCGTCAACAGTTGACCTCCGGGTACAGGGCTTCGTTAGGATGCAAATTAAGATGTCGATCGGTGCTGTCTTAATGAGTTCCAGGAAACCAAGTGGTGTTGGTCAAGTGGTGTTGGTTTGTCCGTTCTGCTGAAATCTTCCGCGCTCTCGCACTGTGAATAGTACAGTGATTTTTAATAAAAGAAGAATAAAGCAATGTGCAGCAGTTTCACACAGATAATTACTTTCTGTATAAAATCAGTGAAAAAACAGTCTATACCGCGATGGTACTTTATTAAAATTGAAGGTTTCAGCGACTGAGGCCAACTGATTGTTCCACACATTGTGAGCTTCAGCTGTTGGTGCTGTCTGAAGATTGCCTAAGTACATAGGCCGGAACTGGTCAGTTTAATAAAGTATCTTCGAAATCTAGACTGTGTTTTCACTGACTTTATATAGATTACAAGATCACAGCTTCCCGAAAATGTTACCAAAAATTTTAATTACTTTCTGTTTTAAAACGTAAGACGCTAAGATAAAAATTCAACTGACAGGTGCTAGTTAGTATGTTAGTTAGTTATTTACTTGTTCCACTGATGAGTCTCAGGTAAGCTTTATGATGTGGAACGTGTCAAAATGTATAAGAAATGCACACATGAATCAAAGCTTTTTTTTTAAGCTTAAAACCTTTTTTAGCTGCCCCATTCCAGGAAATGGCACAAAATGCATATATTATATACATACATTTATTTATTCCTATTCAGTAATCATCTATGGTTAGAAGGAGTTGTCAAGGAGATATAATTTCAGTTTATTTTTGAAACTGTTACTGCTTTCTGTCAGACATTTTATTTCATCTGGTAATTTATCGAAAAATTTTACAGCAGTATATTTTACCCCTTTCTGTGGCATAGATAGGTTGAGTAAAGGATACTGTAAGTCTTTCTTTCTTCTGGTATTATAATCATGGGTGTCACTGTTGTTTTTAAGCTGGTCCATGTCGTTGAGATCAAATTTCATTAGTGAGTAAATGCACTGTGAGGCTGTTGTAAGAGCTCCTAACCTTTTAAACAGATGCCTACAAGATGTGCGCCTATGAGCCTCGTAAATTATTCCAACCATTTTTTTTTGTTCTTTTTTTTTTTTTTTTTTTTTGAGCAGTGAATACATTTTGCCTAAGTGTTGAGTTGCCCCAAAATATTATTCCAAAAGACACCAGAGAAAGGAAGTCTGCAAAGTATGTTAGCTTACTAATTTCTGTATCCTCAAAATTGACAATTATTCTGGTTGCAGAAGTTGCTGGACCTATTCGCTTCAGGAGATTTAAAATATAAATTTTCCAGTTAAGATTCCCATCTATATGTACACCCAAAGGCTTAGTATGCTCTACCCTGGTTACTGACTTCTACTGATGTGTTACATTTATTGAAGGGACTGTACTTTTTGCAGTAGAAAATGGGATGTGCTGTGTTTTCTAAAAGTTCAGAGCAAGCCCATTAGCAGAAAACCAATCAATAACTTTTCCAAAGACATTGTTTGTATCATCTTCTATTGAAGTTTCTTTTATTGGATTAATAATGATGCTTGTATCATCAGCAAACAGTGTCAGGCTAGTTTCTTGTTTCAGATATTCAGATATTCGTATTTAATTGCATAGCACTCATTTCTTAATAATTACGACTCTGAACCGCTTGAATTTTGACTGTTGCTTACTTTCCTATCCTTTTTCTCTGCACAAAGTATGATGGGTTAATGAAAATTATAACACAAATTAAAAATCCAAGTCATTTTTGAGCATTGTAAATACAGGCATAAGATGCCACATCTTCAGGCGATGGCAATAAATTTTTATAAATTTTTATATTAAATAATGTGAAGAATTTGAGGCTAAAAGTTAATTCAGAAACTTCGGTAATTAATGAGTGAGCAGATTTGCCTATCAGTGCGATGCTAGGGTAGCAGAGAGAAAATACCTTGATAAGTCACGGATTATTGCCAACTGGGCCATTTCCTGCGATGCACTTGCGACTTATTTGCATTGTCAAGTTTTAGACTGTTGTAAGCCAGCGAGAGCACTCCAAGACAGGGAACCAAAGAAGTGCTAACGTTTATGTTATAACAGGTAAACAGTAATTGGAGGCGCATCCGAATATTGAAGACGCTCTGGGGAGCTGTACCAGGGCAGCAGTTTCAGTTCAGCGAATTTGCCGTTAATTCCATACACAGTCTAGACGCTGTTTTAAGGTATCACAGTAGATGAGAGGTCACAAAATGGCAGGTCTTAGCACAGGCAGCAAACTTGATACATGTTGCTGAGAACAGCATCGTCAGTGGATTCATGCAGGTTGCAGTAGATAGGAGAGAAACTGCTGCAACACTTGTCCAACTACCGAGAGAAAGGCTCCACCCTTAGCGCAGGACAAAGTGACTAGGCATACTACACTGAAGTGCTAAGGAAACTGGTATAGGCATGAGTATTCAAATACAGAGATATGTAAACAGGCAGAATACGACGCTGCGATCGGTAACGCCTGAATAAAACACAAAATGTCTGGCGCAGTTGTTGGATCGGTTAGTGCTGCTACAGTCGCACGTTATCAAGATTGAAGTGAGTTTGAACGTGGTGTTATTGTCGGCGCACGAGCGATGGGACATTGCATCTCCGAGGTAGCGATGAAGTGGGGATTTTCCCGTACGACCATTTCACGAGTGTACCGTGAATATCAGGAATCCGGTAAAACATCAAATATCCGACATCGCTGCTGCTGGAAAAAGATCCTGCAACAACGGGACCAACGACGATGAAAGAGAATCGTTCAACATGACAGAAGTGCAACCCTTCCCAAGATTGGTGCAGATTTCAATGCTGAGCCATAACCAAGTGTCAGCGTGGAACCATTCAACGAAACGTCTTCGAAATGGGCTTTCTGTGCGAAGGCCCACTCGTGTAACCTGGATGACTGTACGACACGAAGCTTTACGCCTCGCCTTGGCCTGTTAACACCGACATTGGACTGTTGATGACCTGAAACATGTTGTCTGGTCGGACGAGTCTCGTTTCAAATTGTATGGAGTGGATGGACGTGTATGGGTACAGAGACAACCTCACGAATGCATGGAGCCCGCATGTCAGCAGGGGACTGTTGAAGCTGGTGGAGGCTCTGTAATGGTGTGGGGCGTGTGCAGTTGGAGTGATATGGAACCCCTGCTACGTCTAGATACGACTCTGACAGGTGACACATACCTAAACATCCTGTCTGGGCACCTGAATCCATTTATGTCCATTGTGCATTCTGGCGGACTTGGGCAGTTCCAGCAGGACAATGCGACACCCCAAACGTCCAGAATTGCAACAGGAACATTCGTCTGAGTTGCTCTGGCCACCAAACTCCCCAGGCATGAACATTATTGAACATATCTGGGATGCCTTGCAACGTCCTGTTCAGAATACGTCTCCACCCACTTGTATTCTTACGGATTTATGGACAGGCCTGCGGGATTCATGGTGTCAGTTCCCTCCAACACTACTTCAGACATTAGTTGAGTCATGATGTAAGGCAGGTGTATCACTTTCTTTGACTCTTCAGTGTAAGAAGGGTAGTGACGTTTAGCTTTCAGCTGGACGCTGTAGCTACCAGACATGTTTTCGTTAAAGACTAGGAACATACCTGCCTACAGAGTAGGGGAAGGGGAGGTCACCAGGGAGGTGCAGAGCTACACGCCAGATTTCCCGATGCCTGTAAAGTGCCGGTAGACTGGCGGGAGGACTGGATATACGAACTACTCATGAGCCCTCAAAATCCTTTAAAAATTCCGGACTTTCTTATTCAGAGGAGTTCTCAGTCACACCATAGGGACGCCCACTACGTGTCGCTCGATGCCAGCCTCAGGTAAGCTCCGATTCAAGTCTGTTTTCTCACTTGGAGTGCTGATCAAATGTTTCTACTTAACGATTGTTACTTATGTTAACTCTCACTCTTTGGATTTAGGCACTGACTTCTCTTGCACTAACAGTCTAGCTCTTTGCTTTTTCTAGTGCTTAGAAATAGCCTTCGGTGTATTAGTTAGTGTGAATGCAATGTTTCAGACACTTGAGTTCCTTGATTCTCCTGCGAGTATCTTTATCGAGTTCCAAAATTCACACTTCTCACAGGAGCCCTGTGACAGTGTTCGGCGGAAGCAACCACGTGCATCACAGAGAGTTTACTTTTCTGCATTTGCTCCTAGCTGCTCGGAAACTGCAGTCTGACCCAGACCCCTCTTTAAAGCTCTCATACTCGTGCTGTGTCCTATGCTTTGACATGACATTGTCTCTGTAGAAACGTGAACGCTTTCATCTGCAGGTATAGGCCTGCAATGTGAAATCTGCCTTTGTTGTGAAAGGTATATACACAGGGTAAAATTTTGTAAGAAAATTTTATATTGAACCAGAGATGGTGAAATGTAGTATCGATTGTGTAGTAGCATCGCTGCTCAACAGCGATCGCTGGTTCAAGGTGTTATGGGTGATGTGTTAGAGTAACTATAGATGGAGCGATGCATGGAGGACTTACAAGTGCAAAGACGTGTTGTATGTGATGTGTGTTGCGTATGTACTTACTCCTACGGGCTGTAAGGATTTTTTTTATTTCAAAGATACCATACTGGAAATCATTAAGGTAAAGAAAGTTGTTTTGTTACCAACGCAATGCGCGTATTCATAAGTGATGACTGAGACAATGTATAGCACTCACGTCCAATGATTTTGTACAGCTTATTGTTAATGTATAATCAGTTTATTGTATGTTAATTGTGGGCATTATTTATTTTCAAAGAGCCAAAATACAAGCCAATACCAGTTCCTAGATCCATGTCGTTCTGTATTAACTATTTTGCTCAGGAAGTTATTGTCTCAGTTATATTTTATTTATTATGCTAAGCAACAGCCTTGTACAATAGCTGTAAGCCAATTTAAAGCATTAACACAGAGCAGTGCGAGGAGCGTTACCATTGCGCAGAGAAAGCTAAGAAAATTCAGTAATGTAGTCCATTAAGCACAGGGCCGATTATTTTCAAATTGATCAAGTATTGTTTTATTATCAGGGCCAATTCCAAATCAATAGTGTTGCATCACATTCAGTTTTTGTGATGCGTAAATTCATGCAGTTTTGGTTAGGTTTTAAAGTTATTGACAGTTTACATTCTCACTGTCAGAAAAGTTCACTACAGGGTAAAGCGCATAAGCGACGAGATAAAATACACGTTCGCATTCCACTCCCATTCTAAGAGATGTTTTGCAGGCTACTGTCAGTTACGTAATTTCAATCATATTTTAAACGTACATGTTTCAGCTTTTAGGAGGTGCCAGTGTCCGCCAACTTAACTTTCTGAGTGCTCCTCCCAGAACAGCTGCAGAAGACACATTTAGGATGATCATAAAATGGAGTGCCACTCTGGTCTGTCGACATTTTTTCTTTTCTAGCTGAGGTATTAAGTAGCACCTGCTCACAGTGGCTCCCACAAACGGTCAAACAGAAAGAAGGGATCACGCGTTTTCGTGATACCTGCAGTAATTCTCTACGCCACATGGACCAATAGTGAGGCGCCACCTAGTAATAGCGTTTCTGAGTGCCAAAATTTCGGCAGTCTGGGAAAGGCTGCTGGGTTTCTACGAGGAAACTGTTTACAAATCTTGTCTCTAGCTTGTAATGACAACCCCCACCTCTAACGCCTTAAAGAATGGAACCCGGATGTACAGGGCTATTACAAATGATTGAAGCGATTTCATAAATTCACTGTAGCTCCATTGATTGACATATGGTCACGACACACTGCAGATATGTAGAAAAACTCATAAAGTTTTGTTCGGCTGAAGCCGCACTTCAGGTTTCTGCCACCAGAGCGCTCGAGAGCGCAGTGAGACAAAATGGCGACAGGAGCCGAGAAAGCGTATGTCGTGCTTGAAAGGCACTCACATCAGTCAGTCATAACAGTGCAACGACACTTCAGGACGAAGTTCAACAAAGATCCACCAACTGCTAACTCCATTCGGCGATGGTATGCGCAGTTTAAAGCTTCTGGATGCCTCTGTAAGGGGAAATCAACGGGTCGGCCTGCAGTGAGCGAAGAAACGGTTGAACGCGTGCGGGCAAGTTTCACGCGTAGCCGGCGGAAGTCGACGAATAAAGCAAGCAGGGAGCTAAACGTACCACAGCCGACGGTTTGCAAAATCTTACGGAAAAGGCTAAAGCGGAAGCCTTACCGTTTACAATTGCTACAAGCCCTGACACCCGATGACAAAGTCAAACGCTTTGAATTTTCGGCGCGGTTGCAACAGCTCATGGAAGAGGATGCGTTTAGTGCGAAACTCGTTTTCAGTGATGAAGCAACATTTTTTCTTAATGGTGAAGTGAACAGACACAATGTGCGAATCTGGGCGGTAGAGAATCCTCACGCATTCGTGCAGCAAACTCGCAATTCACGAAAAGTTAACGTGTTTTGTGCAATCTCACGGTTTTAAGTTTACGGCCCCTTTTTCTTCTGCAAAAAAAACGTTACAGGACACGTGTATCTGGACATGTTGGAAAATTGGCTCATGCCACAACTGGAGACCGACAGCACCGACTTCATCTTTCAACAGGATGGTGCTCCACCGCACTTCCATCACGATGTTCGGCATTTCTTAAACAGGAGATTGGAAAACCGATGGATCGGTCGTGGTGGAGATCATGATCAGCAGTTCATGTCATGGCCTCCACGCTCTCCCGACTTAACCCCATGCGATTTCTTTCTGTGGGGTTATGTGAAAGATTCAGTGTTTAAACCTCCTCTACCAAGAAACGTGCCAGAACTGCGAGCTCGCATCAACGATGCTTTCGAACTCATTGATGGGGACATGCTGCGCCGAGTGTGGGAGGAACTTGATTATCGGCTTGATGTCTGCCGAATGACTAAAGGGGCACATATCGAACATTTGTGAATGCCTAAAAAAACTTGTTGAGTTTTTGTATGTGTGTGCAAAGCATTGTGAAAATATCTCAAATAATAAAGTTATTGTAGAGCTGTGAAATCGCTTCAATCATTTGTAATAACCCTGTATAAAACACAAATGAGTTAGTGCGCTAAATATTTGCGTTATGCATCTAAAACCTTTACTAACGTCATGAAATTATACGTTTCGGAGACACATTAAGTCTCAGCTTTACCTATGATAATGAATACAGGCCGAAGCAGTGAATTAAAATTTGTATCAAGGCCAGGATCCGAAGATGGGTCTCTTCCTCACCAGGCAGATGCGCTTACAACTGCTTCGGTCTGCATTAATTATCATACGTAAAGCTGAGACTTAATACGTCTCTGTGTTATATAGTAATATATCACCCACACTGCGGCGGGTCGGGGTCGGTTATTCATTCCCTCGTACGTCTCGTATTATAATGTCAACCTACCTCAGTACGGTTTCGCCCGACGTCCCTTCACTCTGCAATCGTACGTACTTACCAGGCAGCGAAAAAGCAGCGTTGTGGAAAAATGCCACCTAATACCTTCGCTGCTGAGGCCGCGTAACTCTAGTAGTGAAAAACAATTCATGCAAGTTCATATTTATCAAGATTTCTGGCGGTAATATGGTGTATTTTTGACTGAAATAACCGTCCGAAAATTCCAAGAAAACAGAGGGAAATGGCTACCAAGTCCTTATTTAGTGATATACGACTCCATCAGTCACAATTCACAATCAAAACTACAGGTTTCACAAGCAAAAGCAGCCTGATTCCATATCAGTCCGACCCGAATGATTACGCGATCTCACAGTCTCTGATACACTATTGTAAGTGAGTTTCACATTTGGTCTTATCAATGGGCTTTTATAAAAGCAATGCTCGCCAAATATTCCATAATGAAATGGGGAATATGCCATGCGGAATTTTCAATAGAGGGCGAAAACTCACACGCTCAAAACTCTTCAACCAATAGACTCAGACACATCAAACTTTACTTAAATTGTTCGTAAATGAAATCTCCCGCGTTACGACTAGTCCTAAACGCAACGAACTCATCAATTCTTCATTTTACACATAATTTTCACCGTGACATCTAACATGACCTTTCACGTCTGATGGCTAGCGAGCTATCCCACTCTGTGCCTATCTACTTTCAGTACGTGGGAACCTCTTAATTCCGATTGGTTGATCAGTCTGACTGACCAATCAGAATGACCGTTCTAGATTATTCTCGTGGCAAAACTTGCATAAGCCAATCAGTCTTCAGAAAGTTATTTACGTGATTCCAAAATGCAAATGTTAATATAATGTTTAGTAAAAAAGATCGAAATGAAAAATAATCTTGAAATTAATTTAGAAACCGATTACACTTCCAAATGATATTCTGGCTGCTCTTTTACAAAAGCACGCACACCTCGACATACGTCATCAGCAATGTGGGTGCAATACATCTTTCCTACGGTCCAGTTTCGACACGTTTTACAGAAAATAATATTCAATTTTAACGTATTTACCACATACACGCTCTCATTCATTCCCATTTATTCACACAACAACATAATAACCAAATATTAATTTGTCTTAAATTTTATGCTACGAAATGCAAAGTAATTAAAATTTTTGAAAAGAAAAAATCCCATTAAATTATTTTATATCATGAAAATTCTGGTAATAATTTCAAATGATAACAAAGTTCTGTAAACTGAGTGTCTGTTTTATGACTATTAAGTAATTTTTTCAGACTCCGAAACTATAACAGATAAAAAGCTAAAATTTTGATATGATTTTCTACTGAATAACAAAAAGTAGTATACCAAGTTTCAAACCAACTGGATAATATTTACTATAGTTTATTTAGATTCGTAGGAGGGTGTGAATATACGTTCGTACTAGATGACGCGTTAGCCCGTTCTCGTGGTGGCTCCTAGCGATAGCTGTACTATGAGTCATTGCTAAGACACAATTCTGCAGTATCCCTTCAGCCACCGGCTCCACGTCTGCGTATCTTACTGCAATAAATGTTATCCTGTAATAATAGTCTACTTAAGGTGCAGGCAGAAATATCCCCATTTCGTTCCATACTGTTGTACAATTCTAACGTTGGAGAGCCTCTGCAAAACTGATGCGATCTAAGAAGGGGAACATCAGGATGGGCTGAGCCAAGAAATAGTGTTTCTATTAGGGAGAGAGATACACTGGGGTAATCGGTGTAGTTGTGTTACCTGCAGTGTTGGAGTGGTGCAAAGTTTAGTGCCTCTACCTTGTGAGTGGGAGACCTGTGTTCGAATCCCAGCCTTGGCATAAATTTTCATTCATTGCATCGGCCTCTATTCAACATCATAGATAAAACCTTTCTGGTTGAAGTCCTTAATAAGCAAAAAATTGTTTTCCTTTATTTATTTTCTGGGGCTGTAAGCAAGAAAAAGTCTAGAAAAATTTGAAATGACGTTTTAACTTCGTTGTAATCGCCAAGTGCTCTCTTTATCAGATATCTGATGACCGTTGGCTGGGTAATTTTCGCTCCATTTTAAGAACAACTATTTATTCACACATCTCAGTGTACAGGACGTCATTTATTTATTTCTTAATTTATTTACACGTCTAATTCCGTAGGACCAAATTGAGGAGCAAATCTCGAAGGTCATGGAACGTGTCAGTACATGAAATTACAACGTAAAAGTAATAACAGATAAAATAAAATATTTATGAACCCAAGAAAAAGTCAAGCCATAAATTTATGTAAACGCAATCAAGAATATAACATAAGAACCAGCTTAATTTTTCAAGGAACTCTTCAACAGTATAGAAGGTGTGACCCGTGAGGAAACCCTTCGGCTTCGATCTGAAAGCGCGTGGATTTCTGTTAAGATTTTTGAATTATTGTGGTAGCTTATTGAAAATGGATGCAGCAGTATACTGCACACTTTTCTGTGCAAGAGTTAAGGGAGTGCTATCCAGACGCAGACTGGATTTCGCCAAATATTAACTGAGTGGATGGTTTTAGGATGGGAATAGTTACCCCATAATATGATACCATACAACATAGACAAAGCAAAGTAGACAAATTTTCTTATCGTACGATCACTTACTATTGATATCGTTCGAATAGCAAAAATGGCAGCATTCAGTCTTTGAACAAGATCCTAAACGTGGGTTTTCCATGACAGTTTACTGTCTATCTGAACACCTAGAAATCTGAACTGTTTAGTTTCACTAATCATATGCCTATTCTGTGAAATTAAAACGATGGGTTTTGTTGCAACTGTAAAAACTGAGACTTACCGTGATTTAGCGTTAGTTTATTTTCTACAGGCCATGAACTTGTGTCATAAGCTGCACTTTTTTTGAAACAGAGCCAAAGTTGCACACAACGTCCTGTATAACCAAGCTAGTGTCATCAGCAAACAGAAATATTTTAGAATTATCCATATATTATATAAATAAGGAACAGGAGTGGCCCCAACACTGATTCCTGGGACACCCCCATTTGACCATACCCCATTCAGGCCCCACAGCTATTCTCAACACTGTGAATAATGACATTTTGCTATCTGTTGTTAAAGTAAGAGGTGAACCAATTGTGAGCTACTCCCTGTATTCCATAATGGTCCAACTTCTGGAACAATATTTTGTGATCAATACAATCAAACGCTTTAGTTAAATCAAAAAGTATGCCTAGCGTTCGAAACCATTTGTTTAATCCATCCACTCAGAAAAGAGAATATAGCATTTTCAGTTGTTAAACTACTTAAAGCCGAACTGTACATTAGATAGCAAATTATGTGATCTAAGATAATCAATTGTTCTTACATACACAGCCTTTTCAATAACTTTAGCAAACGCTTATGGAATAGAAATATGTCTAAAATTGTCTACATTACCCCTTTCTCCCTTTCTATAAACCGGCGTTACTACCGAACACTTTAATCTTCAGGAAACTGATCATTCTTAAAGAAAAAAATACAAATATGGCTAAGTATAGGTCTAACATGTACTTTAATGTTCTGCTAGGCACTCCATCATATCCGTCAGAGTCCTCACTTTTCAGTGATTTAATCATTGCCTCAATCTCCCCCTTATCAGTATCACAGTGGAGTATTTCAGACATTTATCTCAGAAGGGCAGGCAAGTGCATGCTGTACAATGATATACATTCAGTGATATATATATATGTGTGTGTGTGTGTGTGTGTGTGTGTGTGTGTGTGTGTGTGTGTGTGTGTGTGGATGGGTGGGTGTTTTTGTGCGTGTGCATGCGTGCTTAAATTGCCTACAAAATGTGTTGCGAATAGATTTAGTAGTAAAGAAGTATTAAATTGAATTCGTCATGCTTCATACAAAAGTTTTAGTGCATGAACAGTAAAAATATAATAAGAGATTAACTTTTCCCCCGAATAGACTACTACCTTAACGCTGGTGGGGAGGTTTGTGGGATCATCTGATGCTGACGGGAGCAATGCTACGTGTAGGGACATCCATATCAGACCAGTCAGTTCATGAGATTCTTGACAAAGTGTAGTCCTCGCAGGTGCTCCCTTCGTGGGAGTATATGGGTGGTAATCACATGGGCCCTGTAGCTATGTCTGACATTACTTTCACTTACTTGTGTCAGGCTTCTTCTGTTTTCTTTTCTGTAGGTTCTATAGGCCTCCCTTGGCCAACTCTTGTTTTTATCGACCCAAATGGCATTAGGTCTGGAGGCCCGAGTGTCTCTTTTATTTTCGTCTTCACTATCTACTTTCAGGGGAGGCGGTACTCTGCGAGCCATACAGAAGGCAGCCCAGAAACCCCTGGCCTACAGGTCCGGGGTTTCTGAGCGATCTAAGCACCCTACCTGAGAAAAAATTCTAATGAAGCTCTGAACGGAAAGGATAAAATCACGACGAATATGCCTCAGCAGAGGGCAAAGATCGGCTAATAATGTACGTATGAGTTGCCACATGGAATATGTAGCATCATGGAATAATAAAGAACAGGAAATTATTATGGAAATTGAAGAACATAAAACAACCGTATGTACAGTGACTGATGGCAAAAATGAAAGGCAATCCTAATCAGCAGAAAAAGATTAACTTTTTTCGTTTCGTTATGTTGTAGGAGATACCAGCAAGAAAACGTTTCGAAATTTTTATTGCCTCTGGAAGCCACTATATAGGCAAGCTGGAAACAGAACCCGATGGACGTAGTAGCAGGTTATTGATGAAGACTATGATGACAGCTAGAAAGACCGACCGCATCCGAACCTCGGAGGCACCGAAGCTGCCGCTCAGGCGATGCTAAAAATTCTACTGCAGTCACAGTGTCACTTTACAGAAGCAAATATTCTGAAAATTTACAATCATTTAACTCGTTGCTAAGATAGTTAAGAAACACGTAAACACAATTAATCTTGAGTTCGACTCTCCTCAGTTCAATAGCTTCTAGCAAAGTCGATGTTTTATACAGTGTACACATACTCTGAAATCTGAAGATGTAACGTGGAAATTTTAACAGCATACGCGTTTTGATGAAAAATATTATACAGAGGTTTCACAAATTATCGTTGGTTTAGCGAAATTTAACAGCAGACGAAGTTTGAAATAAGAGAGTTGAAACTGTAATAGTAGATGGATTTTAGTATAAACACATCGCGTGGTAGTTTCTATAGCGTTATGCTCAATATATTCAAAGTTATTCCAGACATTGTGGATTTTGATCGAGAATGTTCTAAAGTGTAACAGATTATCTCCTCTTTAGAATTATGTGGTGGTGGTGGCAAGTTCTCATGGGACCAAACTGCTGAGGTCATATAACTTAAAGTAACTTACGCTAAGTACAACAGACGCACCCATGCCCGAGGGAGGACTCGAACCTCTGACTGTGGGAGCCGCGCGAATCTTGGCAAGACGGCCAAGACCGTGCGGCTACCCCGCACGGCAAGAATTATGTCATGGTCTGGATACTGACTATAAAATGGTTAAGATATGCCCAGTTACAGGGAAATTAAAATATTATTAAAGGGCACATTGGTGACAGAAACCGCAGTTCAGAAGATAATAGCTACCTAAAGTGCTATTTAAAATGTCATACAAGTTATATGTAGTGGAATAGAGACTCAAAATTTAAATGTGGTTTTCTTTAAGCGTTTATCTTTTGTACAAACATCAGGAGACTCATTAGAGGTTTTATACGGCAATTGGGGTGCTTTTAAAGCATGTATTTAGGTACGTTGATAGTCGAAAAGGAAGTGTTTTGTGCACTGTTTGCACTGGGGGCTTATACTGGATGTAATAGGTAAAAACGTCGATATTACTATTGTTGACTGAGCTCGGTGTACTGAACAACATTACATCAGTATTTACGCCATTTGCAGACTAGTTATTATAGCTATTAGCAGCGCTATGTTTGTAGGTTATTTAGTACCTCCAAAAACTGGTAGCGAGAACAAGCGGTTAATGCTTGTTTTCTCCTGGGCAGCAGGTTCAGGTGTTTAAGTGGAGATGCATGGACGCACAACAGGCGATCTATACTGATGGGGATAGTCCACTTACTGCGCAGTTAGGACCATGCAGAAAACATCAGGTAATAAAGCTTGTGACGTGTTTGTGGGAAGACTGTTTCACACAGAGAAAAAATAACCAACACAATGACGTGCATACATATGAAGATACCACATACAAAATACCTGCACTTAACACCCATCGTATCATGTATATATAGCTCCACCTCCAGCAAAGCAGTGAGAAACAGCGCATCGCAGTCTATCAGGGAGTGACTGTCAGTGTATGTTGGAGCTGTGTGATGTATTCATTTGTGATGGTAGGTGTAGCCATGAGTACACGCCTCGAATGACTGCTGCAATGGAACTTTAAATTATTGAGAGAGAGGCTTTGGTCGTATTTGATCCGCATTGTATACAATTCAGCTTTCGTGCGAAAATACGACAGTTATTTGTCTCATCCATTCATGTTTAGCGAGTGTTTGTGAGCTGCTCATATTCAAAAACTGCGTTCTACTGCTGCAGTTGACTTTCCAGTTTTAGTGGAGCCAAACCGTCAGAGATTAGTCTGGCTGATGTTTACTGGGAACAGAATCTGAAGAAGTGTCAATAGGATTTTGATACTGAAGTGTACTAGGTGCTGAGAAAAGGGAACAATTTTGCCGAAATGTTAGCATTTTAAGAGTGTGATGTGAAGAGTGTGATGTATGGATTTCTTCTTGGAACTTTGATTAAATGATTTCTCTAGCTACTTCCTCAGCATCAAGTAAGAGGGTTTTTTTTATTTTACAGGGTGATTCAAAAAGAATACCACAACTTTAAAAATGTGTATTTAATGAAAGAAACATAATACAATCTTCTGTTATAGATCATTACAAAGAGTATTTAAAAAGGTTTTTTCCACTCAAAAACAAATTCAGAGACGTTCAATATGGCCCCCTCCAGACACACGAGCAATATCAACCCGATACTCCAACTCGTTCCACACTCTCTGTAGCATATCAGGCGTAACAGTTTGGATAGCTGCTGTTATTTTTCGTTTCAAATCATCAATGGTGGCTGGGAGAGGTGGCCGAAACACCATATCCTTAACATACCCCCATAAGAAAAAATCGCAGGGGGTAAGATCAGGGCTTCTTGGAGGCCAGTGATGAGGTGCTCTGTCACGGGCTGCCTGGCGGCCGATCCATCGCCTCGGGTAGTTGACGTTCAGGTAGTTACGGACAGATAAGTGCCAATGTGGTGGCGCTCCATCCTGCTGAAATATGAATTGTTGTGCTTCTTGTTCGAGTTGAGGGAACACCCAATTCTCTAACATCTCCAGATACTGTAGTCCAGCACCTTCCTGTAGCACCTTCGAAGAAAAAAGGACCAAAAACTTTATTGGCTGAAATGGCGAACAAATGTACAACTAAATGAAACTTTATAGCTCCCTTAATTCGCCGACAGATAGTGCTTAGCTCTGCCTTTTGTCGTTGCAGAGTTTTAAATTCCTAAAGTTGTGGTATTCTTTTTGAATCACCCTGTATTTTGTTTTATTTTCCCTATGGAGAACTGGAAATGCAGACAAGTGGAATGCAGACGACTGGTAACCTACAGGTAACTCTTCTACGGCTTTTACTGTTGTTTTCATCAGTACAGTCCCTTGTTGTATGGTGGACGGTATTAGGACAAAACTATCAAACTTAAAACTGAAAATCTAACCACCCACCCCGTTACAATCAGACGCCTACTGCGACAGTCCAGTAGTCGTATCATTAGCTGTAATAGACATACAGTGCATCTAGATTATTCTCAACGCAGACGTGTCAAATACAGTCATCGGAAGCCATCACCGCTGCAGTGCCTCAAAAGTCTGCAACGAGGTGAGGGGCAACCAAAGCAAAGATTTTCGAAACAGACGAATAAATAGGATAGGGCTCGCAATTGAAAAATGTCTCTATTGTGTGTTTCCTCTTTAAAATGAAATGTTCTTACACTTGCAATATTCTCTTAGAATGATAGCAATTCCACGAATTGCTTCGATAGTAGTAATATATAAATACAGCGTTTGTTCAACATTCTTCCCTACAATTTTTCTGTTAGTGTACAAAATAATAGTAAAATATAAACTTTCATAGCAGGAATTGTCACAATTAATAAAATATTACGGGCTATTACGCCGTGGTCGAAGAGCCTTTACTTTAAAACCCGACGTTTCGCCCTCATCTGAGGAGGACATTTTCAAGAGGGGTCGTAGTTTTGTTGAATATCATGGCAAAAGTCGTGTTTTAAAGTGAAATTCCTCCGACCACGGCATAATATCCCGGAATATTTTATTAGCTGTTGTAAAATAGTAGTCACACTTGCTCCAATTTATTCCGTGCAATTGTCATGTTCCGCAGATGCTGATATCTTACGAAAGGAATAACTTAATTTGTGGACAATTTTGCAAGCGTCAGTTTATCATAAAAGTGCTTAGTTATGATTCGTCGAGAATTGTAGCAGGTGTTACATCCAAATCTGGGTCCTGGTGTGCAAGTTTCTGGGGCTGTAATGAGGCAGTACAACTTGTAAACCAACTCCTGTTTCGTACATTGTTCTGAGTACATTAAAGTATGTCATCACAAAGATGTCCTGAGTGAGTACGTCTTTCTAAGTGAAGTTTTGACCCAAGAAATGATTTACGAGTATAACGCTGTCTGAACGTACTTTAAAAGCATATTTAAGAGCAGTTAGTGTTTACTTTGCGCAACAGAAAGAATTATTGGGATAAATGATTACTTGCATTAATTTTATGATCACAGTGACTTGTAGCAATTTCATAATCTGACTCAAAGAACAAGCATTAAATTAGAAATTTTATAGGTGAAGCGTGTGCAATTAGCAATCTTAGCTCCATCTGATAACCTAACACGTTTCTCTACAAAACGTAATATATAAAGATCCAAAATAATCACGTTGTACATAATATGATCAGCAGCAAACAGTCACGGGATCTCCATGCCGTCGCTTACCTTCTAACCTGTAAAACATGAACCAATACCCGAAGGTTTTTGCTGATTAGACTTCTGAAAAATGTTTATACTCACTGCAGTTGTGTCTCGCGTCAAGTACAGACAGAAGACGGATGACTGCTCGCAGTCCAGGTGCAGAGTCCAAAATCCATGCAATACCACGTAAATAATCTCATTTTGAACTTGAATTCATCGGAGATACAGAAATGTAAATAAATCATTGAAGCTTCAGTTCACTGCATAAATATCACGAATCATAATCATAAGCACAGGAAAAATTGTAATTGTTTGTATATTCTCCAAGTAGCATCCAAAGCCACCACTTAAGAATTCTAGAATTCTAGGCACATTAGGAGATTCTGAAAACATTTTAAGAGGGAGAGTGTGATGTATTCAACATGCCTACTATATGTATGGACTAATGAAAACCTGGATCTGCGCCATGCGCATCGAAATATGACTACCACACTGAACAATAAGAACTAAGTTTGAACACAAGTCACTTCACATGAAATATATGAAATTGCTGTCAGAAAATATTACACCAAGTTGCCAAAATAGGAGCCACAATCTCACCATACTTTTGTAATGAGCATCAGAGGGCAACTTCAAAGATAGTTGCTACATCAGTGGCCTACAGCAGAGATGTGGAAGAAACAGTCAGAGTCTCTCGTGGAAGACCAGCTGGAAATGTAAACAAGAGCAGACTAGCCTGGGTACTTCAAACGCCTTCTATTGGCTGGGGCCTCTATTCAGCAAAGTCCTCTCGGAAGACATGCGTTTACTCAGCTACTCAAAAAATGCGATGCTCTCAGTAGTCGATCATTTAGTACAGAACATACTGGCAATGTGATCGCGATTTGGAATACGTGGAACAAGGATCATTCTAAGACCTGTTTGTTATGTCGCTTTCTTGCCTGTCTGTCTGTTCAGTACAATTTTTGCAACTGATTTTCAACAAACTTCCCAAAGAGATAGAAGCCTGAGATTTTAGAAATAACTGAGAACCGGACTACAATTCATTATTAACTCGCTGTCTTTTCAGTCTGTGTGGTAGGGATGGTGGTGAAAAAGTTATGCAGCTCCTGAGACCTCGGCTTCCCCTGCAGGACCAGCGTGTTGTGTGGGTAGTATAGGAATGCATTTCAGGCAGTATGTGAGCAGACGTGCATAGCTGAGCAGTGAGTGGGGGACAGGGAGGGGGCGAGGAGGAGGCGATAACAGAGAGAGATGGAATAGGAAATGTATGCAATATATCTGACACACTGTAGTATAACAGAACACTGGAAGCAGTCGCACCACTGTTCCTACTGCCTCAGCGATACAGATGATGTAATTGTGAGTAAAATTAAGGTATGTCAAGGCTAATGGTTTAAATTAATATAATTAATTTGTATCTCACTGAAACTGTTAATTGCATGAATGTTCGATTTGCTTGATTCATGAGGAGACCGATTGTGATGAAGTACTCCAACTTTAGAGTCTTTCCTTGTGCAGCCAGAGATGCTATACTGTCCACTGTTACAACTGAAGTGATGGCCATCAGTAGGGAAAAATCCTGCCAGCGACGGTTGGAAAATTCTGGATGTCATTGGGTATGAATCGATAATACCATAATTGAAACAAGAAAAGGACACTCGGATTGTACTTGTAATGAAAGTGTAATGATGTGAACAGTTTGTGTGGTGTTGACTACTACTGAAGACAAGAGTTATTATCTTATGTAAGGCAATAAAAGTGTATGAGTTTGCGAATTAACTGTACATGGTGTTTACTTCTGAGTGCATCTACAACAACAAATTTTTCAGCCATATGAATAATTTAACCAAGATTTCAGCTTTTGGTAACTGAATTTTGGTAGGAATATCACCAATACACAGCATGTTTGATTGCACAATTTCAGAAAAGCAAAATTTTGAAGAGGGGAACTGCATCTTTCTCTCCAATAAAGTCTCTTCCTGTAGCTTTATTAAATGAATCTTTGACTTCTGTACTTCAAAACTATGATGTGGCCTACATTTTAGCTACATGAAATCTGAGCTTGGTCTATGTAATTAACTTAGTCAACCAGTCTAAACACAATTTTTCAAATCGAAAGCGTAGCACTGAAATAAGCTTACACGGGCAGAACCACACATAAAAAAGCTAGTATATGTACATAAATAATTATTTGAATAAAATGTCATCAAAATGTTTAAAATCCATTACGAAATACCACACACACAAAGTAAAGAAACAGAATATACACTCCTGGAAATTGAAATAAGAACACCGTGAATTCATTGTCCCAGGAAGGGGAAACTTTATTGACACATTCCTGGGGTCAGATACATCACATGATCACACTGACAGAACCACAGGCACATAGACACAGGCAACAGAGCATGCACAATGTCGGCACTAGTACAGTGTATATCCACCTTTCGCAGCAATGCAGGCTGCTATTCTCCCATGGAGACGATCGTAGAGATGCTGGATGTAGTCCTGTGGAACGGCTTGCCATGCCATTTCCACCTGGCGCCTCAGTTGGACCAGCGTTCGTGCTGGACGTGCAGACCGCGTGAGACGACGCTTCATCCAGTCCCAAGCATGCTCAATGGGGGACAGATCCGGAGATCTTGCTGGCCAGGGTAGTTGACTTACACCTTCTAGAGCACGTTGGGTGGCACGGGATACATGCGGACGTGCATTGTCCTGTTGGAACAGCAAGTTCCCTTGCCGGTCTAGGAATGGTAGAACGATGGGTTCGATGACGGTTTGGATGTACCGTGCACTATTCAGTGTCCCCTCGACGATCACCAGTGGTGTACGGCCAGTGTAGGAGATCGCTCCCCACACCATGATGCCGGGTGTTGGCCCTGTGTGCCTCGGTCGTATGCAGTCCTGATTGTGGCGCTCACCTGCACGGCGCCAAACACGCATACGACCATCATTGGCACCAAGGCAGAAGCGACTCTCATCGCTGAAGACGACACGTCTCCATTCGTCCCTCCATTCACGCCTGTCGCGACACCACTGGAGGCGGGCTGCACGATGTTGGGGCGTGAGCGGAAGACGGCCTAACGGTGTGCGGGACCGTAGCCCAGCTTCATGGAGACGGTTGCGAATGGTCCTCGCCGATACCCCAGGAGCAACAGTGTCCCTAATTTGCTGGGAAGTGGCGGTGCGGTCCCCTACGGCACTGCGTAGGATCCTACGGTCTTGGCGTGCATCCGTGCGTCGCTGCGGTCCGGTCCCTGGTCGACGGGCACGTGCACCTTCCGCCGACCACTGGCGACAACATCGATGTACTGTGGAGACCTCACGCCCCACGTGTTGAGCAATTCGGCGGTACGTCCACCCGGCCTCCCGCATGCCCACTATACGCCCTCGCTCAAAGTCCGTCAACTGCACATACGGTTCACGTCCACGCTGTCGCGGCATGCTACCAGTGTTAAAGACTGCGATGGAGCTCCGTATGCCACGGCAAACTGGCTGACACTGACGGCGGCGGTGCACAAATGCTGCGCAGCTAGCGCCATTCGACGGCCAACACCGCGGTTCCTGGTGTGTCCGCTGTGCCGTGCGTGTGATCATTGCTTGTACAGCCCTCTCGCAGTGTCCGGAGCAAGTATGGTGGGTCTGACACACCGGTGTCAATGTGTTCTTTTTTCCATTTCCAGGAGTGTAGTTATTTAAACAATATTACATTTTAAAACATTTTTAATTCTGTTTAGAAAGTACAAAATCATTTCTCCTAGCCACATATTGATTCTAGACCCCATTCAGGTGGCCCTGGAAATTTGTTGTGAAGGAAATTTTAGTAGCCAGGATCACAAGCAATACTGCTGTTCTTCATGACTGATTTCAACAGTTAAGATTGTCATCTCAAAATCTTCAAAGAAATTGTTGTTGCATGTCCTGTTCCATTGTAAATAATAAAAAGGTTTTTGAAGAGCGGAAGATGACAGTCTTAACTGTTGAAACTGGAGCTCAGGAATAAATGATACTGAATGTGATCTTGGTTATTAAATGTTTCTTCAAAGGAAATACAGATTGCTGCCTCCAATCTCTAATTATGAGATATTTAAATTACTGAAAACTGTTTTTATGATTTTGTAATAGGTATGGTAATATTTGTAAAATTTATAATGGAAACATGGAGTGCATGCAAAACATAATAGGAGGTAAGCTTTTCATGCATCAATTAAGTAGTGCCACACCTTATGTTTTTCATTACTGATCCTCCAAGTATTGCCATAACTATTAAAAATTCACAAGCACTCATTTTTGACATTATCCATACTGGGCGAGGAATCTGTATGGGTAATAGTAGAAATTTAGTTTTCAGTCTGATTTAAAAATGTGTTAACTATAAAAATTTAAGTTTTTTTAAATAATTATTAAAAGCTGGCACGGTGACAAGCAACTTTCAGACTAAAGGAAGCATTACTGGATTTGTCATACATCAGTAAAAAATATCTGGTTTTCCTCTGCCTTATTTACCAAATACTTCTGCATGGAGTAATAGAGTTTTTAAAAGTTTTTGAATATTTCCGCTACGTGCACAGCTGGGAAGAGTCCGGAAATGAGTGCCAGAGGAGTGTGGCAGCAGCAGAGACGCCAGCACCGCGCGACTGCCCCCGACAGACGGGACCAGTGTGCGCCGAGGCGGGCGTCACTCACCAGAGGGAGAGCGGGACCGCTCCCTGGAGACGCCACTTCCAGTCGTACGCTCCGTCCCGCACCCCTCGCAGTCCCGCGCCACTGCTCACCGGTAAGAGCGCGTAGCGTCTCCCCCTCTGGTCGTAACAGGAAGAGCACGCGTTTCAGGGCTTGGTAACAGTTGTAGCACCGTCTGCTCTCGTAAATTATGGACACAATGCGGGACACTGGCGCGCCAAGTGTCTGCCGTACTATGCGCATATCTAAAACAAATGTCCACGTTTATGAGGAGAGTCGTTCTAGAAGCTTCACTTCTAATGAGCCAGCAAACGTTGTACTGTTCCCCCTTTCCAGCAATTTTACATGTCTCGCTCCTCACGACGAGCAGCTCCGTACTGAACCGTCTGGAAGGTCCTGCAAGAGAGTATGTGAGTTAACGAGCAATGCGCTCTCGTTTAAATATATGGCCGAAAGAGTCAGCCTACAGGAACTGTTAAACAAACCTTGTCGTCCAGGACCGCGTGCCACAAAGGGTGCAGATTCACCACGAGGTGGGAAGACTCACAGACGTCTGTTATCTATTGAGGCCTAAGCGCTGTAGTGTGCGGGTGAGACGGTCGAGAACCTACGTTATAGGGAAATCCAGTAGCAGGCGTTTGTGACCAGGGAGACACACCAATGTTAAATATGGGGGACCTAAGATCAGCCATAAAGGAAAACATTAATGAAAATTATTAAGTTCTGTAGTAATGCAGTGAATCAAGCCACAGTAATTTTAATCTGCCATCCTCCATAAATTTTCATGGTGTTCTCAATAAAACTTGAGTATTGATCATATCTATAATAGTTTAGGATTTACTGCTAAAGTGAAATTAACAAGTTTTGTAACAGAGACATTCGCTGAGTGGTGAGCAGCCGCGCGCCTGGTCTGAACTAACTTTTCGTGTAAATATCGAGGTGGAGTACGGTACTTGTGTTTCGCAATGAGACTGTGAATGATCGAACTGTATCAAATGGATATGCGCTCGAGTGTAACATTGACTCTAAAGACGACCACTTTCGCTATTAGTTTTCTTTCTGAGCAAACATTGTTTTAACCAAATCGCAGTTGTATGACCTACATCATTTATGGGTCGTTAATTTAGTTCCCAATATTATTATTACTGTTATTATATGTTACATTAACTTTGATTCATACAATTTCGCAAACTTGCCATCAGCCAGACAATTTAGCGAAAAGGTCACAAGTGTCTAATTTAGAGGCTTGTAATGTGACACGTGTGGTTCAGCCCCTAGACGAGTTTGAGCCAAGAGATTTCGACGAAGAGGAACCGCATGTGAGCCCAAATATCTTTTGGATGTTAGCTCGTAATAAATCAGCAAACCGATCAAAACCATCCGTCCACACACTCTGTGACTGTAATGACACTGATAGGGAGGGTGACACAGACAATGCCGAAATATTAAACATCTTTTCCAAAACAGTTTCACAGAGGAAGATCGCCCTGTACATCCTTCTTTAAATCGCCACACGAACGACAAAATGCTAGAGGTTCAAATGTGTGTTAAATCTTATGGGTCTTAACTGTTAAGGTCATCAGTCCCTAAGCTTACACACTACTTAACCTAAATTATCCTAAGGACAAACACAAACACCCATACCCGAGGGAGGACTCGAACCTTCGCCGGGACCAGCCGCACAGTCCATGACTGCAGCGCCCTAGACCACTCGGCTAAACCCCACGGCAGCTGGAGGTCTACATAGGTACAAAGGTACAGCAAAGCTACTAAAATCTCTCAGCACAGGGAAGGCAATTAGAGATGGTGGGCTAACGATTCGAATCTACATACGGGTATACGTGGTGTGTGTAAAACGTTCGGCGAATGGTGTCATATTTCGACGGAAACTTGGCGCATGTGTCCGTGCATGCGCATAGGTCTTCAGAGACGGCATGCACTGCATGTGACTGGCTGTGTAGAGACAGACTGAAGACCGGTTGAACGTAGTAAGTGTGAGAGGAAATATCACAGCGCAATGGAGCAAGGTGTTAACATCAATTTCTGCTATAAGTAGGGGAAGACTGCTACGGAGACACATGGAATGTTGGTGTAGGTGTACGGGAGGGAAGCCGTGAGAAGGAAACATGTTTGCGAATGGTTTAAACGCTTCCGTGAAGGGAATTAAACAACTGAGGATGAGCCACGTTCAAGTCGTCCATCGACAAGCAGAGCCCCAGAAACGATCGAGAAAGTGTGACAAATGCTGACACACTATCGACGACGGATTCTCAGATTGATTGCAGAGGAATTGGGCATTAGCAAGGACACGCTGCACACCATCGTCCGTGATGATTTGGGTAAGTAGAAGATCTGTTCCCGATTTGTGCCGCGCAAGCTCACAGACGAGCAGAAAGCAAGACGGATGGAAACTGCTGGTTTCCATTTCCCCGTGTAACCAGGATCCATTGCTTCTGAACACCATCGTCACGGGAGGTGAGTTCGATCCGGAATCAAAACGGCAATCAATGTCATTGTGTTCACCGTCTTTCCCGAATAAAAAAGAAGCCGTCTGCAAAAATCCAAGGTGAAAACATTGTTGATCGCCTTCTTCGATAATAACGGCATCGTCCACAACGAATTTGTTCCTGCAGGTCAAACCATTAATTCTGCATTTTACCAGTTAGTTTTGAACCGATTGTTACAGCGTATCCGGTGGGTTCGGCCAGAGTTGCACAGGACTGGAAAATGGATGCTGCTCCATGAAAATGCCCCTGCACACTGAGCGATCTGTGTGCGCCAATCCCTGACGCAGAAGTTGGTAGCTATTTTTGACCACCCTCCGAACTCCCCTGATCTGACTTCTGGGGACTTCCTCCTGTTTCCCCTTTGAAGGCGGCCATGAGAGGCGAACGTTGTGCGGACGTGAATGCCATCAAAGATAATGTGACAGCCGTTCTACGATCGATTTCACAGGAGGCCTTTGCTGGTAGCTTCCAGAAGCTGTACGAACGCTGTCAAAAGTGTGTTGTAGCGGGTGGCCACTATTTTGAAGGGCAATAAGGAACATTTGTTTGTATGTTTTGTTTTGTTTTTTGTCTATAGCATTCACCGAACTTTTTAGACACACTACGTAGTATGCAATAGTACTTGTTCCTCTCCTGGCAGCAGCGCTATACCTCTCCGAAGTAACAAACCGTTCCTAATGTTTGGAAATGACTCATAAAATTTCCAATTTCAACACAGGTCGTCGATAAGATGCGCAAAAATTTAGGTCTATAACTCTGGCGCCGGTCTACTGTAGAATTTTCTATTTTATGCTCGCGCATAATGGCACTTATGAAGGACGAAAACTCCTCTCTTCAAATCAACATGGGTTCATGTGAAACCCAGCTCGCACTCTCCATCCACGAGACACAGACGTGGGCACATAACAGGCGCCCAGAGACATGTCGTTCTCCTTGACTCCCGGGTCAAATTCAAATGGTTCAAATGGCTCTGAGAACTATGGAACTTAACTTCTGAGGTCATCAGTCCCCTAGAACTTAGAACTACTTAAACCTAACTAACCTAAGGACATCACATACATCCATGCCCGAGGAAGGATTCGAACCAGCGACCGTAGCGGTCGGGCGGTTCCAGACTGTAGCGCCTAGAAGCGCTCGGCCACCCTGGCCGGCTGGCATCCAGAAGGCACTCGATAGGGTTTCGCACTGCCACCTAAAGAACAAAATACGAGCGTACTGAATATCAGGCCAACTTATAACACTTTTTGCTTATCGTTCATCTAATTTTTTATAATTTTTTGCTTTAAAATTTTCGCACAATGGTACTATATTTTCTGTATATGTAAAGTGTGCTATACTGGACGTTGAAGTTCTTTGCATTGTATGTGAGAATCTATTTAAAATACTGTGCAAATTGTTTATTACGTTAAATAATTTTCTGATGACATTTTGTATTTAAAAATATTTGTGTGTATAAACTGTTTATGCCGATGTAAATTTTACAATTGTAAGAAATGGTCACGCTTAGGAACAATGTAAGAAATAGGTGTTATGTAAAAGGCATTGTTGTCTTGTATGAAACGGAAGTGGCACTGAGGAGTGGAAAAGGTGGCAAGGGCGATTTGGCGCGCTACCTAGAGGAAACGCGGGAAATAAGTCACACATGAAACTTCCTGGCAGATTAAAACTGTGTGCCCGACCGAGACTCGAACTCGGGACCTTTGCCTTTCGCGGGCAAGTGCTCTACCAGGAGAGCAGGAGAGCTTCTGTAAAGTTTGGAAGGTAGGAGACGAGGTACTGGCAGAAGTAAAGCTGTGAGTACCGGGCGTGAGTCGTGCTTCGGTAGCTCAGATGGTAGAGCACTTGCCCGCGAAAGGCAAAAGTCCGGAGTTCGAGTCTCGGTCGGGCACACAGTTTTAATCTGCCAGGAAGTTTCATATCAGCGCACACTCCACTGCAGAGTGAAAATCTCATTCTGAATAAGTCACACAGTCTGTAGGCAGCAGTGACTGAGGCAACATCTTTGTGGAACAGGAGAAGCTCTGTCTGCAAATTTGCACAAAAAGGCCTCGAATGAGGACTGCAGACGGCTTACGCCATTGCTGCGAGTTGTTGGGCTACTGTTTGTAAGACTGAACGACGCCAAGAAGAGAAATTGAGCCCATACACCAAGATACATGCAGGTCGTACTGTGGGTAGTGTAGCCACTATAACTGTTCGCAGCATCCAAGCCTACAGCCACCAGATAAGATTTTTTGGTATTCTACTTTTGTACAGCGTGAACCATTAATTTCAACTGTGTTTTAATAATGGACGAATATTCTTGAACTTTAAAGAAACTAGTTCACCATGTTATTGCATCGTAATCACACACCTATATAGGGTTCCTTCCTGAGGTTTGATTAATCCGAGCCGCGCGGGGTAGCCGCGCGATCTAGGGGCGTCACAGGTCACGCAGCTCCCCCAGTCGGTGGTTCGAGTCCTCCCATCGGCATGGGTGTGTGTGTTGTCCTTAGCGTAAGTTAGTTTAAGTTAGGTTACCTAGTGTGTAAGCCTAGGCACCGATGACCTCAGCAGTTTGGTCCCATAGGAACTTACCACAAATTTCTAGGTTCCAATTAATCCGAGTATCCAGTTTTACAGACATATGAAGTGCCAAGTTAATATAAAGAGGCACCATTTAAATTGTTTTCTTTAATAATGAACAAGTTTATTTAACTATTACAAAGTGTTATAGTAAAAGTCTCCTTACATAAAATTCAGTCAGAGTGAAGCAAAGTTACTGGAATCTATTAAATGAATACACACTGTTAGTTCAAAGATTAATACCTTATGAAACTAAATTCTAGAAAGAAAGAAATTTACTTGAAGTGAAATGTTCAGTGTAAAAAATTTGCGCTTTATTATCTACGTATTTCAGTATTTAAGTTTGTTGATTATGGAAAGTGCTTTTCTAAAGCCGCCCGAGCCAAATGTTTTTAGCTTCCTTGATGTTAGCGACTGGGATTTTTCTATTTTAAAAACGTAATGTATAAGGGTGTAGTCCAACATTGTTTAAATGGAGTAATATATATTTGAAGGAGAAACTTAAACAGTAGCAAGAAAATAAGCAAAATTCATACTTATGCTTTTCCAGTATCTCACTGTTTCATTGCCTGGGTAGACTTGCGATCGTTAGTATATATTTTAAACCACTAAATGAACTTGGCACTGAGTTGTCCTAGCTTCAGTATAATACTATTCATACTGCATTTCTTTTTAACCGCTGGTTAAGATGTTAAGAAAAGAAGTGAATAGTCTGATTCACTTGTCCATCAGATACAACATATGGTCAAATCTTGTAAAAAAGGTAACTCTATTGATTAGCTTTTCCTATTTAATAGGGCTGTCCTCCTATACTGTACTTTCTTTGAAAACTAAACTAAATTTAGTAAGAGGGTTATATGTGGAAACATAGAGACAGGGTTTTCTGTTATTTAGGTAAAAGCATACTAAATTACAGTAGTAGTGGTAGGGTTATAAACTGTGCGATTGGATTTAAGAATCTCTGGCAAACACAACACTGTCAGTCATTCTGGGCAGATAGAAATCTTCAGACGTAAAAGTAGCTTCTGAGTTACCCCAAGGAAGTGTTATAATTCCATTTCTTCTCACGATAAAAGTGTGAAGGACTTAGTAGATAACGTAAGTTCCATGAGAATCTTTGCGAATGTGCTGTTGTACACAGGGAAGTCGCCACACTAGAAAATTGTAGCGAAACGAAGCAAGACCGACAGAGGGTTGGCGGCTGGTGCATTGAGTGGCATTTGACCCTCAACCTAAGAAACTGTTGAGTATGAATAGAAAGACCCATTACTGTATGATTCTTGATTGCAGAACAATCATTGGAAGCAGCAACTTCCGTAAAATATCTCGGAGTACGCAGATGGAGCGATTTGAAGCGGAACGACTATATAAAATCTGTCACAGATAAGGCAGATTCCTTGGAAAAAATACACAGGTGTAGTTCGTCAACAAAGAAAGTTACATACAAATCACTTGTTCGACCAGTATTTCAACATTTATCGTCAGTCTGGGATCCGTAGCAGATGCAGTTGAGAGAAAAAAAATAGAGAAGAGCCAAAGAAAAGCAGCACGTTTCATTGCAGGTTCATTTAACAAACCCTAAAGGTTCACGTAATGCTCAGGCAGCTGCAGTATAGGGCGCTGCGAGAGCGTGTTCTGCCTGACGGTATGGTCTACTGCTTAAATTCCAGAGCGTACGTTCATAGAAGAATCAACCAGTATGCTGCTTCCTCCTTTGAACATCTCACCATCTCACGAAAAGACCATCAAGATGAAATTGCAGAGATTCGAGTCCACACGTAGACTCACCAGCAAACGTTCTTCCAGTGAACTACTGTCGATAGGAACAGCAATAGGGGGAAATGGCAGTGGTACAGAAACTACCTTAAGGTGGCTTGCGGAGTACAGATGTAGATGCAGATGTTGATGAACTATTGGGGAGAAGGTTCATTGGTTCTGTGGGTAGCACTGGATGAAAAAATTTGTACTGAGAGATGTGATCAAATGAGGTGGAGTTTGTGGTAAGGTACAGAAGCCAGAGTAATGCAAGGAACAGAGACATATCATGATTAGTTTTGGGTCGTCAGTCTTCTGACAGGTTTCCTGCGGACGGCCAAGAATACCTGTCCTGTGCCATCCTCGTCATCTGAATAGTTCCTTCCTCTTGTTAATGTTTTCCACATGTTCCTCTTCCTGCCGATTCTGCGGATAAAATCTGCATTCCTTCACTGCCCACAGAATTTTCAATACATTCCGACAGTACATCTCAAACACTTCGATTCTCTTCTTTTCTGGTTTTCCCACAGACCTTGATTCACTACCATACGAAACAACTCCATCTGTACCTTCTCTGAAATTCCTCAAAGCTTCATCCGTCATGTGTTCTTTTTTTCCAAGGTATCAGAATTCCTGCAGTTCGTCTATCTCGTGGTCCGCAGTTCTATGAGGTTTACAGACAATCTCATTTCTGTTCTCCCTTATTACTTCCTTGTTTCTTCAGTTTACTCACAATCCATGTACTGTACTCATATACTACGTATTCCATTCAACACGTTGTGTAATTCTGCCTCACTTTCAACGAGGACAACAACCTCCTCAGCGAATCTTATTAACGTCTTTTCACCCTGAATTTTAATTTCACTGCTGATTTTGTTTTGTTTCTGTCATTGCTTATTCGATGTAAAGATTGAACAGCAGGAGCGAAAGACTACGTCCCCATCTTACACCCTGTTAGTGTGAGTACTTCGCTGTTAGTTTGTGATTCTTATTTTTGCCTCTTGGTTCTTATACATATTGTGAATTAGCCTTCTTCCCCCATAGGTTACACATATTTTCCTGAGAACTTCAAACACCATGCTCCATTTTATATTCCTGAACGCTTTTTATAAATCGACGAATCCTATGAACGTGCCTCGATAGTGCTTACGTTTTACTTCCATTGTTAACCACGTCAGAACTGCCGTTCTGGTGCCTTTTCCATTCTTCTCTGTAATATTCTAGTCAGCAACTTGGATGAATTAGGTATTAAGCAGATTTTGCGACAGTACTTCCCTTGACTTATAATCATGAAATCTGGCAAGAACCAAGGTATCACAGCATCAGTAAAGGAGAGAATCCGGAAGCTGTACACTTGTAATTATGTCACAGAAAAAATATTTTTTGCCATTAGAAACTAACATTTAATTCGTTACCTGCGAAAATTCTTAGGAACTACTTTGGGATTTTGACTCGTTTTTCAGTAACAGGTACATTGATTCACGAGGGAGATTAGTGTGTATAATATACAAATATTTTGTGCTAATTGGCTGAAAACGATGCTTCGAAAACGATGTCTTTGTCATCTAGGAGTGATAGGCGTAAGGCCGCCCGAATACCGCAACAGGCAGGCTCATTTTTCGTACAAACTTCCCCTGTGAGACCCTAGCTACGACACGTACAGCATGTTTCAATGCAAGGTAATACTGGCAACTGATGATGGATTGCATTTACATTGTTTAAGATGAGGTTCCGATGCCACATAAAGCATATGTTGAAGCATTATAGAGATTCATTCGACATTTGGTAACAAGAGCCCTGTGACTGGCTGTACCGTTTTCTTTTATGGAGGCTTGCGTCAACAGAGACGAGAACAGACGAACTCAACGCGTCTGCAATTGGCAGTTAGCATACCAGGTTAATAAAACTACAGAATTAATAAAGTAAAATTAAAAAATACAATAGCGAACGCGAAATTAAAGAAAAATTTAAACTTAATATTTAAAATTAAAACATTCTCGGAAGTCATGAAAATCTCGTGGGCCATACATTGCCAGTATCGATATCAATAATGGGGAAAAACGTCGAGATGTTTGAATCCCGGAATGGATGACCTATCTATATACACAATGAAGTTTGATTAGATTGGAATCCATGCGATCCATTTGTGCGTAACGATCGTTGAATAAGGACAATGAAGAAAAGAACAGCAAAAAATAGCGAAATCCGTCGTTTTATTGCGATAGATTGCTGTTCTTTTGTCAGTTGTCATAATTTAGTTTGTAAGGGACCCTAAGACGGCGAGATCTGCTCGCACTTGCCCTTTTTTTAAAAAATTGCATTTGGAAGTAATGGAAGTTTCATGGGGACACGCTGTATAAGATGGGACGAATGAAAATACATTACCTCAAAGAGAAAGAGCGGGAAGCTGCGATGACTGAGGCTACAGAAAGAGAACCAGCAAGATAGGTTGAGAGCGTGAGTTGGAAAGCGATATACGGCGACGGTCGTAAAAATCCTCGCACGATGGTGGTAAAACCGCAGCTGCGAGCAGTACTAGCGAACGTTTAAGAGTTTGTGCTCCACGCAGACCAATTAGAAGCGGCTATTCGGAGCCAGTCGCCGCCTCCAGGGCTGTGGAGCTCTAGGGCTCTCTGGAACCCTGGACTGCTTTCCCTGCGGGCGCGCCCGGGGTGCCTTTCTGTCTGCCCTGCAGAACTCATCTCGCTTCCCACTGCGCTATCCCGCCCCTAGCCGTTCACTTCGGGCCGTTCTGCATTCTGCGACGCAGCGCCAAACTCTGTCTCTACTTTAGCGCCGCATTAATGCTTAGAAACTGTTTGTAATTTACTTTCTCTCGTTGTAGCTCGGAAACTGCAGACATGTAGTGTTATTCACTGATAGCTAGTGGGAGTGTCTAATTGAGTAATTAATGTGCAGAGTGATCTGTTAACACTTATTAATATTACGAAGTCTCAAAACAAATGTCTGATAGTTGTATTCATGTCGGGTCTCCAGTCGGGATATATCGTCATCTGGACACAATATTGGCGGTCCACCTGGCCGCCATCTTCAGGTGAGAAGGCCGTCGCACTATCTCGCTGGAACTGAAATCAAACACTTTTTCTTTATTGTATTTCAATTCCCCATCTGGGGCGGGCTGGTAGCAGCATAGGCGCAGCTTTTCAGCCGAAAGACATTAAGTATATAACAGAAGACATTTAAAATAACATAAAGGAGAAAATATGGCGGTATGTAGATATAAAAAGGAATAACATCGTGGAAGAGTGCATACAAAAAGGTGGCGAATGTAAAAATGGAGATAAAAATTTAAAAAAGTAATTTACACTAAAAACCACACACTGTAAGGATTAAAAGAACACAAGGCGAAGTACAGCTGGAGCATAAAAGTTGCAATGGGTAGCATTGCACAGAACAATCACAGACAGAAACACTGTGTACAAGTCAGGCACACGAATAAAACCACAGCACTTGACCTCACTGTAAAATGGCAGTGAACACAACACTGACGTAGCCACTGATAACGAACAAACTGGGAGGACCTGACAAGGGTAGGGATACGAGTGACAAGGGAAGAAAGGGGAGAAAGGGGTGTTGCTAGATGGGGATAGAAGTAGGGATGGGATGGGAGGCACGCCAAAGGGAGCAGGGAACGGAAGGACGAAATACAAAAAGAGTGGAGGAGGGAGTGCAGAGATGCAGGGGGGAAGAAGGAAAAACCGCTCTGAGGGAAGGAGAGGAGGGAAAAGGTGGGGCTCTAGGAAGGGAGGAACAAGATCAAGCTACAATTGGTAGGCGGGGTAGATGTCATAGTGAAGTTCAGCACCGAGGAGGGAAAGGTGCTGGAAATTGCCCTGATGAAGGATATAGAGGGTGTGGAGACGGAGAGAGGGAGGGATACAGCAATATAGAGGCGTGGCAATGGGCGGGGTTGGAGAGGAAGATGAACACCAGAGGGTGGGGGGATCAAGCCTGTGGACAGTGTAAAGTTGTTGGACGAAAAGGAGGAGTTGGGGGAAGGGTGTGAGGTCATACAGGAGCCATGTGGGGGACGGAAGGCGGATACGAAAGGCAAGGCAGAGCGTGTGGCGTTCTAGGATTTGGATGGCCTCATAAAAGTGGGAAGGGGCGGAGATCCAGGCAACACTGGCATAACAGAGGATAGGACGGATGAGGGATTTGTAGGTGTGCAGAATGGTGGAACAATGCAATCACCATGTCTGGCCAGACATGAGTTTCAGGAGGTGGAGGCAGGTACGGGCTTTCTGCTGGATAGTCAGTAGATGAGGTATCCAGGTGAAGTGAGGTCGAGGATAAGGCCAAGGTTTCTCAGGCTGGGGGTGAGCTGGATGGAACGACAATAAATGGTTAGGTAGAAATCATTTAGATGGAAGGATGGGGTGGTACAGCCTATGATGATTGCCTGGATTTTGGAGGGGTTGAGACGAAGGAACCACTACGCTAAGTGGTGTGTTGGGGGGGGGGGGAGCCTTGGGACTGTTGAAGGGTAGGATAGAGAGCCAGAAATGCGGTGTCATCAGCATTGGTGTACAGGTGGGGCATATCGGCAGTGTACAAGTGATAGAGGAGAGGGGAGAGGACCGAGCGTTGGAGGACGCCAGCGGTGCAATAAAAGAGACGGAAGCTGGCGCGTTCAATGACGATGGGGAAAATAGAATAATGAAAGTGGGGATCATCAGGGTTGGAGAAGACCTCAGAAATATGGGAAGCGGAGTGGGTGGCCTTACTAAGGTTGTCAGTAAGGGGATTGTCGTTATGGAGAAGGGGCAGAATGGGAACCAGTAAGGCGACAGAAGGCAGAACAGAATCAAACACGAAGCAGTGGCTCCTTCATACACCGACCGTGGACACACCACGTGTGAGAGAACATAAGTGCCCTCTAGCGACAAGCACAACAACTGAAACCTTGCAGGAACAATAAATCAGTATCAAACACTATTGACAATTTCTGATGACCAAAACAAAGAACGTTGCTTCTTAATGTCAAACAAAACATATTTCCAATTCAGGAAGAATTTTAAAGAAATTTGATATTATAAGTCTATTCCGTCCGACAGCTAAGACCAGAGCTCTGTTGGGCTCAGTGAAGGATGATTTGGGTTTGAGAAAGTCCAGGGTCTACAAGATTCCCTGCCATTGCGGAAAAGTCTATATTGGACAAACGATTAGATGGTCCATGATCGTTGTGTGGAGCATCATTGCCACACACGTATATTTCTGATTGAAAAATCTGCAGTGGCGGAATATCGTCTTACTGAAGGACACAAAATGTTGTACAATGAGACACAAGTGTTTGCCTCTGCGTCGCGGTATTGGGAATGTATAGTGAAAGAAACCATTGAAATGCGCATATCTGACAATTTTACAAACAGAACCCTGTTCTGTTTGACACTAAGAAACAACAGCCCTTGTTTCAGCCGTCAACAGTTTTCAGTAATGTTTGATATGGATTTCACCACTGGTGAGCTGTTGTGCCTGTCGCTAGATGGATGTTAAGTTCACACATGCGCGGTGGACAAATGGTCGATGTATAAAGGAGCCGACGCAACTTCTTTGATTTCTCCCCCTCTCAGTTGATGAACTTTGCTGTGACATATACTCTTCCTTCCAACTATAATCTGGCCTTGTGTCCCCCCTCCCCAGGGCCCCCTTTTTCCTCTCCCCTCCTTCTCCTAGAGCGCATTTTCCTCCTCTCAACCCCTCCCCCCCGAGACCCAGCACCCCATCCTCTCTTCTTTCCCTCCCACGTCCCTCCCTCCCTGGCCCTCTTCGGCGCTCCCCTCGCCCATCTCCCCCCTCCCTCTCATCCTCTCCCTCCCTTCCTCAATTCTCCCTCATCTCCTTGCGCTTGGCACATCCTCCGTTTTGATCATCGTCATCAGCGTGCCACGTCAGTGTTGTGTTTGTTGCTGTTCTCCTGTGCATCGAGAGGTGTGATTTTAATTGTGTGCTGGCCTTGTACTTAGTGTTACTGTCAGAGTTTGTTATGTGCTACGTCATCCTTCGATTCTTTTATGCTGCCTTCATACTTCACCTTGTGTTCTTTTAATTGTCCCAGTATGTGGTTTTTTGTGTGTGCTACTTTTTTACGGTTTTTATCTCCATTTTACAGTCGCCCCTTTTTGTCTATTGTCTTCCATAATGTTACTCCCTTTTTTATATCTATGTACACCATGTTTTCTCCTTTCTGTTATTTTTAAATGTCTTCTGTTGTATATTCTATGTCTTTCGGCTGAAGAGCAGCGCATATGCTGCTGCCAGCCCGCCCTGATGCGGAATTGGAATACAATAAAGAAAAAAAATGTTTGATTTCAGTTCCAACGAGATAGTGCGGCGGCCTGCTCACCCGAACGTGGACCGCCGAAATATTGTTTCCACATGACGATATGCTCCGACTGGGTACCCTACATGAATACAAGCAACTATTACGCCGGTAAATTTTACAGAGCCACAAATGTCTGATAATTTCATAACACAACAAAATACACTATGTGATCAAACATTACTGGACGTTAACTTGGGGCGTATCCATCCTCCGCCTTCATGACGGCTTCAAATCTGCTGGGTACACTTTTAACGAAGTGTCTGTGGAGTAGGGAGGGCTCACAGAAGGATAAATATCGATATTTCATGTAGTCGAATCTAGTGGTTCGTAATTGTGATATCGACAATATAGCAAATAAATAACAGATTTCCGATATGTCGGTGCCAAAAATTTAATTTCAGAATTCAAGATAATTATCATTGTACGTGTTATTTAAAACTGTGAGGAGTGAGTTTTTTGAATTAATGAAAAATTAAGGAAAACTGAATTTTCTAGAGAACTTAAAACAAAGAATTTTTTGGCATGTTCTGCTTGTAACCTACCCCTTTGAGCAGAAAACAATCCATCAGTTTTTGAAAATAATCTTTCTGATGGAACTCAAGACGCTGCAACAGATAAATAATTCTTAGCTGTCTAATGCAGGCATGAACTAGTGTGAGGTATCTCTCTCCAGGCTGTGAATGAGTATTCTTCTAACCGACCTAAATTTGGGAGAGGAGTCTTTAATGTATAGAGTTATTCCTTTTTGGTTTTTATCTCCCACATTTCATGTGTGAGGAAGTAACGAAAGTACACAGTTGACAGCAGACAAAATTTCTGTAAGAACTTCAAAGTAAAAAATTGCAGACATCATTCTTATGCTGTGAGCATTTCAATATTAAAAAGAAAATAGGGTAAAGTTAGATGATGATAAAAAATATGCGATTATGTTGCCACAAAATATCGATTGGCTGCATAAATATCGATTAAAAAATCGTGTTATATTCCGACACATCTATATTTGAATATATTGCTTTTCGATATCCCAAAACTACTGTGAAGGAATGTCAGTTCATTCTTCTTCTAGAGCCAAAACCAGAGAATGGCGCTGGGGTCTGGAGCGAAGCTGACATTCTTAGGCCGGCCGCGGTGGCCGTGCGGTTCTAGGCGCTGCAGTCCGGAACCGTGCGACTGCTACGGTCACAGGTTCGAATCCTGCCTCGGGCATGGATGTGTGTGATGTACTTAGCTTAGTTAGGTTTAAGTAGTTCTAAGTTCTAGGGAACTGATGACCTAAGATGTTAAGTCCCATAGTGCTCAGAGCCATTTGAACCATTTTCTTTTTTACATTCTTACTCGTCACAGAGCCATTCCGTTGAGTTCAGGCTGCGATTCTGGACAGCCCGTTCTATTTCAGTAGCGTCACTGTGCACAGACCATCGTCTCACACGCTGCTTTATGACAGGTTACCGTGACATGCCGATACAGAGTCATCCTCTCGGAACTCTTTCACTACTGTTCACAGCACACTGCGCTGTAGTATGTGTTCATATCCTTCAGCATTTAGCGTTTTCTGAAGCATTATATAGGCACCACAATCCAAGTGAAACCTACAATTATGGATAAAGGGAAGGAAGGTGAAAGTAGGCCTTTAGCAATCACGATTTCAGTTAATTACAACATAGATTGAGTAAGATATCAGATTCCAATAATAGGGCAATGAAACCAGGTGGGCCTTCATTAATGAAAGTTTTAGCTAATCCAAACTATAAAATACCTCTTAATTTAATTAAAAGGCAACAGGCAGGCCTTTAATAATACCAAGTGTAGAAGCATGAATCCGAAATTTCCCTGTAGATGGTGCTAGCCGTCAGTGTAGGGCCCGTGAGATCGCGTCTGCAGCGCCATCCTTTAACGGCTGACGACGAATGTCACCTAACCCAAGTTTCGTACATCGGTATCTGTTTCAAACCCGTAAACATGTCGAGTTTTGTTCCCACGAACTACGATTTGCGGACAGCATTTGTTTTTCTGTTATCGTTTGAAGAAAACTGCTGCAGTGTCGAATCGGATGTTTGTCAAAGCTTTCGGCGAGCATGCTCTTGGGAAAACACAGCGGCCGAACGGAGTGGCCGCGCTGTCTAGGCATCACGGATTGCACGGCCTCTCCGTTAGTTTAAGTAGTGTATGAGTCTAGGGACCGATGACCTCAGCAGTTTGGTCCCATAGGAATTCACACACACATTTTGAAAACACAGTGTTTCGCGTGATTCAAAACATTGAAATGGGAATACAAAGAATAGGCATGGGTGTGTATGTAGTTCTCAGCACAAGTTAGTTTAAGTAGTGTGCAAGTCTAGGGACCAATGACATCAGCTGTTTGGTCCCATATGAATTCACACACACTATTTGAAAACACGGTGTTTCGCGTGATTCAAAACATTGAAAAAGGGAATACAACGAATGGGCATGGGTGTGTGTGTTGTTCCCAGCACAAATTAGTTTAAGTAGTGTGTAAATCTAGGGACTGATGACCTCAGCAATTTGGTCCCATAGGAATTCACACACACATTTTGAAAACACAGTGTTTCGAGTGGTTCAAAACATTGAAAAGGGAATACAACGAAAAAGTTCGAAGACAACGAATTGCAGGCCTTATTGGATGAAGATGACATTCAAGCTCAACATGAACTCGCGGAACAATTGAACGTAACTCAGAAAGCCACTTCTCTTCGGTTGAAAGCTATGGGAAAGTTGTAGAAAGTGCGAAAATGGGTTCCGTATGCACGGAATGAAAGACAGCAAGCAATTCGGAAGACCACTTGTGAACTGCTGCTTGCCAGATACAAAAGAATGTTGTTCCTCCATCGAATAGTGACAGGTAATGAAAAATGGATATATTTTGAGAGTCCTAAGCGTCGTAAATCATGGGTGAATTCAGGAAAATCAACATCCACTGCAAGACCAAATCGCTTTGGAAAGAAGTGTTTTGAGGGATCAGAAGAGTGTCATCCGTTATGAGCAGCTAAAATCTGGTGACACGATTAACACTGGTCGCTACCAACAGCGTATGATCGATTTAAATCGAGGATTACCTGAAAAACGATCGGAATATGAAAAAAGGCAACACAATGTCATATCACTCCATGATAACGCCCCATCACACACAGCAAAACGGGTGAGGGAAAGGACAGAGACGTTCAGTTGGGAAATACTAGGGCATGCAGCGTATTCTCCTCACCCGGCTCCGTCCGATTATCATCTGTTTGCATCTCTGGGACACGCTCTCGCTGAACAACGCTTCAAATCGTATGAATATGTACGAAAATGATTCGCTGACTGGTTAGTTTCAAAGAAGAACTGTTTTTTGGAGTAGAATCCATAGCCTGCCGGAAAGGTGGGAGACATGTATAAATAGTGAAGGAGGTTATCTTGAATAAAATACTGTTCATCAGTTTCAAACAACAGACGTGTAATTATTGCAACCAAATTCCGGTTTCATACTTCTACACCTGGTAACCATTTCAGTTAAGTAAAATTACCAAATAGGAAACAGGCAGGCCTTCAATAATAACAGCTTCAGTCAAGTAAAATTACCAAATAGAAAACAAACTGGCTCTTCATAATAACAGGTTCAGTCAAGTAAAATTACCAAACAGAAAATAGGCAGGTCTTCAATAACAACAGCTTCAGTTAGGTAAAATTACGAAACAGAAAACGGACAGATCTTCAATGATAACAGCTTCAGTTAGGTAAAATTACCAAATAGAAACAGGCAGGCCTTCTTTAATAAGAAGCTTCAGTTAACTAAGACTACCAAATAGAAAACAGGTAGGCCTTCATGAATAACTCCTTCAGTTAAGTAGCCAAGAGTTTGAATTGCCTCCTCACCAGGGGTGCACCAGAAGGCTTATACGCAAGGAGCACAAGACTACACCTTATAGGAAATGGCTCTGAGCACTATTGGACTTAACATCTGAGGTCATCAGTCCTCTAGAACTTAGAACTACCTAAACTAATCAACATAAGGACATCACACACATCCATGCCCGAGGCAGGATTGGAACCTGCGACCGCAGCGGTCGCGCGGTTCCAGATTGTACTGCCTAGAACCGCTCAGCCACACCGACACCTTATATGAAGGCCGAGAAAGGATACATCTACATCTGCATCTACATGATTACTCTGCAATTCACATTTAAGTGCTTGGCAGAGGGTTCATCGAACGACAATCATACTATCTCTCTACCATTCCAGCCGGCCGAAGTGGCCGTGCGGTTAAAGGCGCTGCAGTCTGGAACCGCAAGACCGCTACGGTCGCGGGTTCGAATCCTGCCTCGGGCATGGATGTTTGTGATGTCCTTAGGTTAGTTAGGTTTAACTAGTTCTAAGTTCTAGGGGACTAATGTTGAGTCCCATAGTGCTCAGAGCCATTTGAACCATCTACCATTGCACTCCCGAACAGCGCGCGGGAAAAACGAACACCTAAACCTTTCTGTTCGAGCTCTGATTTCTCTTATTTTATTTTGATGATCATTCCTACCTATGTAGGTTGGGCTCAACAAAATATTTTCGCATTCGGAAGAGAAAGTTGGTGACTGAAATTTCGTAAATAGATCTCGCCGCAACGAAAAACGTCTTTGCTTTAATGACTTCCATCCCAACTCGCGTATCATATCTGCCACACTCTCTCCCCTATTACGTGATAATACAAAACGAGCTGCCCTTTTTTGCACCTTTTCGATGTCCTCCGTCAATCCCACCTGGTAAGGATCCCACACCGTGCAGCAGTATTCTAACAGAGGACGAACGAGTGTAGTGTAAGCTGTCTCTTCAGTGCACTTGTTGTATCTTCTAAGTGTCCTGCCAATGAAACGCAACCTTTGGCTCGCCTTCCCCACAATATTATCTATGTGGTCTTTCCAACTTAAGTTGTTCGTAATTTTTACACCCAGGCACTTAGTTGTATTGACAGCCTTGAGAATTGTACTATTTATCCAGTAATCGAATTCCAACGGATTTCTTTTGGAATTCATGTGGATCACCTCACACTTTTCGTTATTTAGCGTCAACTTCCACCTTCCACACCATACAGCAATCTTTTCTAAATCGCTTTACAACTGACAATGGTCTTCGGATGACCTTACTAGACGGTAAATTACAGCATCATCTGCGAACAACCTAAGAGAACTGCTCAGATTGTCACCCAGGTCATTTATATAGATCAGGAACAGCAGAGGTCCCAGGACGCTTCCCTGGGGAACACCTGATATCACTTCAGTTTTACTGGATGATTTGCCGTCTATTACTACGAACTCCGACCTTCCTGACAGGAAATCACGAATCCAGTCACACAACTGAGACGATACCCCAAAGGCCCGCAGCTTGGAAGTCGCTTGTGAGGAACGGTGTCAAAAGCTTTCCGGAAATCTAGAAATACGGAATCAACTTGAGATCCCCTGTCGATAGCGGTCATTACTTCGTGCGAATAAAGAGCTAGCTGCGTTGCACAAGAACGATGTTTTCTGAAACCATGCTGATTACGTATCAATAGATCGTTCCCTTCGAGGTGATTCATAATGTTTCAATACAGTATATGCTCCAAAACCCTACTGCAAACCGATGTCAATGATATAGCTCTGTAGTTAGAGGACCTCTTTCCAAGTCCCTTTTCATTGGGTATGGACCAGGAAACTAAATATTAACACAGCAAGGTTAATCACGTGAAAGCAACATTAACTAGTCAAAGGATATATCCACGTCACTGCAAGGTACCGCCTCTAGAACGAGGGTGGAACGCCTGAAAGAGGACTAGGATGCCAAACCCAATTATATAGCTTCAGCAATAGCAAATTTTGAGACCCAGGCACCTCCTAAGCCAATACAGTTAACAGAGCGATGATGTCTGCGATGCTCGAAGGTATCTCGAAACCAGCACCTGGCCGTATTACAAGTGAAAGGTACTTTTCTCGTGTTCGAAGACGTTTGGCAGGGAGGTCTGCTAAAACGCAACCATCTAGGTACTGTGTGACGACGGCTTGCGGCTAAAACATAGAAGAAATATGTTATCACTCCGACTCAGGAAACAACATCGGCTCATGCACTTTAAGACAGCCTGATAACAAACGACCAAGGCCAATATCGACTCAGGAAAAGCAAACAGCTGCAATGCAAGGAACCAGGTGGTGCTGAAATAGATCAGCTAAGAAATCGCAATGATCGCAACAGACCTGTAGGTAATAATAAGAAAATAACACTTAGGACCTCAAAGTTCATGAATCGAAGCTGAAGCTTGCCAGTTGCATTTAGCACCACAAAACTGGCTTCAACTCTTTCATTGGTATACCATGTCCCAGAGCTGGCTGGGCAGGCTAAGCACGAAGACGGCACTCGAACTCAGCCACAGACACCTACTGTAGCGGCAGCACAGCAGACAGACCAGCGATGCGGGTTGCCGACTCCGCCGCGAAGTCTGGCAGAAGGAAGAGTGTTTACAAGCAAGTACCAAAGTTGTCCACAAACACATAGGTGCAGCCAACATCCATCATAGGGCATCAACCACCAGCAGAGGAAGGGGGCGCGACGATCAACGAACTGTTTCCTGGCGATCATGTGTGTGCAAATAGTCCTGGAAATATCCTCCTGCCCAGGGCTCGATAAGCCAGTGCCTGACCATTCAGGGAGCAGTTCTCGGCTCGCCGAGTGTGGAGGAGATCGGCCGGTCCAGCGGATTGCCACCTCGAGCATCATCTGTTCTGCAATGGTTGTGATACGTCGTTTCCGTCGTGTTATGCTATCTACCAGTTGCCAACAGCCAACTTCGACATGGAACAGTTGTATGGGTATAGAGTCGAAGAGAACTCTGTAGGAATTAGTTGTTATTTGCTTGATCCGCAAAAGGGTCCTTATTGTTTTGTTGGTTTTGAAGAGTGTGTTACTGTTGGTGGTTTATCATACTTTCCTTAATAAGTAAGATGGCAAAACGAGTTGGTTCTTGCTCTGTAGATTTAGCAAACGGCTCTCGAAGTCAGCTACGGAGTGAAATCGGCCCACGAATATGGCCTGTAACCAGTATCTGGTCTCCGTGGCCGAGACGCTCGCGAAGGTGCCCGTCTTACTCGCCGAGCGAACCTCTCACACTGTGCTCCTCGCTCCTTTACCACTGTCCCCAGCTCCCCGCACCACAACGTGCCCCCTCCCCCATCAACAGCCTCGAGAAAAGATCTTAGTGGCCTCCAACCAGAGGGACATCACATGACAGATCAAGCTAGTAGCGCCAGGGAGTCGAAAGGCGAAGCCAGCAACCCCTCTACGGCTCACTAACCACGAACAGCATCCACATTCTGCTACACCACCTTTTACGTACTCCACTGATGGCACTGCAGTTAACGAAATGTAAAGTTCTCGTCAAACATAAAGTCTTCCATCGGATTGCCACTGGGTGTAGTGTAAATTGAAAATTTTTGGTAAATTCCTGTGGGACCAAACTGCTGAGGTTGTAACGACAACTGTACATATAATAATTTTTTTCTTTATGAATTTAGATAAATTAATGTAAGCAATGTTTTGAACTTTTTTTCGGTTCGTATCGTTATGTTAAAGAGACTGTGAGCAACTTTTGCAACGAATATTATTATTTATGTTAGATTTCAAATAATGTGGTAATCAAAGGAAAGTGTATTTAATGTTAAAACTATTGTAAGATGTGAAAATTGTAATTTATACACTTGGTCCATACGTAGGTAATGCATTAGGATATGTGTAGTAGAAAACCTGTGGTGAATACCCTACCTGTAGGGGAGCGGGAAAAGGTGGAGGCAGGCGAGGCGGGAAAACGCACACTGGCGCGGTTCGGCACAACGGGCACAGTATTACAGTCGGAGGCGAGCAACAGTCGGAGTTGGGCATCGTTCGGAAGTACACGTACTGTACCGAGGAGGCTACCCAGGAAAAGTGGATTCCATTGAGCCTCGGATGAACCGATTCCGACGAATACTTGGCATGGCTATATTCTGAGGCACAAAGTTGGAAAGATAACGACGCTAAGAGGAAGGAAAGTGCCGCTGCAGTGAGAGCCTTAGCCGTGCTTGCATGTGTGCCGTGCTTCTCGCTATCTCGCTGCCCGCCATCCGCCGCACCGACTTGCACAGGTCAAACATTTATTTCATCTTTAGAAGTGTATCTGTGTGGACCAGTGTCGAAAATGTTTCTGACTGTTCAATAATAACGTGACTTTTACCAGAATTGCTTCAACCATGACTTATCCTGATCACTGACCTAGACAGGATCCTTACCTCGTATTGTGCAACCCGAGTATCATGAACTGAAAGTTTAATGTTAGTGTTAACGAAAATTATCAGCAGATTAATCTATGCTATAAAGAAATTTAAAGTCCTGTGTGTTATTGCAAATGTTGGTAAAGAACAAAAGCATGACTAAATTGGAAGAGAGTTTTTTCGAATTGAGTTAGCGATGTTATTTAATTAATTTGAGACAGAAATAATGACAGTTAAATTATTCAGAAGTAAGACAAAAGAGTAGTTATCCATAGATTGATAATTTTGAGTGTTAATTTGCCTTCAGTACTTAATAGTTTCAGTTCAACGACAATAACAGTTTCAGGGTCCCCCCCCCCCCCTTCTTTTGTCCATTCTTTCAAACCTTGAAATGTGTTGTTCAGATTTGACCAGTAAAGCTAAGTCTATATTAATCCTAAGTGTATTAATGTTTGTCCATCATTAATAGTGATATTGTGTGTGTACTTTCAAGATTGTCGATGCTAGGGCAATCTATGCCCGATTTTAGTCTGCTCAACATACAAAATGCAGTTCGTAGTAATCATTACTGTGTGGTGTTGTGTAAATTTAGCTCGTCCAAATTAGTACAAAAAGAGAAAACTTTAGTTCAGTGGATCTTTCTGGTTCCAAACTTTGCCATATAACGCATCATTACTACGTGTTACTATGCTTGTACATGCACCCACTTGTACAAGGGAAAACTCACTCATTGCCTAAGTAGGCTGGCGACCGAATTATTAATTATAGGTAGCATCTACTGTGTGTACTTCTAGTCCATGCGAAAGAGTAATTATACTTTACATTTGCTTGATGCATCACTGTAGTTATTGACTGAGTATAAGTCCGATCTTGCTTCTATTAGGTACACGCGGTCAACTAATGTACTAAAATCCTTGTTTATTAGGTGAAGCCCGTGAACTTATTACAGTACAGGCTTTATAGAGCTAACGTACACCCGAGGGTGAGCGTTACAAGGTGTAGTTTGATTCATCACTCTAAATAATTCTTTTCTGTTCATCCGCTGTCCAGTGGTGTCGCTCAAGCGTCGCTTAGCACTCACTACAGAAATGTGTGCCTGATGTGGAGCTGCTCGCCCTTTATAATACACTGTTTTTAACACTCCAACAGTACTTGTAATAGCTGATCTGTTGCCCGCACTCTGGAACTCGCGAGTGATCCCTCCAGCCGACTTTGGGCTATTTTCTACAACCACCCTGTGCAATGCTGGACCGTCCTTTTCCGTCAGTACGTGACCTCTGCCTGTTGTTGGTGTAGCTCTCGTTCTTCCACTTCAATATCACACCACCAACAATCGGCTTGCTCAGCTTTAGGAAGGTTGAAATGTCCGAGATGGATTCGTTACTCAGGTACAACATGCAACAATTAGTCGACGTGACGGACAATGTCTGCTGTTACTGCATCTCTGCACTGACAACACTACACCCCCTTCCTCCCTTTACACCGTTGAATCCACCTATCGTGACATCTAGTGGTCAATTTCGCGTTTCGTAGCGGTGTTCGGATACTTTTAATCAGACATTGTGTTCATATATAGACGGCGTCAGAGGTTTCCATAAATGCAGTTAGCAGTTAACTGATGTCGATATTATGACAACAGCTGCCTTCACTACCATAGAGTATAAATATCTCTGGAGTGAACATTCGGATACGCAGAACGAGAAAGCTGTCCGTAACAACACCTGCTGCTCAAGTGACGAGGTACCGCGACGGTGCACGTTTGTCCTTATAGCGCTTAGCGTATTTTGAGGGTTATTGCTTCGCTAGAACAGATAGATCACCTTCAGAAGTATCCTGAAACTTTGTTTATGCATTTTATAAACTTAACAATTTTATACTCGGAACTAAAATAGTTTTAAAGATGTGAAGAGCAAGGGTATTGTGCTTTTTCGCCATAGGTCAATTCTACTTTACTTACGTTTTTCCGGGTGCGGGAAAAAAAGTGAGAGCCAAAAGTACATTTTTAGGTTTTCTATTTCACTTATTCATGTTGTCGAATCTCGGTTCTAATTAATTACCTCACAATGACACTGTATTGGGCGCCGATGCACATTTGTAGCAAGAAATTCTTACTGTAAATAAGCAATTTACACCACCTGCTTTATTTATTTGACAGCCAACAATGTATAATGACTTACTGGCGGCTTAGACACATTTGCAAATTTATCTAGCATTCCTCTCGTAAACACATGGGCAAAAAAAAAAAAAAAGATCGCAGAAATTTGCTCTACAGTACAAGACATTATAATACCGCGTCCCGATATTTTTAAAGTATACAGCGTCTCACATCAATATGATATTTACTATTAGAGAGTTGTTGTACTTACCTACGAAAAGTAACTGATCCTCCTTTCACGTACTTCTCTTTACATCCGTAGCTACAGAAATACTGCACCATGGCTGTTATTACTACTAAAACGTGTAGAAACGTATGTAAAAATAGGTGAATACGTGTAATATTAAAGATTCGCTGTAACGAAATATTGCAGACAAGCAGCGACGTCCCATTACCACGTGACTAGCCGCGTTTGATGTTGAGAACATGCGCAGTAGGTAATGTTCACTCCATGTTGTTGTTGTTGTTGTGGTCTTCAGTCCTGAGACTGGTTTGATGCAGCTCTCCATGCTACTCTATCCTGTGCAAGCTTTTTCATCTCCCAGTACCTACTGCAACCTACATCCTTCTGAATCTGCTTAGTGTATTCATCTCTTGGTCTCCCTCTACGATTTTTACCCTCCACGCTGCCCTCCAATACTAAATTGGTGATCCCTTGATGCCTCAGAACATGTCCTACCAACCGATCCCTTCTTCTGGTCAAGTTGTGCCACAAACTTCTCTTCTCCCCAATCCTGTTCAGTACTTCCTCATTAGTTATGTGATCTACCCATCTAATCTTCAGCATTCTTCTGTAGCACCACATTTCGAAAGCTTCTATTCTCTTCTTGTCCAAACTATTTATCGTCCATGTTTCACTTCCATACATGGCTACACTCCATACGAATACTTTCAGAAATGACTTCCTGACACTTAAATCAATACTGGATGTTAACAAATTTCTCTTCTTCAGAAACGCTTTCCTTGCCATTGCCAGCCTACATTTTATATCCTCTCTACTTCGACCATCATCAGTTATTTTGCTCCCCAAATAGCAAAACTCCTTTACTACTTTAAGTGCCTCATTTCCTAATCTAATTCCCTCAGCACCACCCGACTTAATTAGACTACATTCCATTATCCTTGTTTTGCTTTTGTTGATGTTCATCTTATATCCTCCTTTCAAGACACTGTCCATTCCATTCAACTGCTCTTCCAAGTCCTTTGCTGTCTCTGACAGAATTACAATGTCATCGGCGAACCTCAAAGTTTTTATTTCTTCTCCATGAATTTTAATACCTACTCCGAATTTTTCTTTTGTTTCCTTTACTGCTTGCTCAATATACAGATTGAACAACATCGGGGAGAGGCTACAACCCTGTCTTACTCCCTTCCCAACCACTGCTTCCCTTTCATGTCCCTCGACTCTTATAACTGCCATCTGGTTTCTGTACAAATTGTAAATAGCCTTTCGCTCCCTGTATTTTACCCCTGCCACCTTTAGAATTTGAAAGAGAGTATTCCAGTCAACATTGTCAAAAGCTTTCTCTAAGTCTACAAATGCTAGAAACGTAGGTTTGCCTTTCCTTAATCTTTCTTCTAAGATAAGTCGTAAGGTCAGTATTGCCTCACGTGTTCCAGTGTTTCTACGGAATCCAAACTGATCTTCCCCGAGGTTGGCTTCTACTAGTTTTTCCATTCGTCTGTAAAGAATTCGTGTTAGTATTTTGCAGCTGTGACTTATTAAGCTGATAGTTCGGTAATTTTCACATCTGTCAACACCTGCTTTCTTTGGGATTGGAATTATTATATTCTTCTTGAAGTCTGAGGGTATTTCGCCTGTTTCATACATCTTGCTCACCAGATGGTAGAGTTTTGTCAGGACTGGCTCTCCCACGGCCGTCAGTAGTTCCAATGGAATATTGTCTACTCCGGAGGCCTTGTTTCGGCTCAGGTCTTTCAGTGCTCTGTCAAACTCTTCACGCAGTATCATATCTCCCATTTCATCTTCATCTACATCCTCTTCCATTTCCATAATATTGTCCTCAAGTACATCGCCCTTGTATAGACCCTCTATATACTCCTTCCACCTTTCTGCTTTCCCTTCTTTGCTTAGAACTGGGTTGCCATCTGAGCTCTTGATATTCATACAAGTCGTTCTCTTATCTCCAAAGGTCTCTTTAATTTTCCTGTAGGCGGTATCTATCTTACCCCTAGTGAGATAGGCCTCTACATCCTTACATTTGTCCTCTAGCCATCCCTGCTTAGCCATTTTGCACTTCCTGTCGATCTCATTTTTGAGACGTTTGTATTCCTTTTTGCCTGTTTCACTTACTGCATTTTTATATTTTCTCCTTTCATCAATTAAATTCAGTATTTCTTCTGTTACCCAAGGATTTCTACTAGCCCTCGTCTTTTTACCTACTTGATCCTCTGCTGCCTTCACTACTTCATCCCTCAAAGCTACCCATTCTTCTTCTACTGTATTTATTTCCCCCATTCCTGTCAACTGCTCCCTTATGCTCTCCCTGAATCTCTGTACAACCTCTGGTTCTTTTAGTTTATCCAGGTCCCATCTCCTTAAATTCCCACCTTTTTGCAGTTTCTTCAGTTTTAATCTACAGGTCATAACCAATAGATTGTGGTCAGAGTCCACATCTGCCCCTGGAAATGTCTTACAATTTAAAACCTGGTTCCTAAATCTCTGTCTTACCATTATATAATCTATCTGATACCTTCTAGTATCTCCAGGGTTCTTCCATGTATACAACCTTCTTTCATGATTCTTAAACCAAGTGTTAGTTATGATTATGTTGTGCTCTGTGCAAAATTCTACAAGGCGGCTTCCTCTTTCATTTCTGTCCCCCAATCCATAATCACCTACTATGTTTCCTTCTCTCCCTTTTCCTACACTCGAATTCCAGTCACCCATGACTATTAAATTTTCGTCTCCCTTCACAATCTGAATAATTTCTTTTATTTCATCATACATTTCTTCAATTTCTTCGTCATCTGCAGAGCTAGTTGGCATATAAACTTGTACTACTGTAGTAGGTGTGGGCTTCGTATCTATCTTGGCCACAATAATGCGTTCACTATGCTGTTTGTAGTAGCTTACCCGCATTCCTATTTTCCTATTCATTATTAAACCTACTCCTGCATTACCCCTATTTGATTTTGTGTTTATAACCCTGTAGTCACCTGACCAGAAGTCTTGTTCCTCCAGCCACCGAACTTCACTAATTCCCACTATATCTAACTTCAACCTATCCATTTCCCTTTTTAAATTTTCTAACCTACCTGTCCGATTAAGGGATCTGACATTCCACGCTCCGATCCGTAGAACACCAGTTTTCTTTCTCCTGATAACGACATCCTCTTGAGTAGTCCCCGCCCGGAGATCCGAATGGGGGACTATTTTACCTCCGGAATATTTTACCCAAGAGGACGCCATCATCATGTAATCATACAGTAAAGCTGCATGCCCTCGGGAAAAATTACGGCTGTAGTTTCCCCTTGCTTTCAGCCGTTCGCAGTACCAGCACAGCAAGGCCGTTTTGGTTATTGTTACAAGGCCAGATCAGTCAATCATCCAGACTGTTGCCCTTGCAACTACTGAACTTTCACTCCATAGATATTTATATTCTATGTTCACTCCTTGACAATATTGTTGCTTCCCACACAGACTCACAGCGTGGACCCCACCAGGTGCTCACGGTATTTCTTTACCATCAAACTTACATACAGTATCTCTTTTTGCAGTTACTATGCTTGAGTCGATAGTTTTGCGTATCTGGAAAAGTGACCACATTGGCACATGGCCAAGATAGCAAAAACTGCAGTACGTACACACAACAACCTCTGAAGAATTCGCTAACTGAATTTCTTACAAAAATATAATATTATGATTCGCCAGCACGTTTAAGACACTGAACGACCATTAAAGTAACAATTATTTGTTAGCTAGTTACATGTTTCATAGATCATTATAGCGATACTTTTATCGAAATTATGTTGAACAAGTCATTTTACAGGATATGTAATTAGTGTTAACATTAATTAAACCTTATTTTTAGTCCCACTCATTGCACTTAAAAACAAGTTCTTTTTTTCAGGCTCCCAGTTTTGAAACAGAAATTCGTCTAGGTAATGGAAAGAGTTGAGCAGGAGAATAATTTTAGATTAGATTTAAAATTTTCTTTGCTACCGATCACACATTTTACGTCAGTGGGCAAATGATCAAAGATTTTTTTTGCAGCATATTGAGAACCTTTCTGAACAACGGTCAGCTTTAACAATGGGTAATGGTAATTATTTCCTCAGTTGGTGTAGGTATGGTCATCACTATTTTTCTCTGATTGCGAATTTCTTTTTCTCCGACTGCGATGGATTATTTATGACAAATTTTAGCAGCGGAAATGTCTATTGTGACAATGCAGTTGAAATGCCTAAGTTCCTGTCGTTGTGGCCGAGCGGTTCTAGGCGCTTCAGTATGGAACCGTGCGACTGCTACAGTCGCAGGTTCGAATCCTGCCTGGGTGTGTGTGATATCCTTAGGTTAGTTAGGTTTAAGTAGTTCTAAGTTCTAGGGGACCGATGACCTCAGATGTTAAGCCCCATAGTGCTCAGAGCCATTTGAACCATTTTTTGTTGCATGGTGCTCTTGGTGTTATGGAATGGCTCTAAAACGAGGAAAAATCCGTCGCCAAGAAGAAATTGTAAAGAGCATTCAGCATCAAGAGTGTGAGACCAGTTAGCTGCCACGTTGCTTGCCACCACTATTGCGGCACTGCTCCGCCAACTTCAGGAACACAGAGATCTATTATAGCATGGACCAGTATAGTTATGCGAGTGTTTTTCATTAATAATTCAAGTGCTATAAACCTGTGTTGAACCTTAAAGTAATCCTAATCATGAAACGATGCAGGATCTCGTCCTAAATGTGCAGAAACCGAGCATCCTGTTTCTAACCAAAGAGTGATATGGTTTTGGGTTAAATGTGCTCAAGTTCAGTGCAGAGTGTTTAAGTGTTACTGTTAAAATTCCTGCTTCACAGGTGATGAAAAGGCACATAAATTGATCTTATATGAAACGTAATTTTGCATTGATTGCTACCATGAACTATTTTCTGAGATTAAATATGTTTTGTGTTTCAGTCATTTGTTTTAATGAGAAAAATATAAACTATTCCAGGTGGGGTTAGGAATCAATATTAGTGAACTGCACTTTGGTTCTGAAATAATCACATCGTTTTCCTGGAGAGACAGTAACAGTTTATGGGTCCCCACCATATTCTTCTCTTATAAGAAAGGTAATTGGGATTTTCGTTGATACTAAAAGAAATGTGTGACATTGTTGAAAATGAAAGTATAAAATGTGTTTACATAGTATTATTCAATTTCATTTGTGGTATGTATATGTTAATTAAGTCAGAACTCTTTTTGATGCCCAACTTTACTCCAGTGTTTACTGCAGAAACATCTCAGTGCTGGTTGGTTAATGAATGCCACAGTAACTATTACTATCATGAGTGGAGTATTATTTAGCTTTCTATAATGATTGAATGGTGTAAATGGTAACTACTGCTACACATAACTTAGTTCGCTCTATAGTCGTGTGTATCCAATGCACTGTTCAAAGGGAGTGTTAATGAAAGTCATTTTAGCTACTCATTTTCAATTTCCCTGAACACAATATTTCAAATTATTATGCCTAATTAGGATGGCAACCGTTGTTTAATTCATTTGTATGTAGTTCTCTAGTTTCATTAACCCCAAAGTAAAGCTTGTTAAGTTTTCTACTGATTGTCATATATACGAAATTATTGTTCGATGCCCTCTACCCATAAGGTGTATAACCACGGTCAAAACACTAAAAGTCCTCCCAGAGGGTAACGCAGTCTGTGAGTGTAGCGTTAAATTTGGCGCAAACTTGCATTTTTGTTATAAGGTCATTCCCGATTTCAGGAGTTATAGGACAAATGCACATAATTATACATCTATATCCTTGGCGTCGTTCTGTTGTAGAATTGTGGAACATGTTTTTATTCGATGATGATACAGTTGTATATAATAAAGTAGTAACGTCAGAGGACAATATCGATTTGCAGAAAGACCTGCAAAGGGTTGGTGAATGGTGCAGGATGTGGCAGTGGCCATGCAGTAAACAAATAAAACACTTCGCACAGAAATCCACTACTGTACAACTACACTATTGATGACAAACAGCTGGAAACAGTATCTACTGTAAAATAATTAGGAGTAACTATTCAGAGCGACCTTAAGGGGAATGACCACGTAAAATAAATAGCAGGAAAAGCATACGCTATACTAAGTCATAGGAAGAGTCGTAAGGAAATGTAGCCCATCCACAAAGGTCGTGGCTTCGAGGCGCTTGTTCGACTTATTCTTGAATATTGTTCATTATTTTGGAACCCTTACCAGGTAGGACAGATAGAAGAGTGACAGAAGATCCAACGAAGAGCGGCGCGTTGCTTCACGGAATCGTGTAGTTCACGCGATAGTCTTACAGAGATGTTCAACAAACTCTAGTGGCAGACGCTTCAAAAGAGTCGTTGTGCATCACGAAGAGGTTTAATACTGAAAGTTCAAAGGCTTAGATTCCGGGAAGAGTCGGACAGCATATTACTTCCTCCCACTTACATCTTCTGAAATGACCACGGCAAGAAAATTCCACAAATAAAAGATAATAGAGAATCTTACCAACCATCATTTTTCCCAAGCGCCATTCGCTTGTGGAACAGGGGAGGATGGAATCAGTTAGTGGTACCAGAAGCACTCACCGCCACACACCATTACGTGGCTTGCGGAGTGTGACGTAGATGCAGATGTAGATGAATGTCTTAATGCACTTAGAAAGTTTGCTACTGTGTCATTAAAGATGTTAAATGATAAAACACTATGATAGTTACATTTTTTCAGAAAGCGTCAACTGTGTCATAAAACACGGTACCAGTCAAAAAGCTGTCACGAGCAGACGTGTGAACTTTCTCTACCTTTTGCACCCTGTTTTACAGTTCTGCAACCATTCGTTCCCTGTCGCTCTTACATCCGTGTATTCAGTCTTCAGCATTCTTTTGCAGCAATAGATTTAAATAACTTCCATACTCTTTTCCTCGGGACAGTTTTTCGTCCACGTTTAATTTCCGTACAAGTCTATATCCGTGACAAATATCTCAGAAAATACTTCCTGACACTTAAGTTTAAGGTAGAAACTAACGAACTTCTCTTTTCGACAAATAATTCTCTTGCTTTTGCCAGTCTTCATTTATATCCTCTCTACCTCGTCCATCGTCAGTTATTTTGCTGCCAAAAAAATATACTTCATCGACATGTCTCATTTCCTAATCTGATTCCCCCAGCATTCCCTCATTTAATTCGAGAACATTTCTTCTCCCTTGTTTTACATTTGCCGGTTTTAATCGTATATTCTCTTTCGAGGACACTGACAATTCCATTCATCTGCTCGTTCAAATATTTTGCCGTCTCTGACAGATTTACAATGCCGTCAGCAAACATCGAAGTTTTTATTTCTCCTGTCTGAACTTTAATTTCTCTTTAATTTCCTTTACTGCTTGCTCAATGTACACCACGGATAGGCTACAACCTTGTCTCACTCCCTTCTCAACAACTGTTTGCCTTTCACGTTGTACGACTCTTTATAAGTGCCATATGGTCTTTGTACCCCCTCCACCTTTCCGCCTCTCCATCCCACCGGCCCCTCTCCCCTCCACCTCCCCGAACGATGGCTGATTGGTCCACTCACTGGTAGGGTGGCGAGATGTCCAGATTAATCCGGACATGACCTCCTTTTTAGCTCTTTGTGCGGGGTCCGGGAGGATTTTTACAGTGTCCGGCTTTTTCGCAAAGTTGAGCGTAATACAGTTAAATTTACAATTCGTCCCTTTCTATTGCTCTTTTCTTAAATACGTTAACTATTGGCCCAGCCTTCGTGATAAACACGCACGAAGGCGGCGTTAGTAGGTGGCACCAGGATCGTCGATGTTGTGGTTGATCGACCTATAAGCGAATGTAAATATCGATTATTTAAAATTTTCGTTTCGTATCTTCGCTTTGTATTGGCTTGGTCTCCTGTACTGCACTTGTGATTTGTGAGAGTAATTTTTAACCGAGTGAGATACGTAAAATATTTGACTATGCCTAAACGAAAGTGTACATTTTTTGATGTCCTTTCCTGCAAATATCCGGCTTTCAAGAAAGGGATAAATGAATTTGAAGCGGAATGTAAGATACGTGGAGCTGGAACGTACGTCTCAGTGGCCAATAAAGGTAAGAAACAACTCGACAGATTAACTATCGTAGTTTTATTTCATTGTTTCATAGTCATTCAATTTATTTGTATTCGGAAGGTTAAAGTGCAGTTTACATGTCGTCAGCTGCTGCTTGAATTGTAGATGTTGGTAGCGGTGCGTCGAATGAAGGGAGGTGAATGGTCTTACGTTATTCGCTTTGTAAACAATTCCGTGTTCTTGACATAACAAAACAATTGACGCCACACTGTCACCACAATCAATGTTTCTAATATTTTTATATTGGTTAGTTAACTACCACCGGACCATCAGTAACAATTGACAACTAGTTTTAACTCCCGGCAGAAACACGCAATCTTATTGGCTGCCTGAACGCCATAAAACGAAATGCATGTTGCTTTGTCACTGAAATGTTAAATTTCTTGCACAGGTGGCCAAGATCTTTAACATCACATTGCCACTCAGAAGCATAAAAAAAACCTTCAGGCTTCCAGTTCAATGTCTAGGATAGAGACATTATTGCAGCAACAACAATCTACTTCTGCTATAAGCCACAGGGTTCTTCCTGGAGAAAGAGCATTAGCATTCCATAATGTTAGGCATCATTTTAGCTACAGGTCAATGGATTGTACGCCAAAGAACGTATGTATGTTATGTATATAAATAATAAATTCATTTATTAAAATTGAACGTATGTTTGATAGGGAATACTGCAGATGAGGATACCACCCGTTAACTTTGGACAAGTCACATGAAAGTAGCCAATCAGCAGTGGCGTTTAGGCAGCCGTCTTTGTTAAATCTTAAAACTACACGTAAATATAGAAACAATTGATGCCATACTGTCACTACAATCAATGTTTTTTAACTTAAAATAAAAAAATATTGCTCTGGGAATCACCTCCTGACCACCAGTGACAATTAACCACTAGTTTTACCGGTAATTCCCGGCAGTCACGTGACTTGTCCAAAGTTGACAGGTGGTATCCTCTACCACAGTTGACCGTTTGATGTGTCCTCTTTTTTCTTCCTTTGTCCTCCTTTTGGAAGCTGTTTGTCCTCCTTTTTAAACAATTGCATCTGGTCACCCTACCCACGGGGGTCTTGGCAAAGGAGTCTGCGGTTCAGCGGCTATAAAGGAACGAAATGTACATGAACCTGATACTTCTCCTGAAGATGGCCAGTATGAAACTCGTCGAAACTTAGCGAAAACGCGACGCCACGACTCGGCTGATAACTCAGAACATTCCATTAATGAAATTCGTCGACAAAGCTTGCATTCCCAGAAAAAATGTGTATGTTTTAAAATTTTTCTTATTTTTTCAGTGATAGAGAGTGAGGGGAACGTACCAAACGGCCGTTGTGAAGAACTATCTCTATAAATTTTGCTTTGTTCATTAATAAACTCTATTATCATAGCTTGTTCGTACATTGTGTTGCTATTTTTCGATTTTTTCGTTAAAAATACGGTCGTTCATAACCTCACTTTCACCGCCCAGGTGCCAAACTGCAGATCAGACAGCTCTCACAACACGTGCAGCTTTGGTGTCGGCGTGTGAACGAAAACAATTGCTCCTGACAGGCAACACAAGACTCGGTACAGAAATAAAACTCCAGGGGCGTGGCGTGCTGTAAATTCAGTTGCTACCAACAGTTTACTGAGTCGAGGAAGTCTGTCGCTCAAAAGAGGTTTCCGATGTCATTGGTTCCCACACAACATCGCAAAAGCACCGGCTGCAACCATATTTCGAATATTCATACTATGCCCAGCAGCACGTTCAGATTGTAGTTCCTCTGCTGTTACGGGTTTCTAAGTGTATATTCAACTGATTTTGGGAGCACGTTTTCCACTCTGAGGTTTGTTGGGTGCTCTTTAAAAGGAAAAGTCCTAGTCAGCTGGAACAACGCACAGCCTCCAGGCGCCGCCGCACCTCCAGGTATTATCCGCCCCTCACTTCTCCAGACCCACGCGTCCCAGTTTTTGTAATCACCCTGGAGTACTGCTGCTCCCTCACAAGGAATCAGGTAGCTGCAGGGCGGCATTCAGCTAATGGCACCGCCGACTCCCCAGAGGTGACCGATCTTTTCGACAGCAGCCACGTTGGATAAAAAAAATCGACTACTGCCTTCTTCACCCTATCTGCCAGACGTAGTCCCTAATGTTGACGATGGAGGCGAGAGCTTGGGATTTCAGAGCAATTTATCATATGTGCAGTTTGCACTAACCGGCCCTGTGTTGTTCATGATATTGCATACCATGTCAGAAGGAGTAAGTGTGGCCACCATATAGCTTTACCCTACTTACCTGTGCTAATACGCCTTTGGCTGAAAAGTAACTGTCGTAAGTGGGCTGTTTTAAATGTTGTGGTCCACGTCTGGTTTACAGTCCACAACACTTTGATTGCACTTTGACACCAAATAACCTACTGTTTATAGGCAGATCGTGTCTCATCTATCATAATTTATGAGCAAAAAATGGGGAAACCATAATGGAGTGTAACAGTATTATTATAGTTGCTACTCACCATATAGAGGAGATGCTGAGTCGCAGAAAGGCACAAAAACAAGACTGTCGGAATGTTAGCTTTCGACCAACAAGGCAACATAGACAACATACACGCATACACACACTCAAGCAAACGCAACTCACACACACTGGCAGCTGGAGCCAGACTTATGCACAGCTAAATAATTAGTCATGTACTACACTCTGCTGATGTCCTATGCTATGATTGTTCGAGTGCAGAACACTGAAGTACATCATTAACACGTTCGCTAGTTACAGAGTAATGGAAAGTTTTGGTAAGGTCTTACGGGACCAAACTACTTAGGTCAACGGTCCCTAAGCCTATACACTACTTAACCTAACTTAAACTAACTTACACTATGGACAACACACACACACACCCATATCCAAGGGAGGACTCGAACCTCCGACGGGGGGAGCCGCACGGACCGAGTTACGGAGTCCTTGAAGTATAAGAGTCATATCAATACCAATGACATGTGCTCAGTAAGCATAATTTGGAAATAACAGAGCCCAGTACTGCAGTCTGCAGAAACAATTATTGAAGATTATCGTAATTCCTGCGATTAATTGCAAGTTCACAGTTAATCACTAAACACAGGCACTGAATTACAGAAAGACCTCCCGGATGCGAAATTTAGATAAACCTCGGCGCCTTTTAAGACTTGTGATCTGTGCTAACTCGTCTGCATACACTGTGCACTATTCCGGGCACAGATGTTGCTCATATCATAACCTTCCGCAGACAGACGAAATGGCTTCCAACAGCCTCTCTTTTATAAGATTACAATAATTAGAACTACATTTACCTGTTGTTGTTTGTTGGAATTTTATAAGTTAGATTTAAAAATTAGCATTCCTGGTTAACTGAATATTGGATGATGATGATGTTTGGTTGGTGGGGCGCTCAACTGCGCGCTCATCAGCGCCCATACAAAGTCCTAAATTTTACACAATCCAATCTAGTCACTTTCATGAATGGTGATGGAATGACAAGGACAATACAAACACCCAATCTCCGGGCGGAGAAAACTTTGATAACGGAGTTCCAAAATTACTGGAATTTATATTTAGCACACCTTTCGGTAAACTAATTACACTTACACTACTGAGACAAAACATTATGAGCACCTGCTTAATAACTTCTTTGTCCGTCTTTGGAACAAAATATATCACTAAATTCGGGTACTAGGGATCCAACAGTTTGTTGATAGCTTTGTGGGCTATATGGCATTAGATGTAGACGCGCAGGTCATGTAATTCGCGTAAATAACGGGCCGCTGATTTACGTTCGCGGTGATGGCGAGGGATAGCAACCTAGAAGGGTTCCATAGTATTTACATCAGATGGATATGATCGCCGAGACATAAACGGGAGTTCACTGTAATGCTCCACTGTAGCACGGTTCTGGCTCCGAGACACGGGCAATTACACTGCTGAAAGATGACATCACCGTCGGGGAAGACATCAAGCACGAAGGGATGCAGCTGGTTCGCAGCTGTCAGCCTGTCTTCGATTACCGCCACAGGTCCCATGCAAGCACAGGAGGATGTTTCCCACAGCATAATACTGCTCCCAATAGCCTGCGTCCGTGGGGCGCTGCACGTTTCGAGTCGCCGCTCACCTCGATGACGGCGTTTGTGGAGACGACCAGCGACCTAGTGTAGCAAAAATGTGATTCACCCGAAAAGCACACACGTTTCCACTGATCGACGGTCGAATCCCGATGGTCCCGTTCCCACTAGAATCGTAACTGACGATGTCGTTGGCTCAACATGTGGACACGTAGGGCTGGTCTGCTGCGGAGCTCCATGTTCAACAATGTGTGATGAACGATGTGCTACGAAACACTTGTGCGTGCACTAGTATTGTGCTCTTTTGGCAAAGATGCCACAGATCACCATCTATCCTACATTACAGAGCAGACAAGCGTCGGAATCTCATGTTCTGTGAAGATTCGTGGACGTCCAACCATTTAGCACCTAGTGGTAGTTTCACTGTCCTTCTGCCTCTTTCCGTAGATGCTCACGACAGTAGCACGTGGACATTCGACCAGCTTCGCCGTTTTATAAATACTCGATCACAGGCTCTGGTTAATAATAATCTGCCCATGGTCAAAGTCGTCTATCTCCATGGATTTTCCCATTTGAAGCTCATATCTTCGCAAGAGTGATACCCTTCCGTGTCTGCTCAGCTTGCATACTTTTGCTATCGCGTCACTTGCACGCAACCCCCCCAGACGGCATCTAAGGTCGCGGTGGGCAGTGGTCATAATGTTTTGGATATCAGTGTATGAATTCTAATTAACCAAAAGAATGCAATGTGTGATAAAGTTAAGTTGGCTAAGCTCTGAGTTAATATTCAAGATTTTTGTTGATGTACACATGTCATAAAAAATAAACTATGGAAGATATTTGCAAGAAAAATTGTAGGAAGAAAAATATAACAGGGAGAAAAAAATCCACCTGTTTTGCTAAAACCAAAAGCTGCAGAGATTGTACACATCTTGTCTTCAGTAAAGAGTCGAAAGAGCTGTGCTTGTAGTAAATCCTTTGCTGCATTTAGTAATAAAGCATTACTGGTACCAAACTTTGACAGTTCAGTGATAGTGATGAGTCAGTCATGTAATGACCATCCCTACGTCACTTTTGTGATATGCACAGAACTCTGCAGTGACATATTTCACATGGTACTCCTACAAGATGTGATGATGAGGATACATCCTTTTCATTGGACTTCCGTCATAGTTTAGTCATATATTCCATACTGCTACTATTTTTAAGTATCATTATGACCTGCCGCTGCATGTAAGACCTATTTCTATTCTGGGTCACCATCTTATCTCCCAAAAAAAACTGAGATACAGATGTTAGTCATTAACACGTCCCTTAGCAGGTTTAGCAGAGGTATAACATATTTTTGCCAATTATCAAGGCTGTCTTTGTCTGTTTAATCCTGTTCCTTCTTTTAGGATCTTTTGCTATTGTGTTAACATGCAGTAGGATCATTGTCCAGCAGTAATGACACACGATTATCACTTAGTAGCAGATTCGTGTAGCGCAAACGTCATTGGTAATTGCAGATGCACAGCATTGCATGAGCCAGTGCAATTCAGTTCTATGGTAGTCGTGATTTAGTATGATATACCTGACACCTTATTATGGAAAATATCTGTGGTAAATGAAAATTATGATCGTCAAGGAGGGCATGTAATTAAGACGGCCGGCCGGTGTGGCCGAGCGGTTCTAGGCGCTTCGGTCTGGAACCGCAAGACCGCTACGGTCGCAGGTTCGAATCCTGCCTCGGGTATGGATGTGTGTGATGTCCTTAGGTTAGTTAGGTTTAAGTTCTAGGGGACTGATGACCTTAGATGTTAAGTCCATAGTACTCAAAGCCATTTGAAGCGTTCTACAAAACAAAATCCTCCTAAGCCGTTATGTCACAAGTTACTACGCTGTAAGTACGCTGGTATCCGATGTTGACGGCACTGCTCCATCTTCTTTAAGATAACGACGACTCTGGCTCGGCGCAAACTGCTTGATTCTGTTAAGGAGCTCGTTACCTCTTAACAGCTTGTACCGCGTTGCTGCGCATCTGAGTCCCGCGACGTGCTAATGTCGTTTGCATTCGCTAACTGGCTGGGTACCTCGTTGTCACTTACGTGAGAGTGTGTAGGTTCCAGTCGCTGTTACTAGATAAACACGCAAGCCGAGAGAAGGTCGCGGCACCTGCTTTACGCGTCTTTTAAAAAGTATTAGAAAGATATCTTATTGCAGTAGTAGCTCCTCATGGATTTAACCTCGAGCTCAGCCACTTATCAAATACTAACTTAATGACAGAACGTTTTTAAACAGCACAAAAATTAATTACTGGTACTAAAACTGCACATAATTACTTACCTATGGGAATACTAAAATAAAAATTTGGGCAAGTGTGAGAAGGACTCGAACTCTGAGGGTTCCGTACAAACTTAGTTACGAATGTAAGCAGTTCACACATCCCGGGCACCGACAATCTCGACGATTTTTGCCTGTTACCGACAGTGATACTGGCAAGATATCGGTCACGGGAATTCCAAGAACTTTCGATAATGTTTTAAGTCTGAAGTCGGATAACAAATGGCAAAAGAAATAGTTTTATGCGATATAATTACAAAATTAACAATGGTCTGATTTTTTACATTTACATGTACCATGAAACCTAGCTTCTTGCAAATGCCATGGTTCTAGGTCAAAGGGAAGCACCCTATACGTTTTGATGAGTCAGTTTGCGGGTATTTGAACATGTGACATAAATGGCCGTATCATTTGACTTCATTGAGTTACAAACTTAATTTTACATAAATTCCCACTTTATACGTCTACGCGTTACTGAGAAACATTGGGTTTCAACAGTCGGACTGACAGGCACACACACACACACACACACACACACACACACACACACACAGAGAGAGAGAGAGAGGGGTAACAAAGCGATCGTATAACGGTTCCGTTTTTACAGACTGAGTTACGGAATCATAAAAATGATACAAATTTGCAAACGACTTAACTTACAGTGCGACTTTGCTTTTTGTTATTGTGTGACTATCCCATCTTGGTTGGACGAAGTGACTGGTTATTAGAATACCAGTAGCACGCCATAAACTCCTTTTGAAAATCCGTCCAGCCCACACAGCATGGTCAACGCAATTGTTTCTGTGCTAGAGACGAAAGTAAATTATACAGTGAACCATCTAGGCGATGTTTCCGTTCGCTCCCTCTCTCACTGCATCCCACTCCTGTTCTGAGGTCTGCTGCAGTAGTGCTGTCTGAGTTTACGTGATTCTTCAGTTTCTCCCGGCGTATCTAATGATCGAATGGTCCACTTGTGTCATCCCGGACCATAGTGTTCACCGTGCACAATATTTCAGCGATCGAATATGTTACCATCGTCAGCGCATATGAGGATGACGATATTACTGATCGCTGAAATATTGTGCCCCTTCGGATACTATGGAACGGGAATGCAAACGTACCTGAAAAAAACAGCGAATTAATTGGATCTTTCTTCCTTATTAAATCTGTAGTTAGATAATCCATCCCAGATATTTACTCATTCTGCAATCCCGCAGCCGTTATTCATGTATGAGGGCCTCACGCATTTTTTGATCTGTCGCGCAGACCTGAATTTCAACATACGTGAATGGTGGTGGAGGGGGGGGGGGAGGCACTATGGGACTTAACTTCTGAGGTCATCAGTCCCCTAGAACTTAGAACTACTTAAACCTAACTAACCTAAGGACATCACACACATCCATGCCCGAGGCAGGATTCGAACCTGCGACCGTAGCGGTCGCGTGGTTCCAGACTGTAGCGCCTAGAACCGCTCGGCCACCCCGGTCGGCTTGAAGGTGAAGTTCTTTCCGAGGAACAGTACTGAGAAAGTTTAGAGAGCCAGTATTTTATGCTTACTGTAGAAAGATCCTAATGCCGCCAACATATACATCCCTAAGGAACACGAGGAGAAGATACGATAAATTAGGGTACATAGACAGTCATAAGGTGGCTTGCGGAGTATGTATGTAAATGTAGAATTTCAAGGAATAGCACATCTAAAGCTTTTCCAAAGTCTTTCGTATGAAATTCAGATTCTTCTGGACTATACTGAGCGCAATTTTATGATAATTGGTTAGTTTTCACAATTGTCATGTGACTTATGTCAATGATAAATACATAACATCTAAAAGTAATATGCTATCTAAAACTGTCATATAGTTAGAAAAATACACTATGTGATCAAAAGTATCTGGAGACCTGACTGAAAATGACTTACAAGTTTGTATCGCTCTCCATCGGTAGTGCTGGAATTCCATATTGTGTTGGCCCACCCCTAGCCTTAATGACAGCTTCTACTCTCGCAGGCATATGTTCAGTCAGATGCTGGAAGGATTCTTGGGGAATGACAGCCTATTCTTCACGGAGTGCTGCACTCAGGAGAGGTATCGCTGTCGGTCGGTCAGACATGGCACGAAATCGGCGTTCCAAAGGTGTTCTGTAGGATTCAGGACGCTGTGCAGCTCAATCCATTACAGGGATGTTATTGTCCTGTAACTACTCCGCCACGGGTGCTCGACCTTGTTGAAAGATGCAATCGCCATCCCTGAATTGTTCTTCAACAGTGGTAAGCAAGAAGGTGCTTAAAACATAAATGTAGTACTGTGCTGTGATAGTGCCACGCAAAACAACCAGGGGCGCAAGTCCCCTCCATGAAAAACACTACACCATAACACCACTGCCCCCCCCCCTCCCGTACATGACACTCTTGAAAGTCTGCGACATCGCACTGTTGAAACTGGCTGACACCGACATAAAAGGCGACAGGTTTCGTTAGCCAGGCATCATGCGGTGTTATACACCGAAGAGCCAAAGAAACTGATACACCTGTCTAATATCATGTAGAGCCCCTGCGAGCACGCATAAGTGCCACGACATGACGTGGCATGGACTGGACTAATGTGTGAAGTAGTGCTGGAGGGAACTGACACTATGAATCCGTAAGAGCACGACTGGGTGGAGATCTCTTCTGGACAGCATCTTGCAACCCATCCCAGACATAATAATGTTCGTGTCTGAGGAGTCTGGTGGCCAGCGGATGTGTTTAAACTCAGAAGAGAGTTCCCGGAGCCACTCTGTAGCAATTCTGGACGTGTGGGGTGTCGCATTGTCCTGCTAGAATTGTTCAAGTCCGTCGGAATGCACAATGGACATGAACGCATGCAGATAACCCGACCGAATGCTTACGTACGTATCACATGTCAGAGTCGTATCTAGACGTATCATGGGTCCCATATCACTCCAACTGCACACGTCCCACACCATTACAGAGCCTCCACTGGCTTGAATAGATCTCAGCTGACATGCAGGATCCATGGATTTATGAGGTTGTGCCGATACCGGTACACGTCCATCCGATCGATAGAATCTGAAACGAGACTCGGGCGACAGGCAACCTGTTTCCAGTCATCAACAGTCGACTGTCGCTGTTGACGGGTCCAGACAAGGCGTAAGGCTTTGTGTCGCGCAGTCATAAATGGTACACGAGTGGGTTTTTGGCTCCGAAAGCCCATGACGTTTCGTTGAATGGTTCGCACATTGGCACTTTTTGATGGCACAGCATTGAAATCTGCAGCAATTTGCGGAAGGGTTGCACTTCTGTCACGTTGAACGATTCTCTGCAGTCATCCTAGGTCCCCGTTCTTGCAGGATATTTTTCCGGCCGCAGCCATGTCAGAGATTTGATGTTTTACTGGATACACTCGTGAAATGGTCATGCAGGAAATTCCCATTCCATCGCTACCTCGGAGATGTGTCCCATCGTTCGTGTGCCGACTATAATACCACGTTCAGACTCACTTAAATCTTGATAACCTACCATTGTAGCAGCAGTAACAGATCTAACAACTGCGCCAGACACTTATCTTATATAGGCGTTACCGACCGCAGCGCCATATTCGGCCTGTTTATGTACTTCTGTACGTGAATATGCATGCCTATACCACTTTCTTTGGCGCTTCAGTGTACATATACCAATGTGTTACATCTAGAAATATGATCGATACATGAACAGAACAGTAAACTCACAGAGTTTTGATTGTGCCCATTAGTTGGCATTACGACTGCAGTGCCTCGGCGACAAGCCAAGAAGCGAGCTTTTGTGGGTTGGAATATGCGAGATGTTTATCTGTTGCATCAGAGCATCAGAAGGAATTGTGGAAAAGAACTGCCTTGCAAAGAGAGAGATTTAGGGGCACTTTTGTAAAGAGAAAAGTATCGATCGACCAAGTGTGGCAGATGTAACCATGGAGGGGGTGAGGGGAAGTTTGGTACCCAGAGGGAATAGAACCAACGCTCCTCGCAAGCCCCTAACTTGGACTACCGCAGCTAACTGTGTGGAAGATTTTGCGAACGCGGTTACATTTAAGACCGTACCGCCCGCAGCTCCTGCAACAATTAAAGCCGGAAGATTATTGCTGGCGCTTTCAATTTTGTATACCAATGCGCGAAACACTTGAGGAAGAACATTTCGACTCTAAGCTGATTTTTAGCGAAGAAGCAAACTTCTGTTTATCCGAAAATGTTTATCGCCATAAGGTGGGAGTGTGGTCCACAGGGCACTAAAGGCCCTCGTGCAGTTGCGGCGCACGAACGACAATCGCCGTAGGTTGAAGTTTTCTGTACAGTGTAACAGACAAAGGCGTAAGGGCCGTTTTTCTTCTGTGAGAAGACTGTGAAGGGTACGCCTTACCTTGATATCTTGCATTTGCAGTTGTGAACGTATCAATGCTGCTGTGATGACATTGACAGGATATTGCAATACCAGGAATGGAACTAACTCCAGTAACGCTTGGACGTGTGTCGTGTCATCAGAGGGTCCTCAGAGAACAGTTGTAGAGTGCAGAGTGCAACTTCGTGGGTTTAGGTTCTGTTCATGTATCAATCATATTTGTACATGTAATACTTTGGAAAATATAGAACTTTGAAAACGAATGAATAATTTATAGTAGTCCTGTATTTGTGTCCCCAATGTTATTCAATCTGTATATTGAGCAAGTAATAAAGGAAACAAAAGAAAAGTTCGGAGTAGGTATTAAAATCCATGGAGAAGAAATAAAAACTTTGAGGTACGCCGATGACATTGTAATTCTGTCAGAGACAGCAAAGGACTTGGAAGAGCAGTTGAACGGACAGTGTCTTGAAAGGAGGGTATAAGATGAACATCAACAAAAGCAAAACGAGGATAATGGAATGTAGTCGAATTAAGTCGGGTGATGCTGAGGGAATTAGATTAGGAAATGAGACACTGAAAGTAGTAAATGAGTTTTGCTATCTGGGGAGCAAAATAACTGATGATGGTCGAAGTAGAGAGGATATAAAATGTAGACTAGCAATGGCAAGGAAAGCTTTTCTGAAGAAGAAAAATTTGTTAACATCGAGTATAGATTTAAGTGTCAGGAAGTCGTTTCTGAAAGTATTTGTATGGAGTGTAGCCATGAAACGTGGACGATAAATAGTTTAGACAAGAAGAGAATAGAAGCTTTCGAAATGTGGTGATACAGAAGAATGCTGTAGATTACATGGGTAGATCACACAACTAATTAGGCGGTATTGAATAGAATTGGGGGGAAGAGGAGCTCGTGGCAGAACTTAACTAGAAGAAGGGATCGGTTGGTAGAACATGTTCTGAGACATCGAGGGATCACCAATTTAGTATTGGATGGCAGCGTGGAGGGTAAAAATCGTAGAGGGAGACCAAGAGATGAATACACTAAGCAGATTCAGAAGGATGTGGGCTGCAGTAGGTACTGGGAGATGAAGAAGTTTGCACAGGATAGAGTAGCATGGAGAGCTGCATCAAACCAGTCTCAGGACTGAAAACCACAACAACAACAACAACAAGAACATTTTTACGTCATTCTGTGAATTCATCACTGAACGTTTATCTTCAGATATTGATGTTGTGGGTCGAATATTACCGATCCTCCATGCAATATTAATCAGCGTCGATGATTTGCCAGTATTACACATATTTAATTCTAACTGCGGTGAAACTTGACGCTTTTCCCAAATACTACAGTTTGGCAGAGGTTAAAGAAGGCGTAACGGCATTAACTACACACTGCCAAAGGGGAAGAGACCTATACTGACGTAACTCTTCGTTCTAACATTAATTTTCTCCCTGTCGTGTTTTTTTATGTTTCGTCTTCTACGCACAGTAACTCGTTCTATGATCAAGTAGATTGTGCTCAAATACTCCTAGTCCCATGTAGACCTCGAGAACACAAACAACACATGAAATCTGGATTAGATTTTCTGCTGTACCCTGCTTTGCTCATATACCTGTTCTGAAAATGATGACATTCCCGCAAACGAATTCCAGCTTGATCTATGCGGAAATACTGTGTACGACTTTTTTATTTATCGCCTGGGATCGTTAAGAGAGAGATGGTGCGTCGCCTGTAGCGTTCCTGATGAGGACGGACGTTAAACGCGAACGAAGGTAAAAACGATGTCGCAGGAGCTAACGAACTGTATCAGATGCGGTCAGACCAGATGGTGGCAGATAGGCGGATGAGTTAGGTAATTACAAGTTAACGAAGCAACCGCCGAAGTTGCCACGTTCACTGACGACGACACGTTCGTTTGAAACGTTTCTATAAGTAATAAATGGTCTGATGATGGCGGTTTGTTTATGAGAAAGGCAAAATGAGGCAGCATTTTTTTCGTGTCTGTAATGTATTCCAGGGACATTTGCTGTGCTAATTTGCATGTTGGCGTTGCGTAAGAGAACGAACAGGTGCTAGCTATGGGTGCACAAAACTGACCGTCGAGTGCCATGCACACTATTGCCCTGCTTGCTCCTCTCGTTTTCGCACACACACACACACACACACACACACACACACATATTCACTCCCACACACACACACACACACACACACACACACAGACACAGACAAGAGCATGCATGCTTCTTCACATCAGAGTCCTCCTTCACTCCTCACATGAGCGAAACGTTTTCATGGCACAAAAGAAACTTATTGGAATAACATGTGGGGTTCACATTCGTGCATCGGACAGACACTTGTTTATGCAGTGTATTTACCACTACACTTGTTCACTTACGAAATTTCTTATCAACAATCCAACTGAGTTTGAGAATAACACTATGAAACACTCCCTTTTAAACCCACCGTCATTGACTAGTGGATCAAAATGGTTTGACCGCGTGCAACTGACAAAAGCTGATCGATTAATATTTTCACGCGAGCTGTTTCGTATCAAATCCAACAAAGCTAATTACGATGTCAGGTAGCGATAATTGGTACATGACAGACAGACAGCACCCCATCTTCAGGCCACAAGTGGCCCATCGGGACCATCCGACCGCCGTGTCATCCTCATCGAGGATGCGGATAGGAGGGGCGTGTGATCAGCACACCGCTCTCCTGGTCGTTATAATGGTTTTTCTTTGACCGGAGCCACTACTATTCGGTCGAGTAGCTCCTCAATTGGCATCACGAGGCTGAGTGCACCCCGAAAATTGGCAACAGCGCATGGCGGCTCGATGGTCACTCATCCAAGTGCCGGCCACGGCCGACAGCGCTCAACTTCGATGATCTCACGGGAACCGGTGTATCCACTGCGGCAAAGCCGTTGACAATCGGTACATACTTTGTTGTTAATGTTCTATATCTTTTCTCTAAACAGCACGAATGAGGCAGTTACTCCCTTCGTCTGACGAAGTAATAACGATTAACTCATCACAGGTCGCTATTAGTGTCGTCACTCGCCAATATTCTTCATGTAACACCGAATACACAATCCTCACTGCAGTCCAAATCGTGGGTGTCCGGCGCGGTTGTCGCGTAATCACGGCGCACACCACCAATCACTCAGTTACCTCCATTTACGTATTTGCTGGAGGTCAGGCCCACGGTTTTGGGTGACACACACAGCCGTTAAACAATGTTGTAAACGCGGTCGGCCGTCCTGCCGAAATTCGCCCCGCTCTGTTAGCAGCCAGCAGCTTACTTGCTCGGAGTCTCAACAATGGCTATCCCTGGCGCACTGGGCGCTCGACTATCCATAGTACCTACTGCGATCTGCGCGACGCAAAGATATATTGTTCTCAATACATAAGGGGCGGTTGACCCATCACAACTAAAAGGAAAAATTATCTGCATTATAGTCCTCCCGGCTATCTGTGCGGTCTAACGCACTGCTTCCCGAGCGGGAAGGCGTGCCGGGCCCCGGCGCGAATCCGCCCGGCGGATTATTGTCGAGGTCCGGTGTGCCGGCCAGCCTGTGGATGCTCTTTCAGGCCGTTTCCCATCTGCCTCGGCGAATGCAGGCTGGTTCCCCTTATTCCGACTCAGTTACACTATGTCGGCGATTGCTGCGCAAACGCGATCTCCACGTATGCGCACACCATTATTGCTCTACCACGCAAACATTTGGGTTACACTCGTCTGGAATGAGACGTTCCCGTGGCGAGGGGGGGTGGGGGGGGGGGGGGACAAACCGCACAATACCCCAGGGTTCGATGTGGGACGGCCGTGAGGTGACTGGACTGCTGTAACCTGTTGTGGGGTTGTGTACCACTGAGGCCTACGGCGAGGACGAAGCCTCTCCGTCGTTTCTAGGTCGTCAGTTCAATACATACATCTGCATTATCCCTTAGTAAGTAAATGTAGTGTGACTAGGGCCTCCCGTCGTGTAGACCGTTCACCGGGTGCAAGTATTTCGATTTGACGCCATTTCGGCGACTTGCGCGTCGATGTGGATGAAATGATGATGATGGGAAGAACACAACACCCAGTCCCTGAGCGGAGTAAATCTCCGACCAAGCCGGGAATAGATCCCGGGCCCTTAGGATTGATATTCTGTCGCGCTGATCACTCAGCTACCGGGGGCAGACGTTATCCCTTAGTGGAGCCAGCTTTGGCAGAGAAAGGGGTTAAGTATTCGGCTAGAAAGCTGTTTGATGGTCTATACATGGATGTAAAGTGACCGGTCGAAAGCAGAAGTGTTTTTAAATGTAATGATGTTTCTCCTTAATTACTCCTTCTATACCATACAGCAATTCTTGAATATATATATATATATATATATATATATATATATATATATATATATATATATATATATATATATATATATACAGAAAATATCCTACATGGATAGCATGATGTACATATTGAGGGGTAGTGTTAGTGATTCATTTGTCACTGTCATCGGCGATCCCACGTCGCCCTGGAAGCCTGTCTACGCGCCCTCCGTTTTCTCTTGGCAGGCAGTAATTGCGCTGAGCTGAGAGGTGAACAGTGCTTGCAACATTCACTCTGGGGTACAAACTTCCAACACCCACGAGTACATACTGATGCTGAATAGCTTCAGCAATCTGAAAGGTGTCGCACTGTGGATCTGCGGGAAGCTGGACGGACGTATAAACGGATTGGTCACAATGTATCGGTGGGGTGTCCCAGCTATCAGCACTGGTCTGTCCAACATTCCCACGTGGAGACCAGGTTTCTGAAAGTCCGCTTAGTGCAGACGCACGCCGAATTCGACGCACTGTGCATTATTCGTTCAGGGACGAAATCCAGGTACATGTTGTTACCGAGCGAGGTGGCGCAGCACACTGGACTCGCATTCGGGAGGACGACGGTTCAATCCCGCGTCCGGCAATCCTGATTTAGGTTTGCCGTGATTTCCCTAAATCTCTCCAGGCAAATGCCGGGATGGTACCTTTGAAAGGGCACGGCCGACTTCCTTCCCCGACCGTCCCTAATCCGATGAGACCGTATGATCTCGGTGTTTGGTCCTCTTCCCCTAATCAACCCAACACAACCCAGGTACAGTCATGCTCAAAAGTATCCGAACGACCAGAACTGCATTTCGCCTGATTCGCATGCAACTGGCAAAACGTGTCTGTCTAGCAGGTCCTCTAATCGCTCCTTGCTACAGTCGTTTGACTGTTGAAAATGGTTCCAACATGTCACCACTAGAAAACACTGATCTGTCTCGCAATAACTTATGATGTAAAGTAATACCAAGATACTGCAAATATCAGTGAACACCTTATCACAGATAAGACTGTCCTTAAGGCTTGTAAGCTCACATTTATTACAATAAATGACATACCTGAAATGTTACCACTCTCATTATTACGTCAGATAGATAATACACGTGATAAGTTCGTCGTATTCATGATTTCCTCTGCAAAGTAACATACCGTATATATTATTTAACACAAAATGACATTAAAAATTTAATTTATCCACGAGCTGCTAGTTGAGAATGTGTATGAACTTCAAATGACACGACGAACCGTCTCGTTCTGCATATGGATTCAAACTTAGGTCATGCAAACTAAGCAAAAATTTCGTGACTGACGCAAACTAACAGTCATTCCTGATTAGGCATACAGAGAGTGATACCTCGATTTTAGACAGTATCAGTTAGCATGGATCAACTTTAAATTACATAACACAAACATTTTTAACGGACGCGAATTCCTCCCCAGCATCTCTTGTCCCTGTTAACGAACTATGAGAGATGTTAAATATTGCTTCTTCACAAGTAACTTTCTTGAAATGCCATGAGGTAAAGCTTTGTGTTGGACAGGGATTCGAAGCCAGAACCTAATCGGATTGATATCGAGACACAACCAACTGTGACATATCGGAATATCTCGGCAGTAGCTAGATGTTTTAACTGAAATGACGAGGCGAAACATTAATTTTTTCCTTCCCAGGACTCCAACCCGGCACCTATCGCTGTTATAGTCTAGAGAAAACGAACGTTAAATATGGGTTTGTTGCACCAGCAGCGACATGTGAGAATGTTTGAACTAGAAATAATATGACGAAGAGTTCAGTGCTCACTGGGAACAGAGCCCCACACATATCGTTGTTGACTACACACAAACAGACGTAAGCTACCGAATTTTTCTCCACCAGCAGCTCGGAATAACATCTTAAACTTACAGTGATCTCGCAAATACACTCCTGGGAATTGAAATAAGAACACCGTGAATTCATTGTCCCAGGAAGGGGAAACTTTATTGACACATTCCTGGGGTCAGATACATCACATGATCACACTGACAGAACCACAGGCACATAGACACAGGCAACAGAGCATGCACAATGTCGGCACTAGTACAGTGTATATCCACCTTTCGCAGCAATGCAGGCTGCTATTCTCCCATGGAGACGATCGTAGAGATGCTGGATGTAGTCCTGTGGAACGGCTTGCCATACCATTTCCACCTGGCGCCTCAGTTGGACCAGCGTTCGTGCTGGACGTGCAGACCGCGTGAGACGACGCTTCATCCAGTCCCAAACATGCTCAATGGGGGACAGATCCGGAGATATTGCTGGCCAGGGTAGTTGACTTACACCTTCTAGAGCACGTTGGGTGGCACGGGATACATGCGGACGTGCATTGTCCTGTTGGAACAGCAAGTTCCCTTGCCGGTCTAGGAATGGTAGAACGATGGGTTCGATGACGGTTTGGATGTACCGTGCACTATTCAGTGTCCCCTCGACGATCACCAGTGGTGTACGGCCAGTGTAGGAGATCGCTCCCCACACCATGATGCCGGGTGTTGGCCCTGTGTGCCTCGGTCGTATGCAGTCCTGATTGTGGCACTCACCTGCACGGCGCCAAACACGCATACGACCATCATTGGCACCAAGGCAGAAGCGACTCTCATCGCTGAAGACGACACGTCTCCATTCGTCCCTCCATTCACGCCTGTCGCGACACCACTGGAGGCGGGCTGCACGATGTTGGGGCGTGAGCGGAAGACGGCCTAACGGTGTGCGGGACCGTAGCCCAGCTTCATGGAGACGGTTGCGAATGGTCCTCGCCGATACCCCAGGAGCAACAGCGTCCCTAATTTGCTGGGAAGTGGCGGTGCGGTCCCCTACGGCACTGCATAGGATCCTACGGTCTTGGCGTGCATCCGTGCGTCGCTGCGGTCCAGTCCCAGGTCGACGGGCACGTGCACCTTCCTCCGACCACTGGCGACAACATCGATGTACTGTGGAGACCTCACGCCCGACGTGTTGAGCAATTCGGCGGTACGTCCACCCGGCCTCCCGCATGCCCACTATACGCCCTCGCTCAAAGTCCGTCAACTGCACATACGGTTCACGTCCACGCTGTCGCGGCATGCTACCAGTGTTAAAGTCTGCGATGGAGCTCCGTATGCCACGGCAAACTGGCTGACACTGACGACGGCGGTGCACAAATGCTGCGCAGCTAGCGCCATTCGACGGCCAACACCGCGGTTCCTGGTGTGACCGCTGTGCCGTGCGTGTGATCATTGCTTGTACAGCCCTCTCGCAGTGTCCGGAGCAAGTATGGTGGGTCTGACACACCGGTGTCAATGTGTTCTTTTTTCCATTTCCAGGAGTGTAGTTCTGCGTCCCACTGGGAGTCAAAAACGTCAGATATGGTTAGTGTTAACAACGAATGAAAAAAACATTAAAAATCAAAATTATTATCCACCAGAAGATAGGTGTTCTCATGCTAGAGCTTGATAATATATAATTAAATCTTTAGTGCCGGGCCAGGATTCGAACCCATTCACACGTAATATGTGGAGATGTTGAGGAATCTGCAGTTTTGAACAAACGACAAATTGTAGCCGAGCTGTATAGCCACGAAGGGATCAAATTCCGCGTTAAGGGCGGTCTGAGTTGCAGTCACAGTTCAGAACCAATTTTATCGACATACAGAAGCCCAGATAAAAGATGGAATAAGTGTCCAGTGAGTCTACATAGCGTTTGTTTCGTCACTAGAAATAAATAACTAGTATAAGAAAGGTTACTGGTGATAGAGTTTCTACATGTCACCACTCCAGACTTTTTTGTGGTTCAACCTGACGTCCACTTGGCAGAGAAGGAATATCATCTTTAATGTGAATATCAGACCACACTGCCCTTATATCTTCTTCACTTGGTGTAGTCAGAAGAGAATGGAATCTTTCTCTCCCTATCTAAAATCATTGACAGAAGTGGGAATCGAACCCAGACCATAGGTATAAGAACCTACCAACAATCCAACAGACGACCAAAACCCATTTTCCATTACTCACTTTTCTATTGTAACGCTGTTGCGCCACACTGGATGATAATTCTGACACACAGGCTCCCTGTAGTAATTTGCAGCTTGTTCAGTAAATTCATTTACTTGGTTGACCGAATCGCCATGAACTAGCTGCCTCGGCTACCCAGTGCATACATTCGACTCTATTTTGTAATCACCGAAATAAAATCACGTAACTGCCACCTACACAGAACTGCCAACAGTGTAGGATGCAGAAATTTAAATACGAAGTGTTCCTTTCCACTTGAGCTATTCTATTGCGCTATCTCTTTGTAAAAAACGTCATGCAGCGCAAAAGAAAAGCTGTAACTGTTTCTCTCATTGTCAGAAGTCTAGACCCGGCCATTTGCATTATCTCGCAGCGCTGTGGAATGCAAAAGTTCTGGAGGCATTGTTGTTCAGCTCTGGAGCTGTTGTATCTATGTGTCAGCTAGTAGTGTAATGGTAAGTGTCGCGCACCATAGATAAGATGTCGCGAGTTCGAATACATTTATTACTAAATTTTTTTTTAAAACGCAGTTCTGCTGTTTGCTGAAGTTACCATTCTAATGGAACTTTGGACATAATTCCCCTCACTTCTCAACCCAAAATAGTCGCATGTGGAAAAAGGGCTAACTTCTGTGACATTTTGTGCTTTTCAGGTTTAATAGACAGCCAGGCAGCAATGCATCTCAAAGCTTTTGTATTATGCATGGGGAGAGCGCATCGTGCCCAAATACGTCAGAAAAGTATTTTCTACATTAGCTGTCGTGTGGTAGTGGCATTTTATTCTTCTTCAAACATTGTTTGACAGCTTTAACTCAGAATAAGTTTTCTACATGCATCTAATCAATGAACTGCATGTGCAGCATCAGACTGTTATAGATAACATCAGAGAATTCGGATATATCGTTGATGATTAATTTCGCTCTCATGTTTACTATTGTTTCAACAACACTAAAGGAAACCTTACGAAAATTGTTCCCTGTATTGTAAGAAATGAAATTAAAGCACCCACGATAACCTTATGACGAAAGTCTGTTTTAATAAAACTGAGTATCTGTACACACGCGTGCCTCTATCGGCACGAATTATAAAAACACTACTCACTTAGATTTCGGTTGGGGCTGTGTTTAATTAGTTGGCTGTGTCATATTCAAGAGGTATGCAAATGTGGCATTTCATAAATATATTTACGTATTTCTAGAAACCCAAAATTTGCTTGTCAACAGCGGAAAGAGGCGTTACCTGTTGTGCAGCATTGAAAGTTTTTCACCATGGCACTATGAGCCGAAAGTATTTTCTTGCGATTTCCTTATTGATGTTTGATTTGACTGCTTGTAGCTCTTTCACAGAAGGGGTAAAAACGTTGGAGTCAGTGAGACTGGAACTGCGAACCATAACAGACGCTTTTTCACAGGTCAGCACGTTACCACACAGCTGGCGAACAGGTACGTGTGTGAGTTTCTTCTTACGATGCCAATAGAAGCTAGAACTCATAAACCGCTATTTAAAGGACGAGATTAGTTGCGATTTCCACCTGCAACGACTTTCCTGGGCTGAAAACCGTAAGTTTACAATCTTTTGTTACACCTCAAGCGATAGTAACTGAGATTATTCAATGGAAATGACAGGTAAAATCAAGGGAACTTTGAGGCTTAATTCCGTGCACACAAGGAAATAACTCGTCTATCACAGAGTTGACAAACGTAAGTTGCCTTGTTGCCAAATCTCAGTTACAGTACCAGCAGGAAGAAGAGGAACCGATGTGATCCTACAGTGAGTTGGGAAGTGACCATAACTGGTGTCTCCAAGTAGCAGCTGGTACGGCCTGGAATACGTAATGCGACTGATTCGCATTTCTGTAACTAGGTTTAGGGACTGGAGCGTAGTTACTAAAAATACTCAGAATTGACTGCAAACTAAGCATCATAAATCAGTAACACTCATAGTTGATTTTATATTTCTTTCGCAAGTGTACTCAAAACTAAGAAACTCATTCACAGGCGTTTTCGTGCCTCGCCGATAGTCGAGCACAACAATCAAATAAAAAATAATAATGTGTGTGTGCGTGTGTGTGTGTGTGTGTGTGTGTGACAGAGAGAGAGAGAGAGAGAGAGAGAGAGAGAGAGAGAGAGAAGGAGAGAAGGAGAGAAGGAGAGAGAGAGAAATAAAAAAGAATGAGAGAGAGAGAGAGAGAGAGAGAGAGTGTAAAAAATTGTTGTAAAGAAATTGAATCATGATATGCAAAGAAATCTTTCATTTAAAATGACACATTCCACATCATTACAAAATGTCGTATTCATGATCTATGGAACAAGAATTAATCTAATCTAACGTAATCACATATGCAGAACGAGACGGTTCGTCGTGTCATTTGACGTTCACACATGTTCTCAACTAGCTGCTCGTGGATAAATTAAATTTTTATCATTTTGTGTTAAATAATAAGTACTGTATGTTACTTTGAAGAGGAAATCATGAATACGACGACCTTATCACGTGCATTATCTATCTGACGTAATAATGAGAGTGGTAACATTTCAGGTTTGTCATTTATTGTAATAAATGTGAGCTTACAAGCCTTAAGGACAGTCTTATCTGTGATAAGGTGTTCTCTGATATTTGCAGTATCGTGGTATTACTTTACATCATGAGTTATTGCGATACAGAGCAGTGTTTTCTAGTGGTGACTTGTTGGAGCCATTTTCAATAGTCAAACAACTGTACCAAGGAGTGATTAGAGGACCCGCTAGACAGCTGCGTTATGCCGGTTGCATGCGAATCAGGCGAAATGCAATTCAGGTCGTTCGGATACTTTTGAGTACGACTGTACATCTTGCATTTGCTGTTTCATCAGGGACCATTGGGAACTGTCTCCTGGTACACGACAGAGATCTCGTGTGTCCCTCGCCAGTCTCCCACCGCGACACGGCTACTCTGGTGCCGTGAAACAGCTGATCGTAGAGTGGAATGGCGCTCTGTTGTCTTCAGTGATGACAGTGCGTCCTGACTGCATGTGAATGATCGACGTAGACGCGTACGGTGTGAAGCTGGAGAGCTGCCTGTTCCAACATTCCTTCGTCCACGACACGCAGACCCCGTTCCAGGCTTCATGGTGTGGTCACATTTGGCGTTTCTACAGGGTAAAGTAACCAGTTCCCACTACATTGTTATTTCTTCGATAGAAGAAGTGATGTGCTTTTTCAACAGGTCATGTCCACCTATGACTGCTACGCTGCGATGTGCTGTTCGTTGTGTACAATAACTGCCCTGGCCAACAGGATCACCACATCTCTCGCCAGTGGAATGCGCAGGAGACATGGCTAAATGGTAGTTTACTCGTTCTCCAGAGCCTGTTCTGTTACGAAAGCGAAATATCGAGAGAAATCTCATTATTTTGTTTATCGTCTCCAAAGGCCAATTAATGGATATTCTAGAAGTATTACAAATCTATACTCGCACGACTAAGCACCCAGAACGAATGCTAAATGAACAAAGAGAATTTTACAGCAAAAAAAAAAAAAAAAAAAAAAAACACAGAAAATTTCCACAACACATAATCAGCATGCGAATTCTACTCCGTACTACCATCAGCATTCAGCAAATAAGAGCTTGTAGTGGTCCGGGCACCCATAGTGCTGGTACAGTATCTGCATCTGCATTTACGTATGTGCCTGCAGTCCTTCGGTGAGATGTTAGGCGTATCCTTTAATCGTTAAGGTTAGTTCAATGAAGAAACATCAGAGACACAGTCTCCACTAATACCGCATCAAACACTCACACACTCCACTGGCCCTCAATGTTCGACGTGTTTCAGCCAGTGCGAATTCTTTGTCAGCTGTGCGGTAATGCCTGTTTCTTGTATTCAGCTTACCATGAGTTGTTCAGGTAGCTTTATCAGCAAAGAGCATTTGTGGAAGAAGCAACCTGTTCTCCAGGTTCTCGAGCGGCAGAATTCCATGCGTCCTCTGCAGTCCCGCTGGTTAATTTCTCTGTAGCTAATATGTGGTTATGTGCAGCTCCTTACCTTCTGCATTGTACTCCATTGCCCTTCTGATAATCTTTTACACATTCGCCTAGCTGACATTCTTGTTGTGCAACGGCTGTAGGAAATCTTTGTGCGAAAAACTCATCTATTAACGTTGCTTCTATATTCCCCTTAAAGAAGCAGATTACACAGTTTCTCTTACTTTGCGATAGACATTTACTTTTTCAAACTAACCACCAAGAACGACACAGACGGAAAGATAGCTATATTTCGTATGCGCACCTTTTGCACCAGTATCGCAGTGGTGCAACACACTTTTCCGTCCTTATATCCGAATTAGAGTATGATATCGCATAAGACAGATAAATCTTAGGTTCTGATTACTGTCATTTCTCTGAAACTACTAACCGGCTATTGAAGAATGAAACGCCTTTGTGCTCACCTCTTTTAGAACTAGGATAACAGTAGCAGAAATTAGTGAAGCTCTGTTTGAAAAAGCGACGTTGATACTGACATAGCTGTGAAAAGAGATTAAGCCTCGTTAAGTGAGACCTTTCTTACAATTTTCATATGGGTGAAATCAAAATTACGATATATTAAGCGGTTTCAGAAATTTTTGAGGTAAACAACATAACTGAATCATCGTGTACTGTAAAATAACCAAGACTGTTAGTGTATGATTTGTGCGATACCAGTGTAATATTCCTCACTTCCCCGTCGTTGCTCTTTGGTAATTCGTGCGGAACCTGTTCCATGTGTCAAATTTCAGCGTCTAAGTTAAGTTCTCCGCTGGGCGAATCAACAGAGATTCATTCCATCGCTTAAACTATTTTTGACAAACTGAAGGAGTAGATGGAAGAAAGTGGTTACCCTCAGCTGAATTATGATTAGTATGATCATGTCAGCTGTTACGATTTGCCGGCCGTTGTGGCCTAGCGATTCTAGGCACTTCAGTCTGGAACCGCGCGATCGCTACGGTCGCAGGTTCGAATCCTGCCTCGGGCATGGATGTGTATGATGTCGTTAGGTTAGTTAGGTTTAAGTAGTTCTAGTAGGCTGATGACCTCAGATGTTAAGTCCCACAGTGCTCAGAGCGATTTGAACCATTTTGTTCCGTTTTCGAATGAACTGCGTAATGGAAACAAATAGCTCCACATACACCTCCAGAAAATAGCGTCTGGTATGTAAATTGTATGTATTATTCTATTTTACTTCTTTTCTTTCAAGTGGTTCAAATGGCTCTGAGCACTATGGGACTCAACGTCTGAGGTCATCAGTCCCCTAGAACTTAGAACTACTTAAACCTAACTAACCTAAGGACATCACACACATCCATGCCCGAGGCAGGATTCGAACCTGCGACCGTAGCGGTCGCGCGGTTCCAGACTGTAGCGCCTAGAACCGCTCGGCCACCTCGGCCGGCTAGTTTAACCAAACATATAACATGCAATAACTCTTATGGCTTGGCAATTTCTTCGCCGACCAATTCAGAAGCGTTAATTTATATCAAGTCTATTTGTAGTAAGATGGATTACAACATATGAGTTATGGGCTTCATCCACTAGTAGGGATTATGTCTGTTTTCATCGCAATGGATTGCTTATTGTTATTAAGAACATAAGCACGTACGAAAGTGACAAGTTGTGTCCTGCCTTCAGTTTGAGAAATATTTCCTGGTGTTCGGACACGTTTCGGATAGTTTTCTAATCATTCATATGCTGTTTAGATTACTTTGGTACGAAATGTCGAAAATCCTTTTATCTGGTCCAGGTCCTTTTTGGAGGCTGTGTATGAAGAACACAGTCGAAATCGATCCCGATAACTTCTAGATTCTCATTTAAAATCCTACACTCTGGGGTACTCTCCCGTGTCGAATGATAAGCGAAATGATAAATGTCAGGCTGTGCTATATTTCATTCGAGATTGCAGATGAGTTTCGCTGTCAGGGAAGATGGAACTTCATTGACGCCCAAGTAGCTGAAACACAGGCGAATACAGCTAAAGATCTCCGTCTGCATTTATTACTTCTTTTTGCGTTTTGTACGCCATGGATTTCTTATTGTTATTAAGAACATAAGCACGTACGAAAGTGACAAGTTGTGTCCTGCCTTCAGTTTGAGAAATATTTCCTGGTGTTCGGACTCGTTTCGGATAGTTTTCTAATCATATCTATGCTGTTTAGATTACTTTGGTACGAAATGTCGAAAATCCTTTTATCTGGTCCAGGTCCTTTTAGGAGGCTGTGTATGAAGAACACAGTCGAAATCGATCCCGATAACTTCTAGATTCTCATTTAAAATCCTACACTCTGGGGTACTCTCCCGTGTCGAATGATAAGCGAAATGATAAATGTCAGGCTGTGCTATATTTCATTCAAGATTGCAAATGAGTTTCGCTGTCAGGGAAGATGGAACTTCATTGACGCCCAAGTAGCTGAAACACAGGCGAATACAGCTAAAGATCTCCGTCTGCATTTATTACTTCTTTTTGCGTTTGGTACGCCATGGATTTCTTATTGTTATTAAGAACATAAGCACGTACGAAAGTGACAAGTTGTGTCCTGCCTTCAGTTTGAGAAATATTTCCTGGTGTTCGGACTCGTTTCGGATAGTTTTCTAATCATATCTATGCTGTTTAGATTACTTTGGTACGAAATGTCGAAAATCCTTTTATCTGGTCCAGGTCCTTTTTGGAGGCTGTGTATGAAGAACACAGTCGAAATCGATCCCGATAACTTATAGATTCTGAAGAAAGATCTCATTTAAAATCCTACACTCTGGGATACTCTCCTGTGTCGAATGATAAGCGAAATGATAAATGTCAGGCTGTGCTATATTTCATTCGAGATTGCAGATGAGTTTCGCTGTCAGGAAAGATGGAACTTCAATGAGGCCCAAATAGCTGAACCACAGGCGAATACAGCTAAAGACCTCCGTCTGCATTTATTACTTCTTTTTGCGTTTGGTACGCCATTGAACTCCTAGTGTATGTCAGGTACGTTACTAGTAACCTGTTCACAGCTACCTTGAACATAATTTGTTCAACTGTAATACATTACCAGTTTTTGGAATACTAAGAAACCATTATAAAATATAACATAACCAAGTGTCACTTAGCCACACTGTGCAAGTTAGTCAGTCACTTATTTACATGTTCCAAAGAACACAATATCTATCTCCGATGTCTCAATTTGATGTGGAATGAGTCAGTTTATTACATAGTTAATGTGGTTACGGCAAGCTTACAGTGAACGGAAAGTAGCGATCAGTGACGCAGAGTGAATAAATTACCGGTGTTACTAATCGTACTGGAAGTCAGAACGAAATCTTATTCAGATAGACGTAGTAGATTTTGTGAGGGATAGCTTAATTTTGACGTTTATTCAGAAAAACCTTTTGAAGCAATCGATGTACTGAATTTCAATCGTACTAAGAGGTCAAAATTAATTGATTCTGATAAGAAGTTTTACTTAAAAGACGATGTTTCAGCTACCATTAGTTGGTTAAAACATCGATAAAGATAAATCAGTAACGGTCGTAATACTCTGCCAAGACAATTTCAGTTTCTTAATCATCTAATAAAAAGAAATCGTTTGGATCAATGCACGATAACATTCTGTTTGTTTTCTATTTGTTGTAGTAATTTTTGTTTCAGATTTTTTTAGCCCTTTAACCCTCTTCACTCCGATTCGATAACTACATTATAAACACGATTTTTCACCATTTCCTTGAGTTCCCTGTACTTCTTAAGGTGGATTCTGGGGCGTTTTTTTGAATAGGCCAATCCATTCTCTCATCCGTCTGCAACTCAGTTCTCTACTTTTCCAACAACACAGCCGTCAAACAAAATCCACCTTCTGTAAAAATCTGCTGAAAATAGTCCAACACTACTACGTCAGTCATAAGGGGAATTTTTCACTTTAATATGGGTTGATTGAATAACTGAGTGTGGATTCCCAAGCGCTAACATAGTGGGTCGCCTCTGTACGACATAACCTAAGCTACTGCTTGGCATAAAAAAAAGCGAGGTATTTCGAGTTGAGAAATGAAATCTTTCCGCCATAAGGGTGTTTCTGCTGTGTAATATCTTCGTCGTAAGTAAATTAACTGCATTTGATAAATGGGAGGGAGTGAGGCATAATACATTGAGGAAGAGTCAGAAAATTGAACACTACCTACGAAAATCGTCGGACGTGCATGTCCTTATCTGTTTATGTCGTAATCCAGCTACAGTAATGTGGAGTCCCTGATCGATAGCCAGCCACTTTATCAAAGTAACGACATTGCTTTAGTAGACATGAACGAGTCGTGAAAGAGCAGCAAGAATATTCGATCTAAAGAGTACGGGTCAGGCTGTATCGACGATGGTGTAACCAGTGACAGTCGTGTCAGCTTCTGCCATAACAGTGGTTTTATGATCACCTTTCATTGAAAATGTAATTTTACGAACAATAATTTGTTCTAATGAAAATTCTACTGCCCCAACGTTGGTAGTTTTCTATGATTCTTTATTACATTCCCGTTGCTCAGTCTCAAACACAAATAGTTAACGGCAGCTGAAAGCATATTTTGAATTGATTTGAATGGAAGTCTTTTGAGCATTTGATTTGTTTTTTAAGTTGTTCTTCCTAATGACAGTGTTACTATTGTTAAAATGCTTGTATGAATATGGAGCAGTGTGTGAACGTGAGTTACTACAGACATAGATATTGGTCTATGTTCAATTAATTCAACAGCGAACACAAAACGAAACGAATAAAAAACATCCAGAATTCAGAAACGTCCTGCTCATAGACTTTCGTATAGAATTGGTGCGTATCCATAGGAGGCCGCAGCATCAACTGCGTCACATTTGCTGATGCCTTGGTTCTGCTTCGAGATAAAACAATAACCCTTCGAAGAAACCCATCCATACTTGAAAAAGGATTATAGGAGTACGAATTGAAAATGAGCTCTAAGAAAATTGAGCTCATGAGTCTAAATGGCAAAAGAGATACGAAAAGGAAAACAACGGAAGGTTGCACAGTGCAAATGCTAACCGATATCTGGACAAGAACTGCAATGGCAAAGCAAGCTTTCCAGAAAAATAAATGTTCTTAAGCTGAAAATTGTGGATAGAGTTAAGGAAAAGGTTTGTCAAACGTGATGTGTTTTTCCTGTATGGCTGATAAAGCTGGACGTTATAGAAGAAAGAAAGAGATAAAATTGAAGCATTGGCCTTGTGAATTCACAGGAGAATGGAGGAAATAAAATAGTTGGGTAAAGTGGCAAACGGTGAAGTAATGGATGGAGTGCAGAAGCAAAGAACTCTCCCAAACCCGATTAACAAAAGGGAAGCCACCTGAGTACGATATACATTGCATTCTGGCAAGGAATTCTGGAAACAGCTATCGAAGGTACTGTGGAAGAGCGGAAAGAAATACGAAGGAGAAAAATAAATATGCTGGACGGAGTGAAAAGAGGAAGATACTAGACTAAGAAGCAGTTAGCCTGGGAGAAGATGAGATGGGGGCAGCAATGGTGTCAGGAACCTGCCAGCAGACAGAACATGATGGCTATGATAGTGCGTAATTTTACAGGGTGAAAAGTATTTAAACCGACAAACTCTGGGAGGCTGTAGGGGACATCAAAACAAATATTTTTCCCTAATGTCATTTTTTCCTATGAGGAATATTTAAACCGGTAGAAGAAGATTTCTCTGGCGACAAATTAATTAAACCAACGAACACTTTTCCATTTTTTATGACCAAGAGACACCACATTAACACAACCCAATTTCAATTACAGTACATTTTCAAAAATGTCTCCATTGACACGTAAACAAAGGTTACACCGTCGGCTCATGTTCTGTGTGACACGGGCAAAAACCCCAGGAGTATCCTGAATTGTTCCTGCTGCTGCTACTATCCGGGCAACCAGATCCTCTTCCGCACAGGAGTTGCGTAAGCAAGGTTGCGCACCTCTCCCCACACAAAAAAGTCCAGAGGGGTCATTTCTGGGGATCGAGCAGGCCATGGTACAGGACCACCTCTGCCAATTCATGTTTCTGGGAACCGTCGGTCCAGGAATCGACGCACACGACGACTGAAATGTGCACCGTCATGTTGGAACGACATGCGTTGTCTTGTAGGGAGCGGGACGTCTTCCAGCAATTCTGGCAATGCTCTGGCGAGAAAATTGTAATAGTGCCTGCCATTTAATGGCCTAGGTACCAGATACGGCCATATTAAACAGTCCCCAACAACACCGACCCACACATTAACGAAGAACCGATCTTGATGAGCGCTAGTAACTGTGTAATGTGGGTTATCCTCACTCCAAACATGCGAATTGTGCATGTTGAAGACTCCATCACGCTAGAACGTTGCTTCATCGGTAAACAACACAGAGGATGGAAATGTAGGATGCATTTCACACTCTTACAGTTACCACTGCGAAAACTGTGCTCTGGGTGGATAATCAACTGGTTCTAGGTTGTGGACACGCTGTAAGTGAAAAGGACATAACAACTGCTCTCGAAGGACTGTTCTTACATTCGTCTGATTCGTCCCCATTGCGGCGACGCGGTTCTTTCCGTCCCTTTACGACGAACCTGCACCTACCTGTGAACATTGTCTCAGCAGATCATCAGTAGGAAAGCTGAGTGAAAACTACTGTACTTCGACGTGAACCAGGCTGCAATTTAAGTCACTAATCTACGTTTCGGGAGAAAGTTGTCACACAAATGAAAGATTGGAAATTTTGTCCTCAATTAATATGTTCTGAAACTTAGGTGAACAAGTATCACTGCTAAGCCCGTGCTAGTCTTAACACAGTCACTCATAATCCCTTTCACTCACGTTAGCAAGTTTATGGTGTTGCATTTCCCGAAAACGTAATAGCTACAAAAATTCTGATTGTTTTTTATTGATAATGCTCTACAGATATTAAGTCTGTCGGTGCCTAATGCAGTCACAGTTTTTATCTACCGACCTTCTCAATACGCCACGCGGAATTTATGTCTTTTCTCGTCACAAAATTCACTTAAAAATTCCGAAATTTCTACACATTTATCGGAATAATTATGCCGTCACTTTCCAACACTTTTGATGTATGAAACACTGCTAGATCCGGCAACTTATCATTACCATCGGAGCTACTACTACACACGTCCGAAGTGTTTCATGGCTAGGCTCCGACTCTTCTCTAGAATACCCTAAGTCTTCTTTTCCAGCAGAGAAAGGCACGCGAAGAATATTGTTTTACCATTGGTCAGTTTACTCAACAGCCAATAACAAAACAACACTTTCTCGCGTCAGTCCGCGCTTTTCATCAATAACCAATCGCAAAATAGTAAACCTAACGACTGCACTTTTTACCGACGCAATTATCTAATATGCTGAAGTTTTGCTTATGCATAAATTTATTTAGTATTGTTATTTATACCTGAATTAACTTTCCCTTTACCATAAACTTAGTTTACAAATCTATTCTACAAAAATCCCGTTTGTCCATATCCATACTTCTTCGAAATGTTCCCACACTAAATCCTACTACATAAATCGTTAAACAATTATCTTCATATTAACTTTAAACCACACTCACGCATCATTCATACTGCTAAAACACATTTATAACACTTTACATACACAAAAAGACATAATAACACTTTATGAAAATACTAGAACAGTTTATGAAAGACGTTCTATTACTTTAGTGCACTCTAGTGGGCACAATCGAAACTAAATCAGTCCCCTGTCCAATATTGTCCTCTATCAGCTGATACATAAATTACGTGCGCGTCCAGTCTCGCGTCACCATCTGTCACTATCCAGCTCTGAGACACATCTCCCACTTAACCGCCTCCAAGGCAGGATCGTTATATGGCGCTACGCCTCACCATGTTGCGTCCAATTGCACGAGTGCTGATTGAAGGATCCCGCTCCACATCACTGGACTCGCATTCGGGAGGACGACGGCTCAATCCCGTCTCCGGCCATCCTGATTTAGGTTTTCCGTGATTTCCCTAAATCGTTTCAGGCAAATGCCGGGATGGTTCCTTTGAAAGGGCACGGCCGATTTCCTTCCCAATCCTTCCCTAACCCGAGCTTGCGCTCCGTCTCTAATAACCTCCTTGTCGACGGGACGTTAAACACTAACCACCACCACCACCGCTCCACATGCTGCAAGACAGCTTCTTCAAACTGGAGCGTTCTTACCGTGCGACGGCGCCCCTGTCCAGGTAATCTGCTAAATGACCCGGTCTCACGCAGACGTTGGTACACAGCAGCAAAGGTCGTATGATGCGGGATACGGCGGTTAGGATATTGTTGTTGATAAACCCGCTGTGCAGCTCGTCCGTTGTGGTGCGCTACGTAGTACGCACCAACCATATCAGTGTACTCACTCCAGGTGTATCGCTTCATTAGTAGACAGAGACAATGCACTACTACATTGGAGGACAGCAGTTGCCTACAACTGAAGAGCGTAATACACCCTCTAACAAGTGAAGATCGTAATACGGCCTGTAACAATTGAAGAGCGTAAAACGGCCTCCACCGGTTTAAATAATCCTCATAGGACAAAATGACATTAGGGGAAAATATTTGTTTTGATGTCCCCAACAACCTCCCAGAGTGTCGGTTTAAATACTTTTCACCCTGTATAAAACCATTGGACAATACTGGGCAAGCAGTTTTATTATCTACGTAAGATATCTCCACATCTCACTGAAGCCAAATTAAAATACAGTGATTTTAATATATAAACACATTTATATTCTGAGAATAACTGTGAAGTGTCTGGCAGAGGCGACTTTTTATTGTATCATCTATTGAAGTTTCTTAGTTGATTCAAATGGCTCTGAGCACTATGGGACTTAACATCTGAGGTCATCAGTCCCCTAGAACTTAGAACTACTTAAACCTAACCAAACTAAGGACATCACACACATCCATGCCCTAGGCAGGATTCGAACTTGCGACCGTAGCGGTCGCGCGTTTCGAGACAGAAGCGCCTAGGACCGCTCGGCCACCAGCGGCCGGCTCTCTGTTTTTAAAACAATCTATACCATCTTGTGACTTTCTTAAACAATGTGCTTGGCGGGTCTTAAAATCACTTTGACCTCACTATCTGATAGTGCAGTACCTAAGCAACCCATCAGTATGTCGAGAATACCGAGCAAAACTGTAATGATGGTGGAACTTTGCACATTAAGTTTTGTGATGCATTCAATATTCACGCAATCGACCTGCAATTGCGGTCATTAGATTTGTAATTTGCCCTCTATTGTGAATCAGTGGTTGGATCTATTATTAATCAAATAATGAGATACACTGTCATTGTAAGGACTGGATGAAACAGTTGCTGAGAGTTCTCTACGTGTATGGGGAACATTAACGAAAAGTCCTAGGTTTATGGTCTGCCAGATAAATGCTTTTAACATTTTTCTTACGCACTAGTCAGGCCAGTCTCTATTCTCAGTACTCTTCTTCGGAAACGCTCGATATTCCCTGTTAGCCCGAAGTGGTCTGACTGGTATTGAACTATGGGTTGTACAAGGGTTTTTTATGCTGTCTCTTTTACAGACAGAGTGCAGTTTCGACGTATCCTACCCATGAATAGTATCCTTCCATTGTGCCTACGTGGCCATTCCACTTCATACCTCTGCACAATGTTACTCTAAATTTTTGCGCGACATGACTGACGGTATTTGTGAGTCATTAATCCCCTAGTTAAATGACATAGCTATGTTAGGTTTTGTGAAGATGAAATTCGTTTGCTATTAATGTGTCGATAGGTATCGTAGCTCGAATCAGATTAATCTCCCCTGCCTACACATATCCAGATATTACTAGTACCTGATGGAGTGAAGGGATGTTTCCTAGTCTTCTAGCAGTCCAGTAATCATAACTGAGCTCCTGTCTTAGCGACCCTTAGTAACTCTGCCAACTTTTTTGGTGGAAGTGTGCAGCTTTTATCTTTCATTCTGTGTTTGCACTGTACACATATGTCTCTCACGAGACAACTTTGAGAAGCTTCATTCTGCCCGGATTGACAATAATAAAAGGTAATGGGTGGGAACCGGGAAACGAGAGGGAGCAGGCTCATTAGCTGTGTAGGGCACTCAGATTTTCTCTCTCTCTCTCTCTCTCTCTCTCTCTCTCTCTCTCTCTCTCATATATATACATATATATATCTCCGAAAGAACAGATACCATCTTCATATAGTTAAGGTTAACCAGGCATTGACCTTCTTCTGTGCTGGATGCACACGTATTGCCCGAATTCTTACTGGACTCGGTAAGATTGTCTGCCACGAGTAATGAGTGTAATGGGCAGGGGCACTACGAATGTAGTGTGCTGACATTAAGTTGGGAATGTGGGTCTCACGGGGAGAGTGCAAGGGATAAATCCCTGCAGTCGCACTATCTTCTGCGCCCTTGGTGGCTCAGATGGATAGAGTGACTGCTGTGCAAGCAGGAGATCCCGGGTTCGAGTCCCGGTCGGGGCACACATTTTCAAGTGTCTCCGTTGATGTATATCAACACCTGTCGACAGCTTCGGGTCTTGATTTAATTATCATTTCACTCGTTATAGAAGGCAGCCGCCAGTACTTTCCGCCAATTCTCTACACTGGCCAACAGCTCGTTGTCTGTGCCAAAATGTTTTCATAGCCAGCGGTTCATGTGAGCAGAGATGAAATTTAGAGGGAGACGATTACGGGCAGTATTGTGGGTAATCAAACATTTCCAATTGAAAACGACGGAGGAGCATCTTCATTGCCCCTGTATAATGTGGCTGAGAGTTGTCTTGAAGGAGAAAACGCACAACAGTTGTGTAATGTTGGCAGCATAGAGAAAATCGCCTTAGGATTTTTTGAGAGGGAGCGTGGCTGTGGGGCAGAATCTGTACTTACCACAAAGGTGGCCTGGACTCGTTTCCTGGGCTTGATAAAATTTTAAATAAAGGTTCCGCCAGCATTTATGTGAAGCTTAAAATACATGACAAATGAAAAGAACTTAAATTTTTAATGTTTCTTTTTAACTGAAAATTTTTCATTAACAATCTTTTATAAAATATCGGTAATTAAGAATTTACATTTGCGGTAGAAACTGGATTTTTGTGTGCAGAAATAAGACTACGGACGTTTTTCATAAAAACACTTGCATTTTTAAAAAAAAAAAACGATGGTTAGATACGTAGATCAGTATATATCGATGACTTCTGTATATAAAATGATATAGGTGTTCGAACTGAGCAGAAAAAAAAACGAAAAAAATAATGGCCCAAGAGAGACTCGAACTAGTGATCTAGGAGTTACCAGTCCGGAGTGCCACTGACATTTTTCCCACCTTTGTGTATTTTATGCTTCACGAAAATGGTTGTAGAAGATGCACCTTTGTTTAAAAATTTGCCATGACCAGGAATCGAACCCAAGCCGCTCGCATGGCAGATAAGCATTTTACCACGAAGCCACACGCCCTGTGGGGAAAAAAATCCACCTTACTTTAGGTTATTTGGAAAATTTCGAAGTCGATTTTCTCGAAAATGTTTCAGTGTTGCATCAAACTACTTTGGGACTTCCATATTTTTAGTTCTGAACTTTATGTACCATTGTTGTGTTGTTGTGGTCTTCAGTCCTGAGACTGGTTTGATGCAGCTCTCCATGCTACTCTATCCTGTGCAAGCTTCTTCATCACCCAGTACCTACTGCAGCCTACATCCTTCTGAGTTTGCTTAGTGTATTCATCTCTTAACTCCCTCTACGATTTTTACCCTCCACGCTGCCCTCCAATACTAAATTGGTGATCCCTCGATGTCTCAGAACATGTCCTACCAACCGATCCCTTCTTCTAGTCAAGTTGTGCCACAAGCTCCTCTTCTCCCCAATTTTATTCAATACCTCCTCATTAGTTATGTGATCTACCCACCTAATCTTCAGCATTCTTCTGTAGCACCGCATTTCGAAAGCTTCTATTCTCTTCTTGTCTAAGCTATTTATTGTCCACGTTTCACTTCCATACATGGCTACACTCCATACAAATACTTTGAGAAACGACTTCCTGACACTTAAATCAATACTCGATGTTAACAAATTTTTCTTCTTCAAAAACGCTTCCTTGCCATTGCCAGTCTACATTTTCTATACTCTCTACTTCGACAATCATCAGTTATTTTGCTCCCCAAATAGCAAATCTCCTTTACTACTTCAAGTGTCTCATTTCCTAATCTAATTCTTTCAGCATCACCCGATTTAATTCGACTACATTCCATTATCCTCGTTTTGCTTTTGTTGATGTTCATCTTATACCCTCCTTTAAAGACACTGTCCATTCCGTTCAGCTTCTCTTCCAAGTCCTTTGCTGTCTCTGACAGAATTACAATGTCATCGGCGAACATTCAAAGTTTTTATTTCTTCTCCATGGATTTTATTTCCTACTCCGAACTTTTCTTTTGTTTCCTTTATTGCTTGCTCAATATACAGATTGAATAACATCGGGGATAGGCTACAACTCTGTCTCACTCCCTTCCCAACCGCTGCTTCCCTTTCATACCCCTCGACTCTTATAACTGCCATCTGCATTCTGTACAAGTTGTAAATAGCCTTTCGCTCCCTGTATTTTACCCCTGCCACCTTCAGAATTTGAAAGAGAATGTTCCAATCAACATTGTCAAAAGCTTTCTCGAAGTCTACAAATACTAGAAACGTAGGTTTGCCTTTCCTTAATCTTTCTTCTAGGATACGTCGTAGGGTCAGTATTGCCTCACGTGTTCCTACATTTCTACGGAATCCAAACTGATCCCTAAGGTCGACTTCTATCAGTTTTTCCATTCGCCTGTAAAGAATTCGCGTTAGTATTTTGCAGCTGTGACTTATTAAACTGATAGTTCGGTAATTTTCACATCTGTCAACACCTGCTTTCTTTGGGATTGGAATTATTATATTCTTCTTGAAGTCTGAAGTCTAAGGGCATTGCGCCTGTCTGATACATCTTGCTCAACAGATGGTAGAGTTTTGTCAGGGCTGGTTCTCCCAAGGCTGTCAGTAGTTCTAATGGAATGTTGTCTACTCTGGGGGGCCTGTTTCGACTCAGGTGTTTCAGTGCTCTGTCAAACTCTTCACGCAGTTCATATCTCCTATTTCATCTTCATCTACATCCTCTTCCATTTCCATAATATTGTCCTCAAGTACATCGCCCTTGTATAGACCCTCTATATACTCCTTCCACCTTTCTGCTTTCCCTTCTTTGCTTAGGACTGGGTTTCCATCTAAACTCTTGATATTCATGCAAGTGGTTCTCCTTTCTCCAAAGGTCTCTTTAATTTTCCTGTAGGCAGTATCTATCTTACCCCTAGTGAGATAAGTCTCTACGTCCTTACGTTTGTTCTCTAGCCATCCCTGCTTAGCCAGTTGGCACTATGATTAAGTTATGCTCTGCGCGTAATTCTTCCAGGCGGCTTCCTCTTTCATTTCTTAGCCCCAATCCATATTCACCTACTATGTTTCCTTCTCTCCCTTTTCCTACTTTCGAATTCCAGTCACCCATGACTATAAATTTTCGTCTCTCTTCACTACTTGAATAATTTCTTTTATCTCATCATACATTTCATCAATTTCTTCATCATCTGCAGAGCTAGTTGGCATATAAACTTGTGCTACTGTCGTAGACGTGGGCTTCGTGTTTATCTTGGCCACAATAATGCGTTCACTATGCTGTTTGTAGTAACTTACCCGTACTCCTATCTTTTTATTCATTATTAAACCTACTCCTGCATTACCCCTATTTGATTTTGTATTTGTAAACCTGTATTCACCTGACCAAAAGTCTTGTTCCTCCTGCCACCGAACTTCACTAATTCCCACTATATATAACGTTAACCTATCCATTTCCCTTTTTAAATTTTCTAACCTACCTGCCCGATTAAGGTATCTGACATTCCACGCTCCGATCCGAAGAACGCCAGTGTTCTTTCTCCTGATAACGACGTCCTCTTGAGTAGTCCCCGCCCGGAGATCCGAATGGGGGACTATTTTACCTCCGGAATATTTTACCCAAGAGGACGCCATCATCATTTAATCATACAGCAAAGCTGCACGCCCTCGGGAAAAATTACGGCTGTAGTTTCCCCTTGCTTCAGCAGTTCGCAGTACCAAAACAACAAGGCCATTTTGGTTAGTGTTACAAGGCCAGATCAGTCAATCATGTAGACTGTTGCCCCTGCAATTACTGAAAAGGCTGCTGCCCCTCTTCAGGAACCACACGTTTGTATGGCCTCTCAACAGATACCCCTCCGTTGTGGTTGAACCTACGGTACGGCTATCTGTATCGTTGAGGCACGCAAGCCTCCCTACCAACGGCAAGGTCCATGGTTCATGGGGGAGGTGGGGGGGGTATGTCCCATAACTATAAAAAATTATAAAAATCTGACTGCCGTTTGGCTTGCAATGGTAACCTGTTTAGATTAACTGCCTTACGTTTCAGGTGATCAGTATCGGTACAAGTTGCGTCTGAAAAGTTCACTGAGTGATCTCAGAAATCAAAGGAAACAATAGTTGCAAATAAAATACCTTCACCTTGCTATGGCACAGAATAGTAAGGGGTTGAAAATCAGACAATTTTATTAAAATTCATTCATCATATTATAAGCAATGTGCAGTCACGCCAGATGCGCCGACAAGACGAGGAAATACGCGGTATGTCGCAAGTGGATGGGGCCTCAGCACGTCACAACAACGCACCGAGAGAGAGAGAGAGAGAGAGAGAGAGAGAGGACGAACTCAACAGAAAATAACACGGGACAGAAAAGCAACAGAAATGTGATCACTTATTAGTTAACTAGTAAGAGATATCGGGAGAAACTGCACCTATTTCGTACGAACCAATATCACAGAACCTACAAAGCATTTAAGTGACTGTTAAGCGAATATAGCAAAAGAAAAAGGACACATGCGATCATTACAAACTGAGGATCGCGTCATATCCTCACATCAGCTCCCTTTAAACACTCGAGCTCTCCCGCTCTCGCCGGCCGTAATGGCCGAGCGGTTCTATGCGCTACAGTCTGGAGCCGCGCGACCGCTACGGTCGCAGGTTCGAATCCTGCCTCTGGCATGGATGTGTGTGATGTCCTTAGGACAGTTAGGTTTAAGTAGTTCTAAGCCTAGGGGACTGATGACCTCAGCAGTTAAGTCCCATAGCGCTCAGAGCCATTTGAACCATCTCCCGCTCTCAAGGAGTTGATTATTTTGATCTGTTCATAGTAATAGCACATGATTCCGCGATTGTGGTGCTGTAGCGATACTATGTCCTAGATACTCCAGAACAGTCTATGAGCCAGCCGAAGATGTACCTGAGACGACAGCCTTCGGCTGGTGAACTTTATACTGTTCGCCGCCTATCACTGATAAAGGAGAAGCTGACTGCCTTCCACACCGCAGAGTGCTAACAGCGCCGAATTTCAGTGCGGAAACTGGCAGCTAAGCCTTGTGGGGTCCACGTTCCTGTTCGACAGTTAGACGCCGCCCTCTGGATGCTGGAACCTACCTGGCCGGTGGGAAGGAGATCGACCGACCGCACGGCTTATGACAACACCACATCGCGTATGGGTCGTCAAGGGTCAACACAGAATTCAGAGTGTGATTCGAAACACAGCAGGTGTCTTCTCGATGTTTTCAGGCGTTTTCACCCTTATTGGACGAACGACGTTGCCAACATTGTTATCACGAAGACAACCCGTTCACTGAATGTTGCTAATCAAATTCTTGGTTGTTAGCACACTTGGACCGGTTGTCTTCAGCATGAACTCGGTCGCAAACTTCCTCTGAGCCGCAGTTGGGCTGTTATTGCTCGCATAGTAGGCCTTCACAAGCGCTATACGCTCAGGCACGCTGCACCGTGACATTTTCACGCGCAAACAGCGGACAACAACAAGGAGCGTGCGCATGCGCATACTAATTCCCATCATACCCCGCGGCCAACCGTGCAATTTGAACGTCCTAACGCAAACCGTTCAGAAGTTATGACGATTTTATTTCATATAGTTCAATAATTGCGACCCTGTATGAACAATTGTTGTATACGACTTGATCGCGTAATATGTTTCTGAAGAGTTTTTCTCCAAGTATATCTAGTGATCTATAGAGTGTTCTATGTAGTCAGTCGCCACCCGACTAAATCTGTTTCGTAGCTGCAACTTTTCAGGCAAAACACCTGAAGGAGCCCGCAGGTAGGAACACAGTCCGAGCCACTGGTTTTTGCAGTACTTTTCAGCTGACAACACCATCCGTCTGAGCTGCCTTTGCAGGGATGAAAAGTACGCATTGCCCTAAATAACGACCAGCGGAACACCGCTCACGCCCGCAAGACGAACTTATTTGCGAGAAGAGAGTGTCCAGATTCTAGTGTACGGTCGGCTCACAATTTGAAGTTGGCCCGTGTAATCAGCTCTGAGTGCATACCACAAAAAGTAAGAGATATTTACCTCGGAGTCACCTGCATCTACAGAGAATGAGACCTGACCAGACCGGGGGGTGGATGGATGCCGTAGTTTCTTCCGTGTCTGAGGGGTCTGCCGTGTCGCCCCCTGTTCGTCTTACCTGCGACCTCATCACTCTCGCCGCTGCTTCCCAGTCGATAAATCGATGCCAGTAGTCGAACCACTCAGGAGTCCGGCCGAGTCTGGAGACGCGCCGCTGGGCGTCATCTCTCACACCTGACCCCGTTCTGAACGGATCTGTGGGTGAGTGAGATCGCCAGTGGTGTCACCTCCAGTACTGTGCAAACTACTTGCTGATACAGCGTGTTCACTGTATATCAATTTCCCCGCACTTCGTTCCACCGACCCATCTTACCTCGATTACTAAATTTCATTCTTTTTCGTAAGAAAACAAATGACTTGTCAGAACAAGTAGACATAGAGAAATGCTTTCTTTGTATTCTTAATTTCTTCTAGAATACGCTGCAGAGTTCCATTCATTTCTAAAAATTTATAGAATCTGTTGTTGTATATAGAATCTCTTTGACTAAATTTCGATTAAAATGTTATTGGAACTGTCGAACCACAGCATGGACTGTGGATTGGATATTAATGTAATTATCATCTATGTTTTCACAACACACCATTCCTAGCTCTACCGTTTGAAAGAGGAGTTTTACCACTTTATTCTATAGTTTTACCGCTTTATTCTATACGTAGAAAGTCATTTGGGTGCCAAGTGTGGGTAAAATTGTTCCAAGCATTCGACAAGTATACTTATTTTTACATTTCACCCATTCTCGTTCACACCACTACTTCTAGGCGTGCTAAAGAGAGTATACATCAAAAAAAGTTTTGCATCACCTCGGTTCGCAGAACTCCAGAAGATAGACGTTGATGTGGATATAGTATCACAGACACAATCCCTTTGACTGTTCAGAGATGTCACTAACCCCCCCCCCCCCCCAAAGATGCAAACAAATGGTTCAAATGGCTCTGAGCACTATGGGACTTAATATCTGTGGTCATCAGTCCCCCAGTCCCCTAGAATTTAGAACTACTTTAACCTAACTAACCTAAGGACATCACACACATCCATGCCCGACGCAGGATTCGAACCTGCGACCGTAGCAGTCACGCGGTTCCAGATTGAAGCGCCTAGAACTGCTCGGCCACACCGCCCGGCCTACAGATGCAAACAACCATGCATGAGCAGCGCCTATTAGACGGAAAGGGTCCAACAGCCGATCAGTTACAATCATTCCACCAGGAAGGAGGTACACGGCACGTGTTGTCTGTAGTTCAACAATGCCTAGACGGTCAATACCTCGGTTCGATCACTTTGTGCCAGGATGGGCTCTAAACAAGGGAAGTGTCCAGGCGTCTCGGAGTGAACCAAATCGATGTTGTTCGGGTATGGAGGAGATACAGAGAGACAGGAATTGTCGATGACATGCCTCGCTCAGGCTGCCCAAGGGCTACTACTGCAGTGGATGACCGCTACCTACGGATTATGGCTCGGCGGAACCCTGACAGCAACGCCTCCATGGTGAATAATGCTTTTCCTGTAGCCACAGGACGTCGTGTTACGACTCAAACTGTGCGCAATAGGCTGCATGATGCGCAACTTCACTCCCGACGTTCATGGCGAGGTCCATCTCTGCAACCACGACACCGTACAGATGCGCTCAACAACATGCCGAATGGACCGCTCAGCATTGGCATCATATTCTCTTCACTGATGAGTGTCGCATATGCCTCCAACCAAACAATCGTCGGAAACGTGTTTGGAGGGAACCCGGTAAGGCTAAACGCCTTAGACACACTGTCCAGCGAGTGCAGCAACGTGAAGGTTCCCTGCTCTTTTGGGGTGGCATTATGTGGGGCCGACGTACACCGCTGGTGGTTCAAATGTTCAAATGTGTGTGAAATCTTATGGGACTTATCTGCTAAGGTCATCAGTCCCTAAGCTTACACACTACTGAACCTAAATTATCCTAAGAACAAACACACACACCCATGCCTGAGGGAGGATTCGAACCTCCACCGGGACCAGCCGCACAGTCCATGACTGCAGCGCCTCAGGCCGCTCGGCTAATCCCGCGCGGCCCGCTGGTGGCCATGGAAGTCGCCGTAATGGCTGTACGATACGTGAACTCCATCCTCCGATCGATAGTACAACTATATCGGCAGCATATTGTAGAGGCATTCGTCTTCAGGGACGGCAATTCGCGGCCTATCGTGCACATCTTGTGGATGGCTTCCTTCAGGATAACGACATCGCTCGACTAGAGTGGCCAACATATTCTTCAGTCATGAACCCTATCGAACAAGCCTGGAATGGATTGAAAAGGGCTGTGTATGGACGACGTGACCCACCAACCAATCTGAGGGATCTACACCGAATCGTCGTTGAGGAGTGGGACAATCTGAACCAACAGTGTCTTGATTAAGTCGTGAATAGTATGCCACGACGAATACAGGCAAGCATCAATGCAAGAGGACGTGGTACTGGGTATTAGAGATACCGATGTGTACAGAAATCTGGACCGCCACCTCTGAGGGGTTCGTTCTATGCTGGTACAACATGCAATGTGTCGTTTTCATGATCAATAAAAAGGGCAGAGAGGATGTTTATATTGATCTCTATTCCAATTTTCAGTACAGATTCCGGAACTCTCGGAACCGAGATGATGGAAAACTTTTTTATATATACAGGGTGTTACAAAAAGGTACGGTCAAACTTTCAGGAAACATTCCTCACACACAAATAAAGAAAAGATGTTATGTGGACATGTGTCCGGAAACGCTTAATTTCCATGTCAGAGCTCATTTTAGTTTCGTCAGTATGTACTGTACTTCCTCGATTCACCGCCAGCTGGACCAATTGAAGGAAGGTAATGTTGACTTCGGTGCTTGTGTTGACATGCGACTCATTGCTCTACAGTACTAGCATCAAGCACATCAGTACGTAGCATCAACAGGTTAGTGTTCATCACGAACGTGGTTTTGCAGTCAGTGCAATGTTTACAAATGCGGAGTCGGCAGATGCCCATTTGATGTATGGATTAGCACGGGGCAATAGCCGTGGCGCGGTACGTTTGTATCGAGACAGATTTCCAGAACGAAGGTGTGCCGACAGGAAGACGTTCGAAGCAATTGATCGGCGTCTTAGGGAGCACGGAACATTCCAGCCTATGACTCGCGACTGGGGAAGACCTAGAACGACGAGGATACCTCCAATGGACGAGGCAATTCTTCGTGCAGTTGACGATAACCCTAATGTCAGCGTCAGAAAAGTTGCTGCTGTACAAGGTAACGTTGACCACGTCACTGTATGGAGAGTGCTACGGGAGAACCAGTTGTTTCCGTACCTTGTACAGCGTGTGCACGCACTATCAGCAGCTGATTGGCCTCCACGGATACACTTCTACGAATGGTTCATCCAACAATTGTGCAATCACGTCATCAACGCAGATTTTCTGTGAACGTTTGGGCAGGCATTGTTGGTGATGTCTTGATTGGGCCCCATGTTCTTCCACCTACGCTCAATGGAGCACGTTATCATGATTTCATACGGGACACTCTACCTGTGCTGCTAGAACACGTGCCTTTACAAGTACGACACAACATGTGGTTCATGCACGATGAAGCTCCTGCACATTTCAGTCGAAGTGTTCGTACGCTTCTCAACAACAGATTCGGTGACCGATGGATTGGTAGAGGCGGACCAATTCCATGGCCTCCACGCTCTCCTGACCTCAACCCTCTTAACTTTCATTTATGAGGGCATTTGAAAGCTCTTGTCTACGCAACCCCGGTACCAAATGTGGAGACTCTTCGTGTTCGTATTGTGGACGGCTGTGATACAATACGCCATTCTCCAGGGCTGCATCAGCGCATCAGGGATTCCATGCGACGGAGGGTGGATACATGTATCCTCGCTAACGGAGGACATTTTGAACATTTCCTGTAACAAAATGTTTGAAGTCACTCTGGTACGTTCTGTTTCTGTGTGTTTCCATTCCATGATTATTGTGATTTGAAGAGAAGTAATAAAATGAGCTGTAACATGGAAAGTAAGCGGTTCTGAACACATGTCCACATAACATATTTTCTTTCTTTGTGTACTTAGGGTTCTTCTTATTTTCCCAATATATTTTCATTTTCTCCCCAAAGGCCTTCTTTCTTCGGTCCACATTGGTCGGCATGGTCCTTGTTCTGTCTCTGCAGTAAACTTCCACTTACCAATTTTTTCTTCTGAATGTATCCCTGTCTGATGTGTTTGTTACGTCAGTCTTTGCTTTTGTCGAATTCTTCTTAATCTCAGTTACCCAGGGTAGCTATTCTTTAAGTGATGTCACTGAGTCCAATAGATGTTTAGTTAGTCTGTTTCCGTGTAGTCTCTTTCTGATGTCAGTTTCGATGTTTGACAGTTTTTCTGTTGTCTCGCTGGTTCGCACTTTGTATCCATCTCTTGTGTGTTGTTATCCCAGAATTTTTCTAATAATCTTTCTTCCTGTTTTCTTATTTTCTTGTAAATCTAGTTTTCGATTCAATGAGAGTATTTCACTTGCATATGCGACTGTCGCTTTAATTACTGTGTTGTGGTGTCTGATTTTAGTGTCTTTTGACAGGTTTTTCTTGTTATACAAATTCGAATCAAGTCCGGACGCTTTCTTCATTTTCTGCAATCTGTTTTCTTTTGTGCTATTTTTTTCAAGTCTTGTTGGTTGAATAATTTCACTGAGATACTTAAAGTGTTTGACCTTGTTAATTTCACCATAATTGCTTTTAAGTTTCGGAATGTCTAACTTTGAACACATGAATTCAGTCTAATATAGATTTCATCTGCACGCAGGTATGCCTTTGGCCCGTTGCTGGTAGAACAGAGGAGGCTTCGCCGCAAGGTGGCGCTTAAACAGTGGCGGACGGGGTGTATTTCTTATATGTCTGTGTTCGGCTTGCTAGAGAGAGAGAGAGAGAGAGAGAGAGAGAGAGAGACAGGGAGAGACAGAGAGAGAGAGAGAGAGAAACAATGGCAGCGGGAGACCCGTGTCGACTAAGGGCGCGTGAATGCTCTCAGAGGTAGCCGAACGTTGCTGGAATACGGCGGCGTATCCTCGGAGGTGTTATCGATGCCATTACGCCGGTTGTGAACTTGAATTTCTTCTACGCGACCGTTAAAAGAAACGAACCTGCTTGGGCAGCTCTAGCCTCTCCATATTGTGGACTCAGGTGAGTCCCTTTGGTAACAAGCGTTAATATTGTGCTATGGTTGTTCTCTCCGCGCGTGCTTGATATTTGCATCATTAGTCCCGTCTAGTGTCGTGAGCTAAAGCGCACGTTGGTGTTATTCATGTTTTCGCAAACGTCGCGAGCGTGCGTCAAGGCTGTTGTGTACCTCTGCTCCGTCTCTAGTGAAATCAACATAGACAAGACGTTAAAGGATAATCTTTCTTCGTCGCTATTTTGGGAGAGAATTTCCACTGAAATATTGCTGTGCTATTGTTCCTGGGAGCTCCTCGTGCCCCAGTAGATAACCAATAAACTGAACTCTTACTTTTAAAGAAATGTCCCATAAAATCCTCTTCCACTCTTTTAAATATTTCGTCGTTCGTGATCTTACCAGTCTGTTCAATTTTCATGACGTCTCTGTAACTTCGGATCTCAAAATAATTCAGTGTTTTCCCTTCCACGGTTCCGAGTCAAATCTCACTCCAGTACAATGCTACACTCTGAACAAATAACTTCAGAAATTGTTTCCTTGTTTGTAGGTCATTACTCTTTAGGTAAACGCTATCTTCATTTATTGAAGTCACTGTGTGCTTCGCGACCACTGCTTCATATTTCTTCTTTGATTGTTCCAACTATCGTCGTCGTGCTTCCTAAATAAGTAAATCTGTCAGCTCGTTACTGTAAATCACCACGCACACATATACTCAGTCTTTACCAAAAATACAGTATTTTCTTTGAGATAGACTCGTTCATTTTCATATTACCCTCCTCTACAACAACCGTCGCATTCGGGAGGACGACGGTTCAATTCTGCGTCCGGCCATCCTGATTTAGGTTATCCGTGATTTCCCTAAATCGCTCCAGGCAAATGCGGGGATGGTTCCTTTGAAAGGGCACGGCCGACTTCCTTCCCCGTCCTTCCCTAATCTGATGAGACCAATGACCTCACCGTCTGGTCTCCTCCCCCAAACATCTCAACCCAACAACAACCGTTGGTGTTCTGCTTCACTTTCGAATAAAACTGCTGTGTCATCAGCTTATCTATTGTTTTGTCTTGTGTACTACATCTCCCTCTATTTGTTCTCTGATATCTTGAAGTGCCCTCCTCTATACATAGATAATATAAATAATTCGGGATAGCGCACATTCTTGCCGTATTCCTTCGAGAGCCCGTGTTTCTTCCTTTGTTAAGCGCCCATCGATAACAGCTGTTTCAAATCTTTAGAGACCCCATAGTATCTATTCCTACTTTATTCAGTGCTTCAAATATTTTTCCCATTTTAGATCACCAAATTCTCTCTGTGTATCCGTAAAAACTATGTATGTTTTTGAAGTCCTTTCCATTCGTTTTTCTGTCAGAAATGTTAAAGGTAATATTCTTTGTCTCTTAGGTCGGTTTTATCTCTTTTTTTCTTTTCTATCTGGAAACCACAGACATACCCATTCCAGGCTTGTTCGATAGGGTTCATGTCTGAAGAATGTGTTGGCCACTCTAGACGAGCGATGTCGTTATCCTGAAGGAAGCCATCCACAAGATGTGCACGATAGGCGTGAATTGTCGTCCCTGAAGACGAATGCATCTACAATATGCTGCCGATATAGTTGTACTATCGATCGGAGGATGGAGTTCACGTATCGTACAGCCATTACGGCGACTTCCATGGCCACCAGCGGGCCGCGCGGGATTAGCCGAGCGGCCTGAGGCGCTGCAGTCATGGACTGTGCGGCTGGTTCCGGCGGAGGTTCGAATCCTCTCTCGGGCATGGGTGTGTGTGTTTGTTCTTAGGATAATTTAGGTTAAGTAGTGTGTAAGCTTAGGGACTGATGACCTTAGCAGATAAGTCCCATAAGATTTCACACACATTTGAACATTTGAACCACCAGCGGTGTACGTCGGCCCCACATAATGCCACCCCAAAAGAGCAGGGAACCTTCACGTTGCTGCACTCGCTGGACAGTGTGTCTAAGGCGTTTAGCCTTACCGGGTTCCCTCCAAACACGTTTCCGACGATTGTTTGGTTGGAGGCATATGCGACACTCATCGGTGAAGCGAACGTGATGCCAATCCTGATCGGTTCATTCGGCATGTTGTTGAGCCCATCTGTACCGCGCTGCATGTTGTCGTGGTTGCAAAGATGGACCTCTCTGTAACAGGCTCTAGAAAAATTGTGCCTATTAGCGAATTTAGTTTGCAAACAGCGTAGCATAAGCTGAAATTAACCGGAGACAGGTGCCAAATGTTTTGTGGGTACTAATGGTCTTATGGCTACGCGCAAATAAAAAAGGACGTAGTTGTTTTGCCCCAATGTGGTGTAAATGCGATCATGGACAGTCGTGATGCTACGGCAGTAGACTACACTATATTTACCACATTCTATTTGAACTGTTGTCAATATCTAAACAAAGGACACCTGCGGAGCCTTGAAAGTACCATGGAAATCATTTTCGTGAAGTAAGAAACAAAAGTAATAGGGTAGCGATATGCACATATACAGATGACGTTAGTAGCGTGCGCACAAGGTACATTCATGTTAAGAAAAAGGAACACCTTGAACAACTGGAGATAGGATATTCATATTCACAGGACATCTACGTTAGTATGTTCTGCAGAAATGATTAGCATATCAGCCACTTCGGTTCAACATGTGTTCGGTTGCCCAGTAGGCACAGGGTACACCATGGACCCCACTTGTTCCATGCTTCATGGGATCGACGCGAATCTCGTACTATGGTATGGCCATCCATGCTGCCCACCTGATCTGTGCTGGTTGGCTTTGGGTCACAGCACTGCACCTGTTGCTTCACCATTCCACACACATTTTCGATTGGCAACAAGTCTGGTGATCGGGCTGCCCAGGGCAAAAGACTGATATCCTATGACACCAAAAAGTCAGGTATTCGTGCAGCAAGATGTGGTCGTGCATTGTCTTGCTGAAATATGGCGTCTGAGGTGTTACACAGAAAAGGTATGACCATGGGTAGCAGGATGTCATTGACTTGAGTCACAATGGTCACAGCGCCATGGACATACACCAACTATGATTTGTGGTTGTACCCAATAGCACCCCACAACACAAGGCTCTAAGTTGGAGCTCTATGTCTTGTGCAAATGCAGTCACTGTGATGCCGCTGCTCCTGTCTGCGGTGAATCAAAATGTGGTCATCATTTTCAAACAAACAAAACTAGCATTCGTCCGAAAACACTATCTGATGCTATTCCTGTACCGAATGACGTAGTTCCATACACCATTTCCTTCTAGCTTGTTTCCGCACATTCGTCAAAGATAGGCGGAGAAGTGAACGGCGCGCACGTAATACATGCCGTATTAAACGGCTACGGACTGTCAGCCACGATGGTGTACGACGTGTTTCAATGTTCCACTGTCGCACCAAGTCGAAGAGGACGCAGATCTGTCCTGCAATGCCATTCGAATGAGGTATCGATCTTCTCGGACGTGGAGTGGGAGGAGGGGAGGAGGGTGGAGGGGGGAGGGTGGGGCGGGGAGGGCTGGTTGTCCGGGTGGTGCTACCTGACCTCTCTCGTCATGTTCTACGGCCTTCCGTGAAACATTCTGCACACACCTGTTGCACTGCCGAAACACTTCGTCCCACACGAGCAGCAATTTCCCGGATGGATGCATCACATTCTCTCATATCAACAATGCGCCCTCTTTCAAACTCACTGATCTGACAGTACGGTTCGCGTATACGTCTGCGAGGCATCCTCCTCGTCTGCTCATTTCACACCGATCCATTTCCTTCGATTCATGGCGACAACGAGACCCGCAGGCACATTTTACCGGTAGGCGGTGTTGCGTCGTGTTGAGCTTGAACCCGTGTGCCGACATGGTTCAAATGTTGATCATTTCTGCATAACATACTGATGTGCATGTCCCGTGAATATGAATGTCCTCCCTCTAGTCGTTCAAGGTGTTCTGTTTTTCCAGCCGCGGTGGCCGAGCGGCTCTAGGCGCTTCAGTTCGGAACCGCGCGACAGCTGCGGTCGCAGGTTCGAATCCTGCCTCGAGCATGGCTGTGTGTGTGATGTCCTTAGGTCAGGTACGTTTAAGTAGTTCTAAGTTCTAGGGGAATTATGACCTCAGATGTTAAGTCCCGTAGTGCTCAGAGCAATTTGCACCATTTTGTTCTGTTTCTTTGAACAGGGGTCAACGGCCTTGCCGCATTGGATACACCGGTTTCCGTGAGGTCACCGAAGTTAAGTGCTGTTGGGCGTGGCCGGCACTTGGATGGGTGACCATCCAGCCGCTATGCGCTGTTGCCATTTTTGGGGGTGCAGTCAGCCTCGTGAAGCCCATTGAGGAGCTACTCGACCGAACAGTAGCGGCTTCGGTCAAGAATACCATCATAACGACCGGGAGAGCGGTGTGCGGACCCCATGCCCCCCCCCCCCCCCCTATCCACAATGGTTCCAATGGCTCTGAGCACAATGGGACTCAACTGCTGTGGTCATCAGTCCCCTAGAACTTAGAACTAATTAAACCTAACTAACCTAAGGACATCACACACATCCATGCCCGAGGCAGGATTCGAACACCTGCGACCGTAGCAGCAGCGCAGCTCCGTACTGGAGCGCCTAGAACCGCACGACCACCGCGGCCGGCTTCCTATCCACATCTTCCACTGATGATGACACGGCGGTCGGATGGTCCCGGTAGGTCACTCGTGGCCTGAAGACGGAGTGCTTTTTTCTATGAACAGGTGTGTATAAAAGGGCAGTTCATTGACGGAGCTGTCATTTATAGTAAGTTGATTGTGTGAAAATGTTTCCGACGTTATTATGACCGCCTAGACGCATGGAACATTCTCACTCGTGGCCTGAGGACGGAGTGCTTTTTTCTATGAACAGGTGTGTATAAAAGGGCAGTTCATTGACGGAGCTGTCATTTATAGTAAGTTGATTGTGTGAAAATGTTTCCGACGTTATTATGACCGCCTAGACGCATGGAACATTCTACTTCTGATATTGTTAGGGAATTCAATATTACGAGATCCTCAGTGTAAAAAGAGCGCCGAGGACACCAAATTCCAGACAGTCCGTCAATGCTGTGGCCGACGGCCTTCACTTAACAAGAAACAAGCACTAGTCCTTGAAATAAAAGCAGAAATATATGTGAGACATACGATGAACGTATCCGTTAGGGCAGTGCGGCGTAATAGGGCGTTAATGGGCTGTGGCAGCAGAAGACCGATTCGACTGCCTTTGCTAACAGCACGACATCGCCTGCAGTGCCTCTCCTGGGCTCGTGACCATGTCGGTTGGCGACTGGAAAACAGTGGCCTGATCAGATGAGTCCCGATTTCATAGTAAGAGCTGATGGTACGTGTCGAGCGTGGTTAAGACGCCACGAAGACTTGAATCCAAGTTGTCAAGAAGGCACCGAGCAAGTTGGTGGTGGCTCCATAATGGTGCGGGCTGTGTTTACATGTAATGTACTGGGTACTTTGGTCCAACTAAACCCATCATTGACTGGAAATGGTTACGTTAGACTACTTGGAGACCATCTGCAGCCATTCATAGACTTCATGTTCCCAGACAACAATGGAATTCTTTGAATGACGATGCATGTCACCGGGCGTCAATTTTTAGCGGTTGGTTTGAAGAACGTTCTGGACAATTCGAACGACTGATTCGGTCACCCATCGAACATCGTTTGGACGTAATAGAAAGTTTAATTCGTGTAGAAAACCCTGCACCTGCAACACTTTGGCCAATATGAACGGCTTTAGAGGTAGCTGGGCCCAATAAACCTGCAGGGCACTTCCAATGACTTGTTGAGTCCATGCCACGTCAAACTGCCGCACTACGGCGCTCAACAGGAGGTCCGCCACGATATTAGGAGGTATCCCATGACTTTTTCCACCTCAGTGTATACAGGGTGTCCCATAATAATGTATACACTCTTCGAAACAGAATATCTCTTTAATTAAAGGAGACAGAAATACAATTTTTATGGGTAATAATTAGAAGGCGGTGAAAAATATAACAATGCTTTCTTTTGTTTCAGGATTGTCAGCAAATGTGGCGTTATCGTTTGAACAACGTAAATGGGTGCTGAAGTGTTACTGGAAAACAGAGAATGCGAGTGCGGTACGCTGACGCCGGAGAGTTGAATTTCGAACATCACCACCGACAAGAGTAACAATTACAAGAATCAGACATAAGTTTGAAGTTGAAGCAACGGCGCACAATACGAAGAAGGGTCATAGCGGACGAAAGAGAAGTTCAACAGACAATGAGAGTGTTGATGCAGTAATCTAGGGATACACACGATCCCCGAAGAAATCTGTGAGGCAATGCTCTCGTGAGACTGGGATCTACAGAAGCAGTATTCATGGTCTCAGAACTTTAAGGCTTACATTCCAAGACCTTAACGATGATGATCGTGATAGGCGAAGCGAATTTTGTGAGTGGTTCATTCACAGACTTGAAGAAGAGCAACGTTTCAAAGCTCGAATTCTTTGGTCAGATGAAGCGACGTTTAAACTTGATGGAACAATAAACCGCCATAATTGCGTGTATTGGGCCAGGGAGAATCTATATGTAACCGAGCAAAGGCATGTTAATCTACCAGGAGTAACAGTCTGGTGTGGTCTGTCTTCTAGAGGGTTAATTGGGAAGTACGTCTTTGACAACACTGTCACGGGCGACTCGTACTTGGAAATGATAACTCCTGGTCTTAGTGTTGTGCTTGGAAATGAAGACTATTACTGTCACCAGCGTTCAGTGAATTCGAAAGTAAAATTCTATGTACCGACTTGACAGAAAATCCTAGGAAGTTCTGGTCTTACGTTAAATCAGTAAGTGTATCGAAACAGCATATCCAGACACTCTGGTATGATATTGGCATTGAAACAGAGGATGACACGCGTAAAGCCGAATTACTAAACACCTTTTTCCAAAGCTGTTTCACTGAGGGAGACCGCACTGCAGTTCCTTCTCTAAATCCTCGCACAAACGAAAAAATGGCTGACATCGAAATAAGTGTCCAAGGAATGGAAAAGCAACTGGAATCACTCAACAGAGGAAAGTCCACTGCACCTGACGGGATACCAATTCGATTCTACACAGAGTACGCGAAAGAACTTGCCCCCCTTCTAACAGCCGTGTACCGCAAGTCTCTCGAAGAATGGAAGATTCCAAATGATTGGAAAAGAGCACAGGTAGTTCCAGTTTTCAAGAAGAGTCGTCGAGCAGATGCGCAAAACTATAGGCCTATATCTCTGACATCGATTTGTTGTAGAATTTTAAAACATGTTTTTTGCTCGCGTATCATGTCATTTTTTTGAAACCCAGAATCTACTCTGTAGGAATCAACATGGATTCCGGAAACAGCGTTCGTTTAAGACCAACTCGCTTTATTTGATCATGAGACCCAGAAAATATTACATACAGACTCACAGGTAGATGCCATTTTCCGTGACTTCCGGAAGGCGTTCGATACAGTTCCGCACTGTCGCCTGATAAACAAAGTAAGAGCCTACGGAATATCAGACCAGCTGTGTGGCTGGATTGAAGAGTTTTTAGCAAACAGAACACAGCATGTTGTTCTCAATGGAGAGACGTCTACAGACGTTAAAGTAACCTCTGGCGTGCCACAGGGGAGTGTTATGGGACCACTGCTTTTCACAATTATATAAATGACCTAGTAGATAGTGTCAGAAGTTCCATGCGGCTTTTCACGGATGATGCTGTAGTATATAGAGAAGTTGCAGCATTAGAAAATTTCAGCGAAATGCAGGAAGATCTGCAGAGGATAGGTACTTGGTGCAGGGGGTGGCAACTGACCCTTAACGTAGACAAATGTAATGTATTGCGAATACATAGAAAGAACGATCCTTTATTGTATGTTTATATGATAGCTGAACAAACACTGGTAGCAGTTACTTCTGTAAAATATCTGGAACGATTTGAAGTGGAATGATCATATAAAATTAATTGTTGGTAAGGTGGGTGCCAAGTTGAGATTCATTGGGGGAGTCCTTGGAAAATGTAGTCCATCAACAAAGGAAGTGGCTTACGAAACACTCGTTCCACCTATACTTGAGTATTCCTCATCAGTGTGGGATCCGTACCAGGTCGGGTTGACGGATGAGATAGAGAAGATTCAAAGAAGAGCGGCGCGTTTCGTCACAGGGTTATTTGGTAAGCGTGATAGCGTTACGGAGATGTTTAGCAAACTCAAGTGGCAGACTCTGCTAGAGAGGCGCTCTGCATCGCGGTGTAGCCTGCTGTCCAGGTTCCGAGATGGTGCGTTTCTGAATGAGGTATCGAATATATTGCTTCCCCCTACTTGCACCTCCCGAGGAGATCACGAATGTAAAATTAGAGAGATTCGAGCACGCACGGAGGCTTTCCGGCAGTCGTTCTTCCCGCGAACCATACTTGACTGGAACAGGAATGGAAGGTAATGACAGTGGCCCGTAAAGTGCCCTCCGCCACACACTGTTGGGTGGCTTGCGGAGTATAAATGTAGATGTAGATGCGGCGCCACTTCACTTTCAACTGCATGTGAGGGCATTTATCAATCGTATATTCCCTGCCAGATGGATAGGACGAAGAAGGAGTGTGGAGTATCGCGCTCGATCTTCAGATTTAAATTTCTGTGGGGTAATCTCAAGAACACAGTTTACGCTGTGAGACCACACATACTGGATGATGAGAGCAAATTGAGCAAGAGTGTGATGCTATTCTGTTGGAAACAATAAAGTTGGCATGTCGCTCAGTCGTAAGTCGTTGTCGACGGTGTATTGCGATGGACGGACACCAGTCTGAACATTTACCACCTTAAGTCGGACCATGAGGCAACTAACACCACTGAAGTTTTATTTCTAACCCCTTTCACTAAAGAGATGTACAGTTTCAAAGAGTATATACATTATTTTTGGATACCCTATAGATTTGTTTGTAGCGCCCTTTTCTGTATGACTTTCAGTACGGTGACAGCATACATAAAAGCGGCTCGCTGAGGGAGCATGGTCGGTGTACTGTCTGTAGTCACCACTATTAATGGCTGTCTAACAAGTTTCACTACATTTTGATTTCTGGTAACATCCTCATACCTTTTTGTTTAGGGCCAGTTCCCAATTGAAGAGTCATAATTCAGATAAACCGCAGTGATGCAAGGACATCAGCAGAAACCTAGTACAGCTAAAACCAAAACAACAAACGCCTGGCTGCGACTCACAAAAGGCCTCCGCCGAACATACACTCCTGGAAATGGAAAAAAGAACACATTGACACCGGTGTGTCAGACCCACCATACTTGCTCCGGACACTGCGAGAGGGCTGTACAAGCAATGATCACACGCACGGCACAGCGGACACACCAGGAACCGCGGTGTTGGCCGTCGAATGGCGCTAGCTGCGCAGCATTTGTGCACCGCCGCCGTCAGTGTCAGCCAGTTTGCCGTGGCATACGGAGCTCCATCGCAGTCTTTAACACAGGTAGCATGCCGCGACAGCGTGGACGTGAACCGTATGTGCAGTTGACGGACTTTGAGCGAGGGCGTATAGTGGGCATGCGGGAGGCCGGGTGGACGTACCGCCGAATTGCTCAACACGTGGGGCGTGAGGTCTCCACAGTACATCGATGTTGTCGCCAGTGGTCGGCGGAAGGTGCACGTGCCCGTCGACCTGGGACCGGACCGCAGCGACGCACGGATGCACGCCAAGACCGTAGGATCCTACGCAGTGCCGTAGGGGACCGCACCGCCACTTCCCAGCAAATTAGGGACACTGTTGCTCCTGGGGTATCGGCGAGGACCATTCGCAACCGTCTCCATGAAGCTGGGCTACGGTCCCGCACACCGTTAGGCCGTCTTCCGCTCACGCCCCAACATCGTGCAGCCCGCCTCCAGTGGTGTCGCGACAGGCGTGAATGGAGGGACGAATGGAGACGTGTCGTCTTCAGCGATGAGAGTCGCTTCTGCCTTGGTGCCAATGATGGTCGTATGCGTGTTTGGCGCCGTGCAGGTGAGCGCCACAATCAGGACTGCATACGACCGAGGCACACAGGGCCAACACCCGGCGTCATGGTGTGGGGAGCGATCTCCTACACTGGCCGTACACCACTGGTGATCGTCGAGGGGACACCGAATAGTGCACGGTACATCCAAACCGTCATCGAACCCATCGTTCTACCATTCCTAGACCGGCAAGGGACCTTGCTGTTCCAACAGGACAATGCACGTCCGCATGTATCCCGTGCCACCCAACGTGCTCTAGAAGGTGTAAGTCAACTACCCTGGCCAGCAAGATCTCCGGATCTGTCCCCCATTGAGCATGTTTGGGACTGGATGAAGCGTCGTCTCACGCGGTCTGCACGTCCAGCACGAACGCTGGTCCAACTGAGGCGCCAAATGGAAATGGCATGGCAAGCCGTTCCACAGGACTACATCCAACATCTCTACGATCGTCTCCATGGGAGAATAGCAGCCTGCATTGCTGCGAAAGGTGGATATACACTGTACTAGTGCCGACATTGTGCATGCTCTGTTGCCTGTGTCTATGTGCCTGTGGTTCTGTCAGTGTGATCATGTGATGTATCTGACCCCAGGAATGTGTCAATAAAGTTTCCCCTTCCTGGGACAATGAATTCACGGTGTTCTTATTTCAATTTCCAGGAGTGTAATTAGGTGCTGGAGGGAGCAAGGCAGATGTACGATGCGAGCGTCGCAACTCCACCCAGAGGTAAGGAAGTCCGAAGAACTCGATAGCGCAACACAGGTAAGATCACCCCGTAGGCTAAATGGCATAATTCATTTTGCCGGAAATGTATTTCTGAGGCACGGCCAACCCCACTTACAGAATTAGCAGACATTCTGTAGTTACGTTTGTTACGTTGCTGTGCAGTGTGCCTCCGACGGACATTGATCCGCTGCAGCGAGTGAACGTAGTTTGCATTCCAGAGAACATTACGCCCACCTGGGAGTAGCGGAACGTCCAACTCACATGACCAGCGGAATCTCCTAATACCAGCTATTACTGCGATTACTTTAGATGACCTGATTTAACCGCAATGTCATGCGGCGAAAGAGAGGCGTACTGAAGGTAACAGCTTTTGCACGATGCCAGGAAAACGAGGCGTTTTTCATACAAGATATTCCATTTAACATGACGCAGCAAGAAGCCACTTTTATCGGGCATTCCGCAGCATTTCGGTTGGCTTGCTTCATGAATATGTAGTCTGTTTCACATGCGTTCGCTATTTCCGAAACGACAGATTTTACGTCTGCTTATTCCGCAGATGGCGGACGACCAAATTTCACGTTTTAAACACACAACCGTAATCCAAACTTGTAAGCTACATTAATGTTACGAAAATATGAATGATAATATTAAGTTCTCCATAAAAAGTATTTGAGATTAGCAAAATCTAATTCCCCTAAGTTGAGATACTTTATACATCTTTATTTAGTTAATTAGCTTCATATTCGATGCGTCATTTCTACGATTAATCCTAACGCCGAGGAAAGATGTCGGGAGCTAAGGACGTGTTTCTCTGCTAATATCATTTTCCCAAATTTTGAGAAGGTGATGTATTCTAGAATAGTATCTCACCTGAGCAACAATAGTATCCTTAGCAGATCACAGTATAACCCTCCTACAAATCCGGCTAATTAGCCTTTTCTATATGACCGTGTACCGAAAGTCCCTAATCTGTGGGGAAAAGGCCTCTATTCCGAAGAATAATGCAAAACCAAGAGAAGTAGATGAAGTGATAACCGAATCGCCACTACTCGTTACTTTACCGATGACCATTAGAAACAAAGTTCGGTTATCTTTATATATTTTTATTACGGAAACTAATTTTTTAATTAACAGTAGTTAGTGGAAAATTTGGAAAAAAGGTTTTCAAAGTATGTCATTAATGAAAATAACCAACTTTCGCCAGTTCCTCACCGGGACAAGAATAATTAAATTGAAACTGAACTTTATGCTCGTAAGCAATCTTACGTAAGAATTGTTATTGCTGTCGTAACACAAGAACAGTACCTAACGCACACATTCAAGTACTTCACACAACACATGTCACACAGTAATCAAATAGCTAACACGTACAACACATTATATTAATTTTCAAAGTTAAAGTAAGATTGTTTGCTGGCTGTGGACAGAAACTTTTTATTACGCTACTCACCGTTAATACTGACTGATGTAATTGTAGCAAGCAGCGAGATTGTTTGACTTTACTCATTGGTAAGGACTGTCAGTTACCTAGCTGCTAATCTGATATTTCTTTGTAATACATGTTATAAATTATGTCACAAGCTATAAATTAGAACTGTGCTCTGACAATGAAATTCAATGCCCGTGTTATGTAAACTTTTGCTACCAATTTTTTTTATGATGAAAGTTACTCTATTTTTAGTACATGAATTAATACTGGCTTTTGCATCATTCTATTTCTTGTATTATTCATACTACAGCCAAAGATTTCATTATTATGTAATTGTCCAAAAGTTGGAAAAATTATGTTTTGGAAAATCTAATAAATTTATGTTCACTTCGTTTTCAGTTCATTTTCTGATTATGAGATACGATGTGCGGTGGCGCGGTTCTTTCCGCCTCTTTACGACGAACCTGCACCTACCTGTGAACATTGTCTCAGCAGATCATCAGTAGGAAAGCCAAGTGAAACCTACTGTATCTCGATGTGAACCAGGCTGCAATTTAAGTCACTAATCTACGTTTCGGGAGAAACACCAAATGAAAGTCTGGAAATTTTGTCCTCAATTAATATATTCTGAAACTTAGGTGAGCAAGTATCACTGCCAAGCCAGTGCTAGTCTCAACACAGTCACTCACAATCCCTTTCACTCACGTTAGCAAGTTTATGGTGTTGCATTTCCCGAAAACTTAATAGCTACAAAAATACTGATTGTTTTTGATTGATAATGCTCGCCAAATATTAAGTCTGTTGGGACTAAATGCAGTCACAGTTTTTAGCCACCGATCTGCTCAATACGCCACGCGGAATATATGTCTTTTTTCGTCACACAATTCACTTAAAAATTCCGAAATTTCTACACACTCATCGGAATAATTATGCCGTCACTTTGTAAGGTGTCAGGCAAATCCAACACCTTCCATGAAAACCCTGACATGATAAGCAAATCCAGTAGTATGTCACATAGCTCCGAATAAATCATGACATTAAATTAACCAAAGTAATACGAGTAACGAGTGAGCAAATGGAATACCACAGACTAACACAAGAATGCCTAAACGCATGTCATACCTTCCCACCGTGAGACAGACGGAGTTCCGAGGGGAGAAACGAGAACAGAAGCCGGGAGCAGAACCGTGTTAAGCTGGAAGGCCCTACGATAAGGGACGGACGGACACCCACGTCGCCAGCTAACCGCTAGGACCACACAACCCGCAAGTTTTAGCGCAAGACTTTTTCGCGTCTCTGTTACGTCAGGACCACCCCCCAGCCAATGTTAAAAGCTAGAGCCCTCCAGAAGAACAGTATAGATCTTACGATAACACAAAAAGGGCTACACCACCCGCAAGTTTTAGCGTGAGACTTTTTCGCGTCTCTGTTACGTCAGGACCACCCCCCAGCCCATGTTAAAAGATAGAGCCCCCCAGAAGAACAGTATAGATCTTACGATAACGCTAAAAAGACCACACCAGCTGCAAGTTTTAGCGTGAGACTTTTTCGGGTCTCTGTTACGTTGCAAACTTTAAAAAACATTGCCCCACCACGAAAAGTATTATGTTTCTCATTGGATAGACAGAATTTTTGTAGGCGGAGCTTAAGGTTAACATTGATAAGGGTCAGATGAAAACACAGCCAGATAGTTTTTTTTAAACCAACTTCGGTAAATTGTAGTAAGGAGACGTTAGGAGAGAGTTGCTTCCGAGACGGCGAGGTGAGCGGAGCTGTGCTGTCCGACGCCCCCTGACGAACACCGACAAGGTAATGAACGCACACGATACCGCATAACAGCGCATAAAGCTTCACTCAGAACTACAGAAGTCTCATGTGTTACACCCCCTTTTTGCGTAATTCTAGTGTCGATCGTCAATTAAAGCTCATGGTGTTCACATTTGCCACTTGAAGTAAAAACGCGATGATTTTTCTGTTATATAGCTATTGAGAAGCCACATCAGCCACTGTAATTTACGATAAGTTAGATAAGTAATTAAAGATAATTGAGGGTCACTGTAGACCACTTTGATAGTTTTCTCTTTTGTGAAACTTAATTTAAATCTAGATTATAGATGTGATATGGCATAGGTCATCCTTAGATCCATTGTAGAACTTGGAAACCCATTCAGGGAATATTCGTTCACATTTTTGTTGAACGTAGTTGGTTTTTACCGTCCTGTATTAAAACATTTCCTTTTATCAATAGTGCAATTTATAAACGATGTTTTGTGAGTAGAATAAAATTTCCAATGGTAAACTTAACTGCTTTTTCGACGTTATTTTACCAGCTAACTAAAAATAGGAAAGCCTTGAACCCCTTCCACTAAATTCAGTTAGTATTAAGATTCTTTTACAGGGAGTGCAGTGGAGCTGACGCTGAAATCATTAAGTATTTGGTCATATCATCGCTAGTCTCACTGAACTCTTCTGAATTCTGCATGTCATGTGTGGTCTGGCGTCTCCTTACCAGCAACAGGTCCCAGGTTCAAACTAGTTAATTCCCTAAAAAACAGGCTCAGAGCGTCGTTGCGCGAAAGTGGTAGGGAGACACGATATAGAACAAACAGACACCACGCTGAATGTTAGAACTTTACAACACTTTTGATGTATGAAAGACTTCTAGATCCGGCAACTTATCATTTCCATCGGAACTACTACTGCACACGTCCGATCTCTTTCATGGCTTGCCTTCGACTCCTCCTTAGAACACTCTAAGTCATCTCTACCAGCAGAGAAAAGTGCGCGAAGAGAACAGTTAGTATCTTCATATATAGTTAAAGGCTACCCGGCCATCGACCTTCGTCTGTGCGAATGCGCACAGGTTGTCCGAACTCTTACGAAAGCGTGCAAGGGATAAGTCCCTGCAGTCGCGCTCTTTATCTGTGCCCTCGGTGGCTCAGATGGATTAGCCGGCACGGTAGCTCAGCGTGATCGGTGAGAGGGTTAGCTACTTTCTGTGATAAAAAAACTGAGTGAACAGGTCAACAAAGAACCTGAACGGGTGTCATCGGATGTCCGCCACGAAAAAATTCAACAAACAAAATAGAACAAAATGAGATCTAAAAAATGGATAGAGCGTCTGCGATTTAAGAAGGAGATCCTGGGTTCGAGACCCGGTCGGGGCACACATTTTCAGCTGTCTCGATGGAAGTATATCAACAACACCTGTCGGCAGCTGAGGGTTTCAATTAATTATCATTTATTCTAGAGAAGCTGCACGGTCATCAGTGGTATCTGTTCTTTCGAGAACAGTTACTATCTTCATATAAAGTCTTCATTGCTCAAAAACGTGGTGTAAGAAATATCATTAAGTTGTCATATTTGGCATATCTTCATTCAGTAATGCCATATTGAATGATGTTCTGGGGTAACAAATCTTTAAAATAGAGTCTTCATTGCTTGAAAATGTACTGTAAGAACAATATGTGGTGCTCACTCACGGTCATGTTGTTCAAACGGCTCTGAGCACTAGAGGACTTAACATCTGAGGTCATCAGTCCCCTAGAACTTAGAACTACTTAAACCTAACTAACCTAAGGACATCACACACATCCATGCCCGAGGCAGGATTCGAACCTGCGACAGTAGCAGCAGCGCGGTTCCCGACTGAAGCGCCTAGAACCGCTCGGCCACAGCGGCCAGCCGATTTATCGTGCAAATGATCAATGAATCATAATACTAACAGACGTGGAACGAGTATTTTACATTCACTTTAAGCATTCATATATAAATATAACTAAATTAGGACTATTTGGAAGTGGTTTCTTTCTTTCAAAAAAGGAATTCAGATGTGAGTCAGTAATTCACACCCACCACATTTTACACATTACAGAAACAGAAATTCTTCTACCGAGTAGCATAAGTTGTCAAGAGAAAACTTTATCAGTTTGTTTTCAAATTTACCTTTCTGTGAGTCAGACATTTTATATCATTTGGATAAGTGATCTAAAATTTTGGTAGCTGTATTGTGCGCCCTTTCTTGTGCTCCAGACAATCTTAACGTGGAATAATGATTGTTGTTTTTGCTTCTGCTATTGTAGTCACGTGCATCATCGCGACTTTTGAAATGCAGTGAATTAATTACAACGAAGTTCATGAGTGAATAAGTATATTGGGAAGTAGTAGCCAAAATGGGTAACTCCTTAAACAAGATGTCTACAAGATCTTTCAGATGTCGTCTGTTGAAAGTTGATGATTTGGATTTCAAAACTCCTTAAACAAGATCTCTACAAGATCTTTCATCTGTTAACTGTTGAAAATATTCGTGGGAGACCTTTGTTTCTGCTGCAGATGATACATTCATTCTGCAAAGAAAAACCGTTGTCGCCATCTGCGAGGAAGCGTTTTAACGGCTTTCCAATTAACGAGAGATTATGATTTCTTCTGGCTATTAAGAACTTTTTAAACTTGTGTCTATTATTCCAAAACAGGAAAAAACAGCTTTCGCATACTTTTGACTGTCGTAACAACTCTCGTCGCGACACAGCTAACATGTTCAGCGCTTGGAAAGAATGAGACGAGAGACTTGTTCGGCCACAGACAGGCCATTAGACAGAGTGCTGGTTGTCAAAGCGAAATTAAGGCGAGCGACCGAGGAGAAGGAGGTGCCGTATTAAGCGAAAAGTTGGCGCACACTGCCTCTTCTTAACAGGGGAGGCTTTGACGCACGCCGAGGCTGCCTCTAAAAATAACCACAGCTCATGTGTCGACGCATCTTGTCACACACCTCAGTGGCGAAATAGTCACAGAGACACGAGCCCATCTGAAGCAGTTGCTGGAATAGTATGTAGAAGAGTGGAAACGAAACTTGCGGATCTGTTAGGTGACGATCAGATTGGCATTGGGAAAGGTAAAGGCACCAAAGAGGCATTTCTGATGCTGTGTTTGTTAATAGGAGCGCCACTTAGGGAAGTCAACTTTCAAAGGATTTGATGACATAGAAAAAGCGAGCAGACACTGTTAAATGGTGTAAGATGGTCGATATTCTCAGAAAAGTAGGCGTAACCTGTAGGGAATGATGGGAAATACAAGAACCAAGATAGATAGAAGACCGAATAGTCAGATTAGAAATGGCGTAGGATAGGGATGCAGTATTTCGCTCCTGCTGTCCAGTCTGTACATCGACGAAGCAATGACGGAAATGAAAGGAAGGTTCAAGAGAAGAATTAAAAATCAGAATTAAAGAATATTAGTGATAAGATTCACTGATGACAAAAATTCAAATGGCTCTGAGCACTATGGGACTTAACTGCTGAGGTCATCAGTCCCCTAGAACTTAGAACTACTTAAACCTAACTAACCTAAGGACAACACACACGTCCATGCCCGAGGCAGGATTCGAACCTGCGACCGTATCGGTCGCGCAGCTCCAGACTGTAGCGCCTAGAACCGCTCGGTCACTCTGGCCGGCCGCTGATGACATTTCTGTCGTCAGTGAAAGTAGAGAAGACTTAAGACGTCTTCCGAATGGAATGCATGGAGTACAGAATATACATTGAGAATCAGCAAGAAAAATAATGGGAAGTAACAGAAACGAGAATAGCGAGGAACTTGACATAAAAATTGATGATCACGAAGTAGACGAAGTCAAGGAATTCTGCTAACTAGGAAGTGAAACAACCCATGATGGAGAAGCAAGGAGGACATACACAAGCTAGCACTGGCGAATAGGACATTGCTGGCCAAAAGAAGTTTACCGGTATCGGACATAAGTCTCAATTTGAGAAAGAAATTTCTGGCAATACATTTTGAGCACAGCATTCTGTGGTAATTCTTATGGACTGTAGGAAACCAGGAACAGAAGGAGCATTTGAGATGTGGTGCTACAGAAGTATGTTCAAAATTAGGTGGACGGTAAATCTAAATAATGAGGTCTTCAGTAGAATTGACGATGAAAGGAATATATGTAAAAGACGGACAAGAAGAAGGGACAGGATAGTAAGACATTTGTTAAGACATCAGGGAATAACCTCCACGGCAGTGGAGAGAATTGTAGAGGGTAAAAACTGTAGAAGGATACAGAGGCTGGAATAAGTCCAGCAAATAACTGAGAGGGTAGGTTGCAAGTGTTACTCTGAGATGAAGAGGTTGCCACAGGAGAAGAATTCGTGGGGGGCTGCATCAAACCAGCCAGAAGACTGATATATACAGTTTCTTGGGCAGCTCGTTGCAATGTGCAGCAGCAGAAGTTAAGAGCGTTTTAATACACGAATTTGAGGAGATATACACTCCTGGAAATTGAAATAAGAACACCGTGAATTCATTGTCCCAGGAAGGGGAAACTTTATTGACACATTCCTGGGGTCAGATACATCACATGATCACACTGACAGAACCACAGGTACATAGACACAGGCAACAGAGCATGCACAATGTCGGCACTAGTACAGTGTATATCCACCTTTCGCAGCAATGCAGGCTGCTATTCTCCCATGGAGACGATCGTAGAGATGCTGGATGTAGTCCTGTGGAACGGCTTGCCATGCCATTTCCACCTGGCGCCTCAGTTGGACCGCGTTCGTGCTAGACGTGCAGACCGCGTGAGACGACGCTTCATCCAGTCCCAAACATGCTCAATGGGGGACAGATCCGGAGATATTGCTGGCCAGGGTAGTTGACGTACACCTTCTAGAGCACGTTGGGTGGCACAGGATACATGCGGACGTGCATTGTCCTGTTGGAACAGCAAGGTCCCTTGCCGGTCTAGGAATGGTAGAACGATGGGTTCGATGACGGTTTGGATGTACCGTGCACTATTCAGTGTCCCCTCGACGATCACCAGTGGTGTACGGCCAGTGTAGGAGATCGCTCCCCACACCATGATGCCGGGTGTTGGCCCTGTGTGCCTCGGTCGTATGCAGTCCTGATTGTGGCGCTCACCTGCACGGCGCCAAACACGCATACGACCATCATTGGCACCAAGGCAGAAGCGACTCTCATCGCTGAAGACGACACGTCTCCATTCGTCCCTCCATTCACGCCTGTCGCGACACCACTGGAGGCGGGCTGCACGATGTTGGGGCGTGAGCGGGCCTAACGGTGTGCGGGATCGTAGCCCAGCTTCATGGAGACGGTTGCGAATGGTCCTCGCCGATACCCCAGGAGCAACAGTGTCCCTAATTTCCTGGGAAGTGGCGGTGCTGTCCCCTACGGCACTGCGTAGGATCCTACGGTCTTGGCGTGCATCCGTGCGTCGCTGCGGTCCGGTCCCAGGTCGACGGGCACGTGCACCTTCCGCCGACCACTGGCGACAACATCGATGTACTGTGGAGACCTCACGCCCCACGTGTTGAGCAATTCGGCGGTACGTCCACCCGGCCTCCCGCATGCCCACTATACGCCCTCGCTCAAAGTCCGTCAACTGCACATACGGTTCACGTCCACGCTGTCGCGGCATGCTACCAGTGTTAAAGACTGCGATGGAGCTCCGTATGCCACGGCAAACTGGCTGACACTGACGGCGGCGGTGCACAAATGCTGCGCAGCTAGCGCCATTCGACGGCCAACACCGCGGTTCCTGGTGTGTCCGCTGTGCCGTGCGTGTGATCATTGCTTGTACAGCCCTCTCGCAGTGTCCGGAGCAAGTATGGTGTTCTTTTTTCCATTTCCAGGAGTGTACTTTTGTTGAAAACGTAAGTATCAATAGAAATATATTTAAGTGGTTACAGGATGATTTTGATTATTGTATTTCCATCGCACACATTACTGATATGGAGGAGGAGGGATGATCAACTGATGGAGCGGTAGTGATGTTCGGAAAGTGAAGAAAGTGATTGTAGAGAGAGGGAAAGAGAGATGGGAAGTTATGGTCGTTGGTGTGTCGGAAGGGAGAGAGAGAGAGAGAGAGAGAGAGAGACAAAGAGTGAGAGAATGCATATGAATGTTCATATCATAATGATAAACAGGGTCGTGGATTGCTGAAGGTATTTGTGAATGCAAATAGCCTAACTAATGTCAGTACTCACAACGTATCAGATAACAATGTACAGATAGCTTCTACATTTAATACGTTTAGAATAATAATAAGTGGATTCTGGTCTTGTTCTTGGACTGTACGTTACACCGGACCACATTTACGAAGGTGGTTTGAGAAATCTTTAAAATTTCAGTGAAAGAATGGAACATTTTTGTTGTCAATTCATATTTAGAAAACTTGTATCATATAGGAATTTCACACAACGTACAGCGTACAGTTAATTATTCAGAGCCGTCTGTACTGGTCAGTATGACGACTGCCATTGAAAATGTAGAAAATCTACTTCCGTGCTGCTATTAAGCATTTTCATTTGAAGGGTTAGACTGCTGCACAAATCAGAAAGATTTTGGATTAATGCATTTCCTTGTTTTCGGACTTGCGCCGGCGGTGAAGCGCGCTCCAGCTATCCAACTGTGGTCATCACAAAGAAAACCATTTGCAAAATTCATGATACGGTAACACAAGATCGCCGGATAAAAATTTGTGAGATTGCTGAAACTATAGACATCTCAACTGAGCGAGTGTATAATATCCTGCGCGCAGAACTGGCTATCAAGGAGGTGTGTGTGAGGTGGGTGCCTCGATTGCTCACAGTCGGCCAAAAAGGACATTCAGCACAACATTTCAACACAATGTCTATCGATATTTAGTCGCAATCTGCAAGACTTTATGGGCCGATTTGTGACTGTTGATGAAACACAGATCCATCATGAAACACCAGAGTCAAAACGGCTGTCTAAACAATGGACCACGGATCGCGAAAGTGCACCGAGGAAGACAAAGACCATTTTGTCAGCTGGTAAGGTGGTGGGTAGTGTTTCTTGGAATTCCTACGGAATAATCCTCACAGATTACTTAGAAAAAGTGAGAACCATAATTGGAACCTACTATTTGTCGTTGTTGGATCGTTTGAAATTTCACTAGACTAATGCACCATCCTATACATCAGCAATAATAGTGCCGAAAATTCATGAATTGGGCTCTGATTTGGTTCTTCATCCACTCTGTCCTCCATACATAGACCCAAGTGCCTTCTTCGTGTTCCCTAACTTGAAACGTTGGTTCGGTGGGAAGAAATATTCATCAAATAAGGAACTGATAGTTGCAGTCAACTAGTTTGACAGAACCTATTTTCCCGATGGGGTGACAAAGCTGGAGAATCTCTGGACCAGATATATATCAATCAGAGGAGACTGTCTCGAGAAGTAAGAGGAGGTCTTCAAGAAACAACCACTTTTCCTTCGTTTTTTTTACCACACTTCAGCCACTCCAAGTCGTGCTGTCACAGGCAGAATCGACATTACACGACATAGCAATCCCAAAGAAAGCAGGCGTTGGCAGATATGAAAATTACCGAACTATCAGTTTAATAAGTCACGACTGCAAAATACTAACGCGAATTCTTTACAGACGAATGGAAAAACTAGTTGAAGCCGACCCCGGGGAAGATCAGTTTGGATTCCGTAGAAATATCGGAACACGTGAGGCAATACTGACCCTACGACTTATCTTAGAAGCTAGATTACGGAAAGGCAAACCTACATTTCTAGCTTTTGTAGACTTAGAGAAAGCTTTTGACAATGTTGACTGGAATACTCTCTTTCAAATTCTGAAGGTGGCAGGGGTAAAACACAGGGAGCGAAAAGCTACTTACAATTTGTACAGAAACCAGATGGCAGTTATAAGAGTCGAGGGACATGAAAGGAAAGCAGTGGTTGGGAAGGGAGTGAGACAGGGTTGTAGCCTCTCCCCGATGTTATTCAATCTCTATATTGAGCAAGCAGTAAAGGAAACAAAAGAAAAAATTGGAGTAGGCATTAAAATCCATGGAGAAGAAATAAAAACGTTGAGGTTCGCCGATGACATTGTAATTCTGTCAGAGACAGCAAAGGACTTGGAAGAGCAGTTGAACGGAATGGATAGCGTCTTGAAAGGAGGATATAAGATGAACATCAACAAAAGCAAAACGAGGATAATGGAATGTAGTCGAATTATGTCGGGTGATGCTGAGGGAATTACACTAGGAAATGACACACTTAAAGTAGTAAAGGAGTTTTGCTATTTGGGGAGCAAAATAACTGATGACGGTCGAAGTAGAGAGGATATAAAATGTAGACTGGCAATGGCAAGGAAAGCATTTCTGACGAAGAGAAATTTGTTAACATCGCGTATAGGTTTAAGTGTCAGGAAGTCGTTTCTGAAAGTATTTGTATGGAGTGTAGCCATGTACAGAAGTGAAACATAAACGATAAATAATTTGGACAAGAAGAGAATAGAAGCTTTCGAAATGTGGTGCTACAGAAGAATGCTGAAGATTAGATGGGTAGACCACATAACTAATGAGGAAGTATTGAATAGGATTGGGGAGAATAGAAGTTTGTGGCACAACTTGACTTGAAGAAGGGATCGGTTGGTAGGACATGTTCTGAGGCATCAAGGGATCACCAATTTAGTATTGGAGGGCAGCGTGGAGGGTAAAAATCGTAGAGGGAGACCAAGAGATGAATACACTAAGCAGATTCAGAAGGATGTAGGTTGCAGCAGGTACTGGGAGATGAAGAAGCTTGCACAGGATAGAGTAGCATGGAGAGCTGCATCAAACCAGTCTCAGGACTGAAGACCACAACATCAACAGCACTGAGTTATTCGGAGATAAAGAGGCTCACACAAGATAAAGTAGCACAGAGAACTGCATCGAGCTAGTATTCGGGTTGAAGACCACAACAAAAACATCTGTAAAATATAATCTCGTCGTACAAAATATCACCCCCTCTTAAAAAAAAGTGCAATTGCCACGTTGGAGCGCTTCAGATGGTGCAGAACTGGTAAGAGACAAAATGCGTAAAGTCTTGGCAGTGAAGTAGTTTGGGTCTACATGAAAGCGTGACAAAATTGCACAAAGGAGATATTGTGTTTAGACGCGCCTCTGACCACACCGTGAATGAAATTTCCCAATTTATTGGTGTATCAATGTAAACACTCCAACATCTCTACAAGACACCACCCATAGCCATGTAAGACAGCATAATTAACAGTGACCATAAGACGTTCTTAATACACAGAGACTGGGAACGAGTGTGACATGTGGGACAGTGGCTTGTAGTGTTCATGATCGAGGGTAAGAGCACAAAACGATTGAAGTGCCTCAGAAGCGATGAACGTTTATTAAGAATACGACACACTGGTTGCTTGGACGTCAGTCTGGGCTACTTGTTTTACACTGAAAGTCAGAGACTTGTGTTGCACTCGAATGTTCTTTCACAAATGAAGGCTTTGAGCCCGTGGACAGCAGAGTGTCGTTGGCTGCTCGCGGACGGACTGAAGATAAATTCCAGCAAGGTAGTGATTTTGAAGTTGGTGAAGATGAGGACCAGCAAGGCGATAACTCGTCGACGTTGAGATGATGGTCCAGTGAGACAGTCGCTCGATGAAAGTTGACGTCTGCGGATACTATGATAAAATACCCCTTGGGGCTCGGCGAAATGTATGCCAGTTGATGAGGTACTAGATGCAGCCGGCGTAAGCTCGTAGTGTAAACCGACTGCTGAGTGGTCGGGCGGAAGCATACCAGAGCCGCAGTGTTGCCAACTTAGTCGATTTTCCACTAAAACTCGTGGTTTCTACCCTCCATTTAGTGGCGAAATATTGCTTTTAGTGGCTGGTGGATTTTATAGTGGTTTAGTAGTATTCAGTTGCAGTTACTGAAAATGCGATTTCTCAGTCACTAAGCTATTTATATGTTTCGAAATATGTTATTTCTACTTTATTTGATTTCAGGAGTATTTAACTTTTCTGCGAAGACAACATTGATGCATTACAATGTGACATCAAACGTGGGCCGCTGTGCCCGAGCGGTTCTAGGCGCTTCAGTCAGCTACCCCGCAGCCGCTACGGTCGCAGGTTCGAATCCTGTCTCGGGCATGGATGTGTGTGATGTCCTTAGTTTGGTTAGGTTTAAGTAGTTCTAAGTTTAGGGGACTGATGACCTCAGCTGTTAGGTCCCATAGTGCTCAGAGCCATTTCATCCATCAAACGAACCATCACAATCGATATATGCGGGGATTTCATGTAGAATGAAATGTATTTAGTAGCACCTAGTTCATTTCACGAGCGAAGGCGGCTTGCGCTGGAGCAGGAAGTGCAGCAACCGGTTTCAAACAATGGCTGCTCACTTATTTCATTGTCGCTTCGAATAACCACTGAGTGCTTGTTGGCTCACGCTGGGAACGTCACATCAGATGCGCATAAAAAGTAACTCGGCTGCCGTCGTTCAAATTCAAATGGTTCAAATGGCTCTAAACACTATAGAACTTAACATCTGAGGTTATCAGTACCCTAGACTTAGAACTACGTAAACGTAACTAGCCTAAGGATATCACACACATCCATGCCCGAGGCAGAATTCGAACCTGCGACCGCAGCGCCGGCCACTGTGGCCGAGCGGTTCTAGGCGCTTCAGACCGGAACCGCGCTGCTGCTACGGTCGCAAGTTCGAATCCTGCCTCGGGCATGGATGTGTGTGATGTCCTTAAGTTAGTTAGGTTTAAGTAGTTCTAAGTCTAGGGAACTGATGACCTCAGATGTTAAGTCCCATAGTGCTTAGAGCCATTTTCGGCCGTAGCAGCAGCGCGGTTCCGAACTGAAGCGCCTAGAACCGCTCGGCCACAACGGCCGGCTGCCGTCGTTCGTGGTGTGTACTATACAATTGTGATTCTCAGGGCATGGTATTATTTCACGGGTGCGTACGTGTATAACTATGCCGAAACCACAATATACGCAAAAGTTTCGGGGTTCTTGGCTTCAAAACCCACATTTAAAAGATTGTCTTCAAGTTACTGAAAGTACCACGGGTCAGGTAGCGAAGTACTAATTTTGTGGTACAGTTTTAATGAGTCACTACGGACATTTGAAGACTCATGGGAGGTCAAAGAAATATCTACAAAATAAAAAGTAAGAAACCTTTTTTTAAGTTGATTATTCATTCATTTATCGGTTTTACATATTTGACCACTCTTTGACAAAATAAATCGTTGCAGGTTATAACCATGCAGCCTAAAATTGCTTTTAACTCAAAGCCCATTGGGAATAAAAAAAAAAGGAAGAAGCAAGATTTGCATTATTCACAGCCATGCATTCGTGTAGTCGACCATCTGGGAGAGGTAATCAATCAGTCATGAAAGAGATATCGAAAAAGTTCAGCTGCACCTAACTGAATGCACCTCAGTTATAAAAAAAATGTGTTAGCTAGCACCGCATTTCACTGACGTTCAAAAACAAGATGGCAATGACCAACCATTTAGCTTATTAATTGATTAATCTACTGATATTGCTGTACACAAGTACTTGGGATTGGTTATATTTCAATACAGTAAATTACATTAAAAATAGTGTCTACATACCTAGACCTTGCTGTACTGCACGAGTGTAATGCTAAAACAATTGTCTCAGCTACAAAGAAGACACTTCAACGATTCGATTTGCGACTTGAAAATTTAATGGGCTTTGGTACAGATAATGCTTCTATTATTATTGGAGTAAATTGAAAGAAGAGGCACCACACCTGATTTTAGTACGTAGCTTGTGCCATTCCCTGCAACTGGCTGTTTCAGCTGCTGCTAAAGAATTGTTACCGAGAAATTTGGAGATTTTAATTATAGAGATATGATTGGCTTAGTCGCTCCTGTTTCCAGACAATCTCTTTTAAAGTATCTATACAAAACCATCAACGATGGGCAGAAACCGTTAAACAGAGTTCAAGCGTGCCAGAGAAGGTGGTTATCAATAGAATCCACTGTACCAAAAATATACATGCAATGGTCTGAGCTAAAAACACATTTTTCCGTAGCTAAAGTGCGCGAAAGGTGTCACGTGGCAGAGTTACTGCACCCTACGTATGCGAACGAGATTAATTACGCATATATTTTATTTCTATATCCAATATTAATTGAAATAAACAGCGTCAATACAATTTCCGAGTCGAAAGATACAGATCACACCAAACACTTTGATGAGTTGACAAACGTGATAGATATGCTTTTCAGCAAAGTTACGTTACCTGCAAATAAAGTTAATATTTTTATTCAAAATGTATGTGATTTCTTCTCTCGAAGTTGTTATATGGAATCCCGCTTTGAAAAGCAGTTGCTTGAAATGAGACATGAAGGATTATTACCACGAGAAGACGAAGAAATGTTGCGTAATCGGTGCATAACATTTATGATAAGTCTGACTTAAGAAATAAAAACAGGTTACCAGAAAATTTATCGTTAATGAAAAAATTTCCAGAATAAGTGTTGAACAAGCACTTAATCGCAACAAAGAAACTCTGATTGATATAATGGCTCAGTTCAACAAAAGTGTAGAATTTATAATAAAAGTGGATGATCAGTGTCGATAAATTCATTTATTGAACTGGAAGGAGACCAAAGATATAAAAAAAAATTTGGAATGTAGTGTTGCATTTCAAAGATGATCAAGGGGAATCCAGATTTGAGGAATTAGCGACATTTGCGATTACTCTCCTAATACTGCCTCATTCCAATACCGATGTTGAGAGATTGTTTAGCAGTATGAATGTAATAAAGAATAAGCAGAGGAATAGAATGAATTTAAATTTTTTAACTACCATAATGAGAATATGCTGTGGTTTGAGATTTTAAGGAAAATGCTGCAACGAAACTGAAATTTCAATAAACCTTATAAAACAAATTGGTACCAAAGAACCGTATCAGTCTGAAACCAACGGTGATGACGATGATGCGGATAAAAATGATTTATCTGAAGAAGACAAATTCATTTACATAATTAGTTGTTCCTCCCCCCATGAACCATGGCCCTTGACGTTGGTGGGGAGGCTTACGTGCCTCAGCGTTACGGATAATCGTACCGTAGGTGCAACCACAACGGAGGGGTATCTGTTGAGAGACCATGCAAACGTGTGGTTCCTGAAAAGGGGTACCAGTCTTTTGAGTAGTTGCAGGGGCAACAGTCTGTGACTGATCTGGCCTTGTAACACTAACGAAAACGGCCTTGCTGTGCTGGTACTGCGAACGGCTGAATGCAAGGGGAAACTATAGCCACAATTTTTCCTGAGGGCATGCAGCTTTACTGTATGATTAAATGGTGATGGAGTCCAGTTGGGTAAAATATTCCGGAGGTAAAGTAGTTCGCCATTCGTATGTCGGAGCGGGGACTACTCAAGAAGACATCGATATCAGGAGAAAGAAAACTGGCGTTCTACGGATCGGAGCGTGGAATGTCAGATCCCTTAATCGGGCAGGTAGGTTAGAAAATTTAAAAAGGGAAATGGATAGATTAAAGTTAGATACAGTGGGAATTAGTGACGTTCGGTGGCAGAAGGAGCAAGACTTCTGATCAGATGAATACAGGGTTGTGAATAAAAAGTCAGATAGGGGTAATGCAGGAGTAAGTTTAAAATGAATAAAACATAGGAGTGCAGGTAAGCTACTGCAAACAGCATGGTGAACCCATTATTGTGGCCAAGATAAACACAAAGCCCACGCCTACCACAGTGCTACAATTTTATTTGCCAACTAGCTCAGCCAATGGCGAAGAGTTGATGAAATGTATGATGAGATAAAAGAAATTATTCAGATAGTGAATGGAGACGAAAATTTAATAGCCATGGGTGATTGAAATTCGATAATAGGAAAAGGAAGAGAAGGAAAAGTAGTAGGTGAATGTGGAATGAGAGGAAGCCGCCTGCCGGCCGCGGTGGTCTAGCGGTTCTAGGCGCTCAGTCGGGAACCGCGCGACTGCTACGGTCGCAGGTTCGAATCCTGCCTCGGGCATGGATGTGTGTGCTGTCCTTAGGTTAGTTAGGTTTAAGTAATTCTAAGTTCTAGGGGACTGATTACCACAGATGTTAAGTCCCATAGTGCTCAGAGCCATTTTTTGAAGCCGCCTGGTAGAATTTTGCACAGAGCATAACATAATCATAGCTACCTCTTGGTTCAAGAATCATGAAAGAAGGCCGTATATATGGAAGAGGCCTGGAGGCACTGGAAGATTTCAGATAAATTATATAATGGTAATATAGATCTTTAGGAACCGTTTTAAATTGTAAGACATTTCCAGGGGCAGATGTGGACTCTGACCACAATGTATTGGTTATTAGATTAGATTATATTAGATTAGATTAATTATTCATTCCTTAGACCCATAAAAGAGGGAATCCTCCTGGGTGTGGAACATGTTATGAACTGTAGATTAAAACTAAAGAAATTGCAAAAAGGTGTGAATTTAAGGAGATGGGACCTAGATAAATTGACAGAACCAGAGGTTCTAGAGAGTTTCAGGGAGAGCGTTAGGGAACGATTAGTAAGAATGGGGGAAAGAAATACAGTAGAAGAAGAAGGGGTAGCTTTGAGCGATGAAATAGTGAAGGCAGCAGAGGATCAAGTAGGTAAAAAGACGAGAGCTAGTAGAAATCCTTGGGTAACAGTAGATACATTGCATTTAACTGATGAAAGCAGAAAATATTAAATTGCAGTAAATGAAGTTGGCAGAAAGGAAAACAAACGTCTCAAAAATGGAATCGACAGGAAGTGCAAAATGGCTGAGCAGGGATGGCTAGATGACAAATGTAAGGATGTAGAGCCATATATTTCTAGGGGTAAGATAGATACTGCCAACAGGAAAATTAAAGAGACCTTTGGAGAAAAGAGATCCACTTGTATGAATATGAAGAGCTCAGATGGAAACCCAGTTCTAAGCAAAGAAGGGAAAGCAAAATGGTGGAAGGGGTATATAGAGGGTCGATACAAGGTCGATGTAGTTGAGGACAATATACTGGAAATGGAAGAGGATGTAGATGAAGATGAAACGGGAGATATGATACTGTGTGAAGAGTTTGACAGAGCACTGAAAGGCCTAAATCAAAACAAGGCCCCGGAAGTGGACAACATTCCATTGGAACTACTGATAGCCCTGGGAGAGCCAGCCCTGACAAAACTCTACCATCTAGTGAACAAGATGTATGAGACAGGCGAAATACCCTCAGACTTCAAGAAGAATGTAATAATTCCAGTCCCAAAGAAAGCAGGTGTTGACAGCCTTTTTTATGTTCCTGAGCTTGACTTGTTGATTTATTTATTGTATGCTCATTGCATGATTGTGAATATTTTATTACTTAATAATAAAGTAAACTAATTACTAATATACTTATTGTTATTTTTCATAATAATTTTTAAAAATATTAGTGGAAATTTTAGCGGTTATGAGGGTAGGGGTATTTTTTTAGTGATTGTCTGGTGGTTTTTGCACTTGAAACTGGTGGGAGCTCTCTTTAACCGTTGGCAACACTAACCAGAGGAGGCTCGTGATTCCCGGAAGCGAGGTAGTGCAGTAATGGCAGTGCCATTTGCGGAGATGCTTACACCTCTGGCGGCGAGTCTGGGAACCACATTGTACTGTGGCGACTGCTGGAGGTTCGGTTGAAAACAACCCGGCATGTATCTTTTAGTGTGGTCTGTTGCCATCTACTATACTGAAGAATTGTCATTCACAGGCTGGAGCTGTGGCGACCCACAGTACACTACTGTGTGGTTAGTGGCGGTGTTGCAGGCGGTAGACAGGAGACACATTGTAGCTCACCAGTGCGTGTAGTGTGGTGCGACGAGTCGCAGTTTTGCCTCTTTTTAAATGACACAAGATGTCGTGGCTCAGTAGACCATTTAGCCAGCAATGTATGGTGTAAGACCTGAGTTCTTCGTGGCATGTACTGTGTCCAAACAAGTTACGAGACCGCTGCCAGATGACGTCATCGACAACCACAGATATTTCGACAGGAGCACACCCTGTCATTTTCAAGGCAAAATTGCAGCAAATAAGCTCTGTGCAAGAGAATGTAAAACCTCGGTTTGCAAAGGAACTCCGGAAAGATAACACACACACAACTGTAAACACTAGTACAATCACAAGACCAAAGATGATCGACGTCAGAAGTTGTCGATAGTGAAATTGATAATCAACAAGTGAGGTGGCATTAACTCTGTAAGCTTAGGGACCGATGACCTAAGCAGTATGGTCCCATAAGATCTTACCATACTTTTTTTTTACACTAAGAACTCATGTCAACAGCAAGATGGCGTAATATTTGAATTACTGCCAAAAAGAAAAATTATCCTTGGCGGTGTTTTAAGAGCAATTAAAAGCCGATCAACTCTCTTGAGTACATTAAAGATTATGTTACAAGCTGGTGTCCACCAATACTATATTCAGAAAAACGCTGGAAATTCCAGTTGTAATGTCGCTGACATTTGTAAGTTCACAACGTCATATTTGTTAATGATAGTCGCTCATACCTTAGCAGATGACGTGCATGACGTGCTACATGCCGAAAAAACAGCAACAGCCATAAAAATTATGCAATTACCTTACGGGAAGAAAGGTACTATAACATTACCCAAACAGTACACGTGTAGTAACGTTTTTTCGTGAAGTTTCATAATTATGCTAATTCCAGCACGTATTAGAATCAACAAACACACTGATCATGGCAGTATTCGGCTGAAACTAGTTCGGGGAAGTAAATAAAGAAAAGTGTATGTCACCAAGTCAGACCCACAATCCCATATTGTTTTACGGAGACACAGACGAACAGAAGAGTTCAAGTTACAATGAACACATTGACGATACACGCACCCTGCAGACAGGTCGTGTTGACACATGCGGCCATGTGCAGAACACACTGTAGCATTCGCTGGGTGAATGCACCAACGGTTCTCATCCACCAAACATAGCAAATCAGAGAGTCTTTTTACTGGCTGTATGTCAGGATTAGTTGGAAGACAGGTAGTGCTAGATCGGTGTTGTTCTACGTGGACCACGGCATCCCTCCTCCGTCAATTGTGAGTATTGCGTGTGGATACGCGATTGTCATGTTTGTCATGTTTGTTTGTACAAGTAGTATCTTGTTTATGTTGCCGGTAATGATGGTAAAATTTTAGAAAGCATTCTGTAATTGCAGCGCAGCGATCGGTATAAAATGCTATAAATCAAGTAAACAGTCTCGATCGCGTTTTCTTTTTTTTATTTGTTAGCAACCGGTTTCGGCCCATTTCCCGAGACCATCTTCAAGCTTTTCCCCGCTATTATGGCTGCTGGTGGCGGCACACGGACAGTGACAACCTTACTTCTACGGATATCGCTCCGTTTGCTGCCAACAGCAGCCATAATGGCGGTCAAAATCCTGAAGATGGTCTGTGGAAATGGCCGAAACAGGTTGCCAACAAATAAAAAATCTGAAAACGCGATCTAGACTGTTTCCACCTGATTTTTTGACAAAGATGAAGGTTATGGAGGTCACATGGGCTCAGTCGTAGGTAAAGCAGATGCTAGGGAAATGCAATCAGTCCTCAAAGGAGATTGCTAACATATCACACGTGTGACCCATTCTAGAATAGTGCTGAACTGTGTGACATCCGTACCAAATAAGACTAACAACCGATATTGAACGTATACAGAGAAGGGCAGCAAGAATAGTCACAGGTTTGTCTGACTCATCTGAAAACACATGCTGAAGATACTGAAGCGGCAGACGCTTGAAGATAGACGTAAACTGTCCCAAGACAGCCTAGTTACTAAGTTTCAACGAATTAGTTAGTATTGACGAATCTAGAAATATACTGCAACCCCCGAAGTAACTCTACCACAGGGATCGCGGGAAAAAAATACATCAATTACAGCGTGCACAATGACGTTTCAATATTCTTCCCGCGAGAGGAAACCCCAATAAATACAACGACATTCAGAAAGTTTTGAACAGTCGTCCCTAATTTTTTTTATTTTTTGCAGGAGGAGAATGAAATTTCTTGTGAACATACTTGGAACATTTAGTTATAAGTTGGTATATAAAAGTATTTTCTTTTATTTACAGGTGAGCCATGATGGACCGTGAAGTAGACGTCAGGTTGCGACAACTGTCGGTGATGGAGTTCCTCTTCAAGACAGGCGATGACTCTGCCAGATCGATTCGCAGGAAGTTGCTCCATGTTGATGGGGAGGACACAGTCGATCGCAGCAGTATCCAGCGGTGGTTGTAGAGGTTTAAAGAAGGTGATGTCTCTCTACTGGGCAATCCACGTTGTGGTAGACCATAGACGGCAGTGAGTGATGTGAATAAGGAGACCATTCATCAAATCATCCAAAATGACAGATGTGTAACGACACGACAGCTTCCTGAAATGGCTCTTTGGTCATTGGGTAGTGTAGTATCACTGGTACAGTGACTAGGGTGCAGAAAAATCTGTGCATGTTGGGTGCCTAGATTATTGACAAGAGAAATGAAAACGATGAGGAAAGATGTGTGCGAGGGTCTCATGAAGACCTTCACTGAAGAGTGGAAACAGTGTTTAGATGGTGTCATTACCCAGGATGAAAGATGGTTGTTTTTGTCCGAACCTGAGAGAAAAACCCAGTCCATAGAGTGGCGTCATCCGGCTTACCCCCGGAAGAAGAAACCAAGATTTTCACGAACAGCAGGCCGAAAGGTGATGGGTTCCTTCTTCTGGGATCAGTGTGGTCTCATTTTCATTGACTTTTTGGAACCTGGCTCCACAATGAACCGGGATCGTTGCTGTTTGGCAATTGACAAGCTGCGACGTGCCATCAAGATCCACAGACCACAGCTTCAGGGTCAGCTCATCAGACTACACCACGACAATGCCAAATCCCATACAGTCCTTATGACGCAGGAGAAAATCAGAAAAATGGGCAAGAAAGTTTTTCCTCATCCTCCCTAAAGTCTGGACTTGGCTTTGTCTGATTTTTAGCTCTTTGGTCGTCCGAAGGTCCACCTGCGTGGTAAAACATTTGATAGTGAGAAAGACCTTATTTTCTTCGTCAAGCGATGATGTAAAAGTCAATCCCCAGAATTATACCAAAGTGCATTTACATCATGGAAATAACGTTGGGCCAAATGCGTTACAGCTGATGGACGCTACATTGAGAGGGCCCAATGTATAGCTAAATGTTCCAAGTATATTCACAAAAAATTTCATTCTACTCCTGCAAAAAATAAAAAAAATTAGAGACGACTGTGCAAAACTTTTGAGCGCCCTTTGTAGTAAAATGGGAATTACACCCTGCCATGCACTTCACAGTCGTTTTCAGAGTAGGGATCTTAATATATATATATATATATATATATATATATATATATATATATATATATATATATATATATATATATATATATGTTTGAGAGGATCATTCCGTATATATATATCAAACAGCAGACCAAGAGGCCCGCCGAACTTTACCTTCCCATACGATGAAATGATCGCCGCTGTTCCCTGCCTTTCATTCCACGTCTCGAAGAGGGTGATAATTTAGCGCTACGAGTTCTCTTCGATTTGCCAGCCATCTCGTACTGAAAATGTTTTCCACTATCAAGAGTGGCAACCACATCCTTCAGGTTTACTACCGTGACATACACTGAGGTGACGAAAGTCATGGGATAGCGATATGCAAACATGCAGATGGCCGTAGTATCGCGTACATTGGGTATAAAAGGGCAGAGCATTGGCGTAACTGTCATTTGTGCTCAGGTGATTCATGTGAAAAGGTTGCCGAAGTGACTACGACCACACGATGGGAGTTAAATGACTTTGTACGTGGAACGGAAGTTGGAGCTAGCCGCATGAGACATTCTGTTCCGGAAATCGTTAGGAAATTCAAGATTCCCATATCCACAGTGTCAAGAGTGTGCCGAGAATTCCACACTCAGTCATTACCTCCTACCACGGACAACGCAGTGACCAACGGCCTTCACTTATTGACCGAGAGCAGCGGCGATTGCGTAGAGTTGTCAGTGCTAACAGACAAGCAACACTGCATGAAACAATGCATTAATCAATGTGGGTGTACGACGAACGGCGAAATCTGGCGTTAATGGGCTACGGCAGCAGATGACCGACGCGGATGCCTTTGCTAAAGGCACGACATGGTCTGCAGCTCGTCTCCTTGGCTCGTGATCATATCGGTTGGACCCTAAACGCCTGGTGAACTGTGGCTCGGTCTGATGAATCCCGATTTTAGTTGGTAAGAGCTGATTGTAGGGGCAGAGTGTGACGCAGACACCACAAAACTATGGACCCGACTTGTCAACAAGGCACTGTGCGAGCCGGTGGTGGCTCCATAGTAGCGTGGGGTGTGTTTACATGGAACGGACTGCGTCCTCTGGTCAAACCAAACACACAATTGACTGGAAATGGTTATGTTCGACCACTTGGAGATCCTCTGCAAGTATTTACGGACTTAATGTTCCCAAACAACGATGGAGTCTTTATGGATGACAATGAGCCGTGTCACCGGGCCACAGGTGTTCTCGATTGGTCTGAAGAATGTTCTGGACAATTCGAGCGAATAACTGGGCCACTCAGATCGCCTGACATTTATGGAATATTATCGAGAGGCCAGTTCGTGCACAAAATCCTGCACCAGTAACACTGTCGCAATTATGGGCGGCTATAGGGGCAGCATGGCTCAATATTTCTACACGGGACTTCGAACGAGTCCATGTCACGTGGAGCTGCTGCACTACGACGGGCCATAGGCAGTGTATTTAAGTGCATGCAATTTCTAACATGTAGGCACAAACCCAATACGTGATAACATCGCATTATCATCTAGCAGCCGGCCGAAGTGGCCGTGCGGTTAAAGGCGCTGCAGTCTGGAACCGCAAGACCGCTACGGTCGCAGGTTCGAATCCTGCCTCGGGCATGGATGTTTGTGATGTCCTTAGGTTAGTTAGGTTTAACTAGTTCTAAGTTCTAGGGGACTAATGACCTCAGCAGTTGAGTCCCATAGTGCTCAGAGCCATTTGAGCCATCATCTAGCAGACGCTACATAGATGGACAAATTTCGCAGAAATTGCTTTTTCTCAATCAATACGCAACTAATTTCTGATTTATGTATCTCCATATTTATAATAATTACCTGCGAGAACGTAAAGTATATTACTCATTTTTCTTTGTTTGTACTGCTTCTTTTTATATACGCTCGTGTCTCTTCATTTCTTTTTCTGTAACTGTTTCGTTTGGTTTGTGTGTTTGTGTGTTCGTGTGTGTGTGGGGGGGGGGGGGGGGGAGGGAGGGCGCACATCCTTACATCGCTAAGAATTTTACAAGTGTTTGTATTTCAAGTTTTTATTGACAGACAGTTTACCGCAAATTTCCTGTCTTATCAGAGAACTGAATAGATATATGCAGACAAGTAATGGATACATTTACTTTTATTGCTCTCAGTTGTTAATTAAACTATACTCCTTACAACGTTACATCTTTGCATTGCAGTACCAACAAATTGCTGAGCTCGCAACTCGAACAACATAACGAGCAATTAATTCATAGAATCTTTAAATAAACGTACCGCCATTAGCTGTATTGTTGTTTATTTAATTACGGCCCAGATTTCGCCCTTTTATGCCATTTTCAAGTGGCTCTGGCTCTGAGCACTATGGGACTTAACATCTTAGGTCATCAGTCCCCTAGAACTTAGATCTGCTTAAACCTAACTAACCTAAGGACATCACACACATCCATGCCCGAGGCAGGATTCGAACCTGCGACCGTAGCAGTCCCGCGGTTCCGGACTGCAGCGCCCAGAACCGCACGGCCACCGCGGCCGGCCATTTTCAAGTGATTGAGTTTATGTCATTAACATGTATTCCAGGACGTAAAGCTCAAAATTGTCCGTATTAAGAAAAATATTCGCTCCCCACGTAATGCTAGATGTAAAATCATCCTCTTGTAAAAAGATCAGTAAATAATGGTGGGAGCACGTAATATTTTGTAAAAATAGGTTTAATTTGGTTTATATACCAATATTTAGTGATCAACAATAGCGGGAGCGCGCCATATTTACTAAAAACAGGTTTACTTTGGTCTATATACCAACATTTATGATCTTTTTACAAGATGATGATTTTACGTCTGGCATTTCGTGGGGGCCGAATATTTTTCTTAACTCATAGCCAGTTTTGAATCTGATGTCCAGGAATATATGTTAACGACATAAACTCAATCACTTGAAAGTGGCATAAAAGGATGAAACTTAAGTAGTAATTAAATAAACACCAATACAGTCAAATGGCGGTGTATTCTTTTAAAAATTATTGTATGACTGATGTTCAACAACATCAAAAACTTTCAGTCATAGCAGTTTCAGTAACATCAGTAGTAATCGTTGATGCCTAAAGATAAACAGAACTGACTCGAAAGTCATCTCTGATTCTTGCTAGACAGTTGATATTCCACAGTCATAATAACTGGTTGTGGTACAAACATATGAGCTTCAGAATCAGTTTCGATTATTATGAAGGTAACTGATAAGTGTTTCTGACTTTGATTTCGTAATGGAAGGAAGAATAAGGTTCAAATGGTTCAAATGGCTCTGAGCACTATGGGACTTAACAGCTGTGGTCATCAGTCCTCTAGAACATAGAACTACTTAAACCTAACTAACATAAGGACATCACACACACCCTTGCCTGAGGCAGGATTCGAACCTGCGGCCGTAGCAGTCGCACGGTTCCGGACTGCGCGCCTAGAACCGCGAGAGAAGAATAAGGAAATATACTCATCTGAGCCGCGCACGAACTGATATCGATACCTTGGTGTTTCGTTCCCTAGCTGCGACTTCTCCAGCGCCTCGAGCGTGTCTTAAGAGCGCTCACAGCTCGCATTGAAAGTCTGTTTGCTGGGGGTTGTCTGTCTGCGAAGCAGTCTTTCTGGAACGCCGTGTGAGCATGCTAACCGTGGATGTCTGCTCGAGCCCTTTTGGATGGTAGATGTCTACTCTGGGGAGCGTGCTTATGTCTACTGCAGAGTCTCTCCCTCCCCTTCTCGCTGGAGGTAGACGACCACACCCTGGAGTTCCACTAGGCCTGTTTCCTGTTGCCTCGGTTGAGGGACGTGGTCACATACAGCGTCCATAATTCCCTTAGACCTGACACAGGAGTTACGGAGAACACCATTCTTGTGTGCAGTTAAGGACCCGCTTGCATTAAGCTGATTTGAACAGTACTGCGGGCCGTAGTTTTCACCGAAGGGGCGTTCAACACACAATACAACACATTTTTTTCTCGGCTAATTCCGCTTGAAAAAGTACGGAATTTGTTGTGGGAGATGCGGAATATTCCCGCTTCAGCCCCGTCAGTTTCACCAAATTCCGATTGGTGGCGGCACTATACGTAGCATGCAAAAGGACGTCTGTAACAGACGTGCGTTGCAAACACCCTCATTGAGTTTCTTTTGGCGGGAAACCAGGGGATCGCAGACTTTCATAGGCGCTTCCAGAATGTCTACGGAGAGCTGACAGTGAACAAAAGCACGGTGAGCCTTTTTGGCGAGGAGTAATCGTCATTGCAACAAGGTCGCGCAGTCCTGTCCCAATTTCCCGCGTGCTCGCCGGTTGTACACAGCTGTGTATCCTACAGTGTTGCAACGTGCGGACACTCTCGTTCGAGGTGGTCTGTGGATCGCAATCAAAAACCTTGCTCAACTGGACGTCTCTGTTGGTAGGGCTAACGCAGTCGTCCACCAGTTGGGGTTCTCAGAGGTGTGCGTCCGCTGGGTTCCTAGCCGCACTAACTGAAGACCATAAAGAGCAGCGAAGTACCATCTGTGCGGAACTGATTGCACGTTACGAGGCTGATGGTGACAACTTTTTGTCGAATATCGTCACAGGCGATGAAACATGGGAAACAAAACGGCCATTAAATGGCACCACATCACCTCTTTACAACTACATGGATACTCTGCAAACCACATTTAAGTGCTTGGCAGAGGTTTCATCGAACCACCTTCACAATTCTCTATTATTCCAATCTCGTATAGAGCGCGGAAAAAACGAACAACTGTACCTTTCCGTACGAGCTATGATTTCCCTTCTTTTATCGTTGTGATCGATCGTCCCTATGCAGTTCGGTGTCAACAAGATATTTTCGCATTCGGAGCAGAAAGTTGGTGATTGGAATTTGGTGAGAAGATTCCGTCGCAACGTAGTATTCTAAAATAGGACGGACAAGTGTATTGTAGGCAGTCTCCTTAGTGGGTCTGTTACATTTTCTAAGTGTCCTGCCAATAAGGCGCAGTCTTTGGTTAGCCTTCCCCACAACATTTTCTATGTGTTCCTTCCAATTTAAGTTGCTCGTAATTGTAATACCTAGGTATTAAAGCTGAATTCAGGGCTTTTAGATTAGACTGATTTATCGTGGAACCGAAGTTCAACGAGTTTCTTTTAGCACTCATGTGTATGACCTCACACTTTTCCCTATTTAGGGTCAACTGCCACTTTTCGCACCATTCAGATATCTTTTCTAGATCGTTTTGCCGTTTGTTTTGATCTTCTGATGACTTTATTAGTCGATAAACGACAGCGTCATCTGAAAACAACCGAAGACGGCTGCTGCGTTTGTCTCCCTAATCGTTTATATACACTCCTGGAAACTGAAATAAGAACACCGTGAATTCATTGTCCCAGGAAGGGGAAACTTTATTGACACATTCCTGGGGTCAGACACATCACATGATCACACTGACAGAACCACAGGCACATAGACACAGGCAACAGAGCATGCACAATGTCGGCACTAGTACAGTGTATATCCACCTTTCGCAGCAATGCAGGCTGCTATTCTCCCATGTAGACGATCGTAGAGATGCTGGATGTAGTCTTGTGGAACGGCTTGCCATGCCATTTCCACCTGGCGCCTCAGTTGGACCAGCGCTCGTGCTGGACGTGCAGACCGCGTGAGACGACGCTTCATCCAGTCCCAAACATGCTCAATGGGGGACAGATCCGGAGATCTTGCTGGCCAGGGTAGTTGACTTATACCTTCTAGAGCACGTTGGGTGGCACGGGATACATGCGGACGTGCATTGTCCTGTTGGAACAGCAAGTTCCCTTGCCGGTCTAGGAATGGTACACCGATGGGTTCGATGACGGTTTGGATGTAACGTGCACTATTCAGTGTCCCCTCGACGATCACCAGTGGTGTACGGCCAGTGTAGGAGATCGCTCCCCACACCATGATGCCGGGTGTTGGCCCTGTGTGCCTCGGTCGTATGCAGTCCTGATTGTGGCGCTCACCTGCACGGCGCCAAACACGCATACGACCATCATTGGCACCAAGGCAGAAGCGACTCTCATCGCTGAAGACGACACGTCTCCATTCGTCCCTCCATTCACGCCTGTCGCGACACCACTGGAGGCGGGCTGCACGATGTTGGGGCGTGAGCGGAAGACGGCCTAACGGTGTGGGGGACCGTAGCCCAGCTTCATGGAGACGGTTGCGAATGGTCCTCGGCGATACCCCAGGAGCAACAGTGTCCCTAATTTGCTGGGAAGTGGCGGTGCGGTCCCCTACGGCACTGCGTAGGATCCTACGGTCTTGGCGTGCATCCGTGCGTCGCTGCGGTCCGGTCTCAGGTCGACGGGCACGTGCACCTTCCGCCGACCACTGGCGACAACATCGATGTACTGTGGAGACCTCACGCCCCACGTGTTGAGCAATTCGGCGGTACGTCCAACCGGCCTCCCGCATGCCCACTATACGCCCTCGCTCAAAGTCCGTCAACTGCACATACGGTTCACGTCCACGCTGTCGCGGCATGCTACCAGTGTTAAAGACTGCGATGGAGCTCCGTATGCCACGGCAAACTGGCTGACACTGACGGCGGCGGTGCACAAATGCTGCGCAGCTAGCGCCATTCGACGGCCAACACCGCGGTTCCTGGTGTGTCCGCTGTGCCGTGCGTGTGATCATTGCTTGTACAGCCCTCTCGCAGTGTCCGGAGCAAGTATGGTGGGTCTGACACACCGGTGTCAATGTATTCTTTTTTCCATTTCCAGGAGTGTAGATAAGGAACAGCAAAGGACCTATAGCACAATGTTGGAGAACACCAGAAATCGCTTTTGTTGTACTCAATGACTTTCCGTCAATTACTACGAACTGTGAACTCTCTGACAGGAAATCACACATCCAGTCACATAACTGAGACGATATTTCATAAGCACGCAATTTCACTACGAGCCGCTTGTGTGGTACACTGTCAAAAACCTTCCGGAAATCCAGAAATACGGAATCGATATGAAATCCCTTGTCAATAGCATTCAACACTTCATGTGAATAAAGAGCTAGTTGTGTTTCACAGGAACGGTGTTTTCTCAACCCATTTTGACTGTGTGTCAGTAGACCGTTTTCTACGAGGTAACGCTCCTCCGAAGAATAAATTTAAATACGCACCCTCAGCCCGTGAGGTCGTGGGGACGGTCTTCTGCGACTCTGAACGGGTTATTCTGTTTGACATCCACACTTCTGATACAACTATCAGCTCTTAAGTGTACTGTGCTACCACCAGGACACTGAATAAACAACTTCAGCGTGTTCGTTGTCACAAAAATGCAAACTGGCTTCTACTTCTCCATGTCAACGCAAGAGCTCCCAATAGTGCGCGCACCCGAGAAGAGCTCACAAATATTAACTGAACTGTCCTTCATTATTCAACCAACAGCCCGGGTCTCGCACCTTCCTACTTCCAGCTGTGTAGCCCAATGAAGGATGCAACCCACGGAAAGCAGTACGTGGGTGATGTGGAGGTTATTGATGCAGCAAGACTTTGGCTCCGACATTGACCTGTAGAGTGGTACCACACGGGCATACGGGCCTTCCCAGTAAGGTGGTGTAAGGCCCTCGCACTGAATCGAGATCACGTCGAAAAACAGTGTTTTTTAGCCAAAAAAGTTGGGAATAACATGGAGTATTGCAATCTTGAATAAAACTAACCAACTTTCAGAAAAAATGTTTTGCGGCACTTATTGAACGCCCCACGTACATTTTGTAGGCAAACTTCAGTTTTGTCGTTCTCTCTATGAAGGATTTTCCTTTACCTTCTCTACTTGTGCTTGTATTTTCTAGGTTACCAGGCACCTCCACATTTTATGTCAGTTAACTTTGGGCGTTGAAGATATGCTGTATGTCTGCTACTGGTGTGTATATTTTGCAGGTGTAAATTTTTTAGTATCTTTCATTTAACTTTAAATGCTAAAGATCTCGATGTGTACACTACTGGTGTGTGTCTCTTGCAGATTTAGGTTTCTTTAACTTTTCTTCCTGTGGGTGAAACAGAGTGTTGTCTACACTGGTTTCCTCAGTCAGGATGAAACGGCCCATGTGTGGGTGTGTTGTAACTTTTCCGAATCTGCGATAACGATCGAAGCAGACGAAATGAATTAAAAACTGTGCTGTGGCGGGGTCTCGAGCCCAGAGCTCCTTGCTTGCTAAACAGAAATGCTAACCATTGCACCACCACAGCACGATGGTCAACAATGCTGTACAAACTACTTAAGCTGAGTGCCCTCCCCCAACACAAACGTCAATTCATTTTTCCCTTAATATTGTCACTACTGCTAGGGCGCTCAGATATTGGTAAGCACGCCAGCATTGGACGTAATGGGACGCCCTTGTACCATTGGTGATCTTATAGAATTTAAATTTATTCCTGTCAATGATTGGAGGCCCTAGTGCTACTGCCCATTTAATCGCTGACTAAATTAAAAGTATATGTCGTGTGTTTTTCAAAGTTCTCTGAACTGAAAAAGGTCTGGGGTGTGGGCCAAACACGAGCCAGTTACCGTATGTTGCCTCATTCACAGGCTTCAGCCTCATTACTTTACTGTACTATGTTCCTCTTACTACAAGAAAAAAAACAGTACACCTTAGAAGACGATGTCGATTTTAATTTCATGATGACATACGCCATCTGAGGAAAAGAAGAAGTACTGATAATGCTTTCAAGGTCCTCCACCAACACATAATGCAGTGGCATAACTACCAGAGCTCCATCTCTGTCTGCCCTTTAATGGGGAATGTTCACAGCCAGAACGCTGAGTGTGGCGCATACGTGGGAAGCAAGCAGGCGACGATGCAATGGAGGCGCACTTGTGCGTCCTACAGACAGCTGAGCGAGTCTGAAAGGGACCAAATTGTGGCCTTCCGAGTGGCGGGATGGTAATTCCAGAGAACTGCCACACAAGTGGGACGTGCTGCGTCAGTTGTGCGACGATGCTGTTATCAGTGGTCACGTGAACATTCTCACACCCATAGAGGAGGTTCTGGACGTCCACACAGTACAGACGCCTGCCAGGATCGTTGTACTACAACGGCGGCAGTGGCAGATTGTACAGCTGCCATTGCACAGATGAGGGGGCTGGTGAGCCCAGATGTGTCAACACGAACTGTTGCGAACCGGTCATCAGCAGTGGGATTACGGGCTCGCACACATACAGCCCGTCTTCCACTCACGCCAGCAGTATCGACTTGCATGGCTCGACTGGTGCCGTCAGACGGCCACTGGCAAACTGGAATGGCTCACGAAGGTGTTTAACGATGAAAGCAGAGTCTGTCCGCATGCAAGTGACGGTCGGTGGCAAATACATTCATGCTTATACTCGTAAATTAAGGATAACTGCAGAATCTGGTGCCACACAACGTGGCACTACAGAAAACAGGCGCTAATAGCATAGGCACGTAGGGAACACACACGACACAGATCTGTAAGTCCACAGTATTGGTGATAAGCTGAGAAAACCGTCCCGAAACACATGTGCTACAGAACGCCACTCTTTCCTGCGCGTGGACCGCGACATCAATATGGAATATGATCACCATTCAGATGTACATAGGTTGCACAACGGGTAGGCATACTCTGGATCAGGTGGTCGAGCAGCTGTTGCGGTATAGCCTCCCATTCTTGCAGCAGTGCCTGTCGGAGCTCCTGAACTGTCGTAGGAGTTTGAAGACGTGCTGCGATACGTCGACTGGGATCATCCCAGTAGTGCTCGATGGGGTTTAGGTCTGGATAACACGCAGGCCACTCCATTCCCTGATATCTTCTGTTTCAAGGTACTCCTCCACGATGGCAGCTCGGTGGGGCCGTGCGTTATCATCCATCAGAAGGAAGGTGGGACCCACTGCATCCCTGAAAAGGTGGACATACTGGTGCAAAATGACGTCCCGATACACCTGACCTGTTATAGTTCCTCTGTCAAAGACATGCAGGGGTGTACGTGCACCAATCATAATCCCACCCCACACCATCAAATCACGACCACCAGACAGGTCCCTTTCAAGGACATTAAGGGGTTGGTATCTGGTTCCTGGTTCACGCCAGATGAAAACCAGACGAGAATCACTGTTCAGACTATACCTGGACACGTCCGTGAACGTAACCTTGGACCACTGTTCCAATGACCATGTACTGTGTTCTTGACACCAGGCTTTACGGGCTCGCCTGTGACCAGGGCTCAGGGGAATGCAACTTGCAGGTCTCCGGGCGAATAAACCATGTCTGTTCAGTAGTCTGTAGACTTTGTATCTGGAGACAGTTGTTCCAGTGGCTGTGGTAAGGTCCCGAGAAAGGCTACTTGCAGTACTCCGTGGTCGTCTGCGGGCACTGATGGTGAGATATCGGTCATCTTGTGGTGTTGTTCACTGTGGACGTCCTGTACTTTAGCGCCTGGACACGTTTCCTGTCTGCTGGAATCGTTGCCATAATCTTAAGATCACAGTTTGAGGCACACGGAGGGCCTGTGCTACGACCTGCTGTGTTTGACCAGCCTCCAGTCGCCCTAGTATTCTACTTCTCATAACGCCATCAATATGTGTTCTCTGAGCCATTTTCAACACACAGCCACCATTACCACGTCTGAAAACGTCTGCACACTTACTCGCTGCACCGTACTCTGACATGCACCAACACACCTCTGCGTATGTGGACTGCTGTCAGCGCCACCGTGCGACGACCGCAGGTCAGATGCACCGCATGGTCATACCCAGAGGTGATTTAAACCCGCAAACCGCCGACCAGAGCGTTGTTTCACCATGTATCAGCATTATCCTTCATTTATGAGCATGAGTGTATGATGTACACCACGTGAGCACTGTCTCGTAAAGTGCATTCGTAGGACGCTCACTGGTCCCATCGCAGGCCTTGTGGCCTGGGGTGCCGTAGGCTATAATTCTCGTTCACATTTGGTGTTTTTGGATGGCTTGCTAACCAGTGCTCGGTACGTGCAGAATGTTATTAGTCCCTTTCTTTTACCGTTCTTGCTAAAGGGAGGTGATGTTTCTCAAACAACTAATGTTCACCAAAATACTGCCACTGTCACTCAACACGCTCTGTGCAAGAACTGCAGCAGCTTCCCTCGCGATGATGGTCTACGGACTTGACTCCAGACGAGCACGTGTGGGACATTGTGGGATGACAAGTGACTCGTGCGACTCGCCAATCGATAACTCTTAGGGAACTACGTGAATAGGTTGAGCGGGCTATACCACGTACTAATCCGGATGTTCAATCACGGCTCAATATCTGGTACCTCATAATCGCTTCATCTACATCTACATTTATACTCCGCAAGCCACCCAACGGTGTGTGGCGGAGGCCACTTTACGTGCCCCTGTCATTACCTCCCTTTCCTGTTCCACTCGTGTATGGTTCGTGGGAAGAACAACTCCCGAAAAAGCCCCCGTGCGCGCTCGAATTTAACATTCGTGATCTCCTCGGGAGGTATAAGTAGGGGGAAGCAATATATTCGATAGCTCATCCAGAAACGCACCCTCTCGAAACCTGAACAGCAAGCTACACCTCGATGCAGAACGCATCTCTTGAGGTCTGCCACTTGAGTTTGCTAAACATCTCCGTAACGCTATCACGGTTACCAAATAACCCTGTGACGAAACGCGCCGCTCTTCTTTGGATCTTCTCTATCTCCTCCGTCAACCCGATCTGGTATGGATCCCATACTGATGAGCAATACTCAAGTATTGGTCGAACGAGTGTTTTGTAAGCCACCTCCTTTGTTGATGGACTACATTTTCTAAGGACTCTCCCAATTAATCTCAACCTGGCACCCGCCTTACCAACAATTAATTTTATGTGATCATTCCACTTCAAATCGTTCCGTACGCATACTCCCAGATATTTTACAGAAGTAACTGCTACCAGTGTTCGTTCCGCTACCATATAATCATACAATAAAGGATCCTTCTTTCTATGTATTCGCAATACATTACATTTGTCTATGTTTAGTGCCTATCCGCTGCAGATCTTCCTGCATTTCGCTGCAATTTTCTAAGGCTGCAACTTCTCTGTATACTACAGAATCATCCGCGAAAAGCCGCATGGAACTTCCGACACTATCTACTAGGTCATTTATATAATTGTGGAAAGCAATGGTCCCATAGCACTCCCCTGTGGTACACCAGAGGCTACCTTAACGTCTGAACGTCTGTAGACGTCTCTCCATTGAGAACAACATGCTGTGTTCTGTTTGCTAAAAATTCTTCAATCCAGCCACACAGCTGGACTGATATTCCGTAGGCTCTTACTTTGTTTATCAGGCGACAGTGCGGAACTGTATCGAATGCCTTCCGGAAGTCAAGGAAAATGGCATTTACCTGGGAGCCCGTATCTAATATTTTCTGGGTCTCTTGAACAAATAAAGCGAGTTGGGTCTGACACGATCGCTGTTTCCGGAATCCATGTTGAGTCCTACAGAGTACATTCTGGGTTTCCAGAAATGACATGATGGCTTGGCTCTGAACACTATGGGACTCAACTGCTGTGGTCATCAGTCCCCTAGAACTTAGAATTACTTAAACCTAACTATCCTAAGGACATCACACACACCCATGCCCGATGCAGGATTCGAATCTGCGACCGTAGCAGCAGCGCGGCTCCGGACTGGAGCACCTAGAACCGCGCGGCCACCACGGCCGGCGAAATGACATGATACGCGAGCAAAAAACATGTTCTAAAATCCTACAACAGATCGATGTCAGAGATATAGGCCTATAGTTTCGCGCATCTGCACGACGACCCTTCTTGAAAACTGGGACTACCTGTGCTCTTTTCCAATCATTTGGAACCTTCCGTTCCTCTAGAGACTTGCGGTACACGGCTGTTAGAAGGGGGGCAAGTTCTTTCGCGTACTCTGTGTAGAATCGAACTGGTATCCCGTCAGATCCAGTAGACTTCCCTCTGTTGAGTGATTTCAGTTGCTTTTCTATTCCTTGGACACTTATTTCAATGTCAGCCATTTTTTCGTTCGTGCGAGGATTTAGAGAAGGAACTGCAGTGCGGTCTTCCTCTGTGAAACAGCTTTAGAAAAAGGTGTTTAGTATTTCGGCTTTACGCGTGTCATCCTCTGTTTCAATGCCATCATCACCCCAGAGTATCTGGATATGCTGTTTCGATACACTTACTGATCTAACGCAAGACCAGTACTTCCTAGGATTTTCTGTCAAGTCGGTACATAGAATTTTACTTTCGAATTCACTGAACGCTTTACGCATAGCCCTCCTTACGCTAACTTTGACATCGTTTAACTTTGGTTTGTCTGAGAGGTTTTGCAGTGAACCTCTCTTTGCTTTCGCAGTAGTTTCCTAGCTTTGTTGTTGCACCACGGTGGGTTTTTCCCATCCCTCACTAGCTTGTGCTAGTGTTCTGGAAATGTAATCATTTCCCCGCGCGGGATTAGCCGAGCGGTCTAAGGCGCTGCAGTCACGGACTGTGCGGCCGGTCCCGGCGGAGGTTCGAGTCCTCCCTCGGGCTTGGGTGTGTGTGTTTGTCCTTAGAATAATTTAGGTTAAGTAGTGTGTAAGCTTAGAGAGTGATGACCTTAGCAGTTAAGTCCCATGGTCAGCACCTTCACCATTTCGAGATCCTAGCTCTCTCACATTTCATGAATTCTTCGAAATGGAGAAAGCCTTCGAACAGGCATCTACCTCCAATTCCAATAATCAGCAATTTATGTAAATATCGATTAACAATATTGGTAAGTTACTTCATGTAGTCATCAAATTACAGGTAGCGGTGGCAGTATTTTTTTTTAGTGCGAATGCTTTTCCGTCGGTCCGCATCTTCTGTGAAACTGCAGTCCTGTACAGGCAATTCTTTTTAAATTTATGTCGTGACATGAGAGCTGCTTCCTCATGTCACTGTCTAATCACAGCACTTCCGGATACTTGTTTTTACCTGATGGTGGGACTGAATGGTATCTGCGACGGAAACCGTGTAAAAAGACAATCACACAAGCCACGGACACCGTGCCTGCAGCTCACCTGACGCATCGTGTTGATCTTCCTTTGTTTAATTAAGAGAACAGCGTCACGAAAGGGAATACCTCTCTCTTAATTAAAGACCTTGCACTGTGTGTTTGTTCGACGTAACAAGAATTACTCTACAGGCTTTTCAGATGTAGGTTACCAAAGAAAAAAAAGATAAGGAAGCATAAAAAGTGAAACAGAAGGAGAGCTCGCGAAATGGTTCATTGATGACTTTAATCGTAATTTCTAGTCATGTTTTGCTTCCGTATTTAGTGCTAATGCAAGGACCCTCTTCACGGATGAGTGTTTCTTTTTCTGGTGGCAGTAACTGAATGAGGAAATTGGATAATTTTTTTATTTCGTGAATCTCGGTTGCACTGATACAAAATTCAGCTGTAGTGGTTACTGGTTTCGGGCTGACACACCCATCCTCAAACCACATACGTTGCTATTAATCGTAATTATTTGCAGAACGCGGTGCCAAAAAGGCCCAGCGAAGTGTATAGTTTAATCATTTTTGATAATTCGGGGCCACAGGCGTAATATATTTCTTTAAAGTCAGTATCGCCATTAGGCTGTTGTTTATTTACAGTGTTACATTACACTTGCGTCAAAATGGTGTACCCAGTAATAAAACAAAGCAGTAGGCTCTGCCAGAAATATCGACTCTTAGGCAATGTGTCTAATAGTGTGTTTTAATAAGTCAGTGTGCCATATTAGGCAATTCATAACACTAAAAACACTTGATAATGGCATTTTGAAGCCGAAATCGTGACTGTGTAAGTGTAATGTAACATTGAAAATAAACAACAATCTAATGGCGGTACTGACTTCAAAGAAATATAGAGCGGCCGACAAGTACCCCCTCATTGATCTTTGACTATCCGTCCGTTGCTACTGGTAAACACTGGTCGTTTCAGTCAGTAGCAACGAATAGTCTAAGATGAATGAGGATACTTGTTGGCCACTATATACTTTGTGCCTTTTGACACCGTACTCTACGGATATTTATGGTTAATAGTAAGGTGTGTGGTATGAGAATTCTTGTGTCAGCCCAAAACTGGTAACCATTACAGCTCAATTTTATGTCAAAGTGAGAGGACGGAATAAGAAAAATATCCAATGTTCTCAGTACTGAAGAACTAGGTGGGGCTTACCATCCCGTGGCAACATGCCTCGAATAAACAAGCAAGTGAATGGAACTCTGTATAACTCTAATAGCCTAGTCATGATATTTGGTTCGTGGGGTGTTCAACTTCGTGGTTATCTTTTCATTGTCGACTCTCGCCAGATTCGCGGATGACGACGAGGACAACATAAACAGTCAATCCCCAGGCGGAGAAAATCACCGACCGGGTCGGGAATTGAATGGCTCTGAGCATTATGCGACTTAACTTCTGAGGTCATCAGTCGCCTAGAATTTAGAACTAGTTAAACCTAACTAACCTAAGGACATCACACACATCCATGCCCGAGGCAGGATTCGAACCTGCGACCGTAGCGTCGGGAATTGAACTCGGACCCTACGATCCAGAGGCAGGAACGCTATCCACTATTCCACGAGCTGCGGACTGTGTTACCCTCTAATTCTCTGTTACTCTCTACTTTTGTTTGTATGTATGTATGTATGTGTGTGTGTGTGTGTGTGTGTGTGTGTGTGTTAAAACGTCATGGTCATGTCTCCATCTCCCATGTCTATGAATGCATATACAGGGTGAACCACAACTCCACTGGCAAACTTTCGGTGGTGGTAGTATCAACCAAAACAACAAGAAAATGTCCAGTAAAGATGGTCTCTAAAAGGCTTTAATTGAGAGCTGTGAGCACTTGTTCATCTTTGCTATTGTTAGACACATCTCTTCTACTGAAAGCTCTTTGCTTTTCGTATTTAGAGGTACGGTAGTATGAACCAAAATAGGAAACAAACGTCGAGTAAAAAGGGACTCTGAAGTTCCTACCTTACAGCTATGAGCCCAACTTCGCTAATGAGAAACACATTCTACTGCACAGGTGCTAATAGCTCTTGAGGTATGCATTTTAAAGCCCATGTATACCATCTATATTTTTTTTCTTGTTTCAGTCCATACTGCCACCTCTTAAAGTTTGTTGGTGTTCCAGTTCAGCCGGTATATGTCTCGTCACCGCCATTGATCAATCGTCCAATGTTGCCTCAGCAATTTGCTTACCGATCTTGCGCAGACGATGATCAGCTTTTCGTAACTGCAGTATAAACTGCGACGTTGGAGAGTAGGTATAAACTCTGTAGTTACAAGCACGAAGAAGTTGCAATATTTCTCAACAACGCCGAATGCTAATTTTCTATACTTTTAACCTTTCCGCGTCCTCTTCGCCTCTCTGTCTTTAACCCGTATTAATATTCTACTTAACTGCATTTTAGTGGGCTACTACGATTTTCCTAATTCCTAACGACTCCTTGTAAGTGAACGTTGAGTGATAAGAGCGAGGCACGCACATGTCACAAACAGAGTCCTGCCCGCAACTTGGTTGTGGCTGCTATTCGGTTGCGTAATTGATGTCCAATTAGTCGTAATGACGCGCTCACGTAAGGCATTCGCAACCCGGCTCCCCTTCCACATGCGGAGGGACAGACGGCACAATAGTTCCCGTGTCCTGTCCTCTCTCGGAATAGCAAGAAACTTCTCGACTGCAGAGCTACACAAAGCTTAAACGTACAAAGTAGTTACGAGCATCACAGTTAGGGTTCGGACTGCATCTACGATGCAACATATCATCAGTAGGTGGCTTAAATTCTTGTCAATCAAAAGACATACACACATAACTGTAACAAGTCGCTCTTATTTATTTTAATAGTTTAAGGGACACACCGCCATTTGATTGTTTTATTGTATATTTAAATACAACCCAGGTTTCAGCCTTTTATGCCGTTTTCAAGTATTTGATTTTATGTCTTTAACATGTGTTGCGGGACACTTGCCAACTTAGAGGTTGACAACGTATTACGTGTTCTGCAATATACACTACTGGCCATTAAAATCGCTACACCAAGAAGAAAAGCAGAAGATAAACTGGTATTCATTGGACAAATATATTATACTAGAACTGACATGTGATTACATTTTCACGCAATTTGTATTCAGAAATCAGTACCCAGAACAACCACCTTTGGCCGTAATAAAGGCCTTGATACGCCAGGGCATTGAGTCAAACAGAGCTTGGATGGCGTGTACAGGTACAGCTGCACATGCAGCTTCAACACGATACCACAGTTCATCAACAGTAGTGACTGGCGTATTGTGACGAGCCAGTTGAGAAATCTGAAAAATCTGCTGGCCAGGGCAGCAGTCGAACATTTTCTGTATCCATAAAGGCCCGTGCAGGACCTGCAACATGCGGTCGTGCATTATCCTTCTTAAATGTAGTGTTTCGCAGGGATCGAATGAAGGGTAGAGCCACGGGTCGTAACACATCTGAAATGTAACGTCCACTGTTCACAGTGCCATCAATGCGAACAAGAGGTGACCGAGACGTGTAACCAATGGCACCCCATACCATCACGCCGGGTGATACGCCAGTATGGCGATGACGAATACACGCTTCCAATGTGCGTTCACCGCAATGTCGCCAAGCACGGATGCGACCATCATGATGCTGTAAACAGAACCTGGATTCATCCGAAAAAATGACGTTTTGCCATTCGTGAACCCACGTTCGTCGTTGAGTACACCATTGCAGGCGCCCCTGTCTGTGACGCAGTGTCAAGGGTAACCGCAGCCATGGTCTCCGAGCTCGTAGTCCATGCTGCTGCAAACGTCGTCGAACTGTACGTGCAGATGATTGTTGTCTTGCATACGTCTCCATCTGTTGACTCAGGGATCGAGACGTGGCTGCACGATCCGTTACAGCCATGCGGATAAGGTGCCTGTCATCTCGACTGCTAGTGATACGACGCCGTTGGGATCCAGCACGGCGTCCGTATTGCCCTCCTGAACTCAACGATTCAATATTCTGCTAACAGTCATTGGATCTCGACCAACGCGAGCAGCAATGTCGCGATAGGATAAACCGCAAACGCGACAGGCTACAATCAGACCTTTATCAAAGTCGGAAACGTGATGGTACGCATTTCTCCTCCTCACACGAGGCATCACAACAACGTTTCACCAAGCAACGCCGGTCAACTGCCGTTTGCGTATGAGAAATCGGTTGGAGACTTTCCTCATGTCAGCACGTTGTAGGTGTCGCCACCGGCGCCAACCTTGTGCGTGCTCTGAAAAGCTAATCATTTGCATATCACAGCAGTTTCTTCCTGTTGGCTAAATTTCGCGTCTGCAGCATGTCATCTTCGTGGTGTAGCAATTTTAATGGTCAGTAGTATATGTTAAAGACATGAAATCAAACACCTGAAAAAGGCATAAAAGGCCGAAACCTGGATTGTATTTAAACAAACAGTAAAACAATTAAATGGCGATGTGTTCCCTCAAAAAATTCTGTATGATTTTTGCTCAGCAACATCACAAAATTTTTATTTACATTTCTTGTAAAAGTTTCGGAAGATTATAGCGCCACCAACACGTAGACTTACTTAAATTAACGTGAAATTGATGTCATATACATAAAACTTGTTGCCACAAATAATATACTTGTAAACTATCTATCGTATTTTAATTAAAATAAACCTACTTGGTGGTGGTATACTTCAAAATGTGCAGTCGAAACTTTATTGAAAATGACTGGATAGCTATTTGTGCTTTCCTGTTTACTCTGCCTGAAAAAAAAGGTAAGCGCCCAGAAGACATGTTCGGAGATCTGTGTACGAGGGGTGATTTCAAAAGTCCTGCACACTGCGCATGTTCGACCGTTACCGTAACGTGATGAAGCCAGACATTAGGCATGACAGTCGTATGTTTCTTTGGTCTTTCGCATGGTTATGTCATAAGTAATACAGTTTTAAAATGGCAGCTGAAACCGAGTCAGGTCGGATTACACGTAGCGACTAGCGTTCCTGCATCAAAATGGAACTCCTACGTGTAAAGAAACCAACGTAAATCTACAACAGTTTGAGATACAGATGTGTTGAAATAATGTTTTGGATCGTAGCACACTAACACGATGGTCTACTCGTTACCGTCAAGGTTGGGTAAGCTCTGAAGACAACCCAAGATATGGGAGATCTGCTATATACTACACCTGTGTTAATGATATTTTGATAGAGGGTCGACGAAAAATTTGTGAGGAAATTGTGTTTGAAGCCAGAATGTCTGTTACTTCAGTTTAAAGAATCATACCTGGAAAGCTAAAGAAGACCGATGTTTTAAACATTTTTGGAAGTTTACTGTCAATTGCCGTTAAATAATGTATAAATGCATATTTGAACCATCAGCTGTTTTTATTTTACACCCACACATCTACAGGTTTCGGTCTTGGACCATCATCACGGAAGAAGGGTTAAAATGGCTTAAGCTTAGTCATTACTTAAAATGTGTTGTGCATGCCATGAATGTAAATTTATGACACAGAACTTTAAGAGTCAACATACGAATACTAAATGTATACAGAGGAGTACACTGCTGGCTTTTAAAGTTCTGTGTCATATATTTAGATTCATGGCATGCACTACACATTTTAAGTAATGGCTAATGTAGTATGATGGCTTAAGCCATTTTAACCCTTCATCCGTGAAGATGGTCCAAGACAGAAACCGGCAGATGCTTGGGTGTAAAATAAAAATAGCTGATGGTTCAAATATGCATTTTACACATGACAGAAATTGATGTCAGGTGGATTCCGCATCATCTGAGTGAAGAACAGAAAGCAGGCCGTGAAAGAATCGTGGAAGAACTACTTCGGAGTTGTCGAACAGAAGGAGAAATTTTTCTGAAAAGGAGTGTTGCACTTTATGAAACTCGGATACGAGATTTTGAGCCGGAACTGAAGTCTCACTCCTCACAGTAGAAAAGTTCTGATCTACAAGACCGAAAAAAAAAAAAAAATCGCCGCCAACAATCGAAGGTGAAACTGATTATGATCTTTGCGTGTGGCGTGAATGGGATCATAGGTAGAAATAGAGTGGACCTCGATAACAGGTGCGTTGCTACAATTTTTTTTTGCAAAAAATGTTTCGCGCCCGAAAATTCGTCAAAGAAGGCCTGACATGCTTGTAGCCGTTGTTCTCGTTTTGCGCGATAATGCAAGGCCGCATACTATCTTATCAGTGAGAAAAACGCTCGACAAATATGGATGGTAAATCCTTCCCCGCGCACCAAACGGTCCTGATATGAGCCCACCAGACTTTGATTTGTATACCAAACTAAAGGACTAAGTCCGTGGAAAATGTTTTGATACAATAAATGAATCTTCCAGTGAGGTGGCTTGAGTATGCAGGGAGATCAACAGTGAAGGCTCCCTATCCGGAATACAGAAGTTTCCAAAACGTTGGGCAGCTATCATAAGCAAGAATGGAAATTATATTGAAGGCCTGTAAAGGTATTTTGTAAAATAAATCACTTCTTTCAATTCTGTCTTACTGTATGCAGATGTTTTGCTATGACTCTCGGACGTTAGCACACTATCCAAGGAAATGTAAATGATTGGAGATGCAGTTCTGTGTGACAGGTGGAATGGCAACTAGAAAGTATTAGTATTGTTCGTGTTTACTGCTGTTAACAGGTCTGGTGAGATGTGTAAGGAGCGTGAACTGTGCTAGATTTTTTGTGCTGTCATCGCCACTGTAGATTCTTGTACCGTGGGAAGCAAGGAGAGGATGTTGTTTGGTGGCCAGTATCCTCTTACTATAACACAACTGCAGACATGTATTAACAGAGCTCTTTATTCATAAGAACAAGAACTATTACTTATCTTTAAGCTAGTCGATATGTTGTGATACAAGCTCTTCTGTAACACTCCATGTAAGCCTCACTGCTGATGAAGTACAAGTCCCGCTATAAACACTACACTGGTCACTACGTTCAGCCTGAAACTGAGACTTGATTGCGACTGTGACTGTAACTCTCACTAGGGTTGCAACTCTGACTACGAATGACTGTGACTGATTGGGCCTCCAGTCTACGGCGGTGACCTAAATACTGGCAGTCGAGAGGGCGTTGTCGGCGTGTTGCTTGTGAGTCTGTCTTTGGCCTCTCTCCTGACAGGCGCAATCGATTCAGCGCCTATTATCGATCTTCTTCCAACCTCTTTGCCGACCAGTGTGCTGACGACAGCTTACCCTATCACAGATTTTGAGCGATCACTGTGGAGGACAGGGAAATGCCATGTACTCGTGTGACACAGCGTTATCAGCACCTGACAAGAGTTTGAAAGGGACCACCATCGTGAGTCTCCACTTGGATGGCTGGCTCGCTGTAGGTCTACATGCAAAGGTGAGGGCAGGCTTGCTCGTCGCCAACTGGTCGACCACGTCTCACGACCACAAGGAAGGATCGCTATATTGTGTGCTAAGCACTTCATAAAGGCTTCACATCTGCGCCCACCATCTGAGAACAAGTACTGCACTCACTGCACCATTCTTTGTCATCCGAGACTGAGACTAGTAGCAGTTGGACTAGGGAATAAATGTCCCATGCGGAGGCTGCCGCTAACACTGCAGTGCAAACGCCTGCGTTTGGAGTAGTGCCACGACAGCTAAGCATAGACTACTGACGTCTTGCGTCGCATTGTGTTCCGCGACGAAATGCACCACTTCTCCAATACCCCTGCTGAACATCACCAGCGAGTGTGGGTAAGACCTCGGTACAGGTCGCATGTTTTTAAGACGCACAGCAGCGTTATCCCTGGCGTTCTGGTGTAGCGAGTCATCGGGTGTGACTTTACATCGCGGAAGGTAGTGGTTCAAATGGCTCTGAGCACTATGGGACTTAAATGCTGAGGTCATCAGTCTCCTAGAACTTAGAACTACTTAAACCTAACTAACCTAAGGACATCACACACGTCCATGCCCGAGGCAGGATTCGAATCTGCGACCGTAGCGGTCGCGCGGTTCCAGACTGTAGCGCCTAGAACCGCTCCGCCATCCCGGCCGACCGAAGGTAGTGGTAGAGGGAAAATGGTACGTCATAGGCACAGTGCGATGCGTTGCCTTGGAAAACGTATGCACGTATGTGAACTCGTGTTAAATCTTACAACTGTGTGAAGTATTATCAAAGAAGTTCTGTGGTGCTCGGGAAATGTTGATTAGTGTCTAGGAACGTTGCTGTGAACATTAATGGTAGACTGGCTCTAGAAATCGTATCCCTGATTATGTGATTTTGTGAATATAAGATAATCAGGTGGCATCCTACTATTACACAATTCTCATTTTACTTACGTTGAGACTTTTTGTCATTCTGTTATTAGTGTTCACCGCATGCATGTTAGCGTCTGCGGCCGGCGATGAAGAAACCAATCAGGACATAGACAACAAGTCGTCTTTACAAGACAACAAGTAAGCAAATTTCCTCCATTTGTAGCAGAAGAATTGGGCACGGATATTGCAATCAGAATCCACCACGTATCTTGCACCTGATGCAAGTGTTACATTCGTAAATGCCACAGTCTGGGAAACGAAGGTTACATTTCGCATCCCTTGTGCGCGAATGTTACAGATGACTTAAAGATCACATGTTTCCGCATACCCGCAGTTACCGGGCGTTGTTGAAAATGACAGAAAACATGCCAACTAGCGGAAACGATCGAGGCAAAGTGGTATGTTGTCCGCACTAAGTTACAGGTCTGCTGTACCCTCTTGGACTATGTGCTAGACGTTAGCGCTTCGAACACTGAGAGAGAAGGCATTTGTTCAAGAGACAATGAGCAGTCAACTCCATTCGTCGTAGGAAGGTCGGTAATAAGCAGAATGCAGTATCAGCTTTACCGTAGAGAAGTATTTGCGTCGAATCCACTTATTCCGCAGTTCATACACGCGCTTGTGGAGTATTTGCGTTAGATTTCTAATACCTGCGTTAAATATTTTGACATCCGGGCACCCCTTTCACTAACGCTGCTTCAACCGATTAAAAAAAAGATTAAAATGGCTCTGAGTACTATGGGACTCCACTGCTGTGGTCATAAGTCCCCTAGAACTTAGAACTACTTAAACCTAACTAACCTAAGGACAGCACACAACACCCAGCCATCACGAGGCAGAGAAAATCCCTGACCCCGCCGGGAATCGAACCCGGGAACCCGGGCGTGGGAAGCGAGAACGCTACCGCACGACCACGAGCTGCGGGCGCTTCAACCGATATAACAATGGCGAACATGTAACCGAACGAGACAAGGCAGTGATGAAAAAGAAGAAGAAGATGGTGGTGGTGTGGTGGTCGTGGAGGAGGAGAAGAAGAAGAAGAATACCTGCGCTAAATGTTTCCGAAAGAAGGAAAGATCGTGAAAATTGATTTTGAGTTCCGTAATTTGTGGTAGAGAATATGGATTGAAAGTAAATCGAAGAAAGACGAAAGCAATGAGAAGTAGCAGAAGTAAGAACAGCGATAAACTTAACATCAGGATTGATGATCACGAAGTAGATGAAATTAAGGAATTCTGCTACCTAGGCAGCAAAATATGTCGTAATGGGCGGAGCAAGGAGGACATCAAAAGCAGACTAGCACTGGCAAAAAGGACGTTACTCGCCAAGAGAAGTCTACTAGCATCAAAATTAGGCCTTGATTTGAGGAAGACATTTCTGAGAATGTACGTTTGGATGTATCGAAAAATGAGAACAGAACAGAATCGAAGCATTTGAGATGTGGTGCTACAGACTAATGCTGAAAATTAGGTGGACTGGTAAGGTAAGGAAGGAGGAGGTTCTGCCTAGAATCGAAGAGGAACGGAATATGAGGAAATCACTGACAAGAGGAAGGGACAGGACGAAAGGACATCTATTAAGACAACAGGGAATAACTTTAGTGGTACTGGAGGGAGCTGTAGAGGGAAAAAACTGTAGAGGAAGACAGAGATTGGAATGCAACCAGCAAATAATTGAGGACGTAGGTTGCAAGTGCTACTCTGATATGAAGAGGTTCGCATAGGACCGTAATTCTAGGCGGGCAGCATCAAACCAATCAGAAGACTCGTCACACAAAAAAAAAAAAGTAGGCAGAATTCCACCTAGCCTTTGTCAACCCAGTAAGCATAGTTGAAGCTTTGGGGAAATGAGTTCTTATGTAGAATGGATGCTCTTTCTAATCAACCCTAGGTTTTTATCAGAATAACAAAGAGATCGCTGAGCAATTCTGATGGCTTTGTTAATCTGGGCACCCCATGCCATTCAAGTGTCCTGGTGGCGTTATGAGTATGTAGTCAACGTTCTTCTACGCTGCTCACATTTGTTCTCAATTAACAAATAACGCTGTGAAATCACTTTGTCAAAAATATGTGGCTCAATTACTGACTATGTTGATATTACTTAAACTCTGTCGTTGTTGGCTACATCATTTATCTTTGACAATCCGGCTTATCATTCAACCTAAGGCCTTCTGTCATTTGAAGCATGGTGTATATTAGAGATGGGCAAAACTGTTCTTTTCAGAGATCGGATCAGAACTGTTCACTCCCTGAAATGAATTAGCTCTTTTTCATGACTCACCACTCATTTACAATAGAAAATAAATCGAAGGCACATTGCCCTTTAAACTTGGTTTATTCCACTACTATACCTGTATTTTGATCTTATTTGATCCTATTTTGAAGTAACACAGATAATGAGTAAGAATTTTGTATTGTTTATTGAAATTTCCACGATATGACAAAGTTTTTGATTATTGATTTATTTTGCACTATCGTGGTTTTTTGGGTGATCGGAAAATGTTGTAACTTCAGATTTACATTAACAATATATTTGGCTACAATGTATTAAAATTTCATTAACCTCATACAAATACATCGCAAGCCATATATTTTTAAAGTGAACGTTTCCTTCCGAAGACGCCTAAAATCGCAAAATCCGTACCAGAATAAGAAAAAAACTATAAATTTGACTGTAAAACGAAAGTGCTGCATATAGCCTTACGCAGAATAAAACAAGGAAAATATTGGTATATCACATTTTGCGATACGTTTATCGGTTCGCTCGTAATTAAAGCGTAAATTCGAGTGTGCATAATAAAAATTCTATAGTAAGAGGAGTCGTCAGGAACCTAATCTAATCAGTTTAAACAAATAAAAATAAAATAAAAACAAATGATGTATACATAACATAATAATGTAATATACGTAGCGGTATTACTACGAAGAACAATATCCAGTAGAGACGAACTCCGATGCAGAGCCGCTGAGTCGAGCAGGTCGAGCCGCGAGCTGTATTACTGCGTGAGCCGAGACCGCAGAGACCAGAGTGACACCTGAGTCGCTTTGCTCAACGCTCTGGCTAGAGTCGAGACGGTGGAGTGAGCGTTGAGCGGGCGAGTTCCGAGGGTGGGGGGAGCGGTGAACTCACCCGCTCCGAGACAAATCGTCTGTTCTCTTGCGAGCAGGTTGTTGCAAGTAGTTCCTATGTTATCCGCTAGGTGGCTCTCTGTCCTGTTGCTCGCATCAACTGCCCAGAGGGCAGGACGTGCGACTGAAACGATCGCCGACAGAGTGCGATGCGAAGTCAAGCTGCGCCAGACACTGCGCGCGGCAGACGACGCACGGAGACGGCACGGCATATGTGAAACACAAAATCCAATGGGGCACTGCACAATGCAGGCAGCCAAGGTAGAAGCAGGGCAGAGGCCGGCGCTGGCTGTGTTGTGTGGCGTGCACTGTGCTGTGACCAGCAGAGGCGCCGCTGATATGCTCCGTCTCTCTCTCTCTCTCTCTCTCTCTCTCTCTCTCTCTCTCTCTCTGCCGTCGGAAACGTTTGGAGCTACCGTTCTTTTTTTCTGAATCACTGATTGTTCACTCCTTTGAAAGATTCAACTCTATGAATTAGTTCAAGAGTGCGTCCCCCATCTCTAGTGTATATGGGCGTATGCCTTACCTTTTCGCTCAGTTATTAATGCCAGAAACTAACCTCGTTCCGAGACACTGTGGTGCATGCTACTGAAGGATGGAAATGAAGTGCTGTTTTCACGTCCCACCACAAACACGGATGCACGTCCCTTCGTGAAAAGATGCTTTAATTTTTGTAGGGTTCAGTAATTTGTTTATGATCGTAAACAAATTGATTCTTTCCTATTTCCATTTTCGCTTAACAATTTCACGTGTATGGTCCTTGATGTTCAACAGCCTTGTGAGAAGATACACCTTAACAGTCGGATTCGTTATATTTCGTTGCGTAACTTTCGTGTTGAGAAAAGTGTAACTTCAGATATATTTCAATTTTATGTATGGGCTAAATAATGATTACCAATACGCATGCAACCAAAGTTCGAAAGTAACTTGGACTGGAATGAAACTCACTGACAGGCAGTGGGAAGAAGAAATGTTTTAAAGTTTTTTTGTGTATTTATCCAAATGATTATTGGGGGTAAGGTTGGAAGCCGTATTATGTCACTCTTAGGAAGGATGATTACATAGTAGCTGAAACATCACTTTCCCTTGTCCATCAGCAAACTGGCACACACTCAGAAAGAAATTACTGACTTTGATTCCATACGATTACATAGAAATCAGTTTCATTACAACTACGTTAAAATAAGATGGGCGAAGGTAATGCTATGTATCATAATAAATGTTCTATAAGCAGGCTGAATAGCAATTTTACCAGAGTGGGGAACGGTAGTCGATAACCGTTCGCGACGCTTCAGATTGTTAAACCATTGCTTAAAACTGTTTTAAATTCACACCTTGCGCCTTAAACCAATAGTGTAGCATTTCGCTTGGCAGTTAATCGTAGATAAACTTTAAACGTATGAAGCGGACACTTTACTATGAACCGCCATTGAGAAGACGACGAGAAATTTTGCTGGAGATTCTGCCAGCCTCCCATAAACCTTAATGGCACAATAAAAGGTGCGTAACGTTACTTGTTACCAGCCGTTCCTGTCTGCTTTAAGCGCCGTATTATGAAAAACTAGTAGGTCTACGCAAAGTACAGTAACTGTAGACATGTACACCAAACTGCGTCGGCCGCCCGCTTTGGTGTGTATTAGAGGCAACAGCGGTGCATGGAACGCATACGAAATTTGGCCAAAAATAGTTATCATGCGCATGGGTTTTTCCAGTCACTTTCATTTGTGTTACATTTGACTCATGTTATTACTTTCTTTCTATTCTAATGTATTTCTGAAAGAGCAAACTCTTGAAATTTACTTTGTTCAGAACCAAATGAAGGAGAAGAAACAAGAATTGCACGAGAAAAACCATTTGTACAATTCGCATTATCAGGCATTTCTCCACCTCTAATGTTTCGTATGCAGTTCTTTTAAATAAGCTATGGTTTGCAGTTGTCTAGGCGTCGTATGCGCCAGATTATCTTCCTTCCCAACTGTGCGTAAAAAGTTTTCATACGCCGATGATCTTTCATTTATTTTATGTTTATGTTTAAGACTGAGCCGCGCATGGCTGGCGCTCGTGCCATCTCTTATTTTACATCCTGTTGCTGCCTCGTTGTGTTAGTTTCAGCCGGCCTGGGTGGCCGAGCGGTTCTAGGCACTACAGTCTGGAACCGCGCAGGTTCGAATACTGCCTCGGGCATGGATGTGTGTGACCTCCTTAGGTTAGTTAGGTTTAAATAGTTCTAAGTTCTAGGAGACTGATGATCTCAGCAGTTAAGTCCCATAGTGCTCAGAGCCATTTTTGTTAGTTTCAATTTCTGCTGTCACTGAGTTGCTACTTTGTCTGCCCATCAGCGGCAGCAGCAGTGCCTATCGATATAGCCCTCACGTGTTATCTTTGCTGCATTGGTATTACTTCCAGGTTGTCGTCTGTCGTGGGGTCAGTTGGAACGTGCCAGGAGGGCAGTTCGAACCTGCCAGTCGTGGTGTTGGAGCGCGGCACTGGTTCAGTCAGGTTGGGGCAGCAGTGATGCCTGGATGTCCATGGCCACGCATCACTTGAGCCGGGGACGGTCTTCGTGAATTGGCTAGCCGATCGTTTATGGGTTGATTGTGTGTATCGACTCCTGATTTGTCTTCGTGATTGCACAGCCACTGCTGAGTGTCGTTCAAATCTTCATGCGAGTGTTTGTCAAACTGTGTGTGTATTTGGTGTCATTTCCACTGACAACTTGTTTTAAATGTTGTAGGCGTACTGGCAGTGAGTCGGTCGATTGGAGCGGATCAGCAACCAAGTCTCCGCGCGGCGCCAGCCGCGGTGGTCTCGCGGTTAAGGCGCTCAGTCCGGAACCGCGCGACTGCTACGGTCGCAGGTTCGAATCCTGCCTCGGGCATGGATGTGTGTGATGTCCTTAGGTTAGTTAGGTTTAAGTAGTTCTAAGTTCTAGGGGACTGATGACCACATAAGTCCCATAGTGCTCAGAGCCATTTGAACCATTTTTTCTCCGCGCGGCGTAATCGGCCAGGAACGCTGGCGGTCTCTATGTAGTGTCGGAGCGTGTGGGGGCTGTTCCTAATGTTACGAGGTTCGTGGCTCACCGACTCAGGACATGAAAGTTGAGTGGTGATTTAATTACCGAAGCCACGTCCCTTCACGTTGTCCCCTTGGTTGGTGGTTCGCTGTTGGTGGTATTCCTGGGAGCAACGCTGAGTGTTTGAGTTGGTGAAGATTTAGCCGCCGTGTGGTGAAACTAACTATATTTGTCGGTTTGAAATTCAAATGCACCAGCGGTATTTTCTGCCTTGTGGCCGTTAATTCATGGGCCTTCAGCCGTTTTAGAATTAAAGACGTTTTCAGTCGATAGTCAAGCTTAGAAGTTGCGCTGTAATGTTTGGACAACTAAATAAAGTGTTATATTTGGAGTTTAACTGACAGCCCCTCATACTGGCCCCCTTCCACAATACCTACTACTTGTCCTGTCCTGCGGGTTTAGCAGGAAGTCTCAAAGACAAAATTTATTTCTTCAAACAGACATTCAAATATAGTGTGACAAAAACAATTTTATGGCCAGTTACATTGGAAGCGAAAGGGAAACGAAAATACGGAGCGAAAAAGGTGTTTATACAGTGTATATTGTTCATTAATTTGTTGCTACTACGTCTATGTCCAGTCACAGCACATAACACAAAACTGCGCCTTATTCGCCGAAGAATTACACACGATAAACAGCCCGATAGCACGATAAAACGGTTCATAAATGCCGCGAACTCTGTTCCGCAACTAAGGATCTTACCAGAAAATTATTTCATGTTGATTGCAGCTGTGAGACTATTGGGAGTCAAGTCGCCTAACCTGCCGTACAGTACACTACACACTGAAGTGACAAAATTCGTGGGATAGCGATATGCGCATACACATGGCGGTAATATCGCGTACGGAAGGTGTAAAAGGGTAGTGTGTTGGCGGAGCTGTCATTTGTACTCTGGCGATTCACGTGAAAAGGATTCCGACGTGACCGTAGCCGCACCACGGTAATTAACAGACTTTGAATGCGTGATGGTGGTCGAAGCCAGACGCCGGAAATCGTTAGGGAATTCAGTAATCCAAGATCCACAGGATCAAGAGGATGCCTAGATGTTTGCTAAAGTTATCTAGAAGGTTGTATATACAAGGTACTGGAGCATTTAAATTCACATAATTTGCTGTCAAATGTTCAGTTTGGTTTTAGAAATGGTTTAACAACTGAAAATGCTATATTCTCTTTTCTCTGTGAGGTTTTGGACGGATTACATAAAAGGTTGCGAACGCTAGGTGTTTTCTTTGATTTAACGAAGGCTTTTGACTGTGTTGACCACAAAATATTACTGCAGAAGTTGGACCATTATGGAGTAAGGGGAGTAGCTTACAATTGGTTCGCCTCTTACTTTAAGAACAGAAAGCAGAGGGTAATTCTCCGCAATATTGAGAGTGGTAGTGATGTTCAGTCCCAATGGGGCACTGTTAAATGGGGCGTTCCCCAAAGGTCGGTGCTGGGGCCACTGCTGTTTCTTATTTATATAAATGATATGCCTTCTAGTGTTACAGGTGATTCAAAAATATTTCTGTTTGCTGATGACACCAGCTTGATAGTGAAGGATCTTGTGTGTAATATTGAAACAGTAACAAATAATGTAGTTCATGAAATAAGTTCGTGGCTTGTGGAAAATAATTTGATGCTAAATCACAGTAAGACTCAGTTTTTACAGTTTCTAACTCACAATTCAACAAGAATCGATATTTTGATCAGACAGAATAGGCATATTATAAGCGAGACGGAACAGTTCAAGTTCCAAGGCGTTCGGACAGATGGTAAGCTGTTGTGGAAAGCCCATGTCCAGGATCTTGTTCAGAAGCTAAATGCTGCTTTATTTACCATTAGAACAGTATCTGAAATAAGTGACACTTCAACACGAAAAGTAGTCTACTTCGCATATTTTCATACGCTTATGTCATATGGTATTATTTTTTGGGGCAATTCTTCTGATTCAAAAAGGGTATTTTTGGCTCAAAAACGGGCTGTTCGAGCTATATGTAGTGTAAGTTCGAGAACCTCTTGTCGACCCCTATTCAAAAATCTGGGAATTCTGACATTGCCCTCACAGTATATATTTTCTTTAATGTCGTTTGTTGTTAGCAATATTAGCCTACTCCCAAGAGTTAGCAGCTTTCACTCAGTTAATACTAGGCAGAAATCAAATCTGCATGTAGAATGCACTTCCTTGACTCTTGTGCAGAAAGGAGTGCAGTATTCTGCTGCATCCATTTTCAATAAGCTACCACAAGAACTCAAAAATCTTAGCATTAGCCCAAACGCTTTTAAGTCTAAACTGAAGAGTTTCCTCATGGCTCACTCCTTCTATTCTGTCGAGGAGCTCCTGGAAGAGCTAAAAAACTAAGCAAATTCCAGTGTTACATTGTTGATTTTCTTCATTTAAACTTACGACTTGTCACCTGAATATGTTTTTTTTATATTTCATTTTATCTGTTTCTAATATCGTGTTATGATTTCATGTATTGACTAGTTCCATGACCATGGAGACTTCTCCTTAATTTGGTCCCACGGAACAATAAATAAATAAATAAATAAATAAAAAGAATACTAAATGTGAGACTTTACCTCTCACCACGGACTACGCAGCGGTCGACGGCCTTCACTTTACGACCGAAAGCAGCGGCGTTTGTGTAGAGTTGCCAGTGCTAACAGACAAGCAATACTGCGTGAAGTAATCGCAGAAATAGGTGTGGGACATACGACGAACGAAGCCGTTGGTACAGTGCGGCGAAATTTGGAGTTCACGAGCTATGGCAGCAGACGACCAACGCGAGTGCCTTTGCTAACAGCACGACATCGCCTGCAGCGCCTCTCCTGGTTTTGTGACCATATCGGATGCATCCTAGACGACTGGAAACGGTGGCTTGGTCCGATGACTCCCGATTTCAGTTGGTAAGAGCTGATGGTGGGGTTCGAGTGTGGTGCAGACGCCACGAAGACATGCGTCGGGATTGTCAACAAGGCACTGTGAAAACTGGTGGTGGCTCCACAATGGTGTCGGCTGTGTTTACGTGGAATGTGCTGAGACCTCTGGTCCAACTGAACCGATCATTGACTGGAACAGGTTATGTTCCACTACTTCGAGACTTCATGTCCCTAAACAACTATGGAATTTTTGTGGATGACAATGAGCCTGTCACCAGACCACAGTCGTTCGCGATTGGTTTGCATAACATTCTCGACAATTCGAGCTAATGATTTGGTCACTCAGACCACCCGACATGAATCCCATCGAATTCGTGCACAAAATCGTGCACCGCCGACACTTTCGCAATTATGGACGCCTGTAGTGGCAGCATGGCTCATTATTTCCGCAGGGTCTTCCAACAACTTGTTGCGTCCACACTATGCGGAGATGCTGCACAACTCCTGGCGATAGGAGCTCCGACGCGACATTAGGTTGCATACCATGACTTTTGTCACTTGATTGTGAAGCAGATACGCACCATTAGGATTGACTGGATGTGAGGCTAGGTCACTGGGAAAGTCAAGACATTCGTTAGTGAGAAAAGTCTAAGGCTGTCACTGGAATACGCTCAAATTTTCATACTCCGTCAGTCCAAAAAGATTCGAGAATCAGTGAAAACAATGAACATTGAGATTGTGGTTTTAACACTTTAGATTTTTTGCATAGACTTCCCCCACTTGCGAACAAAGCACGAAATTCGTAGGACCATGTGAAACTGACACAAAAGTCCTTATTTTCAGTGTTGTTTAGCTCGTGGGCGCAATGGCCTTGATGCAGTGGCTACACTGGCTCCCATCAGATCACCGAAGTTAAGCGCTGTCGGGCGTGGATGGCACTTGGATGGGTGACCATCCGGGCCGCCATGCGCTGTTGCCGTTTTTCGGGGTGCACTCAGCCTCGTGATGCCAGTTGAGGAGCTAATCGACCAAACAGTAACGGCTCCGGTCACAGAAAACCATCATAACGACCAGGAGAGCGGTGTGCTGACCACACGCCCCTCCTATCCGCATCCTCAGCTGAGAATGACACGGCGGTCGGATAGTCGCCACGGGCCACTTGTGGCCTGAAGACGGAGCGCTTTTAACTCATGCGTTACATTTGCTTCATCATCTGTTATGTAGCCAAAGCAGTGATCCTTCATGTGAATTTCAGCACTTTTTTGTTTTGTAATATGTTTGTACTGATAACATCAAGTCCCGTCACCCATGATGATCCTTTGAGGAAAAGAACAGTCTGCTTTGTGCATTTGAATCAAATTGCATTGGAGTCAAAGGGTCGTTTTTGTTTGGGAGAGACTTTGCACTCATTTACTCCTTCTTCACAACACTCTGCAGAACTGGAGACATGATTTGCAGATTTTGGTCCATTGGGACTTGTGACACAAAAACAATGACACACTACTGCTACACGTCCACTAAACACTGCCTACAAACAAATGACGTCGTACGCACATCTGTTGTTTATAGTTGTTAGTTCAAGTTGCCACCGTCGCTTGTACGCCAGAAATGAAATCAGTCTAGGATGCTTTGGTCGGATGGTCAGTGCACGGTGATTTTGCTATATGGGAAAAACAGGAGGAAACGATTCCTGAGTGGATAAGTAACAAAAATAATCACTCAGATCTATGACCGGGAATGCCTTCCAAGAAAGGTAAACCCACTTGAATGTGGAATTAATACCTTGACAATGTGGGTTTGAATGGGTGAAAGCGCATGTGAGAACGCATCAGCAAACTGGGAACGTTCTGTTCGTATTAGTGTTTCAGCTCCATCTCCAAGAGGGCAGTGAGATGAAGCATCATCGTGTATCAGCCACGTCATCGTACCACTAACCTCATGTCTTCCAGTAGGTGAGGTAGGCTCACCCGCAGGAAGTGCAGATATGCCTCGCGTGTGAGGCGTTGTGGAAGGCTGACTGGTCCCACGAGGCAGTCGCGAATAGTCCCTCACCACGGATTGACTCTGAACCAGTGCTGAAAGTTCGTTGCCACCATGGGAATCTCCGCAGCCTGCAGGTTGGTATTGTGAACCTTGATGACATCACTCCCTTTCAAATAACTTACGGTAATGCAGCCTGCTGACGTCGTCGGAAACCGTTAATATCTCGACGGGTGCACATTCTGTCATTTTCATGGCAAAACTTCACCAAGTAAGCAGGTTGTCGATGACGTCACCAGGCTGCTTTACCGGAAGTTACTTCAACATTGTATGCGCCGGCAGAAACTCTGGTCTCACGGTACCAACCCTCGTTAAGGTACCTCAGCCAGTGAATAGCCTGCATAACAGAAATCTAATCACCAGTCTGATGGCCAGTGCGAAGAATGGGCGAAAAAGCAATCGCCAAGGAGGCAAATCTGTAGGTAATAAGGCCTGCACGCGTTGCAGTGGTGGCTTTATGGCAAATGTTCCGCACGGTCGTCTGGCTTACCCCATGCTGGAGGACCACCTGCCTAATGCTTTTGCAGGAGTCACGGTCAAAGATCTTCCATCATCACCTTCAAGCGCTTGAACCTCGTTTGGAAGGCATTTCTGGCTTATCCTCTCGAAGACCGTTTTCAGCAATTTGTCGTCATTTAGCGAAACCACCCTGTATAATTTAGGAGAGAACTACATTCCAATCGCGTTGAACATTTCTGTGATCAGTAAAATCGATTTTTAAAGTAGTTGATTGTCCAGTAAAATCACATGAACAAATCGAAAGAAATGTACATTTCGAGGTCACATCTTCATCATTAGGGCATTTTTCTGTAATGTAACAACATTCACTGCAGTGTCAACACGATATAATCGTACCTCTGGATTTTATTGACTCCTTTTATATCTCGAATAAACTGTCAAAAATCAAATCGTAAAATTAACTAAAATACATTGCACCCAGTAGGAGAGGAAGAAACGAAATGAAACTTCATACGTTGAGAGGTTGTGTGATACATCACAAAGCCGAGTCAAATTAACAAAAGTCTTTGTAGTATGAGTGTGAAGCTGTACACCATCTGGCCTGGATGGCCAGATGGCCAGATGGCCAGATGGCCGAGCGGTTCTAGCAGCTTCAGTCTGGAACCGCGCGACCGCTACGGTCGTAGGTTCCAATCCTGCCTTGGGCTTGGATGTGGGTGATGTCCTTAGGTTTAAGTAGTTCTAAGTTCTAGGGGACTAAAGGCCTTAGAAAGTCCCATAGTGCTCAGAACCATTTGAACCATTTGAACCTGGATGCACGTAGTGATTCGGATGGGTGACATAGAGCTCTTACCGCGCTAGTATCCCAACATCAAGCAAGCAGTTCATAGATACACGTGTCATGTGGGACGAGCGTTGTCCTGTTGAAAAATATCACCGAGATACTGTCGCTAGGGAGATTACACATGAAGAGGCAGGCTTCCATGACGTACCGTTCTGCCGCCAGTGTTCCCTCAGTCGCTACCTGCCTTGAGCTGAAGTCATACCTGACTGCTCCTCATGCCATGACGCCAGGAATAACACCGCTGTGCTACTACAAAACACTGGAAGACTGGAACCTATCGCCAGGTCCGCGCCATACTCACCGACGACGCTCATCCAAGGTCGAGGAGGACAATGATTCATCTCTCAATACAGTGCTATGCCTTTCGTCAGCAGTCCAACGCCTCCCGGTCTCTGCAGCAGCCCAAACGCAGCCACCTGTGTTATACTGTTTACGGCGACCTACGCATAGGATAGTAATTCCACGGTCCGGCTATTGCTAGTTTTTGGACCAGTGGAGTAGGACGTTACATAATGTTACAGGGAGTCCGTTATATGTTCTCAGACAGCAGGCGCAGGTATGAAGTGGTTATGATGAGTTTAGTGAACAATAAAGGGATACTCCTATAACATTAGCGTATTGTTACTCTTCCCTAACAACCGAACCTTTAGTCCTGTCACGGGAAAAGCCACATATAACTCTAACGTGCCGTTAAACACGCTAATGTTACCCTCTGACAGGATTTCGAATTTTGACCGTGCGTGTGCCTAATAGACAAAAGTATTGGACTATAATTTTGAATACGGTGAAATTAACAGAAAACTTAAACGGACTTTAACCTTGCGGGTTAATGAAAGTGGTAAAATCATAAATGAATGAAAAAAAATGAACTGTCGCCAGCCAAATTAGGCATATTAATTTAGAAATATATGTTTAAGATAATTGAATAATGGTTATTGAAGTTACTTTCGTTGGTGTTTTCCTTTGACTAGCACACAGAATACAAACTGACACAGTGCGCTCTGAACTGTGTGTAGCAGCACTTACCAATGACGCACACACGGTGAATTATAGGGAACAAATTTGTACCAAGCTCATACTAATGACAGCTGCACTCAAGATCATTACTTAATCAAATACTGAAATGTTACTGCATGAAGTGCAGAACTAAATTTGGACATGAGGGGCTTTTATCTCAACTGACATGAAAAAAAAAAAACAAATGCAGATGAATAATATCATAAATACACTGTTTAAACTCCTCTATACATATCAGTTTTACTTAGCAACAGTAATAGTTCAATTTCCTTTTCTAATAGGTGGAGAATATGATGGGGCCCATTAGCTAATATAGTTTCACTAGTCAAGCTCTCGGATTATTACAGTAGAAAAGGCTAATTCAAAAAGCTAATCATTCACTTCACTTGGAGTACTTCATAATTTACTTTGCAAGACAGTAAAATACAACACTGGGATTAATTAAGGACAACATAGGAACCATTCACGATAGAAACAAAAACCGCACTATTTTTAAAATGAGCTTAACTTATTTGCCTTTTTATTACCCAGAAGCAGGTATTCTAGAGAATCATATCTACACAATCTTGCACTGTAATCCTACAAAAATATATTTTGTAATAAACTAAGGATACTTTAGCAAAAGCCTATCCAACTTCACTTTTGTTGTTTTAACTTTAACTTTTACTACTACTTTTATATTAGACAAAAAACCACTTTAAAACACCTAAATAGAAGAATTGTTCATTTGAATCAGGATAATCGGTTCTAGTAGCAGCTAGGTGAGGACCCTGATAGGTTCGTGATCAGGATAGAAAATGTGGTTCCGGACACGGATTTATAATGTTGTGATTACTATTAAAATTACACACAAATTAACTAGTCAATGTCCATATACAATACTGAATGTATGAAGTTAGTGAAGCAGTGGCGAAGAGTAGTGGCAAGCGACATGGCGGCTAACTGGGAGTTGGCTCTTCGCCTGATCATAAAGAAAACAACACATAACAAAGTTAAGGCTGCGATGACTGTACTCACGGCTCTTGATGTTCGAATGCTCTATAAAATCTCTTCTTGGCGTCAAAGTTTCAACATATTAGAGCCATTCCTTTATGCCGAGAATACCAAATAATAGCCAGATCCACATCCGAGGTCAATCCTTTGTAAAGCAGTTTCTAATTGCCTCACTTGGCACCGTCGAAGTGTACCATGCTACGGCTAACCACATACTACGTACTGTTCACACAAAGGAGCCGCTCAGTTCGACCGCCAAAACCACCTTTTACATCGCACCATTCCACTTCCGTTGCGGAGGGACTTCCCTACAGCTTTTACATGTTACAAATACAGGTGCCCTGAGCATGAACCAGCTTTCAGTAAACATTTTCTTTTTATGAACATACATGTATTATAATAATTTGCATTTTTCATATATACATTACAAAACTCTAATTTTCTTGTCACATATCAAGGAGTTTGAATAAATCAGAATACACACTCCATAATTGCAGATACACAGTCACATAATATAAACCTACTTCTAATCGATATGTGTTACACTCCCTTGTAGTGGCAAGATGTAGATAATGAGATCTTTGATAACGAGTATGCCTGCAATCAAGTTCCCGTGGATCCACTATTGGGCTACTGTGACTTGCTAATGTTCCACAAATCTCGATATTGCACGATTCTACCACCGAGCCATAATGATGCTCCTTTCAGATTCAGTTATGTGCTAGTAGCACCAACTCACTGAAGTAAATGCGGCATCTACGTGTCTTCCGATGATCACACAATACCTGATATTGTTCATGCCCCTTAACGAGGCTATCAGTCTGGTAGCAACAGGAAACAAGGAAAATGATAATGCATTGTCGTGGCCGATCTACCTGTCACACTGAATTGTAACTCTGTTCATTTCTACAGCCCACCAATGGTCTGAACGTGACCAACAATACACATACATCCGACCATGTCTTCTAGGGGCTTCACAGTTTTTGTCAGACAGTGTATTCTATATTGTGATCCCATATCACATTCCTCTTCTTACATCGGCGTTTCAAGTCCTCTTCTAGGACCCCTTTCAGTATCCTCTGGTGCTTTCTAGCTAGCTTAACACTGTCAATGACCAGTGTTGCAATAACATACTGTATAAAAAGGGAGTGTTGCCTTGATATTTCTGAAAAATGGAGGCTGGTCCCGGCGGAAGTTCGAGTCCTCCCTCGGGCATGGATGTGTGTGTTTGTCCTTATGATAATTTAGGTTAAGTAGTGTGTAAGCTTAGGAACTGATGACCTTAGCAGTTAAGTCCCATAAGATTTCACACACATTTGAACATTTTTTTTTTTTTAATGGAAGTTACTGGGTGTAGTGTTTTGGACCAGTATGGGGTGTCCATCGTGGTTAGGTATGCAGCGATAGAAACAGAGGTACCTTTTTTTATCATCATTCTTCGGACTGGTTTGATGCGGCCCGTCACGAATCCCTCTCTTGTGCCAACTTCTTCGTCTCAGAGTAGCACTTCCAACGCACGCCCTCAATTATTTGATGGTTGTATTCCAATCTCTGTCCTCCTCTGGTTTTTGTTCTCTACAGCTCCCTCTAGTACCATGGAAGTTGTTCCCCAGTGTCTTAACAGATGTCCTACCGTCTTGTCCCTTCTTCTGCACAGCCTTTTCTATATATTACTTTCCTCTCCGATTCTGCGCAGAACTTCCCTATTCCTTACCTTACCGCTCCACCTAATTTTCGACTTTCGTCTGTACCACCACATCTCAGATGCTTCTGTTCTCTTGCGTTGCAGTTTTCGCACAATCGATTTTTAATTACCATACAATACTGTGCTCCAAAAATTCTCAAAAATTTCTTCCTCAAATCAAGGTCTTTGTTTGATACTAGTAGAATTCTCCTTCCTGCGAATACCCTCTTTGCCAGAGTTAGACGTTTTTGATGTCCTCATTACTCCGTCCATCAAGTATTATTTTGCTGCCTAGGTAGTACAATTTCTTCACTTCACTTTTGTAAGCATCAATCCTGATGTTAAGTTTCTCGCTGTTCTCATTCTGCTACTTCTCATTACGTTCGCCTTCCTTCTATTTGCTCTCAATCCACATTCTGTACTCAATAGACTGTTAATTCCACGAAGAACATTCTCTGATTCTTCTTACTTTCACTGTGGGTAGGAATGTCCTCAGCGAATCGTATCGTTGATATCCTTTCACCTTCTATTTCAATTCCACTCTCGAATCATTTTGTTATTTCCGTAATTGCTTCTTCGATGAATAGACTGAGTTCTAGAGCGAAAGACTACAGCCATGTCTTACACCCTTTTTAATTCATCAGTCACGTGCCTGAAAAAGAACAGATCCCCGAGTTAACTCAAGGCTCTGTGGTCTACATCAGCCGCACCTAGTTGGTTCATAGCAGTTCTTCACGGGAATCAACGCTCTCGGTGGCAAGCAGTTCATCTGTCGGAGTCCACCGCATCGAGCCGACCAACAGTACCTCTTCGCAGCATCCACGCCCCAGGCCACTGTTGAGTGTATCCTCCACTCACCGCTTCAGAAGACATCGTTTCCAACTCGTCTCTGAGCTCACTGCATCACTGGACGCTATCACCAGGCATATCGCCCACATACGAACATACCAGTGAAAAATCAGCAGTTAACTAATAGGACATTCCAGTGCAAATTCAATGATTGCCAGTTAGGACAATGCAGAGCTTCAGAGATTAACTATCAGACTGAACCGAGTAGTGCAGACACACGTTCCAAGAATCTTTTATTGTATTTTCTCTATTCGACTCAATATAGTGTCATTTTTCCTCATCACCTGGCTACGCCAGTCGTCGTGTGTTGTTCGTCTCGGTCATAAATGCTACATGGTGCTTCGAAGGTGACTTCCTGGTCGTTGTCTATATTCCTCACGCACAGTGTACTCCTTTGGTTGGGAGCATATAACCTTCCTATAAATGTCGCATTCTTTCGCCAGCATATTGGACGCACCGTGACATGTGTGGAGGAGATCAGGTACGGCACAACAATATTTTGACGTACGTCGCTACTTATCATTGACGTTCTCCCACCGATAGGGGCCCGAAAAATTTCGTCCAATAACCCCACACCATCAGAAATAGCGCAGAAAAACTATCTTTTATAAATTGAAGTGACACTGGTTTTTGGCAACGTTTAGTTGATCGTGAACACCAGAGGATCCTGAAAAAAATCACTGCCGATGAGTCGAAACTTCGATCGTGTAGAAGTAATTACAGACGAGTATGATGTGGCCTAACAACCTGGGAAGTTTTCCCTTCAGTGACAATGGCGACGTTTTTCATATAGATTAATACTGAACATTGAGAATCGTTTTACATGTGCTATATGACTAGAGATTTGAAGGAAAGCTATAGCACAAGTGTATATTATTTTCATTTTGTATATATACATTGTCCGCAGCTCGTGGTCTTGCGGTAGCGTTGTCCCTTCTCGCGAACGGGGTTCCAGGTTCTATTCCCGGCGGGATCAGGGATTTTCCCTGCCTCGAGATGACTGGGTGTTGTTGTGTCGTCTTCATCATCATCATTCATCCCCATTACGGTAGGAGGAATGGAATGGCAAACCAAGTCCGCTAGGACCTTGCCTAGTCAGCGGTGCGGGTCTTCCGCATCGTCCCTACGGAATGTGGGACCTCATCATCAAATATACATTAATTTACAACGTCGACGCATAATGTGTTTGCAGTGATGTAGACGGTATGATTTTTAATCCATGGCTTGAAGGCTTCTGATAGATCACTCCTACACCAGTCATGTGTGATAACAGAAGACACCAGAAGCAATAGCGCAGGACGATCGTAAAGACAAACCGTGGTTTGACGGTCGCACAGACAGGCATACCTGCTTTTGAGGAGCAGCTCGTACACTTGAAAACGAATGAGTCACCAGGTCTGGGTGGAATCACAGTTCGGCTTTACACAGAGCACTCTTCGGCATTGACCCCTTACTTAGCTTGCATTTATCACGAACCTCTCGCCCAGTGGAAATTTTCAACAGACTCGAAAAAGTACAGGTGACTCCCGTATATACGATACATAAAGGAACGGACACACAAAATGGAAGACCAGTACACTTAATGTCGGTTAGCTGCAGAACTTTCGAACATATTCTCAATTCAAATACAACAGGTTTTCGAAAGCTTCTGTTCAAAAATCAGCACGGACTTGTGAAACATCGGCCTTGCGAAGCTCAGCTTTTCCTTTTCTCACATGTTATCCTGCGAACCACAGATGAAGGGCAACTGGAGACTACTAAAGAAAGGTACGAAAATATGGAATACATAGCCAGGTATGTGAGTGCCAGGAAAACCTCTTAACTAATAGAACCCAATATGTTGTCTTCGATGGCAAGTGTTCACCATTGACAAGGGTATCGTCAGGGGTGCCCCAGTGGAGTTGACAGGACCGCTGTTATCCTTTATACGCATAAGTCATCGGACGGATAGGATGAGCAGCAACGTGCAACTGTTTGCCGTGGTATACTGGAAAGTGACGTCGCTGAGTGATTGTAGGAGGATACAAGATGACTGAGATGAAATTTCTACATTCATGCTCATAATTTAAGGATCATGCTGATACATGGTGAAACAACGCTCTGGTGGGCGGTTTGCGGGTTTAAATCACCTCGGGGTATGACCGTGCGGTGCATTTGACCTGCGGTCGTCGCACGGTGTCGCAGTCCACATAAGCAGAGGTGTGTTGGTGCACGTCAGAGTACGGTGCAGCGGGTAAGTGTGCAGACGTTTTCAGACGTGTTGACGGAGACTGTGTGTTGAAAATGGCTCAAAGAACACATATTGATGACGTTTTGAAGGGTAGTGTACTAGGGCGGCTGGAGGCTGGTCAAATATAGCAGGTCGTAGCACAGGCCCTCTGTGTGCCACAAAGTGTGATCTCAGGATTATGGCAACGATTCCAGCAGACAGGAAACGTTTCCAAGCGCTATAGTAACGGACGTCCACAGTGTACAACACTACAAGAAGACAGATATCTCACCATAAGCACCCGCAGACGGCCACGAAGTACTGCAGGTAGCCTTGCTCGGGACCTTACCGCAGCCACTGGAACAGTTGTCTCCAGACACACTGTCTACAGACGACTGAACAGGCATGGTTTATTTGCCTGGAGACCTGCAAGATGCAGGTCACAGAAGAGCCCATAAAGCCTGGTGTCAAGAACACAGTACACGGTCATTGGAACAGTGGTCCCAGATTATGTTCACGGACGTGTCCTGCTATAGTCTGAACAGTGATTCTCGCCTGGTTTTCATCTGGCGTGAACGAGGAATAAAATACCAACCCCTTAATGTCCTTGAAAGGGACCTGTATGGAGGTCATGGTTTGATGGTGTGGGGTGGGATTATGATTGGTGCACGTACACCCCTGCATGTCTTTGACAGAGGAACTGTAACAGGTCAGGTGTATCGGGACGTCATTTTGCACCAGTATGTCCACCTTTTCAGGGGTACAGTGGGTCCCACCTTCCTCCTGATGCACGATAACGCACAGCCCCACCGAGCTGCCATCGTGGAGGAGTACCTTGAAACAGAAGATATCAGGGAATGGAGTGGCCTGCGTGTTATCCAGACCTAAACCCCATTGAGCACGTCTGGGATGCCCTCGGTCGACGTATCGCTGCACGTCTTCAAACCCCTACGACACTTCAGGATCCCGACAGGCACTGGTGCAAGAATGGGAGGCTATACCCCAGCAGCTGCTCGACCACCTGATCCAGAGTATGCCAACCCGTTGTGCGGCCTGTGGTACGTGTGCATGGTGATCATATCCCATATTGATGTCAGGGTACACGCGCAGGAAACAGTGGCGTTTTGTAGCACATGTGTTTCGGGACGGTTTTCTCAACTTATCACCAATACCGTAGACTTACAGATCTGTGTGGAATGTGTTCCCTATGTGCCTATGCTGTTAGCGCCAGTTTTGTGTAGCGACACGTTGTGTGGCACCATATTCTGCAATAATCCTTCATTTATGAGCATGAGTATAGTTGGTATGATGAATGACAGGTAACTCTAATTGTAGAGAAAGGTATTGTAGAAAAATGTGAGTGAATGCAGACTAGTAGGGAAAACAATCATGTATTGTTCGAATACAGTATCAGTGTAATGATGCTTGACACAGTCATGTCAATTAAAGATCTAGGAGTGACGTTGAAAAGCGGTATGACATGGAATAGGCATATAAGGCCGTTTCTAGGGAAGGTGAATGGCACACTTCAGTTTAATGGGAGAATTTCAAGAATGCGTAACTCATCTGTAAATGCGACCGTGTGTAGAACCCTCGTGTGACTCGTTCTTGAGTACTCTTGGAGTATTTGGGATTCCCACCAGGTCGGATTAAAGGAAGTCACCGAAGCAGTCCGGAGCAGTGCTGCTACATTTGTTATTGACAGGTTCGATCATCACGCAATTGTTACAGAGACGTTCTAGAAAACCAAATGGCAATCCCTGAAAGGAAGACAACGTTCTTATCCATGAACACTATTGCGATAATTAAGAGAACCGCCATTTAAATTGACCACGGAAAGATTCCACTGTTGACAACGTACATTTCGAGCAAGGATTACGAAGATACGATGAGAGAAATTATGGCTCGTACAGAGGATTATAGACAGTCGTTTTTCCCTCGCTCCCTTTGAGAGTGGAACAGGAAAGGAAAAGAACAGTAGTGTTACGTCATACCCACCGCCGTGCACCATATGGTACCGCGCAGAGAATGTATGTAGATGCAGATGACCCGGAACTCTTTTGCCTTACTTGGTGTGCGAGCACACATACCCTCCATGTTCAACTTTAATATCTACAATCCTGGAAATGGAAAAAAGAACACATTGACACCGGTGTGTCAGACCCACCATACTTGCTCTGGACACTGCGAGAGGGCTGTACAAGCAATGATCACACGCACGGCACAGCGGACACACCAGGAACCGCGGTGTTGGCCGTCGAATGGCGCTAGCTGCGCAGCATTTGTGCACCGCCGCCGTCAGTGTCAGCCAGTTTGCCGTGGCATACGGAGCTCCATCGCAGTCTTTAACACTGGTAGCATGCCGCGACAGCGTGGACGTGAACCGTATGTGCAGCTGACGGACTTTGAGCGAGGGCGTCTAGTGGGCATGCGGGAGGCCGGGTGGACGTACCGCCGAATTGCTCAACACGTGGGGCGTGAGGTCTCCACAGTACATCGATGTTGTCGCCAGTGGTCGGCGGAAGGTGCACGTGCCCGTCGACCTGGGACCGGACCGCAGCGACGCACGGATGCACGCCAAGACCGTAGGATCCTACGCAGCGCCATAGGGGACCGCACCGCCACTTCCCAGCAAATTAGGGACACTGTTGCTCCTGGGGTATCGGCAAGGACCATTCGCAACCGTCTCCATGAAGCTGGGCTACGGTCCCGCACACCGTTAGGCCGTCTTCCGCTCACGCCCCAACATCGTGCGGCCCGCCTCCAGTGGTGTCGCGACAGGCGTGAATGGAGGGACGAATGGAGACGTGTCGTCTTCAGCGATGAGACTCGCTTCTGCCTTGGTGCCAATGATGGTCGTATGCGTGTTTGGCGCCGTGCAGGTGAGCGCCACAATCAGGACTGCATACGACCGAGGCACACAGGGCCAACACCCGGCATCATGGTGTGGGGAGCGATCTCCTACACTGGCCGTACACCACTGGTGATCGTCGAGGGGACACTGAATAGTGCACGGTACATCCAAACCGTCATCGAATCCATCGTTCTACCATTCCTAGACCGACAAGGGAACTTGCTGTTCCAACAGGACAATGCACGTCCGCATGTATCCCGTGCCACCCAACGTGCTCTAGAAGGTGTAAGTCAACTACCCTGGCCAGCAAGATCTCCGGATCTGTCCCCCATTGAGCATGTTTGGGACTGGATGAAGCGTCGTCTCACGCGGTCTGCACGTCCAGCACGAACGCTGGTCCAACTGAGGCGCCAGGTGGAAATGGCATGGCAAGCCGTTCCACAGGACTACATCCAGCATCTCTACGATCGTCTCCATGGGAGAATAGCAGCCTGCATTGCTGCGAAAGGTGGATATACACTGTACTAGTGCCGACATTGTGCATGCTCTGTTGCCTGTGTCTATGTGCCTGTGGTTCTGTCAGTGTGATCATGTGATGTATCTGACCCCAGGAATGTGTCAATAAAGCTTCCCCTTCCTGGGACAATGAATTCACGGTGTTCTTATTTCAATTTCCAGGAGTGTAGATGGGTGGCTGACGCCGCAGTCATAAAACGAACTTTCCTATGACCTACCAAAGTGCAGTGTCATACCAACTGCGCCGCTTACGGTGTTCCGCTAACTTGGTACCACATAACGTATTCAGTTGCAAGTAGCTGTATGCAGAAGTTGAAGTGACTTTATAACCTAGTTTCTTAGTGTAGGGGTTTTCAAACTGTGCGTACTGGTTCCTAGGGGCATCGCAGCCTTACACTAGGGCCGTACGCTGGTTTCATAAAAATAATAATTCGGTTTATCAGTTTACTGAGTAAATAAACGACGCAGGCGCTAGTAGTTATATCTAGCGGGTCAACAAGTAACTGTCGATTCTCTAGCAGTGTGGTAGTTGGCAGTCGAATAGTACTGTCTGACTCGGCTGCTTTTTGTTTTGTAACAATCAGTTTGGGGTTAGTTTTGTCGCAAACAGTTCATCTTAAATTGTTGTTTCTCTTCTGCTATTTATTGAATTTTTAAACGTAAGTACAAACCTTAATTTTTAGAATGTATAGTGCCGTTTTAATGGCAGAGATAAAGGAAAACGCTGGATGTATGACGATAATTACTTGAATCTCGGTTTTACGTGGTCCACTGTTGGAAATGAAGAACAACCACACCGTGTTATTTATTTTAAAGTCGTGGCTCCTGAGCGTGTACGGAAAAAATATGTCGACACGGAGACTTGCGAATGCAACCAGTTCACAGAAGAATTATTTGCTCCGAAGGGATGGGTACTCTGTCAAAACCTCCGCATTTCAGTCGGTGGACAACAGCAGTTGTCGCTCATGGGCAGTTATCTGAAACTGCACTCTTATCTGCCATGTTAGATAAGCCGAGAGAATAATTACCACCACGAATTTGCTACAAAAATGACATTGTGGCGATTAACGCGAAAAAAGGCAAATTGTTCGAAGAACAATACATGTTTCCTAGTCTGTAAACAACCACAAGGCGTTGTTTCACTCAGAGACTGGGACAGGGTACTCAGCCCTTCGAATCAGCTGTATCTTCTGTGAACCGACTGTGTTCGCAAGTCTCCGTGTCCACACTTTTCTTCCGTACACTTTCAGGTGTATGTCTTCCTGCCACACATTTAAAATGAAAGAGTAGGTAGCTTAAGTCTGTGGAATCATAATAATTGCATTTAACTCTTTGGAATGTGGTTAATAAATGATTTTCTGGGACATTGCTGCCTTTTTAAACGTTAAACCAGTTTCTGCTTGTTAAATTACACCACAGTAACAAAGCCGGCCGTCCGGTTCTAGGCGCTACAGTCTGGAGCCGAGCGACCGCTACGGTCGCAGGTTCGAATCCTGCCTCGGGCATGGATGTGTGTGATGTCCTTAGGTTAGTTAGGTTTAATTCGTTCTAAGTTCTAGGCACTGATGACCTCAGAAGTTGAGTCCCATAGTGCTCAGAGCCATTTGAATCATTTTTTGCAGCTACAAAGAGATTGTCCAATTAGAAAAGTACTTTTTTTTTCAGTTATCCGTCTACTGACTTGTTTCATGTGGCCCACCACGAATTCTTCTCCTGTGCCAACGAATACTTTCATCTCAGAGCAGCATTTGCATCCTACCTTCTCAGTTACTTAGTTATTTGCTGCATATATAACAATCTCTGTCTTCCTCTACAGTTTGTAGTTTTTGCAGCTCCATCCAGAACAATGGAAGTTATTCCCTGATATCTTAACTGATGTCCTATTACCCTATCCCTTATTTCTTTCATTCTTTCCCGTACATTTTATTCCACACCGATTTTGTGGAGACCCTCCTTATTCTTCACCTTATCACTCCACGTAATTTTCAACATTTTTCTGAAACATCACATCTCGAATGCTTGGATTCTCTTCTTTCCCGGTTGTCCTTCAGCCCATGTTTCACTACCATGCTGAGTTCGAAACGTATATTCTCAGACATTTCTTCCTCGAATTAAGGCGTATGTTTGATATTAGTAGACTTCTCTTGGTCAGGAATGACCTTTTTGTCAGTACAAGTCTGCTTTTTATGTCCTCCTTGCTCCGTCTATCACGTGTCATTTTGCCGTCCAGGTAGCGGAATTGCTGAATTTCATCTTCCTCATGCCCATCAATCTCGATGTTAAGTTTCTCGCTGTTCTCGTTTCTGCTACTTCTCATTACTTTTGTCTTTCCATATTGTGTACTCATTCAATTGATCACGTAATTCTTCTTCATTTTCGCAGGGGATAGAATGTTAATCCCATTCTTGAAACTTTCTTTTGTTTCCGTCATTGCTTTTTCGATATACAGATTGGACAGTAGCGGCGAAAGACTGCATCCCGGTCTTACACCCTTTTCAATCCGAGCACTTCAAATGGTTCAAATGGCTCTAAGCACTATGGGACTTAACATCTGAGGTCATCAGTCCCCTAGACTTAGAACTACTTAAACCTAGCTAACCTAAGGACATCGCACACATTCATGCCCGAGTCAGAATTCGGACCTGCGGCGGTAGCAGCAGCGTGGTTCCCGACTGAAGCGCCTAGAACCGCTCGGTCACAATGGCCGGCAGAGCACTTCGTTCTTCGTCGTCCACTCATTATTTCCTCTTGGCACTAGTACATATTGTATGTTACCGTTCTCTCCCTATAGCTTATCTCTATTTTCCTCAAATTTCGAACATGTTGCACAATTTTACATTGTCGAACTCTTTTCGACAAATCCTATGAACGTGTCTTGATTGTTCTTTAGTCTTGCTTCCATTATCAACCGCATCGTCGGTATTGCCTCTCTGGTGCCTTTACCTTTCCTAAAGCCATATTGATCGTCACCTAACAGATCCTCAGTCTTCTTTTCCATTCTTCTGTACATTATTCCTGTCAGAAACATTGGGTGCTGAGCTGTTAAGCTTATTATGAGATTATTTTTGCTCTTTTCGGCTCTTGTTATCTTTGGAATTGTGTTGATGATGTTTTTCCGAAAATCGGATAGCATTCAGATTAAAGTTCAGTCTTGATCACGTCTGTTTTAATGGGTAACCGGTTTCGGTTTTTTCTATAAAACCATCATCAGACCCATTGGCTCCCTTGGGTTGGTAGGTGGAGCTCTCTTTGCTGCTGTGCAGTCAACTGATCAGTTGACTGCACAGCAGCAAAGAGAGCTCCACCTACCAACCCAAGGGAGCCAATGGGTCTGATGATGGTTTTATAGAAAAAACCGAAACCGGTTACCCATTAAAACAGACGTGATCAAGACTGAACTTTAATCTAAATATAACAATTGATCACTGTATTCCAAAAATGTTTACCAAAATTGCGGATAGCATTCGCCAGTCTCATACATTCTACACACCAAATTGAAAAGTCCTTTCGTTGCGTCTAACCCATAACGATTTTAAAAATTCTTATTTAATGTTATACATCCCTTCTGCAGTAGTTGATGTAAAGGCGTCCAGAGCTCTTTCGATTCTTATACTGGATAATTAACGGTGCTCTAGTGCCTGTTACGCGTTCTGCGCCGAGCTAGCATGTGGTTGTCTACTCCTTCCCTGCGCTGCATCGTGGCAATTGTTGAGTGGTATTAATATTTATGGCGATTACACTTTGAAACAATAAACGTTTTACTTTTTTTTCATGATTTGTCTAGTTTTCATCTGATTGCCCCGTATACAATTGTTTCGTCGTTGTTGGCAGCGATGCCGCCTCATTATGGATATCAAATTTGTGTGAAGGGGGGTATGGAAACTGGTCATAAAATAACAAATGAAGCTCGATTTGTTCTGTTCAGTTACTGTAATCTTGAAACGCGTAGAATCCCTGGTGTGGAGAAGCATCTGAAAGAGTTTTTAAAAAATAGCCGCCAGGTCCGCATGGAATCCCAGTTCGGTTTTAGTTGCTTCTTTCACTACACAGTCTGAATAAAACGAAGCAAGACGGCCACACGTGCATCACCATAACACATTTTATGTCCTGAAGTAAGACTGACACATTACTTAGCTTCATTTATCACGTATCTATCGCCTAGCGAAAAGTCCTAAGTGATTGAGAAAAAGTGCAAGTAACTCCCTTACATAAGAAGGATAAAAGGATGAATCCGCATAATTACAGACCAATGTCTTCAAGATCAGTTTGCTGCAGAAATGTTGAACACATTCAGAGCTCCCAGACAATAAATTTCCTTGAAACGGAAAAGCTTCTGTCCAAGTTTTAGTAGAATCGCTCGAGCGAAACTGCCCCTTTCCCATACGAACCATGGCTGAAGGCCATCAGGCAGATTCCATATTTCTAGATTTCCAAAAAGCATTTGACACGGTACCCCGCTGCAGACTGGTACCAAAGGTGTGAGCACATAGAATAAGTTCCCAGGTAAGTGAGTGGCTCGAAGATACCTTAGGTAACAGAGTACAGTATGTTTCCCTCCACAACGAGTGTTCATCAGAGACAGGGATATCGGCAGGAGTGTCCCAAGGAATTGTGGTAGGACCGCTGTTACTCTCTATATACATAAATGATTTGGTGGAAAGGGTTGGCAGCAATCTGCGGTTGTTTGCTGATGACGCCGTGGTGTACGGTAAGGTGCCGAAGGATACTGGATGATTTAGACAATATTTCTAGTTGGTGTACCGAGCGAGGTGGCGCAGTGGTTAGACACTGGACTCGCATTCGGGAGGACGACGGTTCAATCCCGCGTCCGGCCATCCTGATTTAGGTTTTCCGTGATTTCCCTAAATCACTCCAGGCAAATGCCGGGACGGTTCCTCTGAAAGGGCACGGCCGACTTCCTTCCCCATCCTTCCCTAATTCGATGAGACCGATGACCACGCTGTCTGGTCTCCTTCCCCAAACAACCAACCAACCTAGTTGGTGTGATGAATGGCAGCTAGCTCTATGTGTAGAAAAATGTAAGTTAATGCAGTAGGAAAAAGAAACCCGTAATGTTCGAATACAACATTAGCAGTGTTCTGCTTGACGCAATCACGCCGTTTAGATAACTCTCCGTGACATTCCGAAGTGGTCTGAAATGAAACGAGCATGTGATAATTGTAGTCAAGCTCATCTGTAAAGGAGACTGCATGTAGGACAGTAGTCAGACCCATTCTTGAGTACTGCGCGAGTGTCTGGAGTCCGTATCAGGAATTCAGAAGCGATGTGCTGGACTTGTTGACGTAGGTTCGAAGAAGGCGCAAGTGTCAATGAGATGCTTCGAGAACACAAATGGGAATCCTTGGAGGTAAGGCGGCTTTCTTTTCGAGAAACAATATTGAGAAAATTTAGAGAACCGGCATTTGAAACTGTCTGCCGAACGAGTGTATTGCCTCTAACATACACTGCGCTTAAGGATCACAAAGACGAGATAAGGTTGCAGAATGAGATTTTCACTCTACAGTGGAGTGTGCCCTGATATGAAACTTCCTGACAACTTAAAACTGTGTGCCGGATCGAGACTCTAACTCGGGACCTTTGTCTTTCGCGGGAAAGTGCTCTACCATCTGAGCTACCCAAGCACGACTCACGACCTGACCTCACAGCTTCAATTCTGCCAGTACCTCGTCTCCTACCTTCCAAACTTCACAGAAGCTCTTCTGTCTCCGCAATATCCTTTCTTCCAGGAGTGCTAATTCTGCAACGTTCGCAGAAGAGCATATGTGAAGTTTGGAAGGTAGGAGAAGAGGTACTGGCAGAGTTGAAGCTGTGAGGACAGCTCGTGAGTCGTGCTTGGATAGCTCAGATGGTAGGGCACTTGCCCGCGAAAGGCAAAGGTCCCGAGTTCTAGTCTCGATCCGGTACACAGCTTTAATCTGTCAGGAAGTTTCAAGATTGGTTGGTTGATTTGGGGGGAGGGGACCAAACATCGAGACTGGATTGGGAAGGAAGTCGGCCGTGCCCTTTCAAAGGAACCATCCTGGCATTTGCCTGAAGCGGTGTAGGGAAATCATGGAAATCTAAATCTGTATGGACAGACCCAGGTTTGAACCGTCGTCCTACCGAATACGAGTCCATTGTGCTAACCACTGCGCCACCTCGCTCGGTACATGATAAGGGAAATCAAGGCTCGTGCTGAAGAATATAAACAATCGTTTTATCCTCGGCTAATTTGCGACTGGAGCAGGTAAGGAAGTGACTAGCACTAGTGCAAAGTACCCTCCGCCATGCGCTGTATGATGGCTTATGAAGTATATTCGTAGATTTAGATGTAGACGTCGAAATCTAGTGGTTTGCTAGCAACTCTGTGTGCTCACTTGATATCCTTGTTGGGAGCTCCATGGCTATGCCCTGCTTTGCTTTGCACTTCGACCGCACTGCCAGACAATGGGTAGTACCAGGTAGATACTACCGGGCGTATTGTATTCGGCACAAACGTTTGTGCAGCTCCATGTGGTAGATAAAAGGTAATGTGTCCTTAAAATGTCGCCAAAAATGTTTAAATATTCATCCCGTGCAAATAGATTGTGCTCATCACTATCAGTAGGTCCGGGTTCTTTCGAATGTTCAAATGTATGTGAATTCCTAAGGGACCAAACTGCTAAGGTCATCGGTCCCTAGAGTCACACGCTACGAAAACTAACTTAAACTAACTTATGCTAAGAACGACACACACACCCATGCTCAAGGGAGGACTCGAACCTCCGGCGGCAAGGGTCGTGCAATCCGTGACATGGCGCCTCAAACCTCGCGGCACTCCGCACGGCCTAGGATTCTTTCGTAGAGCAGCATAAATCCTAAATTCCGCAATTTTGTTGCAGTGTCTTCCTTTAGTAATTACGTGCAGGATTTTTTTTTATTTTCAGTCACGCTAACGATGTTACGTTTTGAGAAAACACTATGTTCCACTCTGTAGAACAAATAGTCGTGCCAACATGAACGGGAATCTCTAAACAGGAAAGAATATTACAGAGCCTACTTAGACAAAAAACGTAAAATAGGACAAACGTATTACTGAGTTGCTCAAACAATTAAGTTCGACTGCTTTCGCTCTTCGTATAATTACTTGGAAACCTAAGAATGAAACTCCTAACATATTTTGGCTATAATGTGAACGACAATCAAACAATCTAAAATCAAAGATGGTAAGATAGGCTCTATTAAACTGAAGTATTAGTTATATGACCTGAAGATATACCTCCTGGGCACGTTCATCATAAAAGGAAAAACGCAATAAACTCCTGTTGCGGATTTGGACTTTCACTGTTTACTACAAATCGTTTTACAATCTTTGATTTGAAATTGTTTGATTGCCTTCACATTATGTACATGTTCTTTAGTTATGTTGCTCAACCTATAAGTTTATTTGTCGTATATTTTGGATGTTCTAACTCAGTCATATCTGAATAAATAATTTTTATTCATAAAGGAAGTACTGAGTCCACAAAAGCGAACTTTAAAGACGATATGTGGTTATCATCCACAGTCATCTTGTCATCTTCAAGGAGTTACACATTTTAAGCCCACCTTTAAATTATTTATTTAATGTATAGAAATATAAAATGGAATGCATCTAACATGCATGAATTGTATAATTTTACGAGATAAGTAGAACTAAAACACTATATAAAGAAATTAATACCTAGGTTTTCAACGTATTCATGAGCTGCCCCTGTCATTTCACAGATATCTTCAAGATTTCCAGCGTCATCTCGTCTGCTAAACTTGTTATGGAACTCAAATAGGAATCCCTGGGGAAGGTGACGCACTTTTCGAGAAATGCTGTTGAGAAAATTTAGAGAACCAGCATTTGAAGCTGACTGCTGAAAGATTGCACCACCGCCAACATAAATTGCACGTAAGGACCACGAAGACAAGTTTCGAGAAATTGGGGCTCATATAGACAGTCGATTTTTCCTCGCTCAATTTGCGAGTGGAACCGGACAGGAATTGACAACTAGTGGTATAGGGTTCCCTACGCTATGGAGCGTACGGTGGCTTGCGGAGTATCTATGTATACATGGACACTCATGCTCATAAATTAAGGATAATTGCAGAACGTGGTTCCACACAACGTGACACAACACAAAACTGGCGCTGATGCCATAGGCACATAGGGAATACACACGACATAGATCAAGTCCACGGTATTGGTGATAAGATGAGAAAACCGTCCTGAAACACATGTGCTACAAAACGCCACTGTTTCCTGCGCATTTACCACGACATCACTATGGGATATGATCACCATGCACATGTACACAGGCCGCACAACGGGTTGGCATACTCTCGATCAGGTGGTCGAGCAGCTGCTGGGGTATAGGCTCCCATTTTTGCACCAGTGCCTGTCGGAGCTCCTGAAGTATCGCAGGGGTTTGAAGACGTGCAGCGATACGTCGACCGAGAGCATCCCAGACGTGTTCGATGGGTTTTAGGTCTGGAGAACAGGCAGGTCTCTCCATTCGTCTGATATCTTCTGTTTCAAGGTACTCCTCCACGATGGCAGCTCGGTGGAGCCGTGCGTTATCATCCAACAGGAGGAAGGTGGGACCCACTGCATCCCTGAAAAGGCGGACATACTGGTGCACAATGACGTCCCGATACACCTGGTCTGTTCCTCTGTGTGAAAGACATGCAGGCGTATACGAGCACCAATCATAATCCCACCTCACACCATCAAACCACGACCTCAATACAGGTCCCTTTCAAGGACATTAAGGGGTTGGTAACCTGGTTCACGCCAGATGAAAACCCGGCGAGAATCACTGTTCAGACTATACGTGAGCATTATCCTGTGAACATAATCTGGGACCAATGTTCCAATGACCATGTACTGTGTTCTTGACACCAGGTTTTACGGGCTCCCCTGTGACCAGGTCTCCAGGCGAATAAACCATGTCTGTTAAGGCGTCTGTAGACTGTCTGTCGAGACAATTGTCCCAGTGGCTGCGGTAAGGTCCCGAGAAAGGCTACCTGCAGTACTCCGTGGTCGTCTGCGGGCACTGATGGTGAGATATCGGTCTTCTTGTGGTGTTGTACACTGTGGACGTCCCATACTGTAGTGCCTGGACACGTTTCCTGTCTGCTGGAATCGTTGCCATAATCTTGAGATAACACTTTGTGACACACAGAGGGCCCGTGCTACGACCTGCTGTGTTTGGCCAGCCTCCAGTCTCCCTAGTATTCTACCCCTCATAACGTCATCAATACGTGTTCTTTGAGCCATTTTCAACACACAGTCACCGTTAGCACGTCTGAAAATGTCTGCACACTTACTCGCTGCACCGTTCTCTGACTGCACCAACACACCTCTGCGTATGTGGACTGCTGCCAGCGCCACCGAGCGACGACCGCAAGTCAAATGCACCGCACGGTCATACCCCGAGGTGATTTAAACCCGCAAACCGCCCACCAGAGCGTTGTTTCACCATGTATCAGCATTATCCTTAATTTATGAACATGAGTATAGATGTAGATCTTCGGGCAATCCTGAGACTCTTCACGAGAGATCTGTGAGTTTGTGTTGAAGTAATATCGGAAGTTTTGTTTGTGGACAAAGCCATTCAGATGAAAATTTATCTAATCAGACATCACGAGATTTGTTCGAAATGCGTCATCCTGGCCAGTTCTGTCCAGTATTGTGGTATAGAAACTGCAGGTACTCACTTTATCTCTCTGGCGTAACTGTTGAGCCACTTGTTGCTTATAAGGATGAAACTTTAAAAATTTTGTTTCATAGTTTCTTTGTAAAGACGTGTGAAGGATTTGTAATAACACGTTCTGGAGAGGCGACAGACAGATAGCTGGGAGCTTCGGTGCATGGATGCACGAAGTACTCGGATATTTTACGGCGTTAGAAATGTCACTAGAGACCCGTTATGCTTGACATTTGTTACGGAATCTGTCTCATACCATTGTTGTACCGACCTAGATACTATCCTTGTCTGTAATACGGCAATGTCCCTTCCACTACACATTGCGCGTTGGCCAACCCCAAAGGTCTTCAAGCGACACAAAATTGTTCAAATAGCTCTAAGCACTATGGGACTTAACATCTGAGGTCATCAGTCTTCTAGACTTAGAACTACTTAAACCTAACAAACCTAAAGGACATCACACACATCCATGCCCGAGGCAGTATTCGAACCTGCGACCATAGCAGCAGCGTGGTTCCGGACTGAAGAGCCTAGAACCGCTCGGCCACAGCGGCCGGCCACGCGACACAACTCCTTCACTGCCACAGTACGCACGTTCTCAGGCCAACGTTTCATACCTAATTCATGGCAATTTATGCGCGTCCATTTAGATGCGGTAGACGGCGCGAACACGTCAACGTTTTAGCAGGGTGACCAACAGAAGAAGTCGACTATTCTGCAGGGCACTGCATCTTGCCGACCTTAATAATATTTAAACACTTACAACACCATGTCATAGTACAGGGTGATTAAACTTTCGCTACTTGAGCCAGTGTTGACGGAAAACTATTTCCCTACTTTGTAGGAATCGCGTTCAGACTGTGTGCTGCAACATTTACGTCGTCAGTAGTGTTAGTTTCGTGACATGCCATTGCACCCCGTTACTGGAACGGCGACTTAGGTTTGAAACACAAGCAACAGTCTGCTTTACAGCTGCAGTCAGTTAACGTGGGTCTGGACAAGATAAGCAGGGTTTTATTCGTAAGGCTGTTTTATCAAAGTAATAGAAATACTGCTGCTGCTATTCGCGAGTATCGACAAATAATTCGTAACATCGAATTAATTGTGCGATTTGGGAATTGCTCCTGGGAGAGGCTAATGGCAAATTGCGCCAAAAATTGTTGAAGAAGTTATTGTTGCTATGGCTGAGGAAGCTGGACCCAATGTGGGATCTTTAAGCAGTGCATGAGTTGTGTTACGATGGCTGAACATTCCGTGGTACACCATTCGAAAAGTGCTGCCAATAATTGTGAAATACCATCCGTGCAAACTTCACAAGTTGTGAGCGTGCGTTGTGAATCGTTCTTGGGTAGGAAGTCAGTAGAGCACTTGCCGCGAATTCAAGGCGCGGTCCGGCACACAGTTTTAATCCGCCAGGAAGTTTCATATTACTGCACTCTCCGCTGCAGATAGCAAACTTTGTTCTGGAAACATCAAGTTACTCACAAACGTTTGCCACGTGACACGGATATTCGAGTAGACTTTGCTCTTATGTTTCTTACAAGTGTTGAAGTTGACGTCATGTGGCACTGGAACATTTTGCGGAGTCATGAAGCACACTATTCCCTCACTGGGGCAGCGAAGAAACTATTGTCGCATTTAGGGATCGTCACCGCCAACGAACGTTCATGAATTCCCCTGAATTGCGAACGCGTCGTTATGTGATGTGGTCTGACGGCACAGTTCATGGCTGGTTCTTTTAGGAACTCAGACTCCAGGAACCAAAGACATGCAGCATGAACGGCGCGCGATACTGTGATCTGCTTCGAGAAAATGTGATCCCTGCTTTAAGTGAGAGAGGTGCTTTGGCGTCAACTTCTTTGATGCACGATAGAGTTCCACTTCACACCTCTCGTAATGTCGCCCGGTTACGTCGTAACGCACTTGTAGGAACCGAATGATTGGCCTATCGTTCCAAACTTCTCGGCCACCAAGGTCACCAGATTTGATCACGCCTGATTTCTGGCTGTGGGGATTACATGAAGGACAGGGTTCACCAGCGGTATACTAACACACGTCAGAGGTTGAAGATGGGTGCAGTGAGGGAGGTAGCCAACATCCCACCAGACATACAATGCCAGAAAGAAGTAATACACCTGGCTTATAACTCCTGCTCGATAGTAGATATTGTTGAGTGGTACTTAAGTAAATAAATTAGTGAAATCAAAGTGAACTAGAAATTAGAATATAAATGGAAAACTTGGTTTAGTTTGGAGAGTTACATACTGGCACACAGCGGGCACAACAGCAGAACAGAAGAGGCAATGACCGTGAAGTCAGCAAGTTCCACGTAAGCGGGCGCTGTCGATTCAGCCGTCAGGGCATCGCCCGACCGGCTCACGTGTTTCTCAGTTGTCGCATGTGAGCAAAGGCCCTCGCCTACATTCCAAGAGCCAATGACCGACGTTAAGAAGATTCTTCGAAAAGCTTTTCAACGTGACGGAAGAGGCAATGACCGGCTCACGTGTTTCTCAGTCGTCACATGCGATCAGAGGCCCCCGATTACATTCCAAGAGCCAATGACCAAGGTCAAGAAGATTCTTCGAGAAGCTTTTCAACGTGACAGAAGAGGCAATGGCCATGAAGTCGTTCACCTCCAGTGAACTGAAGTGAATAAATACGCGAGATGCCGTGGGCCCGACAGATGAAGACAGATGAAGACGGAGACGAAGACAAAGACGGAGACAGGGACGGAGACGAAGACGAGAGACGAAGGAAGAAAAGAAGAGTAGCAGTAGTTTTCAGTCAGTTTCGGTGCAGAAGACTGTCATGCAAGAAGAGACTGCATTATGCACAGACGCACCAAGTCCGCCGCTGTAATGGAATAGCAAGCAGCAGCCGCGGCGCCAGAAGACAGAAGTTAAAAGGTATTTGAAGTCTGATTTTTACGTACCCGGGTGACTCGTGAGGACGGGAAGGAGACGGCCTCACCTCAGCAGTCACCTGTGAGCTGGGATGAAGACCTGACAACCGAAGACTGGCAAGCGGGAGTCCGTGGTTCGAGTTCGGGACACTGGCCTTGCCCCGCCGCGCCACTCCGCTGGTCGACGCACAACACACGCGGCCGCTTAGAGAAGAGAAACACTGGGACGCCACACCCAAGGTATCATCCGATGCACGACTTCGCTCGCAATAGTTAAACCGGCCACCTTGTGCTGCGCGTCTCCAGTCAGCTGGGCGAGACGGCGACACGAGATACACACCGCTACGCGTAATCAGACGCCGCCGCCGCCGCCGCCGCCGCCGCCGCTGCCGCAGCAGAAGACTTCACAACGACACAGCTGCCGCTCTCCGAACCAGAACATCCCGTAAGATATAGTTGTACAAATCTTCAATAAAAGTTATCTTATGTAAAAATGATGTTTCATTCGACCTCATACCCGAGCCAAGGAAGAACCCACCCTGCCCACATGTTGTTAAGAGAGAAAAGTTAATTATTTAATATTTTCACCCTGACAGAATGCTTTAGAATGCTCATCCTGACAATTGACAGCATCAAAAGAGAAAACCCAGTTACATTGAGTGACAGAAGCGTCACATTTAGTAACACAACTGTTACATTTGATGTCAGAAGCCGTTTTAGTTGTTACAATATACTGATAATGGTTTTAACATCGCACCCAACAGATAGCATAGTGGCATAGCTACAAGAGCGCCGGCAGTGTCTAGCCTTTAGAAAGGGACGCTCACAGCCAGAAGCCTCAGTGTGGTGCAGACGTGTGAAGCAAGCAGGTAACCATGCCACAGAGAGGTACTCGTGCTTCCTACAGTCACTGAATGAGTTTGAAAGGGGTCGAACTGTGGCCTTCCGAGTGGCGGGATGGTCCTCTAGGAGAGCTACCAGACAAGTTGGACGTGCCGTGTCAGTTGTGCAACTACGTTAGTATGAGAGGACACGTGAACATTTCGAAACTCCTAGGCGAGGTTCTGGCCGTCCAGACAGCACGGACGCCCGCCACGAACGTCGTATTACAAGGGCAGCAGTGGAAGGTCGTACAGCTGCCACAGCACTGACAACAGAGATTGTGATCCCAGACGTGTCAACACGATGTGTAGTGAACCGATTTAGCAGTGGGAATGTGGGCACGCACACCTCCGGCCCGCCTTCTACTCAGCTGCAACATCGACGTGCATGGCTCGACTGGTGCCGTCAGAAGATCATTCGGAAGGTGGGATGACGCACCGTGGTATTCAGTAATGAAAGCAGATTCTGCCTGCACACAACTGATGGTTTGCACATACGACATAGATCTGGTAAGAGCTGTTTCGTAGCGTGTGTTCGTCCAAGGCACACTGGTCACGGTCAGCTTGTAACGTTGTTGCTTTAATTTGCTATGAAAGCGGTGCTGATAGACAATAAAAGCGGGTTAAAAGCTGTGAGCTGTCTGGGGAAGTTAACCTTGCATTACTGCGCAACTGTTTCACCAGGTATCCAGTCTAGCTTACCAAATTCCCAACCAGACTAACATTAATTACAACCTTTTAATAGTCATACGACAACCGGTGATATATATATAAAAAAGAGAATTTAAATAAAATGAAATAAATCAGTTTATATTTGGAAATTTATTTTAACATTGATCATTGAAATTTCAGCATATTAAACTTGAGTCATAACTAAGCTGGTGCCTTACTTAGGACTGTGAAAATGTGAGTTTGTAACCTTACGGAACACATCAAATACGGAGCCAAGATTGGGAGACTGCATACAACACTGCATTCATAAAATAACATACAAAGAACGTTGAAACATATGCAAGAGGACATTAACCACAATCAACCGATTCAATTTTCACCCAAAGAAGTTACGTTCGTAGCGCAATCCTTTCCGCCATGTAAATACCACACACTGGTATACTAAATTCATACTAACTCTCTGTGAAATCTTCCCGAAAAGAATAGCTGAGGGCTACTTTGATGATTACACCACATGCTGCACGTGGTCAACTTGGTTTACACAAAGAGTGTAACTCCACAATAATTTTGATAGTTAAAAATAATTAGATCGAAAAGCAATTTACAAAAGAAAAACCTCGAACTGGTTACTATCGTCTTACTATTAACCTGATGGGTCAAACAATTGTATAAGCACGTGGTACTGGTCTCACAAAGTACACCGCACGTGGGTTGAACATAAAGAAAAGTTGCTATATTGAAAAATATTGTCAAGACAAGACGTTATAATCACACGAGCATTCGCATTTAAGATTGATGATCTTAGTTAGAGTTACCGATCAACACGTGGTTCCACTTTACTCACAAAGTAGTGACAAAGCAACTACCGGAAAATATTCTGAACTTCACACGCGAATTACACTGCGTTGCAATTTAAGATAACATTAGATATTTTAGATCTAAACCTGAAATAAGGGTGATTAAATTTTCAGTTAGGCTGAACTTAAGAAATCCATTGTCCTACGGACTTAGCAGACACGCGCTTAGCCGGAGATCTTACCACTTCAGACGCTCGCCGCGGGCGGACTGACTGTGTCCCTTCCTGAGGGTGGCTCACAAATACAAACGGAAGTGGCCAGAGGGGCAGCTTCCTATACCAACATGACAAGGGACAGACAGGACCATACTAAGGATAGAAACCTCTTTGCTTTTAGAAAGCGTAGCTACCTGTTCCGCCGTTGGTCCTACTGTTCTCTAGCAGACAGGCTTGTCTGCTACTATCCAGCATGCAACTAGAAATACATTTGCTCATTCATTCTTTCACGCAGAAGGGAAGGGGGATGACAGTATCTTATCATATACGGTATATGAAAGAAAGCGGATGTAGGTTCCGTATGAGACTGTGTGTCATGAATTACATATAAACTGTGTTTTTAAGTGTAGTAGTGTGACAGATCGTTTTTGTTTATGTGTAAAAGTAACACGTTCCACTACTCAGTCTCCTCCCAGATAGTCAGAAACGCCACAGTAAATTTAGAAGAGGAATTTATGCCGTAAATGACAACAGATTTAAGAAATCAACATGAAAGGAATCCAACAGAGACCTTTCAAGCTACAACTCTCGTTCACCTCTGGTGTTTGTGGAAGGGACGCTATCCAGCGATCGGTATGTGCCGAATGTTGGGAGCCCTTTCCTTTGCCGTCCTTTCATCAGGAAGCTGATGTGTTGTTGCAGCAGGATAACGCTCGCCCACATAGTGCCCGTGAAACTCGACGTACTGTGTAAGACGTGCAGCAACTTCCCTGATCGCCACCATCTCTGGCTTTCTCTTGAGTCGACCACGTGCGGGATGTGGTGGGACGAGAGGAGAGCGACTCGTCACCCAACAGCTCTTACAGAACTCCATGAACGCGTCGAGCTGGTGCGCCATCCCAGGACAGTATTCGCCGTCTGTATGATCGACTGGTTGCCTAAGTCAGCGCCTGCGTTGCCACTCATGGAGACTACGCCACGTACTAATGTGGGTGTTTCAGCATGGGTCGATACCTGGTACCTCAGAGTCGCTTGTGCTGTTGATCTGTGAATCTAATCATTCCACGTGTTCCACAAGCATTATTGCAACAATAAATCTTGAGTGATTTGGAACCTTTGAAAGGGTGCACTAATTCTTTTTCTGACAGTGTATTTCGAGCAGCAGTAGAGCACTCTCTAGTGCGGGGTCCAGGTTGTCGCTGATGCAGGTGGTTGCCACACTGTAACCTACAACATAAACGTGATATGCAATTCAGAAGTTTTTCAGGCTCATGTGGCAACCGAAATGTTTCTCTGGATGGTTTATTCCTTATTTCTCCTTCGTGTGCCCTGACAAATGTTTCCACAAAGTTTCACTGTTCTACGATCACTCGTTTTTCACGGCCGCCCTCTCAAGTAGCCAATGTTTTATAATAACCATCCCACATGTTGCACCTTGCCGCTCTTACTGGAAAGCCTCATGCAGAAAGTATTTGATGAAATAATTTTTTATCTACATTTATTATTATTATTACGAGTGTGAGTCAAATGAAAAACTTAAATATTTATTTAAATATTATTTATAGTAAGTAAGTTCTTGGTCGGTGATGTCTTCAGTATCAGAATAGTCTGAAGAGGAAACAGTAGCACTAATTCTATTATTGGACATGGTTTTAGATCCAAATAGTTGGTTAATGTCTTTTTGATTTGGACAAAAATAATAAATATCTTCCTTTCCTGTTTTCAGTAACCTAAAACATTTCAAAATTACACTTTAGTCTGTATTTGTGACACATCATGATAAATATATTTATCAACAAATTTTGTATGTATTCTTTCTCCAAATGTTGCTTTTAAACATACATTGCAAAACAGAATTGAACTCATTTGCAGTATTGTTTCAAACATATAGGTAATACCTTTACACCTAATTTCCATTGCCTGAAAAGCATAATGATCTTGACTTGGAGAATGAGTTGCATAGATATAAGGTCTGCTGCCAACATATGCATGTACATTAGTTAATTAGACTAGTTAAGTGCTTCATTATCTTTCTTATTAACAATTTAATTAATATAACATTCAGGATATAATGCTGATAATAATTGTGGTTTATAAACATTACTCTTCTGTAAATTACAAAAAAACATGTAGTTTTCCAGTATTACACACACGGTATATACAATTGACCAAAATAATTTCTGTAATTGGAAACTTATATTGATTTGGTCGTGACCATTTTACACAACATATATCTGGCATTATAGACAAATACCACATAAAATGATCATATCTTCTCAATTCTTTCAATTTCCAGTCAAATGACCACTGAAAATTATTGTCATTGGGATATATATATTATAAGTTGTTTTTTGAATAACTTGACGAATGCGTAAATTAAAAACACATTTAGGCCACGTCAGTTCAAAAGAATATACATCAGGTCGAGATGTAGTTCTATAGTTCAATGGATTTATACTTCGTACATCATTTGTACATTTGAAAGAAATATGTTTCAAACATTCTTTTATTTGTAAATCAGAGATAGTTATATTTGATTCTTCATCTGAGTATGTAATAATATCATCAGATTCGTCTGAATCCCATTCTAACATTGCCCTTGCATCTGATATAGATGGAAGAGAACCACTATAATTGGTGTCCAAAGTCTCTACAGCTTCAAAGGATGGATCGTGTGACATTTCTAGAAATAAAATTGATAAATAAGTTAAGTACAGTAATAAATACCTGTTAGTGCTTTTACATAACATAAAGACTACTTGCCAGGAGAGATGGAGATGAAATTACTCCGTGATAGTAGTACTGAACATTGCCGTGTACTGCAGTCCTTTTATACCTATATCTGTTTGGATAACCTTGACTGATCACTTGCCAACAGCAACCCACGACCCCCCCCCCCTGCGGTTTCTGACGTCAGCAACTGCGCTTTGCGCGTTCTTCGAACACTTATACAGACACTGTATAAACGCAGGTATTGTACGAGGGTGAGTCAAATGAAAACATTAAACATTTTTAAAACTGTTATTTATTGTGCAGAAGTGGTACAAAGCTGTATCACTTTTCAACATAATCTCCCCCGCGCTCAATGCAAGTCCTCCAGCGCTTACAAAGTGCATAAATTCCTTCAGAAAAAAATTATTTTGGTAGTCCGCGCAACCATTCATGCACCGCGTGGCGTACTTCTTCATCAGAACGGAACTTCTTTCCTCCCATTGCGTCTTTGAGTGGTCCAAACATATGGAAATCACTTGGGGCAAGGTTTCGTGAGTATGGTGAATGAGGAAGATACTCTAAACCCAGGTCTGTGATTGTTGCAACTGTTGTACGGGCAGTGTGGGGCCTTGCATTGTCATGTTGCAAAAGGACACCTGCTGACAGCAATCCACATCGCTTTGATTTGATTGCAGGCCGCAGATGAGTCAGCATAACCTTCCCTGTTGATGGTTCTGTTCGAAACTTCATTGGTTTTGGTGATGAGCAATGGCGCCATTCTTTGCTCGCTCTCTTCGTTTCCGTTTGGTGGAAGTGAACCCACGTTACGTCCCCAGTAACAATTCTTGCAAGGAAGCCATCACCTTCTCGTTCAAAGCACCGAAGATGTTCTCTCATTTGAGGAGTCAGCTGCCTTGGCACCTATGTTGCAGACACTTTGTGGAACTGGAGCAAATCATGCACAGTCTGGTTTGCTGACCCATGGCTAATCTGTAAACATGCTGCAATGTCATTCAGTGTTACTCGGCGGCTTTCCTTCTCTATGACTTTAATTTCTGCAATGCTCTGTGGAGTCACAACTCGTTGTGCCTGACCTGGACGAGGAGCATCTTCCACTGAAGTCACACCATTTGCGAACTTCCTATTCCATTCGCAGACTTGCTGCTGTGACAACACACATCACCGTACTGAACCTTCTCATTCGTCGATGAATTTCAACAGGTTTCACACCTTCACTGCGCAAAAACCGAACAGCAGAACGCTGTTCTTCCCTGGTGCAAGTCGCGAGTGGGACGTCCATCTTTATACAGATACTGTGACGGTATGTGTGCATCCTCAATATGCTGCCACCTACAGGCCATTCTGCACGGTGTTTGTAGCACGCTAACCAACTTACAGGATAACGGCGCGAAATTTCGATTTGTTATTACAAATTTAAGGTTTTCATTTGACTCACCCTCGTATTATTATTATTATTATTGATGAATGCTGTAACCATTTTACAGAGAAGAACACTACTTCAAACACAGTCGGAGTGCTGTAACATGTCGTGGTCCTTATTTGGTCCCGAAGTTCGCGTGTATATTTCTGTGTCCGCATACAGGCACTAGACAAAGAAAATGCAAAATCAACGAGAAAGTTTGCTTGAACCTAAATGCAGCTGCTAGCTATCCTCTTGGTACCGCTGTTCTATTTGACTATGAACAGCACCTGCGCAATGCCTCCAAAACGTTGCAATGTCAACCGTGTCCGGAACAGTGTTCTGTGTAATTGTGAGTGCGCTTTGTCGGAGCTAACTGCATTCTAATGTGGGATAATTGTTAGTAGTCGTATGATGGGTGCTTCCGTAACCAAGGTAACCGATTGACGTATCGAGAGACATCCTATGGAAGGTTTAAGTCGTATACAGGGAAAGCGGAAAAAATTAAGATTCTAAAAATTGCTGCTATTCAGTATCTGTACATGCAAGAGCTTCAATTGATTGGAAACAACAGCCAGCCAGTTCAGAACACAAGCATATTAAGCCTTGACCATGGTTTCGACGGTTTTAAAATTGTCTTTTTCAGTAGGTAATGTACCCAGAATGACATGTTATCTATATGAGGTAGTCCATAACCCTGTCTAGTAAATACATTTTAGATTGTGGTTAAGCGGATGACACACACATGTACTACGCAGAGTCAATGACTCCCACATCGGATATACACTCCTGGAAATAGAAAAAAGAACACATTGACACCGGTGTGTCAGACCCACCATACTTGCTCCGGACACTGCGAGAGGGCTGTACAAGCAATGATCACACGCACGGCACAGCGGACACACCAGGAACCGCGGTGTTGGCCGTCGAATGGCGCTAGCTGCGCAGCATTTGTGCACCGCCGCCGTCAGTGTCAGCCAGTTTGCCGTGGCATACGGAGCTCCATCGCAGTCTTTAACACTGGTAGCATGCCGCGACAGCGTGGACGTGAACCGTATGTGCAGTTGACGGACTTTGAGCGAGGGCGTATAGTGGGCATGCGGGAGGCCGGGTGGACGTACCGCCGAATTGCTCAACACGTGGGGCGTGAGGTCTCCACAGTACATCGATGTTGTCGCCAGTGGTCGGCGGAAGGTGCACGTGCCCGTCGACCTGGGACCGGACCGCAGCGACGCACGGATGCACGCCAAGACCGTAGGATCCTACGCAGTGCCGTAGGGGACCGCACCGCCACTTCCCAGGAAATTAGGGACACTGTTGCTCCTGGGGTATCGGCGAGGACCATTCGCAACCGTCTCCATGAAGCTGGGCTACGGTCCCGCACACCGTTAGGCCGTCTTCCGCTCACGCCCCAACATCGTGCGGCCCGCCTCCAGTGGTGTCGCGACAGGCGTGAATGGAGGGACGAATGGAGACGTGTCGTCTTCAGCGATGAGAGTCGCTTCTGCCTTGGTGCCAATGATGGTCGTATGCGTGTTTGGCGCCGTGCAGGTGAGCGCCACAATCAGGACTGCATACGACCGAGGCACACAGGGCCAACACCCGGCATCATGGTGTGGGGAGCGATCTCCTACACTGGCCGTACACCACTGGTGATCGTCGAGGGGACACTGAATAGTGCACGGTACATCCAAACCGTCATCGAACCCATCGTTCTACCATTCCTAGACCGGCAAGGGAACTTGCTGTTCCAACAGGACAATGCACGTCCGCATGTATCCCGTGCCACCCAACGTGCTCTAGAAGGTGTAAGTCAACTACCCTGGCCAGCAAGATCTCCGGATCTGTCCCCCATTGAGCATGTTTGGGACTGGATGAAGCGTCGTCTCACGCGGTCTGCACGTCCAGCACGAACGCTGGTCCAACTGAGGCGCCAGGTGGAAATGGCATGGCAAGCCGTTCCACAGGACTACATCCAGCATCTCTACGATCGTCTCCATGGGAGAATAGCAGCCTGCATTGCTGCGAAAGGTGGATATACACTGTACTAGTGCCGACATTGTGCATGCTCTGTTGCCTGTGTCTATGTGCCTGTGGTTCTGTCAGTGTGATCATGTGATGTATCTGACCCCAGGAATGTGTCAATAAAGTTTCCCCTTCCTGGGACAATGAATTCACAGTGTTCTTATTTCAATTTCCAGGAGTGTAGATAATATGTTGTTCTACGTACAATATCGTCTGAAGCAGACTAATTTAAAACAGTCGAAAGCATGTTCAAGGTTTACTAAACCTGCATCTTGCAACTGGTTGGCTCTTATTTCTAATCGATTGCAGGAAAAACATTATTCGCTAAGTCACAACACGGACGAAAATGTATGTTCAATGATAGTGACGGACGGTCACTGAAGAGAATTGTGGCGAAAAATAAAATAAGAGGACGGGAGCTACAAAAGTCACTACAGAATTGAATGTCTCACTTGAGATCCCCGTCAGTACCCAAACAGCACGACAGGAGCTTCAAATGCAGAGAATTTCAAGGCGAACTGGATTCCAAAACAACTCATCAGTGATACAAATGCACTTTATAGGAAAATGTGGCGCCGACGCCATATAACCTCCACTATGGAGCAGTGGAAGAATGTCATTTGATTGGATGAGGTTTCACACTGTCTCCAGTTTCTGGCCGAATTTATTTACCAAAAGTGAAACACGGTGAAAGTTCCATGATGATATGTACAGCCAAATGGTCGTATTCCATGGACCCAGTGGATACTCCTCAACGTCGCATTACTGCCAGTCAATTTGACAGACAAGTTCCATCCCTATCTCTTGCGCCGTTGTCCCGCATTTTACGCGGGGTTGGCGTGGTTAAATCGTATTTGACATGTTAATGTGTAGGGGTGGCCGGATGCCCTTCCTGCCGCAACCCCGTACCCCTCGGGACGGAATCAGAGTACCCTGTGTGTCTGCATTCAGTGTAAATCACGGAAAAGTGCGGACGTGTTTCAAATGTCTGTGAGTCGTGTAGCTGAGGCGGGACGTGGGGACCAGCCCGGTATTCACCTAGAGGGATGTGGAAAACCGCCTAAAAACCACATCCAGGCCGGCCGGCACACCGGCCCTCGTCGTTAATCCAGCGGGCGGATTCGATCCGAGGCCGGCGCTCCTACCCGAGTCCAGGAAGTAGCGCATTAGCGCTCTCGGCGAACCTGGCGAGTAGATAAGTTCCATCCCATGGTACAATTATTTTTCTCCAGTAGTAGAGTTGTGTCCCCAGACGACAGGGACCCTGTTCGTACAGCTCGCATCATCCAGGACTGATTTGGGAGCACAAGAATGAACTGTTGCGTCTCCCAGCCCACCACAGTCACCAGATCTCAATATTATTGAGTTTCTGTGGTCTACTTTGTAGAGAAGCGTGCGTCACTGCTACCCACTTCTACCATCGTTACCTAGGCACGCCGCAATTTCCCAGAAAGAATGGGGCAAGAATCCGTTGGAAACCATGCGGGACCTGCATTTATCCATTCCGAAACGACTGAAAGCTGTTTTGATCGCCAACGGTATTCCTACACGATACGAGACAAGATAATATTTTGTGTTTTTGGTGTCTCTATATTTTTGTCCACACTGTGTATGTCTGTAACCTTACTCTTTGCACTTTGTGCTGTGACATGAGAAGAGAGATGAATGTACTTTAATATGACTTGTTTTGAATTATGTATCTGTGAGAAGGGGATTGTATACAACGTACCACTCTTTGTCATCTTGGTTTGTATGCACTTATATGTCTGTATGTATGAATTAAGAAGGGATCGGTTCGTAGGGTATATTCTGAGGCATCAAGGGATCACCAGTTTAGGACTGTATGGCAGCGTGGAGGGTAAAAATCGTAGAGGGAGACCAAGAGATGAATACACTAAACAGATTCAGAAGGATGTAGGTTGCAGTAGGTGCTGGGAGATGAAGAAGCTTGCGCCGACCAGGGTGGCCGAGCGGTTCTAGGCGCTACAGTCTGGAACCGCACGACCGCTACGGTCGCAGGTTCGAATCCTGCCTCGGGCATGGATGTGTGTTATGTCCTTAGGTTAGTTAGTTTTAAGCAGTTCTAAGTTTTAGGGGACTGATGACCTCCATAGTGCTCAGGGCCATTTGAACCATTTGAAGAAGCTTGGACAGGATAGAATAGCATGGCGACCAGCATCAAATCAGTCTCTGGACTGTCTTAGTATGAAGCTTACATGTTCGATATAACTGTAAAAACTACCTGCCAATAAGTAAACTACTACCACTAACTGCTACTACTTCTACTGGTACTGTTCAAAATTACAGCCGTGACGCCATCCATTCTCGATACCAAAACAAATAAATAAAAATTACAACTCCGCAGCTTGAATTCAATTATTGACATGCTGGTATATTATCTCTACATCCTGCCTTTTTTTTGAACTCTCCGAAAATACATATGGTTACATGCTGAGCAATTAAAGAACCCAGTGATTGGCAAATTCGTCCCTGCCCTTCCCTTGAAAATCTTCCGATAATTTGAAATTGACGCTGCAGTCAATTCGATGTTGCGAAGTTGTGGATGTCTGACTGAAGGTCGCCAGTGCATATGTTGACAAGTGGAAACAAACTCTTGCCTCCCGATATCTGCCGAGAGGACGATAAGCCTCAGCATACGATCGGCAAATTATGGACCACTTTTGCTAAATTAAAACCGGTGATCTACTGTCAAACTCCTGATGGTAATAACATTAATTCTACTTTATAAATGTATATAGTTACTACATCCTACAGTAAACTCCAGCAAATCCACAAAATGCGTACTTGATACTACAACAGTGCGTTCGCTTCCTGGAAGGTGTAGGACGGGGACTTGAACTCGTACCCTTCTATGTAATTTTAATTTGCGAGAAAGCTGCACCTACATTGTAACATGACGATGCTTTTATTTACCTTTGTCCAGAGTTATTATTGTTTTCATAAATTTTGTATGGTTTTCTGTAATGTAACAAAAAAAGACGCACCACGAAGGAATATACAAATGGGACGTAAATCGGTAGATGTTATGTACAAGTAGAGATAAATAAGTGACTACATTTACAGAAAAAAACTAGATGATTTATTAACTAGAAAGACCTTAACAAATTGAGCAAGTCATCAACGCATTGGCATGCCTCTGGCCATTATGTAAACAGTTTTTCGGCTTGGATATGATTGACAGAATTGTTGGACGTCCTCCTGATGGATATCGTGAGGAACTTTGTACAATTGACATGTTAGATAGTCAAAATTCTGAGCTGGTTGGAGGCCCCTGCCCATAAGCTCTAAAAGGTTTCAACTGAGAGGAGATCCGGCGATACTGCTGGCCCAAAGTAGGGTTTCACAAGCGCAAAGACAAGAAGTAGAAACATTCGTCGTGGGCGGGCGGCCATTATCTTGCTGAAATGTAGGTCCAGAGTGGCTCGCTATGAAGGACAACAAAACGGGGCGTTGGATATCGTCGAGGTGCCGTTGTGCAGTAAATGTGCGCGGATGACAACCAAACAGGCTCTGCTATGAAAATAAATGGCACCCCAGAACATCACTCCTGGCTGTCGGGCCTTCGTCTACCTCCATGGAAAATAATGTCGTGTATAATTAATATGAACTAGAGTTTCGTGAATTGTGGTGTAATATATTCATCTCCATCCTCATACTTACTCCGCAAACCACCGTACGGTGCGTGGTGGAGACTATCTTGTACCACTACTAGTCATTTCCTTTCCTGCTCCACTCGCAAATAGAGCGAGGGGGAAACGACTGTCTAAAAGTCTCCCTCCGAGCCGTAATTTCTCGCATCTTAGTGGTTTTTGGCGGCAGAGAATCGTCCTACAGTCGGCCTCAAATATCAGTTCTGTAAATTTTTTGTGGAAAGAGCATCGTCTTTCCTCCAGTGATTCCCATTTGAGTTTCCGAAATACACTGAGTGATCAAAAGTTTCCGGACACCCCCAAAAACATACTTTTCCATATTAGGTACGTTTTGCTGCCACCTACTGCCAGGTACTCCATATCAGCGACCCCAGTAGTCATTAGACATCGTGAGAGAGGAGAAAGGGGCGCTCCGGGGAACTCATGGACTTCGAACGTGTTCAGGTGATTGGGTGTCACATGTGTTATAGGTCTGTACGCGAGATTTCCACACTCCTACACATCCCTATGTCCACTGTTTCCGATGTGATAGCGAAGTGGAAACGTGAAGGGACAGGTACAGCACAAAAGCGTACAGACCGACCTCGTCTGTTGACTGACAGAAACCGCCGACAGTTGAAGAGGGTCGTAATGCGTAATCTACATCTACATCTATACTCCGCGAGCCACCTTACGGTGTGTGGCGGAGGGTACTTATTGTACCACTATCTGATCCCCCCTTCCCTGTTCCATTCACGAATTGTGCGTGGGAAGAACGACTGCTTGTAAGTCTCCGTATTTGCTCTAATTTCTCGGATCTTTTCGTTGTGATCATTACGCGAGATATATGTGGGCGGTAGTAATATGTTGCCCATCTCTTCCCGGAATGTGCTCTCTCGTAATTTCGATAATAAACCTCTCCGTATTGCGTAACGCCTTTCTTGAAGTGTCCGCCACTGGAGCTTGTTTAGCATCTCCGTAACGCTCTCGCGCTGACTAAATGTCCCCATGACGAATCGCGCTGCTTTTCGCTGGATCATGTCTATCTCTTCTATTAATCCAACCTGGTAAGGGTCCCATACTGATGAGCAATACTCAAGAATCGGACGAACAAGCGTTTTGTAAGCTACTTCTTTCGTCGATGAGTCACATTTTCTTAGAATTCTTCCTATGAATCTCAACCTGGCGCCTGCTTTTCCCACTATTTGTTTTATGTGATCATTCCACTTCAGATCGCTCCGGATAGTAACTCCTAAGTATTTTACGGTCGTTACCGCTTTCAATGATTTACCACCTATGGCATAATCGTACTGGAATGGATTTCTGCCCCTATGTATGCGCATTATATTACATTTATCTACGTTTAGGGAAAGCTGCCAGCTGTCGCACCATGCATTAATCCTCTGCAGGTCCTCCTGGAGTACGTACGAGTCTTCTGATGTTGCTACTTTCTTGTAGACAACCGTGTCATCTGCAAATAGCCTCACGGAGCTACCGATGTTGTCAACTAAGTCATTTATGTATATTGTAAACAATAAAGGTCCTATCACGCTTCCCTGCGGTACTCCCGAAATTACCTCTACATCTGCAGATTTTGAACCGTTAAGAATGACATGTTGTGTTCTTTCTTCTAGGAAATCCTGAATCCAATCACAAACCTGGTCCGATATTCCGTAAGCTCGTATTTTTTTCACTAAACGTAAGTGCGGAACCGTATCAAATGCCTTCCTGAAGTCCAGGAATACGGCATCAATCTGTTCGCCAGTGTCTACGGCACTGTGAATTTCTTGGGCAAATAGGGCGAGCTGAGTTTCACATGATCTCTGTTTGCGGAATCCATGTTGGTTATGATGAAGGAGATTTGTATTATCTAAGAACGTCATAATACGAGAACACAAAACATGTTCCATTATTCTACAACAGATTGACGTAAGCGAAATAGGCCTATAATTATTCGCATCTGATTTATGACCCCTCTTGAAAATGGGAACGACCTGCGCTTTCTTCCAGTCGCTAGGTACTTTACGTTCTTCCAGCGATCTACGATAAATTGCTGATAGAAAGGGGGCAAGTTCTTTAGCATAATCACTGTAGAATCTTAAGGGTATCTCGTCTGGTCCGGATGCTTTTCCGCTACTAAGTGATAGCAGTTGTTTTTCAATTCCGATATCGTTTATTTCAATATTTTCCATTTTGGCGTCCGTGCGACGGCTGAAGTCAGGGACCGTGTTACGATTTTCCGCAGTGAAACAGTTTCGGAACACTGAATTCAGTATTTCTGCCTTTCTTCGGTCGTCCTCTGTTTCGGTGCCATCGTGGTCAACGAGTGACTGAATAGGGGATTTAGATCCGCTTACCGATTTTACATATGACCAAAACTTTTTAGGGTTCTTGTTTAGATTGTTTGCCAATGTTTTATGTTCGAATTCGTTGAATGCTTCTCTCATTGCTCTCTTTACGCTCTTTTTCGCTTCGTTCAGCTTTTCCTTATCAGCTATGATTCGACTACTCTTAAACCTATGATGAAGCTTTCTTTGTTTCCGTAGTACCTTTCGTACATGATTGTTATACCACGGTGGATCTTTCCCCTCGCTTTGGACCTTAGTCGGTACGAACTTATCTAAGGCGTACTGGACGATGTTTCTGAATTTTTTCCATTTTTGTTCCACATCCTCTTCCTCAGAAATGAACGTTTGATGGTGGTCACTCAGATATTCTGCGATTTGTGCCCTATCACTCTTGTTAAGCAAATATATTTTCCTTCCTTTCTTGGCATTTCTTATTACACTTGTAGTCATTGATGCAACCACTGACTTATGATCACTGATACCCTCTTCTACATTCACGGAGTCGAAAAGTTCCGGTCTATTTGTTGCTATGAGGTCTAAAACGTTAGCTTCACGAGTTGGTTCTCTAACTATCTGCTCGAAGGCAGACATCTATCCAGATCATCACACAGGAATTCCAAATTGCATCAGGAACTACTGCAAGTACTATGACAGTTAGGCGGGAGATGAGAAAACTTGGATTTCATGGTCAAGCGGCTGCTCATAAGCCACACGTCACGCCGGCAAATGCCAAACGACGCCTCGCTTGGTGTAAGAAGCGTAAACATCGGACAATTGAAAAGTGGTAAAACGTTGTGTTGAGTGACGAGCCACGGTACACAATGTGGCGATCCGATGGCAGGGTGTGGGTATGGCGAATGCAAGGCGAACGTCATCTGCCAGAGTGTGTAGTGCCAAAAGTAAAATTCTGAGGCGATGGTCTTATGGTGTGGTCGTGTTTTTCATGGAGGGGGCTTGCACCACTTGTTGTTTTGCGTGTCATTATCACAGCACAGGCCTACTTTGATGTTTTAAGCAGCTTCTTGCTTCCCAATGTTGAAGAGCAATTCGGGGATGGCGATTGCAACTTCCAACACGATCGAGCACCTGTTCGTAATACACGGCCTGTGGCGGAGTGGTTACATGACAATAACATCCCTGTAATGGATTGGCCTGTACAGAGTCCTGACCTGAATCCTATAGAACACCTTTGGAATGTTTTGGAACGCCGACTTTATGCCAGGCCTCACCGACCGACATCATTACCGCTCCTCAGTGCAGCACTCCATGAAGAATGGGCTGCCATTCCCCAAGAAACCTTCCAGCACCTGACTGAACGTATGCCTGCGAGAGTGGAAGCTGTCATCAAGGCTAAGGGTGTATTGAATTCCAGCATTACCGATGGAGGACACCACGAACTTGAATGTCATTTTCAGCCAGGTGTCCGTATACTTTTGATCAGAGAGTGTATCTCCGTAATACCTGCGTGCTGATCAATACTAGGTTCGCACTCCGCCTTTGAATTGCTTCGATGTCTTCCTTCAATCTGACTTTGGTGGGGATCCCAAACACTTAAACAGTACTCAACAATGGGTCACATTACCGTCGTATACGCCGTCTCCTTTTGTGAAAGGAAATCTTTGTGTCAGGTCTACTTCATTCACGTCAGTCTTATTACCTATGCTAGGGATCCAATTCCACCCTTTATGTAGTCCGAGACTTTACTTAAGTTCAAGTGCGTATTCAACCAGTTATTTAAAGTGCTTTCTTCATCGTCTAGAATATCTAGTGTAGTTAGTAAATTAACCAGAGATACTTCATTTGTTTCAAGTGCTCCCTGTCCTAGTAAAAGTTGACTCCAATCCTCAGTTCATCAGTTGTAATCATTGCATACTTCTCATGAAAGTACCATAAAAAGTAATTTTCTTAGTATACTAAGGTAAGAGGTAAAACATCAGTAATGCACTTCAACAGTTTAAGGCTCTACAGTGTTAACGTAAGACAGGTTTGTAAACCATGTGTTTTGTTACTACATATATAGTGTACATGCTTTCTAATATGCTACATAGTGAAAGTGTTTGCAAATGAGTGTTAAACAGTACATAAAATTTAAAGGACCACTATACAGTAACTCTTGTGCTCGTTTTTAGTTAAGGTAAAGTCTCTACTAAATATCTGTGTTAAGATTTGAATAATTTCGTGAAGTGAGAGATAAGCTCATAGAGCAACAGTTTGCTATTACAGATTTTGGAACCTCATATGCAAGTCATTGTGTGTTTCGTTGGTCAGCAGCTTATCAGTGACAATATCTTGTTTCTGTCTATTATGATTGAAAGTACTAAATTCTTAGAAAATGCAGGGCCCTCATATACTGCTCCCTTTTTCGATCGTTTGCAGTCTCAGTTTGTTAAAGAACACATAGGCTCTGTAAATCACTATTGCACTTCAGAGTGCTATTAGTAAATCATGATTAACGTAACTGATGTTGCTCCTACTTCTTCAGCTGCTTTTCTTCTTGTCACTCTAATCAAACTTAAACAGGATAGAGCGTGTAAGTCTCATCCAGTAATCTTAAGGTCTTCACCAATCGAGCTGTTTGGGGGAAACCAAAGGGTAAGCGCCAAGTGGGATTTTGGAGATACAGAGTATCTAAGTTCGCAATTGATCCATAAATCTTAATAATTTTATTCTAACATCCATTTTATCCTGACTGTCTTTTAACATGCATACTCTTCCACACAGACATTAAAAGAACATGAAACTGACTATGGCACAAGAACAACACAAAAATAAACATATTACTGTAATGGAGATATCAATATATTACCCAAACCGCTAACAAAGAAACACTATGACACATAATCATATGAGAACAACTATGCAGTGTCACTATGAGACTTAAGTGTATAGCCCTTTGCTTGAAAGTTCTTAGCCATTCATCACTCTCATCACAGATGTGTCCATTGTCGAAAAGTGTTTGTTTTAATGGCAAGAAAACTCCACGATGAACAGGAGGGCTGTAATCCAAAAGGGACAGAACACCAGAAACTTTCTTCTTTTCAGTAGCTTGTGTAAGTCGTCTTTTAATCGAAGAGTAAGAACTGAGCTTTGCCTTCTGCGTTACTTTGCTTCAGATTCATGACATAATGTCCCACTGATGAGTAAAAATTATTGGTGATATGAAGTCACTTTTTACCTTCATATGTTCGCTAGGTTGTCAGCCTTATACATTCATCTTTACCAGGATATTTTAAACGTTTGCCTCACACTGCTTTCAACCAATTCTCAAAACGTTTAAGAGCACAACGGCAGCTAGCTCCTACATCCTTTCTATCTAGAGTTTTTGCAGAACGAGATACATATTTGTTGACTGTATAAAACCTCTTCTGCTTAAACATTCGTCGTGAGAAGTATCTCAGTCTTTTCCGAGAAGACCTCTCTTCTGCAGCCCCTTCATGACAGTGACCAGACTGCTCGATATTAAGGCCCTTTCGAAATCCTTCGTAGATTACCTGAATGTGAGAGGTGGCATGAACCTCCTCTCATATTTATATCTTACGATTCTCCTCTCTAATTGCATGCGGTGGAAAGTTGCTATTCCTTCACACGCGGACTTCCCACGCAGCGTCTCTCGTCACCCGGGTGGTCCAGTGACAGGCGGGCTCGGTCTGACTTTGAAAGGATAAGCCGACAGGTGTGAGGGGGTCGAGTGAATGCTTTCCAGACGCCGACATTGTCAAGAGGCACACCCACAGGGCCAGAAGTAGCGGCTGGGCTAGAGGTTCCGTTACTTCGCAGAAACTTAGCGAAAACACTTTCTGGCGGGCTACCAGCGAGGCGTGGGAATGACTTGTGTACCCAGGCAGCTGTGGCGGGAAAATTCCCGCGCTTTCTGCAAAATAGTAACTGTGATTGGCTTGCTCAGGGCACAGCTCTGTGACGTAGCAAGATCGGCGCAGAAATTGGCGCCAAGAATCTCCATTGGTGGAATGGTAGCGTTCCGGCAATGGAGTGGAATTTTCCACCGGTTTTCGAGTTGCTGATTGGAACGTTTAACCACGGCCACTGTCGTGGGGGCGGGAATGTTCTGTGTTCGGTTTTGTACGGGTGCTCTGGTGGGTAGTTGGCTCTCTTTTTCGGTCGAGGACGTCGAAGCAACCAGCCAGCGGCTCCGGTACGGCAGATCGTGTCCTGGGAGTCAAGAAGTCGGTTTGGTAATGTATGTCCGCAGCACCGGCAGATAGGGATTTTCCTAGGTGACAATCAGAGCTCAGCAGAGCGCGCCTGTTCGCCTTTTTCTAACTTTGTTCTGTCTTGGGTAGCAGCAATTAATGTTGGGTTGGCTATGTGTTTTCTCTAAGAATTGAGTTGCTAGGAATTGGCTGCACATATCACTTCGTCATAATCCTCACAATCTAGTTTTAGGGACAACTTCACTTTCACAGCGTTTGTTTAAGTATCCAATTAGAGCCAATTTGATGTATTGTTAATGTTTCATGTGTTGTTGTTTATTATTTTGTGTTTAGTCTTAATAAATCATATTGTTATTTTGGACAGAACTTTCATTCTGTTAATAGGTAGAGCAACCACATCATTCCTCACTATGTTAATGAAACCTTCGCTTAATTAACTTATTTATCAAATTAAATTATTGCAGGTGCCAAACTCTCTTCTACTCCACTGGCAGGGTTGATTAGAGTCAGTTCGCGTATTTTTTTTATCCTTGTGCAACAGCAAAAGTTGGAGCTGGAATAGGGGGGGCTCAGAGCATCATGAACATATGTAGATTCTAGAAGAATTGAGTGTTAAATACACTGCTAGCCCCGGCACCTCGCATAATACGGCGACCCTTAGCCTCGGATCTTTCTTGAGAATCACTGATTAACAAACAGTATTCTTAGTACGAACATTCAAATTTTTTTTCTCTAATTTTTTTTATTGATTAATACCCAAGTTTTTTCTGGTAGTTCCGCGTTTACTTTTAAGTAGCGGCGCATGATTACAGTTTTTGTTTTCAGTATATATATATTTTTTTGTTCATTGTTTTTGTGTTCCTTTGATGGTGTGTCCGTATCACATCACACTTTGTTGGGTTTGTGTGCGGTTTCTGTACCACAACAAATCGTGCGTATAATTACAGCGTTGGAGCGGCGTTGTTGAAACTTTAGGTCTATGTGTAAAAAATATATGGAGTAGATTAATTTTATTGTGCATTTTTGATAAATTTGTTTTGCATGAATGATAACGAGAAGTAAGGCACGACTATTATCGAGCGACGCTAAAACAAAAGAGGATAGCATAATGGATAAGGGGCAGTTTACCGACGGGAATAGGTTCGGAGATGAGATGGGCACATTTTTAGCAGGACAGGACGCCAGGGTCATTGATGAGGAAGGTGATTTGGACGCGATCTTAGAGCAGCGTTGCGGCCGTGATTATGATAGGGAGGTAGAGGATGAAACAGAGACAGTCACACAGGTCGAGACGGTAGCAGAAGTTTATAATCAAACGAACGAGAGCAGACAGGGGCCAGCTCGGCCACGTCAGAGCTCTAGCGCCCAGGTGTCCAGAGTTACATCACCCATGTGTGACGAGGATCAAAATGATGACATTAACCCTATACTGAGCTTCCTACGATCAATGAAGGAAGAAGAGGAGAAACAACGTAAGAAGGAGAAGGAAGAAGCTGACGAACAGCGTAAGAAGGACACTGAGGCAATAATTTCGCATATAGGGGAAATTCGTGGGGAATTACTAACAATAAAGAAAGAATGTGGAGAAGTAAAACAAATGTCAATGGCTGCACAAAAAGTAGCAGGCCTGGCCAAAACGGCAGCAATAGGGGCAATGAAAGTCGCGGAAGCAACTTCTAAACTCGCAGGGCGCTTGCGACGTACAACACAATCCCACTCAAAATCCCTAGCGTTCTTAAAAACTCAGGGTAATATCGCGGTTGCGAACAACACGAAACGAATGGAAGAAGTAGAGAGTTGGATAGCAAAACTAGAGCAAAATCATTAAATTTTGCTTTTCCAAATTGCCAGTTAGATACCAACAGACACTTGTCGGCAAGTGTGGATCTGACATAGAAGCATTCAAGAGTCTATTGCGCGAACTCGAAGTAGTCTTTGATAAACAAGACGCAAAGGACAGGAAGAAGGGGCAAAGTAACAAATACCACGGGCCAGGAAGGGAAGACGACAACAGATCGCATAATCGCACTGGTCAGTTAGGAAACCAGGGTTACGGAAGTCAAGGTTACGCTATTCAAGGTTATGGAAACCAAAGACACGGAAACCAGAACGTCAGGGAGCGGGGTCAATCTAGACAAGGAATCTGGGATAGGAGGAATAACGAACGGCAAAGCGACCGTAATTGGAGAGAGCGAAACCAAGGACAACAGTGGAACCAGGAGATTGAAACTAGACCCGCAAATCCTAATGCACGTCAGAGGAGGGGGAGCTTAACAAGGGATTGACGTCAGACTAGTGCGAACACAGGCCGCCGGAATTTCGCACGTAATCTCGGACCTGGCCAACTACGGATGATACATTACGAAGATTTATCAGAAATCCTGCTCGAGGAACATAAAGCAACTCCTCGACAAGATCGGCAGCCTCTTATCACAGTAGCAATAGCTGAAAAGAGTATGAATGCGATAATAGATAGTGGAAGCTACATAACAGCAATATCTGAGGCAGCATACAAGAGGTGCTCTCAGGAGATGTACTGGCCTGTCCTATCGGTCAAGAAAACCAAAATAAAAGGGGCATTAGCGGGTAAATGTACAGAGGTCACCCAACAAACAAGACTGGAATTCTCCTGCCAAGGACACAAAATAGAGTCTAACTTCTGGATCGTGCCAAATCTGGCGATCGACATGATAATAGGAACGCACTTCCTAAATGAACATGAAGCGATAGTTGATCTAGGACGAGGTGAAGTGGTTTTGAGGAAAGGGAATCCCGTCCACATTAAGTTCGACGACCAGCTGATCCCAGCTCAACTACCGTCTAACTGTGTACGGATAAACTATGCGTGTCTGAAAGACAGAAAGGAAGAACAGGTCGACGTTGCGGGTAGGGGAGAGGACACGGATGAGAATGAAGTCGGAATAATGGGAGAAATAAAGGAGAAAATAGAAGAAAAAGTGGAAGCAATAAAGAATATAAGGTGCGACCACCGCAAAGAACTTCATAAATTACTAGTAGAACATGCGGAGGTCTTCCTTCCCAAGACAGGATCAATAAAGAACTTCCAATATGAATTTCGTGTACGTCCGCACAACCAGTTTCGTGTGCCACCCTATCCAATCCCCTTGGCATATCGACAGAAAGTAGCAGCTGAAATTGCGCGAATGCTGAGTGAAGGAATAATAGAACCTACGGCTTCAGCCTATAATAACCCGTTAAGAGTAGTCGAGAAGGCAGATGGTAGTATTCGTTTAGTCTTGGACTCGCGACAAATTAATACCATAATAGAACCCGAAACAGACAGACCGGAACGATTGGAGGAACTCTTACAAAATTTCCATGGAATATCAATCTTCTCATCAGTTGATCTAAAATCGAGTTTCTGGCAGATCGAGCTCCATCCAAATTGCAGACAGTACACAGCCTTTTTAGCATTTGGAAGATGTTACCGGTTTCGTCGTCTCCCATTTGGTTTGAACATTTCGTCTGCCGCATTCATTCGGGGACTGGACGGCATACTAAGCGATAATTTGAAACGTCATGTCACCAGCTATGTGGACGATTTGCTGATCGCGGAGAAATCTTGGGGAGAGCACAATGCGGTCCTCGGTGAACTCCTTGCGACATTCAAGGAATACGGAGTGACTATCAATATCGAAAAATCGAATTTTGGGACGTCCTCTGTCAAATTTCTAGGACATATCATCACGGGTGAGGGCATTGCGCCAAATCCCGAAAAGATCGAAGCGATTGAAAAGTTTCCCATTCCTACGACAAAGAAGCAGTTAAGGGGGTTCTTGGGGATCATAAATTTTTACAACCGCTTTATACATGTCAAAACTCAGAGCAGTCCTAGGTTGCATCAACTTACAGGAAAGAAGATTCCTTGGGAATGGGATGAGGCGGCCGAATCCGAATGGAAAGCATTAAAGTTCGCATTATTACAAGCACCCATCCTATCACACCCTAACTTAGCAGAAGAGCTTTGCATAGTAACGGACAGTTCATACTCAGGTCTGGGTGTCATAGTGTTCCAAGACTATGTACATGAAGGAAACAGGGTGTGGAAGACAATTGCGTTTGGTAGCAGAGTACTAGCCAAGAGTGAGAGGAATTACTCAGTAACCGAGTTAGAGGCGCTGGCTATTGTATGGGCGTTTGAAAAATTCAGATACCTTCTGTTTGGTCGCAAGACGAGGGTCTACACAGACCACAAGGCACTCGAGTTCTTGATGACTGCAAAGCTTAATCACAGGCGGCTCATTCGGTGGGCATCATATCTGCAGCAGTACAACTTTTCGATAGAATATATCCCCGGCAGTCAGAACATTATTGCAGACGCCTTGTCACGGTCACCGATCGGATTTGAGCACAACATGGAAGAAGATCTGGAGGAAAATCACTACTGCCTTTTTTATATGCAGAAAGTAGCCTTTGAAAATTTTATTACCTGTAGTATGCAGGACATCAAGAAGGAACAAGACAAGGACCCTGCCCTAGTGTTATTGAAACAGAAATGGATAGACAGAAGACACGCCACCATCAGGCAGTTCTACCTCTTGCGGAAAGGCATAATTTTCCACCGAAATTATGCCAATGACACTGAATGGGGGGTATGCATCCCTGAACACCTAATAAACAAGGTTATATGGCATACTCACCTCAGCTATGGACACTTCGGACCACGCAAGTGCAATCTCAAGCTAAGGACCATGTGTTACTTTCGAAACATGGAGCGCCGAATACGGAGGGTACTGTCGGTGTGTAAAGACTGCCAAAAGGCTAAGCACACCACTGTGAGCATGCAGGCACCATTATACCCAATCGTACCGACCAAATTAAGACAATTAGCAGCAACAGATTTGATGGGACCTTTGCCAAGAACAAGAAGAGGATATACTTACGTATTAGTGTTTGTTGAACTAACGTCCAAATACGTTACCTTTACGCCACTGAAGAGGGCGACAGGACGAACTGTATCACGAGCCCTAATCCGGGATTTCCTACAACAGGTTGGTCATGTGAGTAAAATTATTTCTGATAACGGGCCACAGTTTAAGTCAAAAACCTGGAAGGAGACGTTGCGTCGATGTAAAATTGATCCCATTTTTATATCTTCGCACCATCCGAGCTCGAATGCTGCAGAACGGGTTATTAAAGAACTCGGAAACTTGTGCCGGTTGTACTGTAACAAACAGCACACGACATGGAACGTTTTCCTTAAAGACTTCCAGGAGGTGATCAATGAGGCACCCCATGGGATAACAAAATTGGCATCCATTACAGTACTAAAAAACCGGATTCCTAAGGACTTGATAACCAAGGTCGTAAACTTCCCACCAAGATCGCGAACGCAGCACCAAGCCATAGTGGATTTGGCTCTCAAGAGGATACGGGCTGCAGCAGAGGTCAGGAAGAGACGTGCCGACAAGGGAGCTCGTCTACGACACTTCCAAATTTGACAAAAGGTGCTCGTTAAGTCTTTCCGACTTTCGAACAAACAAAAAATGAAATGCCAAAAATTCTATTCTGTTTACAACGGCCCGTACCGTATAAGGAGAGCAGCTCATCACAATGCTTATGAATTGGAGACGCTGAAAGGAAAGAAGTCCATAGGACTCCACCACATCTCTCACATAAAGGAGTTCGTGGGATAGTAGTAGTGTAAGTGGTGTACATAGTAGAATGGGCAAATACATGAACCTTGCTATAGTAGTAGTGTAAGTGGTGTACATAGTAGAATAGGCAAAGATATGAACTTTTCTTCGGGGAACAATACTCGTCGCATTAATAGATTAAGATTGTTAATTAAAGTATTAACACGCTGCGTTTTCTCGCATAAGAATTTACTGCTGCTAATTTTTTTTTTCTGTTTATGTTCGCAAGCTCCACTGTCAATGCGATAAGAGGCACTACCTTTCCGTGAGCAATGTTTTTGTCCTTTCCAATCTGGTGTCCATGTAAAGGGATAAAGATGAGTGACGAGATGTCGCACAAACGGGCGCATACAAGAACGTGCTCTTAGAAGCGTTCTGAGAACTCGTGATTCGCTCCATAGCGGACACAACCAGTTCGTGAGACGTTCATACCAATGCTTGCAGGCACGCGTCATTGCACTGCAAGATTGTGGTATATTGCGTGATTTCGAGGATGAATATGGGCAGTATAGCTTTTTGCATAGCTGCGCCAGCATCGTTGTCTTGCAAGTCGGGGTGAACCTGTGAGCGTTTGACTCCAATGGTGCCTTAGACGAGAGAAATGCGGGTATAAAGCCTACCATGCCAATGTGCTGGTTTGGGATTTAGCGTGCTGCTCGTGACTGTCACAGATGAATAACCAGGGACTTATACTTGGATATTCGTGACATACTGTGTAGCTGGCGTGTGTTGGGCGACTGAATCCTCAACAGGAACCAGTCCTGGCTTGGTCATATTACATTGCCTCTGGAAAGGTGTGCTTTGATCGCGAATACTGCATAACATAGAAAAAGAAGTTGCAACCATAAATTTATTGTCTTGTACAGCCATGGCTAAACCAGTCTCTGGAGTTTCAGTGAGGCGTAGTGAGAACTCGGAGGCCATGTCGTACGGCGCGCACATCACTGTCGTCAATAGCGGCGAGCAGCGAGATATCTCAGCGTAACAGTAATTATGTAAGAGTGTTGTATAAGGTAAAAAAAAAAAATAAAAATAAAAAAAATAATAATAATAATAATAATAAGAGAGTACCATATACTAGGATAAATTAAACTTTAGGATTTTACAATAACTAGATCCTTAATATTGTGGCGGTTTTCTACCACAAGTGTTTGGCGCGCTTGTTAAGATGCTATTTTTCAGGTCACCAAACCACAGACCCGAGATGGAGGGGCACGGGCGAGCGAAAGTAGCATAGTTGCATGTTCTGTATAGCACAGTAAAACTTAGACCTGCATAACAACATAATTTAATTAAAAGACATAGAATGTAGATCGTTGGCAAATGGTAGTTAATTCTTGAGCATGTCTACTGTCGGTCTATATAATTAATAGTAATATTAGTGCGGGCCCGCACATTTAGTTGTTCATCCATTACATAGCATCAGTTATCACACACCATGTACAATACTGAGATCGGTCTCTACACGAATATTAAGATAAATTATTTCCATGTCTAGATTAGATACACCAAGATAGCTACAGATAAATAACTATAAAATTAAAATTAGAGTGTCTGAAATGACAGACCATCAATGTATCGTTATGTAAATTTATTATAACGTAGAAGGTCATGGGGAAAAGTGAGGCATAAGATTTTTGTAAGAATTGTGCAGATGACGGGGATCGTGGCAATGCAGAGGCCAGCCGGAGCAAAAACAAGAGGTCATCGGCTACCTGCAGCGCGCCACCTGACGTGAAGGGCTCGAGAGCATCCGGTCCTACAAGCTGACAGTCACCGGGCTCTATACCTGAGGGATTAGGCGGCAGACAGCCCTCGCCGGGCCACAAGTGAAAGTGAGGCTGGTCGTTGACACTGACACGCGACCCACACGCGACAGCCAACTAGCTCTCCGGACGCGGCAGCCGTTTGGAGGGATTCCCTGCGGCAGACCACGTTGTCGTGAGTACACGAAGAAGATCACATATGGTGTCATAACCGGCGTCTCATGTGCCTCAGGACAGAAAGGGACGCTATATACTCACCTGTTTGGGTTTTTACAACTCACTAGCATTGGCCGATCTGCATGCACAAAGCAGTATCGTGCCACACTAACAAATGTATGGTCTCATTTCTAACTTCTCCTCTCTATTAGAGAGCAGTTTTGGCAATCGTCGCTTCTAGTTCGATCCTGTATGGATGACCTCACACACTTGTGGAGTCACTCCACGTGCCATCATCCCTCGTCGAACTGCAATATTGGGAAACGTAAAGTACTGTCCAGCGAGAGAAGAGACCTAGACTAGTGATGTATCCCAACAAGTAGACCTCAGAGACAATTAATCGACGTGAGGAGGGCCTATCACTGTGTCTTCCTACCGTACTGCCGTGATCATATGCGTGGGTCTGACTTCAATCTCAACAGCGTACTGCAGACGCTCCAGCACTCCCTATTGCTGTTGCAACAACGTAGCAACAACACCCGACGTTTAGCCCTATGTGATGTCAGTACTGTGGCCCCATCCCAAAAGTCCCTCTCCAATGCTCAAGACATGGAACCACGTGCATCAATGCATATGACTCAACATACCTCAGAGAAACTAATGAATTTGTGAAGTGCTTCGAACATTTCTAACAATGTGATTTAGTGCCTCATTCTCAGCACAGTCGTGAACAGTGTACAATGTGCACGCACAACTTAATGTCCCATGAACCTTGTTTTTTTCTTAAATTTCTTTCTCAAGTGTTGTTTTTGTAATGTATGTGATACCTTGTATGTGTTTGTTTTACACTTTAATTCTTATTACAAATTACTGTATTGTTCTCCACACCATGTTTTTTTTGTATCTTGTATTTATGGTTGTGTGTATGCAAACAGTGTGCCTGAAGTCCCCATAAACTGAAGCAGATACCACCACTGTCATTGTGAATGGACCATCAGTTCAGGGAACATTTTGTAAAGGTTATTCTTGCTGCAGGGAGACAGAATGAATCGGAGGTTGTAATTAGATTCTGAAAGCTCACAAAGAGATTGTTAACTTAAATAATATCATGTGTGAGTGAGTTCAGGTTAGTTTAATGATTAAAATTGTTGTAACATTTTGGGCATTTAATTGCGGAGCACTCCAACTCTGATTGTAAAGAATAAATTGCTCCATATTTGGCTCACATGTCCGGGCCATATTTAGAGAGTGAATGTCTGTGTGAATCGGTGTTTGGAAGGGGCTCCCTGGGTATGGATGTGTGATGTGAGTGTTAGTGTTCCATATTAAGAAGGTGATGTTGGCTCCATCATAAACAATCCTCCCTCTATGAGCTGCATTTTTCAGTTGCAGTGATTTTCTTTATAGAGTGCGGTATGTGCAGCCAGTTTGCGAGATTGTTCTTGGGCGATTGACTCACTACCTTGCTCCTAAGTGAGCAAACCGCTCACCAATTACAATCTAAAATGGCGTAGGGGCTATGAGAGGTGGCATGAACCTCCTCTCATATTTATATCTTACGATTCTCCTCTCTAATTGCATGCGGTGGAAAGTTGCTATTCCTTCACACGCGGACTTCCCACGCAGCGTCTCTCGTCACCCGGGTGGTCCAGTGACAGGCGGGCTCGGTCTGACTTTGAAAGGATAAGCCGACAGGTGTGAGGGGGTCGAGTGAATGCTTTCCAGACGCCGACATTGTCAAGAGGCACACCCACAGGGCCAGAAGTAGCGGCTGGGCTAGAGGTTCCGTTACTTCGCAGAAACTTAGCGAAAACACTTTCTGGCGGGCTACCAGCGAGGCGTGGGAATGACTTGTGTACCCAGGCAGCTGTGGCGGGAAAATTCCCGCGCTTTCTGCAAAATAGTAACTGTGATTGGCTTGCTCAGGGCACAGCTCTGTGACGTAGCAAGATCGGCGCAGAAATTGGCGCCAAGAATCTCCATTGGTGGAATGGTAGCGTTCCGGCAATGGAGTGGAATTTTCCGCCGGTTTTCGAGTTGCTGATTGGAACGTTTAACCACGGCCACTGTCGTGGGGGCGGGAATGTTCTGTGTTCGGTTTTGTACGGGTGCTCTGGTGGGTAGTTGGCTCTCTTTTTCGGTCGAGGACGTCGAAGCAACCAGCCAGCGGCTCCGGTACGGCAGATCGTGTCCTGGGAGTCAAGAAGTCGGTTTGGTAATGTATGTCCGCAGCACCGGCAGATAGGGATTTTCCTAGGTGACAATCAGAGCTCAGCAGAGCGCGCCTGTTCGCCTTTTTCTAACTTTGTTCTGTCTTGGGTAGCAGCAATTAATGTTGGGTTGGCTATGTGTTTTCTCTAAGAATTGAGTTGCTAGGAATTGGCTGCACATATCACTTCGTCATAATCCTCACAATCTAGTTTTAGGGACAACTTCACTTTCACAGCGTTTGTTTAAGTATCCAATTAGAGCCAATTTGATGTATTGTTAATGTTTCATGTGTTGTTGTTTATTATTTTGTGTTTAGTCTTAATAAATCATATTGTTATTTTGGACAGAACTTTCATTCTGTTAATAGGTAGAGCAACCACATCATTCCTCACTATGTTAATGAAACCTTCGCTTAATTAACTTATTTATCAAATTAAATTATTGCAGGTGCCAAACTCTCTTCTACTCCACTGGCAGGGTTGATTAGAGTCAGTTCGCGTATTTTTTTTATCCTTGTGCAACAGCAAAAGTTGGAGCTGGAATAGGGGGGGCTCAGAGCATCATGAACATATGTAGATTCTAGAAGAATTGAGTGTTAAATACACTGCTAGCCCCGGCACCTCGCAAATGCAATAACGATTGTAACTATTATTTTTATCGTTACTTGAGCAAATAAAAATGAAGAAATCTGCATAAACACACCATCAAGCCTTCAAAAGGCGCTATTCAATAATAACTTTATATTTCATGCATTTCAGGATCGTAACAGTATGTACATCCACGTACTATCATGTTTGTCAAACGTACTTAGCACAGCAGTTTTGCAAATTTATGTACCTCCGAGGTATGGGAGTCATTGGGAATGTACTCAAAATCCCGGTCTAAGATAGCAGAATAACTAAGAACATCTTGGTTCTCTTGTAACTCGTCAAATCTAGCAGTAAGTTCGGAAAACATACACGGGTCCTTCTTAGCGCCAGCCATTTTACCTGTCGCTTGACATTACATGTCCTCAGCGGATAGGCACTGGCGTTTTCCAAGAAGCACCGCCCGGAATTCCGTTGAGCGAAATCACAACTTTTTCCAGGTGTGTAATATTCTACTGCTCGTAGGTACCGCCATTTGCCCTATAACTCAAGATAAACGGCACTTGTGCTTACCATTGCGTCCTCAGAGTCGTTCATTTATGCTGTGATTAAATGTTAGATTTAAGCTTGGGTCCTTATTGCGTAATATTAATCCCAAATTTAGAATTCTATCTATTCAGAGTTTATTGATTCGAATCCCATTGTTAGCTCGTATCCCTGAGATACATTGATATATAGGAGAATAAATTTTAGTCCTACCGCTTTTACTCCATTAGGCTCATGATCACGCCAAGCCCAAAATCCTGTAAAGAGGGTAACGTAAGGCGAATTTACGAAAACAACACTCCTGTAGTAAGATCGGTTTAGTATTATACATGTCGTTATAATGCTGATAGTAAGCTTCTGTATCAGATCTGTATTAGATCAGAAAAGATGATTTGTATATTTAAAAATATCGTATAAATTATAACAACATATGTAACAGAAACGTTGGAAATAATGGAAAGAATTAACAGGAACTTGTTGTCTCTGGAAATGGGATTTTGTGGATGTCGTTGTAAGTAGACACTACGGGACAAAAGTGAAAAGATATATGTAAGAGAATGAACCTGGGTACCATTGTAAGGATGCATTCGAAGCACAGCAGTTGAGACGGTATGGGCATGTATGCTGTCTGTGTGACAACAGGTGGCCTAGAAAGGTGACAGAACGGATTCCAACTAACAGAAGAAGGAGAGAATGCCCAGAGACAACACAGAAAGAGGTAGTCAGAAGAGGTTTGATAGAGAGGAATTTGCCGGCAGAAGATTGGAAATATAGGACGCTTTGAAAGCTATGATGGGAGAAACATTAAATCTCAATAAATGAAGGTAATTAATGTAGGACAAGAATGACACAAACAAATTTCCCTGGGGCACTCTAGGAAACACTTTAACCACTGCTAATGACTTTCAATACTAGTTAAAAAGCTGTGTCCTCCTTACCACAAAATCCTCAGTCTTGTAACTGATCTTTGTAGATATCAGTTTTAATATGTCTGCCAATTTCAGTACACGATATTGATGTGCCTTTGTTGTTAAGGAGTACTATGCAGTGTTCTTTCATACACACATGCATGTCCGAAGAAAAAGGCACTGCAACAACTACAGCTGTCATGAGCAGTTGACGACCGTGGAGTTCGTAACGCCTGCTCCGTTCACCGCCACCGCCTACGAACATAGTATGAAGTCTGACGATGGTCAGTAACTAATCGAAACCGGTAAGTACAAAAACAAAGGTTTCTTGCGGTAGAGGCTATTTATGTTTATTTTAGAACATGAAATGTATTCGCAATTGCGAATACGAACGACCATCAGCTGTAAAATCGAATGATGGGAATTACAATTTCTGCCGGACAGCGACTCGAACCCGTAATTCCCGCTTTGCTCCAGCCGTCGCTCACCATGTACGACTCACGGCTAGACCCAAGCTCCCATACGTTCTCATTCATGCGTCACACCGTGCACTCGTACACATGCTGTAATTCTTCTACACGAGGAGAACATTTTAAGTGAAAATCGCTGCCTAATATCGGCGGAGAAATACGGTGTTGCGGTGCCTGTGCTGTTAAAAGGTACTATGCAGTGCTCCTTTGGACATCCATGCATGAATATCAGATCAACTGTATTGAAAAATTTGAGTGAAATATTCAACTACGAATTTGAAGTGGCTCAAAATGGCTCTGAGCGTTATGAGACTTAACATCTGAGGTCGTCAGTCCCCTAGAACTTAGAACTACTTAAACCTAACTAACCTAAGGATATTACACACATCCGTGCCCGGGGTAGGATTCGAACCTGCGACCGTAGCGGTCGCGCGGTTCCAGACTGAAGCGCCTAGAACCGCTCGGCCACACCGGCCGGCAATTTGAAGTGGTTTCGTGTGATACCCGCCCAGGCGAAATGCTGTGAAGAATGGCGAACAAAATGAAGAACAGTAAAGCGGTTAAGGCGACCGTTTTCATAAAGCAGGAAACCCGGTTTCGAGTCCGGATCCGGCACAAATTTTCACTAACGTCATTCCCTTATAAAGCAGACGTTCGTCCGCATCCGAAACTACAAATACATTTCATATCTGTCAGTAGAGTTTTTACTGCGTTACAGAGTTAAAGAAAACTGGAAGAAAGACTAGCATTTAAAGTCGCGTTGACTTGCATGTTATTACAAACGGAGCACAAGCTTGTCATTCACTGTCATCGATTTACGAAAACCCGAATGAGTATTCTCTGACGCGGTTTTGAGCCCTATTCCTGCCGCAAGTGAGACCAGTGACGTAACTTCCGCTTCCAGTCAAAGTGAAAGATTCTCTCTGACGAGGTACTCAAGCTCTACAAGTCTTGAATGAATTGCGCGCGTTCATTTTTACTTTCAATCGTGAGCTCCAAGGCTCGAAGGACCAGTTGAAAGTAAGTACGCCGACGGAAAAGATATGCAACACCAAGCAGTTGTGCAACATAAACTAAAGTTAGTAGTCGTATTTCTACATCTGGAAGATGATGCCTGTTCAGATTTTCCGCCGGTCACATAACGGTGACACTAGTAGAGTTACTATGAGGACGCAAATCGCGTTTGATTTAAATGCTCGCTATAACGGTCGTGAACGTTAGTTACTTTTAAGATTGGACGTGGGGAGCTGACGTTAGTCAAGAGCGCCTTCAAGGTGAAAAGATGCTGTTATGAGCAACTCATTGAGTTTGAACGAGGTCGTGTAATGGGCTAAGAGAACAAGGATGTTCCTTCTGCGATACAGCAAAATTGCAGCCACTGTACTTGATAGCTGGCAGCGGTGGTCACAGGAATGCATTGTCGCAAGAACACCGGGCTCCGGACGGCCATATGGCACTACTGGGAGGGAAAACCATCATGTTCGGCTTATGGCTCTGACACATCGTATTGCATCTGAAGCAGCAAACTGAGCAACAGTTGGCAGCACTGTGACACAACGGTTACAAATTGATTACTTAAAGGACAGATCCGAGAGAAACGCCCTGTAGCATACATTCCACTCACCCCAAATCACTGCCATTTGGGACTTGATTGGTGTCAAGCGAGAGCTCATTGGATGGCAGGGTGGAGGTCTGTTGCGCTTGGTTCTGCCTCGGTGCCAGTGGTTGCAGTGTGCTAGTTGGATGAGGGCCGGTTGACGGCCTGTAACAAACGTGGCTGTGTGGTAGACACACTGGACCTACCCCCGGAGTCATAGGCTGGGGTGCAATTTCGTATGACAGTAGGAGGACTCTCGGGGTTATCCCATGCACAACGACTGCAAATTTGTACGTCATTTTTGTGATTCAATATGTTGTGCTGCCACTCATGAACAGCATCTCACAGGGTATTTTCCAACAGGATAACCCTCGCCCTCATACCGCAGTTGTAACCCAACATGCTCTATTTAGACAACTTGGCTATGGAGTGCACTGATCTGGTGCTAACTTTGATTAAAACAACAGTCGAGGTTGCAATAACGTTTGTTTATTATTACAGCGATTATTGTTTTAATCGTGCTCTACAGAGTATCGACATGTTGCCTTGAGTTCCTCGACCACCAGATCTCTCTACAACCGAGCACATATGGGACATCATCGGACGACAATTCCAGTGTCATCCACAACCAGCATTAATCGACCCTGTACTGACCGACCAGGAGCAACGAGCTTGGCACTCCATCCCACAAACTGATATCCGGCACCTGTACAACATAATGCATGCGCTTTTGCATTCTTCCAATTACCATCTTTTGCCGTAATGACGGAAGTTGAAGAAATTAATTAAAACATCTGCCGTGACAAAGCCTCCAACCCATGTCTCTGTGCTTTTAGGTAGAAATGCAGACCATTACACCACTGCAGCAGAAAAGTCAGCAATGCTCCACGGAGTACTTAAGTCTAATGCCCTCCCCAACACAACTTCAGTTCATATCTTCAGCTTTTTTCCCCCTAAATTGTCACTATTGCCATGGCTATCCGACATTGGGATAGCACCCCCGCGTTGGACGTAATTGGGAAGTACGATACTAGATCTTATATTTTAATTTTCCCCAAGACATTTAAGGTTCCTCTTTATCTACGACAATGATGGAAGTCCATCCAGCAGTGCTGACTATAGAACCGCGGTGGTGTAGTGGTCAGGTGGTGTAGTGGTCAGGATTTCTGTCTGCTAAGACCTGGGTTCGAGTCCTGGCCGTAACACAAAATTTGATTTATTCTTCCATCATTATCGTAGATAAAGATGAGACTTAAATGTCTCGGGGAAAATAACATTTTTGAGGTCACACCGGTTATTAATGTATCAACATTTCACATTTGCGAAGCCCGCAGCTCGTGGTCTAGTGGTTAGTGTTGCTGTCTCTGGATCACGGAGTCCTGGGTTTGATTCCCGGCCGGGTGGGGGAGATCCCGCCCGGGTACAGACTGCTTTTGTTGCCCTCATCATCTCATCACAATTCGAAATGTGACGAGACTTGAAATGAAAAGATTGGCAACTTGTACGGGTGCTGTTGACCACGATGCTGAGCGCCCCACAAAGCAACATCATCATCACATTTGCAATGGCTTATCTCACGCTTACATTAACTTGTGATTTTGCAACGTTAATCACTTAAATATGTTACCTGGGTGTAGTCCCAAAATTTTATTACTCTGAGTTAATTTATTTTATGGTGTTGCGACTTTTTCCGGCAGTGTATTGAGACGGAATATCATATATTTTAGGTAGAATGGTGAGAAGCATTCATCACAAGGAGATAGAGCAGTCGGTGGAAGCGGTTGCGGCTGGAACCTGGGAGAGAGTGCATATGTCGTAGAGCAAAGTGCGCGCAGCGAATGCGAGGGTGAGGTTGGATAGCCCAGCTGCACGGCCAGTTGGCCAGTTCGGGCGGGGCTGACTAGGGCAGGCAACCCGCACCGCAGAGAGAGGTACGGAGCGTTGCGGTCACATCAGCACGCGGCAGTCGCTCTCCGTCTCTCTCTGAGAGCAGTGGTACTGCGACGTGACGGCCGTGGGGTGGGGCAGGGGAAGGGGTAGGAGGGGGCGCGGTGCAAGCGGCCAGGACTGCCAACATTGCCCTGCAGCGTCGAGAGGATGCACTCTACTAGCAGGTATTACGTGCAAGGTGGGAACGGCGGGGTAACAATAAGTACACGGTTACATATCCAACCTCCCGAGACTTCCCCAACATCTGAGTCTACATATGAAGTGTGTGACAAAAGCAATGACGCTGGTTTTTATTCTAATTTTCTTTTTTTTTTCGATATTGTCCCCTTCAAAGCACGAGGGTTGCGCAGAAAGTAATGCACCGCTTTTTTTTTCCAATGCCGAAAGAAATGCTACGAATGCGAAAGTTGCGTATGTATTATTTGAATTCTCCTGAAGGAGCGCGCCAAGTTTCCGTCACTTCCGACAGATAGCGCAGCTGCAGGACAGTTTCAAAATGGCGTCTGTTGGTGACGTACGTTACAAGCAAAGTGTTTTCAATTGAATTTTTCACTGCAGAGAAATAAACTGTTGGGAATCTTCACAAACGCTTGCGCAAAGTCTATGCTGCGTCTGCCGCCGACAGAAGTACAGTTAGTCGCTCGGCACGGTGGGTGAGGTCATCAGAAGGCGGTTCGGCGGAGCTCCACGATTTGCAGCGGCTGGGGAGACCATCCAAGACTGTCACACGTGACACGTAGCAGCGAGCTGATGTTGTCATTCGTGAGGACAGACGCATTACGACTCGGCAGTTGGCGCTGCAACTGTCAATCAGGAAAAGAAATGTGGCTGCAGTTATCCGCACTCTCGGATATTCAACACTATGTGCAACTTAGGTCCCACAGTGTCCGACGGTGTATCACAAATCTCACAGAAAAAAAAATTTCTCTTGATTTGTTGCAACGTTTTGAAGCTGACGGGGAGGTCTTCTTGTCCCGGATTGTTACAGCTGATGAAACCTGGGTTCACCAATTTCAGCCCGAAACAAAATGACAATCGATGGAATGACGCCATTCCCACTCCCCACAGAAGAAATAATTCAAAGCAATGCGTCCGTCAGTAAGGTCATGAGCACTCTATTCTGGGACTTTGAAGGTTTTAGTCTCATTGATGTTAAGCCAAGAGGCGGTACCATTAATTCAGAAGCATGTGTCAACACATTAACGAAACTCAAGACCCGCTTCTGGCGACTTCGGCGCCACAGCAACACAGGAGATGTTTCCTGCAACACGATAACGCTCGGTCCAACATAGTCTGAGGACTACTGAACATATCGCAAAACATTGTTGGACAGTGTTACACCATCCACCCTACAGCTCTGATCTAGCACCCTCGAACTTCCACTTGTTTGGGCCACTGAGGGATGCCATTCTTGGAAGACATTTTGAGGAAGGTGAGGAGGTGATTCACACGGTGAGGCACTGGCTCCGCAACCAAGACAAGGATTGGTATCGACAGAGCATACACGCCCTTGTTTCGCGCTGGAGGAAGGCCGTAGAACGGGATGGAGGTTACGTGGAAAAACTCTTTCGTGTGTGTGGTTCTCATTGGGTTCAATAAAGAATTGTTGAAGAGACAACCCTCGTAGTTCCTAGTCTTGGTAGCAGCACTGAAAGGCTTCAACTGGTAGGGCTTTTAACATATCGGTAACATTCTTTTGAACGATGTCATTTTAAGACAGTTTTCAATTTCGGGAATGGAAAGAAGTCACAAGCACAAAGATCAGGCTAATAAGGGGGTTGTATTACAAGAGGAATGCCTTCTGAGGTCAAAAATTCCTTGATGTAATTGTCCGTGTGACATGGGGCCTTGTTATGACACAGCATTCACTTGTCTACAACGTCCAGTCTTACTCGATTCACCGTTCTCCTGTGCGCTTCAAGGACACCTTTGTAAAACACTTGGTTGACAGTTTCTCCTGGAGGGAGAAACTCTTTAAGCACGATACCTTATAACGACCCTGTCGGTATTATTCCTCCAGACCCGCTATGTTAGGTCGCAGTCTGTCCATACTTTTCCAACAAGCTCTCCGTACAGCTATTCTAGTTCAGTAATTCTTCCGGCGATACTATGATGACTGCTTAAAGTGAGAACATTGATTGTTAGCGGATCACGAATTATAATTTATTCAAACACTCAGTAAACATTAACATATTTGATAACTATCAGCATTTCAATGTACACACCACAATCGCTTCCACACAGTAACTTAAGCAACTACTGATCGCGGCACTGACACTCTATAAAAGTATTAAGACGGCTACTGAGCAGTGCCGACGAATGTACTGTCCAAGCTCCGCTCACTCCGCCCTGACAGAGAGTCCACGAGTCCGAGAGTCCACAACTAATTCGCACCACAACAATAACTGGTGTCCAGCGTATTGTCAACAAGCATGTCCAGCGTGTTGTCAACAAGCAATATATATATATATATATTATATATATATATATATATATATATATATATATATATATATATATATATATATATATAGCAAACTGTACAGAAAAATTGGAATAGAGATCAGCATAAACATCATTTCCGCCATTTTTATTGCTCATGATGAAAACCACACATTGCATGTTGTACAATCATACAGCGAGACCTTCAGTGGTGGTGGTCCAGACTGCTGTACACACCGGTACCTCTAATACCCAGTAGCACGTCCTCTTGCATGGATGCGTGCCTGTATTCGTCGTGGCATACTATCCACAAGTTCATCCAGTCGATATTGGTGCAGATTGTTCCTCAGTTATCCGGCGTAGACTCCTCAGAATGGTTGTTGCATCACGTCGTCCATAAACAGCCATTTTCAATCTGTCAAAGGCATGTTCGATAGGGTTCATGTCTGTAGAATATGCTGGCCCCTCTAGTCGAGCGATGTCTTTATCCTGAAGGAAGTCTTTCATAATATCTGCACAATGGGGGCGCGAATTGTCGTCCATCAAGACGAATGCCTCAACAGAACGCTGCCGATATGGTTGCACTATCGGTCGGACGATGGCATTCACGTATCGTTCAGCCGTTACGGCGCCTTCCATGGCCATCAGCGGCTACGTCGGCCCCACATAATGCCACTCCAAACAGCAGGCAACCTCCACCTTGCTGCACTCGCTGGACAGTGTGTCTAAGGCGTTCAACTTGACCGAACTGCCTCCAAACACGTCTCCGACGATTGTCTGGTTGAAGGCACATGCGACACTCAATGGTGAAGAGAACGTGATTCCAATCCTGAGCGGTCCATTCGGCGTCTTGTTGGATCCATCTGTACCGCACTGCATGGTGTCGTGGTTGCGAAGATGGACCTCGCCATGGACGTCGGGAGTGAAGTTGCGCATCATGCAGCATATTGCGCACAGTTTGAGTCGTAACACGAAAAGCATTATTCAGCATGGTCAACATGGTGGCGTTGCTGTCAGGATTCCTCCTAGCCATAATCCGTAGATAGCCGTCATCCACTGCAGTAGTAGTCCTTGGGCAGCCTGAGTGAGGCATGTCATCGACAGTTCCTGTCTCTCTGCATCTTCTCCATGTCCGAACAAAATCGCTTTGGTTCACTCCGAGACGCCTGGACATTTCCCTTGTTGAGAGCCTTTCCTGGCACAAAGTAACAATGAGGACGCGATCGACCCGCCGTATTGACCGTCTAAGCAGGGTTGAACTACAGACAACATGAGCCGTGTACCTCCTTCCTGGTGGGATGACTGGAACTTATCGACTGTCGGACCCCCTCCGTCTAATAGGCGCTGCTCATGCATGGTTGTTTACATCTTTGTGCGGGTTTAGTGACAGTCAAAGGCGCTGTGTCTGTGATACAATATCCACAGTCAAAGTCTGTCTTCAGGAGTTCTGGAGTGATGCTAAACATTTTTTGATGTGTTTATATATACAGAAGCGCCAAAGAAACTGGTATAGGTATGCGTAATTAAATACAGAGAAATGTAAGCAGGCAGAATACAGCGCTGCGGTCGGCAACGCCTATATGAGACAACAGGTATCTGGTGCAGTTGTTAGACCGGTTACTGCTGCTAGAATGGCAGGTTATAAAGATTTAAGTGTGTTTGAAAGTGGAGTTATAGTCGCCGCACGAGCGATCGGATACGGCATCTCCGAGGTAGCAATGAAACGGGGATTTTCCCGTACGACCATTTCACGAGTGTACCGTGAATATCAGGAATCCGTAAAACATCAAATCAGCGACATCGCTGCAGCCGGAAAAAGATCCAGCTAGAACGGGTCCAACGAGGACTGAAGAGAATCGTTCAAAGTGACAGGAGTGGAACTCTTCTTCAAATTGCTGCAGATTTCAGTGCTGGGCCATCAACAAGTATCAGCGTGCGAACCATTCAACGAAACATGATCGATATGGGCTTTCGGAGCCGAAGGTCCATTTGTGTACCCGTGATGACTGCACGGCACTAAGCTTTACGCCTCGCCTTGGCCCGTCAGTACCGACATTGGACTGTTGATGTTTGTAAACATGTTGCCTGGTCGGACGAGTCTCGTTTCAAATTGTATCGGGCAGATGGACGTGTACTGGTATGGGGGCAACTTCATGAACCCATGGACCCTGCATGTCAGGTACTGTTCAAGCTGGTGCAGGCTCTGTAATAGTGTGGGGCGTGTGCCGTTGGAGTAATATGGGACCACTGATACGTCTACATACGACTCTGATATGTGACACGCATGTAAGCATCCTGTCCGATCACCTGTGTCCATTCATGTCCATTGTGCTTTCCGGCGGACTTGGGAAATTGCAGCAAGACAAGGCGACACCCCACACGTCCAGAATTGCTAGAGAGTGGCTCCAACACTATCCAGAGTTTAAAGACTTCCGTTGGCCAACAAACTCCCCACACATGAAGTAGCAAGCACCGGAGTATCTGTAGATGACCAAGTGATTAGATTGAGAGTAACATTAGAATTCTTTGCACTTACAACCATGTATATATTTCATTTCTAGAGCAAAGAGAGAACTGAAGGATTTCCGTAGAAGCAGAAATTCATTTACATTTTAGGAGTGAAAAAACAACTAGTCTTCAAAATGGACCTAATGAAAAACTTTCCTGATTATTTAATCTTTATACAAGAAAAATCTTAATTAAATAAATAATAAAAAAAGCAGCTGGCAAGAAAAAGAATTTGCCACGTCGAAAGGTGTAGTTATGTCCCTTAATTTCTACCATATTCCAAGAGAATTATTAGGTTTCAGGAAACAAAAGAAAGAAAAGTTGCTGACTAACAAGGAGTAGGGAAGGATATTGTACTAGTGGATGGCGTACCTAGGAACACCTAATGTTTTGTGGTCAGTGCTTGAGTCTAGTAACTGATTTGAAAATGACATTAAGGAAAGCGCACTTGAAACCACGGTAAACAGTTACCGACGTCTCCAACAGTCTTTATTGTTCTCAGACATGAAGTTGTGTTTTGTGCCTCATTTTTAAATACTTCACCTTCTACACCTTTAAGTGCTGTGTGGTGTATTAAAGTTATTTGGGATATATTTTTACTTCTACAGTTACAGAATTTCATGGTGAGGAAAGTACATTATATTTTTATAGCTCTTTATATAGCATATGGATTGTGAAGCTATATGTCGTCAGTGGTGCCCCATCTTCTGCCTCAAAACAAAGGTTCATTTAATATGAAAACGTGTTACTTTCAAATGAACCGAGTTTTTTTAATGCCTTAACAATATTACTAGGCTTAAAAATGGAAATTTGCGTTAATTTCCGATAGTTTTTGTTTCAAAATGTATTGCAACTGGCTTTTGGTAGTACTTCCTAAGCGGAAGTATTGATTTAACTAACTGATTATTTATTAGTGTGCAGTAGACTAATAATGTAGCAGATGACGATTAAATACAATATCGACAAGATTTCCTGAATTCCAACATTTTTAGAGTTCTGTTTAACTCAAGTTCTTAAGTACATGACCATGTTTTACCTTGGAACATGTTTTCATGTTTGGAAAAATATTAATTTCCCAGAGTAATTTTTGTAATTTCAGAAAGAGACGGTAGGACATAAATGGTGAATGTCACCATTTAAAGATGAAATAAGAGAGGATATTTAGCGTCCGTTATAGAGACGTTCGCTAAAGACGAAAGACACAAAAATGTACCAACACTTCCTCTTAGATAAAAATAGGTACAGAAGTGAAGCTAAGAAGGCAACTACAGGGGAGCCAAGTGAAAGGGAAGCAATATGATTTTTTTTTTTTAATTTGAAAAAGAATTTAAACGAAAGAAGTGGTAGCGTATTTTATTATGATCAAAACGTCCCAGATCCCTATTCGGTCCCAGCCACAGCTTAAATTTCTAATAAAAATAATCAGTAATGGCGGCTAAAGACTCCCGTCACAAGGAGTCTCGCGAAACGAGGATGGAGAAGCGGACAAAAGTTTGGGGCAACCTCTTGCCTTGGGATGGGAAACTGCCCCTAAGAGACGGAAGACTCAGCAAAAACCAGCGACATTAGGATGCAAAAGACAGTGGAAGTACTTGCATTAAAGGCACATGGTGTCTATTCACAGGACATATTGCGTTAAAGTGAAAAGTATCATGATGCCTTCTCTCCATTGGCAGAAGATTCCAGACTAAGCCGCCAGTTCTTAACGGAAAATTGAATGCAAATGGGGAACAACTTCCGTGAGAAAAATATTGAAGTCTATTGGTTTTGTATTGACTTTAGCGTTGGAACGTACTGATAGTGTGCCCCGGCGATACCAGTTCCTCGTGAAAATGTAAAATAGTCGGGAAGTTGCCAGAGAAATATTTTATTTGAGCGGACTCTGGATAGCTAGTGACTTAACGATAACAATTGTGGCAAAAAAAGATGTTGTAAGTGTTACTGTTACGGTAAACCTCAACACAAGGCTATATTTACAAGAGCACGGGTTTAGGAAGCAACACTTGTGCGGTACTCAGCTTGCGAACCGTGGATGAAAGGTAACAGCACGATTCCATATCTATTCCCATGTTCTTGACTAAAATCAACTCAGCACGTCCAGCCTCAAAGGTAGCTAACGCTGACGACCGTTACAGGGGATATTAAAAGCAAACCTGATTTACATCCTGACAGAGGCGCCACTTTTATGCTACTGGCAAGAAATTTTAGTAGACATCACCTTATTTCGCACAACTTCTTCTTGTTGTGATTTTCTTTTCAATCAGTGTATATTAAAGCTATTTGGAACATATTGTTAATACTTCACTTACAAAATTATATGGTGAATAAAATGCTATTTATTTTTATAACAATTTATGTGACACATGGGCAGTTAAGCCACAGTACGTCGTGCATCATCTTCTACCTTCGAACAGATGAAGGTTTTCTACCGCCGAACATATGATGCTTGCAAATGAACTGAGTTTCTACGCTGTTAACAATTTTATCTGTCTTGAAAATGAAAATCTGTGTTAGTTTCCAGTAGCTCCAATTTCAAAAAAGTATTTAACTTTAGCTGGCTTTTGATAATACCTCTGCTTAGTTAGATTTCACTTACTAATTGCTGGTGTATAGTAGAGTAATGATAGAACAGATAGACTACTTCAGTTTTGACAAGATTTTCTTGATTGCAACGCTTTTAAATTTCAATTGAATATTTGTTCGTAGGTACACTGGCATGTTGTACCTTGGAAAGATCTTATTTTTTCCGAATTTTTTTCTGTAATGTCGCAAAAAAGACTGCAGCACATAAAAAGTGAATAATATCATTTTAAAATGGAATGTGAAAATATTTTAAATTTCTAATATATATGTGACATTTAAAAAGAATGGAAGAAATACGGGTTACAAAGAAAATTTTTAATTACGTTAATGAGTTGAAAAAAACTGTACGATGGATAGAAGCAGTAAAGAAAGACGCCAACAAAATAAGTGTTACAGAAGAAATAATACGTTACAGGAAAAACTTTACGCTACTTATATAAAACGCAAACTATGAAGAAAATGCGCCAAAACCTCGACCCAAGAGAGTGTGGACAGATGAGCAGAGACGAGCAGTTGGCGAGAAAATGAAGAAGTACTGGGAAGAACGTAAGAAAAAGAAACACCATAAGTCTTAAGTTGTATGCGGTGCATAAGTGGCCAAATTCATAAATTAAAAAAAAAATGTGACTAGACGAGAAAGCATGAAAACTGTAACAAGGTACAACGCTCTCTCCTGTCAGTGATGAGTCTCATTAGTGACTGCACACTTACATATGGTAGTGAAATCTTAACGCAAATGAAGCTTCAGAGAAGCAGTTTCTTATTCTTGTCATCTCTTCATTCTTTTTCTTTTTACGTTACCACAGTTGTGTTAAAAATATGTGACGTCCGGCAAAGGGCAAATACTCTTCTGCTCCTTGTGTCTTAGGTTGTACTTGCGTCTACCATCTTCGCATTGATTTTAATAAGATATGCGTAGTTTGAGGCAATTACTGTGTTTATAATGTATCAATACGTACAGCAATTTCAGTTTCATTTAGACAAAATACGGGACGTATCTGAAGGAAACATTAAAAGTTTGAAAATTAATGTAAATTTATTCGTACAACTTCCCACCAAGTCTTGGCATAAGTTGGTTGTAATATAGATCCACTCAAATAGTACGCTAGTACCGAATCACGCCACAGCAAGCGCTAGGTTCAGTTGCTGTGTGCTTTTGGTCTGAGGAATCTCTGTGACAACCATGCCAAGTAATTTTCGTACAGGAAACATCCTTCCAGTAGGCCTATCATTTATTAGTGGATCAACTATTTTCTTGAAGCAGGGTGTTCACTAAGCCGTAAGATAGGCTTATGTGAACCGTGTGTTTCTGATGACATCGTAAAGCAAGTGAAGCAGAACGTTGTTAGCAGTCCTACAAAACCTAACTGGCGTGCTTCTCGCGAGCTGTGTGCCCATATCTGGCTGTTTGTGGCGTTTTCAGAAGATTTTTAAATCACAGACCTTACAAATTAGCAAGGGGGAAAGAACTAACCGGATTGTTCCTAAGGACTTTTGTGGGTAAATGTTACATCGACTGGATTAACATGGAGAATTCACTGGAAATATTGTCGATAGGGATGAGTCAACTTTTCATTGAAGTGGTACAGTGGCAATTGGCGCTAAATAACGAAAATTTTGAGCACATCCTAATGAATACTAAAAGGAATCCGTTAAACTTCAGTTACAGGATAAATCGGTCAACTCTAAACGCCGTAAATTCAACTAAATACCTAGGAATTACAATTACGAACAACTTAAATTGGAATGAACACATATAAAATGTTGTGAGGAAGACAAAGAAAAGACTTTGATTTATTGGCAGAGCCCTTGGAAGATGCAGTAGATATACTAAAGGGACTGCCTGCACTATGCTTGTCCGTTCAAAAATGGTTCAAATGGCTCTGAGCACTATGGGACTCAACTGCTGTGGTCATAAGTCCCCTAGAACTTAGAACTACTTAAACCTAACTAACCTAAGGACATCACACACATCCATGCCCGAGGCAGGATTCGAACCTGCGACCGTAGCGGTCGTGCGGTTCCAGACTGTAGCGCCTTTAACCGCTCGGCCACTCCGGTCGGCACGCTTGTCCGTCCTCTTTTGAAGTAGTGTTGTGTGGTGAGGTATCCTTACCAGACAGGATTAACGGAGCACATTGAGGAAGTTCAAAGAAGAGCAGCACGTTTTGCTCTGTGGAGAAATCTACATCTACATCCACATTGATATGGGAGAGAGTGTCGCTGAAATGATACGGGATTTGGGGTGGACACTGTAAGGGGTCCGTAGGCCCTTGCTATAAGTTTTGCGACAGCACAGGTCGACAGGACAAACAATCGATAGTGTGTGTCGTAATCACTTCAAATATCAATTTTTCACATACACCCTTGGCTTACCGTGAAAGGACAAGTGCAATTTTCGGACGAATACTTATAGTAAGGGCCTACGGACCCCTTACAACACCATGAAAACAAAGGCATTTCTCGTTGCTGCGGGATCTTCTCACGAAATTTCTCCTCCGAATGCGAAAATATTTTGCTGACGCCGACCTACGTACGGAGAGAACCTACATAGGAAGAAATGATCGTCATAAAAAAATAAGGGAAATTAGAGCTGGCATGGATAGGTACAGATGTTCGTTTCTTCCGCGCGCTGTTCCAGAGTGGGATAATGTAGAACTACTGTGCAGGTGGTTCGATGAACCCTCTGCCAGGCACTTACGTGTAGATGTAGATAAAGTTAATAAACACAGCTGTACAAAATGAGACAGTGAAAACCCATGACAAACCTTGGAACAAGTCCGTGGTGGCTCAAACGTTAACGTCTTTTGCACATTCACTTAGAACAAAGTTTATGACACTTCGATTTTCCAAGAGAAAACAGTAAACGGAAAAGTGTACTCAGATGTGCTGGAAAACCAGTGGAAGCTCCGATCAACCTGTTTAAGTACAAGGTAGAAACTTCGGTATAGTTTGTTTGAAAAGAGATTCCAAAACCAGGACTGCGTGTCATATGAATTATCAAATATGTTACGTCCTTTTAGGAACACCCTGTATTTAGCCTCCATCGTGCACTCTGCTACTTTCGTGGAAGTTCAAAACACAAATTTTTGTTGTAATCTTCGATCCGAAGACTGGTTTTCTGCACCTCTCCACGCTACTCTATCCTGTGTAAACCTCTTCATCTCTGCATAAATACAGAAATCTACGTCCATCTGAATCTGATAACTGAATTCATCCCTTGGTCCCCCTCCACATATTTTAATCCCTCCACTTCTTTTCACAATCAAATTGATAACTTTTGATGAATCAGGATGTGTCGTATCAACTGATATCCTACGTCAGTTGGTGTCATAAACTTTTTTTCTCAATTCGATTCAGTACCTGTCAGTTATTCGATCTACAAGTCTGACCTTCAACATTCTTCTGCAGTACCATATTTCAAAAGCTTCTATTCTCTTCTCGTCTAAACAATTTATCGTCCACGTTTCACTTCAATGCAAAACTACACTACAGACAAATATCTTCTGAAAGGAGTTCCTATCAGTTCAATTTATACTAGATGTTATCAAATTCCTCATTTTGCGAAATGTTTTCTTGCTAGTGCCAGTCTGCATTCTACATCCTCACTATTTCGATGATCATTAGCTGTTTTGCTGCCCAAATAGCATATCTAACCTAAGACCTTTACTGTGTCATATCGTAATCTAATTCTTTCAGCATCGCCCGATTTCATTCAGTTACATTGCATTACCCTCGTTTCACTTTCATTGATGTTCACCTCACAATCTCTTTTCAATAAACTATGCATTTCTTTCAACCATTCTTCCAAATCCTTTTCCGTCTATGACTGAATTATAATGTCATCGACAAGCCTTAAATTTTTTAGTTTTTCTCCCTGAATTTTAAGTCCCTTTCCAGATTTCTCTTTGCTTTCCTTCAAAGCTTGCTCAAAATACACATTGAAGCACATTTGGGATAGCCTACAACCCTGTCTCACTCTCTTCTCAACTACAGCTTCCCTTTCATTTCCTTACACGACATTTACAACTGCCATCTCGTTTCTAGAAGTAACATGTACCTCCTTTTTTTATCCCTGCTACTTTTATCATTTCAAAACGTACATTCTAATTGACATTCACAAAAGTTTTCTCTAAATCTGCAAAAGCAATGAATGTAGTCTCGCCTGTCTACTACCCATTTTCTAGGATATGTCTTAAGGTCTACTGCTTCGCATTTCGTGTTAGTATGATAGTTATGAATAATGCATCAATAATTTAAACAAACGGCCGATTTGTAGTGCTTTTTTGGGTTTCTGCGTCGCGCAGGATTAGCCGAGCGGTCTCAGGCGCTGCAGTCTTGGACTGTGCGGCTGTTCCCGGCGGAGGTTCGAGTCCTCCCTCGGGCATGGGTGTGTGTGTTTGTCCTTAGGATAATTTATGTTAAGCAGTGTGTAAGCTTAGGGACTGATGCCCTTAGCAGTTAAGTCCCATAAGATTTCACACACATTTGAACATTTTTGGGTTACTGCCCGATGTTTGGCACTCCTAAATTTCAGCACTCTAGGCGGTTGCCTTGTTTTCTTATAGCCCTCTGGGTTTCTGGGGCAACTCTGGGTTTCCGTTACTCTCCGTTTCAACACACTGCTGGTTTACGCTTTTCTATCACGGTCATTTTATGATTATTTTTCCAGTTATGCCGGGTTATTAGTGACGTTTAGAGACCAGGCATCGTAAGGGAATCACACTTTTCGAAGAAAAATGGGTGAGTCATCGAAGTACTAGATGGCTGAAGGTGTATTGCCTATTAATCACCCATCCAAAACTTCAGAAATATAGCCACAAGGAGTAGCTTTAAAATGATGGGAATATTGCTATAAACCATTTATTTCAAAACATACATATTAATTATTGTCACTCACAATATACTTCCCTCCTTTCTCCTTACAACGCTCCATGCAAATTTCCATTAATGGAAGCAGTGCTCTGTGAGCTCCCTGATAAAGCGTGCTGTTTTTTCTTTCATTGTTTCAACGGACTGAGCTCTTGTTCATTTTAATGCAGATTTGACCTTGGGGAACAAATAAAAAAACCACGAGGTGCTAGGCCAGGCGAATAATGTGAATGGTCAAACAATGGGGTGCTGTAGTTCGCTACAAACTTCTTAACAGAGAAATCTGTTTACGACGGTGAGTTGTCTTGATGCAGAACTCACGACAATTTCGAGCCTTTTTTACTATTTTTCAAGGAGTTGAGTAGAAACCTCAGGGTAATAATGTTGACAAATAGTTTGAACTACAAGTACCGTGTGAAGATATACAATTCTATGAATATAAGAAAAAATCGCCAGCGCTTTGAATCCTTATTTGCTCATTCGAGCTTTCTTCGCTCTTGGTAAAAGTGAGCCCTTCAAATGGGTGATTTGGTACTCAGTTTCTGATTGATATATATATATATATATATAAAAAAAACAAGATTCGTCACATGTTATTCCCCTTTCAAAGAAATTAGCTTCTTTTCATTGGTATTCAATGTGACAGTACAAACATTTTTAGGAGCTATTCTTTGTTCGCTAGTGAGATTTTTTGACATGAGTTTAGCATACACTTTTTTCACCTCATTGGTTATGTAAAAATTGCCCTATGCGTTCTTTGTCAGTTCCTACAGTTTCAGCAGTCGGTCTAATACTCTACCGACGGTCAAATCGAATCAGATTATCTACTTTTTCGATATTTTCATCCGATTTCGATGCTGAGGACCGTCAAGGGTCTGAATCATCTTCAATGTCTTCTCGGCCGTCTTGGAAACGTTGGAACCACTCAAAAACTCTCGTACGTGATAAACAGCCTTAATCAAATACCTGTTTCAGTAAAAAATAGGTTTCAGTAGCAGTTTTTCCAACTTTAGCGTGAAATTTCGCATTTCCTTGCTCTTTTATTACACTTATCATTTTCCTGGCAAGGTATAATAACAGCTTTTACACAAACGAAGGACACGGCCACAGTGATTTCTCTACAGGCGCCAGAGAAGCCGCAATGGACTCGGTGGGCTTCACGGTTCACCAAGGAAGTTTGAATAAAGGGGAGTTGTCGTTATTTGTGCCGAACATAGACGTCAATTGAAGCGTCTCCTAGTTTTTGGTGAGTCTAAGAAGCCTGCTAGTCCATTAAAGACCTGTGTATACAGACCCTCGTAGCATTATTGCGTTGAGTTGACAGTCATTTCTGTGTATATACTTTGAAACATATGCTTTCGTAGATGAAGAGGCATCATGAGGCAGTTGCTAACTTAATTCTTAACGCCAGTTCTTACTTGTTGAGCATTGTGTACATTTCGTACGGTTTATTCCTGTTTTAAATCATATCGAAGAGCAGCACAGCAATACGAACACTTCACTAAGACTAACCAATATGGCGGTGGAAGGCTTTCTTTCTTCGGTGTAAAGGAGCCTCTTTATTTTATAACCTCCTTGCGCTTCACAGCTATTGGTCTTTTATCTTTGGCACATGCGTAATTACCCTGTTACAGCATCAATCCCGTTATTTTATAGGCACACCTCGTGTATTGATAAACTGGGGCGTTTGTGTCTCCCAACGGGTGCATATCCCTGTAATTAATCAGAGGGTAAGAAGATAACAGACTTACAAAATAATCATTTGCCCCGCCTCACTGCATTCCTCTACAAATATTTGCTATATATTCTCGGAAACTGTGATACTATACCATTCGCGAATGTTCCAAATAGCAACCATCTCGTGTTTGTGAAACAGGCTTCATTAGTGAGAAGCACGTAGGCACCACACTGAGTTTCGGTCGCACATACTCGAACCGTACACTACACGAATTACGAAATCAGCTGGATTCGCGGGTTGGTAGCAAAGCAGCTACTGTTCTCGGGATACTCTTCAAACGGTATTTTTGACGCGCACATACCACGTGTAACCGACTGAGGTTAGTCCCCCATCAGACGCGCTTTCTACGAAGCCATCAGTTTTGACTTTTACTCATCGATTTTCTGAGTTGTGGTAGCATTCGCCTATTTCCAGTAACCGCTAGTAAAATCAGAGGGAAAAAATTGCATGCCTTGTGTAATGCCTGCAGGAATGTTGCTTTCGATGAAACCCTCTTGCTTTCTTAGTCGGTTCCTTAGTTTTTAGAGTTATACCATGAAAGTTAGTTCTAAAATGAAAATTTTAATCATAAGAACACAATCCCAGGCTTGGAGCCATGGTGCGGCACGCTGATATAACAGAGCATGAGTGTTTCAGACGAATTTTAATTTAGCCAATGGAGAAAATAGAAGCAATGATCGCGAGATACGTCGTATTATTAAAGCAGATCTAGATTTCAGCTATTACATTGCCACCTTCAGTCCTAAATATTACAAAACTAAAGACTCAGAGGAAATATGAGATGGTTAAAAACATATCGTAAGGACAATGATAACCACCAAACGCTCACATATCATGTAACAACAGTTTATGTAAATCCAAAATGTCGTTCAGTAAACAATATTGATTAATACAGAACATACAGGAGTCTAAAACGAACTGAAGCCCTTGCTTACATGCTTGAATGGGAAGAAAACGTGATGTCAGAGATGTTTCGTGCACTCTACTGAGGCACCTGTGAGTAATTAAATAATAAAGAAGTTACAAAACTTTTTCAGAAAAATTTTAAGAAAATTCTGAACAATAAAATCACAAGTAATCGTTAATAAATCACAAGTGTAGAGTAATAAGTATAGTACACTCAGTATCAGCAAATACAGGATAGTGTGCCATGTATCACGCATTACAAAGTAGTGGAAGAAGACCTATTAACAATTCCATACAACAGCTGATAGAACAACATTAAAAATAATGTACCAAAATAATTAAAATATAAAGTCATTAAAACAGCCTTCTCTGGGTATAATTCTGAACAATAAAATCACAAGTAATCGTTAATAAATCACAAGTGTAGAGTAATAAGTATAGTACACTCAGTATCAGCAAATACAGGATAATGTGCCATGTATCACGCATTACAAAGTAGTGGAAGAAGACCTATTAACAATTCCATACAACAGCTGATAGTACAACATTAAAAATAATGTACCAAAATAATTAAAATATAAAGTCATTAAAACAGCCTTCTCTGGGTATAATTCTGAACAATAAAATCACAAGTAATCGTTAATAAATCACAAGTGTAGAGTAATAAGTATAGTACACTCAGTATCAGCAAATACAGGATAATGTGCCATGTATCACGCATTACAAAGTAGTGGAAGAAGACCTATTAACAATTCCATACAACAGCTGATAGAACAACATTAAAAATAATGTACCAAAATAATTAAAATATAAAGTCATTAAAACAGCCTTCTCTGGGTATAATCTAGAACCAAACAGATAGTAAAAATACATTGGTGCCATCTCTAGGCTCACAGTATAAACATATGGGTTAAGGTAGGATTATCATGTCCAAAGGTACAAAGCTAGCTAGAGGCGGATACGAAATGAACAGATAAGTAAAATAGCGGAATGAAAATACCACAATAAAATGTGGTCTGCACTCTCTGGGCATAAACTGAAATCAGACAGATCGTAAAAATACATTAGCTCCATCTCTGGGCTTACAGTATAAACATTTGGAATAAAACAGCATTACAGTTTTACTTATCTGTTCATTTTTTATGTGCCACTGGCCAGTTTCATGCCTGTACACATAATAATGCCGTTTTATTTCACATGTTTATACTGAAAGCCCGAAGATGACGCTAGTGTATTTTTACGATCTGTTTGATTTTAGTTTATACCCAGAAGGCACACCATACTTTATAGTGGTATTTTCAATCTTTTATATTTTAATTATTTTGGTACATTAGATGTGTACTTTTAGCTGTTATATGAAATAGTAAACAGAACTTCTTCCATTACTTTTTGATGAATGAATACATGACATACTGTCCCGGAGTTGCTGATATCACGCTTATTGCTCCACACATGTGATTTGTTTCTATGGTTTAACGGTTGCTTGTGGTCTTATTGTTCAATATATTCTTAATTTTTTTAAATTATATAGCTTATCTATTATTTAACTATTCATGGGCGCCTCAGTTACAGAGTACGACACATCTATGAAGTCACATTTTCTTCCTGTTCAAGCATGTAAGCAACAGCTTCAGTTGATGTTAGACTCCTGTATGCCCCCCATCAATCAATATTGTTTACTATGTGACATCTTGGACTTATGTCACCTGAAGAGATATACGTTGGTTCGAACTTTAAAATTGACTAATTGTGTTAATCTTGTAAGGCAAGATTATACCTCTTAATAAGTAGGTTATGTTTGCGTTTTAAATGTCTAAATTTGGTCGATAATTATTTGAAATACTAAAAATCAAATTTTTGTCGCCCTGGAAGCCGTTGGATAGGCAGCTTACTGGTACTGAGTCACTGCAGCGCTTTAGTGACGTAGATTGAATCAAAGAACATTGTGCGACTTCAGCCTTTTAGTGATGGAGATTGAATACGAATCGAAGAAAACTCAGTGGAAACTTTCTCAGCCGATATTTACATCTGTAGGCATTCCTGGGTGTTGAGGCATGGGTTAAGGCATGTTGGGGTGTCCGACGTTTCGTCTCCCGATACTGCAGCCGCCCTCAGGTCAATGATTTTTCAAACTTAAACAGTCGATCTATTGATGTCTCAGTATCAACTATTCTTTATGTCGTCTGAGGATGTCTCCAACATCATGAGACGAATCGTTTGGCAACGTCTACGCAGCACTTTGGCGTCTTATTTACACTTAGTGAGTAGTCTCGCATTATACGAACGAAAGTAAAGGAATGTAAGGGCTACGCTCTTAAACAGATCGCAGATGCGTGAATCACATGGGAAATGCAAGTGATGTGATATGACCAGAAATTAAATATTTGTCCTTTGGAACTTCCTCACCACAAGGAAAGGAAGGAAACAGCGAAGAAAACTTTATTGACGAAATAAAGTATTAACAGATTGCCAATTATTTCAGATATTTTTCGCTTTTAAGTAATTAAATTCGAGAAAAGTGGCCCTATAGAAATTTCCAATGTAAGCTTTTCTTTCCTCGGTTCTTCTACGGCCTTGAATTTTTTTAATGTTATGCTATCTAGTAAAAGAAGTTCATGGATTCAGATCTCCTGTCTCATTTCACTACAGTTTTCCCTTTTGTCCTCTCCTGCGGATGGAATTCGGAAAAGCATTTTGAAGTTGCGGTGTAGTCGATAGGCATAGCTCTGGCGCTTGCTAATAACACAACAAAGATGCTCCTTGCTATCGCAGCATCGCTGGCCACAACATTGAGACTGAAGTAGCGAGACACGCCCTCAGAAGTTCCCCGAGCCATCCTCAAAGGCCGACCCACGGACACGAGACGAGCTCTACGCCAGGCTACGTTTCACTCGACACCTAGACCACAGCAAGCAGCGAGAAGCGCACCGTGTTTCGGCGACAGCAGAGTTCGAGACAATCAGTTCAATCAGTTAGACTCTGTAAGTTAGTCTACAAGACCTTGCAAATGTTTGTGAACTTTCTGCCTTTGGACAGTACTACGAGAAATAGTTTCCATTAGGCAATGCTTCGAGTTGTTTTACCAACGACAGTCTATTTCGTCATAAGTGTTGCACTGCTCCTACCAATATATATATATATATATATACAAAGATGATGTGACTTACCATACGAAAGCGCTGGCAGGTCGATAGACACACAAACAAACACAATCATACACGAAAAATTCTAGCTTTCGCAACCAACGGTTATATATATGCCCTGACCGACAGTCATAGCAAAGAAAAGATAAGTTTTCATTTCGACTGAAAATATATTACAATTCTAACATTTTACTTATACAATAATCGTGTCTTTATCGCCTGTTTAGAACCCAATTCATTAGTGTAAACCTGTCACAAAAGAACTTGTCTGTGTGCACTGTTTTATGACTTTGGATTCTGATCATTTTCACTTCTGGTTACTTGTATCCACTGGCACCGCAGTGATTTTTTTTCAGTGTTCAAATGACTTCTAATACAATATGTTTTGTGCAGTTAGTGACCTAGAGAGCTCGTAAATACTTCAAGGAAACACTTCGTCAGCTAATATAAAGTTATTATGAATTGGAGTCAGTATACAAAATGTTGTTTTACTCTTCAGTGCGAAACCGGTTTGACACATCTCTCCAAGCTACTGTATCCTGTGCAAGCCTCTTCATCTCCGAATAACTACCGCACCCTACATCCTTCTGAATCTGCTTACTGTATTCTCCCTTGCTCTCCTTCTACTATTTACACCCCCCCCCCCCCCCTCATTTCACTCCACGACCAAACAGGCTATTCCTTGAAGCCTCATGGTGTGTCCCCTCGCACGATCCCTTCTTTCAATCAGATTGTGCCATAACTATTTTTTCCTCAATTCCATTCAGTACCTCTTCATTAGTTATTCGACCTACCCTTCTAATCTTCAGCGTTATTCCTTACCACCACATTTCAATTCTTTTCTCTTCTTGTCTGAACTGCTTCTCTTCCACGTTTCACTTCAATAGAAGGCTGCACTCCAGACACCTTCAATAAATACTTCCTAACACTTTGATTTACACTTGGTAGGGGGCCATTATTCTTTGCGTGCGTAGCACTAAAATTCTACGGACGAACGGACTACTTGTTTATAGTTTGTGTAATTTCCCAAGAATCTTCCTCCTGAGTCTATTGGTGATACTCTTATAAAAATTTCTGCAGTAGTTTCTAATATTAGCCTTGACATACTGTCAGAGAAACGCAGCGGTGGACTTTAATCCATAAAATGTACAGACTTTAATAGATGACACTGAAATCATTTAAGTAGAGGAAGAACAGCATCCAATTTCTTGGGCAGAAACTGAAAATGCTCTAAAACAGGCGAAACGTGGGAAGGCGGCGTGTGTATATGAGCTGACAGCGGATATGATTAATGCAAATGGAATACAAGGAAAGCAGTGCTCACATCGGATGCTGGGGGTGATATCGAAAGAGAAGAAAGTGCCGGGTGATTTCAAAAAGACATCTACATACCATTGTTTACGAAAGGAAGTAAAAAGAAGGTCATAAACTACCGATGCACGACATTGCTATTAAATTTCCTTACGATAATGGAAAATACCATAGAACAGACACTGAGAAAGATTCAAGGCTATCAGTTTGAGGAACAACAGCCTGGATTCATATGTAGCATGGGAATGATAGACCTCATCTTTTCCCTCCGTCAATTAATGGAGAAGAACTGGGAAAAGGAAAGCATCTGAAAATACTGTTCCTGAATTTAGGAAAAAAACATATGACAGTTTACGAAGGGGCAAAATATGGGAACGCTTGAGAAAACATAATTTTCCTGATTCACAGCTTAGAAAAGTTCAGATACTGTATGAAGGTTGTGGAACCAATGTACAAGTAGGAGGTGGAAGAGACAAAGAGAGGTGTGCAGTGAGACAGTTCACTTTCTCCGTTACTCCTCGTTACTCTTATGGACGCAATCGTGAAAGAAATCAAGGAAATAGAAAATGAAGATCTCAGTGCTTTTGCCTCTGTTGATGACAAAGCCAAGTTGGGGAGAGACGGAAATGGTGGTTCAGAGGAGACTGGATTATTGGAATAAAAAATTTAAAGAATTCAAGTTGCCGCGAGTAAGAGCAAGACAGTGGCAGTGAAGATGCGTAGGACGCCCACACTTTGAAATACCATACTGGAAGAAGAGAAGCTTGAAAATGTGAAAATTTTGTTATACCTATAGTTTCATATCAGGTGATGAACGTGCCAAGCTGAAAGTTTTAAGTCGGCCAGTGTGGCCACGCGGTTCTAGGCGCTTCAGTCTGGAACCGCGCGACCGCTACGGTCGCAGGTTCGAATCCTGCCTTGGGCATGGATGTGTGTGATGTCCTTAGGTTAGTTAGGTTTAAGTAGTTCTAAGTTATGGGGGACTGATGACCTCAGATGTTAAGTCCCATAGTGCTCAGAGCCATTTTTTGAAAGTTTTAAACAGAGTAACTAGCTTCTTTCACCAAGTAGGAAACCTAATCTGAGACAAAGGGGTCGCTTTAAGAGCTAAACACGCCATTTATAAAACGTATCTCACGATGTAGGCTCCATACACACGTGAGGTTTCCGGCAGCGCTGCTGAGCAGTGCGGCGACAGCGGTCAGCGTTCCATAGTGCAAATACAGGGTGTTTCAAAAATGACCGGTATATTTGAAACGGCAATAAAAACTAAACGAGCAGCGATAGAAATACACCGTTTGTTGCAATATGCTAGGGACAACAGTACATTTTCAGGCGGACAAACTTTCGAAATTACAGTAGTTACAATTTTCAACAACAAATGGCGCTGCGGTCTGGGAAACTCTGTAGTACGATATTTTCCACATATCCACCATGATTAGCAATAATATGGCGTAGTCTCTGAATAAAATTACCCCCAAACCTTTGACAACGTGTCTGGCGGAATGGCTTCACATGCAGATGAGATGTACTGCTTCAGCTGTTCAATTGTTTCTGGATTCTGGCGGTACACCTGGTCTTTCAAGTGTCCCCACAGAAAGAAGTCACAGGAGTTCATGTCTGGCGAATAGGGAGGCCAATCCACGCCGCCTCCTTTATGTTTCGGATAGCCCAAAGCAATCACACGATCATCGAAATATTCATTCAGGAAATTAAAGACGTCGGCCGTGCGATATGGCCGAGCACCATCTTGCATAAACCACGAGGTGTTCGCAGTGTCGTCTAAGGCAGTTTGTACCGCCACAAATTCACAAAGAATGTCCAGATAGCGTGATGCAGTAATCGTTTCGGATCTGAAAATTGGGCCAATGATTCCTTTGGAAGAAATGGCGGCCCAGACCAGTACTTTTTGAGGATGCAGGGACGATGGGACTGCAACATGGGGCTTTTCGGTCTTCGTCAGTAAACCAAATGCTGCCCACATGCATATCACCGTCATCAATCCTGTGCACTATATCGTTAGCGAATGTCTCTCGTGCAGCAATGGTAGCGGCGCCGAGGGGTTGCTGCGTTTGAATTTTGTATGGATAGAGGTGTAAACTCTGGCGCATGAGACGATACGTGGACGTTGGCGTCATTTGGACCGCAGCTGCAACACGGCGAACGGAAACCCGAGGCCGCTGTTGGATCACCTGCTGCACTAGCTGCGCATTGCCCTCTGTGGTTGCCGTACATGGTCACCCTACCATTCCAGCACGTTCATCCGTCACGTTCCCAGTCCGTTGAAATTTTTCAAACAGATCCTTTATTGTATCGCTTTTCGGTCCTTTGGTTACATTAAACCTCCGTTGAAAACTTCGTCTTGTTGCAACAACACTGTGTTCTAGGCGATGGAATTCCAACACCAGAAAAATCCTCTGTTCTAAGGAATAAACTATGTTGTCCACAGCACACGTGCACGTTGTGAACAGCACACGCTTACAGCAGAAAGACGACGTACAGAATGGCGCACCCACAGACTGCGATGTCTTCTATATCTTTCACATTACTTGCAGCGCCATCTGTTGTTGAAAATTGTAACTACTGTAATTTCGAAAGTTTGTCCACCTGAAAATGTACTGTTGTCCCAAGCATATTGCAACAAACGGTGTATTTCTATCGCTGCTCGTTTAGTTTTTATTGCCGTTTCAAATATACCGGTCATTTTTGAAACACCCTGTAGATGGGGCATTTACACACGTGGCGTTTCATTAGCGTATCAGTCGTTCTCACAGCACCATGAGTTTTGATACTGAGCGTTTCATTTATGAGGTAGAAATGCGTCCTGATATTTGGGACTCAAGATGTAACGAATACGGCAACAGGATTGTGAAACGCAGAGCATGGTAAAAATTGTGTGAACTGTTTATTCCAGGATTTGCAAACGAAAGAACAGATTCAAAAAACCAAAAAGGTATGTATTTAGAATTATATGTACTATATGTTATATTATTATGTACAAATGTTAGAAGTCCCCAGATCGAATTTTGTTCAACTGCCATTTCACTGCACCTTCTTCACTTGCAAAGAATTCAGCAAATTTTTCTCTGATAACAGCGGCTGATTTGTTCCTTGTTCTCGGCATTTGGGTTTCCTCGACTCCATGTAGTCCAGCGATGTTAAATGAGTCTTCGAATGTATACCCATCTCTACGACGAACGAAATTATGTAATATGCAGCAGGCTTTTATTATTTCTGAGGCCAAATCAATTCAAACATTGAGTGGACGATGGAATATTCTCCATTTGTTGCTGAGTATTCCAGATGTACTATCTATGAAACGTCTCGCTCGTGATAAACGATAATTATATATCTTTCTGATGACTGGCAAGTTATTTCCACCGTTGGGTCTTTGCATATTGTTGTAACCGCAGGAACAAGCCAAGTCAAATTGCAGTACCTTAAGAATAGTACGTGGGACGAAGTTAAAATTGTAGCGTGGGACGCCAGGCGTGGCAGAAGGGCCAGCTGAGGCGGCACTCGAGCTGCAGGGCAGCTGGGTGCTTTGATAAGAAAGTAAACAGCCGGTAGATACAAACGAGGGTCTGTGCAGGGACTCATGATAAGCATTCAATTAAGAATATCAACAGTAAGCATTCCTGGCTAGAGAGAGAGGTCTGGGAGTGGAGAGAGAAAGAAAGAGGGCCCTTGGTGGGGACCGCACTACGTCATGAGGAGCCAATGAAGGGCTCAGGACGCAGTGCGTGACCATATAGGGAGAGGCGCCTCTGCCCCTCCACTCAGCCTCTGAAGAACAATAGCAACAACAATGTTTTAACGCTACCAAATAAGGGCACGTTGCCTTCGACGCTACGTCAGGCCAAGCGCTGGCGGGGTCGGAGGGGAAACGTTAACAAAACCCGAGAGCACGCCGCTCTGGGGAGCTAAGTCTTGTCGTGTCGGGTCTTGTCTGGTGAGGGCGAAGAGTTAGATAGCAGCAGCCGACTTGGGCTGGGGAACGGGCTGTAGGCAGGCAGCCGGAGATAGTCGCTGGAGCGCGTCAGGGCGTAGCCGCGGGACTCTAACGTAGGGTGTTAGGAAACATTGCAGACCTTCTAGTAGGCAGTCGGAACGGTGGAGTCAGTCACCGTCTCTGTATTAGACTTGGCCTTCCTGTGAGTGCAACCACCGTCAGATAGGGCGATTTGCATTCACTTAGAATAAACTGCAATTTGTTAAAGTTATCACGACTTTAATTTCTATCACCTTCCTAGCCTTGTGAAAACCAGGGATTATTACATCTTAGCCAGATCAAAAGTCTCCCTCTCATTACGGTCAACCGGCTAAAATCCCATCCACGAACCGTGTCGCCCAATCCCTCGCAATACCCACACTTGGGACGCGACAATATATTCTGTCATACCAAATGCTTCATCACCAACTAATGTAAATGGCAGTGGCTCTCCTCCAGCACATAATGGTGTCGGTCTAGGAATGATCAGTTTCTTGTCTTAGTGAATAGCGTACTGTTTTTGAAGATTCGTGAATCTGAACTTTTACCGTAAGACCCAACATCTATGTAAACGAAATTATAATTTCCATCACAAACTGCTAATAACGCAATAGAGAAAAAGTGTTTGTAGTTAAAGTAAAGTGAGCCACTATGCCTGGGCTTAATCAAACGCATATGTCTACCATCTATTGCCCATGTACAGTTTGCATAATTTGCATTTGTCTTGAAACCTTCTGCAATATTCAACCAGTCCTCTTCAGTAAGCATCGGAAATGTAGACTCGTTCAGAACATTCCAAATATTTTGACAAGTGTCCTTTACTATGCTTGAGATGGTAGAAACTCCACATTTATATGTGTAATGTAGATCTATGAATGTATTTCCTGATGCAAAATACCTGAAATCAGAAAAGAAATCTTTTTATTTGAGCAATACAGTTGCAAAAGAGGTGGAAAAATGTAAGAGATTCGTACACTCGAGAGCTGCAAAAACAGAAAAAGATGAAGAGTGGTTCAGCGGCAGATGCCAGAAAGCAGTATATTTTCTTCAAGCAACTTTCGTTTTTGTCGCCTGTATGTGACACTAAACCTCCTGTTGAGAAAGAGACAGAGAATATGACAAATGAAGTGACAAGCACTTATCAAGAATCATCTACTAATATCTCAGGCTCAAGCGTTCCCAAAGAGAGACTTTCAGAAGAGCAGAAATTGTTTAGGATACTTGCAGAAAGTCTTCAAAAGAAGTCAAAATTGATGGAGGAGCCGCGCAGGATTAGCCGAGCGGCGCTGCAGTCATGGACTGTGCGGCTGGTCCCGGCGGAGTTTCGAGTCCTCCCTCGGGCATGGGTGTGCGTGTTTCTCCTTAGGATAATTTAGGTTAAGTAGTGTGTAAGCTTAAGAACTGATGACCTTAGCAGTTAAGTCCCATAAGATTTCACACACATTTGATTTTTGATGGAGGAAGATCCTGATAAATTATTTCTCTTTTCTCTGGTTCAAATGGCTCTGAGCACTATGGGGCTTAACTTCTTTGGTCATCAGTCCCCTAGAACTAAGAACTACTTAAACCTAAGTAGCCTAAGGACATCACACACATCCATGACCGAGGCAGGATTCGAACCTGCGACCATAGCGGTCGCGCGGTTCCAGACTGTAGCGCGTAGAACCGCACGGCCACTCCCACCGGCTCTCTTTTCTCTGCTACCTCATTTCAAGGCCATACCTGAAGAAAAGTGATTTAATGCGAAATTCGAACTTATGAGTGTGCTATAAAAATACATTACAAACGATACTGCTCATGGAAACGTGGCTGCATCACAGGGAAATGTAAGTGGAACGCACTTTATGGAACATGGCTCATGGCTCATCTGCTTCCGTGGCCACTTACGAAGAACAGCTGGCTCAGTCAGCACAAAGGGCGTCGTTGGAATCACCGTCTCAGTTTTCTGATACATCAGTGTACGAAGATTTGTTCTAGGTTGTCTACATATAATTTTATTATGTAATACAAATTGCTAAATTAATATAATTTTACATCAACTACACTCCTGGAAATGGAAAAAAGAACACATTGACACCGGTGTGTCAGACCCACCATACTTGCTCCGGACACTGCGAGAGGGCTGTACAAGCAATGATCACACGCACGGCACAGCGGACACACCAGGAACCGCGGTGTTGGCCGTCGAATGGCCAGTTTGCCGTGGCATACGGAGCTCCATCGCAGTCTTTAACACTGGTAGCATGCCGCGACAGCGTGGACGTGAACCGTATGTGCAGTTGACGGACTTTGAGCGAGGGCGTATAGTGGGCATGCGGGAGGCCGGGTGGACGTACCGCCGAATTGCTCAACACGTGGGGCGTGAGGTCTCCACAGTACATCGATGTTGTCGCCAGTGGTCGGCGGAAGGTGCACGTGACCGTCGACCTGGGACCAGACCGCAGCGACGCACGGATGCACGCCAAGACCGTAGGATCCTACGCAGTGCCGTAGGGGACCGCACCGCCACTTCCCAGCAAATTAGGGACACTGTTGCTCCTGGGGTATCGGCGAGGACCATTAGCAACCGTCTCCATGAAGCTGGGCTACGGTCCCGCACACCGTTAGGCCGTCTTCCGCTCACGCCCCAACATCGTGCTGCCCGCCTCCAGTGGTGTCGCGACAGGCGTGAATGGAGGGACGAATGGAGACGTGTCGTCTTCAGCGATGAGAGTCGCTTCTGCCTTGGTGCCAATGATGGTCGTATGTGTGTTTAGCGCCGTGCAGGTGAGCGCCACAATCAGGACTGCATACGACCGAGGCACACAGGGCCAACACCCGGCATCATGGTGTGGGGAGCGATCTCCTACACTGGCCGTACACCACTGGTGATCGTCGAGGGGACACTGAATAGTGCACGGTACATCCAAACCGTCATCGAACCCATCGTTCTACCATTCCTAGACCGGCAAGGGAACTTGCTGTTCCAACAGGACAATGCACGTCCGCATGTATCCCGTGCCACCCAACGTGCTCTAGAAGGTGTAAGTCAACTACCCTGGCCAGCAAGATCTCCGGATCTGTCCCCCATTGAGCATGTTTGGGACTGGATGAAGCGTCGTCTCACGCGGTCTGCACGTCCAGCACGAACGCTGGTCCAACTGAAGCGCCAGGTGGAAATGGCATGGCAAGCCGTTCCACAGGACTACATCTAGCATCTCTACGATCATCTCCATGGGAGAATAGCAGCCTGCATTGCTGCGAAAGGTGGATATACACTGTACTAGTGCCGACATTGTGCATGCTGTGTTGCCTGTGTCTATGTGCCTGTGGTTCTGTCAGTGTGATCATGTGATGTATCTGACCCCAGGAATGTGTCAATAAAGTTTCCCCTTCCTGGGACAATGAATTCATGGTGTTCTTATTTCAATTTCCAGGAGTGTATTTGTACTTACCTTAATGTGATGGCCGCCAACCTTTCCTCTGCAGAACTGCTGTTTCTCATGCAAGTGTTCTGGCATGAAATATGTGTTTTCAGCAAATGTAGTAGTTCCTGAAAGGTCGGTACCGACATCCTGAAGTAGTTGAAGAACTTGGACTGGCTTCACGTAACTTACGATTCACAGTATAGAAGCGTCCGTATATTGTATGAGTGGTGCACATTGGGTGTTGCCAGTATTTACGTTTACAACGTTCGCGCCTGAATGTTCTTTTGATCAACAAAACCAGAGCCAATACTTCTTCGTATGACTCTACATCATCGACTGAGCGGGATGTACGCGGCGTGAGCAGCGCTGATCAGGCGCAGCAGCAGCCCGGCTAAACAGAGTTAGTGGCCGACGCATGCTGCTCAGCATCGCCCATGTGTAAGAGGCCGTACAGTGTTCAGGCCTCTGTCACAAATAAGAAAGGAGAGAGTCAGGTACAGGCATGTGGAATGAAGTTCCTTAGGTCAGCTCTACAAAATACCAGAAGAGACACAGAGTAAGAAAAGAATGCGTAAAGCCGTCGGCACACGGACCGTGCTGTCGAACTTTAACGTTGAGCGTGCCAAGTTCAACGTGCTGCTGAGCGCTCAGGAATGATGCGACTTGTGCATACGGTACGTGGGCCCCAACGTGGTATACGCGATCGCAGCGCACTCCAGCGGCAGTTGAGCGATGTTTCTAGTTCGTAAATCACACTGTTTACTCAACGGGCGCCCGTAAAATTCCCCCATTAGCACTATTAAAATGCACATTTCCTCCATCGTCCACGAAAAGGAAAGTACCATGTCCAATCAATAAGGACAGAGACATATAAAAGTTCCATTACAAACAGTGCGGTACAAATTTGGTATACTTCTCCACATAAGATAAACATTACTTCATCATTCCCACATTTCATTAAAACCCCAAAGTCAGTCTTACTCAATCACTGTTCCTACCCAATAGCAGAATCTTTGTAACAAGTGAATTACGAAGCGAAAAAGAAAAGGAGCAAAATTTCTTTATTGAAGTAGCGCAAGCTGTCAAGTAGATTAAGCCAATCGAACAAAGTCACCCCTCAAAAAAAGGTGAACTTATATTTACATAATATCAAATATCATAATATATCATTATATTAAACTAATAATAAAGTATCAGAACCTAATAAAAACGCTAATGTTAAGAAATAAAATACGGAAGTGTCAAGACGCGAACTACCGTCCCAACCTCAACTAAATACGAGATAGTTACACTACTCATTACGCTAATCCAACAACACACTAACTCATGTCGCGAGTAATCCTAGTATGTTACCCGTTGCAGAAAACGTTATCGTAGATACGTTACTAATTGAAATTTAATTATAACAAATTGTACAAGAACAATGCGTTTTGGTTGGATCATCCTTGTGTCACTGTCTTCAAATAGCCTACTCTCATAAGACGCGAGTTACAATAATTCTTTTGCCATGAATATGATGTTTCTCGTTATTTTATTGGAACGAATCACAGAATTAACAACGGATTTTCCAATGATTCTCAACTTGCTGGTGCTCAGAAACGGCATATATACATGTAGGCTTGAAATGAACGCCAATATGGCGCCTCACAACTCTGTACTGGAGGGAGACGGCGTGCGTGTGACGTAGGTGGCGTTGTGCCACCTCATTGGTCAACGCTCAGACGCACGCTGAGAATATCTGACATGCCAGATATTGCTCTGCACGTTCGGAAAGACTCCCGAACGTGCTATTCCACGCTATGACGTCAGAAACTCGGCACGCTCAACGTTCAACGTTCGGATGCACGGTCCGTGTGCCGACGGCTTAAGGAGAGACTGCAGGTGGCCTTGTCCATGGAGGAAAGAACAGGCGTTGCAAGACTGAACTGGTTTAGTTGTTTAACCTGATGTGATAAGGACGATCAGGTCGTCTCTTACATCGCACCAGGGTTTCACACAAACAATATCTGTTTCGTCAAAGTTACCGAAGAAATAAAACTTTTAATGCGACACCTAGCACTGAAGTGATTTGAGTCTCTGAAGTGGCAGTGTGAATAAACTATACTGACAATGAACAAGTAAGGTTAATGCCGACAGCTCCAGCTGCTGCCATTAACAGTGCTAATAGTAGTAATAATTGTAATAATAAGTGTTGTGGCGTAGCAAGACAGCCACGCCACGGAAGTAGCCGAAAGGCACGCGTTTAGCTCACGCAGGCAAGAGATAGGTCTGTAACAGGATACGTAATGAATGCTATAAAGAAAAGTACGTAGCTTCTGGAATACTTTAATCCATCCTTGGTACATCGCTCTTGACGATACAAGTGAGACTCTTTAGATACAAGCTATGTAAGGCTAATGGCGCCTTGCTAGGTCGTAGCCATTGATTTAGCTGAAGGCTATTCTAACTATCTGCTCTGCAGATGAGCGAGGCTTCGTCAGTGTGCAACTGGGGCGAGTGCTAGTACGTCTCTCTAGACCTGCCGTGTGGTGGCGCTCGGTCTGCTATCACTGAAAGTGGCGACACGCGGGTCCGACATGTACTAATGGACCGCGGCCGATTTAAAGCTACCACCTAGCAAGTGTGGTGTCTGGCTGTGACACCACAATAAGTATAATTATGACGTTAATAACAACAATTATAGTGGTAGATATAAGGATTTATAACTGCACAAGAAAGATGTTTTCTGATGTAGTGAGTTCTGGGAAAACGAAATTTAAGGACAGTGCATTGGGTAAAAATACTGGGAAAAAACGAAGATAAGGTTGGAAAGAGGGACGTACAACGGTAACAAATGCAATGGTAATCGTTATTGTTTCTCTACTAGATATGTCATTAACTGTCAGAAGCTGAACGAAGATGAAGCATGAAAACAGGAAGAAGGTGCACTGAACTGAGCAAAACAGGAACAGTGGACGGTCCAAGGAGAAGAAGCGCAACACAGAGCGGTCGTAAATATAAATCGCGTCTTGGTTAATGCCGGCAAGGTGGCTCAAAGTGCTCAGTCAGAGAGCTCGCTGATCTCCGTAATAAAAAAAACTGAACGAAGGGATCAACAACGACCTTCAACGGATGTCATGTGACGTCCGCTATGACCAAATATAAGGATCAATACGCAAAAAAAGTGGTCAAGATGTCGGACTGACAAGCGGGTGAGTCGCGTGCAAATCTCCTTCGAGCAAATTTTTTTTCTCTGTTCACTTTATACAAATTTGTGTCTGTGTCGTGGTGTAACGTCCGTTTTTAACAGCGAGGTGTAAGGAAGGGATCTATAACGACAGTTTATTCTGCTCAACTACTCTATTAGCAGCCGGAAGCGAGTGGCTTTCGAATGGGAACCGCAAACTTTGATAACAAGACAACAAGTCAACCTAATCCTCCAGCGGAAAACACGTCTCTTGTGTTACACGCGGCAGTAATGACAGTACGTGAGTCAAATAGTGCGAACCTTGTACCGATTCACCGAATTTCTACGACTGGTACGTGAGTGGGATGTGACACCTTGCCCTACATAGGTGTTCCTATGAATGTGAATGTGATCACTCCCAAGGAAATGATGAAAACATTACAGTTTGTCAAATAATCTGCAACAAATGAATGAAACAGTTTCATAATGACAGAGTTTCTCTGTGCTCTGCCAAAATATGTATTTTTAATGTTTTCGACGTTGCGTTCCGTTTTGGAAGTCTTAACTCTCGAATTCCTTTGTTGTAACGTAGTTCACACCCGTTTATTTGTTGTTTTCATTTCTGTGAGACGTCTATGTGGCACGTCGCCTGCTCTCACTATTCATCACATTTACTTGCGACGGTGACGTACTCTTACCACGACTCATATTCCATAACTAATGTATAGTATGACAATTGCCAAGACTACAGAAAGAGAACAAATATTTGTGTCCGGACGGACAGTTCATAATGTGAAAAAGAAAAGAAAAATAAATGATGTGAGAGAGTCTTGAACACGACTCGGCTGCTTAGCAATCCAACCCATAACCACTTCTCCACAACACCGTTGCTGTTTTACACTGCTCTTTACTGCATTTCTTGTTGTTGGACCCTTCAATATGTTTATTTTCCTTTTTTTTCACAGTTCAGTACACTTTCTTCCTGTTTTCATGCTCTATCTGTGTTCAGTTCTTGAAGGCTTATCAGCTGGTCCATCTTATCACGAAACTTGAGGGGGGGGGGGGGGTTCGATGGGGAGTTTCCCTTGTGAGAAGAGTTGCGAAAAGGTGGCTGAACGATAGAGTCACACAGAAAGCGCTTTTCTCTGATGGGAACAGGCGTTTCTGTCATGTTGTTCAGGCAAAAGTGTTAAGATTGAGGAGAGATATGGGGGACAGTGTTCGTCGATTAGACATTAGAGAAGACAGAGGCTATGGAAGTCTCTGTGCATGTCTGCACGCAGTCAGAAAAGCTGTGCGTAACACGGATTACTCTTCGTCCTCGCTCCTGTGCATTCAGCACCTTTCTTCTAAATTACGAGTTACCCTATATTCCATAACACGTTACTGAGTGCAAATGTGCAAAATATGTTAAGAAACTGATTAATTTGTTTCGAACCCCAGTAATGCCCTTTTCTCAGTTCGCGTTTTCATATATATGCGCACTCAATAATTTCGAGCATTCTACCCACTTTACTGATTCCTGTTCATATGCTGCATCACTTGCTGGTATGCCCATACTTTATTTATAGAAATAAATGTAGAGTTTTTGCAAAGTTTAGGGAGAGTCCATTTTTAGAGAACAGCTCAGCTCTTTGAAAAACATCATTAACACTTATTTGCCTCTGTTGCTTTCTCTCTAAAGAGATTTACTGTGAAACAACTGTCGGATTGATGAATGTTAAGTGTAAGGTCGTTCACGTAATGCATTGGCCAATAAAACTCGCCCCAAAAATATCTCTCCGGCCGCGAATGATACAGACTGCGTTGCCTAATGCCTACGCGTAAAATACACTCTAACACAAAAAACAAAAGAACGACGCAGCAGGAAGGAATTATCTGAATAGGACGTAAATCGGTAGATCTGATATACATAAAAAGGAAAACAAATGATAATTATTTCAGAAAAACTGTATGATTTATTCTACAGAAAGAGGTTCACTAATTGAGCAAGTGAATAACGTGTTGGTTCACCTCTGGCCCTTAGGCAACCAGTTATTTGGCTCGTCATTGATTGGTAGAATTGCTGTATACTTTTCCGAGGAGTACCCTGCCAGATTTTGTCAAATTAGCGCGTTAGGTAGCCAAAATTCGAACTGCTTGGAAGGACCTGCCCGTAGTTCCCCAAAAGTTCTCAATCTGGAACAGATCTGGCGACCCTCCTGGCCAAGATAGGGTTTCGAAAGCACGAAGGCAAGAAGTAGCATCTCCTGTTGTTTGTGGGCGGGCATTATCTTACTGAATTTTCATTATTCAAGCTTGCCATGAAGGGCTGCAAAACGTGGTGCAGAATATCGTCGGCGTGCCGTTGTGCTGTATGGTGCCTGGGATGACAACCAAAGGAGTCCTGTTAATAAAATGACATGGCACTCCAGAACATCACTGCTGGTTGTCAAGGCGTATGACGGGCGACAGTCATGGTGGTATCTCCCCACCGCCCGTGGCGCCTTCAGACACCTCACCGCTGGTCGTAGGGATGAATTAGAAGCGGGACTCGTCACTGTACACTGTTCTACTCCAGTCGAATAGATTCCAGACCGAATGTGTCTGACACTACTGCTAACGGGCTCCTTGGAGTACAGACGTCAATGGTGGTGGGCGGAGGGGGTGCTGTGAGGTCAGCCACCTTTCCGTGGGCCGCCCATAAATGGTTCTTGCGGTCACTGAAGCACCAGTTGCACTTCGGATCTATGATAGTGACGAATCCGGGGCTCGGAGTGTCTCTCTGGCGATTGCTCGGTTTTCACGTTCTGCTGTCTAGGTTAACCGCTTCCTTCTAGAAGTTGTGTTCGGCCGTGGTTGACTCATTCCTGCCAACACTCTCGAATAGTGGCATCACTTTTTTTCAAATGTCTAGCGATGTTCGCCGCTAATCCAACCGGCTTCTTTGAGGCCAACTACCTCTCGTCTGTCAAATGCTGACATCTGCACCTCTCTGCGAGGACTGGTTACTGCCCAGCTGAGTACACGGAATGAAATTCGTATCGACTTTATTCCCTGATATAGGCGTGTCTCCAGTTTACTGTCCTTCCCAGCTGCGCGGAGAAATTGCCCAGCAGCGTTATACATTCATCCATCTGCCGCCAAAGTTCACAGTTCTGCATTTTTCGTCATTACTTGTATAAATGTTAATTTGTGATCAATTTGCACAGCTCCTCCGTGGGGCGTCTTTTTTTTTTCCTAGAGAGTATTTTCCGGGCCATCGCGTATATAAGGATCAGGAGTGGGGCCAACTGGAACCCTGTGAGCTATCTTTGTCATTTTTCGCCAGTCACTAAAATTCCTCTCATCGTTATCTGACTTACTCGACAGAACTTTTTCATTGCGTATATTGCGTTTGAGTCAGACCAGTTGTTTGAAAAAAAAATTAATCCAATAAACTTAAGTTTTCCTAAGAAATCAACATGATCTACGCTATGAAATGCATTGGAAATATCACAAAAATACCATTTTGCGTTAAATTGCCATTTTTAGGGCTTGTAATATTTGGCGAGTGAAGACAGACTGCTGTAAAACACGCAACGCCTTCAAAGACAACGTCATACCATTAACAAGTGGAGTGACAGGTACTTCATGGTCGTAGGAATACACGGCTACAAATTCAGACCAAATGAAACTCACATGTCACACAAAGGGTGTCCAGACAGTCACATCAGTTCACCCTCTGGCGGCAACGCAGGAGTGTTTTCTCGCCTGCAAACTGTAATCCCCTCGTTATATATCTCGTCTTTTTTTAAAACTAAAGTTTATTCTAACTGGCCATGAAAAATTCTCATATTTCATACAGAAGCACGTTTTCAAGAAGAAAAATTAAATAAAGAATTACAAGAGACAATGGAATAGTGTTTTTATGCAAAGTAGCAAGGGGCTTTATTCAAAGAGTTTCTATTGAACGTCCATTTTTGTTTCACGACTACTATATAAACAAAACACACGTATTGCTTACGTCTTAACGTCAGTGGATCTTTAGCGTCTGCGAGTCTTTAGCGTTTGGTATTTTCTAACATCTGCAAGTCGTTGTGTTAGAGATATTGGTGTCCGAGCTTTTAGCCTTTGAGCCTTGAGTATTTCCGTCTCCTAAACTAATATGCCAGTGCGTGAAATAGTTAACTTCACTGTAAGCCGGTCTAATCAAAAGTAAATTTCGGTTCGTTTAATTTCCTGTCAAAAAAAGAAAAAAAACTGACAGAACTGAGATAACGCTGACCTACAGCGAACATCTCAATCGATAAAAGATTGATATCATTAATTCCAGTTTCAGAAGTTCAGTTGTTGCCGAAGTTATTATTCAAACATCGCGTCGCAACTTGACTTTCGATTATAGACCCTGTTTGGAAATTTATTATCGGCCTTAAGTGTGACCATTCATAGTAGGGATTTCATCAAAGAAACTGTGTTAGTAAAAACCGAGTTATAAAAAAGGCTATAGTGTCCTACGATTTCGAACAAAGTACCACGAGAAGTGAACCGTGAATCGGATTACCTCTGAACAATAATAATAATAATATTGATAGCAACAGCTTGTTCCATATTAATATTAAAAGAAATAATTTCCAACGAACAAAACATCTTGCTGTCCGGCCAGAGTGGCCGAGCGGTTCTAGGCGCTTCAGTCTGGAACCGCGCGACCGCTACGGTCGCAGGTTCGAATCCTGCCTCGGGCATGGATGTGTGTAATGTCCTTAGGTTAGTTAGGTTTAAGTAGTTCTAAGTTCTAGGGGACTGATGACGTCAGATGTTAAGTCCCATAGTGCTCAGAGCCATTATGAACATCTTGATGTGTTTAAATGAACCCTACGACCTTTGGAGGAACTAATTCGGTGTACATGTGCTACGCAAATCAAAGATAGTAATTTTTGTACTTTCAACATTGAAGCCCAGTCAGCAGTCGTGATAATCTAATATATATGAAACTATCAACCTCGATTGCGATAATGAAACCAACTCTATATATCAAAGATAGTACTGTAATTCATTTTGAAACGCTATCGGCCGTCTAGTAGCCCTTAATGAGCATCTTTGGCGGGAACTGCTAAACAACCCATTTAGCCGATGGTAATAATGTCAATCTAAACTTACTGATCAACCAATATTGACTGCAACGACAGGTAGTGTTACGTCGTTCGCTTTCACATATCTCGACAGAGTGAAGTATACCGGCTGGGCGTAGAAAAAGGACATTAAGCTCAAGCGTCTTGCGGCCTTTTTTGCAACTGGGCAATGGTTCTTCCAGGCTCTGGAGAAAAAGTAAGATCCATTCGCCACGTCCCATACGTGTCCAGTTGGCGACATATAATTGTGCATTGTCCTGTTGAAAAACGCATCGCCCTCCTGTTGGAGAAATAGCACTAGTACGGGGGTAACTGCTCGTGCAATGTAACGGACACTAGTTACTTTATCCTGCAGAAATGCTAAATGTGACAGCGAGTTGTAACAGATCGTTCCCCACACCATGAATCCTGGGCGAATGCACTCTGCAAAAGGCAGCTCATATCTGCGCCATATTCTCGCATATAGACGAAACCTATTCACATCACTGAAGAGATCTGATGCTACTTCTCTCTCCAGTCGAGTTTTTCACGTATACTAAGTAGCGATGCTTGGCAGTGGCATAGTGTTAGTGGTAGCCTGGCCAAAGGTACACGTGATCTTCGACTCGCATTGGGGACGACGACGGTTCAATCCCGAGTCCGGCCATCCTGATTTAGGTTTTCCATGATTTCCCTAAATCGCTTCAGGCAAATGCTGGGATGTTTCCTTTGAAAGTGCACTGCCGACTTCCTTCCCCATCCTTCCCTAATCCCGTGAGACTGATGGCATCGCTGTTTGGTCCCCTCCCCCAAACCAACCATCCAACCAACCAACCCAATGGTTCAAAAATGGTTCAAATGGCTCTGAGCACTATGGGACTGAACTTCTGAGGTCATCACTCCCCTAAAACTTAGAACTACTTAAACCTAACTAACCTAAGGAAGTCACACACATCCATGCCCGAGGCAGGATTCGGACCTGCGACCGTAGCAGTCGCGCGATTCCAGACTGTAGCGCCTAGAACCGCTCGGCCACACCGGACGGCCAACCCAATGGTACTTGCGCCACATCAGGTACAACATACGACGTGGTTCGTTCCCTGAATGATATTCAGTAGACCAATGCTGCTCTCACATTGCTGATGACGGCAAAAAGGTCGATTACCGAAATATTGTGTCCTTTGTACACTCACACCAGGCTGTTCACCTGAGATTTATATCGTCATGAAATACGCCTGGAGAAGTTGAAGAATCACAAGTATAGTGTAGTTGCTCAACAGGTGTGCGTACACGTTGGCGTGGCATGGTTGTACCCCAGAATGAATGTTCCAAACACTCTATTTTCACAAGCTGCGACATGGTCGCTGATGGAACAGCGGCCCGAAAATGTGTAATAAATTTCTTTCATTTAACGTCTATGGTCACAGACTTGTAAGTCCTCGGGCTACCGGTTTCGGTCACCAGTGACCACCTTCAGATATGTTTTTTTTTTTAAAAAAAAAAAAAACATGTCCAAATATACAAGCCATAGTGGTATTTGACGATGTCACTATGGCTCCAGTATAGTTGGACACGATTTTTTTTTTTTTATAAGACAGGTGTGAAGTTGGTCATGACTGAGCGAACCGGTAGTCTGAGGACCAAAAATTCTGCGATCATAGACGTGAAATAAAAGAAGTTTCAAACATTATTCACCTCTAAACTCAGCGCAGTTACTGCCTGTAGAGACAAAACAGAGGGCGCACAGACTGGCCTCTTCAGCGCCATCTTATCGACGATAACCGTTGTAATTTACGTTCAACAAATATGTAACGTACCTTTAACAAATATAGCCTGTGTTTGCCACTGAAAATGGACTCCTTAAGGAACCTGATTTAACAATAGTCGGAATCCAACCCTTATAACACTGTGTGCGTGCTGTATGAGTGTCAGTTTCACTGTCATTTAGGCCTCAATAGATCGTTACATGAAAAACGTAAAACTAACATTTGAATAAGCTATCTGACTGCGTATTTTAAATATGAAAACTACGGGAACAAATGAACCTGTAAAATGAATACCTAAGCTATCTGACTACGTTATTGAATAAAAATTTTCAAGTGATACAGAATTTGACCTGTGCAACGGAATTTACTGGATTAGAGTACATGACGTGTTGTGGTGCATCAATGTCTCTGTTTTGGCCCTACGTTTTGCAGCATGCAGCAGCAGCGGCTAAAGTTTATTGTTACTAACAATGACTTGAATAAAAAAGAAGCTTGCTTGGATCCTGTTAACTAATAAATAACTTGAAAGAAGGGGTTTCATAAATTACGTCTATTTAAAAACTTCAGAAATCATCATGGCCAATAATAGTTCGACAAGTATTAATAATGGTGAAATGCCTGACAATTACGTAAGTATCAACAATGGTTGAGTGAAAGGTTAATAAATTATTTCAATTTCGAAGTCATATTAATATTTAATAACCACAACATAATTATTAATAAGATGTGGAGAATAATTATTATTATTTTGAGAATAAGGAGGCTTCTTTAAGTGACAAATAAAACATGGAACTATTGCAAACTCGGACTAACAACCAAAGAGCCTAAACCTGTAATGGCGCTTTACGCTATGCTTGCTAATTTTACCTTGAATTCCATCTTCAATCATAGTTAAGCCATCTAAATCTCTGCTGGCCATATAAATGAAACCATTCCTTGAATGTGTTAGGATCTGCCACAACCGACGTGAGGGTAGCATGACACGTCTTCTGTCTCCGAGCTCTCGACTAACACTACTAACTCGTCTCACAGCAATGCTTATAATCGCGCTCCCATGTTTCACCCTCAGATTGTTGCTGTCGATATCTGAGTGACTATTTATTTCCAATCTTACACAATGCAAAGAATAGCGTTAAGCTGGCTATATTGTTTTCGATACTCAATGTAATATTGAATCAATGTAATGGCGAGTTCTGACACGCTCCTTACATCGTGACAAATGAATCACTATCACTGAAACCCCTCAGTGTCCCCGTATTATACCCTGGCTCCACTGCACACAGTCCTTGAGGCTTTTGCATTTTTTTTTTTTTTTTTTTTTTGCGGCAGTGTATGAACAGCATACTCTGTCAAGCGGCTCCGTTCAATATAATTAGAACGTTTACTTCGACAGTCTCATTAGGGGCACCTTCCTCTTAAATTGAAAGTAATACGTGTCAAACTACATTCAATATTCTACTGGCCTAAGTTCTTTGTTCCTCGGCAGCGCAATACGTTGTTAAGAGTCGGTGACCAGGCAGGGGAGCGTTCGTTACCCGCGCCACAACGCCGTAAATTGCGATCACGTGCTGCCTTCTCTCCCCGGCGCCAACAGAGTCCGCTGCGGAGCCCACATACATACACACGCACTGGGTTCTTTTCAACCAGGATCACGTGACAATGAGTGTAAACGAGCCCTTGAAAGAAGACTCATTCTGCGGCCGTCTAATTAATTTATCAGCTCGTCATTAAACACGCACACGCTGTTAAACGCTATTGTGGCGGTCTATCGAGCACACTTGCCATTGTGGGTACGGTTGGTGACCGCCGTAATTAAAATGACGCATAAATGGGACGAAACTTTATCACAGAATAAAGATTGGGAGCGACACCTCGTTGTCACGTTGGCAGCATACTAAACACAGTCACAGATTTACTTTGAACTGTTGTGGAGCGGTGGAAGATGCACTTCGGAGCAGGTAGACATCGTACATGATTATAGCCTGACGTATATGACGTCATAAGGAAGACAGTCGCGCACATAACGATAGCTATCTCTACGGTGATAGTGGAGACAAAAAATTCGAATAAGGGAAAAAATTTGGTAGCCGCAAATTTTTGCAGTCTTAGGAGGAAGTGCCATGAACAAGATACTAAAAATCCTGACCAGTTGGGTGCGTGTGCATGGGGGAGTTTAACTCTTAGCTACAATGGGTGTTGACAGGAATGGAAACCCTCCTACAATTCTCCAATCAAACAGGAACACCACACTGTTGACACAGACATCTTGTTTTCCACATCAAACAAGGGCAAAAAAAGGCTGATGTTTTTCGATTTTCAAAATATTTGAGGCTCACATCTCCAAAACAGCAAGTTTCCTCCGAGAATCTTCAGAATCTGTTGCATTCCAGACAGCTGCAAGACAATGTCGAGTTGCCTTATATTAGTTGGCGGCTTCTGTTTTCCCCGTCGAAAACATCTCACTGTTCTTATAGAAGAAGTACACTTCTCCATCGTCATTACAAATGACACCTAAAAAGTATAAAAAGAAATTAATTTGTTACACTCGATATGTACTAACACTGTATGTACAGTTAAAATCACTCTTCTTTTAGAAATATTTGAAATTACGAAATATCTGGCATACTTAAAATTCCTAATATTAATTGCACAATCTAATAATGATTATTAAATTTATTTCTGAATTCATTTACCAAATAAGGATATAATTTGGTGAAGATTCTTCTTTTGTCAAGAAGTTTGTAAACTCTTAGTACCGCAGAATGGGTACCGCAGAATGGGTTGGGAGTAGTGGGCATGCCTCTGATGGAATCGGTCGTGTTTTTATGTTTGGCAATAACAACGTGAGTCTTTGTTCTAAAGTGGAGATTGTAAAGTCAGCGTAATATATAAGAATGGGGTAAAGTAAAAAAAAAAAAGCCATAGAAACAGAAATTACTTCATCAGTTATCATATCAATTAGAACTTAAAAAATTTCAGCCTGAAGAATCGACCCCTAGACGCGACAAACTACAGCCAACAATGAGAAAATGAAGATAAATAACGAAATTATTTGTACATCTTATTCCTCTCGAAGTGTCTGAAACAAAGCCATTAACCTTTTTTTAGAGACTAAGAAATTTACTGGTGATGTGTGGGAGGGTAAGATTACAAGCTGTTATGTATCAGTGCAGCCTGAGCCCTCCCAAAATCTGAAGAGCCCCAGAGGCATAAATTGGCTTCCTCTGCAGTACGTGACTTCGGTTTGGTGTAACTTCAAATACACTCTAAGACAAGAAAACGAGGCATGAAGAAGGAATTATCCGAATGGGACGGAAATCGGTAGATGTGATGTACATGTATAGGCGAACAAATCGTTACTATTTCAGAAAATTGGGTGGGTTATTCAAGAGAAAGAGCTTCAGTAATTGAGCAAGTCAGTAACGCGTTGGTCCATATTACATCTTCGGCTCTAATGCAAGTAGTTCACGGCTTGGCAGTTGAACCGTGGATTTCATTTCAAATAACGTTCTTAAACATTTATTCTATTTACTAGCGATTCATCAAGAACATTAACACATTTAATCACACAATGTGAGCTTGGAAGTAGTTGCCAGGGAGTAACGGATGAAATCATAAACAAATGGTAATTTATTCACTTTAATGGTGACTAAAGCATTTTTTTAAAAGAAACAGATTTAAAAATATAATCAGAAGGCACCCTGTAAATATCAAGTTACAACTTATTCAGAGGCAGAAAGAAACGCCGGCTGGGGTGGCCGAGCGGTTCTAGGCGCTACAGTCTGGAACCGCGCGACCGCTTCCGTCGCAGATTCGCATCCTGCCTCCGGCATGGATGTGTGTGATGTCATTAGATTAGTTAGGTTTAAGTAGTTCAAAGTTCTAGGAGACTGATGACCTTAGAAATTAAGTCCCATAGTGCTCAGAGCCTTTTTTTTTAAAAAAAGAAACAAATTTTTGAGTGTATGAGCTTTCGGGCTGAGAACCTTGCCGCTCCCTTTTGACATGGCCGTAGTCACGACTGCTCAGAACAACCTCTGAAAGACTACACTGGTGCAAATCTGCAACACACCACAGATTACTTTAAACTAAAAGTTTTAACAATTCACACAAGCACACAAACTATGCACCCCGTAGGAGGGATGGAAATGGTGCAAAACAATAAAATTAAAAGATTAACTTGCCACCGAAGGTGCAACTTGATTCTAACTTCTAAGAAAAATCTTACGGTGGAAGCGTGGCAACTTTATATACTAAAATGACCATTTAAATAAAAGGCCATGAAATGCAATCTTATATAAGATTATACAAGGTTGGCCAAACAAATTAAGATGCTTTACAGTACACAGATACCGCCTCTCGAGATGATAGGCAAGATCAAAACATATTTCAGGTTTTAGGCCGTTACACTCCAAGCAATAAATCCGTTAACACGCAAAATCCGACAAACATGACAGAGGTAGCTCCGAACGAGAGACACTAACTGCCTAACAAATGCGGACGAAAGACAGACGAGCAAGCTGGGGACGAGAGACTGACCAAGGAAACAAGTAAAATTTAACAAGAGTAAATCACACAACATATCACCAATCACTTAACTTTTAATAAACTGCGATTTCTCGAGAAGACCTGTCGCAGCACCCCCAAATCGCTCTCCCGAACCGTCCGCTGCCAGCCGCTTCAACGGATGTAGAAAGGCGCACCGATCTCCCGTCTTCCCTGGTTCGCACCAACCGACCGACTATCCGCTGCTGCGTCCGCGACTGCTGCTCCGTCGCGACTGCACTGCTGGTGCGTCTCCCACTCACTTCCAGACACACGACGGCGGAAATACTGGCTCGGACCCAACCATGCAGAGGAAACACGCCCATCGGCAAAACGACATCCCTGCACCAGGAAAGGACCGAGCCAAGCTACAGAAGATGGTAACCGAAGGGGCCCAGAAGCGCTCGGAGAACCAGTTACACCACGGCATCGCAGCTCGCAACGGCCAGATTGATGTCGTGGGTTGACTCCTGTTACTCTCGTGTCGACCGCGAAGCCACTACCCCTCGCTATACGGTGCGGCCCACTGGACTCACGTGGCGACCTCACATGCGCCGACGCTCAAGACGGACAAGTCATTTTGTGTCTCAGTGCGCGACCGACCAACCGATCGATCCAACCGCCGATGACCATTGCCTGAGCAAACTCGAGCAGACTGGCGGCCTAACGCGCAAACTCAGATGCAGGAATTAAGCCCCGACCGGGCGACTACTCGCTGAGTTCTTTTACTGGCGGCGTGGAAAGACTCTCATTTTGCCTGCTTTAAAGCTTGATCAGAACGACAAACATACTAGCACTCCGACCGACGGACAGACACTATAGTTCAATTCTTTTATCTTGGCGGTTCGCGCATGCCCGCCCAGACGCGGGAGATTGCTGCGTTGTCAGTTGTACGCCGCAAGAGAAGCAGCGCCATAGTATAGTATAGTTCGCAAACTTACGTTTAGGTGGGAGCGCGCAGTTTATGAAGTAAAGCCACCACAGCCCCATTAACCCGTTCGCTGCTACAGAGACGTGCTCCCCGCATTCCGCGATGTGCGCGATTTTGTCATCATTGCACTGCTCGCCTGTGCAGACACAGGGTGTTTTGACTGCTTTGACACACTTTATCATTCGATTTCACAAAAACTATTTGGCCCAAAAACTTGATTTTTATACATCTTCTTGACTGATACCTTCCCCCCATAAATGACTTAATTTTGTTTCGATGTTCAACGCAGTTATTGTGCAGCATTAGATGTAGTAAACCATTGCACGAAATTTTGAAGAGTTTGCAGAGGTAAAAGTCCATAGTGTACACTTTCCATATGGTCGATTTTAGTTGCCACTAGAAATTTCAAAAAATTACATTCAAACGAATAAAATTCATGAAGTAAGATACTTCGATATTGTTTTTAAATAAAGAAAGTATTAAGTTCCGATCAAGGTTTTAACTCAGAACCTTTCGCTTAGCAGCCATACACTTTAACCATAACGCAGCTCGTCGTTCAATATGTCTCCCAGAGGACTTTAAAATATCACGCAAAATACCGACAAACAATGCTGGTATGATTATGAATTACTCACGTTTCGTCGAAGTACAATAGGAAATAAACAATTACCGCTGTTCTTTATTGCGAAAAAGCGGAGAATGATACAAACACCTTTCCTTGCTATCGCCTGAATTAGGAGGCTTATTGCTTGTTTGGTTCAATTAATTAACAGAATATGAAGCAACTGGTATAAAGAATGCTTTTTCCAAACTTTCTATAAAAGTAAGTCTGCTATCAAGACATTGCTTTTGTTCAATTACTTTATTTATGACTGAACAGTTCTAAAACTGAAGACACTCGTCCGTGCTCTGCACTGCAGTCGTGCTCTGGCAACGTCGTTCTCTGTTCATTGGCTGACTGTGTTTTGTGACGGCAGATGCGCAGAACAAACCTAAACTCGGCCTCCGTCATAAATGACGCGCACTTTAACTGCCTCACAAATGCGGACGAGAGACAGACCCAGACTAACTCCGACTGACCGAGACTGACCCCAGACTGACCAACTGACCGACTGACGAGCTCATAGCGCCCCTTAAATGCACGTGAACAGCCTACCTTTCCCGTTTCCCACCAGAGGGAGACACCAGAGCTACGATTGCCACAGCGGCGCCACCGCCAGAAACGGAGGGCGACTGCTTCACACTACGCGCTGCAGCGCGCTCTTCAAAACAGCAATTTTTACCACGGCTCAGCAATCATTGATAGAGATGTTGGATGTCAACTTGAGGGGAAAATCCCGAGTTTGGTGGAGCGCCCTGACCATAGTGCTCCAAAAGTTTCAGTAGTAGAGAGATCAAGCGACATTGATGGCCAAGGTAGGGTTTGGCAAGCACGAAGACAAACAGTAGAACCTCTTGCAGTGTACAGTCGGGTATTAAGTTGCTGAAATTTAAGCCCAGGGTGGCTTGCCGTGAAGGGCAGCACAACGGGGTGTAGAATATCCTCGACGTACCGCTGTAGAGTAAGGGTGCCGCGGATGACCACCAAAGGCGTCCTGCTATGGACAGAAATGGCACTGCAGACCATCACTCCTGACTGGTCGTACGGAGTACCACTGTCCAGAGCGTCTCCAGACACGTGTTCGCTGGTCAGCGCTGCTCATATAAAAGCGGGAGCTCATCGCTGAAGACAATTCAGCTCCAGTCAATGAGATTCCAAGCCGCAGACCTGATGGAGACGCCCTGGACAGCGGTGGAGTACGAACATGACTGTTGCACACTGTGCGGCCAAACAGCCAGGAATGGTGCTCTGAGGTACCATTCCCTTTCACAGCAGCATCCTTTAGGTTGCCATCCGAAGCACCCTTACGTAGAGAATATTCCCGCGCCCCATTTTCTTGACCTTTATGACAAGTTATTCTGGGCTTCCATTTCAGCAAGATAAGGCCCGCTCGCACACTGCGAGAGTTTCTACTGCTTGTCTTCATGTTTGCCAAACACTATAGTGACCAGTAAGGTGGGTGGATCTCTCCTCAATGAACAACGTTTGGAGCGTTATGGGCAGGGCCCTTCAACCAGCTCGAGCTCTTAACGATCTAATGTTCCAGTTGGACAGACTTTGCCACGATATCCCTGACGAGAACATCCAACAGCTCCATCAATCGATTTCAGGCCGAATAACTGCTTGCATAATCACCAGAGGGGCCCACAGCGTTATTAACTTGGTGAACTCAAAAATGGTTCAAATGGCTCTAAGCATTGTGGGACTTAACATCTGAGGTCATCAGTCCCCTAGACTTAGAACTACTTAAACCTAACTAGCCTCAGGACATCCATGCCCGAGGCAGGATTCGAACCTGCGACCGTAGCAGCGCCGCGGTTCCGAATTGAAGCGCCTAGAACCGCTTGACCACAACGGACGGCTCAGTGACTTCGAACGTGAACTAGTCCTTTCTAAGACTGTCAAAGTCGACTGTTAGTGATGTGATTTGAAAGTGAAAACCCGGTGAATTTAAGCTCTTCCTTTTGAATAAATCCAATTTTTTTTCTGAAACTGTATCATGTACATCATGTTGTTGTTGTGGTCTTCAGTCCAGAGACTGGTCTGATGCAGCTCTCCATGCTACTCCATCCTGTGCAAGCTTCTTCATCTCCCAGTACCTACTGCAACCTACATGCTTCTGAATCTGTTTAGTGTATTCATCTCTTGGTCTCCCTCTACGGTTTTTACCCTCCACGCTGCCCTCCAATACTAAATTGGTGATCCCTTGATGCCTCATAATATGCCCTGCCAATCCATCCCTTCTTCTAGTCTAGTTGTGCCACAAATTTCAATTCTATTCAATACCTCCTCTACCCATCAGAATTCTTCTGTAGCACCGCATTTCTAAAGTTTCTATTCTCTTCTTGTCTAAACTATTTATCGTCCACGTTTCACTTCCATACATGGCTACACTCCATACAAATACTTTCAGAAACGTCTTCCTGACACTTAAATCTATACTCGATGTTAACAAATTTCTCTTCTTCAGAAACGATTTCCTTGCCATTCCCAGTCTACATTTTATATCCTCTCTACTTCGACCATCATCAGTTATTTTGCTCCCCAAATAGCAAGACTCAGTTACTACTTTAAGGGTCTCATTTCCTAATCTAATTCCCGCAGCATCACCCGTTTTAATTTGACTGCATTCCGTTATCCTCGTTTTGCTTTTGTTGATGTTCATCTTATATCCTCCATACAAGACACTGTCCACTCCGTTCAGCTGCTCTTCCAGGTCCTTTGCTGTCTCTGACAGAATTACAATGTCATCGGCGAACATCAAAGTTTTTATTTCTTCTCCGTGGATTTTAATTCCTACTCCAAATTTTTCTTTTGTTTCCTTTACTGCTTGCTCAACATACATATTGAATAACATCGGGGAGAGGCTACAACCCTCTCTCACTCCCTTCCCGACCACTGCTTCCCTTTCATACCCATCGTCTTTTATTACTGCCATCTGGTTTCTGTACAATTTGTAAATAGCCTTTCGCTCCCTGTATTTTACCCCTGCCACCTTCAGAATTTGAAAGAGAATATTCCAGTCAACATTCTCAAAAGATTTCTCTAAGTCTACAAATGCTAGAAACGTCGGTTTACCTTTCCTTAATATATTTTCTAAGATAATCCGTAGGGTCAAAAAAATGGCTCTGAGTACTATGGGACTTGACGTCTGAGATCATCAGTCCCCTAGAACTTAGAACTACTTAAACCTAACTAACCTAAGGACATCACACAAATCCATGCCAGAGGTAGGATTCGAACCTGCGACCGTAGCGGTCGCGCGGTTCCAGACTGTAGCGCCTAGAACCGCATGGCCACTGCGGCCGGCCTAGTAGTGTCAGTATTGCCTCACGTGTTCCAACATTTTTACGGAATCCAACCTGATCTTCCCCGAGGTTGGACTCTACCAGTATTTCCATTCTTCTGTAAAGAATTCGTGTTATTATGTAGCAGCCGTGGCTTTTTAAACTGATAGTTCCTTAATTTTCACATTTGTCAATACCTGTAATTTACCGATTTCCATCCCGTTCGAATCATTCCCTCGTGGTGCATTTTTTAATTTTTTTGTCGTAGTATTTTTCGACTTAAGTCAAGCACTGGATATTAGCATATTAGATTTGAACATGACCAGTTCTGTTCGACGAGACACATTCATCCCAACTTGCAAGACACGCTGTGGATGTGTGGTAAGTGGCTCCACCTAGTGCCACCCACTCTGTAAGTGTCAGCAGTTTCTGAGTGGAAGACATTAATGCGGTCTACCAGCATCACAATTAATGGTGAAAGAACTGCAGTAACTTTATAGTTATTCATCAATTCGCCATCAAGTCACTGAAACGCGGTTACACAGCTCTACAATACGCTGTCGACGATAGACAGCAGCAAAAGGTCACATGTACAAATCCATTTCTTTCCCACCACTAATACATCGAAGATCGACATGATATACCGCCGAGTGTTGGTGATAAAGTTTCTTTAATGAACAACCCGTTTCGTTCTACGGACCATCATCAGGTTCATAAAAGCTTTTACATCACACTAGGCGATATAAAATAATCCTTTCAGGTAGTAAATTTTCATAGATATCTGGCCATTTGTTGAACATTGTGGGAGGTATAAAAAGTTAATTGTTTCGTGTTAATGACGGACGAATGACTTTTCAGGGATGTAACATTCCCTTTGTTACGAAACATTTCAAACCTTTTTACAGTCTAAGCACAAACCTGGCATTACTTCTTTACGCGAAGTCTCAAATTTTCATGGAGAATGGCGTCTCATTCAAAAGCTGCAACAACCGTAGAAAAATATTCAATGTATATTTACTCCGCGATTTTTCGTTAGTTCTGTAAAGCGTTATCTACACCATTGAAATTGTCTCCTCGTGATTTTATAATGTTACTTAAAATCCGTCTTGATTGCAAATTTTTTATTCATATGACCGGTTTCGGTTCATTCAGAACCATCTTCAGATCTGGTATTTCAGTTACAGGAGTAACCCGTCCAAATCCAGCAACTTTCACATGCTACGTCACATGTGTTCCTCTGTCCCATATGTCTTTGAGGTGAAAAAGTTAAACTCCTCACTCTCCATACAGAGCCTAACTTTTGGTAGCTCTGCATATCAGTCCAACCGTTTCCCTTAGGTTGGTTGACTTGTGGATGAGACCATCAGCGAGGTCATCGGTCCCAACGGATTAGGGAAAGAAAGGGAAGGAAGTCGGCCGTGCTCTTTCAAAGGCGCCATCTCGGCATTTGCCTGAAACGATTTAGGGACATCTGGGAAAACCTAAATCAGGATGGCCGGACGCGGGTTTGAACCGTCGTCCTCCCGAATACGACTCCAGTGTCGCTTCGCTTGGAGCCCAGTCGGACAGTAACGGAGGTCTGGCATTGCTCCTGCGGTCTATTGTTGCTTCACACCGTCGCGTGTGTTGGTCCTCGTTTTACAGTCACCTTATGGACACAGAAGACTCTAAATTTTTGGAAACGGCCCACTAGTTCCCCAACTGTGTCTCGATTTAGACTGTTTATTTTTGAGTATTGTAAACGTGCAAGTTATAGTTGTTTTGCGAGGCAGTCTTTATTGTTATTGAAAGTATTTTCATGTTTATATAGTTCTTTATGTTCTGCATCAGAGTATGAGTAGTAATGTTGCATGCTCCATATCTTCAAATCGGATGACGTGTTTGTCTTCAAAGATTAAGATATATTGACAGGGAAATAAAGACAGTACGTGTTGATAGTCTCAAAAGATACACAAGATCTGAATTACAGCTTTACTCAAATAAAAATTTGTTTCAAAATGGTTCAAATGGCTCTGAGCACTATGGGACTTAACATCTGTGGTCATCAGTCCCCTAGAACTTAGAACTACTTAAACCTAACTAACCTAAGGACATCACACACATCCATGTCCGAGGCAGGATTCGAACCTGCGACCGTAGTAGTCGCGCGGTTCCGGACTGAGCGCCTGAACCGCTAGACCACCGCGGCCGGCAAAAATTTTGTTTCAGTGGAGGCAGTCTCGGGTGACAAGAGCTGCATTTCTAGCAACTATTAATACTCTGTGACTATGACAGACCTAAGAGGGTCGCACGCAAGCAACAACGGTAAACACCAGCAAAGCATCAGAAGAATATCAGGCGTCTCAAGATCGCTCTTACAGGAGAAGCATCAGTGATGTGTACAGATATCAGCCCGGTAAGATGATTCAGCTGCCCCTGCCTTTGGATTTTATGCTACCAGCAAAACCTTTAAAAACGACATGCAAAATTTTCATGTTGTCTCGCCCACAATGCACAAACTATTAGTCGTACAGATAAAACGAACAAGATATTTTTGTAGGAACTATAACGTGGTTAAATTTTGTACTGCAGTATGTTTTCGCTGGAGGCTACAGTTTCCGAGTTCTTGAAGGGAAAACGTAGTTGAAAGTCACTTTTTACGTTTTTCTTGAATAATCTGGAAACGCCTCTAGCGAAAACGTATCTCAGCATAAAAATTCACTAAGTAAATTTCCCACAGAAAGGGCCTGCTCATGGTATCTGTAGGATTAATAGTTTTCACGTAGTGAATGACACAATATAAAACTTTGTGCATGCTATTGGAAGGCGTTGCAGGTTGCATAAAGCCAATAAGTAAGCGCATAGTATTTCAAGGTGTTGCAGGTTGCATAAAACCCTTAGATAGGTGCTGTGAAACCACCCCATGTATCACTAACGACCTCCGTGGGCACTTTAGCACATACCACTACAAGCCAAACCATAATGTCCACCTGTATGCATGCGTGTCCAAACCTAATTAGGAATAACACAGCACTGCAATATAGTATTTATGTTTATCTGCTGATACTGGCCGGCCGGCGTGGCCGAGCGGTTCTAGGGGCTTCGGTCTGGAACCGCGCGACCGCTACGGTTGCAGGTTCGAATCCTGCCCCAGGCATGGCTGTGTGTGATGTCCTTAGGTTAGTTAGGTTTAAGTAGTTCTAAGTTCTAGTGGACTGATGACCTCAGATGTTAAGTCCCACAGTGCTCAGAGCCATTTGAACCATTTTTTTTTGCTGATACTGCACAAGCGACTTTGAAGTAAATCGTCCTTTGTACGGGAATATACATACCTGATGTACAAGTGCAGGCTGCAGACACGTGGTTGATGACATATGGAAGTTTGGCTCTGGGTAAGAGACGCACTTAGATAGCCTAATAGAAAGGCTCGGGAAAAGCGGAAATTCTGGCTTCGAGACAAGTCTAGAACAAATTTTCGTTGTTTTCATTCCATTATACAGTTGATGGTTGTCCATATTCGTAGCTAGAGACACATTTCATGTATTTCATAATGGCTGTAGTTGGCGCAGTGCCTGCATTGTAATTAGGAATAACACAGATAATGCAATATCGTATCTTATGCAAGCAGTCATTCAGCTTGGCATTGATTGACAGAATTTTTGGATGTCCTCCTGAGGCATTAGAAACTCACACCTTGAGTGGCAGGGCAGTATCATGTTGAAATGTAAGCCCAGGAAGGTCTGTGCTGTAAGGACGCCGCGGATGACAACCAAAGGGGTCGTAGTATGAAAAGAAATGGGACTGCAGACCGCCATGCCTGGTCGTCGGGCCAATCAAATTGATATTCCACTGTCGTGTGGAGCGTTTCCAGACATGTCTTCGTTGGTGATCGGGACTCACTTCGAAGCAGGACTCATTACTGAAGAGAACTCTGCTCCAGGCGATGATATTCCAGCCGGAAGACGTGCCCTATGACCAGCGAAGACCTGTCTGGAGGCGCACTGGATTCCAGTAGGATGCCATCCAGAATATCGTCTGCCATACAACCCAACAACCAGGAGTGATGGTCTGAAGCGCCATTCCATTTCATAGCAGGACACGTCTTTCTGTCATACGCGGCACTCTTAAACCACAGCGATACATCGACTACTTTCTACGTCCTGTTTTGTGGTCCTTCATGGCAAACCATCTTGAACTTACATTTCAACAAGATCATGCGCGCCCGCACACGGCAAGAGTTTCTACTGCTTGGCTTCGTGCTTGTCAAATCCTACCCTGGCCAGCAAGGTCGCCGAATCCCTCCCCAATTGAGAACGCCTTGAGGGCTATGGGCAGGGCCCTTCAACCATATCGGGATTTTTACTGCCCAACGCGACCATTGGACAGAATCTGGCACGATCAACCAATGCCAAGCAGAATTAATGCTTGCATAATGTGCATACGTGGATCAACGCTTTACTGAGCTGCTCAATTTGTGAAGGTCTTTCTCTTGAATGGATCAACCAGTTTTTCTGAAATTGTAATATCTTGTTCGTCTGTACATGTACATGACATCTACAGGTTTCCGTCCCATTCAGATAAACACTTTTAAATGCGTCTTATTTTTTCTTATTTTTGTTTAACAGCATAACAATGCATAGTACTTAGTTTGCCATCCATTAAGGCATCAGTGTCTGGTATCACAGATTAAGCTCTGATGATTCGGACACAAGATGACAATTTGAAGTCTGTCAGCGAGCTTATGTGGGTTAATTTCGTTCTCTTGATTGCAGAAAAGAGATGCACGCGCAAGCATGCAGATCGAAAAATCGACATAGCCGTAGCTGCACCCTTGTCAATTCGTCGAAATGTGTATTGAGGGATTTAATCTGCGAGACTAATTTTCTTATGAAAGTTATGACGCAGTTGTCACACTGCATTAGCCGACCACAATACTAGAGCAACCGCGTGTGAGGGTGATTCGATCCGCTTATCGTCAGTCAGTTCACAATCGGGGTTGATAGTATACGCGCAGTTGACCTGAAAGTATCGATAGTACGATTACGTTTTCGTTAGTCAGCATCCCAGTTGTGTACTGTAACGTCACCACATGTTCCCGACAAAGGCCAACATCGTGGCCAAGTAGTAGTTCTGTAAGTGTTCTAAGTGTAGCTCAGTTTCCACGTTGTCAACAGCAATTGAAAACCCGTAACACTCTGTACGCAGTGCAAAGCGAAAAGCAATACGATAAGTTGCTCGAACTGCTGATTCATATGTTGAGTGTTCTTACTGAAGACAATAACACATTTTCATAGGGAAATGTGGAAAATTATTCAGATATTTATTTCTCTGTTACCATATCGGGTCCCGGCAAGAAAAGTGACAGAAGTCAAAGAACGGCTATTTTCAGTTCATGTCACTGAATAATGCGTATGAGCACGATAAACATAACATCTCTGTCGCGCAGTTTGTCCACCTCAAGTTTTGTTGCAGGCTGGTTCATGATTTGCCACGGCGAGAATGGTGTCGCTTCAGCGTTGCTACTGGCGAGTGTATATAGGCCTTTCAAGAAGGGCGGCACATTCTGAGTTGTGAAACTCTCCGTCTATAAGGTAAGTTAAATGTAATTTGTAATATCATTGATTATTAAGAGGGTGAGTCAAATAAAAACCTTCAATTTGTAATAACAAATCGAAATTTCGCGCCGTTATCCTGTAAGTTGGTAAGCGTGCTACAAACAGCGTGCGGAGTGGCCTGTAGGTGGCAGCATAGTGCAGATGCACACATACCGTCGCAGTATCAGTATAAAGGTGGCCGCCCGACTTGCGACTTGCACCAGGGAAGAACAGCGTTCTGTTGTTCGGTTTTTGCGTAGTGAAGGTGTGAAACCCTATTGAAATTCATCGACCAATGAAGGTTCAGTTCGGTGATGCATGTTTGTCACAGCAGCAAGTCTACGAATGGAGTAGGAAGTTCGCAAATGGTGTGAGTTCAGTGGAAGATGCTCCTCGTCCAGTTCAGGCACAAAGCGTTGTGACTCCACAGAACATTGCAGCAGTTGAAGCCATAGTGAAGGAAAACCATCGAGTGACACTGAATGACATGCAGCATGTTTACAGATTAGTAATGGGTCAGCACACCACATTGTGCATGATGTGCTCCAGTTTCATAAAGTGTCTGCAAGATGGGCGCCGCGGCAGCTGACTCCTGAAATGAGAGAACGACGTATTGATGCTTGTGAAGAACTTCTTCGGCGCTTTGAACGAGAAGGTGATGGCTTCCTTGCAAGAATCTTTACTGAGGACGAAACCTGGGCTCACTTCCACCAACCGGAGATCGAGCAAGGAATGGCGCCATTCCTCAAAAACAAAGAAGTTTCGAACAGAACCATCAGCAGGGAAGGTTATGCGTCATTTTGGAGCATTACATGCCTAGAGAGATCACTCTCACCAGTGCATCATACACAAATCTCCTAAAAAATCATCTGCGGCCTGCAATCAAATCAAAGCGACGTGGATTGCTGTCAGCATGTGTCCTTTTGCAACAATGCAAGGCCCCACACTGCCCGTACAACAATTGCAACAATCAGAGACCTGCATTTTGAGTATCTTTCTCATCCATCATACTCACCAGCCCTTGTCCCAAGTGATTTCCATATGTTAGGACCACTCATAGAAGCAATGGGAGGAAAGAAGTTCCGTTCTGATGAAGAGGTACGCCTCGTGGTGTATGAGGGCTTCCACAGCTTACCAAAAGAATTTTTTTCTAAAGGAATTTGTGCACTTTTTAAGCGCTGGAGGACTTTCACTAGGCGTGGGGGATATTATGTTGAAAAGTAATACAAATTTGTCCCACCTCCGCACAATAAATAATATTTAAAAAATATTTGAGGTTTTCATTTGACTCACCCTCGTACAATACCTGCGTTTATACAGTGTCTGTACCTTACATTATCCGGTCTCGTAAACTGACATACGGCCGGGAGAGCGGCGTGCTGACCACATACCACTCCATATCTGCATCTAGTGACGCCTGTCCGCTAAGGATGACACGGCGGCCGGTTGGTACCATTCAGCCTGCATGGCCTGTTCGCACGAAGTTTAGTTTTTTAGTATCTTACATAACAATGTCCTTCAGATATGCAAGCATGTATGAAGTGACACACACTGTACTACCAACTACAGCTGTTGTAAAGATTACAAAATATCGTGCGTCGCAGCGTACAAGAGCGAAATGAAAACTTCTGCTGTTCATATTGAATCCCTTTTCTCGGCGAAAAGTATTCCTACATTATAAAGCCCATTTATGAATCTATGGTTTCACAAAGTGGGTTACTTTTATTGTATCTAACTGATGTTCCTTATTAAATTGCAAAAAGTTTCGTAAAATTACAATTTTGCATACTGTGTTTTTCTAGTAAAACAATTTCAACGTGTTTTTCATTTTTTTTTATTCTAACTGAAGTACTAATGTTGATTGTCGAAGGTTCGTATTACATTACAGTAGGCAAAAAAAGTACATCATTTTGGATGGAAAAGTATCGAAAATATTACATGATAGCTCATAACACAAAACCCAAATGTTTTTAGAAAAGGACGACAAATGACAAAACTCAAAGACTTTCTCTGTAGCTACGTCTAACCTTCGCTTTAAAGTCACTAACCGGGCCATCTGCCGACCGTGGTGGCCGAGCGGTTCTAGGCGCTACAGTCTGGAACCGCGCGACCGCTACGGTCGCACGTTCGAATCCTGCCTCGGGCATGGATGTGTGTGAGGTCCTTAGGTTAGTTAAGTTTAAGTAGTTCTAAGTTCTAGGGGACTGATGACCTCAGATGTTAAGTCCCACAGTGCTCAGAGCCATTTGAACCATTTGAACCCGGTCATCTCGTCACGTTTCATCGAGTTAAAAAGAGCTCCTCTCCATTGCAAGCACTTCGTCGTGTTTTCGCGTCTGGCGCACGTTTATGCTGCACCTTCGCTGCCTGTCACACCACACCTCGCTGCTCCCCAGTAGCCTTGTCACATTTCCCCTGCAGTCTCTGTGCTCGGAGGGAGTTGAGGCTACGCCGCACATATTGACGTTCGTTCCTCTGAAGGTACCCCGTCATTTGCACTTCCCCTGCGCTACGTAACAGCGTCTGACAAGGGAACCTCCCCATCGCACCCCCCTCAGATTTAGTTATAGGTTGGCACAGTGGATAGGCCTTGAAAAACTGAACACAGATCAATCGAGAAAACAGGAAGAAGTTGTGTGGAAGTATGAAAAAAATAAGCAAAATATACAAACTGAATAGTGTAGGCACATGATATGCAACACCAAGAAGTATGTAAACTCACGAGCGCCGTGGTCCAGTGGTTAGCGTGAGCAACTGCAGTATGAGAGGTCCTTGGTTCAAATCTTCCTTCGAGCGAAAATTTTAATTTTTTATTTTCAGACAATTATTATCCGTCCGTCCGATGCGATCACTTTTCTGGGAGTGATTATCACATCACAAGAAAACCTAAATCGAGCAAGGTAGAAGAATCTTTTTACCCATTCGCCAAGTGTACAGGTTAGGTGGGTCGACAACATATTCCTGTCATGTGACGCACATGCCGTCACCAGTGTCGTATAGAATATATCAGACGTGTTTTCCTGTGGAGGAATCGGTTGACGTATGACCTTCAGATCAAACTTTTTCGGTTCCCATTGGATAGGCACGTCCTTTCGTCTACTAATCGCACGGTTTAGCGGTGCGGTCGCAAAACACAGACACTAAACTTGTTACAGTGAACAGAGACGTCAATGAACGAACGGACAGATAATAATTGTCTGAAAATAAAAAGTTAAAATTTTCACTCGAGGGAAGACTTGATCCAAGGACCTCTCCTACTGCAGTTGCTCACGCTAACCACGGGACCACTGCGCTCATTAGCGGATTTTCTCCGAGATGTTACCTATCTCAGCGTGGACCACTCAGTTTGCATATTTTGCTTATTTTTTTTTTCATACTTCCACATAACTTCTTCCTGTTTTCTCCATTGATCTGTGTTCAGTTTTTCAAGGCCTATCCACTGTGCCAACTTATAACTAAATTTGAGAGGGGTGCGATGGGGAGGTTCCCTTGTGAGCCTCCCATTTTACCGCGAGAGCTCACTCCCCACGCGGCGAGCGACAGTTATTGCTCCCGCTCGCCTAGCCGTATCCCGATCAGACCTGCCCTAAGCACAAAATTTTCCAGAATGAGATTTTCACTCTGCAGCGGAGTGTGCGCTGATATGAAAGTTCCTGGCAGATTAAAACTGTGTGCCCGACCGAGACTCGAACTCGGGAACTTTGCCTTTCGCGGGCAGAAGTAAAGCTGTGACACCGGCGTGAGTTGTGCTTCGGTAGGTCAGATGGTAGAGCACTTGCCCGCGAAAGGCAAAGGTCCCGAGTACGAATCTCGGTCGGGCACACAGTTTTAATCTGCCAGGAAGTTACAAAATTTTCGCAGGCTCACCTCCTGCACACCACGATGATTTCTTCATATCGTTGTTGCTTGTCCGCTTATTGTATAATCATATATGTGGCGTAAAAGCAAAACACATACTACAAGGGGAGCCCACGACGCTGGGATCACAGATTTACTAAAAACTTTGTACATCTTTAGTAGGATATTAAAACAGCAAAATGTGCAAGAAGGTGCACTGCTCTGGCAGTTCCGAGAAAATCATAAGAGAGGTTTTGCGCGTCTATTGTGTAACTGATGTATTTATACGCAGGGGACGGACTTCACAGTTCATGATGGTAGAGTGGCTAGCGTTCGAGTCTCATACAACACTTGTATGAAGCGAAGGTTCAATTACCGCCCGAAATTAATTTTTAATCTAGATTTTTTTTTAATCGCTGGTCATGTTATTAAATTTATACGGTATTTGAGAGGTAATACAGTTAATAATTAAATACAGTTAATAGTTCAAAGCCGGCCGGTGTGGCCGTGCGGTTCTAAGCGCTTCAGTTTGGAACCGCGTGACCGCTACGGTTGAGTACTTACTATTTTTAATTAATTTTAATTATTAGAACAAACACATTTATGACTATCGACAAGTAAAGGAACAAACGCACAGAGTTTTCCCGAAAATGTATGCCTGTCGTTGCGACGGCACGGTTCCTTTCTTCCTGTTACCTGCATCTACCTGTGAACTCGTTGCAGCAGATCGCCAGTAGGGAAACAGAGCAGAAACCTACCGTACTTCAACTCGCACCAGGCTGGATACAACGTAACTATTCTAAGAATCGGGAAAAGGTCTTAATTTTGAGTGATAGGTGCATATACCGTCATAACTTCGGTATATTCGGAACCTTGAGATGCAGACGTTGACTGCCAAGCCCGTGTTAATCTTAACCCAGTCATGCACAAATCCTTTCATTCACGTTAGCAAATTTATGGTATCGTATTTCCTGGAATCTGAACATCTACTAGACACGGACTGTTCTTAAATGAATATACTCGCCGTACTATTAAGTTTATCGATGTCTAATGCACTCATGTTTTTAGTCACCGATCTGCTCAATATGCAATGCGGAATTACTGTTTTTACTCAAACATAAAATTACTTAAAAAATCCGTACTTTCTAAACAAAAAAAAAACACACCGGAATAAATATGCCCACACTTTTGAAACATGTAGCACAACTAAAACCGGCAAATTATAACTTCCTTCGGAGCTCATACAACATATGATCGCACCATTCAACGGCTGGGCTCCGACTCTTAGACTGCTGTAAGCATTCTACATCTCCAAGAGAAAAGACGCGCGAAGAATGCTCCGTTCTGACTGGTCAGTTTTCTTTAAGGCCAATAGAAAAACATTATTCTCCCGCGTTAGTCCGTGCCTTTCGTGATTAACCAATCAATAAATAACACACTTTCGAACTGTACTTTTTCCCGAAATAAATATTTAACATTCTGATATTTTGTTTATACTTTACGTTATTAACTATTTTCATTTGCACTTGAATTAGCTTTCCTTTTACCATAAACTTAACATATTATGACACAAAATTCCCCGTCGTCTGCATTCACACTGTGTTAAAACTTTCTCAAATGGTTCAAATGGCTCTGAGCACTATGGGACTTAACTTCGAAGGTCATCAGTCCCCTAGAACTTAGAACTACTTAAACCTAACTAACCTAAGGACGTCACACACATCCATGCCCGAGGCAGGATTCGAACCTGCGACCGTGGCGGTAGCGCGGTTCCAAACTGTAGCGCCTAGAACCGCTCGGCCACTCCGGCCGGCAAAACTTTCTCACACTAGTTCGTACAGCGTTCATCAGTAGAACAATGACCTACATGTTTACTTTAGACCACATTCACGCATGATTCACACTACTAAAAGCATATACGAAACTGTAGAAACATAAATAAACAAAAACGCTTCAGAAAATAAACAGAATAATTCGCAAAAACGTTCTCTTCATCTGTTTCTTGAATGTCTCTGTGAGCTACTGGAGTCTGGTGGTCAGAGTCCTTAACTACATTATAGTTCTTGCTGTTTAGTTCTGTCCGCTAGCAGATGAAAATCAGAACTACATACTAGACTGAACCCGCTGCAGACCATCTGTCACTGTGCACGCATGGGTCATTCTCTCGATACACAGACTCTAGACAGAAGCGATATAAGGCCTCATCGTGCTTTGCGAAATCCCTTACGCACGCTATCGGGTAAGGCACCTGGAACTACTGAGCAGCTCAACGCTTCGAGCTGCAGACACAGAGGCAGGCCCCATTTGGCAGTTAACCCGCGTAGCGGTGACACGTTGTTAATGTAGTATGAACGAATAGTGCAGGAGCAAATTTTTTGAATATCACAGAATTTACACTTCTACAACAAAGAATGAATGTTTCAGCTGTAGTCGAAGCGTTGCGTCGTGCGCATTCGTCTTACAAAGCTCGAACGCTAACAGCTTGACCACCATGAACTCTAACATCTGCCACCTGCGCACAGATACATCAGTCACATAACAGACACTTGACACTTCTCTTGTGGTTTTCTCGGAATTGCCTGAGCAATGCGCCATACTACTTGGACATTATGTTTTTTTGACTGCCTACTAAGGGTTTACAAAGTTTTAAGTAATTCAGTAACCCCAACGTCGTGGCTTCCCGTTGCAAGAAAATAAAAGTATATAACTAGCGTGCATAAATTTCTATTGTGTCGAATGAAAGTACAAATATGGGTTCTGAGATTTCGTGTGTTACGAGGAGTGTTCAGTAAATAATGCAACATATTTTTTTCTGAAAGCAGGTTGGTTTTATTAGTGATTCCAATATACTATATTATTCCCCGCTCTTTTGGCTACAAAACCCTATTTTTCAACATAATCTCCATTCAACGCGACAGCATTACCCACCTTACTGGGAGGGCCAATATGACCGCATGCTACCACTGTACTGGTCGACTTCGGAGCCAACGTCTTGCATGAATAGCATCTGTATCATCTGCGTACTGCTTCCCGCGGAGGGCATCCTTCCAGCCGGCCAGGGTGGCCGGGCGGTTCTAGGACTTACAGTCTAGAACTGCGCGAGCGCTACGGTCAGAGGTTCGAATACTGCATCGGGCATGGATGTGTGTGATGTCCTCAGGCTAGTTAGCTTTAAGTAGTTCTAAGTTCTAGGGGACTGATGACCTCAGCAGTTGAGTTCCATAGTGCTCAGAGCCATTTGAACCATTTTTTGCATCCTTCCAAACAGATGGAAGTCAGAAGGTGTGATATCCGGGCTGTGGAGTGGATGAGGGACAACAGTCCATTGAAGTTGTGTGAGCTCCTCCCGGGTGCGCAGACACTTGTGCGAAGAAAAAAAATTTGGAAATTTGTGGTAAGGTGTTATGGTAGCAAACTTCTGAGGTCATCGGTCCATAAGCCTACACACTACTTAATCAAACTGAAACTATCTTCCGCTGTGGACAACACACACACACACACACACACACACACACACACACACACACACACACACACACACACACACGTCCGTCGGAGAACTCGAACCTCTAACGGGGGGAGCCTCACGGACCGTGACAAGACACCTGAAAGTTGTGTGAGGCCTCGCGTTCCTTGGAGAAGGTTTTTTTTTTTTTTTTTTACGACGAACACGCCGAAGTCGGTCCTCAGTTTCCTGAGGGAAGCACAACACACTTCAGAGTTGATCTTTGTACCGTGAGGGAGGACTTGGAACAGCATAACCTCTTCAGAGACCCCATGAGCTCAACATCTCACTCATTATGGACGGATGCTGAGTGAGTTTTTCAGGATAGCAAATGGGAAGTTACGGTACAGGAAATGGCCCAGAGATCAACAGTGTGTGTGGGTATATATATATATATATATATATATATATATATATATATATATATATATATGTGTGTGTGTGTGTGTGTGTGTGTGTGTGTGTGTGTAGTGAGTGAAGTGCTATGAAAAAATGTGTGTATAGTGTGCGCAGTGACTGATAGTGAGATATGAGTGAAAAGTGTGGCATTACATTGTTTTATAAGTTATTTGTAAAAAACTGTCTCTAACATGTGTCTGTAAATATGTGTATACGAATTCGCTTATTTTAAATTGGTCTAAACTTGTAAATAAATTTGACATGTCCTATATCCTTGTAAAAAGAGATCTACGGGTGAATAAAGCTACCACTACTACTAGAAGACCATCGCCACGCACGACTTTACTGGCTCAAGGAGAGGCATTGATCTTTTTCTTCGGAGAAGAGGTGGCGTGGTGTCCTTCCATGGATTGTCGTTTTGTTGGATGTTTCAACGCCTATGACGACGTTCGAAAAAAAATTGTCGCGAACAGTAGGGTAATGCGCTAGCAACAGCGCACAGATCGTCCTTCGTTGTTCTTTATGGTGTTCTCTCAGTAGGCGAGCTCCCTTGTGGGCACACACTTTTGAGTATCGTAGGCGGTGGACGACTGTGTCAGCACTAACAGCAGTTGTGCAACGAGCTTTTTGATTGTGATTCATAGGTCACCTCGAATGAGAGTCTTTCTTGATGCAATGATTTACCAACAGTCGTATGTACTGCAGAAATTTATTTTATGAACTTCTTATGTGCTACCAGTGGTGACCTGGCCACCAAGAGCTGTTGCATAACGATTTGATTCACAGATCCAGGTACATGGCTCCTTCCATGTATAGCGATTTTACGACTATGACGTGTGGGACCTGAAGATGGCATCAATGTAATGCCGAAACTGGTAGCACATAAGAAGTTCATAAAATAAATTTTCCACAATACATACGGCTGTTGGTAAATTACTGCATCAACAAAACACATGCCAGCCGTTGTACCACGGTCCATAATGGATCAGCGGAGATCGAATGAGAGTGTCCGCACGTTCCAAAATTGCAGGAGTCACAGCTGTGTGAGGCCGGTCGGCACGTGGGAGATGGGACAGGATTGCGCGACCTTGTTGCTAGGATGACATACGCCTCGCCCTACGGCTCGCCGTGAATTTGTTCTCTGCCAGGTCTGCGTAGATATTTTGCAAGCGCACGTGAATACCTATGATGCTCGGGTTTTCTGCCAAAAGAAACTCAGTGACAGCTCTCTACTTGGAATGCATCTCCGTTGTTGACGCCATTTTGAAGGTTCGTATACCGTCGCCACTTATCGGAACTACATGGAACTATAGGGGCTGAATAGGAGATATTGTACTATGCCCTACAAGAAAATTCCGCATATATCAACCGAAACTGGTCGAGAAAAAGAGTTGTGTTGCATCACTTATTGAATGCCGCTCGTAGCATGCCAAGTGTCGTACCTGAAACCGCGAAATGAATTCATCGGACTGGATAGAACTCGCGGCTATTTCACGGAACTATGAGCAGGAGGGAGGGCGGGAAAACATTAGTGTTTAATGTCCAGTCGACAACGAGGTCATTGGAGGCGAAACGCAAGCTCGGTTTAGGGAATGGGAACCATCCCGGCATATGCCTTCAGCGATTCAGGGAAACCGCGGAAAACCTAAATCAGGATGACTGGAGAGAGGTTTGAACAGTCGTCCTCCCGAGTGCAAGTCCAGTGCGCTAGCCACAGCGCTACCTCCCTCGGTATTTCACGGAACTAAAGTGGCAGTTGACGCACCATGCATGATGTTTCCGGCATTCTAGTGAAAGCTTTTAGTATTGGCTGAATTGTTACTCGTTCATGCAAGACATGTCCAATTAAATGTGTTTTTTCCCTGTATTTTATCAGCTACAGTAAAATTTCACAGACTGATTGTAAATAAATGTGAGTTAAATTTCTCTTCTGCATATTCCGACTATGGGCGTTTAATACTGTAGTGAATAAAAGGTCATTTACGCTGGCACTGGCTTGCTGTCTGGTTCTGGGAAATTTATAAAATGCTAAAATATAGCTCCGTTTGATATCCCTTCTCTCAGTGCCGGCTATGAGTCTGACAAATAGGCACTGATGAAATTAATTAACATAGAACTTGCTGCCACCGCTAAAATATTAAATTTTTCTCGTAGTCGACACGAAATCCATTAACTTTCTCCTCTCATGCTGACGAAGAAATTTAATCAAAAAATGTAAAATTTGAAGAAACGTCTTTGTCCGTAGAGCAGCTGTCAATGACCAACTTATACAAAACATAGCAGTGTGAAATGTTACATCACGCTCAAAACCGTAATCAGACTTTACTTTTTCTCGCTGTGTACAATGCAACATGACAGTAAAACTATATTTATTAAACTATTGTCATATTACGAATTGAACTGCTCCAAAAGGATTGGCAATGTTGCTGTTTGCATAAGCATTTTTCTAATCAGGTTTTTGGTGGATGGCTTGTTCTAGTGTAAACCTCGCACAAAAAACGGGGAGAAGGTGGGAGGTAAACCTTTTGTACATCAACAGCAAACAGCCCGCTCGGTTACACTCCAAAACACAACTTCACGCTGCCGTTCGTTTAAAGGCGATGAAGCGGCTGGCACATACAATGAGAGGGTCAGAATTCTCTTTAGAAAATGAACACCGTAAGTATAGTGGTCTTACTGAATGAAATATTCCAATTTGAATGAACGTACAAGTCATTAATTTATATACTTTCAACTGCCAAATTACGGTTTTTAGTTAGTATTTCCCTCAGGTGTGAAGATAAAGGTTGAGTACATAAAAATATAACATAATTTATTTAATTATTCAGGTAACAGTCTCTACACATAGTTTTTACCTTACGTAATTCCCTTTCAATTATATGTTTTGCAGTTCATTCATAGTACATATGGCAACGATACGAGCACTTCAGTTTACCAACCTTTACGACATTTGATTTATATACACTGGTATATACGTTACAACACATCAATATCTGAGATATACATCAAAAATACTTTATCGTTAGCAGTAATGTGTATAATTTTTTTTCGTACACTATTTGTTTTTTTTATTATTTTTGTTGTAGCATTTTTTGTTGTTGTTGTTGTTGTGGTCTTCAGTCCTGAGACTGGTTTGATGCAGCTCTCCATGCTACTCTATCCTGTGCAAGCTTTTTCATCTCCCAGTACCTACTGCAACCTACATCCTTCTGAATCTGCTTAGTGTATTCATCTCTTGGTCTCCCTCTACGATTTTTACCCTCCACGCTGCCCTCCAATACTAAATTGGTGATCCCTTGATGCCTCAGAACATGTCCTACCAACCGATCCCTTCTTCTGGTCAAGCTGTGCCACAAACTTCTCTTCTCCCCAATCCTATTCAATACTTCCTCATTAGTTACGTGATCTACCCATCTAATCTTCAGCATTCTTCTGTAGCACCACATTTCGAAAGCTTCTATTCTCTTCTTGTCCAAACTATTTATCGTCCATGTTTCACTTCCATACAAGGCTACACTCCATACGAATACTTTCAGAAATGACTTCCTGACACTTAAATCAATACTGGATGTTAACAAATTTCTCTTCTTCAGAAACGCTTTCCTTGCCATTGCCAGCCTACATTTTATATCCTCTCTACTTCGACCATCATCAGTTATTTTGCTCCCCAAATAGCAAAACTCCTTTACTACTTTAAGTGCCTCATTTCCTAATCTAATTCCCTCAGCATCACCCGACTTAATTAGACTACATTCCATTATCCTCGTTTTGCTTTTGTTGATGTTCATCTTATATCCTCCTTTCAAGACACTGTCCATTCCATTCAACTGCTCTTCCAAGTCCTTTGCTGTCTCTGACAGAATTACAATGTCATCGGCGAACCTCAAAGTTTTTATTTCTTCTCCATGAATTTTAATACCTACTCCGAATTTTTCTTTTGTTTCCTTTACTGCTTGCTCAATATACAGATTGAACAACATCGGAGAGAGGCTACAACCCTGTCTTACTCCCTTCCCAACCACTGCTTCCCTTTCATGTCCCTCGACTCTTATAACTGCCATCTGGTTTCTGTACAAATTGTAAATAGCCTTTCGCTCCCTGTATTTTACCCCTGCCACCTTTAGAATTAGAAAGAGAGTATTCCAGTCAACATTGTCAAAAGCTTTCTCTAAGTCTACAAATGCTAGAAACGTAGGTTTGCCTTTCCTTAATCTTTCTTCTAAGGTAAGTCGTAAGGTCAGTATTGCCTCACGTGTTCCAGTGTTTCTACGGAATCCAAACTGACCTTCCCCGAGGTTGGCTTCTACTAGTTTTTCCATTCGTCTGTAAAGAATTCGTGTTAGTATTTTGCAGCTGTGACTTATTAAACTGATAGTTCGGTAATTTTCACATCTGTCAACACCTGCTTTCTTTGGGATTGGAATTATTATATTCTTCTTGAAGTCTGAGGGTATTTCGCCTGTCTCATACATCTTGCTCACCAGATGGTAGAGTTTTGTCAGGACTGGCTCTCCCACGGCCGTCAGTAGTTCCAATGGAATATTGTCTACTCCGGGGGCCTTGTTTCGACTCAGGTCTTTCAGTGCTCTGTCAAACTCTTCACGCAGTATCGTATCTCCCATTTCATCTTCATCTACATCCTCTTCCATTTCCATAATATTGTCCTCAAGTACATCGCCCTTGTATAGACCCTCTATATACTCCCTCCACCTTTCTGCTTTCCCTTCTTTGCTTAGAACTGGGTTTCCATCTGAGTTCTTGATATTCATTCAAGTCGTTCTCTTATCTCCAAAGGTCTCTTTAATTTTCCTGTAGGCGGTATCTATCTTACCCCTCGTGAGATAGGCCTCTACATCCTTACATTTGTCCTCTAGCCATCCCTGCTTAGCCATTTTGCACTTCCTGTCGATCTCATTTTTGAGACGTTTGTATTCCTTTTTGCCTGTTTCACTTACTGCATTTTTATATTTTCTCCTTTCATCAATTATATTCAATATTTCTTCTGTTACCCAAGGATTTCTACTAGCCCTCGTCTTTTTACCTACTTGATCCTTTGCTGCCTTCACTACTTCATCCCTCAAAGCTACCCATTCTTCTTCTACTGTATTTATTTCCCCCATTCCTGTCAATTGCTCCCAATGTTGTAGCATATCTCACTTTAATTAATGGTAATGATAGTCATTTTGGCAGCTAGTATGGCAATTTTGTAGATTATTATTACTTCTTAACTGCAGCTAACAAATTTCATTAGTGAATATAAGCTGTTTTTACAATGTGTAGGTCCTTAAAGAGATGTCTCAAAGATGATCCCAGGTTAGACCACAGATCATTATTCTGGTACTCTTTTACCTAATGTTTCTAAAAGACGAGAACGTTGTTCCGTACACGTAGAATACGTGAAGCTAGTGATTTGTTTGTCTGTAACAGCTCAGACGACTGAAAATGGAAATGTTATTGACTCTGGGTATTCCTAGTGCTACAGAATGTGTGTCTTGCGCTTCACATTTTCATAATGTATTCATCCAAAAAATTTAGATTCCATTCCAATTCTGAACTTGAGAGTATTTACAATTTAAAGTATTGGTGTTATAACCACTGACGCCAGAGATGAATGCACTGTTTTTGTTCTCTTTCTTCCAAGTTAAAGAAGAAGCAGTTGATAGAATCCCGTTTAACTATGAAGGGAGAATCAGCTAAAATTTGTACTTTTTTTATTTCATGGAAACATAGCCGTAAGGAAGACTGTTTTCGGCTTACATCATCTATCTCAAGTGTCACTTAGCACTGAGTATAGAAGTGTATGGCTTACGAGTAGGCTTTTCGACCATTCTGCCCCAAGCTTTTTAACTAATTACGTACAGACACTGTGCTAGCTGCACCTCCGGTAGTACTTTGCAAGTCACGAGTGACAGCTTCCGTTGGTGCCATTGCTTTATAACTACCCTACGCAGTGCTCAACGGCCCCGGCCATCAGTACAGGAGATCTGTCTGGTCTTGGTTTAACTGCGGTTGTTCCTTCCGGTTTTCACTTCCAAATCGCATCACCAACAGTCGAGTTTGACAGCTTTAGAAAGGACTAGTCCCCGTTCGAAGTCACTGAGCCGGCCGGTGTGGTCGAGCGGTTCTATGCGCTTCAGTCTGGAACCGCGCGACCGCTACGATCATGCCTCAGGCATGAATGTGTGTGATGTCCTTAGGTTAGTTAGGTTTAAGTAGTTCTAAGTTCTAGGGGACTGATGACCTCAGATGTCAAGTTCCATAGTACTCAGAGTCATTTGAGCCATTCGAAGTCAGTGACGGACCCACATTGGTGTTACTGCTCCTCTACCGACAACGCAACACAGCCAACCTTCTTTTATACTGGCCGGTCCGCCGCTCGTGACATCTAGTGATCAATTCTGCATTACGTAGCGGTGTCCGGATGCTTTTGATCAGATAGTGTATGCTAGTACGGCGACAGCCACTTCACAAGCAGCAAGAAGATAGGCCTAAGCTGCTAAGATTAAAACGCAATATCTCTTGGTCCTACTTTATACGTCAAAAGTACAAGATTAGCTGCAGCTTTAGAAATGGAGAACTATAGTGCGAAAGAAACTGGTACAGGCTTGCGTATTCAAATGCAGAGATATGTAAACAGGCATAATACGGCGCTGCGGTCGGCAACGCCTATATAAGGCAACGAATGTCTGGCGCAGTTGTTAGCGTGCGAACCATTCAACGAAACATCACCGATATAGGCTTTCGGAGCCGAAGGCTCACTCGTGTACCCTTGATGACTGCACGACACAAAGATTTACACCTCGCCTGGGCACATCAAAACCGGCATCGGACTGTTGATGACTGGAAACGTGTTGCCTGGTCGGATTAGTCTCGTTTCAAATTGAATCGAGCGGATGGACGTGTACGGGCTTGGAAACAACCTCGTCAATTCATCAACTCTGCATGTCAGCGGGGGACTGCTCATGATGCTGGAGGCTCCGTAATGGTGTGACTCGTGTGCAGTTGGAATAATATGGGACCCTTGATACGTCTAGATACGATTCTGACAGGTGAGACGTACGTAAGCATACTGTCTCATCATCTGCTTCCATTCATGCCTATTGGGCATTCCGACGGACTTGCGTAATTCAACAGGACAATGCGACAACCCATACGTCCAGAATTGCTACAGAGTGGCTCCAGGGACACTCTTCTGAGCTTGAAAACTTCCACTGGTGAGCAAACTCCGCAGATATGAACATTATTTAGCATGTCTGGGACACCTTGCAACGTGCTGTTCAGAAGATATCTCCAGTCCCTTGTACTGTTACGGATTTATGGATACCCCTGCAGCATTTATGGTGTCAGTTCCCTCCAGCACTACTTCAGACGTTAGTTGAGTCCATGCCACATTGTCTTGCGACACTTCTGCGTGCTAGCGGGAACTCTATACGATATTAGGCAGGTGTACCAGTGTGTTTGGCTCTTCAGTGTAAATGGTAATTTGAGGCGTTTCGAAACGAGCATAGGAAAATTCTTTCATATATGTTCACACTCTCAGGTTTGAGTGACATTAGACAGTGAAAAATCGATGATGGAATAATAACAATATTACGAAAAGGATACTTGTTACTACTCTACAGCGCTGATGCTGAGTCGGAGATAGGCAAAACAAAAAGACTGTCAAACAAAGCTTTCGGCCAAAGAGACCTGCATCGGTATAGGCATACACACACACAAACACACACACACACTTGCGCGCGCGCAGACACACACACACACACACACACACACACACACACACACACACACACACACACACACACACACGCACGCAAACGCATCTCACTCACATATGACCAGAGTCTGCAATTGCAAAGGCCAGACTGCCTGGCCTTGGCTACCGGAGACTGCATAAAGCTAGGCCATTTCTCTTACACTAGTACGTTACTCAAAGAAAAAAAAAGGAGGAACTTCTACAATGTCTAGAATGTCTAATGACGAATATGGTACTGTCCTTTACTCATACGACAACGTGTTATATTTGACTTCCACCATACAGAAGATCATTCACGTGTACGCGGGACAGTGGTGGATCTAATGTGTGGGACCTTGTCAGACTCCACTAAATTTATTTACTTCTAGAGTACAGAATCATCGGTATCCTAACCATGAAAGAACATTTATCTTCTACAAATTCATATTTTTGCATCTCATCTAACAGTTTACGATCAAACTTCACAATGCTCCAATACACAGTAGGTCAGGATCTCTCTGCGTATATTTGTTTTAGGAAGTGACATAATCATAGTGCTAAATGAATTACAGAGCGTTAAATTCATACTGAGAATGAGTTTATTATGACTGCACTGTTTACAAAAAACTTGTTTAAGAGGTGTTGATTACACTGATCAGCCAGTACACTATGACCAACTACCTAATAGCTAGTGTGTCCACCTCTGGCACGGATAACAGTGGCGACGCTTCATGGCATGGAAGCAGTGAAGCTTTGGTAGGTCACTGGAGGAACTTGCCACCACATCTGCACACGCGAGTCACCTAAGGCTTGTAAATTTTGGGCAGGGGGGGTGATCATCTCTGACACTATGTTCAGTCACATCCCAAATGTGTTCGATTGGGTTCAGATCTGGCGATTTGGAGGGCCAGCACATCAATTGGAACTGGCCACTGTTGGGAGACCAGCACATTAATTAGAACTGGCCATTGCTGGGGGGCCAGCACATCAATTGGAACTGGCCACTGTGTTCCTCAAGCCACACCATGACAGCTCTGACATTGTGACATGGTGCATTATCTCGATGAAAAATGCCACTGCCAAGTGTGGTACCTGTTTGATGGAGCTCTTCTTCTGGAAGACGACGGATTCACGACCTGCAATCGGCGTGATGGAGAAGGTATCGGGATTCATTAGACCATGTTACGCTTTGCCACTGCTCCAACGTCTGGTGCTGATGGTCACGTACCCATTTCAGTCGCAGCTGCCGCTGTCGTGGTGTTACCTTTTGACACACACGGGTTGTCAGCTGCGGAGGCCCATCGGTAAGAGTGTTCGCTGCACTGTGTATCCAGGCACACTTGTACTCTGCCCAGCATTAAAGCTGGATGTTAGTTCCGCTACAGTTCGCCGCCCATCCTGTTTTACCGGTATTCCCACCCTGCGACCGCCGACATCTGTAATGAGGGGTGGCAGCCCAACCCCACGACTTCTGTATGTGGTTTTACCTTGGTTCCGCCGCGTGTTGAAGACATTCACCACAGCACTCCTGGAACACCCGACAAGTCGTGCAATTTCCAAAATGCCTCCAAGCCATCACAGTCCGCCGTCGGTCAAACTCAGATAGATGGCGCGCCTTCCCTGTCCTACACACGGACAGCACACTCACTGATACTACACGCACCGTGCGTGTATTTGACTAGCACTGATTCCCTCCGGGTGACGCTGCTATCGCCTGGACGGGTTTATATCGGTAGTATGTCGGTAATCATAATCTTCTGGCTGATCAGTGTATGTGCTAGCAGTATAAAATTTTACTATGTGCCTCCTTTTCATGCTGTACAAACCCATATAAACACGAGAAAAGGGATCACATTCTGTCTCGCTTAGCATGTTACTCAGGACAGAAAAAAGTATCTGCAGCGCCTCGAACGTCCAGTGACGAATGTGGGACTAATTTCGGTTCATGACTTTCACAAAAAGGAATATCTACTATAGAGAAGATCATTTACATGTATGCAGGATTGTGTTGGAGCGAAGATGGAACCTTGTGTCTAGAATACAAAACCATTGATTTCCAAACAATGAAAAAGCATATACATTTTAAAAAATTGATATTTTTCGTAACCGACTTAAGTTTTAGCTATTTTTCAGTGCTGAAAGGAAGATGAGATTAGCCTCGAAACATACAACGAACTGGCGTACATTTGATTTCAACGCAGTCACACACTCAGCTGGATCAGTATAAGTAATAAGTATTTCTGATGTTAAACGTCTACCGAGATGGTGTTTATTATTTTTCCGTCAGCATATTATCATCATTTTCTCAGCATAAAATTTTATTGCACGCCTCCCTTTCGCACTTTATGAATCCATAAAAACACGAGTAAAACAGGCTTTAATTTCACGGCATCTGACCTCTAAACCAAAGTAAGGAAAGTTTTGACGAAAGAATAGAAACTGTCTGTTGAATGAACAGTGTGAATTCAAAACCAGTAGCATTACTGCCTCAGTAAAGCAGACCAGAACCAGTTTATGGCTGGTTTCTGCTATAAACCACCAACAGTTTTTTTTTTTTGTAACACTTAACAGCCACTGTCTCAAATCATGTCTTTATTTCACAAAACTGCATAAAGGAACCGCATTTCGCGTCGACTAGGATGTTACTCAGGACAGCATAAGTGAAAGACTTCACGAGCGTCCATTGATTAGCGCGGGACTTATCTCGATTCATGACATACGACACCACCGTGTTATACTTGATGTCCACTATACAGAAAGTCCTTCACATGTATGAAGGACACTAATGAACCTAAGACGGAAACTTGTGGAACCCTATTTAATTTATTTGTTTGTATAGTACACAACCGTCGACGTCCAAACCATGAAAGAACATTTACGTCCTAAAAATTCAAATTTTTCGTAACTGCTTTTAGTGTTAACTATTTCTCAGTGCTGAAATGAAGATTAAATTACACTTGGAACATACAACAAATTGGGGTACGTTTGGTTTCAATACGGACTCGCACTCCGTCGGATCTGTAACAATAATAAGTACTTCCGGTGTGAAATGTCAGCCAAGACTGATTTTATTATGTTTGCATCGTCCACAAATGGGTTTTTGAAGAGGTGCTGATATGAAATTTTACCCCCTGCCTCCCTTTTATACGATACGAATACGTAGTAATAGGAGTAAAGCAGCAACATTTCGAGTCGAGTAGTGCATTACTCAGGATAAGTAAACAAAAAGACTTCTGCAGCATCCCGAACGTCCAATAACGAGTGTGAGAGTGACGTCACGAAAAGAACTTGTTACACTCGATTTCCAGAAGATCATTCACATGAATGAAGCACAGTGGTGGACCTAATATGGATTCATGTGGAACACTATTAAATTTGATTGCTTCTGGAGTACAAAACCATCTTTGACCACAGCATGAAAGAAAATGTAAGTTCTACAAATTCATATATCTCATAATTCACTCTAGTTTCAACTATTTTTCAGCGCTAGTCTGAAGATGAAATTAGCGTAGAAACGTCGTCCTGGTGTTTACATTCCCCAGTGCTCGCACTGTACTACCGTGATTCCCGCACAGGTTGAGACACTGTTTTTTCGATCGTCACACTGCCCTGCTGCGGTGTGAGATACTGTGCTGTAACCTGTGTTTTACTATTTAGCCCGAAGCAATATTTCTTCGAATATGCGTACGTGACCGAAGAAACAGACACTGTGTTACGATCAACAGTTGTAGTGCAGTATCTTGCGCCATTGCAGGGCAATGTGGCGATCTAAACACTGTAACACCGAAAATGTAGGATGCATGGCACCTGCTGCCGATATATAATTTTTTAAATTGTATGTAAATATTTGTAATTTAAATGCTTTCTTTTAATAAGTAATGACATTTAGGTAAAAGTCTGTTGACGTTTTATTGTATTTATCTGTGTTTTACGATGAAACATGTTCTGGGGAAAAGCCAAAGGAATTGTTATTTGCATCGAATAGCAACGATAATAGCAGTGCTTGTGCGTTGTAAAATCTTTGGGTAGGGGTTTGCTGCGCAGAGCGCGCGGAGAGAGCGGAAGACGGGTTCCAGCGCTTGTAGTGTGCGGTGTGTGGTGTTCTCTCGCAGTAGAGCTTCATGTACGCTCGCCGGCCGGATGTCTAGAGCAGGAGTACGGACAGTGGATGGGCGGAAGAGGCTGTATTAATTAGGATGGTCCGTTCCTATAATTAGCCGTGGCTCCACAAGGTGCTACCGTCTTCAACAACAGCAGCAGTTCCAGCTACACAGATTCGTCGTCGGCTCCGAGTTTCGTTGCACGCACAGCACTGAAGTAAGACTGTTCATTGGTAGAAAGTGTTAACGGCTAACCCAGCAGCACAACTGAATGTAATTTGATTAATGAACTTTATTTAAATAATAATCAGTTAAATTCAGGGCGATTGTGTGTCCTCATTGCCCCCAGACATTGTTACCCAGCAGGGTCCTTGTTCCATTTTTACCCTAAATACTAACCGAAGTTTGAGAATCTATCACTGGAAAAAATTCAGATCTAAAGAAAATGCACAAAATAAGAGTGCGGAAGTTTTTGTTATTTTACATATAGCTTGGAGCACATGGCTGTTTGGTCTGGTACATATTCTAGTATTTAATTCTGTTCAAGTCAGTAAAAAAAGGCTCAGTTGTTCAGACAAAAATATGAAATCCAATTTGAAAACTAAGTAGCTGCAAAGTAAAAAGTGCTTGCCTTTCTCTCAATTTCTTTGATGACGTTATGTTGAGGTCTCTGAAAGTCATTGTTCACGTAACGAAGTTCAATCTAACATACAGTTTAAGTGAATATTTTCAAATCATTACTCGATTGCCTTTTTCAAAATTTAATGACAAACTTTACGTGAAGGTGACTTCTCAGTTTTCTTTATCATTACATACTCACTTAAAATTAGTGTCAAAAAACGTGACGACCTTCAGTTGCCACGTCAGTGTTTAATAATAAATGTTTTTCTTTCCCATCATCTTGTACAGGATTTTGGTTGTAAATCGCCCTAGGGGTCTGGCGAACGTAATTATTTGCTTTTCGTTCATTAGTGTAACTTTCGGATTCGTGATCAATGGTACCCCTTTTCTGTCCAGTGTTGTTCGTGAGTGAATGCACAAAATAACTTTCATTTTTAGAAATTGTAGCCCTGCTCGATTTAATTACTTTTTATTTTTAGCAGAATTTTCTATCAGAAAGATCGGTTCTATACTTTCCCCCTACTTATCGGTATTAATTCTTCGGGAACGATGGTCTTATCTAATTATAAAACTTTCATTAGGTACACATATTTTATATCGCAAACAGGATAGGCCGATTAGTAAGGGGGAGGTTACAACACGACTCTCAACCTGTGCGGGAATCACGCTGGTACAGTGCGAGAACTAGGGAATGTAGACACCAGAACGAATGGGAGTCGGGGCCTGCCCTAGAGGAGTGCTCGGATAGTCGAAGTGGTTAAGGCGACAGCTCGCCACAAGCGGGACTTCCGGGATCAAATGCCGAGCACGTTTGGTTTTAATTCGTACTCGCACTCACTTGGCTCACTATTACTAACAAATATCGTCTCATGGTTCACTATAAAACATACCATGCTCTAATACCCAACGATTGGAAAACGCACTGCATTAATTTATATCTAGAAGTGACGTGCTCGCACTGGCAGGTAAATTTCAGAGTATTCTGAGAAATAAACGAAGACTTGGAGTGTCTGATGCGGACTTACCTGATGAACATGAAAATGACGAGCGCGTTGCCGACGACGCCGACGGCCATGATGGCGCAGTAGGTGCCGGCGAGCAGGTAGTGCGAGGTGTCCGTCTGCGGCGGGTACTGCAGCCACAGGTCCGCCACCAGGTCGAAGAAGTCGTCGGTGAAGACGCCGCGCGACCGCCACAGCTGCACGGGGTACAGCTGCTGGAAGCGGGCCAAAAGCGCCGACCTGTTGAAGGTGCGTGGCGGCGGCAGTGGGGGCGGCGGGGGCGGCGCGGCGGGAGTGGGCTGCACCCTGCTCTCGGGCACCGCCTCCGGTCGGAAGCTGCCGCCCGCCGACGGCTGCGGCTCGCGGTCGTTCGCCTCTGGAGGGTCGCCGACCGCCGGGTGGTCTCCAGGTGCTGCGTCTACAGTGGTGATTGTCGTCGGCTCTGGAAGAGCACGGTGTCGGAGTGTAGACTCTGACTCGGCAACAGGTTTCCGGCATTTCCCTAGCTCCCGAAACCCACACATAGTCTCTTCTTCTTGGGGCGTTTCACCGGTCTGACGTGTAGTAGTATCATAAGTCGCCGCTCCTGTGGAGCCTGGCCCATTGGATGACGGTATGAACGATTCGGTAACTTCATCCAGGGGAGGACTTCGCCGAAGAGAGTCATTCATCACTGACTGCCCACCCACCTCGATCGAAGTTGCGTCTATAGAGAGAGTCGTTTCATATTCTGGAGAACTGGATGAGGACTTGACTGTGCCTGCATTGCTAGTAGAGCCATAATCCTCCGTACTATTGCTAGTAATAAGCCCATACTCCGGGCGAGCCTCTGTAATTCCTTCACTCCACGTCGATGCTGGTTGACTGGCGGTGAAAGGTTCAAGCACGTTACTGGAACCGAGTGACGGCATACCTCTTGTGACATTCAAAGAGTACAGTTCAGTTGATGCCTCGTCATAATCTTCCATTTGGTAATCCAAATGGATTTCAGTATCGTTTCCAAGAGAACCATCGTGTGACGTGTTCGCATCTGAGGCATTAGAACTCTGCAGAATAGAATACGATTTTCCCTCGCTATCGTTCCAGTACGTACTAGAACTAGGTGACCCGTCGTAGTAAGTGTAATAGTTCTCCGTTGTAACAGCCTCTTCGACACCCTTTCTGTTGGAATCATTACAAGTCACTGGCTGAGATCCACGAAGGTTGCTTTTCCAATTCGTATTACCTTCGTGTGTCGAGAAACTTGTAGTAAACATATTAGTTACTGTGAATGTTATTTCAGCTTTTCCTGCTGATAATCCATTATTTGAGGGTAGATTCGTCGTCTGGGAAGTACTCACAGTCTGCTCCGTGCCGCTGCTATTTTCTCCTGTGGCGCCAAAGAAGGAAAACCCTTTGGACTGCGCCTGTGTTACAGCAGGTATTGGTGTTGCAGCCGAACGAGACGTTTCTCTCTCATGAGAGTCCGCTTCGTCAGCGGGAAATGGCGACGTACCACGCACGATATTGGACAAGAAGGGCACCGTTTCCTGACCTGCGGGCTCTGCACTGTTTGTGAAGCTCGTGTTTCTGCACCGATCACAACATTTGCACTCGGAACAATCGGATGACGAACAGAAACTTGTGGTCACCTCTGAACTTGTATCATTGTATTCGACGTAAACTTTGATGGTTTCCCAGAGATCAGTACCAGATAATGGGTCACTTTTATCGTCTTCTTGGTCCGTGAGAATCTCCGACGTTGGCGATGCCGTACCACGAAGTCTATCATGCAGAACGGTGGAGGATGTCGATGACTGTGGCAGTATAGGATTGTGGCCACTTCCGAAATTAGTAGTGGATCCACGGGGTGTAACGCGTTGTACCTTTTTAGATACACCGACGATACGTCGAGCGATGACTCCCAGGAGCGTAGCAGTGGTGGAGACGCTAGGATCGTTGTAGCCAGTGGATGGGCCACCCTGGTCGTCAGTAGACGGCGCTACAGCTGCCGAATTCGTCGGGGCTGTATCGGATGCTTCAGTGTGGAGATCACGCCACTCGTGGCCTCTCTTCGGCCCAACCGATTCACTCGGAGGCAGCGCTCGTAACTTGTGGGCGGCACGGACGACGCCAGGTTCGATGGTAGGATATCGCGGATTGGGAGCAGAGACGCGACTTTCGCTAAGAGCGGAAAGTCCACCGAGTTGGTCGTTTCGCGGTATGGCGGCTGCTGTAACGGAACTGGGAACCGCGGCAAAGTGGTGAGGCGTCGTTCCAGAGGGTATCCACCACTGGCGCCCGCTCCCTGACCGAGCGTCGATTTCGCGACCGCGAAGCCGCGCGGCGGTCCCGAAGACCAGCAGCAGCAGCAGGGGGGTGGCGGCGCCCCGCATGGCCGGACGCTACTGCCGGCGCCCGCCTCCCGGCGTCGCGACGCAGCAGCCGACGCTGCCCCCGCGGGCATGCGCGCCGCAACAGGCGGCCCGCCACCCCAGCGCCGCGGGGCGACGCCGTCTGCGCCACCCCACTCTTAAAGCGCGCCACCCTGGCCGCCCTTGCCAAGCGCTTTTCTTCATTTACCTACGCAGCCGAACGAAGCCTCGTCTTCTTGTCAATTACAATGTCGTCCAGCTGCTGAAGGGGATAACAGACTCGTATGAGCAGACTCGCTTAAATTTGATGAAGTCTTCTCGAGTTGGCGTCCGTGTCAAGGCTTCGTATTATCGCAACGTTTCGACGAGTTTCCTTCTCGCCATCTTCAGGTGAAGGCTTTGCATAAAACATGACAATTAGGAAACTCATCGAAGTGTTGCAACAACACGACGCCACAACTTGTCTGATAACCCCAGAAGCTTTCGTCAATGAAATTCCCTGAAAAAGTGTGCATTTCCATTCAAGTTATTTCTATTAAATTATTTCTTGGAACTGTGACCCAGAAATCATTAAATTTCGTCAATTTTCCTTCTTCTTTCAGAGTCCCTACACCAGTAGGTAGAAAATGAACCTCATTGGATAACTTTGTTGTCCATCGGTCTGTCTGCGTGTCCGACCCTTAAGATCCCTTTTTTCTCAGGAACGGGTAGAGGTACCAAGATTAAATTTATGTCGCATACTAAGGTCTCCGATCACTTGGCGCTGTGAAACATTTGAGCTTCTAAGTCAATGCGGTCAAAGGATACGACCACTTACGTTACATAATTTGACACTCGCAAATTCACTCATAAAAACTTATTGGGTACATCTTGCTGACCTAGAATCATACAATTCTGCAAGAAGTAAGTTTTCACAGTAAACGTAGCCAAAAAATACAGCCATCATCATACACCTAAGATTTAACACATTGAAGGGGTACTTGCACGTAGAATATACTACATTGTAAATCAGTATAAACATGAAATTACAACAGTATCATATTAAAAGTTGACCGCCCTTAAACAAATGGGAAAATAAAGGGCAATACATTCGCAAGTCATTCAAGCATAGCAGTATGGTTTCACATGTCGATAAACAGGAACCGATGGTGACTAGACATTGCAGGAGGTGTCTGATTCGTAAAACCGAAAAAGATGTGACTGATATCCTTTTCTTCACCATAGTCGCACCGTAGACATGTGGCCAGGACAATATGATGCAGATGCTTCCGGAACAGCCTATGTTAAAATCGTGACGCCTTGCAGTGTTCGTGAGTCTTCCGGACCATCGACTTCTCTCACATCACGTTCACTGATACATTCGCCGTGCGTGTGTCTGAACAGCAGTCATTCCTCGCCAGGTGACGCTGCTATCGGCTGGACGGGTTTATGTTGACAATAGGCCTGTGGTTATAGTGTTCTGGCTGATCAGTCTAGATGCCTTGTAATACCTGGTCTCGTCAGAACTGCGACCTTTACAGAGAAAATTTCTCTCGTGTAATTAGCGATATAGATAAAGACTCATTTAATTCGACGAAAAGACTGTTAGGTGGTATAATGGTGTTTCAGAACTTTTTGTAAGCAATTGTGGAAAGCCATTTAACTACCTTACAAAGAGAGCGACTGAGCCGATTGATTGCACCAAAGTTCATCGAAACAAGTCCACTTCTACACTATGCTACTGGACGGTATTAGATGTCCAAGTCAGTTCCATATCTGTCAGTGAGCTTTGAAGAGAGTACAATGCTTTTCCCAGCTTTTGGTGGGGCTGCTTTGGCGAAACCTGCTAGGAACTTTGATCTGCATGCTGCGGCTGACCAATTGAGGAGCTACTCGAACGAATAGTAGCGGCTTCGGCCAAAGATAACTATCGTAATGACCAGGAGAGCGGTGTCTGCTCACACGCCCCTTCTATCCGCATCTTCGGCTGAGGATGACACGGCGGTCGGATGATCCCTGTGGACCTTTTGTGGCCTGAAGACGGAGTTTTCTTTTTTTTTTTATTTTGCGCCTGACCAGTCGTAAGTTCTGTTACCATGCGAGTGATTGATCTCATAGGCCACTGCAGCATGTGCCCCTCGCTAACCCGGCCTCAGTTCTTTCGACACATGTCTGCGAGAAACTTCAGCGGCACAGATCGTGTACGCAACTTGTGACAAGACAGTGTACCTAGTACACGTTTTGATTGAGGACAAGTGTTTATCAAATATTTTTAACATGGAGACCAATACTAGTGGGTAACTACAATTAAAGTGCATCTACTGACAAAGGTCCTGTGTGGGATGTAATTATCCTATGGCAGCGAAACTTTGTAGATATGCTAATGAGTTAATGCGGAATCGATTTATGCAGGAAAAAAAAATTTGCTCCAATTTTGGCCAACAGGTGCAACTCTGGTACTGTAAATGCAAGAAAGACGTACAGAAATGTTTTCATATGTAGTGTACTAGGAACGGGAGGCGGGCAGAAAAGGTCAAACACGTGAGAAGGGCATAATGAGTTTATTATTAACAGCCGCTTACACAGTTTGTTCAGGATGAGCTTCGGAGAGGTCGACGAGATGCTGTATCCGTAAAACGTTATCATCAATACTTGGTCGTATCATTTCCGGTTGAATCTAAGCATTGTGTTCATTTATATTGGCCTCCAGATCAGGTAGAGACCGAACGTGTCCGTGTTACGTATCATAAGCGCCAAAAGTTGCAGGGGTTCATATCAGGCGATCTTGCAGGCCATGCTTCTGGAAAACCTCTGGAGGTAACATGTTCGTGGAAGGTTGCATTAAGCAGATCTTTCACCGGCCGAGAGACATAAGGTGTTGCCCCATCTTGTATGAAAACAATGATTTCCACACAGTCGCGCTCTTCCAAGGCAGTAAGTACATGCTGTACTCGGAGGTCTCGATAATGTTCAGACGTCATGGTACACCTGCCCGGCCCTATGGGTGCATTCTTCTCAAAGAAGAACGGGCCGACAATAACGGTGCCTGTGAATCCACGCCACACAGTCTCATACGGCGAGTGGAATGACTCCGTGCCCCCGATATTCTCTCAGTGCAGCACTATAACTGCTGCCAAGCACACAAAACTGTTTCACTGACAGCACACAGTCTATCTTCTCAGCAGCCATACTGTTCACTAACGTTATGGCTTGTCAACTGACTGCATGGATGTCATACCGTCATAAAAACAGCGTACAACGCCATATTTGCGCCTGGCGGCCAAAACTGCAACTATTTTTTTCAGCGTAAATCGCATTAGCACATCCACCAAAGTTTCGCAGCCAGACGATAAATATAGCCCACACTGGGCCTCCGTGAATGGCTGCACTTCAATTATAACCACTCAGTTTTTCTGTAAGCAAGCGGTGTACGTAATTCCACGCCTAATAATAACGCACTAGCACAGTTACAAACATCTGCAATACGCACGTTGATGTAGCGCTACCCAGTCGTTAAAGGAGATAGAGGATTCCCCACAACGGAAGCCTACACTTTAATACTTCAGAGTCTGGACTAGCACTAGTATTCTACACTTTAACTTGACAATTTAATCTACCATTTGATTTTCTACGAAATGTTGCAGATTTATTTCTCTGGCGACTAAGATACAACAGAAGAAAAAAACAAAATTATTGTAAACTTAGACATAAAATTACGTTTCTTCATGTTAAGTGGCTAACGGATGACCAGCAAAGAACCTCTTAGACCCGTAGCTTAAATAGTTACCCAACAAATAACATCAAAATACAGTTCGTTCAAATCTATTCGCCAAGATACGTGAAAAACAAAACTTATGTCTGCTTCGGGCGCTTTTCATTGCGGAGTATGGGTGCAGTTTTGTTTCCTGTTAATACCATCGGATGGAAATTTTATACTTTTGTCGGGATCCCATAGTGATTGTTGTACTAAGCGCAATTTCCTAGTGTAAAGGGACTACATACACACATAAAAAAAGTTTTGGATCAGCCCAGTTCGCAGAATTCCTGAAGACTGTAGATGTATCACAGACACAGTCCCTTTGACTGTTCAGAGAGGTCACTAAAACCGCCCAAAGACATAAACAACCATGCCTGAGCAGCGCCTATTAGACGGAGGGGGTCCGGCAGCCGATCAGTTCCAGTCATTCCACCAGGAAGGAGGTACACGGCTCGTATTGTCTGCAGTTCAACCATGACTAGAAGGTCAGTACCGCGGTTCGACTGCGTCCGCATTGTTACTTTGTGCCTGGAAGGGTTCTCAACAGGGGAAGTGTCCAAGAGTCTCGGAATGAACCAAAGCGATGTTGTTCTGACATGGAGTAGATACAGAGAGACAGGAACTGTCGATGATATAGCTGGTTCAAATGGCTCTGAGCACTATGGGACTCAACATCTGAGGTCATCAGTCCCCTAGAACTTAGAACTACTTAAACCTAACTAACCTAAGGACATCACACACATCCACGCCCGAGGCAGGATTCGAACCTGCGATCGTACCGGTCGCGAGGTTCCAGACTGAAGCGCCTAGAACCGCTCGGCCACACCGGCCGGCTGTCGATGACATGCCTCGCTCAGGCCGCCCAAGGGCTGCTACTGCAGCGGATGACCGCTGCCTACGGATTGTGGCTCGGAGGAAGCCTGACAGCAACATCACTATGTTGAATAATGCTTTTCGTGCAGCCACACAACGTCGTGTTACCACTCAAACTGTGCGCAATAGGGTCCATGATGCACAACTTCACTCCCGACGTCCATGGCTACTGCGAGTAGCGAGCCAGTGTGTGTGTTGGACCTTCCATCAAGCTACGGACCCCCTTGATGATGTCTCCCGCAGTCGGAGACGAAACGTTGGGAATCACCACAGAATTCATCAACCGTCCACGGCATAACAGCCCGGATAATTATAATGGACATGTCCTTAGGTTAGTTAGGCTTAAGTAGTTCTAAGTCCTAGGGGACTGATGACCTCAGATGTTAAGTCCCATAGTGCTCAGAGCCATTTGAACCATTTTTTAATATATTTTGCACTGTAACGCCCATTTTCTTTCTCTAGAGTGACATTCGTTTTTATCTCTTAAGGTAAATGCAGGAGTGTACGCACCTACATCTCCTGTAGTGCGTTTGTCATCTTTTAGGTTGTGAGGGAGGATACTTCGAGCGCCACAGTTGTGCCATGTACTCTGCTTCAGATGAGTAAAGCGAGGAGAAGAACATAAGCTTCAATTTCTCCGGATTTGCCGACATGGACATTTTCCGTGCTATTTTTGGAATTTCAAATCGTAGTTCCTCTGAAAAGGTCATGGTCGATTTTCTGTGGCATCGTTCCCCAATCCGACTTTGTGTTTTACCTCGAATGACCTCGCTGTTGAAGGAACGTTCAAGTTTCTCCCCCTCCTTTGTATTCCCTCCCTTAAACTAACTTTCTCTATCTTTCCTATATAGTGAAGTCGGTTTGCAGTAGTTTAAAAGAAACGCTGTTTTCCTTGCTACATGCCCAGTTTATTTATATGATTTGTGCACCCAGACGCTTTGCGCCTTATTTGCAAGACATCTTCTGAGGGAGTCCTGAAATATTACACGACCTTCTTCTTTATTTTCACATGCAGATTATCTTTGTACAATAATGTTATAGATTTAAAACAGTTAATAGAAGCACTGGACTCGCATTCAGGAGGACGACGGTTGAATCCCGCGCCGACCACGGTGATATATCGGTTCTAGGCGCTCAGTCCGGAACCGCGCAACTACTACGGTCGCAGGTTCGAATCCTGCCGCGGGCATGGGTGTGTGTGATGTCATTGGTTAGTTAGGTTTAAGTAGTTCTAAGTTCTAGGGGACTGATGACCACAGATGTTAAGTCCCATAGTGCTCAGAGCCATTTGAACCATTCAATCCCGCGTCCGGCCATCCTGATTTAGGTTTTCCGTGATTTCCCTAAAATCGCTCCAGGCAAATGCCGGGATGGTTCCTTTCAAAGGGCACGGCCGACTTCCTTCCCCGTCCTTCCCTAATCCGATGAGACCGATTACCTCGCTGTCTGGTCTCCTTCCCCAAAACAGCCAACCAAGTTAATAGAAGATTTCAAAATAAAATGGATAGATACTTAACACAGTATTGTTTCTAAGCCAAACAGCTTTCTCTCATATAGCAAATGATTCAAAGCTTTGCAGTTTTGATTGTAATCACTCCGTTTTCGAAATATAGTACTGTAACAGACATTTTCTTTGTCCAGAGTGACATTCGCTTCTGTAAGGGTTGCCAAGTTCCCCAGTTTTGGCTTTCAGTTCTTTTTTGTGTGACTTTATGTGTGTTAATGTATGCTGTGTATAAGTGTGTGTGTGTGTGTGTGTCATCTTTTTATTTTATTATTTATTTACTTATTTTACTTAGTTAATATTTACTTACTGGTTGTATTCATTATTATTTTTTCTTTTTCATTTTTCATTTATACACTTAGGAAAGGAATGAGATTTGTGATCATCTATTGGGATTTCTGTCTACTATACGATCAGTCAGCGTGAACACTGAATGGTTAGTCATATGCACTTGGTCATTCAGTAGTAGCTTCTTTTCACCCTTTGCTTTCTATATGAGATACTTTTCTTGTGAGGTTAAGAGGTGCCTCTCACTATTTATTCTAAGTATTTTAACGTCTTTTTCTCTTGTAGTGGATTTGTGATTATCTTCTCTTAAATGTTCTACAAAAGTTGAGGGGCATGTCCCATATTTCCATGCTATGATATGCTTTTTTTATCGGGCATCAAATATTCTGCTGCTTTGTCCTACATAAGTTCCAAAACATGGCGAAGAAGGCCTATTGGGAGTTTGTTATTTCCACATCTAGAATTTGTACATACTTTCGGTGTCTCAGACGCTAAGCGAAAATTTTGAATCACTTATTATTCGCGCGCAGTCTTTCGTCAGAGTACCAATGGCACTGGAAGATGTGCTAGTTTTTGTCATCGCTGCTTAGTACCGAGGAGCAACGGATTTCTATAGTTAAAGGAGTAGTGAGACAGACGTCGAGCAGAGGACTCGTGGCAATGTAGACGTAAAGTTAACTGCATCTGTGTTTAAGTAAAATAATTTGTGTCTGTATATTGTGAAACAGTAGAGAAAGATTTGATTAATGATTTAGAACGAAATGAGATGTAATGAGATTAAGAAAGGGTATGAAAAGGAATGACAGTTATGTTTTTTATTTATTGACACTGCACTCGCGAGTAATTAGAATCATTGTTGAATGAGACATCCATATTAGGGAACTTGAGACGTTTCATTGAAGAATGAGTAATTTTCACTGTATGGTATTTTTTATGATTGTCAATTATTTGTCTAACATTTGTGAGAGTAAGAGTCTGTTATCAATATCCCCCTCGGTCAATGTTAATTAGTGTTGAATAATGAGTTTCATACAGTTGATAATATGTCAGATAATTAAAAACAGTTTGTTTAAGGAATGTTTCACCTAAGAGCATTGTCCACAGCCTCGATCTAAGTCATTTTTATTTAAAGGGTGTCTCACTCAGTGATGTATATGAAATAGTGTACTTGTTGTCTGGTGCATCGCAATAAACTCTCAGCAACCGCAGTCTGCAATTTGCAGCTGGCGCACGAGAGCAGCAAGCACCGCATTTCCGAGCAGTTACATTACGAGGTAAGACATTTCCATTTCAGGATCAGTTTGCTACGAAAGTTATCAACGCACAGGAACCATAGCGTGAACAGCACTATTAGGCAAATCATTAACGCGTTAACGCGATTAACAGTTAAGTTCACCATTTAATCAGTTTGCACATTTTTAGAAAGATTGTAAAACAGGGCGAAATTTCATGTTGTAGTCACCCAGGCAAATATATTTGGCTTCTCTCGCAGTTGGAAATGCACAAAGCAACCAAAGCTAAACAACAGTAAAGTTGTAACCAACCAACCAAGTCAGCACCAGTTCTAAATCGAATGAAGATAATTATTAAAGGAAATTTTCGATGTGTTGCATTGCAGTTGGTATATTCCTGCACTGTATCAGATGTCTGTGTCTTTTGTTATTTCTTGAATGTACTTTTAGAATGAATTGTCTATTTTTGATGCTGTTTTTGTGCCTTGTCATTTTAAAACGTTTGTTATTTTGTACATACCACATACAAAGCGAAAATAGTTCGAACCAAAAACTGAGAAAGTTGGCAACAGTGATAGAAACGAATGCCACTGTAGACACAGAAAATAGCAGTTACAGTGCTACACTACTAGACATTAAAATTGCTACACAAGAAGAAATGCAGATGATAAACGGGCATTCGTTGGACAAATATGTTATACTAGATCTGACATGCGATTACATTTTCACTCAGTTTGGGTGCATAGATCCTGAGAAATCAGTACCCAGAACAACCACCTCTGGCCGTAATAACGGCCTTCATACGCCTGGGCATTGAGTCAAACAGAGCTTGGATGGTGTGTACAGGCACAGCTGCCCATGCAGCTTCAACACGATATTACAGTTCATCAAGAGTAGTGACTAGCGCATTGTGACGAGCCAGTTGCTCGGCCACCATTTACCAGACGTTTTCAATTGGTGAGGGATCTGGAGAACGTGCATGCCAGGGCATTTTCTGTATCCAGGACCTGCAACATGCGGTCGTGCATTATCCTGCTGAAATGTAGGGTTTCTCAGGGATCGAATGAAGGGTAGAGCCACGGGTCGTAGCACATCTGAAATGTAACGTCCACTGTTCAAAGTGCCGTCAATGCGCACAAGATGTGACCGAGACGTGTAACCAAAGGCACCCCATACCATCACGCTGGGTGATACGCCAGTATGGCGATGACGAATACACGCTTCCAGTGTGCATTCACCGCGATGTCGCCAAACACGGATGCGACCATCATGATGCTGTAAACAGAACCTGTATTCATCTGAAAAAATTACGTTTTGCCATTCATGCACCCAGGTTCGTCGTTGAGTACACCATCGCAGACGCTCCTGTCTGTGGTGCAGGGTCAAGGGCAGCCGAAGCCATGGTCTCCGAGCTAATAGTCCATGCTGCTGCAAACGCCGTCGAACTGTTCGTGGAGATGGTTGTTGGTTGTTGTCTTGCAAACGTCCCCATCTGTTGTCTCAGGGATCGGGACGTGGCTGCACGATCCGATACAGCCATGCGGATAAGATGCCTGTCATCTAGACTGCTAGTGATACGAGGCCGTTGGCATCCAGCACGGCGTTCCGTATTACCCTCCTGAACCCACCGATTCCATATTCTGGTAACAGTCAATGGATATCGACCAACGCGAGCAGCAATGTCGCGATACGATAAACCTCAATCGCGATAGGCTACAATCCGACCTTTATCAAAGTCGGAAACGTGATGGTACTCATTTCTCCTCCTTACACGAGGCATCACAACAACATTTCACCAGGCAACGCCGGTCAACTGCTGTTTGTGTATGAGAAATCGGCTGGAAACTTTCCTCAGCACATTGTAGGTGTCGCCACAGGCGCCAACCTTGTGTGAATGCTCTGAAATGCTAATCATTTGCATATAACAGCATCTTCTTCCTGTCGGTTAAATTTCGCATCTGTAGCACGTCATCTTCGTGGTGTAGCAATTTTAATGGCCGGTAGTGTATATTTCGGAACCAGAGGGACCACAAGGAGAACAGCAAAACTTTCAACCTGTTTGCCACACGAGAGAAAGCTTTTTGGCTTAAAATCAATGAATTAGAGGCTGTTTTGTAAGTACCTTTCCATTTTATTGTAAAAACTTCAATGAAAAGTTTTAAACCCGTATCCTGTAAGTACAAACAGCAATCCATATGTGCATAAGATAAAACTGTCTATTAAATTCAGGACATCGATTGAAAATGCCTTTAAATAAAGCACAAGTTAAGTAAAGCACAAGTTAAGTAAAAATTTTTTAGAATGTCATATTATGACGTGTATTAGGCTACATGCTCAATCTAGCGAGAAAAATGTAAGTCAGGAACTTGTGAAACAAGGAAAATGCGTTTCTCTTTCAAACGACTGATGCGGAAATGGGCACCACAAGAAACTATTAAAGTCGTTTTGTTTAAGTGAATTATCACTGTATGTTTGACAAATCTGCGTTGTTTTATTCGCAATGGGACATTAAATACTAAATGTCAAGCTTACTTTACATTTATTAATCAGTAAATTTATTCTTCACCAACATCATCAAAGTATATCGAATATTTACGCTGATGAAAAATATTCATAAGTTTGTACTGTGTTTAAAAAGTTGAATACTAAATGCGTTTCGGGCAAAGAGTAGGTTCCATATTTCAAAAATAATATTATAAATTTTCTGTCGAAAATGGGGAAAAACGGTAGAATTCTATTGCAGTAATTAAGTCTCGTCGAGATTAAAATCTTCACAAATTAGATAAAAATGAGAAGAGCCCTTGCAGGTCTTTAAAAGCGAATTAATGCTGTCCCTGACACTTAAAACGCCGCCCATTGTTCGCGGGGAAGTGCCATTGTGAAACTCATCGGGGTTTCTCTTCCAGGTCTCGCTAATCTCGTCAATTAATCAGCTCTCCGTGTTATTCAGGAATAATTTACAATACAATGGAATCAATGAGTGCTGAATCATCATTATCTGCATTTCGTAGTACTACAGACACATAAAGATATGCTTCGAAAAACTATACCGATGGCCTATTGTTAGGAGGAGGGGTGCAGGACAACAAAAACTGCAAATAAAATGCGTGCTAAGTGTAAAATACGTTTATTTGCTACGACATAGTATAAAGCTTGTCGGGAGAGGGGAAATAATATTAAATTAGATCTGCTTCAATCGATTATCTGCATTAATTCCAAGCGTTTTCCTCTTCTTTTTGGCACTTGCATAACCAAGACATTTTCACCGCCTTTTGTCATTGTGTTACCAATGTGCTTGCTGATTTTTCGTAGATGCTCGCCAGCGCGTTTCAACACTGATTGTTTATGTCGCCTATGTTAAATCCCGTCTCGAATATTTACTAGTTGTTCATAGTACTTTGACCTTTTAAGCTAATTTAATGTTCACTTAATTATGAAATGAATAATTATGCTTTTGTGCGTTGGCCTTGTCATTTGCTTTGGTTTTCATTACCTTATGCTCTTACTTACATTTCTCATATCTTTCCTCTCCATTCCATTTCAGTCTTCCTTCGGTTCCACCACACTGCTTCTCTTCATCGCACCCTTCTGTGGAAATACTTTTCGACAGAAAGATATTTTGATCTGTTTTCACTTAGGCGAATAGTATCACGTCATCACAAAACATAAATCAACACTTTTCGCAACTTCATTTATCTCCAAGATACAGATATTAATTTGTTCTTTCTTTGTAGGTACTACGGATTTTTTCGTACGGGAATAGCATATCTGCATGAGCCAAATCAGGTGATAATTCGCAGTCTAGTTAAGTACATATTAAGGTTGTGGCGGCAGGAAGCTACAGTAGGTTTGGAGCGGGAAGATGGTGGTACCGAAATAAATACAATCTAAGGCTAACAAATTTATGAACAGTTTCAGCAAAAAAAGAAATTCTTTCCAGAGGTCCACAAATTTCAGATTACAAATTTTTTACACAATAAAGAAAAGACAATCAATATAAATCTCAGTTTAATTTCACTGTGCGTCTACCACTTCTCTGAATTTTTTAACAAGTTTCTTGAAACAGAAAACATTAACGACTTTACAAATTTAGACCCAAACTACCAATGAAAGTACAGTACAAAAGATCGGTCCCTTTGCGGGCTCGAGAGCGGCTAACGCTAGTCCGATACCTTCTTTATCTGAAACACGAATCAACAAGTTTCAGTATAACAGCACAGTTACAATTACATCAGGTTGGTGACAGCTTAACTAGATATCGATAAAAGTAAAATACAACTTCCTATATTTAACGCTGGCGCCGGAGCGCTAAACAATAACTTCGGTAAGAAAAAGTAATTATCTCATCAGCGCAGGCCTCGAGGTAACAAAATTCATGGTCGAGTTTCCTTTCACCACGGTGCTTATGAGGAACGGCTCTTGATTATACACGTAAAGTGTCTTTCGAATTCCCACGATTTCAGTAACAAGAAAATGCTAAAAGAATTTATACAGGCGCCAAGACTGACACACAGCAGTAAGACGGCGAATAAAACAACAATCTTAAGGACGCAAGCCAACAACTACACATCTGTGCACATACACAGAAAACTTCCAGGACTGCTAATAGCAGTCTAATCTCGGAACTCTACCACGTTTCAAAACAACAAGAATCTAGCATGCACACGCTGAAGGCGGCGTCGTTAAAGCACCGAAAATAAGTGCCAGTTAAGGTAAGTAATCCAGTGGTGAACGAATATCCAGTCAGAGTGACACATTAATCATTACACAGCAAGCCGTCTTCTGAAACAGAGTAATCACAAGAGCAACACAAGGTTAATTCACTGAGAAGCTTGAATGGAGAACAAAACATTCCATCTTTTCCCGCTGGCGTGTTTTTCCTTGTGTGAACGCTTGCTGTTTACACAGCCATTCATTGCCCAATGCTTCAACTTCTTCACTAACAAGCGTTGAAGCCACAATAGGACTACAGCCATAGTAACATTATACACATAATTGAAGAAACTGAAACAAACAAAATCAAGTTACACTATAGAAAATCACAGTCTACAGCATAAATCTGCCAAAATCTCACACTAAGTAGAAAAACCCTTAGAGTCTAGCGACCAGATAACATGCAACAAGCTCAACAGTATAATTTCAAACGGAAAATACACACTCCGCTATGGCCGTCCTTCCTCGAAACAGTTTCTCAGCCGGCCGGAGTGGCCGAGCGGTTCTAGGCGCTTCAGAGTGGAACCGCGCGACCGCTACGGTCGTAGGTTCGAATCCTGCCTCGGGCATGGATGTGTGTGGTGTCCTTAGGTTAGTTAGGTTTAAGTAGTTCTAAGTTCTAGGGACTGATGACCTCAGGTGTTAAGTCCCATACTGCTTAGAGCCATTTGACCCATCAGTTTCTCAGAATTCTGTAGCTAATAATTTGCGTCGGTCGCGCAGTTTAAAAATAAGATGCCAATAACACCTAGACATGGGTTTTCTGTCAGTCGTACAGTAAAACAATTACAATACGTACACATGAAGCGAGATAATAAACAAGAAACAACATACGTACACAGCCGCTCGCTGTTCAGCTACGAACACTCAGCAGAATAAACGTGTATATAACTGCCGTATGACTTGACAAACAATTTACTCACGACATACGACCGTAGACAGCATTAAATAACATGCGGACACAAGGTAAAATAGAATCACGTGCAAAACCAGTAATTCTGAACATTCAGGGGTACAAAGGAGATACCCTAACCGGGTGTACGACTTCCCACATAATCTACTCAAGGCACACGACCGCGGACAAATGCGAATGAAGTGCAGCAGAAATACCAATTACACGGAAATATGGCACTAACAAGCTAGTTCTAAAAGTACGTTCAGGCCACACAGAGTCAGCACAAATGGAAGACATGGTCAATATTTAGCACTTTCTAACTGAAGGCCAAAACAGAAAAGTTCTCCCGTGAAATGAGGTGCTTACTCCGATAGCAAAATAATAAATCCAACTCTTCCTCGTAACTAAGGTACATGTAGCCATACAACATAGCTGCACCTGCAGTTGGGTATCCGATACCGGTCGCGTACAGGCGTCCTTGTAGCATAACACTTCGCTCACAATGGAACAACTCTTTTCTACCGATTGTTTTTTCTTTTTTTGTTTTTCGTTTATTGAGTTTCGATTCCCCCCGAAGGAGCGGGCTGGCAGAAGCTAAGTACGCCGCTCTTCACCCTACAGATTTTTAAAACAGAAGAAGAAGATAATAAACAGGCAGGCGATAAAAACGGCGACTTAAATTGTAAAATGGTGGAAAAACATCAAACAAAGGGTTGGTGATGCTAATAAAATACACAGGAAGCAGACAGGGAAAATTGTAGAAAGACAATTAAAACAACACGGCGACAGTGTGGTTTCTGTTCGCAAGAGATATAATAATCACACCCAGCTACAGTATGATTTCTGTTCGCAACACTTCGTAAAAGACGCACAATACTTAACACTCACTTAAAACATTGCACCAAAAAGTTGGCACAAAGATGATACACCACAGCCAAGGGCCGGTTGGGGGACCTTGTCAGATGAGGGGGAAAAAGGGGGGGGGGAGGAGCCTACGGAGGCAGAGGACTCAAAGGGGGTACTCTGCTGAAGAGCACTCACGACTTAAATACTCTTTCCCCAACGGCTTTCCTTCACTCAGCAGGCGCCGCAGCTCAGCCAAAGATAAGCTCACGACCAAAGTGAAGTCGATAAGGCTCCGCGCGCAGAGATTTTACGAGACATTTCGGAGTAAAAGTGCACTGCACATGGGAACTTCTATGCTGTTACGCTGCAGTCCTAAACAAAGAAGGCAAAGCTGAAAGGTGGAAGGAGTATATAGATGGCCTATACAAGCGAGATGAATTATATTTTAGGAATGAAAGAGGACGTGGACGAAGATGAAATGGGAGACATGATATTGCGAGACGAATTTGACAGAGCGCTGAAATACCTAATCGAAACAAGGCTCCAGAAGCAGATGGCACTCAGTCAGAACAACTGATAGCCTTGGGAGAGCGAGCCACGAGAAAACTCTTCCATCTGGTGTGTAAGATGTATGAGACAGGCGAAATACTCTCAAACTTCAAGAAGGGTGTAATAATTTCAAAAAATGGTTCAAATGGCTCTGAGCACTATGGGACCCAACATCTATGGTCATGAGTCCCCTAGAACTTAGAACTACTTAAACCTAACTAACCTAAGGACATCACACAACACCCAGTCATCACGAGGCAGAGAAAATCCTTGACCCCGCCGGGAATCGAACCCGGGAACCCGGGCGTGGGAAACGAGAACGCTACCGCACGACCACGAGCTGCGGACTAATAATTTCAATTCCGACAGTGGAAAGCAGGAGCTCTCGAGAATGAATATTACCGAACTCTGAGTTTAAATATCATAGTTGCAAATGATTAACACGAATTTTTTTGTAAAAGAATCGAAAAACTGATAGAAGCTGACCTCGGGTAAGATCAGTTTGGACTCCGGAGAAACGCAGGAACACGCAAGGCAATACTGACCCTACGACTTATCTTAGAAGATAGGCTAAGGTGAGGCACACTTACTTTTATAGCATTTGTAGACTTAGAGAAATCTTTTGACAATATTGACTGGCATACTTTCTTTGAAACTCTGAAGGTAGCAGGGATAAAACATAGGGAACGAATGGCTATGTACAACTTGGAAAGATACCAGACGGCAGTTACAAGAGTAGAGGGGCATGAAAGGGAGCAGCGGTCGAGAAAGGAGTGATACGTTCCACATCATAACAGTTTTTCCGTGCTATTGATCAATGGAACACGTAACTAACTGACTAACTAACTAACTGAGACAGAGTTGTAGACTATCCCTGGTGTTATTTAATTTTTAAATTGAGCAAGCAGTGAGGGAAACCAAAGAAAAATTAGGAGTAAGAATTGAAGTTTAGGCGCTACTGTCGCAGGTTCGAATCCTGCCTCGGGCATGGATGTGTGTGATGTCCTTAGGTTAGTTAGGTTTAAGTAGTTCTAAGTTCTAGGGGACTGATGATCTCAGAAGTTAAGACCCATAGTGCTCAGAGGCATTTGAACCATTTGAACCCATTAATGTTTAGGAAGAAGAAACAAGAACTTTGATATTTGCTGATGACATTGTAATTCTGTCAGGGGCATCAAAGGACTTGGAAGAGCAGTTGAACGAACAGTATGTTGTCGTCGACGGTGAGTGTTCATCAGAGACAAGGGTATCGTCAGGAGTTCCCCAGGGAAGTGTGGTAGGAGCGCTGTTGTTCTCTGTACACATGAATGATGTAGTGGAGAGGGTGGGAAGGAATCTATGGCTGTTTTTTGATGAAGTTGAGTAACTACAGTAACATACAGGACGACTTAAAAAAAATTTCCAGTTAATGTAATGAATGGCAGCTGGCTCTAAATGTAGATGAGTAGCAAAAACAAACCCTTAACGTTCGGATATAGCATTAATGCTCTCCTACTTGACACAGTCAAGTCGTTTAAAGACCTGGGTGTAACGTTGCAAAGCAATATGAAATGGAATGAGTCTGTAAGGACTGTAGTAGGGAAGGCAAATGTTCAATTTCAGTTCATAGGGAAGCGTAGTTCTGTAAAGGAGAACGGATATAGGCCACTGGTGCGACCTATTCTTGAGTAGTGCTGGAGTTTATGGGATCCGCACCAGGTCGTATTAAATTAAGACCTCGAAGCAGTTCAAAGGCGGGCTGCTAGATTTGTTACCGGTATGTTCGAACGACATACGTTACGGAGATGCTTCGGAAACTGAAGTCGGAATCTATGCAGGGGAGGCGACGTTGTTTTCGAGAAACACTACTGAGAAAATTTTCAGAACCAGTATTTCAAGATGAATGCATAACGATCCTACGGCCGCCAACAAACATTTCGGGTAAGGACCACGAAGATAAGAGACGAGAAATCAGGACTCATACGGAGGTATGTAGATAGTTGTTTTGCCCTAGCTCTATTTACGAAATGGAACAGGAAAGGAAACAATCGGTAGTGGTACTACCGTACGGTGGTTTGTAGAGCATGTATGTACAGTAGATGTAAATATAGATGTAGACCAAATGCAGTGTCGCGTCCATCGATCCTGAAATGAGACGGCACACCACAATGGTTGTTAAATGCTAGTTGCCACTTGCGACTTCTACTAGCGACTTGCCACTTAAATGGCAGCCAGACTCGATTGCGAGACACAAGTATTGTAACGCCCGCGCTAGCTGGACAGAGCGGATTAGATTGTGGAAAGGGGACAAAATGTGTTGCTGTCAGTTTCACTCAACATACAAATTTTATTCATCAACACACAATATTACAACAAGGATGCAAAACACTCAAAACCTTAATCGACCTCCTTTGATTAACTATAGATCATCTGAAGGCCACACTCAAAATCCAACGCACAAGGCCTAACCAAGAAATTGAAATACAAGGCTCTTCTGGAGGTTTCACCCAAGAATTCAATCTAAACAGGCTGAATTCTTTAGCAGTTTAATTTTAATGGAACTTGGCTAGTGGCTGTATATTAGGCAATTAGAAGAGTTTCAATCAAAAGGCAGAAGGTCTTATCTTAAAACAAAAGCATAACTATGAAGACAGTAACTGTTCTCGAAAGAACAGAATACTGTTGATGACCGTGCAGCTTTACCTTGGAATAAATGATGACTAACTGAAACCCTCAGCTGCCGACAGGTGTTGTTGATATACCTCGATGTAGACAGCTTAAAATGTGTGCCCCGACCGGGACTCGAACCCGGGATCTCCTGCTCACATGGCAGACGCTCTATCCACCTGAGCCACCTTGAACACAGATGAACAGCGCGACTGCAGGGACTTATCCCTTGCACGCTTCCCGTGAGACATTCCCAACTGTCCACAATTCTACATATGTAATGTACCTTATAGACATTTGCCCATTCACTCATTACTCGCGCAAGCTTTGGCCATTCCCGTAAGAGTTTGGGCAACCTGTGCGTATTCGCACAGACGAAGGTCAATGGCTGGGTATATCAACAACACCTGTCGGCAGCTGAGGGTTTCAGTTAGTCATCATTTATTCCAGGGAAAAGCTGCACGGTCATCAACAGTATTCTGTTCTTTCGAGAACAGTTACTGTCTTCATATATATAGTTAAAGGCTACCCAGCCATTGACCTTTGTCTGTGCGAATGCGCACAGGTTGCCCAAACTCTAACGGGAATCGCCAAAGCGTGCGCGAGTAACGAGTGAATGGGCAAATGTCTATAAGGTACATTACATATGTAGAATTGTGGACAGTTGGGAATGTGAGTCTCACGGGAAGCGTGCAAGGGATAAGTCCCTGCAGTCGCGCTATTCATCTGTGTCCTCGGTGGCTCAGATGGATAGAGCGTCTGCCATGTAAGCAGGAGATCCCGGGTTCGAGTCCGGGTCAGGGCACACATTTTCAACTGTCCACATCGAGTTACATCAACGACACCTGTCGGCAGCTGAGTGTTTCAGTTAGTCATCATTTATTCCAAAAGCATAACAATCTTACGCCTTAAGGGCAAGACAAGGACATTAATTTCAGAGACATTAAAACTCGGCTGAAGGCCACGCATCAAACAAATAACTAAAATCCAAACAGGGAAATTACTACATAACACACAAGGAATGGCGCTCAGAAGTTTCCAAGGGCCAGCCTGGGATTGTAACACTAACGCCCGTTTAGGTAAGACAGGCAGCCTGTCCAACGACTTCTTAATCTGCAGGCAACCCATCCAACAGACAGCCGACCAACCAATCAACCAAATCAGTTCCATTCCATGCAACAAGCAAAACGACCACAAGATTTCAATACACGACACACAGAATATTGGCGCACAAACCGACCAACAACACCTCAGCTGTCGAACTACATGCCGCGATGGACAGCAACAACACGACGAGAAAATACACTGCCTAAAATTACGTCAATGACCAGGGCAGGTAACCAGAACGTCAACGGCCACAAGGCAGAAGATATCGCTGGTAAACTTCCATAACAGGGAGTAAATTAAGTTAAATTTCACAGGAAGACGGCTGGAACCTTAGTTCGTGGGAATGTCGCGAAAGCGACAACCAGGATCAAACGAAGAAATGTAAACAGTTGAGGCTCGATAGTAAGTTAAGTGAGGACTCAACTTTCATGTCCAGCATCGGTGGGCGACGAACTTCGCAGTACTCACAAGCAGCACCTCACACTCCAACCGCGCGTGCAGGCCGCCAGTGATTCCAGCCCGACTCCGCGTTCCACACCAACCGACCGACTGGACTGCTGGTCCGTCCACAACTGCTGCTCCGTCGCGACTGGCCTGCTGGTGCGTCCCGACTAACCGACTACCCAACACACGACGACCTGGAAAGACTATCAGTCGCTCCAGAGATGGTACGACAGTGCGCTTGTCGATATGCGCTGCTGCTGCCATTCGCGGACAAGTAAGGCAGGAAGTTAGTGACGCCAGTAAATGGAATAAGAAAAGGAGGCGGCACTACCGTAATAGAAGATGACAAACAATTAATGGGATGAACACGAGCTGTGCACGGTTCAAGTATCTTAGGAAGAAGTACGAACTTCGTTTGACAGGTGGCATGCAGCACAGAATATTAAATACTACTTTCACACCGTCAGTAACAGTAATGTGACCACTTAGCAAACGCTGGAATAACCAACTTTTGAAGCATAGACCGCTGCGAGACGTGGAGAAACAGAGTCAATGAGGATCTGGACGTACACGCATATATGTGAATCCATGCCGAGTGCACTAGGTTTCTCGGTTCAGGATCTGTGGTGCGATCGATTGAGTTTAAATCTAGAGCGTTTTGTGGCCAGGGGAGTACGTTACACTCATCGTGGTGCCCTTCGAATGACGCAGGTACATCGCGAGCCGTGTGGCACGTTGCATTGTCCTGCTGGTAGACGTCATCGAGCCGAGGAGAAACAACTTGCATGTAGGGGAGGACATGGTCGCAAGGACATGTCTATATTTGTGTTGATCCATTGCTTCCAGAACGATGAGACTGCCCAGGGAGTGCCCTCTGATCTGGACTCTTTCGACGACTATTGCAAAGGCCACGTGTCGTTACACAGTGGACGTCCTGTTGCGGTACTAACGTACAAATTCCGCCTTCTTCGCCTATGAATAGCATTCAGCAGGGGTCCATGAAATAGGCGCCCTCTGCGGAGGCCCATACGCAGAAACGTTCGCTGAATCGTTGAGGAGACACTGTGGGTAGCCCCTTGCTTCATCTTTACGTCAGCAGCCACAGAACAGCACTCTATGAAAACGGTGCATAATATGCAGGTTTAAAGTTAGCCAATGCACTGCCCAGTAATGCTATGACCCTACTCACAATGAAGCTTACATTTCAGCTAAAGAAATTCTTCTTACATAATCCTTTTTATGCATTAGAAAAACATCATACTTACATGGACAATAAGAAGTGTTTCGAAAAAATACGTAAATAGTGTTAAACAAACCATAATGTTTGTAATTTAATCATTTTGTTAATCAATGACTTATTCAGAAGAATGTATTATTGTTCTCTGTATCAAGAATTGTAACCTGTTTTGTACATACGCAATGAATCATTCGATGCTGAATAAAGTATTATTATTATTGCTATTATTATTATTATTAATATTATCAGGGTACACGAAAACTCTGCCTACCAGATAGCGCTGCCATCCAACTAACATAATTCAGAGGCGACTCTAATAAGAAGAAGGGTGCCAATACAACGAAAATCCTTTACGAATCCACACAATGTAAATGTGAGAACCCATATTAATACCGACACAGCTGACGCAAAAAACACTGAGCACCGCCCGCTCGCTAAGAAACAAAAATAATAAAAAACACAGGAAGCACTGAACTTCAGAGAACCATAGATGGTGGCAGAATACCATTCGAAATACAAAAAACAGAGCAATACTACCAACCATAAAACACAAATTCACAAAAATGGCTCTGAGCACTATGGGACTCAACTTCTGAGGTCATTAGTCCCCTAGAACTTAGAACTAGTTAAACCTAACTAACCTAAGGACATCACATATATCCATGCCCGAGGCAGGATTCGAACCTGCGACCGTAGCAGTCGCGCGGTTCCGGACTGAGCGCCTAGAACCGCTAGACCACCGCGGCCGGCCACAAATTCACAATATTGAACATTAGGATGAAACAATCTTGTAACCAAGGACTATCTGCCAATGCAACTAGTTCGATCAATCTCTATGATAACCAACCAGTACATATGTGGCTACCCAACAGTAGTACAATTGATCCATTAAGTATTATATAAGATGAAATATAATCTCGAAAGACAACAATAAGCCAATGACTAATGAGCAATATTCCGGTTTATTCTGTAATATTCTCATGAAGTCAATCGTATTCGAAGACCGATATCCAAAAACCATAAAATACGTGTATAGTACACATATGGCTTAAGGTGTAGGAGGTTCATATACAGGAGTGAACATAAATAAAGCCGACAAACTGCAGGGACGGATTCCTGAGTGGAAATGGAGGGAAAAAGGTCCTATAAACATCTGTCCGGAAATGTGTTGTTGCAACGGTAGATGGCGCTGACGAATGAAAGTTCCTCTGATCCCTTGCCGTGTGTTCCTTTCGTGTTGCATGCTGTGCGATCGACGCACCGTGCTGTAAGCAGCAGAATGGTCCGGTATTCATGTAAGAAACAAGCCGAGATGGTGTCTGTGTACGGGCAAGCAGATGGAAATGGTCGAGAGGCAGCACAACTATACCATACCAAATGCGTAGTCATTAACCGCATCACACAATACTTCCAGCCCTTTTTGGGCGTCTGTCTATTAATGGGTTCTTTCATAGAGACGAACGTGGAGGGATGCGGCGGTCTGTGCGTACACTGGATCTGGAGGACTGTGTTCTAGAGGATATTGAGGCGACCCGTAGTACAAGCTCCAGGCAAGTGGTCCACCAACATGGTGTAAACCAAAGTACGATTGTGTGTATCCTGCATGACAACTGCTACTATCCAAATCACCTGCAACGAGTGCAAGGATTATCAGCACCAGTCCATTACAGTTATGGGATCTATGTCATCAGTCCTCTTTACCAACGAAGCAACCTTTACCAGAACTGGCATCATCAATCTGCATAATCGTCATCAGTGAGTTACAGACAAAGCTCGTGGAACGGTTGAGGCGTCTCATCAGCATCGTTTCAGTGTCAGTGTGTGCTCAGGGATTCTCGGCGACCGCTTATTATTCCACAACGCCTCGATGGAGGAATCTGTCTGGACTTTCTGCCTAATACTCTGCCTTGATTGCTCGAGAATGTGCCTTTGCCAGTACGACAAGTTACGAGATTTCTGCATTATGGAGCACCACCACATTCTGCATTGCAGTTCGTCGACACCTCAACATCATCTTTCCTGGATGCTCAATACGACACAGAGGCCCTGTAGCATGGCCTACAACACTCATGGTCATAAAATAAGGATAATTGCAGAATGTGGTGCCACACAACGTGGCACTACACAAAACTGGCGCTAATAGCACAGGCACATAGGGAATATACATGACACAGATCTGTAAGTACACGGTATTGGTGATGAGTTGAGAAAATCGTCCCGAAACACATGTGCTACACAACGCCACTATATCCTGCGCATGTACCCAGACATCAGTATGGGATATAATCACGATGCACACGTACACGGGCCACAGAAAGGGTTGGGATACTCTGGATCAGATGGTCGAGCAGCTGCTGTGGTATAGCCGCCAATTATTGCACCAGTGCCTGCCGGAGCTCCTGAAGTGTCCTAGGGGTTTGAAGACGTGCAGCTATACGTCGACCGAGAGCATCCGATACGTGCTCGACGGGGTTTCGATCTGGAGAACAGGCAGGCCACTCCGTTTGCCTCATATCTTCTGTTTCAAGGTACTCCTCCACGATGGCAGCTCGGTGGGGCCGTGGGTTATCATCCATTAGGAGGAAGGTGGGGACCCACTGCAACCCCGAAAAGGCGGACATATTGGTGCAAAATGATGTCCCGATACACCTGACCTGTTAAAGTTCCTCTGTCAAAGACATGCAGGGGTGTCCTTCTGCCTTATTTGATCTTAACTCCTCCAAAGTTCTTTTAAATTCTGACATTAATTCTGGATCCCCTATCTCTTCTATCACATCAGGCGAATCTTACCCCTCATAGAGGCTTTCAATATACTCTTCCCACCTAACCGCTCCCTCCTCTGCATTTAGCAGTGGAATTCCCGTTGCACTATTAACGTTATCACCCTTGCTTTAAATGACACCGAAGGTTGGTTTGACTTCCCTGAATGTTGAGTCTGATTATTTCTTTTTCGGTGTCTTCACATTTTTCCTGCAGCCATTTCGTCTTAGCTTCCCCGCACATCCTGTTTATTTGATTCCTCAGCGACTTGTATTTGTCTATTCCTGAGTTTCCAGGAACATTTTTGTACTACCTCCTTTCATCGATCAGTTCAAGTACTTCTTCTGTTATCCATGGTTTCTTCGCAGTTACCTTCTTTGTACCTATGTTTTCCTTCTCTCCTTCTGTGAGAGAACTTGTTCAAAGATTTAGATGTCAGTACGGCCACGCAGCGTTAGCCTCCCCATACTGTAAAAGCTGGACCACCAACACGACCATGTTCGTCGATACTCTTGAGTGCATTACGTGGTCCGACCTCTCGCAATATGAGTGTACGTCCAGACTCATCTCAGACTGATTCTGCTGTCATCGGAGACGAGCACGCGAACCCACCTCCTGTTGGTCCAGTCCCTATGCTCCTGCCAACATTACAAACGTTGCCGCCGACGTGCGGGCATAAATGGAACTCAGTATATTCGTCGTGGGGCAAAGAGAACAGCCCTCCGCACTCATCATATTAATTCGCAGTGACACATCATGCGGTAGTTACTTTCACCCTCAAGTTTTGCACGCCATTGTACTTTCCTTGCAGCGTCACGTGGCCGCAATGCCCCCATGTGGTAGTGGTCATAATGTCTTGCCTCATCATTCTCTGCGGGAAGAGCCCACCTGGCCAACCTAATTTAGATATTCTGCTGAGTAACAAAATCTTTATTCAAAAATTTGAAAGTTGGGTGACGTGCAGCTTTGTGTACTTGATGTTCATTTTTGACTCACAAGTGTCGACGTAAGCTGCTTTTATTTACTCAACCTTTTTCCGGACCAGTTTCCGGCATTCCGCTGTTAGCATCCCTTATCGAGTCATTAAATTTTCGAGATGCGGGGTTCAGATGGCTCTGAGCACTATGGGACTCAACTGCTGCGGTCATTAGTCCCCTAGAACTTAGAACGACTTAAACCTAACTAACTTAAGGACATCACAAACATCCATGCCCGAGGCAGGATTCGAATCTGCGACCGTAGCAGTCGCACGGTTCCGGACTGCGCGCCTAGAACCGCGAGACCACCGCGGCCGGCCCCCCGAGATGGGGGGGGGGGGGGGGGGGGCGGCCTGCATGCCTCAGCTATACAGATGGCTGTACTGGAGATGCAGCCGCGATGCATGAGTATTGTGGAGAAACCAGACTAACCTGAAGAACTACTAGCAGTATTCAATTCTTTCCACAAAAACATAAAATTCACTATAGAACATGAGGACAGCAAAAGCATAAATTTCCTGGATTTTAAAATCACCAGCGATCAACAAAACATAAGTTCAGCACACACGTAAAACACACATACACAAGTGTCGGCGTAAGCTGCTTTTATTTACTCAACCTTTTTCCGTACCAGTTTCCGGCATTCCGCCGTCAGAACCTCTTATCGAGTCAGCACATCATCCCAGAAACGTGATGCATTTACGTCCATACTATAATATAATAAGGTAATGGAATAGATGGTAATAAAATGCGTGGCTTTTTAAAATGTATTGAATTAATGAGATTAATTTTTCGGCGTGAATGACAAGCACAATAAGCTGAGCTATGCCTGGAAGTAAGTTCGTATTACTTTATATTATTTTGCAGGGCGAAGTAGTTTCGTACTCCGCTGTAGATTTGTGCTTACCATTCTTTATAATGCTACGTTTGGTCGCCGTGTTCACCTATAAATTGTTGACCGTGTTCCCATTAAGCTTATCGGATCTTCGTAATTTTCCAAAGTGCACAGGTGGGCTTCAGTTCTTGTAATTATTGTACTATTTGAAATAACAACTGACACGACCTTTCTGTTAATAAAACAATATTGTATTTTTATAAACGGTGCACATATGAAATACATACTCCTCACCTACTCATAGCGACCCCAAAACGGCGGTCTACAATTACTCGCTAAAAATGGCGTACTTCTCCCTCGTTCATTAGCTGAGCGCGAATCCTTCCTTCCTCCTACTGGTACAAAAAAAGGCCTCTGTTTTTTAACAACTGAAAGTCAAAAAATACATGACGGTAGGCATAGACTCTATGATGGGCTACCGCTTCATCTTCTCTCTTTGCCTTTAAAGAAGACGAAAACATAAAGGAAATGCAAAAGGTGTATCACAATACTACACAGACTACACTCTCTTGATTTAGAAGAACACACCCTCAAGATAGAGATAGATACAATAAAGAGCCATGCCATAAACAAAGGCTACATAGCCAAAACAACTGACAGTTTAGACAGACAAATACACAAAAGTAAGACAATGAATGGCCACACCATACTGGGAAAGAAGAGAAAATGTTTGCAGTATTTCATACCTGCGCCCCATATCATAAAAAAACGCTAATCTTTTCAAAAAAACAAATGTAACAGTTGCATTCTCAACTAATAATAAGTTAGGAAACATACTCGTCCAGAACATAACATCAAATGCACAAGCATACAACAACGGTGGAGTATACAAAGTATCACGCCCCAGTTGCCCTGCCTACTATGTAGGGAAAACAGGCAGAAACTTCAAAGCCCGTTCTCAAGAACACGTAAATGCTTTCAGGCTCAACCACTTCGAAAAATTGGTTATTGCACAACATATACTGGAAACGAAACATTTCATCAACAGTCTAGAAAACAATTTGGTAGTACTAAAAATCTGTTAGAGCAACTGGAGATATACATCCACAATATCAAAAAACTAGAATCTATGGTAAATAAATAAACAGATTCCGTAAGCCGCAGTTATTTCAATAATTTTAATAACGTATTCTAAAGTCATTCCCTGCATATGTCAATTATTCAATAATTAGATCTTTAGCTCTATAATAAATAATCTTTGATCATACCATGTACAAAAACATCTGTGAAGTGTTTACAAACATATGTATGCAAATGTACCTCTTGAGTGAAGTGATATGTACGAACAGGATGGAGGAAAGAATGTATGATGGTGCTAAAACATTAAAAACGCTTTTCTTGGTTTAAGGTAAGGTGGGGTAAATCCGAGCTAGCAGTTTCTTGTGCCTATAAAACACTTATCCGAGGTCGGATCATAATGTTATATACGTTAAATTACAGGTAATATAAAGGAGCGACTGTATGCAAAATATTTTTGTTATACCATCAATAGTTTTTGAGATATCCATATTTTAAGAAACGTCCATTTTTGCCTTTTGCAAAAATGGTGGGGTAAATCCGATCCCCTATTTGTTTGACCGATTTTGCACAGAAATAGTTTTAAATGAACGGTTTTTTGGGAAGTAATTATAAGCAATTATATTTTTTACATAAATGAACAAATGTATTCAAAAAATAACAATGTTTAGAGTACTAAATGTGCTGAAAGTTAAATGAATGTAAATTTTAATTGAAAAAAGATGATTTCATTTCACGGCGGTGCAACAGCAATGTCGATCTCGTAATGTTAAAATGACAAGCGACAGCTCGTAAAGACATTCCCATCTGCATTGCAGCAACTGCTCGGCGAATATCGTTTTGATTGCGTTTTGTCGTTTTTCGTTTGTAATTTCGTACCATTTTCCTAAAAACAAACAAAAATTCACTTTGTTTCCATAAATAAATAATTCCATACACATAAACGATAAAAAAATATGCGGTCGGATTTGCCACACCATTTAGCGGTCGGCTTTACCCCACCATGCCAGTTTTCATTTAAAACACATAGAAACAATTTACACGAAATTTCCAACAAAAACGATACATACACTGAATAGGTCACTAAATGCACTAGAAAATCACTTACAGTTTGTTTTGCGATCGTTTTATTTAATAAGGTAAATCTACTGATCCAATTTGCACAAAAATTAAATCGAAGCAATCGAAAACATACTTGTTGTCTTTTGAGTGTCGAAATGCCAAATGCAGCAAAGCTGTCAAGGTGACATTTTCGTTATTTCGATTGCTCTACATGGTAACACTAATGCGAAATCGCTCCGCTTTTCCGTTTCCTACAAATAGAGGGCGGTCGGGTTTACCCACTAGGTCGGATTTACCCCACCTTACCCTATGTGGTAAGTTTACACCGTTCAACTTTTCCTCTATTTCGCCACAATTTCCGCGCTTGACTTACGTAATTCATAACCTAACATCATACCTTTTCATGAGAGGAATATGCATTTCACCTCACTCAAGAGAAAAAATAAAGCATCTATTAAAACAAATTATACCTGATGATGGACCCACAGGGTTCGAAAATCGTCCTGTAATTAATAAAACACGAAAAGTTGTGACTAAAGGCGTTTTTTAATTCGTACTTCCATTCTTGTAGTGTACCCCATTAAAAATGAATGGAAGAATTGAAATGCTTGTATTTAATTCTTCCGAAGGCCAAATATTCAAATAGGGATACATCACAGTGATCACAGCAGGATTCAATAAAGGAATCTGATCATTTGATTATCAGGGTTCATTAATTCTGAGGCATCCTACTGTGTCAAAATGGCTCTGTTATCTGCTGACAATTTTTTTCCTTTGTTGTCAGGTGTAGCGTCGTTACCGGGAAGTAGAAAAGCCTGATGACGCCAACCGGGAAATATGACGTGTAATACAACAGAATAATGTGCAATGCACAAAGGAAAACAGTAATCGCTCTTCGTGACAAGAAGGTTCGACTTAAGAAAAATGCAAATGAACATCGCGGATACCGCGCAATCGTCACGCCACTAACCAATCGCTTCCAAAAGTTATTAAAACGTGAAACTCGAAAAGAGGCTTTACATGTTGCTAATAAAGGATAGTGGTGTATTTTCTAATAAATAAAAACATATCTCAGGTTAATTTTTTCTACAATTAATGACAAAATTAAAAAGTGCAAGAAAATAGTGGGCTTACAATCTGCAAGACATGAGATAACAGACAATGAGGAGGCTGTACTTCATTAACGATTGTTTCTTGTTCACTATTTCTGTCGTGTGCGCGCAACAGCTCTTTTAAATTGTACTAAAAATTACAGTACTTACATGAATACCATAGTGTCAGGAAGGCAATTTCGAATTTTCTTTCCTTTCTTGTACGCGTATTTCCTCCAGTAATACGATGTATTTGTCCTCGTTATGTAACTTGTTTTTTCTTTATATACTTCGAATAACCAAGAATACAAGATTACGATGCGAAAAGGACTGCGGTGGGGCGGGCTCAGTCACCTGCGTTTTTGTTAACGCTATCATTCAATCCACCTACCTCGATAGGATTCTTGCCGAAGTCTCTTCACTCTGTGGTAGCAGATACGTGCTGGGCAGTGTAAAGCAGCGTTGATGAAACCACCACCTAATACCTGCGACACAGAGGCCACGTAACTCTAGTTGAAAGTCAGTTCCTGAAAGTTCATGATTAAAAAATCGGGCGTTCAGGATCTTCAGCCTACTTGCAGAAAAGCATTTAAAATTAGATTAACGCTGCTTTTTATTCCTGTTGAAACATATGAAACGCCTATCTAGTCCATATTTAATAAGGTAAAACGTTATCATTCAAAGTTCACTGTCTGTATAACAAATATTCACTCGAAAAGCAGCCAGAATTTTAGCAAGTCCGATCCGACTAATTTTCACGTTCTACCAGTCATAGACCCACAACTATTCGCGAGTTAAACATTCGGTCGTTTCAGTGGTCTGCTTCGTAAGAGGTGCTCGCCAAAGTATTACGTACAGAGCACGAAACACGCCACGCGGAGTTGTTACTACGACCAGAAAGTTCACACGCTCATATCTCACAAACTATTTAATTTAGAAACACCAAACTTACATTTAAATGTTCGTAACTCCAGTCGCTTCAGTCACAATGCATTCGAACCGAAATTAGATCACTGTTTCCTCATCTTACAGAGTATTTTTAAGGAGCTATCTGGCATCGTGTTATCCGTAGACCGGCTAGCAAGCGACTCTCTCGAGGTACTCTCCTATATGTCTACTTCTCTTTTCGCGCGGGAACAGCTTAATTCTGATTGGCTGTTGATCTGAACGACCAATCAGAAAGTTCCCTCCAGATCATTCTTGCGGCAAATCTTGCCTTGTCCAATCACTTATTTGATAGTAATTAATGTCCGCAAATGCTCAAATTCTTCTATTTTGTTTAATGAAAATAAAGGAAATGCGAAATATTCTTCAAATTGATAAATAAACTTAGTCCACCTCTATCTTCCATTCTGCCTGCTTTTATACAAAAGCAAGCACACACCAACATACGTCACCTGAATCGTGGTTACAACATAGTTTTCCCACGGTTATGAAGTGGTTGGTAGAGCACTTTCCCGCGAAAGGCAAAGGTCCCGTGTTCGAGTCTCGGTCCGGCACACAGTTTTAATCTGCCAGGAAGTTTCATATTAGCGCACACTCCGCTGCAGAGCGAAAATCTCATTCTGGAAACATCCACAAGGCTGTGGCTAAGCCATGTCTCCGCAATATCCTTTCTTTCAGGAGTGCTAGTGCTGCAAGGTTCGCAGGAGAGCTTCTATAAAGTCTGGAAGGTAGGAGACGAGGTACTGGCAGAAGTGAAGCTGTGTGGATGGGGTATGAGTCATGCTTAGGTAGCTCAGTTGGTAGAGCACTCGCCCGCGAAAGGCTAAGGTCCCGAGTTCGAGTCTCGGTCCGACACACAGTTTTAATCTGCCAGGAAGTCTCATGTCAGTGCACACTCCTCTGCAGGGTGAAAATCTCATTCTGGTTTCCCACGGTTAGTTTGTATAAGGTTTTACGAAAAATGAAATATTAAATTTTAACGTATGTGCCACATACACTCTCTCAATCATTCTCACGCACTCACACGGCAAAATATAATCAAATAATAATTTTGACCGATTTCTGTATTACTTGATCCACGGTGACAAAGTTTTAAAAATAAAATTCTAATTAATTGATTTTTATGCACTGATAACTTTGGAATGGCTTCAAATGATAATGAAAGTCAATCTGTTATTGTTTCTGACTTGGTTTTAAAAAACAAGCGTAGGTTTAAGGACTTTTAGGTAATTTTCTTTATCTCCAGAGCTATAATAAATAAAAATTTGAGATTATCGCAGCAGCATTCCATTAATAACAAAAGTCTGTGTACCAAATTTGAACAAAATTAGGCAATAACTGATGTGGATTATTTAGATTCGAGAGGGTATGAATCTTCGTATCGATTGAATGTTATGCTGTGCAGTTCTCACGGCTGGCAGCGTCAGCTCTGCTGTGAGCAAAGAGAAAAGGAATCTAGCCATCCTGCAGCCACCGTATTAGACGGCTCTGTGCCTTATTGCAACGAATGTCATCTCGTAATAACTTGCTGCGTTACAATAATCCTTCGTAATCTATTCAGTTCCACTTTAATGCATTTGTATTGATAGCAAATGAAGTCGGAATTCCGAAACCAGTGCTTTTTGCGTACTGGTACTGTTTCTTGTTCGTTACCTTTACAGCTCGCATGCACAACATTTTTAATGTTCACGTTTGCAAAAAAGGTACACTACTGGCCACTAAAATTGCTACACCACGAAGATGACGTGCTACAGACGCGAAATTTAACCGACAGGAAGAAGATGCTGTGATATGCAAATGATTAGCTTATCAGAGCATTCACACAAGGTTGGCGCCGGTGGCGACACATACAACGTGCTGACATGAGGAAAGTTTCCTAGCGATTTCTCATACACAAACAGCAGTTGACCGGCGTTGCCTGGTGAAACGTTGTTGTGATGCCTCGTGTAAGGAGGAAAAATACGTACCATCACGTTTCCGACTTTGATAAAGGTCGGATTGTAGGCTATCGCGATTGCGGTTTATCGTATCGCGACATTGTTGCTCGCGTTGGTCGAGATCCAATGACTGTTAGCAGAATATGAAATCCGTGGGTTTAGGAGGGTAATACGGAACGCCGTGCTGGATGCCAACGGCCTCGTATCACAAGCAGTCGAGAAGACAGGCATCTTATCCGCATGTCTGTAACGGATCGCGCAGCCACGTCTCGATCCCTGAGTCAACAGATGGGGACGTTTGCAAGACAACAACCATTTGCGCGAACAGTTCGACGACGTTTGAAGCAGCATGGACTATAAGTTCGGAGACAATGGCTGCGGTTACCCTTGACGCTGCATCACAGACAGGAGCGCCTGTGATGCTGTACTCAACGGCGAACCTTGGGCCACGAATGGCCAAACGTCATTTTTTCGGATGAATCCAGGTTCTGTTTACAGCATCATGATGGTCGCATCCGTATTTGGCGACATCGCGGTGAACGCACATTGGATGTGTGTATTCGTCATCGCCATACTGGCGTATCACCCGGCGTGATGGTATGGGGTGCCATTGGTTACACGTCTCGGTCACCTATGGTTCGCATTGACGGCACTTCGCACCGTGGACGTTACATTTCAGATGTGTTTCGACCCGTGACTCTACCCTTCATTCGATCTCTGCGAAACCCTACATTACAGCAGGATAATGCACGACCGCATGTTGCAGGTCCCGTACGGGACTTTCTGGATACAGAAAATGTTCGACTGCTGCCCTGGCCAGCACATTCTCCAGATCTCTCACCAATTGAAAACGTCTGGTAAATGGTGGCCGAGCAACTGGCTCGTCAAAATACGCCAGTCACTACCCTTGATGAACTGTGGTATCGTGTTGAAGCTGCATGAGCAGCTGTACCTGTACACGCCATCGAAGCTCTGTTTGAGTCAATGCCCAGGCGTATCAAGGCCGTTATTACGGCCAGAGGTGGTTGTTCTGGGTACTGATTTCTCAGGATCTATGCACCCAAATCGCGTGAAAATTCAATCACATGTCAGTTCTAGTATAATATATTTGTCCAATGGATACCCGTTTATCATCTGCATTTCTTCTTGGTGTAGCAAATTTAATGGCCAGTAGTGTACCTACGAGTTCTTTGTTAGCCCATAAACGTGTGCCATGAGGAAAGCAGCGTGGTGCTATTGTATCTTGTACATGTCAATAAAGTGAACGATTATTCAAATGTCAATTTTTTACGAAACAACTACGTCTCCACACAATAAAAGCACTGTATCACCGCAGTGAACCATGGAGGTATCAGTGGGGTGAACCAAATGTTTTTTGGCTACGCAAGATGACGGAATTCGGCTTCAAGTCTGTGGTAGAATGACAACTCCCTTCTTTTTTTACCTCCTTTTGTACTTAACAGAGGATAATTGAAAATCAATCAAAGATACATTCGGCCGGCCGGAGTGGCCGTGCGGTTCTAAGCGCTACAGTCTGGAACCGAGTGACCGCTACGGTCGCAGGTTCGAATCCTGCCTCGGGTATGGATGTGTGTGATGTCCTTAGGTTAGTTAGGTTTAAGTAGTTCTAAGTTCTAGGCGACTCATGACATCAGAAGTTAAGTCGCATAGTTCTCAGAGCCATTTGAACCATTTGAACAGATACATACATTATAATGATACGAGTTAAATCCAAGTAGAACCTCAAAACGAATAGCTCGTTGAAATTACGAGATACATTATTTTTTTACAAAGTGGAGCAACCTTTACAGTAGTCGCAGCGGCAATAGTCTTGACGGTCATTATCAAGTTTTTAAAGTTACTGTGGCATTAGCCATCGTCCAACGTAATAGCCCACACTTTTATTTGTACTTATGACGCTGTGTAGAATATTCCACTCCTGTTAGAAACACATTATTTTCGGGGGTTTACGACCTACAGAGCGATAAGAGGCGGTAGTGACGCTCTCATCTCGAGTTCTGAACACTTACGTTCGGTCTCGCTCATTCTCCGATGCATGCTCTGTTTCCCTTGGCATCAAGTCCAGAGTTTCATTTACCCTCGTCAAAGAGCCCGACCGCCCTAGAATTGCAAGATCCAGCGAGATAGCCTACCTTCATTTAATCGGAGAGGCAGGAAACTGAATACTGGGAGTGTTTCGGTGCGGCCCCGCTACGACAAAGCCACTGAGCAATCAGCAGGCTTTTCCACTTACGTTCTCTCATTTATTTAGGTACAGAGTGACAACTGTTAAACTATATGAAATAAAATCGTGGTATCTTCTGAACGGCTTGCGTTAGAACGTTCAAACTGCACGGTTGGCCGCTGGGAATGTTGGGAATTAGTATGCGCATTATGGTTTGGTTTAGCGACGTAGCCCACTTTTATTCGGATGGGTTCGTCAGTAAGCCAAATTGGCGCATTTGGGGGACTGAGAATCCGCGTTTTGCTGTCGAGAAGTCTCTTCACCGTCAACGGTGGACTGTGTGGTGTGCAGTGTCCAGTCACGGAATAATCGGTGCGGTATTCCTTGATGGTCCGGTGACTACCGAAAGGTATGTGAAGGATTTGAAAGATGATTTCGTCCCCATTATCCAAAGTGACCCTCATTTCGACAAGGTGTGGTTCATACAAGACGGAGGTCGACTTCATCGAAACAGGAGAGTGATGCCCTGGAGGAGCTCTACGAGGATCGCATTCTGGCTGTGGGGATCCCAGAGGCCACTGGTATGGGCCTCTAGTGGCTGCCATATTGCGTGTGCAGGAAAGTTTACAACGAGAAGTGTTCGACCGATCAACAGTTCAACAGTATACAATGGGGAGGTAGGTTGCCTCCGAACATGCGCGAAAATTTAGTCACAATACCATAAACAGACCTTGAATATTTCCTGACTGTGTTGGACTCAGCTGACTTAATTTATGAACAATGACGAGGTAAATCAGGCAACACTATCACGCAGTCAAATTTGTAGAGTAATTGGAACACACAACGCCAAGTAGTAACAACAACAACATCCATGGATGGCACTTCTTTGCGCCAACACAAGACAGCAGACTTCCCCAAGGTAGTGTTATTGGCCCTTTGCTGTTTCTCATCTATATAAACGGTTTAGGAGACTATCTGAGAACCGTCTTAGGTTTTTCGCAGATGATGCTGCCGTTTATCTACTAGTAAAGTCATCAGAATGTCAAAACAAATTGCAAACGGATTTATAAAAGGTATCTGTATGGTGCAATTGACCCTAAATAATGAAAAGTGTGAGGTCATCCAAATGAGTGCTAAAAGGAATCCGTTAAACTTCGCTTACACGATAAATCAGACAAATCTCGTTAACAGCGCGTAGCGTTGCGCAGTTGGAGGTGAGCCGCCAGCAGTGGTGGATGTGGGGAGAAAGATGGCGGAGTCTTGAGAGCGGATGACCTGGACGTGTGTCCATCAGAGACAGTAAATTTGTAATACCGGATATCATGAACTGATATATATATTATTACTTTTGAACACTATTAAGGTAAATACATTGTCTGTTCTCTATTAGAATCTTTCATTGGCTGGCTATGCCTGTCAGTAGTTAGTGCCTTCAGTAGTTAGAATCTTTTATTCAGCTGGCAGTATTGGCGCTCGCTTTATCGCAGTAATTCGAGTAACGATGACTTTTGTGAGGTAAGTGATTCATTAAAGGTATAGGTTTTTGTTAGTCAGGGCCATTCTTTTGTAGGGATTATTGAAAGTCAGAGTGCGTTGCGCTAAAAATATTCTGTGTCAGTTTAGTGATGATCAGAGTAAGTAAAGTGAGAAATGTCTGAGTACGTTCAGTTCTGATCAGCTGTTTGAAAATCAAATAACGTAAGGGGTTTATCAGCACAGAAATTCATAAATTTTTCTAAGGGGATGTTTCAGTTTTAAGGCCGTAAATTCAGTTAAATACTTCGGAATTAGTTGTATACGGGTCTGAAAACACGCGACTCCTTTTTCTGGGGCTGTGTGAAAGACAAGGTGTACAGCAATAACCCGAAAACCATTGCTGAGCTGAAAACATCCGTTCAGGAGGTCATCGACGGCATCGATGTTCCGACACTTCAGCGATTCATGCAGAATTTCACTATTCCTCTGCGCCACATCATCGCCAAAGATGACAGGCATATCGAACATATCTTGGTTTAAATCCGAATATCAGTAGTGACGTTTACGTGCTGAATAAAGTGTGTGCACGCCGTAGCTTCTAACTAATTTAGGTTTTTTTTCATATAGTTCAATAATTGTCACCCTGTATTTATTCTTATGGCAACTTCTAAAGAGTCTTGAGTAACGTAAGTTACTTGTCTTTACTCCTTCCACATACTAAGCATTTGATCAAGTGAACATCCGCAACATTTATTCTACAAATCCTTCCAGGCAGCAGCTGTCAAAAGAGAACTCAAGATTATAGTTTCAGGTACGGATAATGTCATTTTCATATACTTACATTTTAAGAAAGGCAAACACAAATTTACATGGTTTTTGGATTTGGAAATAAGCTTTTGACATTCTTTATTGTAAAATATTCTTTGTAATTCTGACGCTATCAAGGATAAAGTACGGGTAGCGTGAGGTTATCTACTACTTATTCAAAAGCCGGAAGATAATTACAAAAGTAGAAGGAGATGAAAGGCAGGCAAGAGTTGATAAGAGAGTGTAAGAGATTTGCAGCCTGTATCCGACGTTATTCAAGTTGTACATAGAGCACTCTGTAAACGAAATTTAGGAAAATTAGGAAAAGGAACTAACATTCAGGGGGAATGAAAAAAATCTTTAAGGGTTGCCAATGGCATTGTAGCTCTGTCAGAGACTGAATATCATCAAAGTTAAAATAAGTTCTATGGACTAAAGTCGAATGAAATCGGGCGATAGCGAGCGAATCAGATCAGGATAGGAGACACAGGCAGCAACAAAACAATTTCTTGTGTGTACAGCAAAATAAGTGATAATAACAGAAGTAAATACGATATAATCTGCAGATTGCCAATAGCTAGAAAACTTTTGTGAAAAAGAGAAATGTGGTAAGACACAATACAAATTTATGTATTAGGAAGACTTGTTACTAATCAAGGAAGTGAAATGTGAATGGTAATTAGTAAAGGCAAATAGAATATAGAAGGTTCTGAAATGCGACGTTACAGAAGAATGCTGAAGATTAGAAGGGTAGATTGGATAGATAATGAAGAGGTACTATGTCAGATCAGGAAGATAAGACACTTACGCAAAACTTTTCTAAAAGACGGAATTAATTCTGAGAACATATCTTTAAGCGTGAAGGAAGAGTTAATTCTGAGGATAGTGTAACGGGTAAAAATGATACGGAGGACGAAGAATTGACTACAGTGACTAGGTTCAAGAGGATGGCACGCGTCAGCAGTTATGTGGAGATGAAGCGACCTACACGAAATACGTAAAATAATTGACCATATAACAGAGCTGTTCATTCCCTGTGTTCAGTATGTTTATTTAATTTACAGCTAAGCGACGCCAACCCTGTTTCTTGGGGCGATCACATGTCATTCAGGTACAGCATCACTCCAGTCTTACGCTGATTCCTGAAAGCAATACTGTATTGAGAGCCAGAAGGAGATTTTCACTCTGCAGCGGAGTGTGCGCTGATATGACACTTCTTGGCAGATTAAAACTGTGTGCCGGACCGAGACTCGAACTCGGGACCTTTGCCTTTCGCGGGCAAGTGCTCCGCCAACTGAGCTACCCAAGCACGGCTCACGCCCCGTCCTCACAGCTTTACTTCTGCCAGTAGCTCGTCTCCCACCTTCCAAACTTTACAGAAGCTCTCCTGCGAACCATGCAGAACTAGCACTCCTAAAAGAAAGGATATTGCGGAGACATGGCTTAGTCACAGCCTTGGGGATGTTTCCAGAATGAGATTTTCACTCTGCAGCGGTGTGCGCTGATATGAAACTTCCTGGCAGATTAAAACTGTGTGTCGTACCGAGACTCGAACTCAGGACTTTTGCCTCTCGCGGGCAAGTGCTCCGCCAATTGAGCTACCCAAGCACGACTCACGCCCCGTCCTCACAGCTTTACTTCTGACAGTATCTCGTAAAGTTGTGAGGGGTGCGTGAGTCATGCTTGGGTAGCTCAGTTGGCGCAGTCTGCCTTCGGCAGTGACACTGTGCGGACCGTGTTGCCTGCCGGCCGCGCTGTGGTGCGCGCGCCTGTTTGTTTACGCCGGAGCAGCTTCGCGTGTGCGGTGTTGTGAGTCTAGAACGAGATGGCACACTCGTACAGAAAAACGACTTTGAAGTTCAGTTTTGCGAACGACTATACACGACCAAAGGCACACGAGATTGAACGTTTCTTCAGAGAAGAGGTAAAAATCGATCCACAGGAAATCGTGGGAATCAATTTATCGCTCGTTTCAAGCGTCGTCTATGTCAAGCTTGTTGACGAGGCTGCTTGCGAAAGACTTCTACAACGATCACCGAACGGGTATCGTTTCTGTCATGCCGACGGGAATGTTGGTGCGGTTACAGTCGATCACGCGGGAATGGGGATCCGCACTATACGAGTCTTCGAACTTCCGTTTGAGGTCCCGTATGAACTTGTTACCGACGCCTTTCGACCATACGGTACAGTTCTATCCCATGTGGCCGAAAAATGGACGAGTTTTACCACGTACCCCGTTTTAAATGGGGTGAGACAAATACGGATAGAACTACGCAAGCACGTCCCCTCTTATTTGTACATAGGAGGTTGTCGAGCGATTATAATCTATGATGGGCAACCTCGCACTTGCTCGGGATGCGGGAAAGAAGGTCACGTCCGCTCGGAATGCCTCCAGCGACGTTTAGTGCAAACTCCACGGGATGACGTTCAGGCGCCACAACCGACGACTGTCTTACGGTTGACCTTTGTGGAAGCCCTGAGAGGCGACGTGAGGGAGACTTCCGATGGGCACCAGCAGCTGCCCCCTATAGAGAACATGGACACCAACGGCCTGGAACTCCGACCACCGGTTCCACCACAGCAGACACAGGACACCACAGAAGAGATGCAGCTGACGGCCACTCCAGGCTCATCCTTGGTGGCTGCCAGTGCTTCCACCGAGAGCGTGATAGGCCAGGCCCAAGACGGAGGATACGCAACCACAACAGCCGATGCGGAAGCAAGGCAACGGAAACAGCGTTCGCCGAAGAGAAGAAAGAAGCGTCGACTGACTTCTGCTGACGATAGCCATAGTCCCGAGGGGACAGTGGACGACAATGACAGTATCGACCTGAGACCAGTGGATTCAACAGATACCGAGATGACGATGCAGGAACTACACAGCGACGATAACTTGAACTCTCCTTCTGGTGACCGGAAGGCGGAAGTGGAGATGACAACTGTCCAACATCAGAGCGATGACAACGTTACCTCCCATCCTTCGACCAGTTCCGGAAATATGCCGGGGGACTGGGCGCAAGAAATGGACCAACAGGAACAGGATGAAAATACGAACGCGACGATTGAGGACAGTCCTGGCCAGAGGCCGGGAGGGGTCGGGAAATGTTGACCAACTTAGTGTGTTGAGGAGCGCCGGGGGTGCAGATGGACGCTTAATGACACCTCCCTACAACTGATGAACACAAGCCAGGCGTATCGCATTGCCACGATAAACATTAATGGCATACGGACACCGCTTAAAATTCAAATGCTGAAAGATATGTTACGCGCTGCGGACGTGGATATTGTACTCCTACAAGCAGTGCGTTTCACATCGCCGCCAGAGTTCTACGGTTACGAGGCACATTATTCAGTGCATGATGAAAGTGGATGCGGTGTGGCGATTCTCACCAGGGAAGGAATAGGAGTGGAGGACGTCAGGTCTCTCCCTTCGGCACGCGGCATAGCGATCACTGTCGACGGCGTTCGTTTCATTAATTTATACGCACCATCTGGCTCCACAAAACGAAGAGAAAGGGCGACTTTTTACACCGAAGAGATAGCACCGTTGTTCGCTGGACGCTTTGATAACTATATAGTGGGCGGCGACTTTAATTGTGTCGTCGACAAAAAGGACCAAGTACCTCATTATGTGCCATGCATGGAACTGCGTGCGTTGATTACCGAAATGGCGCTTCTGGATACCTGGGAACTGCAGCATGGTGACAGACCGTGTTATACGTTTGTCACGGGACACTCGGCGAGTAGACTTGATAGAGTGTACGTGACACGAGCTCTACGGACGACGATACTGGATGCCGAAATCTGGCCAGCGGCTTTTACGGATCATATGGCGTACGTCTGTACGATTTCACTAACGCGTCAGAAGATATGGCGGAGTAAAGGTCACTGGAAAATGAATTGTGCACTTTTACGTGACACTGAATGTCACCGGTCGATAGAGGCGGCCTGGGAGACCTGCGTTCGCCGCCAACGAGCATACACCTCGGTTCTCCAGTGGTGGATTAAATGCGCAAAACCAACGTTACGGCGAACGTTGATACGATACGGGCAGGACAAATCGCAGTGGAACCGCACAACGGCTGATTTTTATTTTACAGCCCTGAGGGAGCTGATGACCCAACAACCATCGCCGGAAAGGCACACGGCCATGCGCAGGATAAAAGCCAAGTTATTACAGCTGACGAGACTAAGAATGGAAGGTATAATGGTCCGGGCGAGATTGGCGGACACAGTTGCTGCCGAAACCCCCTCCATGCACCACGTGGTACGTGAACGCCAACGACGACGCAGGACATTGATCAGGGAACTAATCTCTGAAACTGGCCAGCAAGTTGTGCACCAGCGTGATATTGCGCATGTGTTTACCGACTATTTCCGCCAGTTATATGGACCTGTACATGTGAACCACGAGACACTACATGATGTCATCTCGGAAATGCCAGATAGAGGACCACCACTGGATGCAGAGACTTTCATCACAGCGATAACAGAGGACGAGCTGACAGACGCAATTGCCAGGGGGGCTCCGAACAAGTCCCCAGGACAGGACGGCTTCCCAATTGAATTTTACCGCGCCTTTGCATACCTCATGGGACGGACCTGGATTCAGATGTACAACGAACTCCTGTTACCGCAGACTGAGATACCTGCCGAATTCACGGAGGGTATCATCATCCCAATACCCAAACCACGCGGTGGCAGAAATCCAGGAGATTATAGACCACTCACTCTCTTGAACTGCGACTATAAGATTTTCGCGCGCATCCTTGGGGCTCGCCTGCGGTCTTCACTTTCTGATAGACTCCTCATAGATCAAACTTGCCTCGGCGGTAAGAGCAACGTACATACGGCGCTCAGTGACTACCGAGATATCATCGCGTTAGCAGCGGCATGCCGAGTGCGTGGGGCACTCGTCGCTATTGACTTCGATCATGCGTTCGACAGAGTGGATCATACCTTTTTGCATGCGGTGATGGGCAGATTGGGAATCCCACAGGCCTTCATCCTAGTGATCATGCGACTGTTACACGGCGTACGGTCAAAGGTCTCGGTGAATGGGCGGGGCACTGACTACATTGTTATTTCAAGGTCAGTTCGTCAAGGTTGCCCCCTTTCGATATTTTTGTATGCAATGGCTTTGGAACCCTGTCTATATGGTCTCCGAAGACGGTTGGAGGGAGTGCCGTTGCCACAACTGACCTTTCATTGCCGCGCTTATGCTGACGATATGATGCTGGTGGCACGGACAGGCGAAGAAGTACGTACGGCGTTGGCATGGATACAGCGATATGGGATGGCGGCAGGAAGCGTGCTTAATCTACAAAAAACACGCTGCATGAATGTCGGTCGAGGATTACAACCGGGGGAGGAAGGCCCGCTCATCTTGGTTAAGACCATAAAATGCCTAGGTATTACGTTCCACACGGATGTGCAGCGGACAGCAGCGGATAACTACCGACGCATATTGAAGCTGATGCGGACAATGGTACTGTTACAGAAATTAAGAGCGTTGGATATGATTCAGAGGGTGACCTATGTTAACGTATACCTAGCACCGAGACTCACTCACGTAGCGCATGTCCTGCCTTTAACGCGCACAATGGCATCACGGATACAAGCAACTTTCGGAACCTACGTGAGTGTGGGACACCTGTTTAAGATCCGATACACAACGCTTACGCTACCACCTGGAGAGGGTGGACTTGGTCTAGTGAACGTATATGAAAAGGCGCGGGCGTTATTCGTCAGTACGATTTTCCGACAGTGGCGCGGTCAATTTCGCAATATCTCGGGTGCGTTGGCCGACGTACTAGCGCCCACTTCAATGCTGCCCCCAGTCGATGTGGGCCATATTTCACCGAAGCTGTCACATTTCAAGTCTTTTTTTTTGGAGCTTAGCTATGTCAGAGATTTCTTCCCAACAACACGACTACCGACGACGCGAGACGTATACCAACTCTTACTGCGCCGGTGCCCCAGGAATACCCTGGAAAAGAAGTACCCAGACAAGAACTGGCGACAGATATGGCGCGTTATACGGAACGTTTACCTCCCAACGTCGGTACGCTCAACATGGTATGTGGTGATAAATAGGAAGTTCGCAACGAATCAACGGCGGCACGCGATTCATTTGGCAGACACTCCACTATGTTTAGGCTGCGCAACAGTGGACACTGATGAACATCGTTTAACATGTAGTGGGACGGCTCCAGTGTGGCACTTGGCACAACAGATATTGGCGTTCCTGTTACGCTCCGCCCCTCACACAATTTCATCAGACACGCTTTTTTTCCCCCAAGAATATTATTTCCCGGTCCAAAAAAACCAATGCAGTGACATGGGTGCGGGGAATGGTGGTGGGCTACGTGTATAACGAATCGGAAAAGGACAAAATTGATTTTTGGCATTTTCTCCTGGATGGACACACGAAGCTGCAACAGCATAAGAAATATAGACAAGACTTCGCTAATTACTTGCGACTTACATTTACCGACCCGCCGGCCAGATGGGGTGTGACGGGTGAGAGATGAGATAGACGAAGAAGCCGAGATAGACATCGATCACACTTACGGACCCTTAGTTCATTTCGAGAAGACGACCCAGTCTTACACAAACGTCTGGAGAACGAGTCGATAGATGGCTCTCTTGCTCTATTGAACGTCGGGTCGTGAGCAGGTGTCGCCCCCGACACGAATTTCATTTCATTGCTACAGGAGCATGTTTCTTTTGTATTTGTACTATCCGCAATGTCTTCATGTCTTTCATTTGGGAATTTTCAGTTTTATTCATTTCATTAATTAATTAATTTTCTAATTAGCCACTATTTGTCAACATATGGACTTTGTAGACACTATTTATGCGATAGTACAACAACATGTATGTCAGTAAAGGTGGTAAGCCTGACATTGGATACAAAAAAAAAAAAAAAGATGGTAGAGCACTTGCCCGCGAAAGGCAAAGGCCCCGAGTTCGAAATAAAAAAAAAAAAAAAAAAAAAAAAAGTTGGCGGAGCACTTGCCCGCGAAAGGCAAAGGTCCCGAGTTCGAGTCTCGGTCCGGCACACAGTTTTAATCTGAAGTTTCAATACTATATTGCTTTGCCTTGACGTAAATAACTTCATTGGCGCTCTCCGTTTCTCTTTTAAAGAAGATCTCTGCCACTGCAACACAGCTGTCAAAACGGCATTGTTGAAAAGCGACAGCCGTTGCTCCGTTACGTGACTAGTCGAGATTGATCTAGTATCTCGTTGACGTCATGGCGTTGTGGGCCGAGAAACAGGTGAAGAGAGATCTTGGGATCGTGGTCCACAAACGGAAGCCCCAGTCGTTCGACAAGTTATTTAAAACGCCTCCTCATGTGGAGTACATGTAAGTCTTTAATGAATCCAATAGTTTTCTTCTGCAGTCTCCTATAGAACATCGTAGCTCTTTCAATTGACGTGCTCGGTACAAACTTCCCTCTTATGAAAGATACGATTAATTTATTTATCTTTCATCGCAGATTGTTAATTTATTCTTACGCCTAAAAATTTTGAAAATATGTTGCAATTATTCTTCTTAAAATTATTTCAACGAACCAGAAATTATAACAGTAACTCATGTTTGACCATGAACCAAAGAATGTGGCACACTTTCTGAAGCTATGCAAAGAAATGTTTTGCGTATATTTCTAAGATAGTATTAGAATGAGGCGGGTTTTCTTCATGAAGGGAATAAAATATTTAACATTATGTTACATAAAACTAGCGACTGTTTTGTGTAAACGTTGTCACGGAATGCATACAGCTTGTCACCTGCAGCAATGTTTCTTTTTCCCTTCAGGTGGAAAAGACTGACCTGTATAAGTAATACAATTTTACTGTATTTTTCGTCTTCTACTAACCGTTTTCGGTATTTTATGACAGTTTATACACGCAGCTTTTATGCTAGGGAAAAACTGACGTCACAATGTCGGGTTTTCACCAGTACACTCGCGTAATAGTATCTACATTATTTTGCTAAAGTGCTTTGCACAGAATCATCGCTTACTAGGTTTTTTCCTTAGTTGAACTTAGCTAAAAATAGTATCTTCGACGTGAAGTAATACCACTGAGGCAGTACGCAGTTCAGTGCAGGTTTAAACTAATCCTTATAGATTAATTATAAACAAACCATTTCTCAGCTTCGTAGTTCTCATAAATTAAAAAGAAATATTCGGACAGCGATCAGTTAACGTAGCAGTGATGTAGGTATTCGTTTTCTTCGTAAAGGAAACTGTACTTCAGCCATCAAATGATACCGACAATGATCGTCGATTTAAAAAAGAACTGAATGTATATATCACGACTTTTATGCACTTAACATTCTTATTACCAGAAAATCTGGATACGTTACCTCCCTATCTGCTCTCTGAGGCACCTGTAATTTTGACATAAATTTCACTACTTACGATGTGAGATATAAAAATTTTTAAAGTAATTTTATTTATTTAAAGTTTAATTTCAAAAATTTTTTTTTGTTTTACTTGTTCCCTTTTTAATGATTTACAGTTGATTCTCATCCTTCGCCAAGTATTTTTATAACATAGTTATTACTGCTGATTTGCGCAGGGTCCACAGACAATAAACTTAGCTTACAGTATAAATTTTCCTTTACTTCACGTCCATGATCACAAATTATCATCAGACTACCGGTTTCGGTCTATAATGACCAACTTCAGATCTGTTTTACAAAAACATGCCCTAATATACTGGAGCCATAGCGGCATCGTCAAATGCTAAACACAAAATCAGAGCCAGATCGTCAAATATATCTATTTGGAGATTTCCAATTTGCTCAAGATCTATTGTTGCAAAATTGCATATCGAGTACACGAAATGATTACATTTACAGATCAAGAGCACATACGGTTCTGAGGTACCAGATGGTGATGATGATGATGATGAAGTCCCGTCCTCCTTGACAAAGCGTAGGGGACGATGCGGGAGACCTGCACCGCTATGCTAGACAAGGTCCTAACGGAGGTGGTTTGCCATTGCCTTCCTCCGTCCATAATGGGGACGAATGATGATGATGAAGACGACACAACAACACCCAATCATCTCGAGGCAGGTGAAAATCCCTGACCCCGCCGGGAAACGAACCCGAGTTCCCGAGCTCGGGAAGCGAGAACGCTACCACGAGCTGCGGACTAGGTACCAGGTGTTGACTCACATTAGGGGGTGTTGCAGCCTCCATGGGCGGTAATGCAGGCGCTGATTCTGGCATCCAGTCCATCGTTCAGATGGCGAATTCTGTTCTGGGATACGTTTTGCCACACCAGCTGGAGCTGTTCACATAGTTCTGTAAGAGTAGTTGGGTGACAATTTGAAAGAGTGGCTTCTCGTCCCATAAAATCGTGCTCGATTGGAGGAAAATCCTGCGATCGTGCTGACCAGGGAAGTTGCTGCACGCCTTCTTGAGCACGTTGAGTTTCAAAGGCAGCGTGTGGGTGAGCATTATTCTCATGGAACAACACACCATCTTCCGGTTGCAAGAACGGGTCTAACAACATCTTGCACATACCGAGCTCCGGTTAGCGTCCCCTCCAGAAATACCACAGGTGAACAAGAAGTGTAGCTAATCTCACCGCAGACCACAAGGGCTTGGCTGGGGCCAGTGTGTCTTAGACGAAAGCGCTCTACGAGACAGCGCTCAGCAGGTCTATGTCATACTCGAAGATGGCCACCACTTGCGTGCAGGTAGAATACAGTTTCATCAATGAAGACTTCTTAGTAATAGAAATGATTAATCTACACTACTGGCCATTAAAAATACTAAACCAAGAAGAAACAAATATATTATACTAGAACTGACATGCGATTACATTTTCACGCAATTTGGGTGGATAGATCCTTAGAAATCAGTACCCAGAACTACCACCTCTAACCGTAATAACAGCCTTGATACGCCCCGGCATTGAGTCAAACAGAGCTTGGATGGCGCCTGTACAGGTACAGATGCCCATGCAGCTTCAACACCATACCACAGTTCATCAAGAGTAGTGACTGGCGTATTGCGATCAGACAGTTGCTCGGCCACCATTGACCAGACGTTTTCAATTGGTGAGAGACATCTGGAGAATGTGCTGGCCAGGGCAGCAGTCGAACATTTTCTGTATCCAGAAAGACCCGTACACGACCTGCAACATGCGGTCGTGCGTTATCCTACTAAAATGTAGGGTTTCACAGGGATCGAATGAAGGATAGAGCCACAGGTCGTAACACATCTGAAATGTAACGTCCACTGTTCAAAGTGCCGTCAATGCAAACAAGATACGTCCGAGACGTGTAACCAATGGCACCCCATACCATCACGCCGGGTCATACGCCAGCATGGCGATGACGAATACACGCTTCCAATGTGCGTTCAGCGTGATGTCACGAAACACGGATGCGACCATCATGATGCTGTAAACAGAACCTGGATTCATCCGAAAAAATGACGTTTTGCCATTCGTGCACCCACGTTCGTCGTTGAGTACAGCATCACAGGCGCAGCCATGGTTTCCGAGCTGATAGTCCATGCTGCTTCAAACGTCGTCGAACTGTTCGCGCAGATGGTTGTTGTCTTGCAAACGTCCCCATCTGTTGACTCAGGGATCGAGACGTGGCTGCACAATCCGTTACAGACATGCGGATAAGATGCCTGTCGTCTCGACTGCTTGTGATACGAGGCCGTTGGGATCCAGCACGGCGTTCCGTATTACCCTCCTGAATCCACCGATTTCATATTCTGCTAACAGTCATTGGATGTCGACCAACGCGAGCAACAATGTCGCGATACGATAAACCGCAATCGCGATAGGCTACAATCCAACCTTTATCAAAGTCGGAATCGTGATCGTACGCATTTCTCCTTCTTACACGAGGCATCACAACAACGTTTCACCAGGCAACGCCGAACAACTGCTGTTTGTGTATGAGAAATCGGTTGGAAGCTTTCCTCATGTCAGCACGTTGTAGGTGTCGCCACCGGCGCCAAGCTTGTGTGAATGCTCTGAAAAGCTAATCATTTGCATATCACAGCATCATAAGAAACAAATGGAATAGTTACAGCCAGTTTATTAATGAATAATTTCACTTTTAAGAATTTTAGCCTCATTCTACTTTGAAGTAACTGTTATACAACAGAGGTTTGAGTAAAATGAGTAGAGTAAAGGAATTTCATTCTTAAGTTTGAGAATCAATTACTGGAAAAAAATCCAGATCTAACGGAATGCACAAATTAAGAGTGCTGGAGTTTTATTTATTTCTCATATAGCTTGGAGCACATGGCTGTTTGGTTTGGTACGTACAAGTCAGTATAAAAAAAGGCTCAGTTGTGGAAACAATAATAAGAAATCCAGTTTGCAAAATAAGTAACTGCAAAGTAAAAAGTGCTTACTTTTTTTCTAAATTTCTTTGATGACGTTACGTTGAGGTCACTAAAAGTCATTGTAGACGTAGACGTAACGAAGTTCAATACTGATACAAAGTTTAATTGCATATTGTCAAATCATTACTCGATTTTTTTTAATTTAATGATAAATATAATGTACAAGTGACTTTATCATTACATACTCACTTAAAATTAGAGTCAAAAAACGTGTCAACCTTCAGTTGCCACGTCAGTGTTTCATAATACATGTTTTTCTTTCCCATCATCTTGTACAGGGTTTGGATGTAAATTGCCCTAGTGGGCTGGCGACCGCTAATTATTTCTTTTTCGTTCATTAGTGTACCTTTTGGATTAATAATCAGTGGTAACCCTTTTCTGTTCAGTGTTGTTCGTGAGTGAATGAACAAAATAATTTTCATTTTTCCAAATTATAACCCTGTGCGGTTTAATTACGTTTAATTTTAGTAGACTTTTCCATCCACTTTCCTCCTACTTATCGGTAATATTTCTTCGGGAAAGATAACCTTATCCGATTAGTAATTACTCACTAGGCATACATGCGATCCACGTCATATTTTATATTGCAAGCAGGATAGGCCGACTAGTATGGGGGAGGTTACAGCCCTTACGGCGAAATCGAACAAATTTCTGTATAAAAAGTTAAAAGGTGCTTACAGACTCCCAACCAACTATTGCGTTCCCAGAAATGTTTGCTTTGCCAGCGAAGCAAAGGAGCTCACTCTTACGGAGAACGTGATTCTGGGCTCCTTCGACGTGCATGACATGATGTAGTAATCATTCTGTGCTATGAGACGCTGTTTTAGTACAACTGTGTAACTGTTTTCCACAAAACGTTTTGGTTAAACAAACAATATGTAGCCGGCCGGTGTGGCCGACCGATTCTAGGCGCTTCAGTCTGGAAACGCTCGATCGCTACGGTCGCAGGTTCGAATCCTGCCTCGGGCATGGATGTGTGTGATGTCCTTAGATTAGTTAGGTTTAAGTAGTTCTAAGTTCTAGGGGACTGATGACCTCAGATGTTAAGTCCCATAGTGCTCAGAGCCATTTGAATCTGAAGCGATATGTACTGTTTTTAAATGTTTTATGTATGTAAACTACTCTGAACCACCAAAGAAACTGGTATAAGCATGCTTATTGAAATACAGAGATATGAAAACAGACAGAATACGGCGCTGTGGTCGGAAACGTCTGTATAAGAAAACAAGTGTGTGGCGCCGTTGTTAGATCGGTTAGTGCTGCTACAATGGCAAGTTGTCAAGATGTAAGTGAGTTTGAACGTGGTGTCATAGTGGGCGCATCTGCGAGGTAGCGATGAAGTGGGAATTTCCCCGTACGACCATTTCACGAGTGTACCGTGAATATCAGGAATACGGTAAAACGTCACATCTCCGAAACAGCTGCGGCCGGAAAAGATCCCGCAAGAACGGGACCAACGACGACTAAAGAGAATCGTTAAACGTGACAGAACTGCAACCCTTCCGCAAATTGCTACGGTTTTCAACCTGGGCATTCAACAAGTGTCAGCGAGTGAACCATTCAAAGAAACTTCATTTATATGGGCTTTCGGAGCCAAATGTTGACTCGTGTACCCTTGATGACTGGATGACACAAAGTTCTAAACCTCACCTGGGGCCGTCAACAACGACGCTGGATTGTTGATGACTGGAAACATGTTGCCTGGTCGGAAGAATCTCGCTTCAAATTGTATCGAGCGGATGGACGTATATGGGTATGGAGACAACCTTATAAATCCATGGACCGTGCATTTCAGCAGGGCACAGTTCAAGCTGGTAGAGGTTATGTAATGGTGTGGGGCATGTGCAGTTGGATTGATATGGGACTCCTGATACGTCTAGATACGACTCTGACAGGTGACATGTACATAAGTATCCTATCTGATCACTTTCATCCATCCATGTCTATTGTGCATTCCGACGATCCTGGACAATTCCAGCAGGATAATGTGACATCCCACACGTCCAGAATTGCCACAGATTGGGTTTCTTTGGTTCTTCAGTGTATGTGTATGTAGACGTTTGGAAGACAGCCATTTGTACGTAAAACGCAAACTCACACTAGTATTTGCATTTGTGTAATACTTGTGCAGTTTTTGTTGTCATTCACTGTACTGATGACAGGTTTAATAAAGGTGCCTAGACACATTCCCATTTTAAAACGCGACACGCCCATTGCCTGTGACCGTGCGCTTGAACGTGAGGTGCATCGCTAGCGCCTTCGGAAGTTTCCTAATGCTGTTGGCTGTGTTGACCTACAGTTTGATTTGGGTTTGGTAACTGCCATGTGTGGATCGTGGCATTCATCCTGCAAACATTTACAGAGCATATGATGCCACTTTGAAGTTTATTATTAAGATCAGGGACTGTCACTGCAGGTATGTTTGTGCTCAGATAACTAGGTTCTGCTACCTTTGAAATTTTTATTGTAATACCACTTTTGTATTCAGTATTCACGGACAACTATGTACTATTTTTGTAGCCTCAGGAGGCCAGGCTAGAAAATGAACCTGTAAGGCTCGAAACTAGCCGTCTAATAAATAGTACAACTGTTGACAGTACAATTAATAAACATTTAAAGGAATTTAGACAATGTTGCTGCCGCCCATTGTGGCCGAGCGGTTCTAGGCGCTTCAGTCCGGAACCGCGCGACTTCTACGGTCGCAGGTTCGAATCCTGCCTCGGGCATGGGTGTGGGTGATGTCCTTCGGTTAGTTACGTTTAAGTAGTTCTAAGTTCTAGGGGACTGATGACCTCGGATGTTAAGTCACATAGTGCTCAGAGCCACTTTGAACAAAGTTGCTGCTGCCCGTCAACGAAATATTGAAACTGAAGGCTTCAGTATTTTGTTGAATGTGAGACAATATATTTTCGAAATAGACCAGGTGACTGAAATACAATCAGTAAGACAGTTGAATGGATTAGCCAGTGACAGTATATTATTACCGAATCGATTTGAGGACATAAAAAATTTATGGCACAACTTGACTAAAGGAAGTGATCGGTTAATAGGGCGCCTCCTGAGGCATGAAACGATGACCAGGTTGATTATGGAGATATTGTGTGTGTGGGGTGGGCGGGGGGGGGGATTGGGGGGGGGGGGTCGGAGAGAATGGGGAATGGGAAGCTAAAATTTCTAGAGGGAGAAAAGAAATTAGTGGCATAACATAAGTAGAAGAAGGGATGACACATTCTGAGGCATCAAGGGATCACCAGTTTAGTGTTGGAGGGAAATGAGTGTGCGTGTGAGTGAGAGTGGGGGGGGGGGGGGGGAGATTGTAAAAAATGGCTCTAAGCACTATGGGACTTAACATCTGCGGTCATCAGTCCACTAGACTTGGAACTACTTAAACCTAACTAACCTAAGAACATCACACACATGCCCCATGCCCTAGGCAGGATTCAAACCTGCGACCGTAACGGTCGCGTGGTTCCGGACTGAAGCGATTAGAACCGCTCGGCCATAGCGGCCGCCTGAGAGTATTGTAGAGGAAGGCCTAGAGATGAATACAATAAGCATCTTCAAATGAGTGTAAGTTGAGCGAAGGAGCTTGCACAGGATAGAGTAGCATGGAGACCTGCATCATACGAGTCTGCGGAATGGAAACCATAACAACAAGATTGTTTATATTTATGTTAGAAGTTGTTGGCTTCAGATACAGTAAATAATCTTCAGATGGTTATGGAATTTGTACAGTTTAAATGCATGTTTCACAAAGTAGACCACTGTGGGGAGTAGCAGGATAGCTGTCACAGAAAGCACACGCGTGGACGCATTGATGGGCTACTTTTGGGATCCCAAGTGGTCAGAGATTAGACATCTTTTTTGCGTGTCTCGTTTCAGTGCGCGGGAAGCCAAGACGGCTGGCCGTCTGCGCCGCCTCATGGGCACGAACGTGGTGGAGCTCAGCAACTACGTCTACATGGACAAACTGGAGCACGAGACTGTCAGGGTGTACCACGAAGACCTGCAAGAGCGCATCGACGAGAGGGCTCACCAGGCAGCGGTAAGCGACGCCGCTCTCTTCTGTGTAGCGACCCTAGACCGCACCGTCCAACAAGATCCATAGAGGTGACAATAGTCATAGAATACTTCCTAATATCATGTCGGACCTACTGTTGCAGCTCGACGTGGCATGGACTCAACAAGTAGTTGGAAGCCCCTGCAAAATTGAAATATAGACGTCACATAATTGAGAAAGTGCTGCCGGTGCAGGATTTTGTGCTCCATCTAACCTCTGGATTATGTCCTGTAAATGTTTGATGTGATTCATGTCGGTCGATGGGTACATCCAGATCATTCCCTTGAGTTGTCTGGCATGTTCTTCAAACCATTCGTCAACAATTGTGACCTGATGACATGATATCGTTGCTTGGTAACATGAAGTCCACGAATGGCTTCAAATGGTCTCCAAGTAGCCGAACATCAGCATTCCCAGTCAATAATCGTTTCCGTTGGAGCAGAGGACCCAGTCCATTCCATGTAAATACGCCCCACACTGTTTGGAGCCACCACCAGCTTACACACTGCCTTGTTGACATCCTGGGTTCATGGCTTTGTCGAACCCTGCCATCAGCTTTTCCCAGTTGAAATCGGGACTCGCCTGACCAGGCCACCGTTTTCCAGTCGTTTAGCTTCCAACCGATATGGTCACGAGCCCAAGAGAGGCGCTGCAAGCGATGTCGTGTTGTTAGCAAAGGCACTTGCGTCGGTTGTCTGCTGTAATAGCCCAGTCACGCCAAATTTCGCCCCACAGTCCTAACAGATACGTTAGTCATAAGTCCCACATTGATTTCTGAAGTTATTTTACGCACTGACAACACTGTGCAAACTCCGCTGTCCTCGGTCGTTAACTGAAGTTGTCGGCTACCGCGTTGTCCTTGGTGAGAGGTAATGTCTGAAATTTGGTACTCTCGGCATACTTTTGACACAGTGGATCTCGGAATACGTAATACCCAAACAATTTCCGAAATAAAGTCCCATGGGTCTAGTTCCACCTACACTACTGGCTATTAAAATTGCTACACCAAGAAGAAATGCAGGTGATAAACGGGTATTCATTGGACAAATATATTATACTAGAACAGACATGTGATTACATTTTCACGCAATTTGGGTGCATAGATCCTGAGAAATCAGTACCCAGAACAACCACCTCTGGTCGTAATAACGACCTTGATACGCCTGGGCATTGAGTCAGACAGAGATTGGGTGGTGTGTACAGACGCAGCAGCCCATGCAGCTTCAACACGATACCACAGTTCATCAAGAGTAGTGACTGGCGTATTGCTGAAATGTAGGGTCTCGCAGGGATCGAATGATGGGTAGAGCCACGGGTCTTAACACATCTGAAATGTAATGTCCACTGTTCAAAGTGCCGTAAATGCGAACAAGAGGTGACCGAGACGTGTAACCAATGGCACCCCATACCCTCACGCCGGGTGATACTCCAGTATGGCGATGACGAATACACACTTCCAATGTGCGTTTGCTGCGATGTCGATAAAACGGATGCGACAATCATGATGCTGTAAACAGAACCTGGATTCATCCGAAAAAATGACGTTTTGCCATTCGTGCACCAGGTTCGTCGTTGAGTACACCATCGCAGGCGCTCCTGTCTATGATGCAGCATCAAGCGTAACCTCAGCCATGGTCTCCGAGCTGATAGTCCATGCTGCTGCAAACGTCGTCGAACTGTTCGTGCAGATGGTTGTTGTCTTGCAAACGTCCCCATCTGTTGACTCAGGGATCGAGACGTGGCTACACGATCCGTTACAGCCATGCGAATAAGATGCCTGTCATCTCGACTGCTAGTGATACGAGGCCGTTGGGATCCAGCACGGCGTTCCGTATTACCCTCCTGAACCCACCGATTCCATATTCTGCTAACACTAATTGGATCTCGACGAACGCGAGCAGCAATGTCGCGATACGATAAACCGTAATCGCGATAGGCTACAATCCGACCTTTATCAAAGTCGGAATCGTGATGGTACGCATTTCTCCTCCATACACGAGGCATCACAACAACGTTTCACCAGGCAACACCGGTCAACTGCTGTTTGTGTGTGAGAAATCGGTTGGAAACTTTCCTCATGTCAGCACGTTGTAGGTATCGCCACCGGCGCCAGCCTTGTGTGAATGCTCTGAAAAGCTAATCATTTGCATATTACAGCATCTTCTTTCTGTCGGTTAAATTTCACGTCTGTAGCACGTCATCTTCTTGGTGTAGCATTTTTAATGACCACTAGTGTAACATTCCGCGTTCAAAGTCCAGTAATTCCCGCCGTGCGGCCATAATCACGTTGGAAACCTGTTCGCATATATCAGCTGAGTACAAATGACAGCTGCACCAAAGCATCGCCCTTTTATATTTGTGTACACGATCTCACCGTCATTTACACGCTGTTCATCATAAGAAAAAAACCAATGTAAACAAACACAAACGCGATTGTTGGTTAGAAGCCGTGGCACACGTATACTATATCGTTGTTTGGTAGCATGAAGTCCACGAATGGCTGCAAATGGTCTCCAAGTAGTCGAACATCAGCATTCCCAGTTAATAATTGTTTCAATTGGACCAGAGGACCCAGTCCATTCCATGTAAACACAGCCCACACCATTACGGAGCCACCACCCGCTTATACAGTACCTTGTTGACATCCTGGGTTCATGGCTTTGTCGAATTCTGTACCACACTCGAACCCTACCACTGGGTCCTACTGAAGTGTTAGTGATCTTATTACTAAGTCACGTTAAACGAAATTTTGAAGCTATTCTAATGTGTCAACAGCCATTAAAGTTTTTACTAACCACCCTTTAGCAATGTAGTCTCCATTTTAAAAATCGTGTGCAGTCACAATCTCTGTACTGTTGTGCTCCGACTGTGCGCTATTAACACGCACTGTGAAAATGGCTAAGGCTGCTTACTGCTCACAATCAGTAGTGAAACTTGTGTGTGAAACACGGCTAAAAAGTGCCGAGAAATAGGTTGTTCTTAATGTTTTTCATAAATTTACGTAAAAAGATCGACTTTGACTTTTTCCAAGGGACTGTATTTGATACAGCTGAGATATAAACACCTACCGGATGCATAGCGCTATCGGTATCGTACTAGATTGGTGGTTCAAGTCTCGCCTCGATCATCGTTTTTTTTCTTTCAATTTGAAATACGTACATCTCGTAATCGTAAAATACATCATCATTTTATTTTTATGAATAATGCACGTCTTCTTGTTTCTAATTACATATTGCACGCGAAACTCCTGTTTTCGTTGCAAATATAGATTCTGAATTATCGGTAGTTTATGAAAGTTTGTTCATAAAGGTTGCTTCAATTAAGGACACATAACAGTTTTTTTTGCTTTGGACAAAAATGAAAAATCAAATACCCCTTACGTAGACTATGTCTATTGTTTTATACCACAGATGAAGCCTCTCAAACCAGAATGACAAGTATCGTAGAAACTAGAAAAACATCGTTTTCACAGCATAGAGCTGAATTTTTACACTTGTCACTGTACCAGTACAATATGAACCCAACAGAATTGATCCGGAGCCAAGCTGAGGGATTTGTCGCTAGACATCGAAATAAGTGTCCAAGGAATAGAAAAGCAACTGGAATCACTCAATAGAGGAAAGTCCACTGGACCTGACGGGATACCAATTCGATTCTACACAGAGTACGCGAAAGAACTTGGCCCCCTTCTAACAGCCGTGTACCGCAAGTCTCTAGAGGAACGGAGGGTTCCAAATGATTGGAAAAGAGCACAGATAGTCCCAGTCTTCAAGAAGGGTCGTCGAGCAGATGCGCAAAACTATAGACCTATATCTCTTACGTCGATCTCTTGTAGAATTTTAGAACATGTTTTTTGCTCGCGTATCATGTCATTTCTGGAAACCCAGAATCTACTATGTAGGAATCAACATGGATTCCGGAAACAGCGATCGTATGAGACCCAACTCGCCTTATTTGTTCATGAGACCCAGAAAATATTAGATACAGGCTCCCAGGTAGATGCTATTTTTCTTGACTTCCGGAAGGCGTTCGATACAGTTCCGCACTGTCGCCTGATAAACAAAGTAAGAGCCTACGGAATATCAGACCAGCTGTGTGGCTGGATTGAAGAGTTTTTAGCAAACAGAACACAGCATGTTGTTATCAATGGAGAGACGTCTACAGACGTTAAAGTAACCTCTGGCGTGCCACAGGGGAGTGTTATGGGACCATTGCTTTTCACAATATATATAAATGACTTAGTAGATAGTGTCGGAAGTTCCATGCGGCTTTTCGCGGATGATGCTGTAGTATACAGAGAAGTTGCAGCATTAGAAAATTGTAGCGAAATGCAGGAAGATCTGCAGCGGATAGGCACTTGGTGCAGGGGGTGGCAACTGACCCTTAACATAGACAAATGTAATGTATTGCGAATACATAGAAAGAAGGATCCTTTATTGTATGATTATATGATAGCGGAACAAACACTGGTAGCAGTTACTTCTGTAAAATATCTGGGAGTATGCGTACGGAACGATTTGAAGTGGAATGATCATATAAAACTAATTGTTGGTAAGGCGGGTACCAGGTTGAGATTCATTGGGAGAGTGCTTAGAAAATGTAGTCCATCAACAAAGGAGGTGGCTTACAAAACACTCGTTCGACCTATACTTGAGTATTGCTCATCAGTGTGGGATCCGTACCAGGTCGGGTTGACGGAGGAGATAGAAAAGATCCAAAGAAGAGCGGCGCGTTTCGTCACCGGGTTATTTGGTAACCGTGATAGCGTTACGGAGATGTTTAATAAACTCAAGTGGCAGACTCTGCAAGAGAGGCGCTCTGCATCGCGGTGTAGCTTGCTCGCCAGGTTTCGAGAGGGTGCGTTTCTGGATGAGGTATCGAATATATTGCTTCCCCCTACTTATACCTCCGGAGGAGATCACGAATGTAAAATTAGAGAGATTGGAGCGCGCACGGAGGCTTTCAGACAGTCGTTCTTCCCGCGAACCATACGCGACTGGAACAGGAAAGGGAGGTAATGACAGTGGCACGTAAAGTGCCCTCCGCCACACACCGTTGGGTGGCTTGCGGAGTATCAATGTAGATGTAGATGTAGATGTAGATAAAAAGACTGTGAAGCTGCCCGATGGAACTAACGCACGGAGTTTTTTTCACATGTATGCCGAACGCTGGCGCGATATAGAACGGCACGTCATAAAAGAAGAGGAGAAAATGCGGCGCCTGGGTGGCTTCGTGGATTCTGTTGTTCACAGACTCGTTATCAACGTAGCAGATGACAGTTGCAGAACTGAAGTATATCTCTCGGATTCGGATCAGGAAGGAGCTAATAGATTACCAGACGACTGAAAGTAATACCTTCAGTGGCTTCAGTATTCACCAATACGGCGAAATCCGTGCGTCAGACAAAGCTGCTCAGAAAAATTACCTTGTCCTTAAGTTAGGAATTTATATCACTCTTCTCTATAATTAGAATCTCTACATCTACGTCCATACTCCGCAAGCCACCCGACGGTGTGTGGCGGAGAGTACATTGAGTACCTCTATCGGTTCTCCCTTCTATTCCAGTCTCGTATTGTTCGTGGAAAGAAAGATTGTCGGTATGCCTCTGTGGGGCTCTAATCTCTCTGATTTTATCCTAATGGTCTCTTCGCGAGATATACGTAGGAGGGAGCAATATACTGCTTCACTCCTCGGTGAAGGTATGTTCTCGAAACTTCAACAAAAGCCCGTACCGAGCTACTGAGCGTCTCTCCTGCAGAGTCTTCCACTGGAGTTTATCTATCATCTCCGTAACGCTTTCGCGATTACTAAACGATCCTGTAACGAACCGCGCTGCTCTCCGTTGGCTCTTCTCTATCTCTTCTATCAACCCTATCTGGTACGGATCCCACACTGCTGAGCAGTATTCAAGCAGTGGGCGAACAAGCGTACCGTAACCTACTTCCTTCGTTTTCGAATTGCATTTCCTTAGGATTCTTCCAATGAATCTCAGTCTGGCATCCGCTTTACCGACATTCAACTATATATGATCATTCTATTTTAAATCGCTCCTAATGCCTACTCCCACATAATTCACGGAATTAACTGCTTCCAGTTGCTGACCTGCTATATAGTAGCTAAATAATAAAGGATCTTTCTTTCTATGTATTCGCAGCACATTACACTTGTCTACATTGAGATTCAATTGCCATTCCCTGCACCATGCGTCAACTCGTTGCAGATCCTCCTGGATTTCAGTACAATTTTCCATTGCTACAACCTCTCGATACACCACAGCTTCATCCGCAAAAAGCCCCAGTGAACCATCGATTTTATCCACAAGGTCATATATGTGTATTGTGAATAGCAACGGTCCTACGACACTCCCCTGCGGCGCACCTGAAATCACTCTTACTTCGGAAGACTTCTCTCCATTGAGAATGACATGTTGCGTTCTGTTATCTAGGAACTCTTCAATCCAATCAAACAGTTGGTCTAATAGTCCATATGCTCTTACTTTGTTCATTAAATGACTGTGGGGAACTGTATCGAACGCCTTGTGGAAGTTTAGAAACACGACATCTACCTGGGAACCCGTGTCTATGGCCCTCTGAGTTTCGTGGGCGAATAGCGCGAGCTGGGTGTCACACAATTGTCTTTTTAGAAACCCATGCTGATTCCTACAGAGTAGATTTCTAGTCTCCAGAAAAGTCATTATATTCGAGCATAATACGTGTTACAAAATTCTACAACTAATCGACGTTAGAGATACAGGCCTATAGTTCTTCACATCTGTTCGACGTCCCTTCTTGAAAACGGGGATGACCTGTGCCCTTTTCCAATCCTTTGGAACGCTACGCTCTTCTAGAGACCTACGGTACACCGCTGCAAGAAGGGGGGGGGGGGGCAAGTTCCTTCGCATATTCTGTGTAAAATCGAACTGGTATCCCATCAGGTCCAGCGGCCTTTCCTCTTTTGAGCGATTTTAATTGTTTCTCTATCCCTCTGTCGTTTATTTCTATATCTACCATTTTGTCATCTGTGCGACAATCTAGAGAAGGAACTACAGTGCAGTCTTCCTCTGTGAAACAGCTTTGGAAAAAGACATTTAGTATTTCGGCCTTTCGTCTGTCATATTCTGTTTCAGTACCATTTTGGTCACAGAGTGTCTGGACATTTTGTTTTGATCCACCGCTTTGACATTGTAACCTCCCCCCTCACTTTCCGACCTTAATGACAGTGAAAAATGAAACCGCGTGTACCTAATGGGAGTTTTGGAAAAGCAATCGTCACCGAAGTTAACCTGTCGGTAAAGAGGGAGGAAAGGGTTACATCTAAATGAAAGGAAAAGTGCTAATGAAACTGGTGGAAATTAATTTTGAAAAGGGGTAAAGTTAATAAAGAAGGTAAATGTGCAGCCGTTACGTTAACAATTAACTAGCGGTAATTAGGTATTTGAGATTTGGGGGAAATCACGGTCGCCAGTCCTAAGGACAATTACTATAGTAACTGAAAAAGAAAGGTTATTACACATATAATTAGCACTAGAAGCGTGGCAACTGAAGGTTGACACGTGTAGTGTGAAAACTGAAAGTTTGTCAGAAGTAATAAATTTCGCTACACTCTGACTTAATTTAGCAAAAGAATTAATAACCGGAAAATCGAAAGTTAATTTAGTGACTGAAGTGAATAGTGAGCTTTCTTTCTGAAGCACATCGAAATTCAGTAAAATACGGTTAGTCTTGGACTACCTCAACAATCATTTCAAAAACTACTTGAATCCACGCAATTTGGAAATAAGAGATTTAACTTTGAACTTGAATTAAATGATCCTGAACAATTAACAATAGTAAAATTTAGTACGTACCAAGCTGAGCTGCAGTCACAGGTAAGCTAAAATACGATAACAAAACTCGCACTCTTAATTTGTGCTTGTGTAATCTGAATATTGTAGCCAGCTACTGAACTTTGAAATTAAAGCAGTGAAATCTAATTATATTATTTTAATGCTGGCGTTTGAATTTCAACGACACTCGGGTTCATTTCGGAAAAGGAAGGGACCCTGTTTGGCAATGCAATTGGGACAATGAGCAACAAAGGTTCATGCTAAGTTGCTGTAATTTTGCGAGACAAATGGAACAATTTGAAAAGCTGAGGTCTGCCATACAGTTCTGAAACTTTACGTGCTTTTAGTCTTCCTTGTTGGTTGATTGAAGGTTTGAAGCCGTCGATCGAGGAGGTGGCGACAGTCACTCATTGTCGGCCGTCGCTGTTGCAGAAGCTGGATGTTGGCGCGCCTTCTTCTCGACACGGTCACCAGGCGAAACGGGCTCTTGATGTGCGCCAGCTAATGCTTCCCGTCCGCGACACCATGTCAGAAACTATCATCGCGAGTCGAGCGCAATTACATGCTGCCAAACCCCGAAAGCGCGGCAACTCGCGGGAGCGTCCCACAACACCTGCTCCACTCGCTACTCCCGCCAGACTCTCACTGCTCAGCCCGCGCTCCACGCGGCAGAGTTAACACTACCAAAGATCCTACACACTTTGAGTCTTCACACGACCTATCGATGTAATCGTTCGATAGCAGTTTTCCCTAGGCAAGACCCAGCGTAAAAATACAAATAATATTTACGAAACAAACCAATTATACATCGACATGAGTGCATAAATATATATGCAAACAGTAAAACAATTACAATATATAAAGAGACAGAAATGTCATATCTTGAGGTAACAAAACAAGGAAAAAAAATAATAGTACAATAGATGGAAATAGGAGGATATGCATTTCCGGCGTTACAACATAAGAGCAAAATTTCTTAGGATTTTCTGCCAAGAATATGTTATGTTAGGTGAGAACGAGAGCATTTTATGCTTTCCTTCTAGTCACATAAGAAGTGTGCGGTAGTGCTGGAGTTTTACGGAATATTATTTAATTCTGTTTAAAAGTTAAATGACTTTCGAAGCTATTGTGTTCCTCTGCTCGTTTCTTTTTATGCAACTGCTCACATCATTGCGGGTTAGTTGGACCAGCTGGCTGGCCTGTGCTGTGCAAGTTTAATTCTCCAGTAAAGCTGTTGTCCCACACATTATCGCTCAGTCTATGTGCGTGTAACACAGCATAAAACGTATCCTTACGATCGTACTTGACTGTACTGGTCACATCTTGGCTTCCGCTCCACATGAAACAAAATACAAAGAGATTCAAGCAAACGCGGAGGAATACATGGTGTAATGTTTACGTCAGACTTATTCTTATGAAGAACAAGTATATACACGTACATTGTGCTATCCTATGGCTTTTTTCACCTCAGTATACATGTCCCGCCACACCCAGCGACTTCTCGGCGAAGTCTCTGACACCCGTTGGCCAATGTGAAACAGTTGTCTGTTTAGGTGCTGCATAAAACTGTAACCCCACATACAAAAAATACTTGTTACTAGTATCTCTGTTTAAAATGTCTCCGCGGTGCTATTTTGACAGCAGTGGTCAGCTTCGCCGCGGATATGAGGTGTTGTGCAGTGACGATGATACATCTGAACAAGTGCGGGATGGTTCGTCCATTAGAGCAGTGACCAATTTTCCTGCCAGATGCAGACAAAATCGGAAGGCTGGCTTTGTCCGTTATCGGGAGCTCCAATGTCAGGCGGGTAATGGAGCCATTCAGTGAAATAACGGGAATTGTAGGAATAAAGAGCCTGTGTTGGGACGTGTCGTCCGAGATGCGGAAGACACCACCCAGCCGGCCGCGACGATATGAAGACCATGTCCCCAAAGTGACTTTTTTTCCAGGGTCAAAGAAAAGTTTCTAGAAACAAAGATTTTGAATTAACTACTTTTTTTCGTTCCTGAAGGCAAGTTTTTGGTACGTGGCTCCACTTTTATGTTCCAGCGGAGAGAAAATCCTGGTCATTGATAGGTGTTGGATAACGCCCCTCGGGTATTCCAGTAACGTCATTTTACAACGTAATTACTGAAATTTTCTGTATATTATCATTAAAAACAAGTATAATTTTCATCTGTTTAATGTAATAATCCAAGAGCAAAATCATTCCCATATTTTTCGATGTCTACTAATATCCTTTTCCCATTCAGGATCATGTGGGTGAATTCGGTCACTTGTCATTCTCGTGAGGTATTGTCTCCAATATTCACGATATTTTCGAATTTTTTCATTCATGTTGAAAGTATATAATTCTGTTCTAATGTCTTTATATCTGATCGTATCTCTTCTTGCGCAGCACGTCCTCTTCGTTAGGAACGTCGTTTCTGCTGGCTGAATGTTTTTTTTTCTATTGTTGTGGTAACCCAGCTTTCGATTCTGTACGAATCACCATCACTTTATAGAATTCCATGATAGTCTCTTTCCCACTTATGGCCCAATGTTCTGCTTATGGTACCACAGTCAGCTTGGAATTTCTGTATTTTATTTTCAGTATCAGAGTCAAAATCAAAATTTATATCGCAGGCTAAATAATACATATATTCTGAAACAGTATTTAACTTACTGGTTTTAGGAAAAAATATTTCTCTTAGACTTAATACACCGTAGAGTAGTGTTTAACGTCATACAAAGAATTCATAAATCATTACATCCTGGGAAAAGCATTCACTTGGACTGAAAAAGAAACACTTAGTTATAAAACGGCTAAGGACAATACCTGTAAGTTATTCCCAATTTCCTTAAAATCTCGATCACGTCAGAAAACGTTTGCTGCTAAAGGATTTTGCCAGATGCCTTCACGTCAACTTTAACCAGGCGCCCTTTTTTTCCTCGTTTTAACATTGTGCACCTGCTTATTGCACCTAAATCAGAAACTATTTTTTGCAAGAGACCTGCTTCAGGCTCACATGAAACATTCTCAAGCGTTTCTAACGGCTGCGAAGATATTCGACAGTTTGATTATAAACACAGTAACGAGATGTGTGGCTTTGGAGACAGCACTAATTTTACGATGCCGCTTTCAGCTTGACAAACCGAAAATAAAACACCAAGTAACGTCATGGAAAAAAGTGAAGACAACGTTTTGGAACTGCGATATGGATACTGGTCTGGGATGGAGATACTTCAATCTGGAATTAGGCTGTCCATATTCACTAACTGCAATCCGGCTGCAAACTGGACCTCACTTCGGTATGAATGACGCGGTCACATGACTTCTCAGGCAATCCTTGGTTCCTTTAGGCCAGGGACGGTTGAGAATTCGACAGACAAGCTGTGTTTTGGCAAAAGTGCCATAGCTCTCTCGGCCAACTGCACACACCCACAAGAAAAGTAGGACTTCGGTGATAATAGGACTGCGGCAGCAGGCTAATTCTCCGTAATTGTTTTTTCCTCCCCTAGCAGGTTCAGGCTTCTCACCTACGTATTTCAAGAAGGGAACTCTCTCAGTATGACCATCCTCTGTGGAGAGTTTTTTGATGTCGATTTTTCTAGCATAGTTTTATTATGATATTACTATTTTAACTTTTACTTGAATTCAGCAAGTTGTAGCTCCATATTTTCGAAATGTTGACAGATTAGAGAAAACTATCTCATTATAAGGTCAAAGCAATGCAGGGGAGATGCCAAGGCGAATGGAACTTAACGATGGTGAGGAGGGGGGGGGGACGGAGGAAGTCAAAAAGGGGCGACGGGGGGGCAGAGGAATGGAGAGTACAGTCATAAAACGATAGCCAATTAGCGGGGAGCGCGCGGAAGTGATACGCATTTCAACTCACTTATCCGGCAGCTAGCACTTGTTCTGTTAACGAGCACGGTTGCCAATTAGATTAGCTGAAGGTAATGATTTCAGTTGAACGATCAAAGCTAGGCAAAGTTTGTACTTGTATCCACGGCTGGTAACGTTAGACGTGAATTTTCTGTGACATTTACTGAGTGAAGTTGCCCTGTTAAATTAACTACAGGTACGCGAAAACTAGCGTAAAGCTATTAATTGCTTAGTCGGACAAATCCGTACTGTTAAACACACGCAACAAGCTTGATTTCTTCCTCAATGTGGAGGGCATTGTATATATACTAATCTAATGTGACAAATAGAATGATTACACTGGAAAATGTATTTAACATTAAGGATTATTTTTCTTTTACAGTAGTTCTTCGTTCCTTGAATATATCCGTTCCCAGATATATTTTCCATTCTATCCATTTTTGTAAAAGGCAACATTAAATTTCTGGGGAGCTTTTCTTATGTTTCATTATTCTGATGGTGCTGACATACTAATATACTTTCTAGACTAATTATCTTGCACAGCTGCTTGCTTATCTTAGTACAATTATGTTATGTAATACATTGTGTTTTATATATTGTAATAAGTCAGGGATAGTTTGTACCATTGTGTGGCATAATTCTGTCTGTGAAAAAAGACGTCCGTTTATTGTCGTTGAATGGTTGCAGTTTTATAGTTGTAGCTCCACAATGATGCACTTCTAACGTGTGGTTATCTGAAACAGTTTTCTAGATTCGATGTCCGCTAGCTCTCTGTCACCTTAATACCAGGTTCGGATACTTTATGTTTGCTTGCGCCCACAGCCCTGGAGTACTTTAAAAGATACAATTTTTTTCGCGTGGACTGTCATTAAATGTACTTATTCACTATGGGCACGATTTCACCTTATTACTCCGTTCTCAAGTAATAGCTCGCTGTGAGGTGCGTTCATGAATATTTTGATTAAGATGAATGTCTTCATGACAACCATGTTTACATACTCCATTGTATAATAAGTACGGAGTCCTCGTCATTTACATACGTTCTCTCGTGTCATCCACGGTTATAAGGTTGTGTCACAACTCATATTACACGCTTCTAAGGGTTGTAGAGGGGACTTAATATATCAAGTTTTACATGGGAAGTCATGTCCGGAAAAGTTACCCAACGACACTACAGAGCGTCCAAGTTATAGGGGCCGGTGCCTGTAAATTTACGAAGCAATTCTATGATGATGTTACAAACGTTCTAGGATGATGGAGAAGGATAAAAGTATCAATTTGAGGTAAGGGTCTCTATACCGAGAGCGAACGAATCGAAAGATATAAGCGAAAGCAGTTATCATACTTCTGACAGCGGAATGCGTGTACCGCTACTGTTGTTGCTAAGATGATACGGTAGGTAACTTTCAGAGGTGGTAGTACGTACCAAAACAAGGAAAAACTGTCCAGTGAAACTGAAAAAGTGCTCGTAGCTCTTAAGGTATGCATATTAGAGCCCAGGTTTATCACACATTTTTTTCTTGTTTTCGGGCCGGCAGTTGTGACCGAGCGGTTCTAGGCACTTCAGTCCGGAACCGCACTGCTGCTACGGTCGCAGGTTCGAATCCTGCCTTGGGCATGGATATGTGTGATATACTTAGGTTAGTTAGGTTAAGTAGTTCTAAGTCTAGGGGACTGATGACCTCAGATGATATGTCCCATAGTGTTCAGAACTAATTGAACCATTTTTGTCCTTGTTTTCGGGCGTACTACCACCTATTTATTTACAGGCGCCAGCGCCTATAGCTCTGACGGTCTATAGAGTCTCTGGATGACGCTGCCAGATACGTGTTCCTATGGAAAACGTCATCTGTTAAGTCCCCTCTAGAGCCTCTAGAAGTCTGTAACATGAATTGTGAAACACCTTGTATATCCCATCTGTATTACAACACAGGAGGTTATATTTATCAAGTCGAAGGAACGGAATACAACAAGAAAGTTTCCTTGCAACGTCAGAATGAACTATTTGGTTCACCCCTTATGTCTGACTGGAATTTTCTCATACTGATGAGGTCCATGACGCCATGGTGGTGGGCGGTAGGGTGCTCAAGGACGGACAAAGTCTGGGGACGCTGCAGTCAGATCTCCTCGTTGGCTTGGCAATGTGAACTCCGATTGATGAGGTAGCAGGCACAGTGAGTGTAAGCCCACAGTGTGAAAGTGGCTACAGAGCAGCTGGGCAGCGACCTAAACACTCGCTCTGGGGAAGAATGCCGGCGGAGGCACGTGACTCGCTAGAGCAGCGTTAGCAACACTGTTTGGCGGTGATTCTTATGCTCAGAGTGTGTGAGTTTTATTTTTGTCAAGTTTCGCAATGGATTGATCCAAAAAGTACCCTTTGGCTCCTGCAAGAAACAATTTCCATCTCACACTACTACAGAAGTCAGACAGACGCTCGTAATGTACCACAAAGAACCGCTTGAAAAACATTCAGCAACAAATATCTTCTGGAGTCGTCCATTGTAAGGAAAAGACACAAAAATATTATATATATTCTTACGTAACTAGTGGGATACTTGGGTACGGGAGTTTTGCTAGTTACTGTAAGAAAAACATCAAACGAATGAAAAGTATTATTTATTACAAAAAAAATTCTGAGAAATCAAGCGAAACTTTTTCTTATATAAAAAAATAATAAATTTCCGGATTCTTTTTGGAACAGTAGATTGCCTCTTATGGATAGGAATGCTATTATTTTACAAAGTATGGAAATGTTCTTTTCTCCCTTTTCTTTAAGAATGTTATTTGCTCAGCAGAATGGCTGAGAGCCACGCCTACACAACTTGAATAACTTTTCTAGGTATGGTCAAGGCTGTCACGTGAGAAGTGTAATGGAGTGTACTGTTATGGAGGACAGATGGGGCTCGCATATGCTGTAGCACACAATACTGTGAGCTGCGACAACTGCTGCCTGCGTCGCCCGCTGCTGACAAATAACATGATTTTCTCTATCTATCTGGATTGACCTTCGCCTATCAAACTCTCCCTACGCCTTGATGAAGTCAAGGATTCCTATCCGCCCCTAGTCTAAATATTGGCGTGGTACACCAGCCAGATAACCAGTCCACCGCGATGCCATTCAATATTCGCTCACAGGCGTTTAACTGGTAGTCTGTCCGTGTTCACACTGCACAATGTGTGGTGGCCAACACAGTGAACAATGCTTAATCGCGACCTACTCAATATAGAGTGTCACTCCGATTTGCTAATGACAGAGGTGCTCTCCCAGTGAAGTACTGAGGAGAGACTTTGTTGCTCGCTCTTTGTGTACATGCACAAGCACACTCGCTCTTGTTATATGTTCCCGCTCCAAGAGCAACAACGGAAAGCCCCCTTTTTCTGGAAAAGTTGCAAGGGTATGTCATTCACTGCCTTCCCTCACTCCTCTGACTCTTTGGGTCAGAAATATTCCGCCAATCAGTGTTGCTCTTTTAAATGGGAGAATGACGTTTCGTTTAAGTCGACTAATGCGCAAATCTGTAGCATCTCCATTAGGTGTATCTGTCCTCCTGTGAGAACTCTGTAACTATGCAGTCGGTCCATGAAAAAATGCGTCTTCTGTGCGCTCCCACACAATGTAGTGGAATTTGCTTTTAAGTCAAACATGGGGTCATTATACTTTCGCTCCAGTGAAAGCTGTCTTCTCTCTGGTCGGTCGCTTCAGCCAAAGTAGGTATGTTGTTGACCCAGCCCTCTGAAGGGACAGTCTTCCCAGCGGGCTAGTTTCCTCTTTAGAACGAAAATTCTTGTGGTAGTCATGTTGTGTACGCCAGCCTCAACTTTTTTCAATTCTGGTGCACACTTGCGATTTACTTGTTAGATTTGCATATCGCTTACGTTAATTCATACAAAATCGACTCTACCTTACCGAGTTTGGGCTCGAATGAAGCATCTCGATGTGCAGACTAGAATTGTGAGGACGGAATATGTAAGAAATGAAGGTCAGGAGACCACGCCACCTTACAATGCCTCTGGCGGCGAGGCTGACGGCGCACATTTCCATGGTGGTTGGTGGAGCTCCAGCTGAAAACAACTAGATGTGTCTACTGATGTGGACTGCTTTCGTATGCGCTCCAGAGGAAATGTCGTTAGTGGGCCAGAGCTGCGGCAACCCACAGTGCACGACTATTGGTGTATGCGCCATAGGCAGTAGCCAATGGACGCAGCATAAATGATGAAGAATCCAGTATTATTATAGACATGGAATACGTAAACATGGCAGTATTTTCCTAAAGGAACAATATGTGCTGAAAGACTTCACAGTGTGCTGTCACTTGAGAATGACGTAATAGGAGAAAACATAATCAAGGTGAAATCTCGGGTTATTAGCTGAGCTATGGCGTCATGTTGTCACAAAGTTTCGTACTCATCGTAATCAGGTAAAGTGTTGGATTCGTGTCTAATTTGTTCTTTTGTAGCTGCTGGATTGCAGACTCCCCTGCCGAGAGCCCAGAGAATGGTCCAGTCACGTGCCTCTGGAGGAGACGTGGCGACTGGCGGTGGTATGGGAAGGGATGTGGCAGCGTGGTGGAGGGGGTGGGAGGTTCCGAGTGGTCGAGTCCAGGAACTGCCTCTCTACTGTGCTCATTGCCCTCACCAGTTTCACATCAGAGCATTTCTAATATCATCATCAGCAAAAAATACGTTGCGAATGCCCTGATGTGAAATAGGCTGAGGCAGCTGGGAGAACAGAGAGGCAGCACCAGGATTCGACTGCTCAGATCCCCCTTCCAACCCAACCGGACACAGCAATCCCCCCTTCCCTCCAGCCACAACGTCTCTTGGTCTCTTCCCGAGGCATGCGATTTGCCCATCCATTGGGCTGTCAGCAGATGAGCCTGCGGTGGAGCGTCTGTAATGGAACGAACTATATACGAAGCCGACACATCGCCGGAAGAAGACGAGTAGGAAACTCGTCGAACCGCTAGAACATGACGCTGCATCTGGGCTCATAATGCAAGAAGATAGCGGAAAATGTCATCCATTCCGTAATATCAGGCTATTTTTCTCCACCCTGTGTACGTGAACACTTGTCCATGATTCGTGCATCACAGACAGGTTTAGTAGAATATCGTCACAATATATCTGGTAACGAGGCTGTTGCGAGAGCGACTGTAATGATGGTGATGCCGTTTTTGTGTGTGTGCCTGCCACAGAAACTGGCTCACCTGCAACTGTGGGAGTCGGTGCTGAGGGGCAAGAACGACCTCCCGCCCGAGAAACTGGACGACCCGTGCATGCGCCAAGTCCGCGAGCACCAGCTCAAGATAGAGGGCCTCCAGGAGCAGGTGAGGCGTCACTGCACCAGCGCAGGTCTCCGGTGATCGCAAGCAATGGCTGATGGTTTCTGACAAACAGACTGAAGTCGTATGCTACACTAGATCTGGAACTCAAACCCTTCTCTCGCATGCATAATTTTGCCCCAGTTAAGCTATCCCAGTGTGGCTTGTTGTCAAGACTCAAAGTCTCCTCTGCCACTACCAGTCCCCTGCTTTTTCATCGCGCTATATTACTTGGCAGTGACACGCTATGCGAATGTTACTTTCGTCCTTAAGGGCTGACATTGGGCGAAATGTGTTCTTGTACTTCAACATTTACAGGGTGTAAATTTTAAGTTGACAAACCAGAATAACTCGAAAAATAAGCTTCACACGAAAAAATGTGTAGAATCCAAAGTTGATTATTTTCGAGGGCGACACATGCTGGTGCTGAAATTAGCCCGCCACCCCAGCCCCCTAGGGGTGGGGCGGGAGGCAACTTTAAAATTTCAAATGGGAACCCCCATTTTTTACTGCACAATCAGATTCTACATAAAAAACTAGCTACATTTTGTCTTAAACATTTGTTTTGGTTCTTGGTAGTTGGCGCTGTAATTCAAGAAAATACATGTTCTCATTTTTGCGTGGAAAATGGTTATGGATAAATAAAAAATGCTTATTTACTTCGTAAATTTTGATTCGCTAAACTAAAAATCTCCCTCTCCCCCCCACAGGGTTGGGTTTGAGAGAGAGGAATTAGAGTTTTACAAATGTTGAGTTTGTAAAACTCCAATTCCCCTCTCTAAAACCCTACTTTGGATTCTACACATTTTTTCGTGTACAGCTTATTTTTCGAGTTATTCTGGTTTGTCAACTTAACATTTACACCCTGTATATCTCAAAAAATATTACACCTAAAACAGTAAAACTTGAGACTATTATGTACAACATGATGCTTGATATTTTGTGCATTTTTTTTAATGCGTATAGATTTACGTTTTATAAGAATTTGCATTTTTAATTACTATTGTTTCTATAGTGCACTTTTTCTCGTAAACCAACAGAGCAATAAAACTGGAATTTCACAGTTTACATCTGCGTTTAAGTTAATAAAACGTATGCAACACATTTTTGTTTAAGGTCATAGTTGCTTTGAAATTAATTTTTCACTTTTGTGTTACCCAGGACTGCTCTATTTTTCTTAAATTTTAAAAGAGAACTTTTCTCACAGAAAAGGTAACGTAAAAGTCCTGAAAGTGCTGCACATGATAATTCAGTAAGTAATTCTTAATAACTCTGCTAAATTTCAGAATGTTTGCTTTTATAGTTCCTGAACAAAGGTACATTATAGTTCAAAAAAGTCAGTTTACGGCAGTTCGCATTTGAACTTTTTATTTCAGTTTTTTGACAATATTGCTATGCCTCTAGTGACTAATGCTGTCCAAAATATTTTTCTCTTCTTGGAGTAATCGTTCCCCCGCCTGCTTTGCCTAGCCAACTTTTGCGTTTTTTCTTCTGCTACCTGAGCTTTGTTTCAGTCGTGCTTTATCGACGTTTCTGAATTTCTTCAGTATGAATGCACCTGGATGGAAACCCAGTCTCAGCAGGTACTTAATCCTACCTACATTTCGATTACTGAACACTAGACAGGCATCACATGCAGCTATCTTCATAACAACTGAGGACACAAATACCGTTTTTGGACAATGCATATGTTTAAGGTGATTGTAGCTCTTATTTGTATTCTGTGTTTTCCCATGTACACATTTTTAGCAGTGCCTGAAAGTTGGTTTTATAACATCTAAAACAGCAAGTGACAAACCATGTTTGTGGGTGTATGGCTTTGCACTGGCTTCTGCCTGAAGATATAAGCACCACGATACGTCACAAAGGTAATGTTGAGGATTATCATCTGTGGAAAATTTGTGAAACAATATCGCCCACACGGCTTGCTGCATTTTCACACTTTGTACGTTGTCCCTAATAGCTTTTCCATGATATATCTGTAAAGTGAAAATTTCCTTGCCTGTCAGTCTCTTACCACTTCCCAGTAGCTATCCATCTTCTAGAAACCACTTTGTAAACAAAGGAACAAGCAAAGATAATCTTTCTCACAGCCTTCTAGACTCATCTGCGGTTCGTGTCGATTGTGTTAAGGAAAAATTAACGAACAAAAAATTTCTGGGGTAGAGAAGGTGTGGATCACAGCATAGTAAGAGGGGGTGTGGCAAGCGCAGACTCCCAAACATACTTTTTAAAAACATATTTCGAGGCAGAATTCGATTATGAATCTTTGCGATGTTATTATTAAAGAATCAATCTAATAAAAAATAATTTGATTTTTTCGCAATTTTGCCCTAAATCTTCCTTTACGGTTTGCGCGCCAGAGTATATGTCAAAGTAACCTTACCACGTAGCTCACCCTGTTAGACGAGTGGTCTAACGCACGGCTTTCCGGAGCGGGAAGGAGCGCCTGGTCCGTGGCACGAATCCGCCTGGTGGACTTGTGTCGAGGTTCGGTGAGCCGGCCAGTCTGTGGATGGTTTTTACTCCGTTTTCCATCTGCCTCGGCGAATGCGGGCTGGTTCCCCTTATCCGCCTCAGCTACACTATGTCGGTGATTGCTGCGGAAACAAGTTCTTCACGTACGGGTACACCACAATTACCCTACCATGCAAACATAGGGACTACACTCGTCTGGTGTTAGACGTTCCCTGGAGGGTCCACCGGGGGCCGAACCGCACAATAACCCTGGGTGCGGTGTGGGGCGGCGGATGGGTGAAGTGTACTGCGGTAGTCGTCGTGGGGTTGTGGACCACTGCGGCTGCGGCGGGGACGGAGCCTCTCCATCGTTTCTACATCGTTTAACATACAACATACAACCTTACCAAGTAGAATATTAGTTACCGTCTTGAAAGCGCCCACCACTTGATTTGGAGCTCTGCAGAAATGCTACCAGGTGGTCACGTGACTCTCAGATCCCTATGTATGTTATGGCAGTCAAGTGGTGTGTATGTGCCAGTAGTTTATAGGAATCGGTCCGGTAAGATAAGTCGGCATTGAGAGGTGACAGGATGGCAGAAAGGAGCAAACGATGTTGGACGTGACGATAGCTGCACTGTGAAAGGAGTTGGTCGATTTGTTGGTGCATCAATGTGGACAAGCCAATGTGTCTGTGAGGAATGGTGTACTGCTACTCTGTATTTGTACCTGACTCCCGATGGCTAAGATGTTCTCCAGTGTTGTGCAAAACCCTGCGGGGGTGAGCAAGAGAAAAGTGAAATCTGTTTGAATCTGAGACTGATACAGACTGAGGTACATCCTTGAGACCCAGTGCTAAGTTCACTGTACGCAACAGAATTACTAATAGTTTAATTGATTGGCCCTAGCAGTGATCCTGAAGTTGGTGAACTGACGTAATATTATAGTTTAAAGGAACTAGCTGTGGTAATGAACTCATGATTTAAGTAACACTACGCTTTATTGTCAAACACATATAAATATAAAAGTAAGAAAACACAATAATGCTGACAAGAACGTTACAAAAATATTCCGTACTATACTTACTGCTAACGAACGCTCTGAATAGGAGAAATTACTGAAGGAGCTGGAGTTGCATCACATCTTTCTTCCAATACTGTTAAACATGTACAGTGTGTTGACTACGATGAACACGGTAACAGTTTGTCTGAAACCATGAATCCTACACATCAGAGGATAAAGAGCCAGTGGTAGCTATCTTGCATCTGTATTACCTTAATCTCGGATTCTTTAATACGCCACAACTGGAGGTCATGCTTACCATAGTCTTCACTGAACTGTGAGCAGACTGTAGGGACTGACTTGGTGACTTGAGAATGCAGTGACAATCTAGCCTCCATCTGTTGTCGATGACTTCAGCTGCCTCAGCCTCTGTGCCTTGAAATCATGCTCTCTCATTTGCGCCATGATCACCACCTTCCCATCTGCATCTCCCCAGCGTCTCCTTTTACCGCGTCTCCTTTTTAAACAGCAAGTTCTGCCCAGTGTGAAGTCCTAATGACATTGAAACTGCTCTCCAATCGGAGCTTATTCTGCCATTAGCAAGACTAGCATTACAGGTGTTGCGAAAACATAAAAAAAGCTTGCTACGAGCTCAGTAGCTGACTCGGCTCCAGCGAAAAGTAGGCTATGGCTGGTTTTGAGCTTGTCAGGAAAGCCAGTAGGTGTTTATCTTCCTAAGTGTGTCATTTCACAAGCTCCTAGCATCAATGGGGACTTCCAACGTGTCTGTCAGGAATGGCGTACTGCTACTCTGTATTTGTACCTGGCTCTCGATGGCTAAGATGTTCTCCAGTGTTGTGCAAAACCTTGCGGGTGAAAGAGAAAGGTGAAATCTGTTGTGCGTTGTCAGAGTTCTGCCTTCTGGAACAAAGACCTTTTTATCTCAGTCACCCATCGGCCAGTTTCCATGTCCTGACAAGGGAACCTCCTCATCGCACCCTCCTCAGATTTAGTTATAAGTTGGCACAGTGGATAGGCCTTGAAAAACTGAACACAGATCAATCGAGGAAACAGGAAGAAGTTGTGTGGAACTATGAAAAAAATAAGCAAAATATACAAACTGAGTAGTCCATGCGCAAGATAGGCAACATCAAGGAGAGTGTGAGCTCAGGAGCGCCGTGGTCCCGTGGTTAGCGCGAGCAGCGACGGAACGACAGGTCCTTGGTTCAAGTCTTCCCTCGAGTGAAAAGTTTAATCTTTTATTTTCAGACAATTATTATCTGTCCGTCCGTCCGTCTGATGCGAGGTAACTGCGCCGTAGTATGGGGACGCTACACCTAAACGGAAAAATTTGAAAACGTTAAAAAACATATGTTTTGACAGAGCACAGGGAAAACTGTGCGACTGTGAAACTGTAGCATTCATTTGTTGCAGTTTATGTGACAAACTATTATGTTTTCATCACTTTTTTGGGAGTGATTATCACATCCACAAGAAAACCCAAATCTGGCAAGGTAGAAGAATCATTTTACCCATTCGCCAAGTGTACAAGTTAGGTGGGTCGACAACATATTCCTGTCATGTGACGCACATACTGTCTCCAGTGTCGTATAGAATATATCAGACGTGTTTTCCTGTGGAGGAATCGGTTGACCTACGACCTTGCGATCAAATGTTTTCGGTTCCCATTGTAGAGGCTCGTCTTTTCGTCTACTAATCGCACGGTTTTGCGGTGCGGTGGCAAAACACAGACACTAAACTTGTTACAGTGAACAGAGACATCAGTGAACGAACGGACGGATCATAACTTTGCGAGAACAAAAAAAGTAAACCTTTCACTCGAGGGAAGACTTGAACCAAGAACCTCTCGTTCCACAGCTGCTCATGCTAACCACGGGACCACGTCGCTCCTGCGTCATACTATCCTTGATGTTGCCTATCTTGCGCATGGACTACTCAGTTTGTATATTTTGCTTGTTTTTTTCATAGTTCCACACAACTTCTTCCTGTTTTCTCGATTGATCTGTGTTCAATTTTTCAAGTCCTATCCACTGTGACAACTTATAACTAAATCTGAGGGGGGTGCGATGGGGGGGTTCCCTTGTGAGCAGGACGTGCGTGCCCCACCTCTCATTTTTTTTCCTTGTTTCTGCGAAGGTCGGTGCGCCTCCAGCTCCCCATGAATCGTTCCACTGGCTTCGCCTTGCGGTACCTGTCTCATGTTTCCAGTACTCCTCATTTATAAAGCAAGCCCAGAAACCAACTGAAAGTACCCAGAACTTAGAGTACAAGAAAATCGAGACGAGGAAATGAAATCTCCACACATACCATCGCTGTGATAATATGCATTCCATTGAGCTGATTCAACTTCCCTCCAATCGCATAATTAAAGATGATCAAAGAAGGAAAAAGAGTCTAGTCGAAGGGCTTGTCACATTTCAGTTATTCACGAAAACTCTGCCCTCTTTCACAACGATAATCAATTAAAGTATTAGGATAACCTTGTTAGTTGATAAACAGTTAACTAAATAAATTAATAATATCGAACACACGCCATATTGCGCTTTTCATTTATAATTAACCTGCATTGTTTCAAGCAAATATTTAGTTTCTTTTTTTTTTTTTTTTTTTTTTTTTTTTTTTTTTTTTTTTTTTTGCCAAAAGATACCTCATTTATGAGTCACGTGAATTATCTGATCATAACTGGCTGTTACTGCCTATAGTTTGATCAACTACTTTCTCTTCTCTAGTCTTCAGATGCGATAACCTTGAAGCAACATCTGTACAGAAATGCAGAGGTTTACAAACAAGTAAGCCTGATTGGTAGTAGAACAGGCTCATCTGCACATTTTAAAATACATTTATTGGGTTTAGTCCATCCAAATGGAAGACTTCGCTTCTTAGTACTTCCCTCACATTTCCTTCTCACATCAGAGTCATTAACAGTGGCTTGGTTGGTTGGTTGATTTGGGGGTAGGGACCAAACAGTGAGGTCATCGATCCCATCAGAATAGGAAAGGATGGGCAATGAAGTCGGGCGTGCCCTTTCAAAGGAATCACCCCGGCATTTGCCTGAAGCGATTTAGGGAAGTCACGGGAAACCTAAATGAAGGTGGCCGGGCGCGGGTTTGAACTGTCGTCCTCCCGAATGCAAGTCCAGTGTGCTAACCACTGCGTTTAAAGTGTCCTACTAACAAGTAGCTGCTATGAAATCTTCCCACCACATGGTACGAACTGCTGTTCCCTTACAATCAAACCCCGTTCATTCATAGCTACACCTAGAGCATTTTAATCTTATAATTCAGTTTAAATCTATTTTTTCTGTTTCATTTCACTGACGTACATTTTTAACAAGCAGTATGTATCCTTCACAGGCGGTTAAACTTCGGACAACGGTTCAACGTGTCGCTGCCATGCCACACGTAAGTAGTGAATAATATATTTGGTGGATACTTTGAATAAATCACATAAGGTTGTACAAAATAATATGAACACCTGTGTAGTAACAGTACTTAAGTTAAACCTCTCGTGTTATGAAAGTAATGTAGTTATTACGGTTCTAAAGAAAGTAAGAGCGGGCCGATATGAATGAAAGGTAAAATGTGAAATGGAATAAGAGAGGATTAGTTTGGTTTTAGTAGAAACAGTCTTACTCGAGAAGCTATTTTAGCGCTGCACTCAGCAACATAGGGCACAGCCGTTGTTCACCTATTTATTTGTTGCCTATTTAGCCTGACCATATTAGGGCCTTAACTCCTATTCCAGAATCGAACGAGGAATAACACATAACCTAAAACATTACGAAACATTCTCAATTCTTTGCGTACCTTTGGTTACTTTATGTACATGTGGCAAATAATTATGGAAAAAAAATTTAATTACAACATAAATAACAACAGTCAATAACAACAATAATAACAAAGGATTAGAGAATAAGAATAAATCGATTAGTTTAGCACATTTGAATCCGAGTTTGGTATTATCAGAAACGGAAGGGGTTATGAAATGGGAGAAGATTGAAATGGCAATGGCTGTTAATGGAGAACAGTCTTAACAGTAGAGTACTCTGTAGACAGGGGTGAAGGAAAAGTGGTGGGGGAGGAATGGTTGACAAGAGTAAGCTACAGACAAATATATGAAAAAGACTTCTACTGTAATAGAAGGTACTGATCAGCTGCCTTTTCCAGTTGTAAAGTTTAATATTCTGAGAAAGTTTGTTACAAAGTTGGATTCCTGATAGCTACATCTGCGTCTACATACTAACCCCGTAAGAGCGGAGAGTATTTTGTACCACTACTGGTCATTTACTCCCCCGTTCCGCTCGCAAACAGAGCAAGGGAAAAATGACAGTCTACATGGCTCCATACGAGCCCTAATTTCTCTTATCTTCGAGGTCCTCGGACGAAGTGTATGTCAGTGGCAGTAGAAACGTTGTGCAGACAGCTTCCGATGCTGTTTCTCTAACTTTTCTCAACAGAACAGAGATGGGGGAGGAGAAGGTGAACAGAAAAGGCAGGAAGAGTTGGCAGAGTGTCGGTGTTGAAGAGGTGGACAATGATGGTCAGGAAGATGGGGCAGTTGAGATGCATAGAGATAGAAGGAGACAATGGGTAGAGAAGGGGAGGAGAAGAAGGAGAGAGAGAGGGATGTGGGGAGAGGGGGGTGGCGGGGGGTAGGAGGAAATGGGCTAATAGAAGATTGGAAGAAATACATATCACGCCAACATCCAATAGTCAGCCACTTGAGAACAAATTATTTTAAAAAGATGGCTGTGTTACTTAGTGTTGCAGAGTCGATTTTACTTTGTTGGGATAGAATATTTCTGCTGTTTGTTCAGAAAGTAGTAGAAGAGTTGAAAATAAACGAGAGGGCGTGTACTCTTTGAGAAGACGACAGAGAAAACACAGGGTGTGTTCGTAGGTAGTGGCGAAATGATCAAAATAGCGAAGACCACAAATGTATCGCACACAGCTAATCATCGCCAAGTCCAGCCAGCGTGAACTTCCACACGTTAGCACTTTGATGAATAAGATCTCCATAATCGAGTATGGGAGCCTTAGTGTTTCTACGAGTTTCTTTTTGAGCTCGAGAGGAAATAGTTTGTTATATAGGATGAGATAATCAAACGGGAAATTAAAAAAAAGCATCGCGCAATCTGGAGATTTAGAGACTTTTTCTTTGTTATTAGTGTACATGAGTGTAACTTAATATTTTAGCTTGAAAGTTGTCATTCTTTAAATCTAATATCACTCAAATGACGTCTTCGGTTTCACACATACTGTCAAAGTCTGAGAGTAAATCCGCCCATATTGTTGCGTAGCATCTCCAACAAAATGTTCGTCGTTTCTTGGGGAATTCGCACCTTCAGATCATCTCTGGTCGTTGCGAATGGTTTTCATAGAAAACGTTAGGTTTGAGGTAACCCCAAGGAAAAAAGTGTGGTGCCAGTGCGTCTGGGTAATGGGCAGGCCACAAAATATCGCCATTCCTGCTAACGAAACGGCTAGAAAATGCGGGTCTAACCAAATCCAATGACACGGCAGCAGTATGGCTTGTTGCACTTTCTGCTGGAAGAGTGTTTCTTCATCCGGATCATAAGTATCGACTTCAGGCAGAGAAAAATTTTAGCAACATGTCAGCATAAGGTTTAGGGCTCACATCACCATATTAACAGGTACACCTTCAAAAATTAAGTATTGTGTGGTATGATATTGTACAAATGGTTCAAATGGCTCTAAGCACCATGGGACTTAACAGCTGAGGTCATCAGTGCCCTAAACTTAGAACCACTTAAATCTAACTAACCTAAGGACATCACACACATCCATGCACGCGGCATGATTCGAGCCTTCGACCGTAGCAGACGCGTGGTTCCAGACTGCAGCGCCTAGAACCTCTCGGCCACCGCGGCCGGCTGATATTGTACACCAAATTGTTACTTTTTTTAATGGGAAAAGGGATTCACAGAGACTATGTTGGTTTTCATCAGACCTGTATCGAATGTTACGCTTGTTGAAAAAAACAGTTACAGCGAAAGTCGCCTTCTTGAAGTCTCTTTTCATATTCTATGATCATATTTAACATCTCTTGGCAAAAGCATATGCGGCTGTTATAACCTTGATATCAGAGGGCTTGAACAACTTGTATCTTGAATGGCAGAGACCATTTTTAGAATTCTTCTCACTAACCATTCGTAGAAAGTAACTTCGGCACCATGTCATCAGTTGATTTTCGCAGACTTCTTCATAAAAGTTCACACAAACTGTAAATATATTCTGGGGTCTGCCTTGTTTTTACGCTACCACTTTTTTTTCTTCATATTGCTACCAGTGGCTTCAAAGTTTCTCACCCAAAGGTTGGTAGCATTGTAAGATGGTGAGTCAGTAGAGGTAAGTTATCCCCTAGACGAAAAGTGCGCTGAACTTCAACAAAGCTATCCGGTTCTGGCAATACGCCTCTACAGCAAACGCACTTTGTTTGCGCATTTGACCAACGCTCTATGGCATCTAAAACTTCCATCAGTCTACACGCCCACGGTAACGTCCCCCATTCCTATTATCCTTTCTGCCCCCTCACCTACCTCCACCACAGCAGCCAGCCAACCATCAAATTTTCCCTCTTTGACTGAATCACCCTGTACTTCACAACACGTAAACATACCTCACACAGGAATTACTCTGTCATCGCTCTGAGTGCCCTGTTAGACAGCAGGATGAGTCCACCATATACGTGATTTTGGACGTATTCGTACACTATTATTTGCTTATACACTGAAGAGCCACAGAAACTAGTACTAGAAGTGCCGCGTCACGAAGTGGCATACACTCGACTAATGTATGAAGTAGTGGTGGATGGAACTGACACTGTGAATTCTGCAGGGCTGTCCATAAATCCGTAAGTGTGCGAGGGGGTGAATATCTCTTCTGAACAGCACGTTGCACACGTTGCAAGGCATCCCAGATATGCTCAATAACGTTCATGTCTGGCGAGTCTGGTGGCCAGCGAAAGTTTTTAAACTCAGAAGTGTGTTCCGGGAGCCACTCTGTAGCAATTCTGGACGTGTGGGGTGTCACATTGTCCTGCTGGAATTGCCCAAGTTCGTCGGAATGCACAATAAACATGAATGGATGCAGGTGATCAGACAGGATGCTTATGTACATGTCACCTGTCAGAGTCGTATCTAGACGTATCAGGGGTCCCATATCACTCCAAATGCAGACGCCCCACACATTACTGACCCTCCACCAGGTTGAACAGCCCCCTGTTGACATGCAGGGTCCATGGATTGATGAGGTTGTCTCCATACCCGTACACGTCCATCCGGTCGGTACAATTTGAAACGAGATTCTTCCGACCAGGCAACATGTTTCCAGTCATCAACAGTCCAATGTCGGTGTTGACGGGCCCAGGCGAGGTGTAAAGCTTTGTGTCGTGCAGTGATCAAGGGTACAAACGTAGGTCTTCGGCTCTGAAAGTACATATCGATGATGTTTCTTTGAATGGTTCGCACGCTAACACTTGTTGATGGCCCAGCATTGAAATCTGAAGCAATTGGCGCAACGGTTGTACTTCTGTCACGTTGAACGATTGTCTTCAGTCGTCGTTGGTCCCGTTCTTGCAGGATCTTTTTCCGGCCGCAGTGATGTCGGAGATTTGATATTTTACCGAATTTCTGATATTCACGGATACTACTAGTGAAATAGTCGTACAGGAAAAATCCCCACTTCATCGCTACCTCGGATATGCTGTGTCCCATCGCTCATGCGCCGACTAGAACACCACTGTCAAACTCACTTAAATCTTGATAACCTCCCATCGTAACAGCCGCAACTGATCTAACAACTGCGCCAGACACTTATTGTCTTATATAGGCGTTTCCGACCGCAGCGCCGTCTTCTGCCTGTTTACATATCTCCGTATTTGAATATGCGTGCCTATACCGGTTTCTTTGGTGTTTCAGTGTATGCATGTATGTTGCTGGACAATTGACGTTTAATGCATTTTAGGTCACACAATGGTGAGTACCGAATGTAGCTAACATTTCTAAATTGTTTTTAACCCTAGAAAGAGAGTCTATAGTGCAGTTCTCACTGAGGTGGTACTATATGCCCATAGTTATTGTGATACTTCGAAATTAAGTAAAACACAGTGCATATTTTGAAAAGCTTGTGGTAAAGTTTGTAGTTGCTGGCCAGCTGACGTTTGATGCATTTTAGGTCACACAATGATGTGTACCAAATGTAGCTAACATATCTAAATTGTTTTTAACTCTGAAAATAGAGTCATGTCTCGACTAATCATGTGACACATTTGGAAATTGTCCATGACAAGACTGGCAGTGGCATGCCACATTGCTCCTGTGAGAATGTGAGTGTCGCACAATGGGTATGGATGTGTGTAATGTCCTTAGGTTAGTTAGGTTTAAGTAGTTCTAAGTTCTAGGGGACTGATGATCTAAGATGTTAAATCCCATAGTGCTCAGAGCCATTTTTTTTTGTCGCACAATAACCATCACATCACGTGATCATTATTGCAATGTGTGGTATCGTATATCGTATCGTCTCAGTGAGAACTGTCCTTACCAGTTTCATTCACATACATCAACAGAAAACGCAATAGTTATTGCAAAAACTGCGTGACCAAACACTAGCAAACTGATACTCCAGTATTCCAATTGCAGTGAAATATGTGGTTCGAAATGTTATCCTTAGGTGAGCTTATTTCCAGTACACAAAAACAATTCTTACAGACGAAGAACAGTGTGAGTTACTGATGGCCATTCTGTGTATCTAATATTAGTGGAACTTTTCAGGTGGAAATCGCAACACATGTCCAGAGCATGTGGACATGCAGCTTACTGCCATGTTTCAGAGTTTCAGAAATGTCGAATCACTCCCATGAAATTCATACTGCCGCGCGGAATTAGCCGAGCTGTCTCAGGCGCTGCAGTCATGGACTGTGCGGCTGGATCCGGCGGAGGTTCGAGGCCTCCCTCGGGCATGGGTGTGTGTGTTTGTCCTTAGGATAATTTAGGTTAAGAAGTGTGTAAGCTTAGGGACTGATGACCTTAGCAGTTGAGTCCCATAAGATTTCACACACACACACAAATTCATACTGACAGATCAAGAAGACAGTCGACTGTAGCAATTATTGGACAACAGGTGATGACGAGACAGACTTAGGGCAATAATGTGATAAGAAAGCAGGCATGAATCTGCAGCGCTCTTAACTAAGGAGAAAAAGGCACTACAATTGATGTGACCAGGTAACAAAGAACAACAGTTGTTTTATTAAGTCTTCGAAACAGAATACAGTAATACAGTTTCCCAGGGCTTCAGGCAGTGCTACTTAGCTCAAGCAGAAAGTCAATCACTGATGATGGACTGCAGTGTTCTTACACAGGCGAAGTCTTTGAGGATGGGGTTCGAGGTAGGCGTAAACTGCACGTTGGATTGAAGGTAGCATCCAGCGAGACAGGGACATTCAAGGATGGTGAAGATGAAGTCCTGTGAGGTGATGAGCACAGGGAGATTCGATATTAGGTCCACTGTGACGAGGTCCAGCAAAGTAGTGAGCTGGACTTCACTTGAGATGTCCAGCATGGCAGTGACCTCGAGGGCAACTGAGAAAAGGTCCAGTGATGTGGTGAGTTCGAGGACAGTTGATATGAGGTCCAGTCAGGTAGTAAGCTTGGGCATGGTAAAGAGAAGGTGCAGTGAGGTGAAACCTTGAGCCTAGACTCCGATAGGTGGGCTGCGAAGCATGGCCAGTGTAGGTCCAGAGTGAGAATGTAAGTTGAGCGGGACTCCAATAGACAGGCTCCTAGTCGCGGCCTGAGTAAGCCAGGAGTCATAGCAGTTGGGCGGTGACGTCATTAGCCACTCGGTGAAAGGATATTGGCTCTAAGCTCCAGGGGTCAGTGATTTTTGTAACCTATCTAGTGTCACGATGGCAGCACTCCTGGCGGAGATGCTTACAACTCTAGTGACTAGACTGGGGCCACAAAATTGTGCGGCAGCTGCTCAGAGCTCGGTAGCGAATTGACCAGTTTGTCTGTGCAGTTGTCGGATTGTTTTCCATTCAGTCTCCAGAGGGAGCAGCATTAAGAGTCTGCATCTTCAGCAATATACAGTACACAACTGCGTGGTTGTTACCCGCATTGCAGGCGGTAGCCTGGTAATACAACAATCATTACAGAAGGAGAACTCATCGACAGTATCGTAATGTTGTTTTGACTAGAATTGAGGAATAGATGGATGACAACTGTTGAAATCTGCTGGAAGGCCTCGGGTAGAGTATCACCAGAGACCATTGGGAGCTGATTACTGGAAGCTGGGCTGAGATCTGGCGTTGCTGTTTATCGTTTACCACTGAAACCATACTGCAGGCAACAGAGACTGTATGGTGTAGTGAAGTGGAACACTGAGTAGCATGTTGTGGTGTCCAGCTATGAGCCCAGCTTCTGTTTGTGGATGTCAGATCGACTTTGACATGTCCATAGAAGACTTCGCAAAAGACCACAGCAAGCAGAGATTCATGAGCCTCATACTTTTCCAACTTCTGGAATTGTGGTGTGGGGATCTGTTGGACGTGACAATAGTAACGATATGGTAATTCTTGAAGAGAGACTAAACATTCGCCAGTATATGAGAAGAATAGTAAACTCTGTTGGCATAGCCTTCGTGACCAGGTTATCAAACTGCATATTCCAGCAGGATGAAGGAAGACCACAAAGTGCAGTAGAGACCACAGACACCTATAAGAGTGTATGCATCCTTGACAGGCCTGCCTGGTTCTCTGATTTATCATCAACAGAGAATGCCTGGACCGCAGTGGGAAGATGTATAGGTCGTGCAGGACAGAGTGGCCGATGCTCAGTGACCAGTTTTAGTCCAAAGAGCTGGGCGAGTTCATTCTTTGTTCAGAAGGGAAAGCCGAAAGCATTTACCACCTTTCGGCCTGTCGGCGATGACAGAATCGATGCGCACACACTACCATGTTTCCCAAATGATTTTACAGAAACTGCTCCGTAAAAAATAAATCATTTTTGCTTTACTTATAGCTTTATATGTCAAGTTCATTATGATGTGCTCATCATTCCGTTAACGGTCGTAGTTATTGTGATATTTACATGGAAGTAAGACACTGCTCGAAATTCGAAAACGTTTTGCAATGAAAAATGGAGGTCGCTATGATTTTGCGTCTGGTGCATATTACATAACGTGTTGCTGCATATGAAATTTAGCTAACATATTGAATTTTTCTTTAGGCTTGGTTGGAGGTCGCTATGTACCACCAATCTCGAAAAAATTTATCTGACGTAGCGAACTCATTTCCGATCGCATCGCGCCAGCGATAAAGCCAGAGTGAAATATCCACAACATTCGTCATATTTCATAAACAGTGTGAGATAGCGAAATGAGATTTTGGCAAACAATAGCACACAAAGAGAAGAGTAGTTTGCCACATGGTTGTGATGCAAAATTTCATTATCTACCGTGTTTTTCCACTAACTACAGACTTTTCCGATGAAAGAATGTAATTCTTAAGGGCCGTCGCGATGCCTGGTAAAACAAGGAATGCTGTGAGTTTTGGAACAATGTGAGTGAAGACATTTAACATTTATTTTGTACTAAGTATGTGATTTTTAATAAGATGCTGACGTTGTTTTTTGCCGGCCGCTGGTGGCCGAGCGGTTCTAGGCGCGTCAGTCTTGAACCGTGCGACCGCTACGGTCACAGGTTCTAATCCTGCCTCGGGAATGGATGTGTGTGATGTCCTTAGGTTAGTTAGGTTTAAGTAGTTCTAAGTTCTAGGGGACTGATGACCTGAGATGTTAAGTCCCTTAGTGCTCAGAGCCATTTGAACCATTTTTTGACCTTATTTCCCCTCTGTTTCTCACTTAATAAACCACTGTTTCAGAATTCTCTCGCAGTTGCATCTGCATAACACGTTAGTGAGGTGAGAGAGTGTAAGCTCCACTGAACTTTGGCAAAGAAAGCAAATCCTAACATGGCAATAAGAGAAATGCGTAGGTTTTACTCAAAATTCCCCACTCGTGACTCTTCTCTGAAAGTTAAAAATTGTTAACAAACCAGGAAAAAATAAATCACTGCATTTCTGGCGGATTCTTTTTAGATACTAACCAAACAAAAGGTGACAGATCTATTTGAATAGTCACCACATGTGTGTGGCCGTGGAGGGGCCCCGCTTAATATTTACTGAAAATGCGAGCGTAGGCATCAGTTTAGAATGGCACTTTCCCCTCCAGCGCTCCGCATTTCCCCCACAGCGCTCTGAGCGACCCCCCCATCACTGCCGCTCTCCCCACGCTTCCACAGCCTACTGCACATCTAGCGGCCACGGCATTTTGCGCGCACCTAATGTACTTTCAGGCAGAAATATTAGAACTGACACAGCATGTGATTTAAGCACGAATAATGTTTGACACAGCAAAATCTCACACTGCTTGACTATTTCAATGGTTCTCAACCTGATTATTGCATTGCATCATACAACTGGGATATAAATTGTAATCATTCCACTCATATTTGCAGGTGGTTTCACTCTAGAAAGTTATTTTGCTCCAAGTATTATGTGATTCACATAAGATTATAGAAAATTATTTTACAAAAACCTATCTTCAGGTAAAGCTGTTTCTTCCCCTTATCTGTGGAAATGTTATTGCTTTCGCTTCTTAAAGCTATGCCATGTCAAATGACCTAGTTGTCGATGGGTGTTAAACATTAATCTCCCACTCTTCCTCTTTATAGCTATGCACTAAATGAATCAGTTGTCTACCTGTCTGTCTGTTGTGTATGAACCTTTGCACTGGGAGACTAACCTGGATGGCTGGTTCTGGCAGAGGTTCGAGTCCTCCCTCGGGCATGGGTGTGTGTGTTTGTCCTTAGGATGATTTAGGTTAAGTAGTGTGTAAGATTAGGGACTGATGACCTTAGCAGTTAAGTCCCATGATATTTCACACACATTTGACATTTTTTAACTAACCTGGAGGCAGCTCAATCATGGCATTGATTGGCACGTGTTTGCTGTAATTCTGAAAAACTGTTGCAGAAATCTCATTAAGCATCTGTTTTCTATATTTATTATTCGGAAATACTGTCACAGAAATGTCATTAAACCTGAATTACTACCATGATGAGTTCAGGAACTACTACTTCTACATCTACATCTACCTACCAACTCTGCAAGCCACCCCACGGTGCGTGGCACAGTGTACTCGGTACCACTATTAGTCATTTCCTTTCCTCTTCCAATTGGCCAGCCGCGGTGGCCGAGCGATTCTAGGCGCTTCACTGTGGAACCGCTCGTCGACCGCTACGGTCGCAGGTTCGAATCTTGCCTCGGGTATGGATGTGTGTGATTTTTCTTAGGTTGGTTAGGTTTAAGTAGTTCTAAGTTCTAGGGAATGATGACCTCAGATGTTGATTCCCATAGTGCTCAGAGCCAATTGAACCATTTGAACCTGTTCCACTTGCAAACAGAATGAGGAAAAAAGAGCTATCTATATGCCTTCGTACCAGCCCTACTTTCTCGTATCTTATCTTCGTGGTGCTTACGCAAAATGTATGTTGGTGACAGTAGAATCGTTCTGCAGTCACAGTCAGATGCCGCTTCCCTAAATTTTCTTAGTAGTGTTACTCGAAAATAACATTCACTCCAGGAATTCCCGTTTCAATTCCCAAAGCATCTCCGTAACACTTACGTGTTGTTCGAACCTACCAGTAACAAATCTAGCAGCCCACCTGTGTATTACTTCGATGTTTTCCTTTAATCCAACCTGCTACAGATCCCAAACACTAGAGCGGTATTCAAAACTAGTTCGCACTAGCGTCCTATGTGCGGCCTCCTTTAGAGATGGACCACACTTTCCCATAACTCTCACAATCAACTAAAGTTGGCCATTTGCCTTCCCTGTCACAATCCTCACATGCTCGTCCCATTCCATATCGCTTTGCAGTGTTGCGCCCAGATATTTTAACGAACTGACTGTGTCAAGCAAGTCACTACTAATGCTGTAACAGAACATTATGGGTCTGTTTTTCCTACTCAGCCACATTAACTTACATTTTTATACATTTTGAGCTAGCTGACATTCATCACATCCACTAGAAAATTTGTCTAAGTCATCTTGTATCCTCCTACAGTCACACAACTTTGTCATTTTCCCGCACACTGCAGCATCATCATCAAACAATCTTTGACTGCTGCCTACCCAGTATGGCAGATAATTTACGTATATAGAAAATAATAGAGATCCTATCACACTTCGCTGGGCCACTCCTGTCTATATATTTGTCTCTGACCGTCGAGGACAACACACTGGATTCTGTTAGTTAACAAGTCATCGACCTGCTCACATATCTGGTAACCTATTCCATATGCCCATACCTTAGTTAATAGTCTGCACTGTGACACATTTCAAATTCTACTTAATTGATATCGGATCCTGTCTGCATTACTTCTGTTGTAGATTTCAGTTTAGTTAAGACAAAATAATGTCAAGTCACATACATGGTTTAGAATATAATGTTCGTATTTTATCTCTTCTGTTTTTGATGTTGTAGCTCAGAACACAGATCCTAACATTGCAAGTGAACTAAAATCCTTCTTCAGCATTGACTGCATAATCACTTTACTTCACCTCATCACCACTCATGACACTTTGTATCAGCGTGTGCACTGCGTAAGCGCAGGCTACAAAATTGACATCTTCTCAATCTGATTTACATTTCATTGCGACAGGTGGCACAGCTTCTTCTCGTAAGTACCTGGCTGAAATTGGACTAATCGCCCCTTCTTCACAGGCAAGCGATGACACTAATGGCATTTACAGAATCTGGCTGCTTTCAAAAACTGGAAATCGTTTGCAGATGTACGCCAAACACAGTCGTTTGAAGCTATCGAAGCAGACAGATCAGCAAGAGCGTTCGCACTTTCGTTTGCATGTGTAGGCACACCCAGCCGCTGGATGTCAGCCTGCCCGAATATCGACTGCACTCGGACATGTGTCGTCGTTTGCAGGTGAGGTCCCAACACACGTATTAGACAGAAAGTTGGCTTTCTGTTCAGTAGATTCTCGTGCTAGATGTATATTTTAACCACCAATTAGATGAAATCTTCCAAATATATGTTATTCAAGCCAGACTCTGGCTAGCTACAAATTATATGCCTCCACTGTATATGTGTGCCATGAAAACGGAGACAGGTCAGCAAGACAACTGACTGTTGTCAGGAAATGTTCATTCTTTGAAGGTGATTGTCCATCTGCATGCTGTAGATCACTGAGCAGAGGCAGTGCATAAAGAGCAGTGGCTGTCACAACACACTGCAGCTGATATGGGTCCGTTGCCAAGTAGCTGGACAAAGTGGTTGGATGCGAACCACGGCAATGGATGTCCTCAGACACTGATTATCCTTTACAGGTGTGGTCCGAGCCAAGTCACTACAAGCCCCCAAAGCGAAAGGAGTGCAGCCAGGGTCCAGCCGCTGAGGTATCAAGATCGAGGCCGAGAGAGCGTTCGCGTGGCATTCCACACTCTCTCAGAGGGTCACTACGTTCACAGCCCTCGGCGGACGTAGTGTCAATGGTAAGTGTTTTCCGTCATCCACTACTGGGGTGGACACATTATCTCCAAAGCCCAACAAAACAAGCGAACCACCCAGAACGGGAGAAGGTAAAGAAATGGTACTCTACGAGTTGAGTGGGTATGTCGTGTTGTTTCAGTAATTCTAATATCGAGGCAGATTTACAAAGTACTTGGCAGTATGAGTTCGCGTATCAGTATGACATTACAATCCCTCTGACATGGATATGTGCACAGATTCGGTTGGGAAGGTTGTACAAATCAGTCGTATCCTCCACTGATACAACCTGGCCCACAGTATTGCAGCTGGTACTCGATACCCGGGGTACTGACAATGGGCCAGAGTTGACCTCCGAGCTCATTCCACATGTGTTCTATCGGAGACAGATCTGGAGATTGCGATGCCCCACCCAGTTCCTTTTATGGATCAGTTTTCGCGTACAAATGACCGTGGTTGGCGATCGGACTCGTAATTATAATGGCGGACACTCGCATCCAGTAAGACGTCAGTGCAGTAATTCACTAATCGCTCTAAGCACTAAAAACGTAATCTCTTACCACACAATCTTTAATTTTGAATAATTGGAACCGATATAGTAATTTGACAAGCAAACAAGCAGGACGCGAGCACACAAAATAAGTCTAACCACTTTGAAATAGTGACATACACCATATATGAACAATATGGATCCTACACATGTGTTCGTTACTGCAGCGAAAGACACTTTCATCAGTGCAGAAGGAACCTATTTTAAACTTGAGACACTTTTGTGTAAAATAACACTGAAATCTTCAACTTTTGTAGTCCTGTCTACCTCAGTTGCGGGTAATATTACGGTATACTGATAATTTTTACTTATGGACCGTCTGACAGCAACTGAATAAAACACAATTTTAGTGCCATACGCGCTTCCCCTTTATTTTCTGCAAGGCATCATCAGTGGTCTTGAATATGTACATATGTTTGCTATTTAATTTACATTTTTGGCACTGTACCTATAGGTTATAAACAGTTCTGGTGGTTGTTATTTCCTACTAAGTAGTAATGTTTTGAACTATACTTAGAGGTTGCGTGGACAATTTCTTGCATATTACGCTCCTGTTGTATTTTTGGTATTGTTCTTCTTCTTATGAATGTCAATTTGCGGTGTTTTTTCCACATTCCACAGCACTATGAACTGAACGCTTGTTTCAATGCAATGTTTTGGTTTCTGTTGCCGACTGTCAAATGTTTTTGCGAAAGATCGAATGTTATTGCCAAACTTTCCAGTTTGATTATTGAAGTATCTGTGATCTGTTCGTTTATGCATTTGTGTGTACGTTTGTGTATGTGTGTGTGTGTGTGTGTGTGTGTGTGTGTGTGTGTGTGTGTGTCTTTTGGTGTGGTATATATACATAATTCTTTTGTGCGCTGTGCTTGTGTGTGTGTGTGTGTGTGTGTGTATGTGTGTGTGTGTGTGTGTGTGATACATTTGTTTGTGCTGTGTGTGTGTGTTTTGGTGTGGTATATATTTTTTTTTGTGGACTCTGCTTATGTGTGTGTGTGTGTGTGTGTGTGTGTGTGTGTGTATTTTTTTGGGGCTATGTGTGTGTGTGTGGTGTGTGTATGTGTGTGTGTGTGTGTGTGTGTGTGTGTCTTTGAGAGTGACTCCAGAAGGTGAAGGGGGAAGAGTTTTTTTTGTTTTATCTTTATCATTTCCTTTATTAAGTGTAGTAGGGAGCCTGTGCTGATGTGTGTTTGTTCATTCATCACATGTTTGTTTTCTGCTGTGGCTTTCTGGATGTGGAAGTTTTCTTATGTTTGTATAAGATGTTTGTCATGGTTGCTTAAGTCGAATGAGATCAGTGATGCTGTGTGTGGTACCTATACGTTCTGTATATTTTCTATTAGGTTTCCTGTATTTATCACTGCTCTCTTGTTTTCTACTTTACAGTGTTTTGTAACTAACTTCTGGTGGTGTTTGGCTATGTGGTATTTTGGGGTTTTCTTGAAGTTGATAACAGCTCTCATTGGCATTCCGTCTTTATGTACTTTCAGTTGACTGTGGAGTGTTGGTGCTTGTGGGTTTTTCCGTGTTATGTAGTATTTCTGTTTGTCGGTGAGTACATTCGACATAGAAAATATGTATATCTCCATCCCTATCACAGAAACAATAGAAATCATAGAACAAAATCTCTCATCCCACAGCAACCTCACCACAGACGCAATAAAAGGAATAACAGATATGCTCAGACTGACAACTGAACTCAACTACTTTTAGTTTTAGAAAGAATATTATCTACAAAGTGATGAACTGCCCATGGGATCCCCAATATCAGGAACACTAGCAAACATTTTCATCAGTTATCTAGAAAATCAGATATTTGAAAAGATAACCACTAATGAAAGTTTAAAAATCATATATTGGTACAGATACGTTGATGAAATTATTTGTCTAGTAGATGTTGTTGTTGTTATTGTAGTCTTCAGTCCTGAGACTGGTATGATGCAGCTCTCCATACTACTCTATCCTGTGCAAGCTTCTTCATCTCCCAGTACTTGCTGCAACCTACATCCTTCTAAATCTGTTTAGTATATTCATCTCTTGGTCTCCCTCTCCGATTTTTACCCTCCACGCTGCTCTCCAATGCTAAATTTTTGATCCCTTGATGCCTCAGAACAAGTCCTACGAACCGGTCCCTTCTTCCTGTCAGGTTGTGCCACAAACTCCTCTTCTCCCCAATTCTATTCAATACCTCCTCATTAGTTATGTGATCTACCCATATAATCTTCAGCATTCTTCTGTAGCACCACATTTCGAAAGCTTCTATTCTCTTCTTGTCCAAACTATTTATCGTTCATGTTTCACTTCGATACATGGCTACACTCCTGACACTTAAATCTATACTCGATGTTAACAAATTTCTCTTCTTCAGAAACGCTTTCCTTGCCATTGCCAGTCTACATTTTATATCCTCTCTACTTCGACCATCTTCAGTTATTTTGCTCCCCAAATAGCAAAACTCCTTTACTAGTTTAAGTGTCTCATTTCCTAATCTAATTCCCTCAGCATCACCCGACTTAATTCGACTACATTCCATTATCCTCGTTTTGCTTTTGTCGATGTTCATCTTATATCCTCCTTTCAAGACACTGTCCATTCCGTTCAACTGCTCTTCCAAGTCCTTTGCTGTCTCTGACAGAATTACAATGTCATCGGCGAACCTCAAAGTTTTTATTTCTTCTCCATGGACTTTAATACCTACTCCGACTTTTTCTTTTGTTTCCTTTACTGCTTGCTCAATATACAGATTGAATAACATCGAGGACAGGCTACAACCCTGTCTCACTCCCTTCCCAACCACTACTTCCCTTTCATGCCCCTCGACTCTGATAACTGCCATCTGGTTTGTGTACAAATTGTAAATAGCCTTTCGCTCCCTGTATTTTACCCTGCCGCCTTTAGAATTTGAAAGAGAGTATTCCAGTCAACATTGTCAAAAGCTTTCTCTAAGTCTACAAATGCTAGAAATGTAGATTTGCCTTTCCTTAATCTATTTTCTAATGTAAGTCAGTATTGACTCACGTGTTCCAACAGTTCTGCGGAATCCAAACTGATCTTCGCCGAGGTCGGCTTCTACCAGTTTTTCCATTCGTCTGTAAGTAATTCGCGTTAGTATTTTGCAGCTGTGACTTATTAAACTGATAGTAATTTTCGCATCTGCCAACACCTGCTTTCTTTGGGATTGGAATTATTACATTCTTCTTGAAGTCTAAGGGTATTTCGCCTGTCTCATTCATCTTGCTCACCAGATGGTAGAGTTTTGCCAGGACTGTCTCTCCCAAGGCCGTCAGTAGTTCCAATGGAATGTTGTCTACTCCTGGGGCCTTGTTTGGACTCAGGTCTTTCAGTGCTCTGTCGAACTCTTCACGCAGTATCGTATCTCCCATTTCATCTTCATCTACATCCTCTTCCATCTCCATAATATTGTCCTCAAGAACATCGCCCCTGTATAGACCCTCTATGTACTCCTTCCACCTTTCTGCTTTCCCTTCTTTGCTTAGAACTGGGTTGCCATCTGAACTCTTGATATTCATGCAAGTGGTTCTCTTTTCACCAAAGGTCTCTTTAATTTTCCTGTAGGCAGTATCTATCTTTCCCCTCGTGAGATAAGCCTCTACATCGTTACATTTGTCCTCTAGCCATCCCTGTTTAGCAGTTTTGCACTTCCTGTCGATCTCATTTTTGAGACGTTTGTATTCCCTTTTGCCTGCTTCATTTACTGCGTTTTTATATTTTCTCCTTTCATCAATTAAATTCAATATTTTTTGTGTTACCCAAGGATTTCTACTAGCCCTCGTCTTTTTACGTACTTGATCCCTCTGCTGCCTTCACTACTTCATCCCTCAGAGCTGCACATTCTTCTTCTACTGTATTTCTTTCCCCTATTCCTGTCAATTGTTCCCTTATGCTCTCCCTGAAACTCTGTACAACCTCTGGTTATGACCAGATTCCTAAATCTCTGTCTTACCATTATGAAATCTATCTGATACCTTCTAGTATCGCCAGGATTCTTCCATGTATACAACCTTCTTTTATGATTCTTGAACCAACTGTTAGCTATGATTAAATTATGCTCTGTGTAAAATTCTACCAGACGGCTTCCTCTTTCATTTCTCTCCCCCAATCCATATTCACCTACTACGTTTCCTTCTCTCCCTTTTCCTACTCTCGAATTCCAGTCACCCGTGACTATTAAATTTTCGTCTCCCTTCACTACCTGAATAATTTGTTTTATATCATCATACATTTCATCAATTTCTTCATCATCTGCAGAGCTAGTTGGCATATAAACTTGAACTACTGTAGTAGGCGTGGGCTTCGTGTCTATCTTGGCCACAATAATGCGTTCACTATGCTGTTGGTAGTAGCTTACCCGCACTCCTGTTTTTTTATTCATTATTAAACCTACTCCTGCATTGTCCCTATTTGATTTTGTATTTATAACCCTGTATTCACCTGACCAGAAGTTTTGTTCCTCCTGCCACTGAACTTCACTAATTCCCACTATATCGAACTTCAACCTATCCATTTCCCTTTTTAAATTTTCTAATCTACCTGTCCGATTAAGGGATCTGACATTCCACGCTCTGATCCGTAGAACGCCGTTTTTCTTTCTCCTGATAACGACGTCCTCTTGAGTAGTCCCTGCCCGGAGATCCGAATGGGGGACTATTTTACCTCTGGAATATTTTACCCAAGAGGACGCCATCATCATTTAACCATACACTGAAGCTGCATGCCCTCGGGAAAAATTACGGCTGTAGTTTCCCCTTGCTTTCAGCCGTTCACAGTACCAGCACAGCAAGGCCGTTTTGGTTAGTGTTGCAAGGCCAGATCAGTCAATCATCCAGACTGTTGCCCCTGCAACTACTGAAAAGGCTGCTGCCCCTCTTTAGGAACCACACGTTTGTCTGGCCTCTCAACAGATACCCCTCCATTGTGGTTGCACCTACGGTACGGTCATCTGTGTCGCTGAGGCACGCAAGCCTCCCCACCAATGGCAAGGTCCATGGTTCATGGGGGTAGGCTGGTAGATGAGCCAAGTGAAAAAATAGGTGAACTCCATTCGGAAATAAACAAAGCTCATCAGAAAATAAAATTCACACATCACAAAGAAAAAAAAAATCAAATAAATTTTCTTAACATTACAATAAAAAAATAAAATGGCAAACACACATTTAACATCTTTAGAAAACCAACAGCCACAGACACAACAATACATTCCACATCAAACCACCCTCACAGCCAGAAACTTGCAGCAGTAAGACACATGTTACATAGATTAAACAGAATCCCACTCAACAAGAGAAACTATGAACAAGAAATGTGTACAACCACACAAAGAGCTGGGAACAACGGGTATGACATACATGTGGTACAAGGGCTCAATCAAAAAATAAAAACACAAATACAAAACAAACACAACATTTCCAGAATACAAGAGAACTCACAAGCTGAAAACTTACAAACACACTCAACAAACAAACACAACGACAACACCACACAGAAAAGTACCAGATGGTACACTGTGACCTACACACATAAACTAACACACAGAGTTGCAAACATCCTAAAGAGACAGGGCTTCAAAATAGCATATCAGATGTTGGAAGTCGAAACAAACAATTTCACATTTGCAGAACATTTAAAACACCATAACCATTATCCTACAAACATCTAACAAGAAATAAAAAATAATGAGAATAAGCAACCGTGACAAACATCTTATACAAACACAAGAAAACTTCCACATCCAGAAAGCCATAGCAGAAAACAAACATGTCATAAATGAACAAACACACATCAGCACAGGCTCCCTACTACACTTAATAAAGGAAATGATAAGATACAATAAAAAAAACTCTTGCCCCTTCACCTTCTGGAGGCACTCACACACACACACACACACACACACACACACACACACACACACACACACACACACACACACCACAAAAAAAGTTTCACACCAACACACACACACACACACACATATATATAAGCAGAGCCAACAATATATATATGTATGTGTATATATACACAAACACACACACACATACACAAACGTACACACAAATGCATACACGATCAGATCACAGATACTTCATTAATAACACTCGAAAGTTTGGCAATAACATTCGATCTTTGGCAAAAACATTTGACAGTCGGCAACAGAAACTAAAACATTGCTTTGAAACAAGCGTTCAGTTCATAGTGCTGTGGAATGTAGGAAAAAAGCCGCAAATTGACATTCATAAGAAGAAGAAAAACACCAAAAATGGAACAGGAGCGTAATATGTAAGAAATTGTCCACGCGACCTATAGGTTCAAAAGATTAGTACTTAATAGTGAATAACAATCATCATAACTGTTTATAACCTATAGGTACAGTGACAAAAATGTAAATTAAACAGCAAACATATGTACGTATTCCAGGCAACTGATGATGCCTTGCAGAAAATAAAGGCGAAACGTGTATGGCACTAAAATTGTTTTTTATTCAGTTGCTGTCAGACGGTCCATAAGTAAAAATTATCAATATACCGTAATATAACACTGAAATGTTGAGTGAAAAGATCTGCTAAGCATTGAAGGTGCATAGCTACTGTAGTGGTGTTATATGTAATTTTTGTAACTTATAAACATCTTTCTTTAAAATTATCTGTACACAGAATTGGCCAATGACTGGAAATGAGTTTTTACACTGATGTTTCCTAATAACTTTCAACACGAAGAATTTTTGAACTGATAGTACCTAAATGCAACGTAACAAATCACTTTTCTGCACTTTTGTTGAAACATAAATTTAGTTTGTCACACGTCATGAATCAGTAATACAGTATGTTCTGAACACCACAGTAATAATCTTTTTTGTAGTAATGAAAATGAGCACAATACCTTTCGTTGTCTTCTTATGCAACTGATTTTATTACGCTTCTCAGTGTAATAATATATCTGATACTTTGTACACAATATGATGCTTTGCTTAATATGGCAATATTAATTTTAAGCACTCAATATAGGCCTATGTATAACCAGCTCATGATCTGGAAGTGTTGCTGATTAAATATCACAGTATGTGAAAAGAACACACTAAGCATCTACTGAAATAACAACACTGTGATGAAGTTTGTTGTTTTTAAACACTTAACTTGTATTACTTAACATGTATAAGAGGACGACGAATCATGACTTCTACAATACGTCGGCCACTATCACAAATAGAATACACTGAAGTTCACAATAGAAATAAGTACTTCAATTCTTTTTGTGCTGTTGAGCAACGCATTGCAGTCTCTGGCGAGAGTTTGCTACGGGTGGATTGTTTACCAGCTTTTACACAGTGGCTTCCTAGTCGTAACTGCCGTCGTAAAATCTGGTCAGTACAGAGGGTAATGCTGTAACGTAACGTCTGCCGTCTTCGCAGCAAATACCGACTTCCCACTTGCCCTCGTAATAACATTGCCACTTGCCACTTCTGCTTGGTTAACAAACTGCTGCTTACTTCTGTAGAATTACGTGTAGCAATAATTTCCCATCCATCCGAGGCTGTTTAACAATGACTGTGCTCATTTTATTCACCACACAAGTTCGGAACGTGGGCACTGTACCACACGCTACTTCGCAACCCTTCCGACTCACAAAGAGAACTGTTCTGGAACTTTCTGTCGCAACGTTTCTCCCGCCTTACCTTTCCGTGGAGAACTCCCATTAGATTCTAATTGAAGCCTAAAACCATGACTCGCTACAGCTTTAATTACAAAGGATCACAATACTTTTAAAACTGAGATTTGCTTAACAGTATATAGACATTAATACAAAACCCGTTATTTGCAGTTATACATTTGAAACAACACAGTTACAGATTATTAATTGCATACGTTGCAGGCTGGTGGCAGCATCTTACAGCGGCGAGCTGCCTTACGTTACCCTGCAGCCATTAGATGGCAATTGCGCCCTCAGCGCTCTATCATCTCACTGCTTGCTTTATACAGGATTTTACAACTGCCTTGCTACTGATCGTATATTTTAAGTTACGACAGAGAATAACGAAATAACTTCTAAGAAACGAAACGGAACAATTCCTACAGTGCGTAACGTATACTTCTGTCGTTACAAGATCTGGAGATCGTGCTGGCCACAGGAGTACGACACACACCTTCCACGTCCCTGTCGATGCCTTCTGGAACACCACTGGTTCTCTTCGTACACGTCTTGCAGCGTTCTGCACTGCAAAAGGTGTCCATTCACACCGTTTACAGATGGTCACTTTAATATGGCTGGACAGTGTACACCCTACTGGGCCTGGTAACAACAACAAACATGACCCATACATACAATACTGGCCATTAAAATTGCTACACCACGAGGATGGCGTGCTACAGACGCGAAATTTAACCGACGGGAATAAGATGCTGTGATATGCAAATGATTAGCTTTTCAGAGCATTCACACAAGGTTGGCGCCGGTGGCGACACCTACAACGTGATGACATGAGGAAAGTTTCCAGCCTATTTCTCATACACAAACAGCAGTTGACCGGCGTTGCCTGGCGAAAAGTTGTTGTGATGCCTCGTGTAAGGAGGAGAAATGCGTTCCATCGCGTTTCCGACTTTGATTAAGGTCGTATTGTAGCCTATCGCTATTGCGGTTTATCGTATCGCGATATTGCTGCTCGCGTTAGTCGAGATCCAATGACTGTTAGCAGAATATGGAATCTGTGGGTTCAGGAGGGTAATACGGAACGCCGTGCTGGATCCCAGCGGCCTCATATCACTAGCAGTCGAGATTACAGGCATCTCATCCGCATGGCTGTAACGGATCGTGCAGCCACGTCTCGATCCCTGAGTCAACAGATGGGGACGTTTGCAAGACAACAACCATCTGCGCGAACAGTTCGACGACGTTTGCAGCTGCATGGACTACCAGCTCGGAGACCATGGCTGCGGTTACCCTTGACGCTGCATCACAGGCAGGAGCGCCTGCGATGGTGTACTCAGCGACGAACCTGGATGCACGAATAGCAAAACGTCATTTTTTCGGATGAATCCAGGTTGTGTTTAGAGCATCGTGATGGTCGCACCCGTGTTTGGCGACATCGCGGTGAACACACATTGGAAGCGTGTATTCGTGATCGCCATACTGGCGTATCACCCACCGTGATGGTATGGACTGCCATTGGTTACACGTCTCGGTTACCTCTTGTTCGCATTGACGGCACTTTGAACAGTGGACGTTACATTTCAGATGTGTTACGACCCGTGGCTCTACCCTTCATTCGATACCTGCGAAACCCTACATTTCAGCAGGATAATGCACGACCGCATGTTGCAGGTCCCGTACGGGCCTTTCTGGATACAGGAAATGTTCGACTGCTGCCCTGGCCAGCACCTCCTTCAGATCTCTCACCAACTGAAAACGTCTGGTCAATGGTGGCCGAGCAACTGGCTCGTCACAATACGCCAGGCACTACTCTTGATGAACTGTGGTATAGTGTTGAAGCTGCACGGGCAGCTGCACCTGTACACGCCATCCATGCTCTGTTTCACTCAATGCCCACGCGTATCAAGCCAGTTATTACGGCCAGAGGTGGTTGTTCTGGGTACTGATTTCTCAGGATCTATGCACCCAAATTGCGTGAAAATGTAATCGCATGTCAATTCTAGTATAATATATTTGTCCAATTAATACCCACTTATCATCTGCATTTCTTCTTGGTGTAGCAGTTTTAATGGCCAGTAGTGTAGATACATGTGCCATGAGTGAATGAGCATTGTGAAGTTGAAAAACGGCACCACAATACTGTAACATGAGAGGTAACACATGAAGATGCAGGATTCCTGTGCCATTATTGTTCTACCGTCAAAATTCCCTCAGCCGCTATGAGCCATGAGGTGAAGTGATACCGATGGCTTCCCACATTATGCCGCCAGGATTAACATGTTGTGCATCTCCAAAACATTGGTAGAGTGGAACCTCTCCCCACATCCACACCATATTCACCAATGGTGGTCGTCTGGGCTAGTGCAGAACAGCAGTTCATCTTTAAATACAATGCAACGTTATTCATCAGCAGTCTGTAGTTGCCAGACATGGCAACACTCCAAACACTGCCAGTTATTTTGTGGTGTTAATGGCAGCGTGTGCATAGGATGGCAACCCTAGCTGCTGTGTTTGGTGCACAATACAGTGGTGCTCCCTTGTGCAGGTTAGACGTTGTCGACTGGAAGCTTGACGACGACGTGTATGCCTGCCAACACGTTCCCAAGCAGTCCAACACTGGGCCACTATCACATCTGACTGCCGGACAAATATGGATGCTGCATGATTCTATCAGTTGGCCAAATAAAGGCCCCCAATGAGGCACATTTCACACTCTGTTAGGTGCTGATAACGCTGTCTGCACACAAGTAAGCACCAGCCCCATGAACTTCACAGTGATCACTCACTAGCTGACGTCCCTTACACATGGTCCAATCACATTAATGTGACCACCGGTCACACTATGTTCGATATCAGTGCGTAATAACCTTTCACAGAAGCAGGTGTCACCGCTAATAGTGGATGGTATATAAAATGTGTCAGAGGTACACAGAAAACAGTGCAGTCGTAGTGTGGCATTGGAGCAATTTATCTGACATCCAAAAGGACATGATCGTTGGCTTTTGGACCAACAGTGGAAGCACTTCCGAAACGGATGCGTTTGTAAACTGTTCACAGGCCACTGTAGTTGAAGTATAATGTGCATGTCAAAATGGCGCTGTCCAAAACCGGTGCAGAGGTCACTGTGGTGTACCACAGGCCATGGATGACAGCTGTGAATGACAGCTGTGGAGATGCATATGAGCGAATAGACATGCAGATGTTCAGTAACTGACTGCCCAGATGAACCAAGGGGCTGTCAACCGTGTCCTCTCAACGTCCATTCAGCAAACGTTGCTGAGTATGGTTCTCTGCAATAGGTGCTTGATTCATGCATCCAAGCTGACTGCTGTTCATTGGTGATGAAGGCTGGAATTTGCACGCCAATACCGTAGCTGGACATCCACTGAGTGGCGATAGGTGGTCTTTTCAGATGAATCACGTTTTATGCTCCATTGGAGGGATGGCTGTTGGTGTGTATGACGAGGGATATCTGGAAGCAAACACTGCAACAATCACTGGAAGCGTCTAGCCTGGAGGAGGGAGCGTTATAGTCTGGCGGTGATCACGTCATTGTGGAAGGCACAATGGATCAACACAACAATGTGCGTATCCTTGGGGACTTTGTCGACCACTACATTCAGGTTGTTTTCCCTTGGCCCGTAGGCATCTACCAGCAGGACAATGCAACGTGCTCAAAGTGTGTGTGCGTGTTTCGAAGAGCACCTGGATGAGTTAACTGTAATCCCCCGACCACCAGACTCGGCGGATTTGAACGAGGGATCGTCAACCGAGAAACTTAGTGCAGCTGGCCAGGGCACTGGAGTCGCCTTGGTTGGACACCCCTGTCAGTACCTTCCCGAACCTCATTGGCTCTCTTGCTACACTTCTTACAGCGTTCTGCGCTGCAAAAGGTCGTTATTCAGGCTTTTGACAGGTGGTCACATTAGTGTTACTGGACAGAGTATACCCTGTTAGGCCTGGTAACAACACCAAGAACACTAAAGCACTTTGGTCGCCATATCTACAAGGTGGTACATTTCGTCGCCAAGCAGTGTATGTACAGCTTCACGCTGGACTTACCTGTGTGAGGGGCCTCGGACGAAGAACGTGCGTTGCCACATTAAATTCGTGAGAAATATATAGGCTCAGCACCTGGCCTGATGGTATGTGGCGCCGTTGGGTTCACAGCACCAGCACCTCTGCTTCACATAGCCGAAAACTTGTTCAACTAGCGCTACGTTTGGGGTTCATTAAGGCCAGTGGCTGTTCCAGTCTTCATAGTCTCCGAGAAGAAATATTTCAATAAGATATCGCAAAACAGCATGTTTCCCATGCTGTCCTAATCTATCTTGTTACAGAGGCTGTACGGCGGCCGTGGTGGTCAAGCGGTTCTAGGCGCTACAGTCTGGAACCGCGCGACCGCTACGGTCGCAGGCTCCAATCCTGCCTCGGGCATGGATGTGTGTGATGTCCTTAGGTTAGTTAGGTTTAAGTAGTTCTAAGTTCTAGTGGAATGATGACCTTAGAAGTTAAGTCCCATAGTGCTCAGAGCCATTTGAACCATTTTTACAGAGGCTGTTCGACTTTTCTCCAGATCTCTCACCTGCTGAAAACATCTGGCCATGGATTCCTGAGGGACTGGTACACCAAAATTTGGTAGCCTTTACGATTACTTAACTGTGACCCAGAGCTGAAGCAGCATGGAATGACGTAGCCACACGTGTCTTCCAAGTTCACCTCGAATCGATACTGCCGGCCGCGGTGGTCTCGCGGTTCTAGGCGCTCAGTCCGGAACCGCGCGACTGCTACAGTCGCAGGTTCGAATCCTGCCTCGGGCATGGATGTGTGTGATGTCCTTAGGTTAGTTAGGTTTAAGTAGTTCTAAGTTCTAGGGGGCTGATGACCACAGATGTTAAGTCCCATAGTGCTCAGAGCCATTTTGAATCGATGCTCAGCGAAGCTTAGAGCCGATGCGCTGCCAGAGATGGCAGCTCTGTGGACGAAATACTACACCCCATATGTCCCTACATCATTTACATATTTAATCACGTCTTTATTCTTTTTATTATATGTATGCACAATAATTTTGTTATTGCTGATATCTGCTTTATTAGTATAATGACATGGTCCAAGACACAATTCTCATCCGCTATTGGAGACACTCAGAAAGCAGCTAAAGCCTCAGACAAGCTCAGAAAGCCGAACTCTCTATATGTGTCCACGCAATGGTCGATTCGTGACGTCATCAGACCACTGCTCAAGATTGCGGATGTCCGTAAACAGCTCAACTTGCAAAGCTTGCTTGAGACTGTAACTGCTTTCTGAGTCGTTGAAGCCTCTGATGATGTCTCCAGCACTGGAAGACGAAACGTTAGGCAGAAAATTATGCTTGGACGGCGGCTTAATGTCCATTAAAGAAATATCAGCAACGACGCAAGTACTGGATGTGTAAACCACCATTCTAAAATTTTGTTATTTGATGTGGTTCACAAGTTTCTATTGTAAACCTCAACTGTAAACAGTGAAAAGGGACAAGCTGCAATTTCGAGAAAGCGCGGAGTAAACTTTCAATAAAATCTCATACATAAGACATTTCAAGTATATCTAATGCACTTCTTTACTCAGTCATTGTTTTCAAATACATCTACAGTAACGACATATTCTTAAGATAGTAAATTATGCTGAAAATCTTGTTCTTACACAATCGTCAGTCGGCACTTAGCGTCGTTTTGAAGTTATGAGTTGTTTCACTTTTTGATACTAAAATTTAAATATATTTATATTAAGATACGAGAAAAAGGAAACGTTAATACCGAAAATCTCGAAACGTCCTCGACAGATTTACTATAAATTTTTACACGACACTCTTTAAACGTTCAGATGGATATAGGCTACATGTTTTCATAATATGTATAATATATACACAAATATGTAATATATAAAGGGAAAGCATAGCTATCACAAATCTCGAAAAGTTCTTGAAAGATCTGCTTCCAGTTTTTACGTGAACCATGGACCTTGCCGATGGTGGGGAGGCTTGCGTACCTCAGCGATACAGATAGCCGTACCGTAGGTGCAACCACAACGGAGGGGCATGTGTTGAGAGGCCAGACAAACGTATGGTCCCTGAAGAGGGGCAGCAGCCTTTTCAGTAGTTGCAGGGTAAACAGTCTGGATGATTGACTGATCTGGCCTTGTAACACCAACCAAAACAGCCTTGCTGTGCTGGTACTGCGAACGGCTGAAAGCAAGGGGAAACTACAGCCGTAATTTTTCCCGAAGGCATGCAGCTTTAGTGTATGGTTAAATGATGATGGCGTCCTCTTGGGTAAAATATTCCGGAGGTTAAATAGCCCCCCATTCAGATCTCCGGGCGAGGACTACTCAAGAGGACGTCGTTTTCAGGAGAAAGGAACCTGGCGTTCTATGGATCGGAGCATGGAATGTCAGATCCCTTAATCGGGCAGGTAGATTACAAAATTTAAAAAGGAAATGGATAGGCTAAAATTGCATATAGTGGGAATTAGTGAAGTTCGGCGGCAGCAAGAACAAGACTTTTGGTCAGGTGAATACGGGGTTATAAATACAAAATAAAATATGGTTAATGCAGGAGTAGGTTTAATAATGAATAAAAAAAATTGGAGCGCGGGTAAACAACTACAAACAGCATAGTGAACAGAATGAGATTTTCACTCTGCAGCGGAGTGTGCGCTGATATGAAACTTCCTGGCAGATTAAAACTGTGTGCCCGACCGAGACTCGAACTCGGGACCTTTGCCTTTCGCAGGCAAGTGCAAGTGCATAGTGAACGCGTATTTTGGCCAAAATGGCCACGAAGCCCACGCCTACTACAGTAGTACAAGTGTATGCTCTGCAGATGACGAAGAAATTGATGAAATGTATGAGGAGATAAAAGAAATTATTCAGGTAGTGAAGGGAGGCGAAAATTTATTAGTCATGGGTGACTGGAATTCGATAGTAGGAAAAGGAAGAGAAAGAAACGTAGTAGGTGAATATGGATTGAGGGTAAGAAATGAAAGAGGAAGCCGCCTGGTAGAATTCTGCACAGAGCATATGTTAATCATAGCTAACACTTGTTTCAAGAATCATGAAAGTAGGTTGTATACATGGAAGAAGCCTGGAGATACTAGAAGGTATCAGATAGATTATATAATGGTAAGACAGAGATTTAGGAACCAGGTTTTAAATAGTAAGACATTTCCAGGGGCAGGTGAGGACTCTGACCACAATTGGTTATAAACTGTAGATTAAAACTGACGAAACTGCAAAAAGGGGGAAATTAAAGGAGATGGGACCTCAATAAACTGACTAAACCAGAGGTTGTAGAGAGTTTCAGGGAGGGCATAAGGGAACAATTGACAGGAATGGGGGAAAGAGATACAGTAGAAGAAGAATGGGTAGCTTTGGGGGATGAAGTAGTGAAGGCAGCAGAGGATCAAGTAGGTAAAAAGACGAGGGCTGATAAAAATCCTTGGGTAACAGGTGAGATACTGAATTTAATTGATGGAAGGAGAAAATACAAAAATGCAGTAAATGAAGCAGGCAAAAAGGAATACAAACGTCTCAAAAATGAGATCGACAGGAAGTTCAAAATGGCTAAGCAGGCATGGCTAGAGGACAAAAAAACTGGTAGAAGCTGACCTCGGGGAAGATCAGTTTGGATTCCGTAGAAATACTGGAACACGTGAGGCAATTCTGACCCTACGACTTATCTTAGAAGATAGATTAAGGAAAGGCAAACATACGTTTCTACCATTTGTAGACTTAGAGGACCTTTGGAGAAAAGAGAACCACTTGTATGAATATCAAGAGCTCAGATGGAAACCCAGTTCTAACCAAAGAAGAGAAAGCAGAAAGGTGTAAGGAGTATATAGAGGGTCTATACAAGGGCGATGTACTTGAGGACAATATTAAGGAAATGGAAGAGCATGTAAATGAAGATGCAATGGGAGATATAGTACTGAGTGAAGAGCTTGACAGAGCACTGAAAGACCTAAGTCAAAACAAGGACCCGGGAGTAGACAACATTTCGTTAGAACTACTGACAGCCTTGGGAGAGCCAGTGCTGACAAAACTCTACCATCTGGTGAGCAAGATGTATGAGACAGGCGAAATACCCTCAGACTTCAAGAAGAATATAATAATTCCAACCCCAAGGAAAGCAGGTGTTGACAGATGTGAAAATTACCGAACTATCAGTTTAATAAGTCACAGCTGCAAAATACTAACGCGAATTCTTTACAGACGAATGGAAAAACTGGTAGAAGCTGACCTCGGGGAAGGTCAGTCTGGATTCCGTAGAAATACTGGAACACGTGAGGCAATACTGACCCTACGACTTATCTTAGATGATAGATTAAGGAAAGGCAAACCTACGTTTCTAGCATTTGCAGACTCAGGGAAAGCTTTTGAAAGTGTTGACTGGAATACTCTCTTTCAAATTCTGAAGGTGGCAAGGGTAAAATACAGGAAGCGAAAGGCTATTTACAATTTGTACAGAAACCAGATGGCAGTTATAAGAGTGTTGGGAAGGGAGTGAGACAAGGTTGTACCCTCTCCCCTGTTATTCAAGCTATATATTGAGCAAGCAGTAAAGGAAACAAAAGAAAAATTCTGAGTAGGCACAAAAATCCATGGAGAAGAAATAAAAACTTTGAGGTTGTAATTGTGTCAGAGACAGCAAAAGACTTGGAAGAGCATTTGAACGGAATGGACAGTGTCTTGAAAGGAGGATGAACATCAACAAAAGCAAAACGAGGATAATGGAATGTAGTCAATTTAAGTCGGGTGATGCTGAGGGAATTAGATAAGGAAATGAGACACTTAAAGTAGTAAAGGAGTTTTGCTATTTGGGGAGGTAAATGACTGATGATGGTCGAAGTAGAGAGGATATAAAATGTAGACTGGCAACGGCAAGGAAAGCGTTTCTAAATAAGAAAAATTGGTTAACATTGAGTATGTATTTAAGTGTCAGAAAGTCGTTTCTGAAAGTATTTGTATGGAAGTGAAACGTGGACGATAAATAGTTTGAACAAGAAGAGAATAGAAGCTTTCCAAATGTGGTGCTACAGAAGAATGCTGAAGATTAGATGAGTAGATCACGTAACTAATGAGGAGGTATTGAATAGAATTGGAGAGAAGAGAAATCTGTGACACAACTTGACTAGAAGAAGGGATTGGTTGGTAGGACATGTTTTGAGGCATCAAGGGATCACCAATTTAGTATTGGAGGGCAAGGTGGAGGGTAAAAATCGTAGAGGGAGACCAAGAGACGAATACACTAAGCAGATTCAGAAGGATGTAGGTTGCAGTAGGTACTGGGAGATGGAGAAGCTTGCACAGGATAGAGTAGTATGGTAAGCTGCATCAAACCAGTCTCAGGACTGAAGACCACAACAACAACAAGAGCTCTAACATTCGGAAGGGCATAGGCTATATGTTTTTGTAATATATTACACATATAAATATATATATGTGATATATAAAAGAGAAACGTTTTTACCAAAAATCTAAAAAAAAACCTGACGGATTTTTCTTCTAATTTTTTACGCTATCTCTACTGAATATTCAGACGGAAACGGACATTGGGAGGGGGAAGATGGAGGTGGATAGACAGAGGGAGGTTGGTTGGTTGGTTTTGGGGAAGGAGACCAGACAGCGTGGTCATCGGTCTCATCAGATTAGGGAAGGATGGGGAAGGAAGTCGGCCGTGCCCTTTCAGAGGGGACAGAGGGAGGGGAAGATGTTATGGAGAAGAAGAGGGGGATAGGAGGAGATGTAGGAAGAGAGAAGGGGGGATGAGAACATGGACAGAGAAACGTGGCCCAGAAACTTAGGATGTATAAACAAGTCTCATACATATCTAGCAATTGTGAATCATTGCAGGGTTTGCTAGTTTAAATAAGAAAATTATCAAATATTTGCTAATTAACACATATATAATTGTCATTTTACGAAAATGTGCATTTTCTTATTTCTAATTACATTTTGCACACAGAAATGGACAGTTTTCATAGCAAATATATTTTTTAAATACCTGTCATTAATAAAAGTTTTTTAACAACGAATTAAATTTTTTCATACTTGTGTATTTCATTCGTCACTGAAATGATCATAGAAATCTATCTTTGTTTAAAAAACTACCTCTGCCAGGAATCGAACCCAGGGCATCTACTCGGGAGGCGGGCGTTCTATCACAGAGACAAGCTGCCTGCTCGAAAATGAACCTTACTTTATGGTATTGAAAGTTCGGAATTCATTTCCTCGAGAATTTTTTTTAGAGTTGCACGCTGTGTGCTATTCATATTTGAGTTCTGAACTTCATTTACCACAAATATAAAAAAAAATACAAAACTCTGATGGCTGTGAGATGTCCTCTTGACTCGTTATCCACATCACCCTCAAATTCGTGCAAATCGTCCCCGAAAAGCGTTTTCCTATCGCGAACACCGTACGCATTACTCCTACTGGCAGTCATATTTTCGACGCTTACCACTGTTTACAGCCACAGATCGTGACAAAATTAGAGATATGGTTCCTATTTCTCGGTTTATCTTGGAAGTATCAGCTAATTATAATAAAGGCACATGACGAACCATGTTTTACAAACGACAATATTCTGAATGAAATTTCCACTCTGCAGCAGAGTGTGCGCTGATATGAAACTTCCTGGCAGATGAAAACTGTGTGGCGGATCGAGACTCGAACTCGGGGCCTTTGCCTTTCGCAGGCAATTGCTCTACTCCGAATTCGAGTCTCAGTTCGCCACACAGTTCTGATCTGCCAGGAAGTTTTATATCAGTGCACACTCCACTTCAGAGTGAAAATCTCATTCTGGAAACATCCCCCAGGCTGTGGCAAAACCATGTCTCCGTAATATCCCTTCTTCCAGGAGTGCTAGTTTTGCAAGTTTCGCAGGAGAGCTTCCATGTTGTTTGGAAAGTAGGAGACGATGTACTGGTGGAAGTAAAGCTGTGAGGAGGGGCTGTGAGCAGTTCTTGGTTAGCTCAGTTGGTGGAGCACTTCCCCGCGAAAGGTGAAGGTCCCGAATTCGAGTCTCGGTCCGCCACGTGGTTTTAATCTGCCAGGAAGTTTGACAATATTCTGTTTATCATCGGCCGTCCCTCACCACTATTTACAATCGAAGTCCTCAGGTAATGTCAATGCTAACAGTGCGCCTGGGACTGTATCTGGTCTCTAGGAAAAGCTCTGATGTTAGCACTGTACTGCATCACAGAAAATACTACAAAATATTGAAGCAAGTAACGCAGAAATCTAAGAAGCTTTGTTATGAGAGGAAGATAATTACATCAGTCATCCAAATACAAACCGTATGGAGTATAGTGAAGACAGAGACAGGAAGAGGAACAGGTGGCCCTAAAAATACGTGAGATATTAGTAACAAGTGCATGTAATGTTTCAAACCTCTTAAACAAGTACTTTGTTTCTGTTACTGACAACTTGTGTTTATCAGGTTTGGTAAACAGTGCAAAATGGAGTATCTGAGACCAGTCTATACAAATAACTTCAGTTAAATGGAAATGACCCTCGCTTCTGCCAAAGAAGTAGCATCCCTCATAAAATCCTTAAAAATCAATGTATTCTAGTGATTACGATAAAATATTAACGAAGGTGTTAATGTGACATGAATTCTTTCTGAAGTTATTTGTGTAAATAGTGTCTTATAAGTGAAACATTTCCAGTCTGTCTAAAACAAGCTGAAGTTTAGCCTTTTTACAATAAAGGGGTGAAAGATGTACCGTAAAACTATCGACCAGTTTCACGTCTGCCGGATTTTCTCAAAAATATTTGGAACGGTTGTGTTCAGGCATATTCTTAAGCACGTGACAGCAAATAATACATTGTCCAAGTCACAGCTTTGGTTGCTTAAGGGTTCTGATATAGGGAAATCTATTTACACATACAGTGATAATGCTCGTAATTCGTTAGGTGCTAAATTATAGGCTACTGGCATTTCCTGTGACCTGTCAAAAGCCTTTGATTGTACGAATCACAGCATTCTCTTAAGTAAATTAGAATATTATGGTGTCACTGGCAGTGTTACATGTTTCGAGTCTTACCTAACTAACAGGAAACAAAGGGTGCTGTTGCGAAATACCTATAGAGTAAGCAATCAATCTTTATGTGATTAGGAATTAATTACGTGTAATGTTCGTCAGTGTTTCATCCTGGGTCTCTTGCTTCTTCTTGTGTACATTAATGACCTCTAGTCTATTATATGGCCACATGCTACATTTGTTTTGTTTGCAGATGATGCAAATATGCAATAAATAGCCAGCCTAGTAGATATTTAGAAATAATAAAATTTTCACTGTCATTAATAAACGATTGAAAGGTAATTCACTGTCATTAAACTTTGAAAAGTTCAGAACCTGTAAGGGATTTCCTGTCAGCATTTCTATAACATGATAGAAGAGGCTGACGCTGTTAAATTTCTGGTCTAAACAAATCTGTATTTTCAGTGCAAATGATATCAGATGTTGTAGGCATTAACATAAAAAAACTTGCATTCTTTGCTTACTTTCGGTCTATTATGTCATATGGGATCATATTTTGGGATAACTCGTCAAACCGAGAAAGAGTTTTACAGTACAAAAGGGTGTAATAAAACTCATTTGTGGTGTAATTTCAAGAATATCTTGTAGAAACCTGTTCAAGAAACCAGGTATTCTAACCAGTACTTCTCAGTATGCTTATTCCTTAATGAAATTTTTTGCAAATAATATGTCTCTATTTCCAAAAAATAGCTCCATACGTAGTATCAACGCTAGGATATAAAAACACACATTTTCAATAAATTGCCAGCAACCACTAAAAACTTGCTTTCAGGTACAGTACAGCTTAAACAGAGTCCGAAAGACATTTTGGTAGAAAACTCCTTCTATTCTATATGTTAATGTCTTAACAGAGACTGTTAGACCAGTTTAAGTAAAAATGTCTTTTATATTTCAGTTTTGATAACACTTGGTCACAACAGTCAAGAGAGGTATTTTATTTATGTTCAATTTATTTAAAATAGCATACCTAAGGTTTCATGCTGCCAGTATATTAATTCTGTAAATATTAGCAGTTCCGGTATATTGTAATGTATTCACATATCTTGTCAATCTCCTGAAAAATTATCGGGGAAGTGAGTATTATATTCCAGTGCTGTATGTTATTTTATGTTCCACTTTCTGACATGCTCCACACCCACGAGAATCATCTCATTTTTGGGATTATGAGTGAAACCTGAATCTAATTTAATGTGATGTAGTCTTGGACTAACACAGCGCCGCTTTTCCGCAGACAGAGTCCAGATTAATGGGTCGGACGAACAGCTGGCGATCCAAGCAGGTGCTGATGAAGATGTCGGACGAGGCGCGGGCGAAACGCTCCAAGAGTTGGGGCAGCACCCGCACCAGCTTCCCCTACAGGCGCCTCACGGGCGTACGTAACACCAACTTTTCAAAGTGACTCGCCTTCGTTACTCCGTAGCGTTATCAGTTAGTCACAAGGGCAATTGAAACTTTAAATGACATGTTTCCATAATTGCAGTGAGTTTCCACAATAAGTCTTCCTTGACTCAGCTGTTCTCCTTAAAAATGATTTACACCCATGGTACATAAGATCGTAATGACCCAGTGGTGAAAACTCTAGGAGGGTGTATGAAGGAGTGGGGGTGGGGGGGGGGGGGGGGGGGTTCGGGCGTCGTGGAATACACCCACTATGTAAAAGATGCATCTAATCCACAATATTGTAATGAGATTTTGTACCACACTTTACATGAGGTAATACATTTACTGTTAAGTTCTTTGGATTATATATGTTAAACATTTTCTATAGAATTTAAAAATTTTATTTTAAAAACACACACTTACATATAAAATCAGAAACTATTCAAGAGATTTTCTCTGTTTAATCTCTTTGTAGATAGCACACTTCTCTCACGAAGTTTTTTGAATACATTGAATAGGAGAATTTGAACAACTTTTTCATTATAAATTTGGAAGTAGAATGTAAAATTCCAAGCACTTTGCCCCATATCTCAGTTTACACTCAAAATCTCGATATTTACTCTGAGACAACATTTATTTGTTTTCTAAAATTAAATGTACAAAATTTCGTAATTCTGGCTTTAGTACATTCAGAGAAGAAGCTCATAAACTTTAAAAAAGATAATTTCTAGGAAATACAATTTAAATTTCAACTTATCGTTTTATCCTATTTACCTATTCAGAAATCCACAAATTTCTACTTGAGGTACCCCTTTCCTTTAAGGCTTCTCTTCTGGATTCTTGTTTTGTACTTTCCTCCCTTTACTAAGTCTTCAACTGACTTTCCAGCTACAGAGACGCTCTGTAAATCTGTTTTTCGCATTGCTGGTTTGTTGCTGTTTCCCAGGTCTTGTGTTCACTAACTTCTGCAAACGCAATTTATCCAGTTTTCTGTACACTCATTGGGACTGTGGCATTATTTAACGAAGAAAGAATCGAACAGTTGTGTATATCTCTTCCAGTAGCACAAGGGGAAACAAGACTATCTTCTTTATAAAAAAAATTAAAGCTTGTTTGTTTTTGCCTCTATGATATGGAACGGAGTCACAGATGATCTATAAAACCAAAGAGTATATATCGCAGCCTTCTAGAGGTATCCCGTGCAGGTTCGTTTGAAAGTTATCGACGGAATCGTTGCTTTAAAAAGTGAGTATTCCAGGAAGGTCGCGTCACATTTTATTACTTCTCAGGCGCTTCGCATGCGATTTCATCGTTGAAACTTTGGGAACTTATTGTCCATGCGGTCTACTAATAAATAAAAAATAAATTGTAAATTGACAATTTTGGTCAATTTCATTTCCTTAAGGAAGTATTATTATGTGAAATTTAATATAAGTTAATTCTTGTTTCACCCAGTTAAAGCATTATGATGTAATTAATATTGCTACTGACCAAATTCAACAAAGAAACGTAGATATCTTTGTTTTAAACACAAGGAATATTTCGTAAAAATGTAACGAAGTATCAGTGTATGTTTCTCTTTAGATCATGGTTCAAAATACAATAAAATAATAATGGTTAATTTATTTTCAACAAAGAACATGACAATGTAAATAAACTATACAGTTATTTCTTTTTGTCGTTCAACGTTGATCTAAGTGCCTGAAAGTAACAAAGGGCACTCTTCATCTGTGCAAAAAACACTGAACAAGATACGAGAAAGAGATAGTGAACAGGTTAGTTGTCACCACAGAACACTGTTCAGAATATAAACAATATATTAGGTTGGTGCGTAGGTTCGTAGCGTTTTTGTTTTGCATATTGGTACTCCGATTGCTATGTGTTTATTTATCGGTTATCGTTTTTTATTTGTAGTTCCCTGTTTGAGTTTTCGTATTGACATCTTGTTTTCTGGAAATAGCGAGTGGAGCTGTTGTTGTTGTTGTGGTCTTCAGTCCTGAGACTGGTTTGATGCAGCTCTCCATGCTACTCTATCCTGTGCAAGCTTCTTCATCTCCCAGTACCTACTGCAGCCTACATCCTTCTGAATCTGCTTAGTGTATTCGTCTCTTGGTCTCCCTCTACGATTTTTACCCTTCACGCTGCCCTCCAATACTAAATTGGTGATCCCTTGATGCCCCAGAATATGCTCTACCAACCGATCCCTTCTTCTAGTCAAGTTGTGTCACAAATTTCTCTTCTCTCCAATTCTATTCAATACCTCCTCATTAGTTACGTGATCTACTCATCTAATCTTCAGCATTCTTCTGTAGCACCATATTAAAGCTTCTATTCTCTTCATGTCCAAACTATTTATCGTCCATGTTTCACTTCCATACATGGCAACACTCCATACAAATACTTTCAGAAACGACTTCCTGACACTTAAATCTATACTCGTTGTTGACAATTTTCTCTTCTTCAGAAACGCTTTCCTTGCCATTGCCAGTCTACATTTTATATCCTCTCTACTTCGACCATCATCGGTTATTTTGCTCCCCAAATAGGAAAACTCCTTTACTACTTTAAGTGTCTCATTTCGTAATCTAATTCCCTCAGCGTCACCCGACTTAATTCGACTACATTCCATTATCCTCGTTTTGCTTTTGTTGATGTTAATCTTATACCCTCCTTTCAAGACACTGTCCATTCCGTTCAACTGCTCTTCCAAGTCCTTTGCTGTCTCTGACAGAATTACAATGTCATCGAGGAACCTCAAAGTTTTTATTTCTTCTCCATGGATTTTAATACCTACTCCGAATTTTTCTTTTGTTTCCTTTACTGCTTGCTCTATATACAGATTGAATGACATCGGGGAGAGGCTGCAAACCTGTCTCAATCCCTTCCCAACCACTGCTTCCCTTTCGTGTCCCTCGACTCTTATTACTGCCATCTGCTTTCTGTACAAATTGTAAATAGCCTTTTGCTCCCTGTATTTTACGCCTGCCACCTTCAGAATTTGAAAGAGAGTATCCCAGTCAACTTTGAGCTGTAGACGCTAGAAAATGGAGTGCCAAATGGAGAAATAGGAAAACTTCCCGACATGGACATCTGTTCTGGGGAGGGATGAAAGGATTGGAGGCGGACAGAAACATTAGAGCTGTGTATGGGAATAGTGCCATTGTACAGAGGACGGCAAGAAAATCGTTTTCTCGTTTTAAGGAGGGTCTTTTTGACATAATTGATTCCTATGTGCATGGTGGTGTTTAAATGCATTAATTCATAATAATGGCTCTGAGCACTATGGGACTTAACATCTATGGTCATCAGTCCCTAATTCATAATAATTTACGTCAGTATAGTAGAGCACTTGCAGATGTGATGAACTATGATCATTCCACCATCGCATGACATTTGCATGCAATGGGGAAGGTGCAAAAGTCACAAAAATCAACGGTGATCGTATGTGCATCTCTGCTTGCTCGTCATCAGTTGGCTCTAGAACAATGCCGACCATTCCTATCCTGTATCGTTAATGGTGTCCGTATGCTAACACGAGGAAAAGAAAGGAATGGTTGCGCCCAAACAAAGCAGTAACTTCCCGTACAAAGACCTGTGCACATCCACAAAAGACGACGTTACACATCTTGTGGAACAGTGACGGTGTGATGTACACGAAATGCTTCCCCGATGTGTAAACATCACAGCTGACATTTATTGTCAACAAGTGAGACGTCCTGCAAAAGCAATCCAAGAACAACTACCAAGAAGACTGTGCAAAGTGCTGCTACTCCACAATAACGCTCGCACGCATTCCGCTACACTGACAAAGCTCCACCGAGCGAGGTGGCGCAGTGGTTAGCACACTGGACTCGCATTCGGGAGGACGACGGTTCAATCCCGTCTCCAGCCATCCTGATTTAGGTTTTCCGTGATTTCCCTAAATCGTTTCAGGTAAATGCCGGGATGGTTCCTTTGAAAGGGCACGGCCGATTTCCTTCCCAATCCTTCCCTAACCCGAGCTTGCGCTCCGTCTCTAATGACCTCGTTGTCGACGGGACGTTAAACACTAGCCACCACCACCACCACACTGACAAAGAATACTATACAGGAGTTGGGTTGGGAAGTCGTTCCGTTCGCACCTCATTCACCTGACCTTGCGCCCTCAGAGTTTCACCTTTCCCGCTTTCTATAGAACAACATTCAAGGAACTCCTTTGTCGGATGAAAATGCGCTCCGAACAAGGCTCGACAAGTTCTTCGCCTCAAAACCACGTGGATTCTACAGTCGCGGAATCTAGAAGTTACCCCGGCGTTGGTAGCCTGTTGTAATAGCGAAGGCGAATATATTATTGATAACTAAAGTCTCTGTCATGTGTTTATTAAACTTGTGGAAGAACCTTACGAACTCATGCACTATGCCTGTGTGTGGGCTCTAATCTCTCTGATTTTATCCTCATGGTCTCTTCGCGAGATATACGTAGGAGGGAACAATATACTGCTTGACGTCTTTCTGTACATCTGACAAATCAAGTGTTTGTTCAGTGCAAATCGTTCGTAAAAATACAAGTAAATAATAGTGGACATGCTAGTTGTGGGCAAAGAACACAGATAACAGATTATCTGTTACAGTTTGGGCAGTAATATGCAACATCACCTTTACAAACATGTTTCTCACAATCCGAACAGTTCAAATGGTTCAAATGGCTCTGAACACTATGGGACTTAACATCTATGGTCATCAGTCCCCTAGAACTTAGAACTACTTAAACCTAACTAACCTAAGGACAGCACACAACACCCAGCCATCACGAGGCAGAGAAAATCCCTGACCCCGCCGGGAAATCCGAACAGTCTTATTGTGACAACTACAGGGGCAAAATTAATATCTGACACGTTTGCAGCTTCGCATGGAACTGCTACAGCTTGGTATAGAGCCCAATAGAGACTGATCCTGCGTCTGTATCTTTCTCATAACAGCAGTGGATGCTGCATTTCGAGACAACGTTTTCCCGGCTTCTACATCTACATCTACATCCATACTCCGCAAGCCACCTGACGGTGTGTGGCAGAGGGTGCTTTGAGTACCTCTATCGGTTCTCCCTTCTATTCCAGTCTCGTATTGTTCGTGGAAAGAAAGATTGTCGGTATGCCTGTGTGTGGGCTCTAATCTCTCTGATTTGATCCTCATGGTCTCTTCGCGAAATATACGTAGTAGGGAACAATATACTGCTTGACTCCTCGGTGAAGGTATGTTCTCGTAACTTCAATAAAAGCTCGTACCGAGCTACTGAGCGTCTCTTCAGCAGAGTCTTCCACTGGAGTTTATCTATCATCTCCGTAAAGCTTTCGCGATTACAAAATGATCCTGTAACGTAGCGTTCTGCTCTTCGTTGGATCTTCTCTACCTCTTCCATCAACTCCACCTGGTACGAATCCCACACTGCTGAGCAATATTCAAGCAGTGGGCGAACAAGTGTACTGTAAACTACTTCCTTTGTTTTCGGATTGCGTTTACTTAGCATTCTTCCAATGAATCTAAGTCTGGCATCTGGCTTACCGACGATCAACTTTATATGATCATTCCATTAAAATCACTCCTAATGCCCACTCCGAGATAATTTATAGAATTAACTGCTTCCAGTTGCTGACCTGCTATTTTGTAGCTAAATGATAAAGGATCTTTGTTTCTTTGCATTCGCAGCACATTACACTTGTCTACATTGTGATTTAATTGCCATTCCTTGCACCATGCGTCAATTCGTTGCAGGTCCTCCTGCATTTCAGTACAATTTTCCATTGTTATAACCTCTCGATATACTACAGCATCATTCGTAAAAAGTCTCAGTGAACTTCATATGTTATCCACAAAGTCAATTACGTATATTGTGAATAGCAACGGTCCTACGACACTCCCCTGTGGCACACCTGAAATCACTCTTACTTGGGAAGACTTCTCTCCATTGAGAATGACATGCTGCGTTCTGTTATCTAGGAACTCTTCAATCCAATCACACATTTGGTCTGATCGTCCATATGCTCTTACTTTGTTCATTAAACGACTGTGGGGAACTGTATCGAACGCCTTGCGGAAGTCAAGAAACATGGCAACTACCTGGGAACCCGTGTCTATGGCCCTCTGAGTCTCGTGGACGAATAGCGCGAGCTGGGTTTCACACGATTGTCTTTTTCGAAACCCATGCTGATTCCTACAGAGTAGATTTGTAGTCTCCAGAAAAGTCATTATACTCGAACATAATACGTGTTCCAAAATACTACAACTGATCGACTTCAGTGTACGAAGTAGCAAGAGCTCTTCCTAGCTCCTCGAGGAATATTCTTCTTTTGTCCAGAATATTTCTGTTTTGACTCTAGGCTGATTTCTTTCCACAGTACAAAAGCGTTGCAAACATTAGTATCAAGCGTATTGTTAAATATAATTACAGGCCAACGATTGGTTATTCTCTTGCACGTGTGTGGGGTAATAAGCTGGTCCAGCGTGTCAACTGCATCATTCGTCATACTGCTGAATAACATCATTTTTGGCTTTTTATCTTGTCTTTTGCTTATTTCCTTATCATTATGAATTGTGCTGATCGGTATAATTTCCTATTTTTCATTGTGCCGGAGGATATTTCTTGGTATCTTTCATGAAACAGAATTATGAACTGTGGACGCCTTTACGTGATAACGTAGGCAGCTGTGTCTTGTGTGTTCTAACTGTACTCAAAATCGTAATCTTCCTTTTGAGAATAGCTAGACCCAATATATAGGATGTTAAAAAATTATCAGATGTAACATTCTTCCATTTTAGCTCATATGTCAGATCCACGGCAACACGCAAATCTTAGTTTTTCTCATGTGCCACGGCAGGTGGATTCCCTGCGAAGATTTGTGTTTTCAGAGCATGCGAACTAGCACCCGTCCATCAGACTTACCAGCAAAACGTAACACCCGAGAGATGCGAAAGAGCATCTTCCAGTGACAACGTAGCAGGAAAGATTGTTCTACCTGAGTCTGGATCCCATAAGCGGCTTTTTGAATCACCATACGATTTATAAACACCAGCAAGTGACAGTACGCCAATACATGCTTCTGATGTAATTTCATCTAAATCTTCCCTTTTGTCGCAATACGCTCTTCGCCCCTCAATACTAGTCATTTATAACATATTACTACAAAGAGTTTCGTTCTTAATTAATTGAAAAGCAGAACTGATATCAGTTACTCTGGATGTAGCATATTTGGTAGGACTACGTGTTTCTTTCATTACGTCTACACTAGATGGCCTTCCCTGATGTGGAAAGGGTAGCAAACTCCAACTGTGGTTCTTCTGACTGAAATACTCCTGCAGCTTGCAGATTGTCACTACTAACGTCGTTGTCTCAAGCACAGTCTTTCGATTCTTATGTACACTGAATGATGTCTTCACCAGTATAGTTTTCATCACCTGCAATATTCTTCTCACTATCAGATGCATTTCCTATTGCTGTAAATCACTTTCTGTTAGACGATATGTTTCCGTGATAACAGGCCACCATTATTTAGACTACGACAAAAGCTAACAATATAAAGTCTTCGTTCTATCGGACGTAGCTGATTTCTTACTCTCCAACATTTACATCTTCGAAAACGTAGTGCCTATTGTTGCCAAAGTAAACAGTGACTTTTATTCTTATGTACATTGATATGTACATGGATTTGGATATAGCGGAACGAGAAACTCAATGAAAGAATGTATAAATGACTATTAATAGCCGTCGGATCATTATGACCAGACGAACATAAGTGTAACAGTTTCAACGGTAAAAAAAGGAAAAAAAGAACCAGTACGAGAACAACTCACGCTCTGCTTCCATTATCAATCCAATCACTACACCAGAACTGCCTCTGTAGTGACTTCATCGTACCGAATGTCAAAGTGAACGTCATCTAACACATCCTCAGTTTTCTTTTCCATTCTTTTGTATATTATTCTTGTCAGAAAAATCAAACAATGGAAACTCCTGAATGGAATGTAACAATATTATGAAAAGGATAATTGCTACTCGCCATATAGCGGAGATGCTGAGTCGCAGATAGGCACAACATACAGACTGTCAGAAAGTGAGCTTTCGGTCAGCAAGGGCTTTGTCAAAAATAGACAACATACACAAACACACGCGAACACAAATCAGCAGCCAGAGGGTATGGTTATGCGTGTGTGAGCTGCATTTGCCTAAGTGTGTGTGTGTGTGTGTGTGTGTGTGTTTTGTCTATTTCCGACAAAGGCCTTGTTGATCGAAAGATCACTTTCTGACAGTCTTTTTGTTGTGCCTGTCTGTGACTCAGCGTCTTTACTGTACGGTGAGTGGCAAGTGTCTTTTTCGTAACATTGTTTCATTCTTGTCAGCAACTTGGGTGGATTAGCCGTTAAGCTGATTGTGCGATAGTTCTCTAACTTACTCTCCCACTGCAGTCTTAATGTTGACAGCCTTGTTTTCAGTTTCACCAAAGTTTGTTTCGAACAGTCCTTGAGACGACCATTCTTCTCTATTTCTTCACATTTTTCCCTGCAGCCATTTCATCTTGGCTTCCCTGTACTTTGTATTTATTTGTTCCTAAGTGAATTATAATTCTGTATTCCTGAATTTCCTTGATCACTTCTATACTCTCTTCTTTCGTCGATCAGTTGAAGAATTTATTCCGTTACCTTAAGTTTCTTCGCAGTTCTGTTTGCCCTCCCACATTTTTCCCTGCAGTCATTTCATCTTGGCTTCCCTGTACTTTGTACTTATTTGTTCCTAAGTGACTTATAATTCTGTATTCCTGAATTGCCTTGATCACTTCTGTACTCTCTTCTTTCGTTGATCAGTTGAAGAATTTATTCCGTTACCTAAAGTTTCTTCGCAGTTCTGTTTGTTCCTCCAACTTCTATGGTTGCTCTTTCAAGTGATGTCCATTACTGTTCAACTGAACTGCCTAGAGTGGTATTCATTAGCGAAGTATCTATAGCCTTAGAAGAAGTAAAACACATTGCATCGTTCCTCATTACTTTAGTATACCACTTCTTCGTAGGCCAACTCTTGTCTACAATTCTCTGAACCTTCAGCCTACTCTTCAGTATTACTAAATTGCCATCCGAGTCTATATCTGCTCCTGGCTATCTGTCACTATCTGATTTCGGAATCTCTGATTATGATGTAATCCAAATGAAATCCTCCAGAGCTCGAGGCCTTTATCAACTATACCACTTCCTTCACTTCCCTGGTTCTCACTATACATATACTGATTATCTTTTCATCTTTTAAGGACAGTTTCCCACCCTGAAGGTAAGAGCTTGCCCTGTAACTCTCACCACTGCTTCGTCTTCTTTGACGAAGACATTGGCAGAACGAAGGTGACTATTCATACCGGCAGCCCTTGGTCGCCGTTGGTGAAACTTTTATTGAAAATTTAAAGTGTGGTTGGATTAGAACCCGGAAAACAGGCTGTTCTGATCACTAGATAGTGCGTCTAACACGATAGCAGGAAGGGATATACGATCAATCACTCAGCCTTAGTGTGGTACAGAAAGGAGTGAAGTTTTTGACCACGAAAATCTTTGACCTCCTTCCTAGTGATGTAAGGGATTTAAGGAGAAGGAAATTAAACTGAAACTCAAACTGAAGTTATGTCTTTTTCACTACTCCTACCCCATATTGTTAGGTATTAACAACTGAGTGACAGAAGAGGAGGAGGAGATTAGTGTATAACGTTTCGTCGACAATGAGGTCATTAGAGACGGAGCACAAGCTCGGATTAGGGAAGGACTGGGAATGAAACCGGCAGTGCCCTTTCAAAGGAACCATCCCAGCATTTGGCTGAAACTATTTAGGAAAATCGCGGAAAACCTAAATCAGGATGGCTGGAGACGGGTTTTAACCGTCGTCCTCCCGAATACGAGCCCACTGTTTATGACAAAAGAACGTAGTTTACAAGAATCATGTAATTGGTAAACTGACAGGATGATTCCGTGATGATGTTACAAACTTTCAGGGATGATGGAGAGGGGTAAATGTATCAATATAAGGAAAGAGATTCTGGTCCGGAAACGAACGAGTCTAAACAAGCGAAAATAGTTCTGATACCTCTGACAGTGGAAAACAAGTATGGGTACTTTTGTCGCTAAGATTATTAGGTGGTAGTACGGACCAAAACAAGGAGGTCTAAAATGCATGCGTTAAGAGCTATGAGCACGTATGTAACTTCGCTGGAAAAATCAAGCCAACTTTTTCACCAACTGCTGTTTGGACTGATATTTCATTTGTTTTCACATGAATCCTCTAGGTTCAAAAGGCCCTATCACCCATTTCACCACAGTATTGAAAACACGTATATTTTTGGTTATTATAATTTACACCTAGAGAATTGCATATTTATACTGACAGGAACATACATTGAGAGTTCAACAAGAAGGAATAGCAATCGAAATACTTAAAACAGCACTGTAACACGTACTAAATTACTATGAAATATTTCCTTGGAAGAACTTAAAACTCAACTATTGGCTGGCATAGGGGATTTTTAATACCCAACAAGGAAATTTAGTGGGTGGATACAGAGTGTTTTGAAATTCTGTTTTTTGCCTTGTTTCACAGTTTTATAATTACAGTTATTGTACAACTTACGTTTCGAGTTATAAGCCCATTTTCAAGTACAGGGTTTATAAGCCAAAACCTAGGTTGTGCAGGAACATTCATAATAAAATTGCGAAACAAGGTAAAAAACAGAGTTTCTTTCGTTAATTTACGATGTTTCATCAACAACCCACAATTGATTCAAATAAAATGATTTTGAAATTCGTGAAATAATCTTTAGACAGCACACAAACGAATACAAAATTTCTTTATTTGAACACATTTCCGTGTTAACATGCAGTCTGTAACTACACGATCAATGAAACTTCCTGGCAGATTAAAACCGAGACTCGAACTTGGGACCTTTGCCTTTCTCGGGAAAGTGCTCTACCATCTGAGCTACCGAAGCACGATCAGTATTGGATCAGTCAGTGTATTTCAAGAATAGCAGTCATCACTTTCAGCATCATCAGACACCTTCTGCAAAGCGCACTGTATTTCCTTGTAAAACTCCAGGATGTCAATGTTCCTCCAGTTACTACCAAAATATTTTGTTCACAACTTGCCCGCATTTGACACACTGTTTAGATTCTGTTTCATGTGATTTGTTTTGATTGAAGCTGGTTTGATACCTGACGCTGTTTTACTCTTCTTTGTTACATACCTTGCTACAATGCTGTTTGGCTGTTCCCCTTGATGTTTTACGTTTGGCGAAGTTTTTGAAACGTTAAATCTTTTGCACTGACTTAATATGAAGTGTCATCATCAATATTTTTGAAACACAAGTGTAGTAATAAAATTTAGTTGGCCTGCCATAATGATTTGTCATTTTCTTTACAAAGTCCCCTTAGGGGATTAAGAGAAATACAAAAAAGTAGGTCATTTTAAAGAGGAGAGTCTCTCCTGAATCTGTAATTTTAAAGAGGAAGGTGTCTCGTGTTTCAGCGTATAAAAAACCCAAAAACCAAATTTTCGTAATTTTCTGGGTCTATACTCCCGTAGTATGATGCTATGATTAAACTTAAGTTATTTATAACTTACCACGTAATACACCGACGGAAAAAGATCGCAACACCAAGAAGGAGTCACGCGACAGAAACGAAAGATGGCAGGCATCTTTCTACATCTGAAAGATGATGTCTATTCAAAATTCATGCAAATCGGATAAGAGAGGGGTTAGTAGCGCCACTATGAGGATGCAAATGAGTTTTACCCTAAACACACGCTGTAACGGTCGTCAGCGTTAGTTACCTTTGAGACTGGACGTGCTGAGTTGATCTTAGTCAAAAATGCCTTTAAGGCGACAAGGACGCCATTGCCATCACCTCACTGAGTTTAATCGAGGTCGTGTACTAGGGCTGGATGTCCGCCCCAATAGCTGAGTGGTCAGCGTGACGGATTGCGGTCCTACGGGCCCGGGTTCGATTCCCGGCTGGGTCGGGGATTTTCTCCGCTCAGGGACTGGGTGTTGTGTTGTCTTGATCATCATTTCATCCCCATTCGGGGCTGAGGCCGCCCAATGTGGCGACGAATGTAATAAGACCTGCCCTGTAAGGGGCCTCCCGGCCAAAGACGCCAAGCGCTCATTTCCATTTCCATAGGGCTGGATGTTCCTTCTGCGATATCGGAGGAGCACATGATAGGAATGCAGCCACTGCACGTGATTGTGCTGTCGCAACAAGACCGGGATCTGGACGGCCACGTGGCACCACCGAGAGGGAAGACCATCGTGTTGGGCGTGTGGCTCTGGCTCATATCACTGCATCTGCAGCAGCAATCTGAGCAGCAGCTGACACCGCTGTGGCACAATGAACTGTTGCACACCGGTCACTTCAAGGAAAGGACAACTACGAGTCAGACGCCCTGTAGTGTGCATTCCACTGGCACCAAACCACCACCAACTGCGATTTCATTGGTGTCAAGTGATAGCACATTGGAGCGTAGGGTGGAGGTCGCTTGTCTTTTCTGATGAAAGCTGGTTCTACGTCGGTGCCAGCGACCGCAGTGCGTTGGTTAGGAGGAGGCCAGGTGGGATCCTGCATGCCGGACAGAGTGGATCTACACCTGCAGTTATGGTCTTGGGTGCGATTTCGTATCACAGCGGGAGCACTCCGGTGGTTATCTCACGCGCACTGACTGCAGATTTGTGGGTCGTCGCGTGTGCTGCCACCCGTGACCACCATTCGAAGGGATGTTTTCCAACAGGATAACCGTCCCCCACAACCCCTGTTCTAACCCCATGTGCTCGAGAGAGTGTCGCCATCTTTCCTCGATCTGCTGCATCAGCAGATCTGTCTCCAGCCGAGTACATATGGGCCATGGGAGGTTCAAATGGCTCTAAGCATGGTACTTAACATCTGAGGTCATCAGTCCCCTAGACTTAGAACTACGTAAACCTAACTAGCCTAAGGACATCACACACAACCGAGCCCGAATCAGGATTCGAACCTGCGACCGTCGCAGCAGCGCGGTTCCGGAGTGAAGCGCCTAGAACCGCTCTGTCAGAACGGCCGGCGCCATGCGATGTCATCGGATAACAACTCCAGCCTCATCCACAACTAGCATTAAACCATCCCTGTACTGACCGACCAAGTGCAACAGGCACGTTTGCACGCTTGCGTTCAACATTCTGGATATAACACCGTTTAATAATTTTCCAGCTATTATGACGACGACGAACGAATCGTCTCCAATGTGAAAGATAGGTGGTCAGTGCTAATTAGAAACATACAAATCTCTTCTTTGCGTATACAGCAGGTTTGTAAGTGCAGTCGATAAGGAGCTGGCTGCATGCCATGGGTCTACACTGACTAAAATAATTACTAGTCGTTGGCAAAAAATAATATATTGTACTTAACTGGTGGTACAGGAGTCTTCACAGTCAGGAGGAATATAATTACAAACAGACAGCTATAGAGGCATCACATAGGCCATACATTAACTAAGCGGCTTGTTAGAGGTTGCTTCTTATCAGCTATACTACGCTACTGGCAATTACAATTGCTACACCACGAAGATGACGCGCTACAAACGCGAAATTTAACCGACAGGAAGAAGATGCTGTGATATGCAAATGATTAGCTTTTCAGAGCAGTCACACAACGTTGGCGCCGGTGGCGAAACCTACAACGTGCTGACAGGAGGACGATTGCCTGGCGAAACGTTGTTGTGATGCCTCGTCTAAGGAGGAGAAATGCGTACCATCACGTTTCCGACTTTGATAAAGGTAGGATTGTACCCTATCGCGATTGCGGTTTATCGTCTCGCGACATTGCTGCTCGCGTTGGTCGAGATCCAATGACTGTTAGCAGAATATGGAATCTATGGCTTCGGGAGGGTAATACGGAACGCCGTGCTGGACCCCAACGGCCTCGTATCACTAGCAGTCGAGATGACAGGCATCTTATCCACACGGCTGTAACGGATCGTACAGCCACGTCTCGATCCCTGAGACAACAGATGGGGTCGTTTGCAAGACAACAACCATCTGCAAGAACAGTTGGACGACGTTTGCAGCAGCATGGACTATCAGCTCGGAGACCACGGCTGCGGTTACCCTTGACGCTGCACCAAAGACAGGAGCGCCAGCGATGGTGTACTCAACGACGAACCTGGGTGCACGAATGGGAAAACGTCATTTTCTCGGATGAATCGAGGTTTCGTTTATAGAATCATGATGGTCGCATCAGTGTTTAGCGAAATCGCGGTGAACACGCAGTGGAAGAGTGTATCCGTCATCGCCATACTGGCGTATCACCCGGCGTGATGGTATGGGGTGCCATTGGTTACACGTCTCGATCACCTCTTGTTCGCATTGACGGCACTTTGAACAGTGGACGTTATATTTCAAATGTGTTACGACCCGTGGCTATACCCTTCATTCGATCCCTGCGAAACCCTACATTTCAGCAGGATAATGCACGACCGCATGTTGAGGTCCTGAACGGGCCTTTCTGGATACAGAAAACGTTTGACTGCTGCCCTGGCCAGTACATTCTCCAGATCTCTCACCAACTGAAAACGTCTGGTCAATGGTGGCCGAGTAACTGGCTTGTCACAATACGCCAGTCACTACTCTTGATGAACTGTGGTATCGTGTTGAAGCTGCATGGGCAGCTGTACCTATACACGCCATCCAAGCTCTGTTTGACTCAATGCCCAGGCGTATCAAGGCCGTTATCACGGACAGAGGTGGTTGTTCTGGGTACTGATTTCTGATGATCTATGCACCCAAATTGCGTGAAAATGTAATCACATGTCAGTTGTAGTATAATATGTTCGTCCAATGAATACCCGTTTATCATCTGCATTTCTTATTGGTGTAGCAATTTTAATGGCTAGTAGTGTAATTACAATTCGTTGGTAAGACTTTATATATTGTACTTAACTGGTGGTACTGGAGTCTTCATACTCAGGAGGAATATAATTACAAACAGAGAGCTGTAGAGACATAGAGACATCACATCGGCCATACTTTAATCGCCTTGTTAGAGGTTGCTTCCTATCAGCTGAAGGCTATACTACTTTCCTACTTGACGTCCCGAGCAAGAGTGGCCGAGCGCACGCTAGAGACTTGATACAAGCCGCGGAGCGGCGCTAGTCTCGACTCGCGGATCCAGCGATACTAGTACGGACCGCGGCCGACAAGTGCAACCCATAACAAGTGTGACATCGAACGTTGATACCACACCAGCATTTCAAATTTTCAATGTCCCATCTCAAGCTTACACAGACGTGTAATCTCGCAATGTTTAGCACTTACACATGTAACCTAGACAAGTTTAGTCCCTAAATTTTATTACTCTATATTATTTTCTGGTATTGCGTTTTCCCATCTGCTTTTGAAGAAATAGCTCCTGTTTAAGTGTCGCAGAGGTTTAAGAGGCTACAACAGAACTCGCTTTTGCCCACACAGGACTCAGATTCGGAGTTCTGCCCGCCTCCTAGACACCTGGCCGAGAAGGTGAGGAGGGTCGTCGTGGACATGGACGAGGAGACTCCGCGGCGCAGGGACCGCAGGAGCAGCAGAGTCAATGTAAGTCGCGCCTGCTGTGTCCCTGGGGGTGTGCACTCCGATGTGAAGTAGTCACCCTTCACAGGAGACAGCCTCTTGTAGGTTATAGACTTGTCTTTACAATATGTTTTAAAAATAATGGCGTCACTTGAACAATCTACATTTGTTGCCGAACGTATGCTACAAAATAAGGACAAATTGAAAAATATCCATGAAAGCTTATATTTTTTCAATAATTTCCTTCAGCTAGTTGTCAACAATGTACGCACGTTTCACAAAATTCGTAACACAAAGTTGTCTGGGGTTCTTTCATTGCGCTAATGGGTTCAGTTACTAACCGTCATCTGGTACGAATCTCTTACAAAACCACCTTACATGTTGTTGTTGTTGTTGTTGTGGTCTTTATGCCGGAGACTGGTTTGATGCTGCTCTCCATGCTACTTTATCCTTTGCAAGCCTCTTCACCTCCAAATAACTACTACAACCTACATCCTTCTGATTCTGCTTAGTGTATTCATCTCTTGGTCCCGCTCTAGGTCTCTTACCCTCCACGCTGCCCGTCAGTACTAAATTGGTGATCTCTTGATGTCTCAGAATATGTCCTACCAACCGATCCCTTCTTCTAGTCCCAGTTGTGCAACAAATTCCTCTTCTCCCCAGTTCTGTTCAGTATCTCCTCATTAGTCACGTGATCTACCCATCTAACCTTTAGCATTCTTCTGTAGCACAAGGTTCCAAAAGCTTCTATTCTCTCCTTGTCTAAGCTGTTTCTCGTCCATGTTTCACTTCCATACATGGCTACACACCACACAAATACTTTCAGAAAAGACTTCCTAACACGTAAATCTAAACTCGATGTTAACAAATTTGTCTTCTTCAGAAACGCTTTCCTTGCCATTTCCAGTCTCCATTTTATATCGACGCTACTTCGGCCATTATCAGTTATTTTTCTCCCCAAACAGCAACCCATCTACTACTTTTAGAGTCTCATTTCCTAATATAATTCCCTCAGTATCACCTGATTTAATTTGACTACATTCCATTATCCTCGCTCTGCTTTTGTTGATGTTCACCTTATCCTCCTCCAAAACATTCTGTTCAACTTACAAATTACGGAAATAGAAATATAAAAATGCAGTCATTGACACATTAATTGAGAAATATACATCAATCAGGCTCAAGATGAAAAAAAAATTGTATTTCCATTTTCTTAATATGTAGGGTATTTTTATTCCAGTTCCGTAGCAGATGATGGTTTGTAACTGAAATCGGTAGAACCATAATAGAACCCAAGACAACTTAGTGTTCTGAATTTTGTGAACTACACTTTTTATCGTTATGTAGTTGCCATTGCTCTATGACACGATTATAAAACATTCTAAATTACGAAGGAAGGGCATTTCGAGAAGCAAATGCTGTGTTGATACAATGCTGGGCGATCTAGAGGTCTACAAAAACGCCGCTAGATGGTACTAGTTACATTGATCGTGTCTTGCACGATGGCGCCCATTCAAATAGTACGTGATTGAACAAAAATGTGTTTCAGTGATTATGGTCCAGCGTGCTTTTTGTTGGCGTTTTCCGGATTTCTCTGCCTGCGACGAGAAACATTTGTACTAGAAAGTTATTCGCAGTTGCGAATATGGACAACTATCAACTGTATCATGGCGTAACAACAATGAAAATTTGTGCTGGAATGGACTCGAACACAGATTCTGCTTATCGCAATAAGCAGGCAATCCAGGTTCGAATCCCGGTCTGGCAAAAATTTTCATTGCTGCTCTGTAAACTTTTTTCGGCATAATAATTGGTTGTATTTATGTTGGGTCTCCAGCTGGAACATACCTGCATCTAATCACAATATTTCGGCAGTCCACCTTGCCGCCATCTTCAGGTGAGTAGGCCGTCGCATTATTTCACTGTAACTGACTCAAACATGCTGCAGCGGCTCCTTTATACACTGACCATGGGTCCACTGCGTGTGTGCAAACATGACTGCCCTCTAGCAACAGGCACAACAGCGCACCGGTGGTACCAGTTCCGCCAACTTTCACCACCCGTGCGCTGTTCTGCCTGTCACTAGAGGGCAGTCATGTTCGCACATGCGCGGTGGACCCACGGTCGTTGTATAAAGGAGCCTCTGTGTTGTGTTTGATTATGCCTTCCGTATCCACCTTCCTTCCCACACATGACTCTTGTATCACATCATCCCCTTCCCCACCTCCTTCTTTTCCTCCAACATATCCGTATCCTTTACAATGGCTGCAGGCTTGACCCCCCCCCCCCCCAGGCCCTGGTGTCCTCCTTCCCCTGTCTGTAGCCACGTCTCTATCGCTGTATCCCTCCATATCCAACTCCACACCCTCCATCTCCTTCAGGGCAGTTTCCAGGGAAATTTCTATCACCTCCCCCTCCTGGATGTTGAACTTCGCTGTGACGTCTACCCTTCACACCAGCTGTAGCCTGGCCTTCTTCCCCCATTCCCCTCCCCCACCCCAGGGCCCCCTTTTCCTCCTTTCCCCCAGAGTCTCTGCACCCCTTCCTCAGTTGTTTCCCTCCCCTGTCCTTGCCTCCCCAGTCCCCTTCGTCGCGTCCCCCGCCCGTCTTCCACTCTTCCCCCCTTTAACACCGTTCCTCACACCTTTCTTGCCTTCTGAGTCGTCTCCATACCCCTGGCAGATCCTTTCAATGTTTTCAGTGCCATTCGTGTATTATATCAGTGTTGTGGTTGGTGCTGTTCTCCTGTGACGCCAAGAGCTGTTATTTTAATCGTGTGCTGGATTTGTACATAGTGTTCCTGTCAGTGGTGGTTATGTGCTACGCCACCCATTGCAACTTTTATGCTCCGGCCGTACTTCACCTTGTATTTCTTTTAATCTTCACAGTGTGTGGTTTTTTGTGTACAGTTTTTAGGTTTTTATAGCCATTCTTACAGTCACCCCTTTTTACGCTATCTTCCTCTATGTTTCCGCATTTTATATGTCTTGTTCGCTGTATTTCCTCCTTTATGTTGTTTTAAATGTCTCCCTGTTATGTACAGTCTCTCAGCTGAAGAGTGGCGCCTATGCTACTGCCAGCCCACCCCATATGGGGATTGAAATACAATAAAGAAAAAGTGTTTGGTTTCAGTTCTGGCGAGATAGTGCGACAGCCTACTCACCTGAAGATGGCGGCCAGGTAGGCCGCCGAAATATTGTGTCCAGATGACGATATGATCCGGCTGGAGACTCGACATGAATACAACCAAAAATTTTCACTGTCGTTACTCCTTTAGACAGATGAAGGTTGACCATATTCATAACTGTGAATACCTTTCTAGTACAAATGTTTCTCATCGCAGGCAGAGGAATCCGGAAAACGCTGGCGGAAAGCACGCTGGACCAGAATCACTGAAACACACTTTTGTTCAATCACGCTCCGTTTGAACGGGCGTCTTCGTGCTTCAAGACAAGATCAATGTAACTAGTACCACCTAGCGGCATTTTTGTAGACCTCTAAATCACCCCCCCCCCCCCCCCCCCAATTGTATCAACACAGCATTTGCTTCTCTAAATGGTCTTCCTTCGTAATTTAAAATGTTTTATAATCGTGCCGTAGAGCAATGGCAACTACATAACGATAAAAAGTGTAGTTCACAAAATTCAAAACGAAAACGGAAAAACAGCAGTGACATCTGTCAATAAATAAATCTTACATAAAATGGTGACGAACTTAGCTGCCGTCTATATAAGACCCTAATGCCTGGTGGTGAACACGTAGCGTATATCTAATAACATATCAAAAACTGTAATGTCTTATGGATATTTTGCAACAGGTTTCTATTTCGCAGCATGTTTCCCTCAATAAACACAAACTGTAAAAACGACATCAGTCTTTTTCAACTCCCTGTACTAGAACTCTACTTCTCTCGTTGTAAAACAGGTCTAGGTGGCGAGGATAAATATTATGTAGACAGACCTTTACCGGACAACTGAGAAGTACTTTTGCTGGAAATCATATTTTTGCCATTTGTTTGACTGATCTTTATTTTTGTGATCTAGATTCTGACTTCCTTGTTTAGCATTAATAATTGAGACGTTGTCACATAATACTACAGACAAAGAGAAACTTGAGAAATCTCTGGTAATCCATCAAGGACAATGAGACAGGAGCTGGACATGAAGTACTTGAATGATGATAATTAGAACCAACAGCTGCGTTGTAATTCAACGTCGTTTATTCAAAACATACTACCAGTTTCGACGCCAAAAACCGTCGTCTTCAGACCCCAAGTGTAATCTGCCATCAACGTACAAACAGCAACGACACAGTTCAGTGGAGTGTTCAAAAGGAAGCAGTACAACTTATTAAGCATATAGGCCAGCATGTGCAACCAACAAAGTCGTGTGCAGCGCGGCAAAATCAACTGGATTCCATATCTTCATAGCAGTACCAAGCCCACAAATGATCAGTTGTCATCTTTTACGAACGTAATGGTGTATAAAAAAATATTTGAAATCAACAAGATGTGAACCTACTTCTTTCGACTTCATAACTCCAGGCCCCTATTTACTATGCTAGAGTGAGTTCCTACAGCTTACGACTTTCATGTTAGGACTTCATCTAATACTTTCTGAAGGCTTTTAGCACTAATACCTCATTAACTGAAATGTAATTATAACGAATCATACCAAGAGTGAAGTGTTTGTGAATGCATGTGTTCATAGAACGTAAATAGAATCGACGAAATCCAAGAATTTCGTCTCCAAATTTCTTCATGCGGCAGAGTGCAAGGCATGTGTTACGATACAGAAACACTGAATGACAATAGCGCTCCAAGTGGCGTGGCAGTGCACATAGAATACGGGAAAATATGGCATTAAAATCCGTTTTCATGCTTTGCGAAATACCGAGTATTACATGACAATACTTTTCATTTATACTTTTTGAGCGGACCTCGTATGCTGTGATAAAGTGTGTATTTGGAAACGTTTTCGTGACCTTGCAAAATAACATATTCGAGAAATTTCAATCTAAAGACAGATTAGTTTCTAACTGCTGGATTTCGCAGTCATGTAAAATTTTCTAAGTGTTGCCGTGGTCGCCTTTTCAGTATAAAATTATTTATTTGTTAATCCAACTATTGCAATTCTGACAATTCGGCCATTACCAAGTAGAAATAACTGCGTTTTAGCTCTTGTCAAAACCTAAAATTCATCTGCCATCACATTCTCTTCCTGCTTACGATCTTCCTGTGTGTATCGCACGCTTTGAATTGCACTGTAAATACACTGAAGCGCCAAAAAACTGGCTCATCAAGATTTAAGTGAGTTTGACAGTGGTGGTGTAGCCGACGCACGAGTGATGGGACACAGCTTCTCTGAGGTAGCGGTGAAGTGGGGATGTTCGCGTACGCCCATTTCACGAATGTATCGTGAAGATCAGGAATCCGGTAAAACATCAAATCTCCAACATCGCTGTGGCCGGAAAAAAATCCTGCAAGAAAGGGACCAACGACGACTGAAGAGAATCATTCAACGTGACAGAAGTGCAACCCCTCCGTAAATTGATGCAGATTTCAATGCTGGGCCTTCAACAAGTGTCAGCGTGTGAGCCATTCAAAGAAACGTCATCGATATGGGCTTTCGGAACTGAAGGCCCACTCTTGTATCCTTGATGACTGCACGACACAAAACTTTACGCCTCCCCTGGGCCTATAAGTACCGACATTGGACTGTTGATAATTGGAAACATGTTGCGTGGTCGGAAGAGTCTCGTTTCAAATTGTATCGAGCGGATGGAGGGTATGGAGACAACCTCATGAATCCATGGACTCTGCGTGTCAGCAGGGGACTATTCAAGCTGGTGGACGCTCTGTAATGGTGTGAGGCGTGTGCAGTTGGAGTGATATGGAACCCCTGATACGTCTAGATACGACTCTGACAGGTGACACGTACGTAAGTACCCCGTCTGATCCCCTGCATCCAATCATGTCCATTGTGCATTCCGACGGACTTGGGCAATTCCAGCAGGACAATGCGACACCCCACACGTCCAGAATTGCTACAGAGTGACTCTAGGAACTCTCCTCTGAGTTTAAACACATCCACTGGTCACCAGATTCCCCAGAACATGAACATTATTGAGCGTATCTGGGATGCCTTGCAACGTACTGTTGAGAAGAGATTTCAACCCACTCGTATTCTTAGGGATTTACGGACAGCCCTGCAAGATTCATGGTGTCAATACCCTCCAGCAATACTTCAGTCATTAGTCGATGCCACGTCGTGTTGCGATACTTTTGCGTGCTCTCGGGGCCTCTAAACGATATTAGTCAGGTATAACAGCTTCTTTGGTTCTTGAGTGTAAGTTGCTCTACCCAATTGTTCCTCGCATCTGTAATACAGTATAGGGCGGGTAAATGAGTCCATGATAATTATTTTTGTTTCATATCTAACAGAAGTTGGTATCGTTTCATAGAATCATTTGGACTTGTGTGTATTTGTTACTGCTTACGAATCTGCACGTGAATTGCTCGGTTTAAATGGATTGTAAGCTTATCACTCGTATTCTACGTTATTTTTGTTCACATAAGTTTTTCATCTTTTCTGGCTTTTAACGGCGAATTTTTGTCGGAGCGAGAGGTTGATTATAGTACTTTTATGTCTGTTAAAATGTATTGTTTGTTGTACCTGTTAATAACATGTGAACGTATCTGCGTGTTGCATGTTTAGCATTTTCACGGAGGAATACTGTAAAATGAAATTTCTTGGCAGATTAAAACTGTGTACCGGACCGAGACTCAAATTCGAGACTTTTGCCTTTCGCGGGGAATTGTTCTACCATTTTTTTTCCTTCTCATCTTGTTTGTCATTGCTCCTGGCGTATAGCCTGGGCGGACATTACAGGACACCCCTTCAAATTCATCGTTGAGTACTTCACTAGGATTTTTTATTGTGAAGGGCATTCATCCCTCTGACCGAATAAGTGGAGCTACCGTGCCGGCAGCTGAGCTACCCAAGCACTACTCGCGACCCTTTCTCACAGCATTACGTTCGCCAGTACTCGTCTCCTACCGTCGAAACTTCACAGAAGGTCTCCTGAGAAACTTGCAAGACTACCACTCCTGGAAGAAAGGAGACATGGCTTAGCCACAGCCTGGGAGATGTTTCCAGAATAAAAATTTTCATTCTAGAGCGAAGTGGGCACTGAAATGAAACTTTGCGAAACGCAAAGGTCCCGAATTCGAGTCCCGATCCTGTACACAGTTTAAATTTGCCATGAAGTTTCGTGTGAGCGTACACTCCGCTACATAGTTAAAATTTCATTCGAGTAATAATCTAGTTACGAAGCATACTCATCATAGATCAACATCCGTACTCTGTAAATTCCGGCCGCTGTGACCGAGCGGCTCTAGGCGCTTCAGTCCGGAACCGCGCTGCTGCTACGGTCGCAGGTTCGAATCCTGCCTCGCGCATGGACGTGTGTGATGTCCTTAGGTTAGTTAGGTTGACGTTGTTCTAAGTTCTAGGGGACTGATGACCTCAGATGTTAAGTCCATAGTGCTCAGAGCCATTTGAACCATTTGAACTCTGCAAATCCCTGTCAGATGCATGGCACTCAGTGGCGAGAAGCAACACCATGCAAAGCAGAATCACCCAGTCATCCCATCACGAGATGTAATAAAGTTGAATGCCAGTTCTGCCAAATGCTACTAACATGGAGTTCTCCAACAAATGCGAGAAAGTACGGAAAACGGATGGAAACAAAAATAAAGTACAATAAAAGCAGTATACTTGTAATGCATTTTAAATCGAGCAGTTCACACACTGATTCGTAAGCTGTGAGTAAACACAACGCAATGCTACGAAGCCAGCCTCTGTTTCATTTGAAACAGAAAGAAATATGGAATCATCTGCTCCGCCAAATATCACTGATGCGAGCGAAAATTAAGCAGAATATGAGTCACATAGCTACAGTGCACTTCAGACTGCAACACACACAAGTTGTAGCCAGCAACACAATGCGATGAGACGAGGATCTGTTTACTACAAACAAAAACAAATATGGAATATTTTAAATCACAATAATAAGAAAACGACTTGATGACGAATTGACAAACTTGAAGCGCCCCAAGCGGCCTGGCGGCGAACCAAGGTCGTTTTACCAGAAGTTCGTACAGTTGTGAGTTTCACCCCTGATAAGGGCCATAGAAAGTAGTGGGGCGAGTAGCGATGGTGGAGCAGGTTAAATGGGCCGGCGAGATTCTGTGGGGTCGTCCCGTCAGCAACGGACCGTGCCGCTGAATGGCGAAACGGGAGGCGCTGCCGAATAGACGGGCCCTCAGCCTACCATTTGCTAAGACTCCTATAAACTGAGCCGGACTGTCCGCTGTGTTTCCTCCGAAGTATACGGGGTGATTTTTTCCACCTTGCACCAACTCTAGACACTGATCGATGAGAGGATACGGAACAAAAAAGGTCTGAGGAACTTAGGTTTTGAAATGTATGGCTTCAATTCTAGAGACCATTTATTCGAGCGTACTTTGTTACAGAGACTGCGGTCTAATACGCACTGTACCATGAAGCCACAGTTCCAGTTTGCATGGTTTCCTCCTAGAGGGTGGTTCTGTTCGTTATACGTCATGCCCTAGCGCCCGCTTCTGCCATAGTAATTGGTAATGGTGTGTCCGATTCACTTGTCTTACTGACTCACCTTGCAGTGGATGTGATACGGCGTTGTACATAATGGTTCTGTATTCGGATCGCGAGCTTGCCGACATGGTGTTTACTTACGGAAAGGCAAGTGGCAATGAGCGGCAGGCAGCAAGATTGTATCAGGATACCTATTCCCGCCGACAACAACCACAGCATTCAATGTTTGCTGCAGTGTTTCGCCGTTTGCCTAGGACAGGATCGTTTCAGGAATCAGGACGTCATGAAGGGTGTACCCGAAATTTTTGGACACCACACTTACAGGAAAATATGATTTACGCTGTGGAATGTGGAAGGCGACCGCCGTGTCAGTACCAGGCAGTTGGCCTGCTGCTGCAGGGTAAGCTAGACATTCTCCACGACAGTTGTTACTACTCTTGTCACTTACAGCGTCTGCAGGGCTTACTAGCGATAGACCTGCCGCATCGGGAGCAATTTTGCCACTGGTTTCTTCACCAGGGAACCATGATTCCGGGATTTGTGTCATCCGTCCTATTCACAGATGAGGTCACATTTACGCACTTTCATAACAGTCATCTGTGGGATAGCATACAGAACCACCATGTGACAGCGAATCATCGGCATCGATGCAGCCAGAAGGTGTGGGCCGCGATAATTGGCGGCCGTATTTTGGGACCAGTCTTCCTTCCACGTCGTGTAACAGCCCGGAACTATCTGCGATTCTTGTGGGTGGCTTTGCCTCCCCTCCTGGAAGAAGTGCCATTGATGATCCTAAGGGTTATGTGGCTGCTACATGATGGTGTTCCAGCCAACTTCGCCATTAACATCCGGACGCATCTCAATCGTGTCTTTCCTTGTCGATGGATCGGACGAGGGGGCCCAGTTGCATGGCCTGCTCGTTCATCGGATCTCAACCCGTGCGATTTCTGGTTATGGGGCCACCTCAAAAGAATCGTGTATGCAGAGCCCACTTCAGATGTGGAGACACTGGACCAGCGTATTCATGCTGCCTTTGACACTGTGGATGTAGACTGGCCGATGTGAACGCTTGAGACAGAACATGATATGGGGCTTACACACACGCATTGAGGCACATGGAAATCATTTTAACACATCGTGTAACTGTGGCCGCATGGTACAGCGTGTATTAGGCCACAGCCTCTGTAACAATGCATGGTTCAAATGGCTCTAAGCACCATGAAACTTAACATTTGAGGTCATCAGTCCCCTAGACATAGAACTACTTAAACCTAACTAACGTAAGGAAATTACACACATCCATGCCCAAGTCGGGATTCGAACCTGCGACCGCATCAGGCGTACGGTTCCGGATTGAAGCGCCTAGAACCGCTTGGCCACAGCGGCCGCCCAATGCATGATTGAATAAATGTTCTCTAGCATGGATACCATGCACTTACAGACATAAGTTCATTAGACATTTGTTGCTCCGTATCCTCTCATCGATCAATCCCTAGAGTTTGTTCATGTTGAAAAAATCACATGTATAATACTCGTACTTGTTTACATAGAGTCACGATGCGAGTGAAAATTTCTAATTAACAGTATTAAAGAATTCATCGTAAATATGGGTGGCTGCTCAGCTGTGAACTGCACTAACCGCCGCAAAAATGGTTTTCGTATGTTTGGATTTCTAAAAAAATACATTGAAAATGATTTTTTTCCAAATGTTACAGACACTAGTTCTATGTAGCTAGCAACTCTAAGAACTGCACACTGAACAGAAGCAATAGAATCACATCTTGAATGGCTAACTAACTTAAATTATAGGCATTAACTGTGGAAACAGAATCTAAGGTGCTATAACATGAACTAACAATCTTGAAGGTATGAGTGAGATAGGCTCTAGTGCTTTTATGATGCATTAGGTGTGTTAATTTTAGCAGCATGTGTTCCAGAAGCTTTATTACTTGCTTATGACATACCTAGATAGGAGACTGAACTACAAAACTATTTTTTGACACTTCTCCATCACTTCCTCACCGAGTTTGCTAACACATCACAAAGTATTGTCATACACTCCTGGAAATTGAAATAAGAACACCGTGAATTCATTGTCCCAGGAAGGGGAAACTTTATTGACACATTCCTGGGGTCAGATACATCACATGATCACACTGACAGAACCACAGGCACATAGACACAGGCAACAGAGCATGCACAATGTCGGCACTAGTACAGTGTATATCCACCTTTCGCAGCAATGCAGGCTGCTATTCTCCCATGGAGACGATCGTAGAGATGCTGGATGTAGTCCTGTGGAACGGCTTGCCATGCCATTTCCACCTGGCGCCTCAGTTGGACCAGCGTTCGCGCTGGACGTGCAGACCGCGTGAGACGACGCTTCATCCAGTCCCAAACATGCTCGATGGGGGACAGATCCGGAGATCTTGCTGGCCAGGGTAGTTGACTTACACCTTCTAGAGCACGTTGGGTGGCACGGGATACATGCGGACGTGCATTGTCCTGTTGGAACAGCAAATTCCCTTGCCGGTCTAGGAATGGTAGAACGATGGGTTCGATGACGGTTTGGATGTACCGTGCACTATTCAGTGTCCCCTCGACGATCACCAGTGGTGTACGGCCAGTGTAGGATATCGCTCCCCACACCATGATGACGGGTGTTGGCCCTGTGTGCCTCGGTCGTATGCAGTTCTGATTGTGGCGCTCACCTGCACGGCGCCAAACACGCATACGACCATCATTGGCACCAAGGCAGAAGCGACTCTCATCGCTGAAGACGACACATCTCCATTCGTCCCTCCATTCACGCCTGTCGCGACACCACTGGAGGCGGGCTGCACGATGTTGGGGCGTGAGCGGAAGACGGCCTAACGGTGTGCGGGACCGTAGCCCAGCTTCATGGAGACGGTTGCGAATGGTCCTCGCCGATACCCCAGGAGCAACAGTGTCACTAATTTGCTGGGAAGTGGCGGTGCGGTCCCCTACGGCACTGCGTAGGATCCTACGGTCTTGGCGTGCATCCGTGCGTCGCTGCGGTCCGGTCCCAGGTCGACGGGCACATGCACCTTCCGCCGACCACTGGCGACAACATCGATGTACTGTGGAGACCTCACGCCCCACGTGTTGAGCAATTCGGCGGTACGTCCACCCGGCCTCCCGCATGCCCACTATACGCCCTCGCTCAAAGTCCGTCAACTGCACATACGGTTCACGTCCACGCTGTCGCGGCATGCTACCAGTGTTAAAGACTGCGATGGAGCTCCGTATGCCACGGCAAACTGGCTGACACTGACGGCGACGGTGCACAAATGCTGCGCAGCTAGCGCCATTCGACGGCCAACACCGCGGTTCCTGGTGTGTCCGCTGTGCCGTGCATGTGATCATTGCTTGTACAGCCCTCTCGCAGTGTCCGGAGCAAGTATGGTGGGTCTGACACACCGGTGTCAATGTGTTCTTTTTTCCATTTCCAGGAGTGTAGATAAGTTTAAATTTTATGAAATTGATGGTATAGGCAACCAATGGATAGTATCGTATCTGATCAAAGACTGCAGAAAGTTGTACTTAGTAATATAATAAATATACTATGAAGACATAATTTTGTTTGGGGAGACATCACCTATGGACTTCCTCAAGGCTCAGTCTTCAGTCCACAATTGCTCCTCATATATGTAAATAATCTTCTGTCTAACACACAACAGGCATTATTACTTCTTTCTGCACATAGCACTAGTATTGTAATCAATTCAAGCATATATACAGAAACAGAAGAAATCGTAAACAAAGTTCTTTAAAGTGTCATTTACTGGTTTTCTGTGAATTGTCTCAACCTCAATTTTAGAAAGTTACATGACATTGAATTTTGCACGTCTATATAGTACACCAGTGATAAGCGTAACACATGGTGAGTAAATAATAAATACGGTGGAAACTTCAAAATTCTTAAGCGTGCATCCTGATAAGAATTTAAATTGAAAAAAGCACATTTTGGAACTCCTAAAACGATGTAGTTCAGCCGCATTTGCACTTAAAATCATTGCAAATGTTTGTCAGAGACAAATAAGTAAGCTGACACATTCTTCAGGTTTTCATTTAATAATGTGAAACGGAATATTGTTGTGGGGTAATTCATCTTTAAGAAAGAAAGTCTTCATTGCGCAAAAACGTGCTGTAATAATAATATGTGGTGCTCGCCCAAGATTATCTTGTAGACAGCTGTTTAAGGAGGTGGGCATTCTGACTACTGCTTCACAGTATATTTGTTCCCTCATGAAGTTTGTTGTAAATAATCCACTACATTTCAAAATGCTCAATGGCATACATAATTACAATACCAGAAGGAGAAATGTCATTCATTACTCCACACTAAGGTTGTCTTTAACACAAGAAGGGGTACACAATGCTGCAACAAAAACTTTTCATCACTTACCCAGTGATATAAAATGTCTGTCAGGCCGCAAAGTAAAATTTGGAAAGACACTGAAAAAGTTTTTCCTTGACAACTTCTTCTGTTCTGAAGAAGAATTTTTTATTACTGTATTGGGTAAAAAGTGGTCGGTAGGAATTACTATCTCACATGTGTATATCTTTTTTTTCTCTTTGGGAAAAACTTATAAATTTTCAAAATGTAACCATATGTACAAATTAATTTGCGATGTATATTTAAAATGACTTGTTCTACTACATTACGATCTATCATGCAAAATGATCCATGGAATATCCAACTAACTAACTAGTAAACATGTAAGAATGAATGTACTAGTAAACACGTAAAGAATACTAGTTAAGCGAAACTGTAACATGAAACTAAATTTTTCCCCGTCTGTACAATGAAAATGCTTTACTTAAAATATCTATTTATGATTAACAATAAACCCTGCTTTTGCGAGTGCCTTTATATGGGCAAAAGCTAATAAACAGCACTGGTTGGTACTGCATCACACTCCTACTTCAAGACAATGGTGCCGAGTTATTGACTCACTTCATATAATATTTACAAACTACCGTGCAAGTCCTGGGCTTACATTTCTATAGCTGTGTAATATTACATTTAACGTTACTGTTATATGGGAAAGGGATTCTAAGTATCTCTACACACATTAATTACTGTCTGGTACACTTTGTGATCTACCCCTCCCTTCTTTGTTGTTGCTATGGTACACTTTGGCAAAGTCTATTCAGAATATTCGAGAGGAGTAAAATTTACATAATTTTATTTATCTTTTATTGTAAATTTGGCTCCAGTTCTCCAAGTCTAGGAGGTCTGATTCTTGAAGCTGAAATTCTCACATTTTAGGTTATCATGGCTCAACTGATCTAAATAATTTTATAGAATGTCATTGCAGAATTTTTGTTTTCACGATAATTTGTTGTCTCACATTTTACTACATCACACTATCTTTCGAATTTTCACATTAACAAAGCCGAAATTACATTGTTCATCCAAAATACAAAAATACGTCCTAACACATCAGAGGTATACTTACTACTACTTCACTCTGCAGTAATAACAATATTCCAAAGGGTTTACAATTTTTCTTGACAAGTGAATTTCTGGTAGTTCAGATTATGATGTTATAAATGAATCCAGAAATAAACATAATAAACAGTAGTATATTGTGTAATTAATAACAGAAATTTTAAGTGTGCCAAATAATTCGTAATTTTCAAATGTTTATAAAAAAAATTTTAACTGTGCATTCAGAGCTAGTACATACCGATTGTAACAACGAAAACAAAGTAATTCCTATTCAAAAGTTTCAGCTTGAAATATAACATACTGTGTATAAAATTACACGAAATTTTTCAGAAAAACATACTGTGTATAAAATTACACGAAATTTTTCAGAAAAACAGCAGAGATAATACTGAACTTTCTAAAATTCGAAAAATATTACAGGTGTCGACTGCTACTGTTGATGGAAAGTAATGCTAGAGGAGGGTGTCCCTTTACAACTTATGCTGTATGAGATATTTTATAAGAAGTAGTGTAAAAAGTTGCGTGAACAGGTTAACCACCCTCGAGCTAAACACTGCCGAATCCTCAGAGCTGTGGACAACATGCCGGACGCTTCAGGCTATTGTATAGGAACTGCGGCACTTGCTGTGAAGTCAGAGTGCACGGCGTGTTGCAGCCGCCGCGGCGGCCGCCCGTGGTGTATCCAGAGGAGGGCCCGCCGATGATGCTGCTGTCTTGCGACGTGGAGGGCGGCCGGCGCGTCATGAAGCCCCTGGGCAGCACCGACTTCATCATCCCGCGCTACTACCGCCCACACGCTCCCAATCTGCTGCGGGCCGCCAAGGTACGACGCAAAAGACTCGCCAACTCTGCCTCCGTCCGCCTCCATAACGAACTGCTTTGCGCTCTGCACAGTGTCCGATGCCCTCTCGGTTTTAAGAAGAAGCTGGAGAACTTCTCCCTTTCGTCCTCATAGCGTGACCCACAAAAAATTAATGTGTATTGATAATTTTCCCTCTGTAATACAGTAAAGCTGCTGCTTCCACCTTCTCCTAATTACCCTACTTCATCCTCCTTTCTCTTAGTCTCACCAATTTCATTCCTCTTGTCTTCATTTATTGTATTGGGTGATCAAGAAGTCAGTATAAATTTGAAAACTGAATAAATCATGGAATAATGTAGATAGAGGCGTACAAATTGACACACATGCTTGGAATGACATGGGGTTTTATTGGAACCGAAAAAATACAAAAATTCAAAAAATGTCCGACAGATGGCCCTTCATCTGATCAGAATAGCAATAATTAGCATGACAAAGTAAGACAAAGCAAAGATGATGTTCTTTACAGGAAGTGCTCAATATGTCCACCATAATTCCTCAACAATAGCTGTAGTCGACGAATAATGTTGTGAACAGCACTGTAAAGCATGTCCGGAGCTATGGTGAGGCATTGGCATCGGATGTTGTCTTTCAGCATCCCTAGAGATGTCGGTCGATCACGATACACTTGCGACTTCAGATAACCCCAAAGCCAATAATCGCACAGACTGAAGTCTGGGGACCTGGGAGGCCAAGCATGACGAAAGTGGTGGCTGAGCACATGATCATCACCAAACGATGCGCGCAAGAGATCTTTCACGTGTCTAGCAATACCTTGTTATTTTGTTTGTTTTTTTTTTTTGTTCTAATAAAACCCCATGTCATTCCAAGCATTTTTACCTCTCTATCTACAATATTCTATGGTTTATCAAGTTTTCAGATTTATACTGATTTTTTGATCACCTTGTATATTACCACATCTCTCCCTTCTCCAACCCTTTCTCTCATGTTCACTGCTGTTAGCCATCAAAGTTTCAAACTACCTTCCTGGAACCTGTACAGTGCGACTATAAGCGATTCATTCATTTTTAGAGCTCTGCAATTTTCTAACTATGCCCTGTACAGATATTAATGATGCATGGCAAATGTTCACCAGTTGACATTACAAGTGCAGTGCCTTGACAAAATGACGACTAAGTAAGCAAAGAGCTTTTGTATGCTTAGATGCGAGAGGTTCTGTGCTGGTATAAGTTGTCGCCAGCACACCGGTTGGCAAAGATGTAGCGTGAAGATCGATAGTGGGCACTGGATCAAGAGCGCCTATCGCTAGAGAGTCCAGAGACACACTGACAAGCAACATTCCGCCAATGCCCTCTCGTCAGCAAGTATTCAGGCCGCCGCCACTGACCGGAGCACTCACTTCACTGACTCACTGACCCATTCAAGCTACGACAGGACATAGCGACCAGATCGAGACGAGCAGTGCGACTAAAGCGTGCAAGATTACCAATATTTTCTACAAGAGGACTATTACTGATGAGTGTTTACCACAAAACATGGAACAATTCAAGGTAAGTAACAGCTATCCGTTCATGTAAATACAGAACCATATTAATTCACGTGTGCATTTTTGATAAGGAGTATACTGGCCACCCATAACAACATCTTGTCCCTTGCTTCCTACGGTACAAGACTCTACAGTGGCGACAAGGATACTACAGGATCATCTGTTACAACAGTGCAGCATGCACTCAAAAGGAATTATGGAAAAGAACCGCCATGTAAACAGAGGATTGTGCATTAGTATCGACAGTTTAGGGAGACTAGTCCGACATAAACAGAAAACTATCAGTCTACCAAGTGTGCCAGATGCAGCCATGCAACACCAGTCACGAACTTGGAATGCCGCAGCGAAGTGCGTGGAAAATTTGGCGACGGCGGTTACATTTCAAACCGCACCGCCTGAAGTTCATGCAACGGTTAAACCTGGAAGATTATGTGTGGTGCCTTCAACTTTGCATCTCAGGGCAGAAAGGACTTCAGGATGTACATATCGCCCCCAGGCTGATATTCGGTGATGAAGGAACCTTCCATTTAAAGGTTAATCGTCATAATGCGTGGGTGTGGGACACTGAAAATCCTCATGAATCTGTGGCAGGTGCACTAGATACGCCGAAGGTTAACGTCTGCACTGACAGAGGCGTAGCGGTATGGGCCGTTTTGCTTCTGTGGGGTGACTGTGATGGATACCTCGTAAAGATGTTTTGCAGCTGTAGTTAAATTCACAACCGACTGCTTAATCTGAGAATTCCATCTTCCAACAAAACAAGGCACAGACACCCCATGCCTCATAGGAGCAGCGAAGTTAGTTTTGACCTAAACAACAAACCATTATGGAACACAGGGAGTAGCTCACAATTGGTTCACCTCTTCTCCAGCAGACAGCAAACGGTAATCCTCCACAGTGTTGAGAATGGCTGCGATGTGGTGCCTGAGTGGGGCATGGCCTAATGGAGTTGGGGGTGGGGGGGTGCCCCAGGGATCAGTACTGGGGCCACTTCTGTTCCTTATTTATGTAAATGGTATGCCCTCTAGTATTACAGGTGATTCTAAAATAATTCTGTTTGCTGATGACACTTGCTTCGTAGTAAAGCATGTTGTGTGCAACGTTGGCACTGTTTCAAATAGTGCAGTTCAGGACATAAGTTCGCGGCTTGTAGAAAATAAACTAACGCAAAGTCACACTAAGACTCAGTTTTTACTGTTTCTAACAGGAGCATATGATTACTGAAATTGAACAGTATAAATTTATAGATGTTCAGATAGATAGTAAACTGTAATGGAAAGCCCACATTCAGGAGGTTGTTCAAAGACTTAATGCTGCCATTTTTACTATTCGAACGGTATCTGAAGTAAGTGATAGTTGGACACGAAAAGTAGTCTAATTCGCTTATCTTCATTCGCTTATGACATATAGTATTATATTTCGGAGTAACTCTTCCACTCTCAAAGGATATTTTTGGCGCAGAAACGGGCGGTTCGGGCAATAAGTGGTGTAAGTTCGCGATTCTCTTATCGAACCATTAGTCTGGGTATTCTGGCTTTGGCCTCTCAACATATATATTCTTTGCTCTCGTTTCTTGTTAGCAGTATAAACTTACTCCCAAGAATTATCAGTTTTCACTCAGTAAACACTAGGGAGAAATCCCGTCTGTATTTGGATCGCACTTCCTTGACTCTGGTGCTGAAAGACGTGCAGTATACTGCTGCATCCATTTTCAATAAGCTACGGTACCACAAGAATTCAAGAACCTTAGCAGTAATCCACGCGCTTTCAAATCGAAACTGTAAGTTTCCTCATGGGTCACTCCTTCTATTCTGTCGAGGAGTTCCTTGAAAAATTAACGTGATTCTTGTGTTATATTGTTGACTGCGTTTACATATACTTATGGCTTGTCTTTTTTTATCGATAAACATTTTATTTTATCTGTTATTACTTTTATGGTGTAATATCATGCATTGACACGTTCGCTGACCTTCGAGATTTGCTCTTCAGTTTGACCCTACGGAACTTGACGTATGATGTAAAATATTAAAAGTAAACTCCCACATCCCTGGATTGGGCATACCGCTGAAGAATATGCGGTTAACTAAGCTTCTGTAACTTTTTCCTTTGGGAGTACGTTAAGGACCGTGTTTACGTACCACCACTGCCAAGAACACTGGAACAGCACCAGTGCTGCTATTATGACTGGATGTTGCTACATGAGGGGTGTGACGAATCTTACTGCAGCTTGGTCGTGAGTCGTTTGACCAGAGGGACACTCATAGGACATTACTACTGCGCAAACTGCAAACTTGGCGAGTTTGCGGTTCTGTTCATCCATCAGGCGTATTTGTACATGTAATACTTTGGAAAATATAGAGCTTTAAAAACGAATGAATCATTTGTAGTAAGCCCTGTATTTCTTCTTTTGCAAAGTCGGGTTGGTTGGAAGCAGCTCACAGTTCTGTACTGCCTTCCTCTTGAGAGAGGTTAGGTGGAGCAACTAGTATCCTCCATGACCCGGTTTATGTGTTGCAGTTCCGGTCCGTCCCTTGCGTTCGCGTCTCGAAGGCTGTTATTTATTTTTCTGCTTCCCCAAGTACCTGTTTTCGGTTCCTTTACTACTGCTCACTCAAAAAAAAAAAAAAGGTCCTTCGGACTAGAATACTCTTCTGTGGTATTGCATCTGATGCAGTTTACTCCCTAGATAGAAGAAGGTTTCTGTAGTCTCCAGCCGATCATTGTTAAGTGAGCAATGAACAACAGCGTGTTGTATACTCACGCTAAGATTTCTCTACTTTAGCTTTATAATTTTCACCTTATAGGAAGAGCTGATGGTTATTTGTATCTGGGCAAGCATCACTTCTAATCACATCGCTTCACTTAACGCTCCGATATCTTCAGCAAACTCAACGTCTACCCTGTCAAATGCTTTTCCTAAGTGTAGCTTTATCCTTCTTTAGCCTTTCTTCAAGAATTAATCGTTAGTCTCGTATTGCTTCTCACGTGTTCACATCTAATCTATAGCCAAATTGGTCATCTGAGATCACTGAATCTATCCTGCCTACCGTCCTCCAGAGAATAATACTAGTCCGAGAGGCATTTGTTACCAAATCGAGGGTCCTATAGTGTTGACATCTGTTTGAAGATGCTCTCTTTGACATTGGCATTGTAACACATATTTAAAGTTCCCTATTTTCGTATATAAGTTTTATGAGACGACACAGTTCGTTCTCCAGAAACTTTGATGAGTTCTGCTGCTATATTATTAGATCCATTGGTTATGCAACATTTTAGTTGTCTGAATGCATTTTTGAACTCGTTTCCCAAGATATAGTCTCAGTCGTCTTCTGCGTCGTTTTTATCAGTGTTTCTCTGCTCTAAACCTTCATTATTTACTGCTTACAGCTTTTCAGCGTATTAGTTTCCCCTTTCTGCTATGTCTTTCTTCCCATTCAATACCGTTCCATCTTCATGTTTCACTTCACGTCATTTTATTCCTCTGTGTCCAAAGAACTGTTTAACTGATTTGTTGGCACGTTCCAATTTCCCCACCTTGATCACTTCACTCATCTCTTTGGATTGGTCATCCAAAAATGGTTATTTAGCCTATCTTGACTCTTGGTTGACTTCATTCCTCTACACTCTGTATTGCTGTATTGCCTTTGTCCTTCCTCAGTGTTGTTTCGGTGTAAGTATAAAATTTTGCTAATATGCTTTACATAATCCAATCTTCTTATAATTTGACTCTGCATCTCGACTGTTTCATTTGCTACTCGTGGACTATTACTTTTGTATTTATTGTTGCACTTGTCATAAGAGAATGTAAACTGTGTAATTTCCTCTGCTCTATTGTTACTTCTAAATTTTCTAATCTGTATTAGCTGTAAATCATAACATGCTTATCTTAGTGTATGCGATGTAAAATATTTAGATATGGTGTTTAGCTGTAAGAGAGGCCCTAATGACATGAATCTTGCTGGGTTAAATAAACAAATAAAAATAAATACTGCGATTAAAAGGTAGTTGGCGTTTGACAGCTATATTCGCAACACGACAGTCCAGATTCGGCTCGTGTCAAGACGAATGCGTGTGCGTCCACGCAAGATTTCTAACAGTTGTATAAATAATATTTTTTGCAGCAGTAATGAAAGTCTTCTAAAGACCAGACGCGTTTCGCTTTATTCAACAGCATCTTCAGTGGTCACTGTAACAATATGGTTTTTTTCTTTCATTTTTCTGAGTCAAAACTCATTACACCAGCCATTCAGTGTGATTAACGCCAATGCCAGACGTAGCTAGAAATGTGCTTCACGAAAACTGTACGGTCACTGCGATCTTCAGCACAGCCCTAAGGGCCATATGACTCTCGCTGTGACTGCTGGAAACCTCACGACACCCGCACTTGCTGTTTCAGACGCTGGATGAACTGTATCGCCTAGGTAACGCCATCTTCGATGTGCCGTACCCGCCCATGGATAACCGTAACTGGAACATGGTGGTCTCCTCTCGCGCTGAGAAAAAATCCAATCAAATCAAGAAAGCACAAGAAGCCTATCCTGTAAAAACATTTCGTTTAGTAAAATAAATTAGTTTGTACATTCTTCCATTAATGACCATTTTCATTTTTTTTTCATAGTAGCTCTATTGAGTTCTCTATGTTTCATTCTGACAGTGTATTAATTCTGTAAATATTATCAGTTCCAGTTTATTGTAATGTATTCCCATATTTTGACAATCTCGATGAATGGTCAGGGTAGTTAGTTTTATATTCAAATGTTTTATGTTTTTTATGTTATAGTTTATGACTCGTTCGACACCCACGATAATCATCGCATTTTTGGGTCTACGGAACGAAAACTGAATCTAATTTAATCTACTCTCTGAAGTACAGAATAATAATATATTTGTAAAGGGCAGCATCTGTCTAAAACATCGTAAGATGTATCTATGAGATCAATTTTAACATGTGAATATCAGATATTGAACTGTTTGAAAAGTACAGGGATCCACTGTCTCTGTCGCCCATACATATACTACTATTATTATTCACGTATGGGTCCTATTTGACCGCTTGAGGTACAATCCACTTTTGATGGTTGACGTCCTTTGTGTCCGAATTTGTTTCATCCTTCAGAATGAAGTCTTTTTCCTTCATCAGACCATGGTGTCTAGTTCGTTTTCTGATTTCCCTCTGACCAACTTTCCAAGCAAATATCTTTTGCCTGAATGTTTTTCTATTTGAACATCTGCCTGACTTATACCATCTACTTTAAGATCCTCCTTAATCGGAGCGATTCATTTAACTGACTCAGTTTTGGCTTAACTTCCGTTTGCTTAGAATTCTGCTGTTTGTTTTGTCACCCTTGTGAGTGTCACTTTTCTGCCTGACTTATACCATCTACTTTAAGATCCTCCTTAATCGGAGCGATCCATTTAACTGACTCAGTTTTGGCCCTACTTCCGTTTTCTCAGAATTCTGCTGTTTGTTTTGTCACCCTAGTGAGTGTCACTTTTTTAATGTGCCCATAAAATTTAAGTCTTCGTTTTCTCATGTCACCATGTGTGTCTGTGTATTCTTCTATTTCCTTCTTACTTCTCAGCCAATAAGTTTCTCCGTCAGTAAGTATGGAGCATAATATTTTCCTAATAACATTTCTTCCTTTCTTTTGAATTGTTTCAATATCCCTCTTTCCATTTAAAATTAAAGTTTCTGCTCCATAAACACATTCAGGTTTGAACATTTTGTGCAAATCTGAATGCAGTTACCATTTTTTGACAACTACCTTTCTTTGCAGCTTTTTCCAGGCCGTTTTCTTTTATAATTTCCTCAAAATATGTAAACTGAAAAACTCTTCTTATTTGCGTTCAAAAACTTTGGTGCTTGTTTGTTGCATGTCACATATTCCATTTTTTCGAGTAATATTTGTAGTCCACAACTTCTTTAAGAAATTCAATGTGTTTTTGAGTTGTGGTAATGTCCCTAGTTAAAACTGCCAAACCATCTGCAAAGGCGAGACAATCTACTCTAATATTTGCCTAACTTGATTGGTTTACCTAGATTTTGTCTCGACTTTTGCTCTCGCCATACTGTAATCACCTTTCCCAAAACACACTTAAACAGTAATGGGGAGAGTCCATCTCCCTGTCTAACACCCGTCTTTATACCAAATGGTTCAGAAATTTCTCCCATGAATTTAACATTAGAACTAGTGTCAGTTAACATTCCCATAATCAGTGTTACAGTTTTAATATCTAGCCCTTGCTCCTTTAAAATTTGGAAAAGAGATTCATGATCAACTGAGTCATATGAGTACGTTAGAAGCATAACTCACATGCTCCAAAAACCTAAATTTTCACAAATGACTAGAAACGTGTTTTACATGTGTCGTGCACATGTCCCATATATTGACATCAGTATGTGCAAGAACAAGGGCTATAAATCATTATTTACATTTCAGATTATGTTTGTTTATTGAGAAATTACAATTATTTAAGGTTATATTATGGATCATGTGAGTTTTTTTAATGAGCTATGGAACATGTAAGTTTTGACTATCCCCATTTTGGATCTTGTGAGTTTTGGTACTGAGCTGTTTGGACAATGTTGGTTTCGTGGAAACTATCGTGTTGTGACTCGGTATGCAACACTTTTTGATTCCGACTGCAAACCACTTTCTCTTCTACAGTGTCTATATAATATTACATTCCGATGTTAATCGTGATAAATACCAATTAATCATCTTTTATGGACTTTGCTTGTTTTAGTTTACAAAAGATATTCTCTAGTTTGGAATACCGTTTTCAATTTCATAAAAGAAATGTCTACCATGCACATTTCTTCAGTTTAGTGATCGAAGAAATTTACAAATTTTCCTTTTGTGACAACTAATTATTGATCACAAAGAAAAGTAGAATATTATAATCAGGAAAATAATTCAAACTTGTTAAGCATTCTTTGAGAAGAAAAACTATCAAATACCAAAAGAAAATAAGCTACTAAAAGAAAACTGAAGATTTAAAGGAGATTCACTTCTAAAACTGAAAATAATTTTACTCTTCTATGTCTATATCACAACATTAAGTTCCTCTTGAATCATGTCACACATACACTCATGATCAGTTTGATCCAATGTATTCTCATCAATGATGTGCTTATAGAACTTGAGCTCCTCAATTTATCTCCAGTTTTCCCCGTATTGGGCAGTCAGAAGTTTTTCAACATCCCTCCTTTTCTCTAAAGAGATTGAATTCTTTGGTTGGATGAGTTCGGGATGTGGAAGTGCATTTACTCCAGATTTAAACACAGATCTAACCACTTCAAGGTCATTTCTGTACGTTTGTTCACCACACACAAGAATTTTATTTCACACTCCTCGCTTTATGTAAATGCGCTTACATTTTGAAATTGAAAAATGCCATGATCCTGGATTTCGTAATGCAATTTTCGCAAAATTCTTGAAGTCGGCAACACTGGAGTCTCTTCCCACCAATTTGGATGTTGACTGACTCGAACTTACCTCATACACTTGTTCAAGCTGTACTATTACTTCCTTGTTTTCATTTTCCTTTCTATATTTCCAAACAGACGGTGTTGCGGAATGTAACTATGACTGGTGACTGGAAAAATCATTCCAATTCCATCGTTATGTGGGGGAGACTTTATGGAAAGCCAAACATACACATCGCAACCAACGTAGAATTCTTTTTTGTGCAGTACACCCATCGCATACCAATCGAATTTGTTTGTAATGGGACATGTCTAGGGAGTTTCATGTACAGGGCTATTACAAATGATTCAAGCGATTTCATAAATTCACTGTAGCTCCATTCATTGACATATGGTCACGACACACTACAGATACGTAGAAAAACTCATAAACTTTTGTTCGGCTAAAGCCGCACTTCAGGTTTCTGCCGCCAGAGCACTCGAGAGCGCAGTGAGACAAAATGGCGACAGGAGCCGAGAAAGCGTATGTCGTGCTTGAAATGCACTCACATCACTCAGTCATAACAGTGCAACGACACTTCAGGACGAAGTTCAACAAAGATCCACCAACTGCTAACTCCATTCGGCGACGGTATGCGCAGTTTGAAGCTTCTGGATGCCTCTGTAAGGGGAAATCAACGGGTCGGCCTGCAGTGAGCGAAGAAACGGTTGAACGCGTGCGGGCAAGTTTCACGCGTAGCCCGCGGAAGTCGACGAATCAAGCAAGCAGGGAGCTAAACATATCACAGCCGACGGTTTGGAAAATCTTACCGAAAAGGCTAAAGCAGAAGCCTTACCGTTTACAATTGCTACAAGCCCTGACACCCGGTGACAAAGTCAAACGCTTTAAATTTTCGGCGCGGTTGCAACAGCTCATGGAAGAGGATGCGTTCAGTGCGAAACTTGTTTTCAGTGATGAAGCAACATTTTTTCTTAATACTGAAGTGAACAGACACAATGTGCGAATCTGGGCGGTAGAGAATCCTCACGCATTCGTGCAGCAAATTCGCAATTCACCAAAAGTTAACGTGTCTTGTGCAATCACGGTTTAAAGTTTATGGTCCCTTTTTCTTCTGCGAAAAAAGCGTTACAGGGCACGTGTATCTGGACTTGTTGGAAAATTGGCTCATGCCACAACTGGAGACCGACAGCGCCGACTTCATCTTTCAACAGGATGGTGCTCCACCGCACTTCCATCACGATGTTCGGCATTTCTTAAACAGGAGATTGGAAAACCGATGGATCGGTCGTGGTGGAGATCATGATCAGCAATTCATGTCATGGCCTCCACGCTCTCCCGACTTAACCCGATGCGATTTCTTTCTGTGGGGTTATGTGAAAGATTCAGTGTTTAAACCACCTCTACCAAGAAACGTGCCAGAACTGCGAGCTCGCATCAACGATGCTTTCGAACTCATTGATGGGGACATGCTGCGCCGAGTGTGGGAGGAACTTGATTATCGGCTTGATGTCTGCCGAATCACTAAAGGGGCACATATCGAACATTTGTGAATGCCTAAAAAACTTTTTGAGTTTTTGTATGTGTGTGCAAAGCATTGTGAGAATATCTCAAATAATAAAGTTATTGTAGAGCTGTGAAATCACTTCAATCATTTGTAATAACCCTTTATTAAACACACATGAGGCTATAGTGTTTGAATCTCGACTGAATTCATTTTCTGTCCAACAATCAGAAGTGACAGTGGAACGGTTTAACTCAGATTTACTGTGACCTTTAACAACGGTAAAATTCTGGACATAAATTTGTCTGCCAAAATAGCATGCCTCATCTGGAACTTTGGGTAATAGAATATTCTTCTCACAATCAAATGAAAGAATTAACGTTTCAACGTCTTTGTCCTTCAGGGTGTTAAAAATGCCATATGCCTTTACTTGTGAACCCTTTTTTCGGTAGTTAATTGAGTTTTCTTGTTAGGGTCTCTCTCATGTCTTAACTTTTCAGCTAGGCTTAAGCCTGTAGAACACAAATCAGTTCTCAGTGTACCAAAGCCTACGTTGTATTTTGTGCTGAAGATGTACCTGAAGTATGATAGCTTCACAAGGATGTTTTCCGGCTTGCTAGAATAAATTTTCCATAACATTTTACAGTTCATATTCGCAGGCAGATACCGCCTTTCTGTTCGTCCTCTACAGTAATGTGTCTCTACACACTTTAGACTATTGATAAACTTCATGACAGTCTCTCTTGGGTTCATATTCTGCCGCCCTCCTGAAGCCGCCTCTCCGGTCTTGTACAAAACCTTTCTGATGAAACCGTTTAGTGATATTATTTATTCTGAATCGTGACACTCCCAATACATTTATGAAGGTTGACATGCAAACTGGAACTTTATTTTTCTGTGTGTGTACTGGTCAGTGACTGGCAGTACCCAAGATCGATTGAAAACGACAAGGTACCAACGTCTCTGTGCCGCTACTGCAGAGTATCCTTAGGGCACCAGTCGGCCACCACACCTTTAATTAGGTACAGTTTCTTATTTTTAAATAGATGTTAAGACTGCAGAACGCTATCTAATTGCAGAAGATTCCAGTTGGAGAGGAGCCTCTGATGACGACAAGAATCTAGCCCGCGCCGCAATCACACTGGCAATGAACCAATCGGACACGAAATCAGCCTTAGTACAATTAGTATTGCAGCCACCTCAACCGCTGACCATGCAAACAGCCTGTCTTTCAAATAATGGGAACAACATCCTGTCTAGACACGACGCCGAAATCGTACCAAGCCACGACAGAACTGCGAATAATCACTTAACAATATTCACACCCCAATGATTACTGAAGTTAAGCGGTAGTGAATAAATGGGCCTATTTAATGAACCACTCTCGTTGTCTGCGATACTGATCTCGTCAGAGCAACAAATTACTTTAATTTCAGTACCTGCGTGATGATAAATGCGACATCCAACTGCAATTGTTATCTTTCGCATCGAGCTCACAACGCAGTACGTACTCTCTGACATAAACTCGGAACTATATCATTACTTGTACTAAAATACCAATCTGTCTACCGTCTTGTAATGATTATTCTGTTTATGGACACTTCCATCACTACCGTTAGGAATTAAAACATTTCTAATTCTCCCTTAAATATTTTTCCAGGTCGACGCAGCGATAATATGTAAGTGACGAGACTTCGGATGCGTCACTGAATAACGAATCTTTGTTAGAAGCAAAATCTTTGGCCTTTCCGTAAATAATTCGATTACTTCAAATAAACTTGTTCATCATTTAGGAAGCTTTTTCCCTTAATTGAAATCTTTTCTTTAACATTGACAAGATCTACTTTCAGTAGATTATTTATAATTTCATTCGTTCAAGAACCTTTTACCAAACACATTTAAAAACACCACATTATACGTGATATCGACTCCACTGTATCAATATCTCTAAATTACACTCTTTTATACTTCCGAAAATGATATAGATATATTCACACTAGACATCAATTGAATAGACTGGGAAGTTTCCTTTAACCCCAATAAAATTGGATTTATCTTCCTTCTAGGTATCTCAATACACGTTGGTTACCACCAGTGAACGAGTGCCAGCAAATATATTATCAGTCCGCACAATACGGAAACAAGTAATAAAAAAAAAATCAAACAAAAATCCTAAATGTCACCGCCACTTTTCAAGTAACCTTAAGTTACAATTTAAAAGCAAATCTTGACCTCTTCAGGCGTTGATCACACGTGACCCGCTAAGTTCCCTAACATTTAAATCGGCCACTCGTCACCTTGATGAATCAAGTTTTGGTTTAGCTACGTGTAGCTCGTTAAATGGTTCCTTCAATTTACTATCGCTTGTCTACTCAGTGATATGTGCACACCATCACCGTATAGCGAAACAGTTCGTCGTTCTATGAGCCAATTCGCTGTCTGCTGCAAGCTAGTGGTCTTGAAAATACAACTACCAACACGTGTTCGAGGCTTCCCCTTCTCGATACACACACGCACAATACCCAAACCACCTCAATAAAAACGACAAGCAACCCAATTACCTCTGGGCGCGTCGCGACCACTCAACATACAACGCAGACGAGATATCGGTCACATCGATTCCACAAAACTCAGCACCTAACAAAGCAATCTCTCAATTAAATCAGGCTCACGCGGGACTCACCCCAGCAAATTTTACGAACGAAACTGTTCCCACAACTATAATCAACAAAATTCCGTGCACACTCTCCCAAGATTTAGGTGTCAACTGAGTAGCCTCACTACGCCATGCAGTTAAACGCTATAAGACCAGACCTGATATACACCAATACCACCACGTGGTCGGTGAGAGGCCTATCCGGGAACTAACTAACTCTTTTTGTTGTACAATAGGAACCATTTAAAACGAATAAACACGCAACGCCACGCCAACTTTTAACAATTAATATAATAATCATCGATGCTGTCGATTCTTCGCAATAGCGGCCGGCTGCTGCGTGTCGCTCAGGCAGCATCTCCGAACGCAGCGAGGGCGATATGGTGTATCGCTGCGATCGCGCGTGCTCGCCACCTGCCATTCCGTAGACGCTCTCGTATCATCTAGAACACAATTTGATTTTGGTTTTACCGCATCATACACGTATATTATCGTGACCACCAGGCGTTATCATTGATTTATCACGCAGGACGCTCAGCACCAGTAAGAGCGAACGTACACCCGTGCGTTTGATTCACAAGGTTGTTTTCAGGCTTGCAAGAATAAATTTTCCATAACATTTTACAGTTCATATTCGCAGGCTGATACCGTCTTTCTGTTCGTCCTCTACAGTAATGTGTCTCTACACACTTTAGACTATTGATAAACTTCATGACACAGTCTCTCTTGGGTTCATATTCTGCCGCCCTCCTGAAGCCCCCTCTACGGTCTTGTACAAAACCTTGCTGATGAAACTGTTTAGTGGTATTATTTATTCTGAATCGTGACACTCCCAATACTTTTATGAAGGTTGACATGCAAACTGGAACTTTATTTTTCTGTGTGCGTCGTATAAAATATTTCGTCGTTCTAAGCAGTTGCGACGTTTGGTTTTGACTAGATTTGTCTTTTCTAGTCGACTTCTAATGACGTTGCGAATTTCCACATACTTCAATATGAACTGATTCTGATAATCTCCTTCCGGTGTTTTATAAAACAAATCATGAAAGTTTTCAACATAGTTCTTAAAAAGTGAACAGCAATTAAATGCTCCTCCATGGTGTTGACATGTCAGATACTGGGGCAGCACTGAAGGATCGTACCTATAATGATAGAACAAACTACACTGTGAGGTTCTGTTTATTTTTCAAAAATGGACTTAAAATATTGAATTTGCTATTCCTCACCGTTAAGTACCAAAGAAAGAGTCCTATACATTCTTATGTGGAGGAACAAATCAAGCCAAGAACAAGAATCAGTTGAATTTGAAAACAATGAAGAAAACAGGATATTCTAACCTCATTCGTTTGGCTTCCTGACTTTTCCACATTTCTGGATGCTGTGAACGTTTTCTTAGCCTTCCTCTTTCTCCAACAGGTGAAACGTTTTCTTCCATGACTTGTGTCTCAAATCAGTTTTATTCCAACCACTGTATTGAATTATATTCCACAAAATAACTGAACAGATCACAAAACACACTTCACTGGCATCAATATCTACTACTACACGAGAAAATGGCGCCGAGTGAGCTAATCTCCGATTGGTTAAGCTGAGGTACGGGACAAAACTCAGAAGATCCTGCGGATCATGAGACTTTTGAAACTAACCATGAAGTTTAACACTGGTTTTCTCAAGGATCTTGTGCCAAATGTGAATAACATCCCGCACCCGGGTTCCCGGGCTCGATTCCCGGCGGGGTCAGGGATTTTCTCTGCCTCGTGATGACTGGGCGTTGTGTGCTGTCCTTAGGTTAGTTAGGTTTAAGTAGTTCTAAGTTCTAGGGGGCTGATGACCATAGATGTTAAGTCCCATAGTGCTCAGAGCCATTTGAACCATTTCTTTGTGAATAACTGTTTCGTGAATTATGTTCTATGTATAGAGGTATATGAGAATATGTCAGCATCTCAATTTTCATTATTTTGGAGCATGTGAGTTATGACTCTAACCTACACATATGTCTTTTTAAAATCCACAAATGTATATACAATATTGTTACCAGAAATCCTTTGGTCATTAATGATTAGTTTTAAATTAAGAATCTGTTCTGGACATGATCTCTTTGGCCTAAATTCTGCTTGGTATGCACCAATTTTGAGTCTAACTCTTTTTGGTCTTGATCGTGTAAACAATGTGAGAGAATTTTGTATGCGACCGGGAGAAAAAAGATTCCTCCATGACTATTAACATCGGTTCTATCCCCTTTCTTATGCAGTGGATGAATTAGGGCAGTTTTCTAGACCTCAGGTATTTTCTCAGTTTGCCAGATATGTCTTATTAATTGTGTGATCTCTTTTATAGTGTTAGGGCCAGATGATTTTAATAGTTCTGCAATTGTACTGTCTTCTCCAGATGCCTTATTGTTTTTAAGCCTCTTGATTTGTTTAATCATTTCGATTTCGTCACGTTCTTTAGCGTCAGGGTTGGTGTTACTAGTTTGCTGTGGTTGAAACTTATTCTCTGGTTCTGGACAGTTTAATAGTTTTTCAAATTAATTAGAAAACACAATTTCCCTGGTTGTTAATAGTCAACAGCCATTTTCAGTTTTGAAGTAAAGACTTTGAGGTTGTGTAATATTATTGGGATTTCCGTAGTATGAAAGCTCTGAGTACCCTTGGAAAGGCATTCACCTATCTGTATATTAAATGATCAACCTATGAGATGAGACATATTCTTTGAAAGACATTTGTTTTACATAATTTACGTAACTGTAAAGATGCGAATCTAGTGTGGACGCTAATACATCGATTGCGCAGTCAAAGAAACATTTTAACAGAAGCTGAACTGACGTTCCGCTTCGATCTAAATAAAAGATGACAGTAAAAAAAAAGACTTTTGTAGATCTTCAGATTTTAATGTACTACTTCTGCTTGTAATGTGAAAACGTAAAAGAAGGTCGACTTTAAGCTGGAAAAGTGAGCGGTCTTGCGAGCGTGCAGACAACATTATTAATTAACATAATTCAAGTAATTTATGTTCGAAACTGTAAATCGGCAAGTTATTGTTATGATGGTGTTGAACAGTGCAATAATTGTCTTTAACGAAGGAGAAAAGTAATGACTGTAATTTGTGACAAAAACGTAAACCAATGAGACAGCACAGGGCAGGCTGAAATCTGATCGCAGCATATAGTTCGAAAAGTACTTATGTAAGTTATATTATTTATAAATAAGCCCTAATTTGCTAGTGAGAATTATGTTAATATATTTAGTGTTTACCAGATTTCTTATTCTGTTCTTTTCCTTTATACTTTTTTAACCTCCATGCCATATTATTTTTATAAATGTCAACAGCCTTTACTACAGCAGAGAATACTGCAGCATCCTGGTCGTGTACAGAAGGCCACCCCTTGTCTTCTATACAACTCATAGCTGCCCCATTTATTAATGATTTCATTTGCAAATGCAATTTGTTTTTACCATTCATTGTTAAAGGTCCCTTAGGTAATTATAAAATTCATACTGATTACATGAAGAAATCCGGGTTCTTCTTTTCCAAATAATAGAAGTCTTTGCGTAATCACAAACTAGCCTCCTTCTGACAACGATCAGGAGCCGACCAGAAGACGGACGTCTTCGACCGCTTTCGTGTATCCTGTGGCAAAGCTGTGCCAAACTGGGAACACGACATTCTAGTATGAAATACAGATTTAAATTGACAGAATTGAAATATATTTAACCTAATAACTTTTTTTATCATACTAGAGTTGTTAACCAGTTACTTTTGGTTTGAATGTTTTATAAAGGTCTCTTGTATTGTTCGTCTAGAAGTCTTTTTCGATTTCTAAAAGTTGGGCATTTTCATGGGTTTTTTTTTTAGTCTGTCGGAATAATTTAGATGTTTCTCTTCTTACAGTAGAAAGGTGTTGTCCATATTTTCAGTTTTCTTACTGTTCCAATTTTTGAATGCCTCGTGCCTTGACTTAACTGCTGTTTCATAATCCGCTTTTCACCAAGAGTGTTTTTGTTTCTTTCGAAGCGGAATTAAATTTTGTGCTGTTCTCATGAACTTTTCTTGTAGACTTTGCGAATTGTTGGATTGTTTTTTAGCAAGTTCGCTTGTTGTGTTGGGGTTATTTTAGCAGTGTTAGATTTTGGGATAACATTCTTTCTTTTGAAGAGATTTTGAGGTTGAAGTATTACTTTTATTCACATTAAATAATGGTCAGAATCCATATTAGCCCCTTTCCTAACATGGACATTTTAAAATTTCTTTCTAGTTAGGGTATGAAATTGCTATGTGATCAATTGAAAAATCCACAATAAATGTATTGGGCACCCACCAAGTTTTTTGTTTAGAAGGGTCCTTCTTAACCTGTGTTGACCTAATTTTAATCTTAAAGTTTTTGCACATATCAACAAGTCTTTGACCATTTTGGTTTTTCCATTTATACATTGGAAATCCACCCTGGAAGCCTGGAAAATGTATACTGTGTTTAGTAAAATACACATTTAGGTACAATAATTAGTCACAAAAACCCTTAAATTTTAGAAATTTCATGCAATTGCTGTACTCTAGACGGCATCTAGTAGAAAAAGAGCAAACATCAAGGCATCTTCAATAGGTTTAATATTGAGTCAGGTACTATAAGAAGACTATTTGTAATTGAATCTAAGGTATACTTTTGACATCGTTTATAAGCAAGTTCAAGATGCTTTCAGAAAATCAAAAAAAAAATGCATACAGTAGAAAGGTACTTGTTCGTTTTAATGGGTAAACCCTAGACAAAAAGTTTACTTATTTTATCTACAAAGACATACATTCAAGAATTCTACAGGTACATAAAGGCATGTTAAAATTTTAAAAAATAATAGAAAGGCATTTGACTTTGTTGATAGTAAAACTCTAGACAGAGTAATCCGAGACTTTTCTGATAATAATAAATCGACATATGTAATGCAAGAAATGGTTATAGAGATACTCTCAGTAGTAAACACCATTGTCAAAGTTTCTAGGGCCTTGTATATAAATACAGGTGTAAGATGACATGGTAGCTTTAGCTCTCTTCAACTGTGTCTTGGCAAAATAAGTAAGGTCCTGAGATAAAAATTCATAGAATACCAAATATCACCAATAAAACAGGGAAGAAATGAACGGTATATGAAGTAAACTGTCTGTCATTTGCAGACAATTTCACTGCACCATCCGAAAAATCAAGCAGACACAGAAATACGAGTCAGTCTCTTTGAATGGATTTCCCATACAACAGTTTTCAGAGTCTTTGCAGAGAAATTACAAATATAAAGGATTTTTATAGACATACACTGGTCGACTAGTAAAGGTAAGAAAAGTAGGAGTATATAGGAAAGATATTTCAAGAAAATGCATTAGAAAATTTGCAATAAATGAAGGGATTTGTAATATCTCTTTATATTCGATGAATTATTCAAAGCACGAGCCTGCAGAGAAGAAGAATCATCGCCTGATTTCATTCTAACAAGTAAAATTTCAGAATCATTTTGAGTGACTGAGCTATGACTGTGTTTCCTATCATGAATGATTGATTGCTTGAACGAATTGAGAGCTACAGAATTACGTAGAAAAGAAAGAAAAAAATTACAGATTCACAAAATGAAAAGGACATATGGAGTAAAAAAATTATTTACAGTAAAAACCTCATATCAAGAAATGTCAAAATGTATTGCAACACTATAGTGAAACTAGAAAGCTTCTAGGCAAATAAGTACTGAATTGTACCTTCTCATCTATACAGGGTGATTCAAAAAGAATACCACAACTTTAAAAATGTGTATTTAATGAAAGAAACATAATATAACCTTCTGTTATACATCATTACAAAGAGTATTTAAAAAGGTTTTTTTTTCACTCAAAAACAAGTTCAGAGATGTTCAATATGGCCCCCTCCAGACACACGAGCAATATCAACCCGATACTCCAACTCGTTCCACACTCTCTGTAACATATCTGGCGTAACAGTTTGGATAGCTGCTGTTATTTCTCGTTTCAAATCATCAATGGTGGCTGGTAGAGGTGGCCGAAACACCATATCCTTAACATACCCCCATAAGAAAAAATCGCAGGGGGTAAGATCAGGGCTTCTTGGAGGCCAGTGATGAAGTGCACTGTCACGGGCTGCCTGGCGGCCGATCCATCGCCTCGGGTAGTTGACGTTCAGGTAGTTACGTTACGTAGTGGCGCTCCATCCTGCTGAAATATGAATTGTTGTGCTTCTTGTTCGAGCTGAGGGAACAGCCAATTCTCTAACATCTCCAGATACTGTAGTCCAGTTACAGTAGCACCTTCGAAGAAAAAGGGACCAAAAACTTTATTGGCTGAAATGGCGAACAAATGTACAACTAAATGAAACTTTATAGCTCCCTTAATTCGCCGACAGATAGTGCTTAGCTCTGCCTTTTGTCGTTGCAGAGTTTTAAATTCCTAAAGTTGTGGTATTCTTTTTGAATCACCCTGTATTTTATATTGGCCTCAAAATTGATCTCTGATATTTGCAACTGTTAGGAACGGAAAAATTTTACCTGAAATTATCGTATTTACAAGTCGTCACATAAAGGAGTCACACATAAAAATCGATGGAACTTAAACGAAAGATAAGGAAACCATGAATAAAAGTCATTTCAAAATGATTTTAAGGAATAAAGGATCCATAGCGAACTGTTATCTGAATCAGGCCAATGTACAATGTTGCTCCAACCACTGTCTAATAGCATCTGACTGCAAAAGATACTGAAATTCTCATACAATGAAATAATAATTATAATACAATCGGACTTCGTTTCAGAACAAAGAAGATTCTTTGCAATTAATAACAAAATGTCCAACACCAGTGCATAACTGGTGCACAACCGTTTTAGCAACTAAACAAACCCAGTTCAGTCTTTTAATGCAATTGGTAATTTTTTAAACACATGATAATGAAATCGTGACTCTGATGAAGGAAATGAGTCTTGGAATAAACGTTTTCAAACGTGTTTAGATACAGATACCATTATTATTAATGGAAGATTTTTACACAGGACATACATTTGAAAAATCAGTTGCTAAGAAAAAGAAGAAGAAGACAGAATAATTAACAAGTGACGACTGGCTCTCAAGAAAGACAAACAACTTAAGCAGAATGGCGTTCTTCAGCAAATCTTCGACCGTGACGAGATACACTAAATCATTCGCCACACAGTGGCTTATTGATGTTGTAGTCTCTTTTTACATGGTTTTATTCGTATTTGTGTTGGATGAAGACAAAATTTGAAACAGTATACTGACCCACTGAATGTTGGAAGTGATGTGCATGAACAGCATTTAACTACCAGTGTTCATTTTCATAATTATTTTGAACATTTTAGGGCAGTATGTAAGTGAATTACGATTTAATGAAGCTCTTTAAAATATTTAGAAATTTTATCCCTTCAATTTGGATGAGGCTTTGCAGAAAATTGAGCTTAATATTGGGATGGGGCACTTACACGTCCATGTTGTTTAGTTTCAATGTGCTGCCATAAGCTGTAACCAGCATACTGGTCGCCAAAGATGAAGCACGAAGATAGATTAGTAGGCGCTGGATCAAGTGCATCTATCATGAGAGAGGCCAGAGACACTCCTAGAAGCAACATGCCGCCACCATCCTCTCGACAGCATGTATTTAGGTCGTCACCGCTGACTGTAGGGCCTCACTCACTCAATCATCCAGTTGGGCGTGTGTCAGTTCACTTACACAGCAGGTTTCGTTCGTCAAAAAAGTACATAACGACCAGATTAGTGACTATAGTGGCAGTTTACCTCAGCCAGAATTGTTCTTTAATACCAGTGAGAAACTAAAGTTTATAACAGCAAGATTACCGATACTGACATTACATCAGTTTACAAGAGGACTATTACTGATGAGCTTTCACCACAAAGCATGGACAGTTCAAGTTAAGTAAAAATGCCGTTTCATGTAAAGTAAAACCCGTATTAATCCACGAGTGCATTTGTGTTGTAGAAAGAGAATACCGGCAGCCCTTAACATCATCCTCTGCCTTGCTTCCTTGTGGTACGGCTCTACATTCGCTATTTATATTTACATAATGTGACTGAGGTTGGATGAATGTTCAGAATTTTTTTTTATTTTGAGCTCAAATAGTTAATTCTTACGCTTATTGAAATGTTTATTCTGTTCCTTTGTTAGTATTTATAGATAGTCAGCGGAATTCTGGTAAGTTCTCATGCTAATTTATACTTACAAGGTTACACAAAACGAAAAGGTCATGAAACTGAATTCAGACACCATGTTCAGTAGTTTTTTTTTTTTTTTTTCAAAAGGGTGTTGTGTGAAAGTATATTGAAACAATTTATTGATTACTATTGACGAGGCGAAGTGGGTCTTGCGCAATCTGGCGGTGGTAGTCGATGTTAAGATCTTGAGTGTGTGTGTGTCAGCACACTCCAGGACAGGTCTGTCGAATTTTCATAGTGACATAAAGCAGCATTGTATATGAAACATTCATACAACACTATCAGGGACATACAATTTTTAGCGCAATATATGTGGTTACGAAATAAAAATTTGTTATTATGATTACAATTGTATCAAACACATTAAAATGCTTAATTGTTCATGCATATTAAAATCGACTGATGTTAAAATGAGGAACCTCGTTTTTCTGTACAGTACATAGAATGAATCAAACAAGATTCGTTGGTCTTCGTTTTTTCCATAATAATCAATGTAGTTCTAGTCTAGTAACCAATACATGAAGAGGTATTAAAGAAATGATTAATGTAAAAGAGAGTCAGGTTCAAACAAATTGGTGGCACCTAATGAAAACAGAGGATGTTAGTTTCGCTTTTGTAGCTACTGTGTTTATATATGTACATACAAATATCTAGAGGCAAAGGACATATTTAACTTTAGTGTACCTATTGCACACAGACCGTACTGGAATACACTCCTACAGCATTTCAAATTTAAATATACAGGGTGAAAAGTATTTAAACCGACAAGCTCTGGGAGGCTGTAGGGGACATCAAAACAAATATTTTTCCCTAATGTCATTTTTTCCTATGAGGAGTATTTAAACCGGTAGAGGAAGATTTATCTGGCCGCAAATTAATTAAACCAGCAATCACTTTTTTCATTTTTTTATGACCAAGAGACAACGCATTAACACAATCCAATTTCAATTACAGTAGATTTGGAAAAATGTCTCCATTGACACATAAACAAAGGTTATGCCGTCGGATCATGTTCTGTCTGACATGGGCAAAAACCACAGGAGTACCCTGAATCGTTCCTGGTGCTGCTACTATCCGGGCAACCAGATCCTCTTCTGATGCAACAGGAGTTGCGTAAACAAAGTTGCGCATCTCTCCCCACACAAAAAAGTCCAGAGGGGACATATCTGGGGATCCAGCAGGCCATGGTACAGGACCACCTCTGCCAGTCCACATTTCTGGGAACCCTCGGTCCAGGAATCGACGCACACAACGACTGAAATGTGCCGGCGCCCCGTCATGTTGAAACCACATGTGTTGTCTTGTAAGGAGCGGGACGTCTTCCAGCAATTCTGGCAATGCTTTGGCGAGAAAATTGTAATAGTGCCTGCCATTTAATAGCCTAGGTAGCAGATGCGGCCCAATTAAACAGTCCCCAACAACACTGACCCACACATTAACGAAGAACCGTACTTGATGAGCGCTAGTAACTGTGGCATGTGGGTTATCCTCATTCCAAACATGCGAAATGTGCATGTTGAACACCCCATCACGCCAGAACGTTGATTCATCGGTTAACAACATAGAAGATGGAAATGTAGGATGCATTTCACACTGTTCCAGGTAACACTGTGAGAACTGTCCTCTGGGTGGATAATCAGCTGGTTCCAGGTTGTGGACACGCTGTAAGTGAAATGGACGCAACAACTGCTCTCGAAGGACTGTTCTCACATTCGTCTGATTCGTCCCCATGTTACGTGCAATTCCACAAGTGCTGATTGAAGGATCCCGCTCGACATACTGTAAGGCAGCTTCCTCAAATTGCAGCGTTCTTACAGTGCGACGGCATCCCTGTCTAGGTAACCTGCTAAATGACCCGGTCTCACGCAGACGTTGGTACACAGCAGCAAAGGTCGTATGATACGGGATACGGCGATTAGGACATTGTTGTTGATAAACCAGCTGTGCAGCTCGTCCGTTGTGGTGTGCTTTGTAGTACGCACCAACCATATCAGTGTACTCACTCCAGGTGTAGGGATCCATTAGTAAACAGAGACAATGCACTGCTATACTGGTGGACAGCAGTTGCCTACAACTGAAGAGCGTAATACGCCCTCTAACAACTGAAGATCGTAATATGGCTTCTAACGACTGAAGAGCTTAATATGGCCTCCACTGGCTTTAATAATCCTCATAGGAAAAAATGACATTAGGGAAAAATATTTGTTTTGATGTCCCCTACAACCTCCCAGAGTTTGTCGGTTTAAATACTTTTCACCCTGTATATGGTTTGCCACTCAACACTCATTACATAGTGTCACGTTATTTGGATAGCACATCAGTTTGTAGGAAACATAAAGACCGATAGACTGTGCCTCATGATTCCCTCAGTACAACAGGCAGTGTAAAAGTGAAGACTTCACAACTCTGGTGTTGTGACACTCCACTGCTATACTCTCTTTGAAACTGTAGTATATTTTTGTGTGTAGTTTTACGTTTATTAGTTAAATGATTATCATTTGTAGTGTATAAGTAATTCATTGAATCTGGATATCAAAATTTGTCTGATTTGCTGTTCACGCAAAGAGAATTTTAATTTTACACCTGTAAAATTAATGCTCCACCAGGTTTACCAAATCTTGATGTCGCTCATTTATGATCGGAATGGCAGTGGCTGATTACACTTCGTGTACCCTACAAATTTTGAAAACAAGTCATACATACCACTGACTGCATTTCTGTCCTATAACAGTCATTTAGCAATTTAGCTTTTTGACATGTAGAACATGTTCGTAAGAGCTGATGCACCATCCAACACAAGTTGGAAATCAGGAACGCCAAACACTTCAACTAGCTCATATTGTGACACTGAGGTGCCCCTATGTGTAATCTGTGTACCACATTAAATTATTTTGACAGTCAATAGAAATACATACATGCAATAGTTACTTTCTTTGTCTCTGCATAATATCTTTTACTAATTTTAAAATCTGACACTTGCTCGACTGCTGCTGAGAACTCAGATAACCTGTTTGCAGCTCGTGGTCGTGTGGTAGCGTTCTCGCTTCCCGCACCCGGGTTCCCGGGTTCGATTCCCGGCGGGGTCAGGGATTTTCTCTGACTCGTGATGACTGGGTGTTGTCTGATGTCCTTAGGTTAGTTAGGTTTAAGTAGTTCTAAGTTCTAGGGGACTGATGACCATACATGGTAAGTCCCATAGTGCTCAGAGCCATTTTAACCATTTTTTTTAACTCAGATAACCCTTGTGGGAATCGAGATAGGGCATCCGCTGTTACATTATCTTTTCGAGATAGAGCATCTGTAATTATATTATCTTTCCCATTAGCACGACTTATCTGAAGGTCGTATTCCTGTAACGATAAGGACCAACACACGAGCCATGAGTGTAAAACTTTACAACTCAATGAAAACTTTGGGCCTGCTGATCACAGTATACCTCGATGCGCTTGCCGTACTCATAATAATGAAACTTTTTGCAAGCCAACACGACAGCTAAAGCTTCCAGTTCAGTGGGATGGTATGTTGTTTCACATTCCATCAATACACGACTGGCAAAACCTGTTATGCGAATGTCCAACTGGTCCTCAACGTTTACTACTTGAAACAGAAGAGAAATAAGCCCCTTACATAAGGCATCAGTTTCAATACAAAAGTCGTATCTGGGTGACGTAGAATTTTTGAGGTATATAAAGCATGCTTAACTGCATCAAAAGCCACTTGGCAGTCATTAGACCAAAACCAAGACATGTTCTATTTTACAAAACTTTAACAATGCACCTCTGTTAAATAGCTGATTTGGCAGGAAATCCCTAAGAAAGTAATGTAGTCACATAAGTTTTTTAAATGTTTTTTTAGTAGTCGAGAGTGGACAATCCTTCATGTCATTTAGTTTTTCTCAGATTTGGTACTATCCTGGTAGGTTAAATCAAATGACCTAGGAATTTAATTTGACCACTGAAAAACTTGTGGTTCATGGTGAGGGTTCCTGTTGTCATGTCCTAGTTCACGAACCACGGGTAACGTATGAGTGGCCAAGTAAGTGGTCCCGACAGTCGAGATACCAGTTACTTTGGAATAAGGCTGGGCGTCTCGGACATATTCTGAGTCGTGGTCACCTTTGTGCGCATACGGCAAAGACTACCAAATCCACTGGTTAGTCCCTCAACCGTTAGGAGTAAAACTCAATGGGACCCGGGGCAAGTAAGGCTAGCAACCTGCTTCCCTGGTACTTTAAATATGATGCTGGCAACAATCAGAGCAAAATGCCTCAGACCTTTGGAGGTGACGGAGTCCCACCTCTAACTGACAAACCAGGGACTCCTAAGATACGACTCGGCAAACGAATGGTAACGAGATGGGGAGCTATTAATATCAATGGAGGCTACTCTGGGAAGGAGGTAGAGCTGGCAGAGGCTGCAAGTAAGATGGGGCTGGACGTTTTAGCTGTTAGTGACATTCGGGTAAGGGGTGAGAAAGAAGAGGAAGTGGGAGAATACAAGGTCTACCTGTCAGGACTCAAAGCAGGAATAGTACAATGGGGTGTAGGGCTTTACATCAGGAAAGAAATGGAACCCAGTGTAGTTGCAATAAGGTATGTAAATGAACGACTGATGTGGATAGATTTGACAGTGTCTAGCAAGAAAATTAGGATTGTGTCAGTATATTTGCATTGTGAAGGGACAGATCAAGATAAGATGGATAGTTTTTATGATGCACTCAGTGATGTAGTTGTTAGAGTAAAGGACAAGGACAGTGTTCTGCTCATGGGTGATTTTAATGCCAGGATTGGAAATCGATCAGATGGGTATGAAAAGGTTATGGGTAAATTTGGAGAGGATATAGAGGCCAAAAGGAACGGGAAACAACTCTTGGATTTCTGTGCCAGTGTGGGCTTAGTAATCACAGACTCCTTTATTAAACATAAGAACATTCACCGGTGTACTTGGGAAGGCAAGGGAACCAGATCTGTCATTGACTATATACTCGTAATAACAGATCAGGAATTCAGGTAGGCTGTGAGGGACACACGTGTATTGAGGGGATTCTTTGATGACACTGATCATTATTTAATCTGCAGTGATATTGGTATTGTGAGGCCGAAAGTGCTGGGGGTCAAGTCCATATGTAGGAGGATAAGAGTGGAGAAACTTCAGGATAAGGAAATCAGGCACAAGTACATAACAATGATCTCAGAAAGGTACCAGTTAGTTGAATGTAGTCAATTACAGTTATTGGACAATGAATGCACAAGGTACAGGGACACAGTACTAGAAGTGGATAAAGAATGTCTTGGAACAGTAGTGTGTAAAGGTAGGATGAAGCAAACAGCTTGGTGGAATGACACAGTCAAGGCAGCCTGTAAAAGGAAAAAGAAGGTGTATCAAAAATGGCTACATACTAGAACTCAGGTAGACAGAGAAAGTTATGTTGAAGAAAGAAACAAAGCCAAACAGATAACTGCAGCATCCAAGAAGAAATCTTGGGAAGACTTTGGAAACAGGTTGGAGACTTTGGGTCAAGCTGCTGGAATACCATTCTGGAGTGTAATTAGCAGTCTTCTAAAGGGAGGTAGGAAGGAAATGACAAGTATTTTGGACAGGTCAGGAAAACTGCTGGTGAATCCTGTGGATTCCTTGGGCAGATGGAGGGAATATTTTGAAGAATTGCTCAATGTAGGTGAAAATACGATCAGTAATGTCGCAGATTTCGATGTATAATGGGATAGGAATGATGATGGAAATAGGATCACATTTGAGGAAGTGGAAAAAATGGTCAATAGATTGCAGTGCAATAAAGCGGCTGGGGTGGATGAAATTAAGTCGGAACTCATCAAATACAGTCGAATGTCAGGTCTTAAATGGCTACACAGGATAATTGAAATGGCCTGGGAGTCGGGACAGGTTCCATCAGACTGGACAAAAGCAGTAATCACACCAATCTTTAAACATGGAAACAGAAAAGATTGTAACAACTACAGAGGTATCTCTTTAATCAACGTTGTGGGTAAAATCTTCTCAGGTATTGCTGAAAGAAAAGTGCGAGTATTAGTTGAGGACCAATTGGATGAAAATCAGTGTGGGTTTAGGCCTCTTAGAGGTTGTCAGGACCAGATCTTTAGCTTACAGCAAATAATGGAGAAGTGTTACGAGTGGAACAGGGAATTGTATCTACGCTTTATAGTTCTAGAAAAGGCATATGACCGGGTTCCTAGGAGGAAGTTATTGTCTGTTCTACGAGATTATGGAATAGGAGGCAAACTTTTGCAAGCAATTGAAGGTCTTTACATGGATAGTCAGGCAGCAGTTAGAGTTGACGGTAAATTGAGTTCATGGTTCAGAGTAGTTACAGGCTTCAACTTGTCTCCACTGTTGTTCATATTATTTATGGATCATATGTTGAAAACAATAGACTGGCTTGGTGGGATTAAGATATGTGAACACAAAATAAGCAGTCTTGCATATGCAGATGACTTAGTTGTGATGGCAGATTCGATTGAAAGTTTGCAAAGTAGTATTTTAAAGCTAGATCAGAAATGTAAGGACTATGGTATGAAGATTAGCATCTCCAAAACGAAAGTAATGTCAGTGGGAAAGAGATATAAACGGATTGAGTGCCAAATAGGAGGAACAAAGTTAGAACAGGTGGACGGTTTCAAGTACTGAGGATGTATATTCTCACAGGATGGCAACATAGTGAAAGAACTGGAAGCGAGGTGTAGCAAAGCTAATGCAGTGAGTGCTCAGCTACGATGTACTCTCTTCTGCAAGAAGGAAGTCAGCACCAAGACTAAGTTATCTGTGCACCGCTTAATCTTTCGACCAACTTTGTTGTATGGGAGCGAATGCTGGGTGGATTCAGGCAACCTTATCATTAAGGTTGAGGTTACGGATATGAAAGTAGCTGGGATGATTGCAGGTACTAGTAGATGGGAACAATGGCAGGAGGGTGTCCACAATGAGAAAATCAAAGAAAAACTGGGAATGAGCTCTATAGATGTAGCAGTCAGGGCGAACAGGCTTAGTTGGTGGGGTCATGTTACACGCATGGGAGAAGCAAGGTTACCCAAGAGACTCATGAGTTCAGCAGTAGAGGGTAGGAGGAGTCGGGGCAGACCGAGGAGAAGGTACCTGGATTCGGTTAAGAATGATTTTGAAGTAATAGGCTTAACATCAAAAGAGGCACCAATGTTACCACTGAATAGGGGATCATGGAGGAATTTTATAAGGGGGACTATGCTCCAGACTGAACGCTGAAAGGCATAATCAGTCTTAAATGATGATGATGATGATGATTGAAAAACTTGGACTTCCGCAAATTTGCAGTGATCCCTGAATCTCTCAAGTTCTGCAATACCATTTCGGTCAGTCAAGATGTCCTTCACACATAGGCCTGGCTATGTGTAGAAAATCAATATACAATGAGATTCTTCTGTCAAATAGTTCCGGCCCAAACACAGTGTCCAAAGCTGTAATGAAAACGCCAGAACTCACTTTCAGCCCAAAGGGTAATACTAGAAATTTATTACTTCTGTTGGCAAAGATAAAAGCAGTACATTTTTCAGAGCCTTCCTGTTAAACATCTGTACTTTTTCCTCCAAGATTTCTGGTCTGGTCCAAAATGGGACTAGGATCTCATTAAGTGCCCTAGCGTCTAGGATGGGGTGGACACTGCCATCTGGTTTAGACACTGCTAGCAAGGGACTGCTATATGGCGACAATGATATCTCTATAATCGCCCATTGTAATATTTATTTTATTGTTTTATCTCCTTTTTAACAGCCTTCCTCTTTGATCATGGCTAAAATATGTGGTGTAACAGTACCTCTTTGGGGTACAACCTCCATTTGATATTCATAACTAAGAATGATTCCATATTTACCAGAGAATACGTCTGCATACTGTGGTAACCGACTGGATAGTTCACCCTGACATCGTTTATTTAAACACCTTGATTGGAACACCTTTTTCTTAATGAGAGTCGAATGATATTGCACATCACCATCCTTACTGAATAGGTGTCATGCAAACAGAAAATAAGATAGGTGATAAATTGTATACAGCTACTTGATCCATATAAGCTCCTTGGCAAAATTTGTCATCCAGGCCCTAGTTCCTAGTAAATCTGAAACTACAGTTTCATCACAGTTGTCAAATAGCATTTCCCACATAAAACCTCTGTGTTAGCATTCCTTTCACGCAAAAAATTTGAACTAGTTCTGCAGTTTACTGATAAAGCTTGTGATATTTGCTATTTTTGGCTTCATTAAAACAGCAAATAGTTAATACTTTCACCCAGAAGGCAAATACTTGTTTATAAAGAATGATTAATGTATAATAAGGCGTCTCATAGCGATGGTGGAATTTCCGTGGAATTTCCTAAATAACGTAATTCGTCGTCTTTGGGCGGCAACATAAACAGAAGAATACGGATAGATATCCGATCCTTCACTATTTTGCTTGCTGGAGAGCAAATGAAGCCCTGAGCGCTGAAGACTTGTACTGTTTTTCTTAAGTAAGATGGACGCAGATTTGTGGCGGTCTGATCAAATTTTTTACTAAATAAATAAAAACGTGTTCCGTCTAGGTTTGAGTGAAGTGTAAAAAGAAGAACTGTTATAACTTATCGTGACGACGCACGAGCGACTCAGGAGAACAACGGCTATATAAAAGAGCGCTCAATGGACATGAAACGGACATAAAAATCTATCATCACTGTAGTCCTAAGCATAAGGTACGATATATGTGTTAGTTATAACAAATATTTGTTCTGGAAATATTGAATCATTTAGCAGTACTCATTCCTATCATCTCCTCAGTATTATTTTCGTTTTAATTATGCATTTTGCTAAGATTACAGACACCAAGATCAGTAGTCCAATGCGCGTGTTACATTGACAAAAAGAAAACTGTTTGATCGTCTTCTTGCATCACCTTTAATATTGAATTTCCCTTTTGTGTGATGTTACAGTTGTTTTTGCGCCCAGAAGAACTTTCTGGTCCCTTAGGAAATTGTTTTGTCATAACAATAACTTCACGACCGGGTATGATAGTATCTACGATCATGAAGTAATTAGAAAGACGCTAATGCAATTTATTAATCAATAGCACGCTAGCTCTGACTGCTTCAAGCAACGCGAAATTGCAAGTAAAGACTATTCACATTTCATAATACAATATTTTATGACAATGGTCAATCCATGTTTCTTACCACAATTGTGATTCATAAAACAGTAAGCGAAATCTCAAATTCCAACTTCTCTATTGAATAACAACATCACTTTTATTTTGTTACATCACTGGCTTTTACAATTAGAAATGTGAAAATTACCAAACTATCAGTTTAATAAGCACGGCTGCAAAATACTAACACAAATTGCTTACAGATGAATGGAAAAACTCGTAGGAGCTGATCTCGGGGAGGATCAGTTTGGATTACGTAGAGATGTTGGAACACGTGAGTCAGTACTGACCCTATGACTACAAATCTACGTTTCTAGCATTTGTAGACTGAGACAAAGCTTTTGACAATGTTGACTGGAGTACTCTCTTTCACGTTCTGAAGCTAGCAGGGGTCAAATATAGGGAGCAAAAGGCTGTTTACAATTTGTACAGAAACAAGATGGCAGTTATAAGAGTTTGGTGGCATGAAAGGGAAGCAGTGGTTGGGAAGGGAGTGTGACAGGATTGTAGCCTATTCCCGATGTTATTCAATCTGTGTATTGAGCAAGCAATGAAGGAAACAATAAGAAAAATTCTGAGTAGGAATTAAAATCCATGGAGAAGAAATAAAAAAACATTGAGGTTTGCCGATGATATTGTAATTCTGTCAGAGACAACAAAGGACCTGAAAGAGCAGTTGAACGGAATGGACAGTGTCCTGAAAGGAGGATATGAGATGAAGATCAACAAAAACAAAATGAGGGTAATGAAATGTTGTCGAATTAAATCAGGTGATGCTGAGGGAATTAGATTAGAAAATGAAACACTTCAAGAAGCAGAGTTTTGCTATTTGGGGGGAAAATAACTAATGATGTCGAAGTAGAGAGGGTGTACAATGTAGACTGACTATGGCAAGGAAAGCGTTTTTGAAGAAGAGAAATTTGTTAACATCGAGTATAGATTTAAGTGTCAGAAAGTCATTCCTGAAATTATTTGTATGGAGTGTAGCCATGTATGGATATGAAACATGGACGATAACTAGATGGGTAGATCACGTACTAATGAGGAGGTACTGAATAGAATTGGGGAGAAGAGGAATTTGTGGCACAACTTGACTAGAAGAAGGGATAAGTTGCTAGGACATGTTCTGAGGCACCAAGGGATCACCAATTTAGTATTGTAGGGCAGCATGGAGGGTAAAATCCATAGAGGGAGACCAAAAGATGGGTACACTAAGCAGACCCAGAAGGATGTAGGTTTCAGTAGTTACTTGGAGATGAAGAAGCTTGCCCAGAATAGAGTAGCATGGAGGGCTGCGTCAAATCAGTTTCTGAACTAAAGACCACAACAAAAACACAATTAGAAATGTTCACCTTGTGGCTCCATTTCGAAAATTCACCATAATCGGTGCCTGCATTTTGGCACCGGAAATTCTATAATTTTGTACTGGCAAGGTGGATACCTTACATGCTTCATTTGCTCTATAGAAAAGCTTATTCCACAAAACGTTCACCATACCTGCGTTGTCGATTACAGTAGTATAATAATAGTTTCCCTTCTATTATAGCAGTGATAACTGCTTGAACTAATTCTATGTTCTGCTACTTCAAAGTGTCGAGACTGTTGCAGAGCTCGTCCCTTGTGTCACTACCCTCTTTATATTCTAATAGAGGCACAGATTCAGCATTGCTGCTGAACACTGGATTGGAGAATCTGGTGAAAAATTGTGGGACGAACAAAAATCGGAGAAGCCTGGAAATTCAGAAACAACAAGGCAAAAAAGACATTTTTTGATCTATTGCACAGGATGTAGGTCAATACGCTTGACAACACAAATAAGGTATCTTTGTGGAAAGAAATTAACAAACTGGGTCCGAGAAATTATAAAACAGACATCATGAAATCAGAAGAATCAACAGAAATATGCCTTATCAGAAGCAAAGTGGTACCTTTAGGATTTCAAGCTGAAAGAAGGAGACATGGTGAAGGAATTGAAATTTCCATGTAGGCCTCTGCTTTGCTCAGTTGGAGGAAAACAAAAAAAAAAGAAAAAAAAAGGATATTGACTCCAGTAGAATTTTTTGTAGAAATAAAACGTTTCAGGAATTTAGCCTAAACAACGATACGATAATTTTACGTGTAATTATGTCTGTCCTTGTTTTCGGTGCAGTTTCCCTTCATATTCGCAAGGTATGATATGTGTCATGGAATTTTACAAAAACAAACAAATGTGAGTGCACAGGTGTATGTGTGTGTGTATGTGTGTGTGTGTGTGTGACTGAGTGAGTGTGTGTGTGCGAGAGAGAGAGAGAGAGAGAGAGAGAGAGAGAGAGAGAGAGAGAGAAAGAGAAAGAGAGACTTGCCAATTTATGATTGATTTATTACGTGTTTTAAAGTTTATCAACTCGGTATGCGTAACATAATCTTCCGAATATGAAATAAACAACTACACTCCAAAATTCAGTTGCTTCAACTGTGTGTAGAACTTACTTTGCCTCGAAAGTCACGATCTCTAATATGGGTACAACACAAGAAAAAGTGATGTACTAATAAGCGCTTAACGAGGCGTTACAAAGATTTCGTGGTGGTTACAGCTAAACTAAAAGAACTTGTCGTTTGACGTCTGCTGCTTGGTACTACAGTTCTGCTACACAAACTACCATCTCGTGACTTTTGAAGACGCTATTGCCATTGTACCCAATAACTGATGACTCGTGTGAACCGCACTATGCAAATACTACAAGTATTTGTTTTGTTGCGCTGGAAACAGAATATAATTTGTGGGTAACACTGAGGACTCTGACTGGAGGAGCTAAACACCTAGACAAGAGGCATCAACTAGCAGCAAGTTATTTTGTTCAGACTGTAGCTCACATGCCGGTAATCCATGTATGTTAACCACACACGACGGGTGGACGTGAAGTTATAGTTAACACGACGAAAAAAGCAAAGCATCAGGCATGAAACTTTGGTGTCACTTTTCCTCTTTACCTACACACACACCCTTCAGTGCGACACATTTTACCAAACAATGTATGACTAGGCAGAAACCTTTGGTGTAGAAGTCTGCATTTTGGTTGTTCAGGAAAGGTTCCACCTCGAAAATAGCGTTGTCATATTTCTGGAAATACTTGTCACAAAATGGTTTGTACGTCTGACAAAAGACGAACAAGCCAGATGCCATACCTGGAGAATGTTTATAACACTGTGCATACTTAGAAGTAAGTACATTACTCTGAAATACTTGAGGTAATCATCGAAAGCTGTGGTAAATATCATAGAACAATAGTATCATGGAAACAAATAATAGTCAGCTGCATTCAAACTCCGACATCTATCTGTAGGTTTGCTATAAATATCAAGAAGCACCTTGCAAAGGTTTTTAGAGTTAAGCTGCTGGTAGATGTAGAGAGCATCCACACTTTCCTTTTCCTTAACAAAGAAGCCGCAGTCCTCCAGCTGCAGCAGCGAGACGTATTCAGGAATTATTAGTTCCAGAATCTGCTGAGCGTCTGGTCTGTAGAATTCTTGAAAACACCGTTTGGTAGTCATCTTTCTCCTTTAGCACGGAGTTAATGAACATGTTCAAAGCACAGGTCGATATTTAACAGTGAGTTAACGGATACATTCAAAGTACAGGCGGATATTTCAGTGTTTAGAACTTGCAGCTTACTTTCACAGTCATCACTTAAATTAACAACTAATATTATAGCTCTGCATTAAAGAGGTTTAGCGTCAAGTACCATAGTCCTGTTCATTTACAACAATATATGTGACGGCAGGAGAGGCTGCGATGAACTGACTGTAGTGCCCAGCATATTTTGTTCTTATATACCCAAAAACAGATATGATAATACATTTTTTACTCTTTTAAGGCTGCATGCACTGCCACGACTGATACATATGAACACTGGCTGGAAAATCATTCTCCCAGTCGAGTAAGATCTATCAGAGGGTGGATATGTTGAAAGCTATAGCAGCAAAGCAGCTTTCATGCAAGCCCTAGTGATTATGACGACTGCAGTAGAACTTGATTGTAAAAATATGCCCGTAATTCATTTTCGTTTTTCCATGCAGTTGAGGCAGAGCCTTGCGACGTGGAAGTAAAGTTGTAGAATACAAAATATAATTTCAGCACTAGCAACAGTAAACGCGCCATTGTGGGAGTGACGTCAGATGGTGAGTTCTGCCTAGTGCTGACTTTCCGAAAGTCGTCAGTACAGTGATACGAAAGTCATATTATTCGTAGAGTACCGTGAAGAGCCGCATGAAACCAGCCGTCCGCCTTGTAACAGAACGGTATGAAAGGGAGTTCACAGCCTCCCAAGATCTGCGGTGATAATAAACAGCAACTCTATGTAAACTCTTCGTTACGTTTTTCTCTTAAGAGATTAGCTGTGACTGGCTCAGCTTCCTGAATATTTGGCTCTCTAGCCTCTTTCCCTTAAGTGCCGCAACATGACGTGGCATGGACTCCACTAATGTCTGAAGTAGTGCTGGAGGGAACTGACGCTATGAATCCTGCAGGGCCGTCCATAAATCAGTAAGAATACGACAGGGTGGAGATCTCTTCTGAACAGTACGTTGCAAGGCATCCCAGATATGATCAAAAATGTCTGGGGAGTTTGGTGGCGGCGGAAGTGTTTAAACTCAGGAGAGTCTTCCTGGAACCACTCTGTACCAATTCTGGACGTGTCGGGTGTCGCGTTGTCCTGATGGAATTGGCCAAATCCGTGGGATTGCACAATGGTCATGAATGGATGCAGGTGATCAGACAGGATGCTTACATACGTGTCACCTGTCAGAGTCGTATCTAGACGTATCAGGGTTCCCATATCAGTCCAACTGCACACGCCCCACACCATTACCGAGCCTTCACCAGCTTCAACAGTCCCCTGTTGACATGCAGGTTCCATGGATTCATGAGGCCGTATCCGTACCCATACACGTCCATCCACTCGGTAAAATTTTAAACGAAACTAGTCCGACTAGGCAACATGTTTCCAGTCATCAACAGTCCAATGTTTTTTTTGAAGGGCCCAGGCGAGGCGTAAAGCTTTGTGTTGTGCAGTCATCAAAGGTAGAAAAGTGGGATTTCCGCTCCGAAAGTCATATCCACGATGTTTCGTTGAATGGTTTGCACACTGACAGTTGTTGATGGCCCAGCATTGACATCTGCAGCAATTTTCGGAGGGGTTGCACTTCTACCACGCTGAGCGATTCTCTTCAGTCGTCGTTGGTCCCTTTCCTGCAGGATCTTTCTCCGGCCGCAGTGATGTCGGAGATTTGATACTTTACCGGATTCCAGATATTCACGGTAGCCGTGTCCCATCGCCCGTGTGCCGACTATAACACCGCTTTCAAACTCACATAAATATTGATACCCTATCATTATAGCAGCAGTAACCGATCTAAGAAATCCACTAGACACTTTTTGTCTTACATAGGCGTTGCCGACCGCAGCACCGTATTCTGCCTGTTTACGTATCTCTGTATTTGAATACGCAGGCCTTTCGCTGTTTCTTTGGCGCTTCAGTGTATTTAATCTCCACGTAACTTATGTTAATCATATAATATTTTCAACACGGCTGCACTACAGCAACAGTTACAGAACAGCAGGTATAAAAGACAGCCAACCAGTTGCAATAAATGGTGGTCTTCAAATAATCTTTACCATGGTTTCGACCGATTTAAGTCCGCATTCTTCAGCTGAATGAACAAACTTCGCGTTATCAATACATATGTTTTTGGATAGGGTTTAATAGGGGTTAATAGTTCATTCTGTAAAAGCTGTCTGCACATGACATGTATCGGCAATGGTCTGTATGTCCATATCTAAAAATTAAGGCCTCTGGAATCAAAGGCTTGTCACATCAGTAAAACTAATCACTTAAAATAGCAGATCATGTTACTAGCTACATGCCCTTCATTCTAGGGGCCTCAATTTTTACATGTGGACATACAGGCCGTTGCCGATACGTGTCACGTGAACACAGCTTTTACTGAATGAATTGTTAATGTGAAGTTTGTTTATCCTTCTGAAGATGACGCGTTTAAATCAGTCGAAGCCATGGTAAAGGTTATTTGAAAACCACCATTTGTTGCAACTGGTTGGTTGTCTATTATATCAGTTTTAATCACATAATGAATTAAAATATATTTTGGTAATATTATCACTATTCCATGTTCTAATCTGGATTTTAAATGTTTTGACAGCCATATAACGGTGAACAAAAAACGAAGTTCGGAACTACTAATACTGTGATGCCACTGATCGGCCGCAATTGCTGGAGCCTTAAACGTATACTGCTTGATCAATAAAAGAATCTGCATTTATTCAAAATTCGTTTCACTAAGTCTGATGCTTTCAAAATAGAAACATTGCTATGCAACGCGAACACTGGCGTTGCAATACTTATACTATTTGCTGAAGTAAAACACCACCACGTTGGGAACGCACCAAGGATTACTCATTACTCTGATTTCCAACACTGCTCCCACGATAAAAATTCTTCCGCTATCTCTTCTTGCTAGGCAGTTAAAGCAGATAACATGTAGTCTTTCGCTGAAGAAAAGGCGGACATCGTATGAAGATCATAACCCATCCCTGTAATATGGTGAAAATGCAAATAACAATAACAAAAATTGTTCAAATGGCTCTGAGCACTATGGGACTTAACATCTGAGGTCATCAGACCCCTAGAACTTAGAACTACTTAAACCTAACTTACCTAAGGACATCACACACATCCATGCCCGAGGCAGGATTCGAACCTGCGACCGTAGCGGTCGCGCGGTTCCAGACTGAAGCGCCTAGAACCGAACGGCCACACCGGCCGGCAAATAACAATAACAAAAAATATATTAATATCAACACATACAGAAATAAAAATACTATACGTGCAAATAACTGTTAATTTTCACAAACTGTATATGGAATTCGCCACAGTGAAGTCTGATGCGAGGTTTAAACATCAACAACAGCGAGCTAGAAGTAGATGAGGAGAGATTCAGAGAAAACGGTAGAAATAAGGAAGTAAAATCAGAGTAGTGTTGGCTATCGTCCAAATGTGGAACAAAGTACTTATGTCGTAGGATAGCAGTTGTATTCTGAAGCTCTGAAGCTGTGATTACCTGCCTTCCCCTGCAGTTAAGGGAAGATCGTTCCTTAGACAGTTTTTTGCTGCTGAGAAGATATATTTTCTTATCTGCTGCATTGTGCACTGAGACACTATATTTCTCTGGCGGGAACGAGTATTTCCACTGTGCTGTCCAGATAGGAGACGTCCAAGGCAGATAAGAAAGACCACGGAAATTAAGGGAGCGATGTAAAGCAAAGGTAGGCTGGTAGTTTTTTTGCTTCGCCGTATGCAACCAAGATAACTGTAATACGGTTGGCGTGATGTGGGTACAAATTTGTAGGTTAGGATACGAGAATACAGTCTGTCTCAGACTGATGGAATTTTTTGGCGTTATCAAGCGGGTAACAGCTCTGTTTAGAAGCAAAGTTTCCAAACGTTTGCAGCTCTTCGTCTTTAGCCAAAGATGAAGAACAGGAAACCTGCTGAAACTTTGCTTCTAATCTACATCGTTATTCACTTGATAACGTGAGAAAATTTACCTACTTAATGCTGCAAAATTTATTTAACACAGTGTGGAGAATAATATCAGACGTAAGTTTTTTATAGGATCGGTCTCAGAATCGGAGCAGTTAAATTAATAACTAATAACACAATGCAATCAAAGTAACGTTTTACTGCATGTTACTAGTTCCGTAGAGCTTGTTACACGTTTCACTTTAAAGGTGGATTACAGGATTTCCTAAAAATGTCCATAGAAGTCCATAAACGTTGTAATAACAACGACGGTAGTGAACTCGACAGAATGACGTTCTTTTTTTAGCAGATCTCTCTACAGTTAATTAGGAATCTGCCTGATTTCTAAAACGGGAGAAGATAGGGTTGGTGTCTTTTTTATGGATCACCTAACTGACACCCCGTAAAGATTCTGTGACATATTCCGAATTCCAGTTTCCAAGTGACTGATTTTCATTTTTTTCTTTTTTTTTTCATTTCCGCCTCGACTGCGTTTCGGCATCTTCAGCAGAAGACTATCTCCCCTCCGATTCTCGGTTCTTCGTAGGGATGTCCTCCACCATTCCACTCTTCGTTATTCAGACTTGGTTGACGATGCTGTACACGTTGGCGCTTCATAAGCACTGTGTCATGGTGCTTTGTTGCGGTGCACACCATCCAACGAAACACGAACCACAGACACACACACACACACACACTCATATATATATATATATATATATATATATATATATATATATATATATATATATATATATATTTGGTTCTAATAAAACCCCATGTCATTCCAAGCATGTGTGTCAATTTGTACCTCTCTATCTACATTATTCCGTGATTTATTCAGTTTTCAAATTTATACTGACTTTTTGATCACCAAGTATATATATATATATATATATGTATATATATATATATATATATATAGAGAGAGAGAGAGAGAGAGAGAGAGAGAGGTACAAATTGACGCACATGCTTGGAATGACATGGGGTTTTATTAGAACCAAAAAAATACAAAAGTTCAAAAAATGTCTGACAGATGGCGCTTCATCTGATCAGAATAGCAGTAATTAGCATAACAAAGTAAGACAAAGCAAAGATTATGTTCTTTACAGGAAATGCTCACTATGTCCACCATAATTCCTCAACAATAGCTGTAGTCGAGGAATAATGTTGTGAACAGCACTGTAAAGCATGTCAGGAGTTATGGTGAGGCATTTGCGTCGGATGTTGTCTTTCAGCATCCCTAGAGATGTCGGTCGATCACGATACACTTGCGACTTCGGGTGACCCCAACGCCATAATCGCACGGACTGAGGTCTGGGGACGTGAGAGGCCAAGCATGACGAAAGTGGCGGCTGAGTACACGATCATCACCAAACGACGCGCGCAAGAGATCTTTCCCGCGCCACCCGTCGGACATTTTGTGAACTTTTTTTTTTTTTTTTTGTTCTAGTAAAACTCCATGTCATTCCAAGCATGTGTGTCATTTTTTGCCTCGCTATCTACATTATTCTGTGGTTTACTTTCAAATTTATGCTGACTTTTTGATCACCATATGTGTGTGTGTGTGTGTGTGTGTGTGTGTGTGTGTGTCTGTGGTTCGTGTTTCGTAGGATGGTGTGCACGGCAATAAAGCACCATGAAAGAAGACATGGTTGGACGTCAATGTAACTTTGCTAACGTGTACAGCATCTGCGTGAATGTAAATGATTAGAGTTACACTACTCTGAGAGAGGTAGAACATCCAGCAGAATGCACTTGTGATGTTTGTACTTAGGGTAGTTACCAGAGCTGGTATTGCATACAAGGAGCGTGAACAGCATCAGACGCTGTGCGATCACTGTGAAGGACATTTAAGTGTATCAGGTTGGCTTGGGCCGCGTGGTGGTTTGTTATACTTCACCTCATGCACCAAACACTTAAATAAGTTGACACCTGATCACTCCTCTCATATACACTGAAGAGCCAGAGAAACCGGTACATCTGGCTAATATAGTGTAGGGCTCCGGCGAACACGCAGTAGTGCCCCAACATGACTCGGCATGCTCTCGAATGATGTCTGGAGTAGTGCTGTAGGAAACTGACTTGGTGGTGGCGGAAGTGTTTAAACTCAGAAGAGTGTTCCTGAAGCCACCCTGTACCAATTATGGAAGTGTCGGGTGCCGCATTGTCCTGCTGGAATTGGCCAAATCCGTCGGAATGCACAATGGACATGAATGGATGCAGGTGATCAGACAGGAAGCGTACCTACATGTCACCTGTCAGTGTCGTATCTAGACGTACCAGGGGCTTCATATCAGTCCAACTGCACACTCCCCACATCATTACAGAGCCTCTGTCAGCTTGAACAGTCCTCTGCTGATATACAGGGTCCATGGATTCGTGAGGTTGTCTCCATACCCGTACACGTCCATCCGCTCGATACAACTTGAAACGAGATTCGTCCGACCAGGAAACATGTCTCCAGTTGTCAACAGTCCAATGTCGGTGTTGATGGGCCCAGGCGAGGCGTAAAACTTTGTGTCGTGCAGTCATCAAGGGCACACCAGTGAGCCTTCGGCTCCGAAAGCCCATATCCATGATGTTTCGTTGATTGGTTCGCACGCTGACACTTGTTGATGGCCCAGCACTGAAATCTGCAGCAATTTGCGAAAGGGTTGCACTTCTGCACGTTGAACGATTCTCTTCAGTCGTCGTTGGTCCCGTTCTTGCAGGACACTTTTTCCGGCAGCAGCGATGTCGGAGTATCTAAGTACCCTTTTTATCAAAATGGTTTACGTACATTTTGGGTTTATTTAACAATCACACATTTTCAGCCAACTCATCTGTACTAACGTGCTGGCAAAACAAAAAACATAATTATTTAACATCTTTACCTTGCTTGCATTTTGACTTCTGCTTCCAAGTTCAGCAATATTGACATACCTAGATTAATCTAACACTTGATCGCTTCACACATCACAGCACAAAAACTGCCTACTTCATTGTCTTTTGCTCACCAACAGCTGTCTACAACTGTGCGCCAAGCGCTTTCTTACTCCAACACTAGAAGTACCTCTGGCAGTCAGCGATATAAAGCCATTCAAAGAGATATATCGTTTATAAAATCATATTCAATTGCCACATACAAATGTGCCCCAGTATACTCCTTTCAATATATATATATATATATATATATATATATATATATATATATATATATATATATATATATGCCTGTCAGTATAGACTGCCCTTTTATATATAGGCATAACTGCATAACTGCAGGTATTTTTGTATGTGGGAGCTTAATATGTACATGCATCAACACGCTGGTTGCCTTTTCCCTGCTTGAACAGTCTTCTCAGAACACATCACAAACTTTACGACCTGATGTTTTCTGCACAGTCATAACTGATTCACTAACTGGACTACATCTGTCAGTATAGCGTAACCTTTTTTGCGTCCAAGCAAGCATAGACTCTTCAGCACCTGACCTGCGGCCCAGAGGAAAATAAGCTTAATGGCTCGCTCTTGCCACATGTACTTGGGGGTGCTACCCAAACTAAAAACATGCGACTTGTAGTAGCTACAGTTTTAAAGTCTGGAAATGACGTAAATACTGATGTAATGTTGTTCAGCAGTCTGTCCTCAGTCACCAACAGAAATATTTGTACTTGTACTGATAACACCTTGAATAAGACAGAGAGTATAATATCAATAAGACACAGATGGAATCGATCAACTCATACAAATACCATGGTTTAACAATTTGTAGGGATATGAAACGCAACGATCACATTACCTTTAAGTAGTTCTAAGTCTAGGGGACTGATGACCTCAGATGTTAAGTCCCATAGTGCATAGAGCCATAGTCTCAGTCGTGGGTAGAGCAGACTGCAGTTTAGTGGCAGAGAACTAGGGAAATGCAATCGTCTACAAAGCAGACTGCAAACAAAAGACTAGTGCAGCGCATCCAGAATATTCCTCGAGTATGTGGGACCCATACCAAATAGGACTAACAGGGGTTATTGAATGGATACTCAAAAGGGCAGCACGAATGGTTGCAGGTTTGTTCGACTCATGGGAGAGCGTCATAAGGGTGCTATTAGGACAGGACTGGCATACACTTGAAGATAGATACAAACTAACCCACTGAGAGTGAGCTGTCAGATCCCTCTCATATATTTATTTTGTAAAAAAAAAAAAAAAAAAAAAAAGGCCTTTTCTTGTTACACTGTAATTTATTTGTCCCTGACGAATTGGTTCAAATGGCTCTCAGCATTTAATATCTGAGGTTATCAGTCCCCTAGAACCTAGAACTACTTAAACCTAACTAACCTAAGGACATCACACACATCCATGTCCGAGGCAGGATTCGAACCTGCGACCGTAGCAGTCGCGCGGTACCGGACTGTAGCGCCTAGAACCGCTTGGCCACCGCGGCCGACAAGTACCCTTTCCACAATAATTACACAAACTGACAACGTACCTCACATTAGGGTAACTAAAACCCAACAAAATTATTATAACTCCAAGGAGCGGCACAGAAGACGGGTTAGACATCATGGAGTAACTGGGCGCTCCAGGGAAAATACGCCAAGGCATTTCCCGCGCCATGCCAGCATCTTATAGACTTACAGCCACTTTGCTCGCCGTGGTCGTTTTGATCAGTTCTCCCCTACCTGAATTCTGCTACCAGTATGAAGATTCTGCCATTAGTGGACAACACTAACCTGATGAAGGGAAGACGTCTTCGTCATGGCCACTACTGATCGGAAAACACGGCGGCTGGCGTGTCGTATGTGCCTGCTAACGTACGCTCCATCCCGACACATGGTTATCACTTTCTAGGTGGCGGAAGGTACGAGCTGGACCATAGAGATGACTTGAGGAACGAAGCGACAGGCCAAACGATCCATCTACAGCGAGATGCAGCCACAAAACCTTCCTAGATGTTCCTCCAAATCGCCTATTGAACGAGTTGCCCTACAATCGCCCCAGTTGACACACCTCCATCGCCGAATGTAAGAGAACAGCGAAGTGTGAGAGATGAATTTAGTACGATTTAGCTTTCGTGTGATCACGTGTGGTTTTTGGTTGCGAAGTCAATGCTTATGCTTCGTTGTGTTACGTCATGTACACAGAATGTGTCAAACCTTTTGGGTCAAACTGAAACGGATGATGGCGAGTCCAGAACCAATTACACTGAGATAAGGGACCAATGATCCGAAATGCATATTTATTGTGTTATGGGCATACACAGCATACATCGCATAACAAATGGTTCAAATGGCTCTGAGCACTATGGGACTTAACATCTGAGGTCATCAGTCCCCTAGAACGTAGAACTACTTAAACCCAGCTAACCTAAGGACATCACACACATCCATGCCCGAGGCAGGATTCGAACCTGCGACCGTAGCGGTCACGCGGTTCCAGACTGAAGCGCCCAGAATCGCTCGGCCACATCGGCCGGCCCATCGCATAACAACAACGTGATTCATAGTAATTTTTCAAAGAGACGACAGGCGGTCTCATTGGACGTATAGCTGTAAATGTCCATAACACAAATCATTTGTGGACCCACTATTACCTCTTTCAATTTCACTCAGAAGGTTTGAGCCACCCTGTTTTCCTTTCTCTGATTCTGAGATGGATGGAGAGCAGATGGTGTTCGTTCGAAACCCGAGGCAGCAGCCAGAATGGTGAGCGTTCTCGTTACGATGTTTGGATTTAAGCGAGGTTCGTTTCGTGTGAAGTTTAGAAACTTTGAGACCAAATTAGGGTTGTTTCACAGCCGTAGTCATGGTTCTTTATTTTTCATTTTAATTTCTTCAAAATCCGGGACCCAACATTTGTTACCGTAAATCCTGTGTTACCATCGAGATGCTCGTTAACTTGCCTGGTGCATTCAGTAATTCTGGTGCATGTCTAACCTCTCCTTAATACCATAAGTAACGCATCTATTGCTGTCACATCATTTAAAGTCCATTCGGTCGCGATCTCTGAAATTAGCGCCTATTTTATACTGTGTCCCAATACCTTGCGTACTCATCATAAGTGTGTTACTTGTAACGGAAACAATTTAAAACTTGGTGCATTTATTTTATTTTGAACGAAGCCGTTTAATAAGCTTAGTTTCTCCTAGGTATATATATCTTTGTAAAATAAATGTGTAGGAATGGAATTCTTCTTGACTTTATTTCGATGTTTGATTGGTTAGTTGTTTTTGGGGGAAGAGACCAAACCGCGAGGTCATCGGTCTCATCGGATTAGGGAAGCATGGGAAGGAAGTCGGCCGTGCCCTTTCAAAGGAACCATCCCGGCATTTGCCTGGAGCGATTTAGGGAAATCACGGAAAACCTAAATCAGGATGGCCGGACGCGGGATTGAACCGTCGTCCTCCTGAACGCGAGTCCAGTGTGCTAGCCACTGTGCCACCTCACTCGGTATTTCGATGTTTCATTAATCCCATGCCATTTGAACATACTGTAGAACAGGGATCCCCAAACTATTTTGGACAAGTGATCCCTTTTCCAAAATGAACTGTTACCTCAGACCCCCTTGGCCATATTACCTACTTTTAAGATCAACCCCCTTATTCATAATGGTCCGCTAACTCAAAACAGCTGCTACAGAGTGTTATTTTTCATTCTGACTTAGGTCAATAGAAGAAGACACAGCTCGTTAAATAGTAAAATATCAGGAACATGTTTGGACTTGATCATGAATTCGTTCGTGTTAAATCGCGTAAGCGTCAAATAGAGAGCAAGTCAAAACGCGCCTGAAAGACGTACGCTCGAACTCATTATCTCGCACATACTTGTCCACACAGACTTGCCGAGTTTTTCATCTTGTACGAACTTGTTGTACACGTAACACAACATAAACAATACAGAACCTACCTATTTTGAAAGTTTTAAATAAGAACTTGTGTTAATTCAATAGGGGTCGATTTTTAGACCTCGTCGACCCCCAAAATCAGTTTTCGTTTATGTCGACCCCTAGGAAACCGATATCGACCCCAAGGGGTCGATATCGACCACTTTGGGAATCCCTGCTGTAGATTCTCCAAGGCCATCAGGCATTCTTGTCTGAGAGACATTACGTCTTACGACGGTTTCATGATGCAAATCTCCTTTTAAATAACAAAAAGCTTCTGATGATCTTAAAGGCCATGGGACATATTCCTATATTTTGTATTTAACATTGACACTCAGGTATCTGGAAATCCTTTTATTCAGTCCTTAGTAGAAACAAACAGCAACAACTTACTTAGTTCATCCTCACACAGTAATGGATAGGTTTCACTTAGGTCACTCTGCCAGAATATTATTACTTATTAATAATAAATTTCTTTCTACATGGAAATCTACTTAGAATGTTTCTAGAACCAACTTTAAGTGATGAATCTAGGAATATATTACACCTCATTACGTATCAATCCTGCAGGGATCACGAAGACAAGGTTAGATTGATTACAGCACACACAGAGACATTTAAGCAATTGTTCTCAGCACGATCCATAGATGAATAGAACGGAAGAAAGCCCCTAATAACTCGTACAATGAAACTTACTGTCTGCCGTAAACCTCACAATGTTTTGCAGAGTATAGATAGCTGTGTGATGGACCGGGTCGCAAACCCAGGACAAGTGCTCTACCGACTGAGCTTCCCATACATGACTCACGACCCCTTCTCACAACTTTACTTCCGCCAGTACCTCATTTCCTACCTTACAAACTTATATCCTTTCTTTCCAGGAATGCTGAGCCCACAAGTGGGAGACATTGTATGAAGTCTGGTAGATACAAGATGAGGTACTGGTGGATTTAAAGCACGGACGAGGGCTCGTGAGTCGTTCTTCAGTCGGTACAGCACTTTACTGCGAAAGGTAAAGTTCCCACTATCGAGTAACAGACCGGGATATAATTTTAATGTGTGAGGAAGTTTCAGTGTAAGTACATCTCATTTGCTCTGCATTCATTACAAATTCTTACAATGTCTTACGAGAAGAGTGTGAAGTCAGTGACAGCAAAAATCACAGCTTACCCTTTTGTCTTCGTTAGGATGGAAGTGACTCGTCACAATAATGCAGTTTGTAGAAATATATATATATATATATATATATATATATATATATATATATATATATATATATATATATATATACTGCTGAACAGGCTCCAGCGTACTCAGCAATCATCATGTTAATTTAGTTTTAGACCAGCCAGATTCTGAGTAAAAGTTCATAATAGTTTTGCGTTTTTCATTACTTCTCCTTTAATAAAGTCTGTGATTTCAGATTCTTGCAACTCATTAGAAATACACTCCTGGAAATTGAAATAAGAACACCGTGAATTCATTGTCCCAGGAAGGGGAAACTTTATTGACACATTCCTGGGGTCAGATACATCACATGATCACACTGACAGAACCACAGGCACATAGACACAGGCAACAGAGCATGCACAATGTCGGCACTAGTACAGTGTATATCCACCTTTCGCAGCAATGCAGGCTGCTGTTCTCCCATGGAGACGATCGTAGAGATGCTGGATGTAGTCCTGTGGAACGGCTTGCCATGCCATTTCCACCTGGCGCCTCAGTTGGACCAGCGTTCGTGCTGGACGTGCCGACCGCGTGAGACGACGCTTCATCCAGTCCCAAACATGCTCAATGGGGGACAGATCCGGAGATCTTGCTGGCCAGGGTAGTTGACTTACACCTTCTAGAGCACGTTGGGTGGCACGGGATACATGCGGACGTGCATTGTCCTGTTGGAACAGCAAGTTCCCTTGCCGGTCTAGGAATGGTAGAACGATGGGTTCGATGACGGTTTGGATGTACCGTGCACTATTCAGTGTCCCCTCGACGATCACCAGTGGTGTACGGCCAGTGTAGGAGATCGCTCCCCACACCATGATGCCGGGTGTAGGCCCTGTGTGCCTCGGTCGTATGCAGTCCTGATTGTGGCGCTCACCTGCACGGCGCCAAACACGCATACGACCATCATTGGCACCAAGGCAGAAGCGACTCTCATCGCTGAAGACGACACGTCTCCATTCGTCCCTCCATTCACGCCTGTCGCGACACCACTGGAGGCGGGCTGCACGATGTTGGGCCGTGAGCGGAAGACGGCCTAACGGTGTACGGGACCGTAGCCCAGCTTCATGGAGACGGTTGCGAATGGTCCTCGCCGATACCCCAGGAGCAACAGTGTCCCTAATTTGCTGGGAAGTGGCGGTGCGGTCCCCTACGGCACTGCGTAGGATCCTACGGTCTTGGCGTGCATCCGTGCGTCGCTGCGGTCCGGTCCCAGGTCGACGGGCACGTGCACCTTCCGCCGACCACTGGCGACAACATCGATGTACTGTGGAGACCTCACGCCCCACGTGTTGAGCAATTAGGCGGTACGTCCACCCGGCCTCCCGCATGCCCACTATACGCCCTCGCTCAAAGTCCGTCAACTGCACATACGGTTCACGTCCACGCTGTCGCGGCATGCTACCAGTGTTAAAGACTGCGATGGAGCTCCGTATGCCACGGCAAACTGGCTGACACTGACGGCGGCGGTGCACAAATGCTGCGCAGCTAGCGCCATTCGACGGCCAACACCGCGGTTCCTGGTGTGTCCGCTGTGCCGTGCGTGTGATCATTGCTTGTACAGCCCTCTCGCAGTGTCCGAAGCAAGTATGGTGGGTCTGACACACCGGTGTCAATGTGTTCTTTTTTCCATTTCCAGGAGTGTATTTTTTTGCCAACAGCAAAACAATTTCTGTTCCCCCAGCATCCAAAATATTATACGTAGAAAAGAGTTGACAATGCAATAACAGTTTTGTGGTAAAAGATGCCGGAGATAAAATTCAGAAATCACACTCACAGAAAAAAAATCGCGACATAAAGAAGGTGTTGTGCGACATAAGCGAAAATTGGTAGGCATTTTTCTACATTTGAAAGATGATTTTTGTTCATCTTTCGCGCCAGTCGCATAAGAGTGACGCCCGTAGTGTCTCTATGAGGACGCAAACTGGGTTTGCTTTAAATATAAGCTGTAAAGGTCGCGAGCGTTAGTTACCTTTGATACTGGACGTGGTGAGTCAATGTTAGTAGAGAAAGCCTTTAAGGCGACATAGATGCCATTATCAACACCTCACTTAGTCTGAGCGATGTCGTTTAATGCGGCTACGAGAAGCTGGACGTTCCTTCCGCCATACTGCAGCAAGACTTGGCAGGAGTGTAGCCACTGTACACGACTGTTGGCGGTGGTGACCACGAGAATGTACGCTCGCAACAACACCGGGATCCGGACGGCCACGTGGCACTACCGAGAGGGAAGACAATGGTGTTTTTCCGTGGGCTTCAGGCCCATCGTACTGCATCTGCAACAGTTGACACCAACGTGACACAACGAACTGTTACAAATCGGTTACTTCAAGGACGGCTCCGAGTCAGACGCCCTGTAACGTGTATTCCACTGATCCCTAACCACCGTTCAATCGTATCAAAGGAGAGCTCATTGGAAGGCAGACTGGAGGTCTGCTGTGTTTACTGATGGCAGGTGGTTCTGCCTCGCTGCCAGTGATGGCCGTTGTGGGTTAGAAGGCAGCCAGTTGAGGGCCTGCAACCAACGTGCCTACGTTCTAGATAGACATAATCTCTACCTGGGGTTCAGGTCTGTTGTGCTATTTCGTATGACAGCAGGAACACTCACGCGGTTCTCCTACGGACACTGACTGCAAATCTGAACGTCAGTCTGGCGATTCGATCTGTTGTGCTGCCACCGACGAACAGCGTCCCAGGTGGTGTTTTCCAACAGGATAACGCTCATCCACATGCCGCTGTTGTAACCCAACAGAGTGCCCTGACCTGCTCGATCACCAATGCCGTCTCCAATTGAACACATATGGGACATCATCAGATGACAGTTGCAGCGTCATCCATAAAAAGCATCAACCGTTTCTGCATTGACCGAGCAAGTGCAACAGGCATGGAACTCCAATCCACAAACTGACATCCAACATCTGTACAACTCAATGCATTCATGTTTTCACGTTTGCATTCAACATACTGGCAGTTACACCGGTTATTAATATACCAGTATTTGACATTTGCAGTACCTTATCTCGCGCTTGCATTAACCTTTGATCTTGCAAAGTTAATCACTTAAATGTGTTACCTAGACAAATGTGTTCCTAAAATTTCATTATTCTATATTAACTGTTTTTCCATCAGTGTACTTTTTCTTCATATGGGAATGGAATGTACCTCCTCTATAACGTACTTTCTTAGGATATACACAAAATATGTAGTTAGATTATTCTCGCTTTTCGTAGCAAGTCCAACAAATAAGGCGAAATGTTAATCATGAATAAGCAAATGGTAGGTTAGTAAGCTGAAAACAAATATCTCGTCAGTGATTTAAACAACGGTATGTCGACCAAACACCTTAAATAATAACTCGCAGCCATCGGTGAAATAGTGAAAATACATTTAGTATATCAAATATGAAATCTGATAATTTGAGGTTAGAAATCGCTTAGAAAACAGCTTAAGAAAGGCGGAAAACATAACCTACTGCTACATAAATGTATTTTTGTACGTGCATTAGAACCATAATAATACATATCTTCGCCTAGGTTGACATCACTCGCTCAAAACGGCCCTCAAATAAAAACAGGAACTGACAAATATCTGCTCTTCAATAATACTTTCTGCAGACATTATGTTTCAGTAACTTTTAATAATGATTAGAATGCTTCACAATATAAGTAATGTTTGGTTTTAATTTAGTACGTCATTTTTAGCTTCGGTGAATGTCGTGTATCTAATTTAGTACTTTCCCAAATGGCAATGAAATGTGTCGGCGCCAGGTTCGTTTGTTTCCTGGAGACATAGGCAAAAATAATTATTCTCTTTGATGTACACGATTTTGGTTATTGGTCATCAATCAAATACAATCAGCTTGGAGCCATTAAAAAAAATCGAAAGTAATGTGAAACGTCGGCATCATACTTTAAAATGAAATTTAAACTTACAGCGTACCGCATAACAAAGAAAAAGTCAGTTATGTTACAATGTGTTCTCGACGTGATAGTTAAAATTCACGGCCAGAGTTTGAAGTTACACTTTGTATCACTTTTTGGTCACATGTTTGAAAGAGAACGTAAACAACACTCCCTACATAATTACGTAGTGAATTCTTGTCCCAATTTTGATAGCCAGACCAAGAGTGAGAAATGCATAGGAGTATCAAATTGGCCAATGTGAAGTCTAGTTTGCCAAAAAAGTGTTAATTGTTTAAAAGTAATCAGGGAAAATATGAAGAAGTTAATTACGATTAGAGTGAAATTTTATATGATTCACGAAATTTACATAGCTAGCAGGAACTCCTAGTAGCTATGTAAAATGAAATGTCAAAAAAGTTCATCTCTTCAAAGCCTAGCTATTATGAGCATAAAAAGTTACATATGTGTGATATTTAACAGTCAGTACAACAGATTTTTAAAAAACGATCAAGTATTTCATGAAATGATTTTTCTAAAAATAATAAATAAAATAGATTGGAGAAGCATTTAACATGCTTTTGAATGATCGTCGAAATCATTTATAGCAAGTCAGGTACCGACTGGCAATTTATAGTTCAATGTTTAATTTAGAATCTTAGAATTTTAAAAGAGTGCTAGAGGATATTCATCTGGCTTATAATACAGACCCTGCAGTGTCATTTGCCGTACATTATTCCCAGCGTCATCCGAGCGCTGGTCAAATGCTTTTCTAATCTGTTTCATTTCTTACGTTCAAAAAACATTTGATAGTGTTTTTTCTAAATTTATTTTTTAGTTCTCATATCGAAAAACATTTTATGTATGTTTCCTAAAGTGTACATAAATTATGCAACGCTATGTTTCTGCTATAGACTGGCCTAATGATGGTGCGTGGCACCGAAACTGTTAGTCACATGACAAAATAAATGTGGGACTATAGACCGGCGCAAATAAATATTTTCTAATTGCATTATTCCAACTGATAATGTATCGCTAGTATCTGGAAGACGTACGTTGCACTGTTCAACGACGCGTACCTGTTCTATGTGAGGCAGACAATGCGGCGAACGGTCATTGGACATTTAATATCGGCATTCAGGATACCGCAATGTTTGAGGCACCGAACGTAATATGAAGCTTTGTCGGCGGCCGAGTGATACGTAGCGGTCCAGATAGGAGTCCGTCATTCACGTTATCTGGAACGGGTGAGCACAATGGGCCCAACTGTCAGTTACAAGGTCCGGTCTGTTCTACCGGCATTTCGGATAGCGCAGGTGCCTAATAAGTCCGACAGTACTGCGTTTTATATCAGTACTCTGCTTCCACAATACGATCGCGAAAGTACACGACATGTTTTTATGATCCACCCTAATGATGTATTATTCAGTCTGAAGACTGGTTTGAGGCATATCTCCACGCTACGCTATTCTGTCTGCATAACTAATGTAACTTACATATCTATATACATTTGAACTTGCTTACCGTATTCTTCCATTAGTCTTCCTCCACAGTTTTATAACCCTACAATTGCCTCCATTATCAAACTGACCATCCCTTGACGTCTTAGGATGTGTCCTATCAACCGACTTTCTCTTTTTGTCAAGTTGTGCCATTATTTTTTTCCACCAATTTCCTCATTAGTTATTGCATTTATTCATATGATGTTAAGTATTCTTCCGCAACACCACATTTCAAAAACTTCCGTTCTCTTCTCGTCTCAACTGCTTTTAGTCCACTTTTTGCTTCCGTGTAAGATTGTAAAACATATAAATTCCTTCAGAAAAGATTTCCTAACATTTAAATTTATATCAGATGTTAACAGAGTTCTCTTTTTCATAAATTTATTTATTACTGTTTCTCGTCTGCGATTTTTATCCTCTCTACCCTCTCTACCCTCTGCCATTATCAGTTATTTTGCTGCCAAAATAGCAAGACACATTTATCACTTCAGTGTCTCATTTTGTAACCTAATCCCCTCAGCATCACCTGAGTTAATTCTACGGCGTTGCGCTAGCCTTGATTTAATTTTGTTGATGTTCGTCCTATACCCTCTTTTCAAGATGCTACGCTTTCCGTTCAACTACTCTTTCTAGTGCTCCTCCGTCTCTGACACTATTACAGTGTCATCAGTAAACCTCAACTTCAAGTTTCTTATTTCTTCTCCCTGAACTTTAATTCTCTTGAGATCACTGTATGCTTAATGTACAAACTGAATGATTGATAGGCTACAATCCTGTCTCATTACCTTCTCAACTATTGCTTCCCTTTCACGTCTTTCGACCTTTATAGCTCCAGTTTGGCCTCTGTACAAAGCGTAAATAACTTTCCACTCACTGTATTTTATCGCTGATACCTTTTAAATTTGAAGAAATGTAGTCGAGTCAACATTGTCAAAAGCTTTCTCTAAATCTACAAGTCCTACACATATAGGTTTGCATTTGTTCAATCCATCGTCTAAGACAAGACGTAGGGTCAGTATTGTCTCACATATTGATAGAGTTTCCCAGATCCCAAAATATTCTCACGAGATGTCGGCCTTTACCGATTCTTCTATATCTCTGTAAATAGTTCGTAACAGTATTTGCGACCGTGACATACATGTCTACATTTTAATATAATCATTATATTTACGTATATGTACATGTATATGTATTTGTGTATTAAGATGGCTCCTTCAGATCCAATTCATATATGTAAACATTATATATATATATATATATATATATATATATTTGTTATTGTAGGTCATTCCTATTTTGTATTGCCACTCACTATCTTTAGCATAGATGTGAATGATCAACCCGTTGCACCAGGGACTAGGAGCTTTGCTTACGCGGATGATCTTGCAATAGCCGTGCAGGGTCGGAACTTTAACGACATAGAAATTAGCCTTACGAATGCCCTCAACGGTCTAACGCCATACTACGAAGCCAACTGCTTACGCCCGAACGCAGCAAAAACATTATCCTGCCTATTCCATCTTCGAAACCGAGACGCCAAACATACCCTAAACATCACGTGGAACAAGCAACGGATTGCGTTCAGCAGCACTCCTTGTTATTTAGGCGTCACCCTTGATCGCACACTTACTTACAGACGTCATGTAGACAAGGTCAGGGGCAAACTATCAACAAGAAACAACCTTTTGAGTAAGCTCATCTCCACAAAATGGGGGCCGACCCACATACTTTACGTACGTCGGCACTTGCACTCTGCTACTCGGTTGCTGAATACGCTGCCCCAGTTTGGGAAAGATCAGCGCATGCGAAACGAGTGGATCCTCTGCTGAACGATGCCTGTCGCGTAATCACGGGATGCCTAAGACCCACCCCGGTTAGCCAACTTTATTTGCTTAGTGGCATAGCTCCACCCAACATCAGACGAGCTATAGCAAGCGAAGCAGAGCGCCTCAAGCAGCTGCGCGACCTGCGCCATCCTCTCTTCGGACAAAACCCTCCACACACACGTCTAAAATCAAGACGGAGTTTCCTCACCTCAGTTCAACCGGTCTAAACCTCAAAACAAAAGGCCAGATTGTCAAAATGGAAAGCAACACTGCCTACGGGATTACAGGCACCTCTAATCTCACCCAACGAACAATTGGCCTCTGGAAATGAACTAAAATGGCCATTATGGAGAACCCTCAACCGCCTGCGGACTGGGGTGGACAGATGCAACGTAAATATGTGTAAATGGGGATACCGAGACGGGGCGGACACGTGCCAGTGCGGACAGACCCAAACAATGGACCACCTCCTGGAATGCAGCAACATGGGGGAAGTGTGCAGGAAAGAAGATCTGGCAAACGCTACGGCAGTGGCAGTTAAATTTTGACGCGACGTGATATGATATATATACTATATTTGACTTTATATTGTAATGTGACTCCCCATTTTGGGTTTGTTTTACTTATACATATGTGTATTGTATTTGTATTTGTGTGTATATGTAATATGTGGGTTGTCTATGGCTTGGACACGATTAAATAAATCTTTAGCAAGCCTCTCGGAAGTAAGTTGAGCCATTTTATCCTCGATATTTACACTGGTACTTGTGCACGTGTGCCCCTCCTGTGTCCTTTTCCTATTATTTAATACAGTACATGTAACTCAGATGAGTAAATGTTAGTTTGATAAGGGAAGCCGTTATCTGTTGCCTGCTACAGTAGTTTTGTAAAATGTAAGCTTTCTCGACCGGAGATGTCCAATTAATAAAATGTCCCGGGCTATTATGCCGTGGTCGAATGGATTTCACCTTAAAACCCAACGTTTCGTCCCCATCTACGGAGGACATCGTCAATGGAGATCGTAGCTACTTTGAATGTCCGATTCACACCATGGCTCCGAACGTATATTTTTATGTGTAAACACATTAAGCCCCAGAACAAAATTATTTTTCTAAACCTACGAAAGAGACATTGTGTTTTTCCATTAATTCCTTGTATTGTCTTTAAACTGTCTTATAGTGCAAAACTGTAATCCATTCTCAAATGTGAGAGAGCAATTGTATTTTTTAATTGGCAAATAATGCATCAGACGCAGTGCAGGAAGCGTCAACAGTCAAATTTTATGCGATCAGCCGCGCCGGAAAAGAGCGCAGCAAAGGCTCTCGAACATTTTTCCACGCAAGGGGCTTCCAGAACAGGAAGAGTCTGAGGAAAAGTGACAGTAAAGTTGTCTTCAGTCGTCTGCTTGTACCTGAACATGAGTGGTGTCTGGATGGCTCACTCTCGATATCTGTATCTCTAGTGATGTCTCCGTTCTTGTCGATCACTCTCTCTTCATGATCGCTCTCTCGAATGATTTTGTAACAGGCAGTTGTATTTGAAAGATATTTTCGTGGTATGTAAAGAATTTATCCATGTTAAAGCATCGTCAATATATAAATAACTGTTACTGTTTACCAATGTTTCATTTCAACAGCATTAACCTTGCCTGCCAGCATTTAAGCGTTTTGGCTGGGAGAACTGCAAGACTGTCGACATACCGTTTGCTGGCTGCTGCCGAACATCATTGATGTTCGAATTTGTAGCAGTCACTCGTACGTCCCGGAAACCTGTTAAGCCGATCTGTAAACGCAGTTTCCAGACAGCACTTGTCTGCATAACGCGTAATATTAATGATCAGCATACAGCCAGTAAACGATGTGAGCGGTCACTGGACTCCATGGCATAAAAGCAGGTTAGAAAAAATGTAGATTATTAATTTCTCTCTCTTAGTCGTAAATTTACCTGTCCCGTGTGATAATTTAAACTTATCATTTTCTCTACTTGGCTGCTTGTTTTAATTAACGGCACTCCAGTCAATTTCCTCTTATCAAAATTTACTTTTCAGTTACCACTAAATACTGCCATACAAATAGAGACAAGTTTGTTTTTTTTTAAAAAAAAAAAGAGAATAATTCAGCTCGCTGTTTACTACAACAAGATTCCGCTTCCGCGCGATACCGCTCAGTGACGTGACGTCACATGTTTTGAATGCGCGAGCGCAAATGGCCGTTGTTGACTGCTGTCATACGCTGTTCCTGTCACCTCATGGTGGAAGATTGGTTCAAATGGCTCTGAGCATTATGGGAGTTAACATCTGAGGTCATCAGTCCCCTAGAACTTAAAACTACTTAAACCTAACTAACCTAAGGACACCACACACATCCATGCCCGAGGCAGGATTCGAACCTGCCACCGTAGCGGTCGCGCGGTTCCAGACTAAAACGCCTAGAACCGCTCGGCCACACCGGCCGGCCATGGTGGAAGACTGGTGCACATCTTCTTCAGCATGTAACACTTATATCGATTAGGAGTATATTTATTTTATGTAACTGTGCATCTGCAATTTATGAAGTGTGTACTCTCTGCTGTTTAAACTCCTTGATTTATGGCGAGAAAATTAGAGTTTTGTAATGTATATATGGAAAAAGCAAAAGAATATGTTAAAATGGTAAATTATTATAATATGAATATGTTCTAAAAAGAAAATGTTTATTAAAAGCTGGTTCATGCTTAGGGCACTTGTATTTGTAACATGTAAAAGCTGTAGGGATGTCCCTCCGAAACGGAAATGGCATGGTGGAATGTAGAAGGTGGGTTTGGCGGTCGAACTTAGCGACTCCTTTGTGTGAACGACTCGCAGAGTGTGGCTAGCCTTAGCACGATGCACTTTAACGGCGCTAAGAGAGCCAATTGGAAGCTGCAGTAGAAGGGATTTGCCTCGGATGTGGATTTGGATATTATTTGATATTCGCAGCATAATGGAATGGCTCTAATAGGTTGAAAATCCAACGCCAAGAAGAGATTTTATAGAGCATTTGTACATCAAGAGCCGTGAGTACTGTTAGCCACCATGTTGCCTGCCACCAAATTCGCCACTGCTTCGCAAACTTCAGACATTCAGTTAAGTAATGTATATGGGCGTGGATCAGTTAATTTGTGTGTTGTTTCAATAATAACCATCTAAAACCTGAATTCGTGTCCGGGACCATATTTTCAATCCTGATCACGAATCTACTCTGGGTTCTCACATAAGTGCTACTAAAACCGAGAATCCTGATTTAAATGAACCATTCTTGCATTCGTGTGTTTAAAATTGATTTTTTGTCTAAAGTAAAAGGAGTGGTAAAAGTTAAAGCTAAAACCACAAAAGTGAAGTTGGATAGGCTTTTGCTAAAATGTCCTTAGTTTATTATAAAATATAGTTTTGTAGGATTACAGTGCCAGATGGTGTAAATATTATTGTCTATAATACCTGCTTTACAGGTGATTAAAAGGCAAATACAAATCTTTAATGAACAGATTTACGATAGTAATGTTAGAAGTGAAGTTACGCTCATTTTCGAAAATAATGAGGTATTGGTTTCTATCATGAAGGGTTCCTTTTTTGAAGTTAATTAAACCCAGTGTCGTATTTTATTGCCTTGCTAAGTAATTTATGAACTACTCCAAGTGAAGTGAATGATTAGCTTTTTTGAATTAGTATTTACTACTGTAATAATCAAAGAGCGCTGACTACTGCAACTGTACTAGTTTACGGGTTCCCTTCATATTCTCCACCTATTAGGAAAAAATTGAACTATTACTGTTGCTAAGGAAAACTGATATTTGTAGAGGAGCTTAAATAGTGTATTTATGATGTTATTCATCTTTATTTGTGTCTCTAATGTTTGTCAAGATAGAAGCCTCTCATGTCCAAATTTACCTCTGCACTTCATGCAGTGACTTCTCAGTATTTGATTAAATGATGCCCTTTAGAGTGGGTGTCATTAGTATGAGCTTGGTACAATCTTGCTCCCCATAATTTACTGGTGTATATGTCATTGGTAAGTGCTGCTACACCCAGTATAGAGTGCAGTGTGTCAATTTGTATCCTGTTTGCTTTTCAAAGCGGGTTCTCAACAAAATTAACTTGAATAACTAATATTCAGTTTTCGTAAACCTTTATTTCGAAATTAATGTGCCTAATTGGGCTGGCGACCGTTCATTTCTTTTCATTCATTCACGATTTTACCATTTTCATTAACACCCAATGTTAATGTCGGTCTGGTTTTTCTGTTAATTTCACCAAAATCGAAATTATAGTCCGATGCCTTTGTTCATTAGACACACGCACGATCAGTCTTCGAAATCCTCTCAGAGGGTAACATTAGCGTGTTTCACAGCACGTTAGAGTGAAATACGTTAGTGTTATATGTGCCTTTGCCGTGACAGGACTAAAGGTTCGATTGCTAGGGAAAAGTGAAATACGTTATAGTGTTATAAGTACCGAAATCCAAATGTCATTCAATTTCAGGTCCTCCTCCTTCCTATTGAAATTCTTGACGTGTTTTACAATCTCTGTGGCCTATCTGTATAACCTTTCATATTATCCGCTTGTGGCTGCCAGTACTTGAGTCCTGTCAAAATGAATGTGGTGGTCCCGAGCCTGCAAAGCATGTTCCGCAACAGCTGATCTGCCAATCTCTCCTCTTCTGCAATTGGCCTTCTGCTCCTCTAGTCGTTTATTGGCCGTTTCCTTTTGTAGTACTTACGTACATCTCCCCACAACAATATGGAATCCTATAAATGAGCACAAAATTCAGTCATATATGATGAAAACGATGACACAACTCACTTTAAAGACAAGTGATGTACTAATTTCGAGATGTACTGTGTATGACACTTTTGGCGTCAAAGTATTACGGAATGCGTGACCTTGAGAATTAACACATCTGCGGCAGTGAAAGAGACTGCGAGAATAAATTCTGTGTAGGTGATGTGGCTCTTTGCTGATGTAACGTTAGCATCCTTGACACTGAATTAACACTACTTTTTACTACGGCTTGAAGTTCTGGAATAGAAAGATGTGTGGTCGGGGCGGATCTAATTGTATTGTTGCACGGGAGCCACTACGGGACTAGTTAGTGAACAAAGTTTATTTAAACGCTGAAACGTAATATCTTGTGAACAGAAATGCGAAAATGGTTGTTTTGTTAAAGAGAACTATCGTATAAAAAATATTTATTCAAAGGTGAGACATTTCGTAATTTTAACAACTTAGGAAATTTGTACATCAAGTTTACATATACATACGATTAGGTTCAGCTACTTATGCAAATTTTGCTGATAAATATATCAGTAAATTAGCCTACTATGACTATTTTCATTCACTGTTTTCATATGGCATCATATTTTGGGGCAATTCGTCGTTAAGAGAGAAAGTATTCATTGTACAAAAGCGTGTAATCAGAATAATAGCTGGAGCCCACCCAAGTTCACCTTGCAGGCATTTATTTAAGGAACGCGGGATATTCACAGTACCTTCGCAATACATATATTCACTTACGAAATTTGTCATTAATAACCCATCCCAATTCGAAAATAACAGCGTGGTGCATTGCTACAATACCATTCTGGATTAAATCTCACTTTGGCACAAAAAGGGTTGAATTATGCTGGCACAAAGATCTTTGGTCATTTGCCAAATCGTATTAAAAATCTGACAGATAGCCAACCAACATTTCAAAGCAAATTAAAATAATTTCTGAATGACAACTCCTTCTACTCAATAGATGATTTCTTAGATATGATATAGAAACAGTAAAAAAAATTAATTAATTATTTTGTGTAAAGAAAACTTATGTTAAAGTGGCACATTCCACATCATTACGAAATGTCGTATTCATGATCTATGGAACAAGGATTAATGAATGTATGTATGTATGAGTGTTAGCCCAAGGCTGCACGCGGTCCTGTTCCACCGCAATAGGCAAAATTTGCGTTGGAACTATAATTTACTAATGTTTTCTCCCCCCCAAAACTGAGACAACTACATTCATACGTCCCAGAGTGTGCTACGAGTGTAGGTGACCGCACGTGTCTAACGCGAGAAATAAACTTCAATAAGCTTTTCAGCAGAGCGGCGAGCAACAGTAGCGGTGCGGAGTTCGGAGGCTACAACTTCGTATCGCAACCATTTGAGCATTGCGTCGACTGTACGAAGCCTGTGTCATACAAGTAAACTTATTAACCGCAGGCATAACTGGACAGTCATGAAAGCTTAGCTCCATTAAAAGGCATTCTTAATCACGGGGGAAAACGTTTTTGTAAAGCACATTAACATTCAAGTAAAATCCATTCCAACTCTGACATTTCAAGTTTATATTCACTGGAATAAATCGCAATTTAAATTTCTCTCCCTTTATTTTTCTGTCGTCATATAAAAAAATGGCGACATTGTACAGGAATATCAACAGAACTTTTGAGGGAAATTTGTGTATTTCACAACTTGTACAGTGTGTAATCTTTGTTTTGTAAATTTTGTTTCATGCTTGCAGTGGAGCAGGGTGTATTCACAGTAGCTGAGCAGTCTAGTTGATCACAAACGAACGTATAGACTCGACAGTTATTAATACAGACAATATTAGCGGTTGTCTTTAACTGTATAATTCCTGTACCAGTCTTCTAACACACAAACTCATTAACAAGAACACATAATGTATTGTATTTATTTTCTAGTAGTTAGTGATTAGTAGACACTTTATGATGTGTGTTATAGTTTCTGTTACATTTGATTTTTGTTTATTTATTATAATAAATGGGCAAAGTTGCGCATAAGTGTGATATCACACCTTGTTCGTCACATTTCAGTATTCAATTTGTTTGTTATTTCATCATCATCATCAGTTATCTGCTATATTAGCAGGTCCTTTGCCTCTCCATTTTCTGCGATCCATTGTTTCCTTCTTAAGGCTGCTGTATGTTGTACCGTCCATCATGTCATCCAGTATCTGGAATCTCTTCCTACCTCGCTTCCTTTTCCCTTCTACATAACGTTCTAAAACTGTTTTTATCATTCCGTCATTCTTTCTTAATATATGCCCAATCCAATTTCTTTTTCTTCTCTTTATTACATCTAGTAACTGTCTTTTCTCTCCCACTCTTCTCAGTACCTCTTCATTTTTTACTCTGTCCATCCAACTTATTCTTTCCATCTTCCGCCATGTCCAGATCTCAAAAGCCACCAGCCTTTCTCTGTCTTTTTTCCTCATAGTCCATGTTTCAGCGCCATATAGAAGAACACTCCATACAAGACATTTTATGAGTCTCTTTCTGAGTTCTCTGTCCAGACCGCTGCGGAAGATTCTCCTTTTCTTATAAAACGCCTCTTTTGCCATTGCTATCCTTGTTTTAATTTCTGTGGTGCACTTCCAGTCGGTGTCTATCCTGCTTCCAAGATACTTAAAATTTTGCATCTGTTCTAGTGTTTCTCCATTCAGCACAATTTTTATTTCCTTATTTCCTCCTATTGCCAATACCTTTGTTTTATTTGTGTTAATTTTCATTCCATATTTTTTCCGTTAGTTGCAATGGTGTCCACCAAATCCTGTAATTCGGTTTGTTATTTACAGAGTACTAACTGGAATTTTATGTGCTTGTCGGACCACAAGTTTAAAGCCCTGAAATACAAAAAGTCATATGGCTAATACACATGACATGAATTTACAATACTGTGTAATATGTATGAGGGTTTTCTTTTAATGGACTTGTAGTCCGGGGTGGCGTATTTTAGTATAAAAACACCGTGTCGGGCAAATTAACTGCGAGAAGCACCACAGCTGAGTCACTGAGAAAATAATTTGCCATTTGTGAAGCAGGCACAATGACATGAACTTTTCATAATATATTAAAACCAATGCACGAACCGTCACAAATGGTTGTGTTTGGTTACTTGGAGACCCTTTGGAACCATCCAAGGATAGAATTTTTACGGATGACAATGCTCCATGTCACCGGGCCACAGTTGTTCGCAGTTGATTTGAAGAATATTCTGGACAAAACGAGATAATGATTTGGCCACCCAAATCGCCAGACATAAGTCCCATCGAAAATTTAAGGGGCATAATGGAGAAGTCTGTTCGTACACAAATTCGTGCAGCAGCAATATTTTCGTAGTTATGGAGGCAGCAAGGCTCAATATTTCTGCAGGACTTGTTGAGTGCATGTCATGTCGAACTGCTGCAGTACGCGGGGCAAAACGATATCCGACACGATATTACGAGGGTTGCCCAGCAAATAATGCACGGCATTTTTTTTTCTCAGCCGAAAACAATGCTACGAATGCGAAACGTTACGTACGTATTATTTGAAGTCTCCTGAGTGAGCCCGCCAAGTTTCCGTCACTTCCGACAGATAGCGTAGCTGTAGGACAGTTTCAAAATGGCGTCTGTAAGTGGTGTACGTTACAAGCAATGTGCCGTCATTGAATTTCTCACTGCAGAGAAAGAAACTGTGGGGAATATTCACAAACGCTTGTGCAAAGTCTGTGGAGCAGCTGCTATCGACAGAAGTACAGTTAGTCGTTCGGCACGGAAGGTGAGGTCATCAGAATGAGGTTCGGCGGAGCTCCACGATTTGTAGCGGTCGGGAAGACCGTCAACGGCTGTCACACCTGACATGTTGCAGCGAGCTGAAGTTGTCATTCGCGAGGACGGACGCATTACGACTCGGCAATTGGTGCTTCATCTGTCAAACAGCAAAGGAAGTTCACACAGAACAAGGATTGGTACCGACACACGCTCTTGTTTCGCGCTGGAGGAAGGTCATAGAACCGTACGGAGATTACGTGGAAAAATAGGGTGTGTAGATAAAACACAATTCTTTCGTGTGTGTAACTCCCCTTATGTTCAATCTTTGAAGAATAAAATGTGGTGCATTACTTGTAGAAGGTATCCCATGAGTTTTCTCACCTCAGTGTATATACCGCAGTTGCTAAGAAAATAACAGATATGAATAAACTCATAAAAGTTTCTGAATGTATTTACGTCCAATATCTGCACCTTAACCACTGGATCGATTTCAACAAAACTTGGTACACGTGTCACTTGCTGTCTAGAAAGAAGCACTGTAGGGATAAGAATTACATTCCTGACATAAACGGGTGACATAAAAGAGTATCACTGGAAAATCAGGGGCAATTTCAGTTGAATTTCGTACACACATGACACATTATCTGTATTACTTGTGCAATTAATTGTATAAAAGTAATTGGGGGATAATAAACATGTACCACACTTAGGAGTGAGAGTCAGTGTGAGAAGTTACATCACTAAAAATATTCATTGACGCTCAGTATTACTATAGAACGTATAGCGTCGCTAGACTGATTGAAGACAATCTCGTTGAGGTTTCGCCCCAGGGGCTCGAGAGGAGGACGCAAAGACTTCTGTAGCACGTGATGCAACTTCCACCAAACATGGCGTAGTTGCCACTTGCTGTCTGGGAAAATGACTCTGACAGTAAGACAAACCTAACACTCCTAATGCTCAGGGTGAGGGTGAAAAAGGGTGAGGTAGCAGTGTAAATCAGGTACACTTGGAACAATTTTAATCACATATGGTGTACACATCATTCATTATTTTTATGTAAATATTGCGACATTAAGCTGCCCCTACTACACCTAAGGATGGAGCTGGAGATGAGAAGGTTTGACATGCACTGCGTCCTGTTCATATTTCTTAGTTGATTCGAAATAGTTTGAAAGTATGAAGCACAACCTGTCTAGTTTGTGTTGTTCAATGTGTCAACAAGATCGCAAAAATTAGAACTGCAGGGATACGAAAATGAGAACTACAGCATGTCAATAATTTTGTCCGTGTATTTTGGGACCAAAAATGATGCAACCCGACTGGATACCTCAGATACATGTAATATCCTCTCTGAAGAAAAAGGAAGGAAGATTAGGATTAACGTCCCATCGATATCGAGGTCGATATAGATGGAGCACAAGCTCAGATTGTGTCAAGGATGGGGAAGAAAATCGGCCATTCCTTTTGAAAGGACTCATACTGACATTTGCTTGGTGCAGTTCATGGAAATCACAGAAAACTTAAATGAGAATGGCCGGTCGTGGGTTTGAACCATCGTTCTCCCAAAAGTGAGTCCAGTGTGTTAACCACTACACCACCTCACTTTATTTCCTCTATGGAGTTTCGTGGTGTAAAACAGAGAATCAGACAGTTGCCAGTGAGGATTTCTGGGGCAGATTCCCATTATTGTCAGTATAGTCTGAAACGGTGTTGTACCAAAGGCCCCAGTAATTCTGAGAACGACCCCCTGTCAGCGTGGCAGTCATTCTGTCAGCGTGGCAGTCATTTTTGACATGGCAGTGATACGCCCAATGAAACAGCATTGGCTCAGCGCTGATATTTCAGACCCACCCTAATTCTGCACATAGCATCATAATGCATGTAATCTTCTGCGAAAGCTGCGAGCAGAATGAATTCCACCAGACCGGATGCGTCATCATCATACGAAATCAGCACCTAACATGGTGGTATGGGGTGTCATCAGTTACACAAGAAGATCACCTCCGGTTAATAGCCCGTAATTTGGAGATCAGCCTTTATATTTGTAATGTGTTAAGCCCGGTGGATTTTTCCTCTTTCTCTGTGACGCTGTATTTTAACAAAATAATGCACGACCCTCTTTTTCAGTTCTATACTCTCTTTTGGCATTGCTACTTTGTTACAGACAACCGCATCGTCTGTGGACAGTCTTAACAGAGATTCCAACACGTTCTACTAGATTGTTGTATACATAAAATATCACACCTAGGTTCCTTGGCAATATGTTGCAGGAGTTCTTCTTTGGCAACAGACAATCCTTCTATATTGATTGATACAATCACAAGGTGAGGTCTTGATAAAGACCTTTGGTTTCCATTCATAGTGAAACCTATAATGCAATGCTTTTGGAATGCTGACGTTCAGTTCAGTACTGGAGAATCTAGTCCAGTACCTATGCAGGGGCACCACGTGCAGGAGTCAGCTTCACCTGAACGTGAAAACAACCATATATCAAATGACTTCATCTTACAAGAACTCAGAACCGCAATTCAGAAATGCAAAAATGGTAAAGCGCCTGGTCTAGACGACCTAATGATTGAGCAAATTAAACATTTTGGTCCCATCACGGAAAGATGGCTTCTGCAATTCTATAATGGTTGTCTGAAGCGGAAACAGATCCCTGCCATCTGGAGGAAAACTAAAGTTATTCCCTTACTAAAACCTGGAAAGGGTGCAGCTGATCCCAAGAACTACCGACCGATTTCGCTCCTTTGCCATTTGTATAAAATCTATGAAAGAATGTTGCTAAATAGACTCACTCCCATTGTTGAAAAACAACTCATACCTCAACAAGCAGGTTTCCGACCTGGAAAGAATTGTACAGCACAAGTCCTTAATCTGACTGAACATATTGAAGAGGGATATGAGAAAGGATACATTTCCGGGGCTGTCTTCGTGGATCTCACAGCAGCATATGACACCATTCAACATCGACAATTATTGCACAAAGTCTATTACATCACTAGAGACATTAATTTCACCAGAACTGTGCAGACACTTTTGGAAAACCGGCGATTCTATGTGGAGTTCCAAGGAAGAAAGAGTAGATGGAGAAGTCAAAGGAATGGCTTGCCTCAGGGTAGTGTCCTTTCCCCCATATTGTTCAACATATTTACAAATGACCAGCCTCAACCTTCTCTTACAAAGAGTTTCATCTATGCAGATGATCTTGCCTTAGTCACACAAGCCAGAGATTTTGACACAGTAGAAAACCAGCTTACTGTTGCTCTCAAGGACCTATCTGAGTACTACAGAGTCAATAACTTAAGACCGAACCCTGCTAAAACTCAAGTTTGTGCTTTCCACCTACGCAATCGAGAGGCCTATAGAAAACTTACAGTGTTTTGGGAAGATCAAGAGCTTGAACATTGTTTCTACCCCAAATATCTGGGTGTCACCTTAGATCGAACGTTGACCTACAGAAAACACTGCACTAACACCAAGCAGAAAGTTGCTGCTCGTAACAACATCCTGCGGAAGCTCACTGGCAGCGTTTGGGGTGCAGATCCCAAACTACTAAGAACATCAGCCTTGGCCTTGTGTTATTCCGCAGCTGAATGCGCATGTCCTGTATGGTACAAGTCATCTCATGCAAAGCAGGTTGATGTGGCCCTGAACGAAACCTGCAGGACAGTAACGGGATGCCTCAAAGCTACACCTATTGATAAACTCCATAAACTAGCAGGTATTGCTCCTCCAGACATAAGGCGTGAAGTCGCAGCCAAACTTGAGAGACATAAAGCAGATCATAATACCGTTCACCTGCTACATGGATACCAGCTACCAATTAGTAGACTCAAATCTAGGAGGAGCTTCATGAGAACTACTACACCCCTCACCGGTCGGACTGGAGCAGCCAGACTATCTCAGTGGACAGCAAAATCTGACAGTAACGATTGGATGACTCCTTCTGAGACCCTTCCTCCTGGTGGAAATCAAGTCTGGACAGTGTGGAAGTCTCTAAATCGGCTCAGGAGTGGCGTCGGACGAACTAAGGACAATCTGTTTAAATGGGGCTTCATGAAGGAATCTTCCACCTTGTGTGACTGCGGAGAAGAACAGACAACCAAACATTTAATTAACTGTCCTAGATGTCCTGTATCATGTTCCACACAAGAGCTTGTTGATGTTTCAGACAATGCTGCTGCCGTTGCACAATTTTGGGCTAATACCGTTTAGTTTGTTCTTTTATGATTTGACCTGATTTGTTATATTGTATATATTGTAAATATTGTTGTAATGTTTTTGACTCGAAATAAAAAATACTAGATTGTTTATCTATATTGTGAACTGTGATAGTCCTGTCACACTTCCTTGGGGTACTCTGGAAATTGCCTTTACATCTGTCGATTTTATTCCGTTAAAAGCGACGTGGTCTTGAATTTAGTTCCAAATCTGCTCCAATACTCGATAAACTCGCTTTTTTTCACTAAACGGCAGTTCGGGACGGTGTGAAATGCCTTCCTGAAGTCAAGGAACACGGCGTCTACCGGAGCGCCTTTATCTACGATGCTGTGGATCTCATAGAGGAACAGAGCGAGCTGAATTTTTCAGGATCTCTGTTTGCGGAATCCATGCTCATTTTTACAGAGGAGATTTTCGTTGTCCAAAAACGACGTAATTCTTGAGCATAAAACATGTTCCATAATTTCACAGCAGATTGACGTCAATAATATAGGTCTTTAATTGTGAGCATCTGTCCCATGAACCTTCTTAACAACAAGAATGACCTGTGTTTTCTTCCAGCCGCTAGGTACCCTTCATCACTCAAGCTATCTACGAGGTCTCCATGACATTATACTTCAATAAAATACGTAAGACCCTATCTTCATGGTCTCTGTGACAGTGTATTTCAATAAAATAATGCATGACCTTATCTTCCAGGCCTCACTGACAATTTATTTCAACAAAATAACCAAGACGATATCTTCAAGGCCTCTGTGACAATGTACTTCAACAAAATAAAACAAGAGCGTATCTTTGAAGTCCACACGTCAATGTAATTCAACAAAATAACGCAAGACGCTATCTTATAGGTCTCATAACAAAGTACAGGGTGTTTATAAATGAATATCGGCGTTTTAACGCTTTATAGTATTTATTACATTAAACTTACAGTTCTAAATGATATGTCAAATGAAAGAGCAACTCAAACAGCTGTGTCTGGCACCAGCGCACATACGCAGTGCTCAATGTTTCCGCAGAAATCGGATAGACAGCATTAGTAGCGAAGATGGCGACTAGTAAACAGAAAGCATTTTGTATTTTGCATTTTGCAAAGACCGAATCTGTAGTTACTGTGCAACGTGCGTTGCGGCTGAAGTTCGGTTGTGATCCTCCAACTGATAATAACTTTCGTAGATGGTATAATCAGTTTGAAGATACCGGCTGCCTTTGTAAAGGGAAGAGCACAGGACGACCAAGAGTTAGTGAAGAGACTGTTGAGCGAGCCCAAAACTGAACGAGGTGGCGCAGTGGCTAGCACACTGGACTCTCATTCGGGAGGACGACGGTTCAATTCCGCGTCCGGCCGTCCTGAATTAGGTTTTCCGTGATTTCCCTAAATCGCTCCAGGCAAATGCCGGGATGGTTCCTTTGAAAGGGCACGGCCGACTTCCTTCCCCTTCCTTCCCTAATCCTATGAGACCGATGACCTCGCTGTCTGGTCTCCTCCCCCCCCCCCCAAAAAAAAACGTAGCCCAAAAAAAAAACAGTCCACAAGGCTAGTCGTGAATTACAAGTTCCCGTGTCGACTGTTTGGAAAGTTTTAAGAAAACGCATACAACTACGTCCTTACCGTGTACAGTTATTACAGGCTCTAAAGCCGGCAAATCAAGTATTACGTGCCAACTTCTCAAATGAAATGTTGTTTCATGACAATGAATATTTTCTGGATCATGTTGTCTTCAGTGATGAATCCACCTTTGACCTTAGTTGACATGTTAACACTCACAATGTGCGCATCTGGGGCTTAGAAAATCCGCACGATATGGTACAAATGCAACGAGATTCTCCTAAAGTGACTGTTTTTTGTGCCGTATCCCAGTGGAAAGTTTATGGGCCTTTCTTTTTTGGTGAACCTACTGTAACTGGCACTTCTTACTATGATACACTAGAGCAGTGGCTCTTCCCTCAGTTGGAAGAAGATGAGCCAGAGAACTCCATTTTCCAGCAAAATGGTGCGCCACCTCATTGGCATAGCGAAGTACGCAATTGGTTGAACTTCACTGTACCCAAGCGCTGGATAGGTCGCAAGGGGCCCAATGACAGTGTTTGCTTTGCATGGCCTCCACATTCACCCGACCTAACGCTGTGCGATTTTTTCATTTGGGGCTACATCAAGGATCGTGTGTACGTGTCTCCGCTATCAGCAGACCTCCCATAATTAAGAAATCGGATTGAAGCAGCTTTTGCTACAATCACTGAAGACACATTTATCAACGTTTGGGATGAACTCGGCTATAGACTTGATGTCTGCCGTGTGAGAAACGGTGCTCACATTGAACATTTATAAGGTTCTTGGTAAAACTGTTTGAGTTGGTCTTTCATTTGACATATCATTTATAACTGTAAGTTTAATATAATAAATATTATAAAGCGTTAAAAAGCCGATATTCATTTATAAACACCCTGTATTTCAGCAAAATAAAGCAATATGGCATGCTGCCCATGCTGTCCTGAACTACCTCAATACAGATCCGCTGTTGCCCAAGACAGAACCATCTCCAGATCTCTCAGCCACAGAAGAAATTTCGTAATGCGATTTCAAGACAGTGTCACACCAGCGCACGTCAGCTACTACAATTGATGAATTCTGTCGTATATTTAAAGCAGCTTGGAATACCATTCAAAATAAATTCGGTTCGATACCTAGCCGAATTCGATCCATGGTTACTGGCACAAGAGACAGTTCTGAGTACTGAGCTAGGGGCATCTGCATATCCAAATCACATACAATTTTAACCACGTATTTTCTCTATTATACTCCATACGCACAATAAGCAAAATTTCTTTATTTTCTATCGTTCCTCGAGTTGCAGTTCTACTGACCAACAGTACACCAAAGAAAGCAGTGCGGCTCTTGCCTATTACTTAATCACTTCTTACTGCTGCCGAATCTCATATTCAAGTAAAATGTGGCAGACGTTCGCAGAGGTTTAGCAATTTTTACGCGTTTCCTGTGTGGCATAGCGGCCACATTTTCGTGTTGCTAAGGACTCATGTAGACCGTTTAGCGACTCGCCTCGAGCACATTTAACACTGACCGCGAGCAGCTTGATTAAAATCCGCACAGTCCATTGGCGGCGCTTAATTGGAGATCCTGCCGGCCTCACGCAGAAAGGGCAGCGCTAATTGGTCGCGTATAAAGACGCACCGACGCGTAAAACAAGCGGTCGCATGGAAGACGCTTTCCACGAGCGATCGTAGGATTATCACCTAACGAGCAGACTTCAGAAGCATCTATATTGACCTACATACTCCGGCACCCACTCTAGACGGCGTGACGCACGGTATTTCCTACAAGGATTAGCTAACTTCTGTCCTGTTCCACTCACGTGTTGTGTAAGTGGTAAAAATCAGCATTGCTATAGACGAATCGTAGTCTTATGGGCCTTGTGTGAGGTGTGGATAGTACCGGTAGCATTCAGCTGGTCTTATCGGAATAATGGTTCTATAAATTTGCTCCACATGTGCTTCTACGCTCTATAAGCCACTTTATGGTGTTTGGAGGATTGTGCCACTGTTACTTCCATTTCTGAATGTTCCATTCACGAATGGTTCGCGGGGAAGGACAACTAGCGGTAATCTTTCATGACAGACTCGAATCTCTCTAAATTTACCTGCATGGTCTTTCCATCAGATATATGTGGTAGGAAGCTACATGTTGTTTGACTATAAACATACGGTCTCGGAAAATTTAGGCGAAAAGTACGTCATGATGCAAAACTCCTCTCTTGTAGCGTCTGCTACTTGAGTTGGATGAGCACCTCAATGACGCTTTCGTGCTTACTAAATAAACCTAATGAGTACAGAATATGGATTGAGAGTAAATCGAAGAAAGACGAAAGTAATGAGATGTAGCGTAAATGAGAACAGTGAGAAACTTAACATTAGGATTGATGGTCACGAAGTAGATGAAGTTAAGGAACTCTGCTACGTAGGCAGCAAAATAGCTAACGACGGGCGGAGCAAGGAGGACATCAAAAGCAGACTAGCACTGGCAGAAAGGGAATTCTCGGCCAAGAGAAGTCTAATAGTATTAAACATAGGCCTTAATTTGAGGGGGAAATTTCCGAGAATGTGCGCTAGGAGCGCAGCATTGTATGCTAGTGAAACATGCACTGTGGGAAAGCCGGAACAGAAGATAATCGAAGCATTTGAGGTGTGGTGCTACAGACGAAAGTTGAAAATTATGGACCGATAAGGTTTTTTTATTCGTGTCAAAGGCATCAATTACAAGGGAATTAACAGAAATTAATAGTTATAAAACATGTAAAGAGACAATGGGCATTACCCGTTCGCTGTGGCCGAGCGGTTCTAGGCGCTTCAGTCCGGAGCCGCACTGCTGTTACGGTCACAGGTTCGAATCCTGCCTTGGACATGGATGTGTGTGACGTCCTTAGATTAGTTAGGTTTAAGTAGTTCTAAGTCTAGGGGAGTGCTGAGAGCCATTCTGAACAATGGGCAGTAAACACGAAAAAGGACAAAGATATCTATAATTAACTTGCTTTTGCCCAAAAGTGAGCTGCGTTCAGAGCATTACAGTTAGCATACCGTTAGAAGAAATCTTACATAAAGGAACGTTCAAAAATACACTTAAGTGCCCGGAAACGGGCAACGTCCAAGGCGTTAGAACTGGACAGCATCAACTCTTCTTCGCTGCATGATGACGGGCACAGACGGCAGTTGCGCAGATGAGACATGAAAAGGTAATGAATGAAGAGGTTCTGCGCAGAATCGGAGTGGAAAGGGATATGCGGAAAACACGGACAAGGAAAAAGGGACAGGACGACAGGACAGCTGTTAAGACATCAGGGACTGACTTCCTTGCTACTAGAGGTAGCTGTAGAGGACAAAAACTGTAGAGGAGGACATAGATTGTAATACACCCTTGAAATAACTGAGGACGTAGGTCGTACTCTGAGATGAAGAAGTTGGTACATGAGAGGAATTCGCGGCGGGACGCATCAAACCAATCACAAGACTGATGACAAAAAAAAAAAGAAAAAGCCTATAGCGTAACGTGGTGCTCTTCTTTGGATCTTCTTTATTCCCTCTATCAATCCTGTCTGGTACAGACCCAACATCCTCTAGCAATATTCAAGTACTGGTCGAACTACGCTTTTGAAAGCTACTCCTTTGCAGGTGGACTACACCTCCTGAAGGAAGTTATTGTTTAAAAAAAGACTTTCTAGCTTTAAAACTGTATCTAACAGCAGCATCCCTTAGGAGCGCAGCGATGGATATCAAGACCTGTGTTTCCCTACGGCTCTATAACTAGTCTGTGCGAGCTGTTTTCTTCTGTTGTTGCCTGCTTTCCTAAACGCCCACAACTGTTTGCAGATATCGATCTGGTACAAAACTATTTTAAGCAGTCTAATTTCTATTGTGGGCGTTGTTGGGAAGAATTCCGCTAATAGCTGGTAAAATTGTTGTTTACGGAAACATAACCGGTTTCGCTGCCTAAAGCCACATCATCAGGTGCAAACTACACGGTAAAGAGCAAAGTACAGTGATACATATTTTGTGGATATTGAAATTAGTTAAGGAATGTCCAAAATATACTCACATCGTTAAAAGGTCATGGCGATACTATTGCCCTAGGAAAATTTACTATTAATTGAATTGCTGATAGGTGAAACTTGCGGTTACAGAGCCATGTTTTAAAATCTGTCTATATCTAAAAACAAAAAAGAAAAATTATAGTGAGACGACGCTAAAGATTTTTAAAAAGAGCCGCGTTGGCGATAAAAAATGCTCACTGCTAACATAATTGTTCGCAGCACAATGCATATTACTGTGGTGGCAACGTCTTACATCTACATCTACATCCATACGGTGTGTGGCGGAGGGTACTTTGACCACCTCTATCGGTTCTCCCTTCTATTCAAGTCTCGTATTGTTCGTGGAAAAAAAGATTGTCAGTATGCCTCTGTGTGGACTCTAATCTCTCTGATTTTATCCTCATGGTCTCTTCGCGAGATATACGCAGGAGGGAGCAATATACTGCTTGACTCCTCGGTGAAGGTATGTCCTCGAAACTTCAACAAAAGCCCGTTCCGAGCTACTGAGCGTCTCTCCTGCAAAGTCTTCCACTGGAGTTTATCTATCAGCTCCGTAACGCTGTCGCGATTACCGAATGATCCTGTAACGAACCGCGCTGCTCTCCGTTGGATCTTCTCTATCTCTTCTATCAACCCTATCTGGTGCGGATCCCACACTGGTGAGCAATATTCAAGCAGTGGGCGAACAAGTGTACTGTAACCTTCTTCCTTTGTTTTCGGATTGCATTTCCTTGGGATTCTTCCAATGAATCTCAATCTGGCATCTGCTTTATCGACGATCAACTTTATTTGATCATTCCATTTTAAATCACTCCTAATGCCTACTCCCAGATAATTTATGGAATTAACTGCTTCCAGTTGCTGGCCTGCTATATTGTAGCTAAATGATAAAGGATCTTTCTTTCTATGTATTCGCAGCACATTACACTTGTCTACATTGAGATTCAATTGCCATTCCCTGCACCATGCGTTAATTTGTTGCAGATTCTCCTGCATTTCAGTACAATTTTCCATTGTTACAACCTCTCGATATACCACAGCATCATTCGCAAAAAGCCTCAGTGAACTTCCGATGTTATCCACAAGGTCATTTATGAATATTGTGAATAGCAAAGGTCCTACGACCCTCCCCTGCGGCACACCTGAAATCACTCTTACTTACCAGTGTAATGTCTGGGCGACCCGGTGTTTGGCAAAGTAAAAGCGGACTGCACGAGCGCCAAAGAGAATGGCTGGCGGAAAGGAATCTATTCATGTGGACAGTGTGACGTCGTATACTCATGTCTAAGAGCGCTCGGTCTAAAATTCAGAATAATACAGAATTTTATTACTGATACCTAATCCTACAATCAGACAGTGGTGACACTCTACTTCGCTCGTTAGGAGGCAGGTTATACGAGTAACTCGTGGACGGCTTTAGGCTGCGAAACAGGCTGTGTTTCAATAAACAAATATTTTACCAGCTATTTTGTGCTGTTCAGACTGCAGTTATAAAAGTAGGACACGGAAGGAAGGCAGTGGTCGAGAAAGGATCGAGGCAGGGTTGATACCTCTAAATGGTTCAAATAGCTCTGAGCACTATGGGACTTAACATCTGAGGTCATCAGTCCCCTAGAACTTAGAACTACTTAAACCTAGTTAACCTAAAGACGTCACACACATCCATGTCCGAGGCAGGACTCGAGCCTCCGACCGTAGCGGTCTCGCGGTTCCAGACCGAAGCGCCTAGAACCGCTCGGCCACTCCGGCCGGTTGTTGACACCTCTCCCCGACGTTATTCAAACTGTACAATGAGCAAACTGCAAAGGAAACAAGGAGGAACTTACACACAGAATTAAAGTGCAGAAGAAATAAATACCTCGATTTTTACGTATGAAATTTTAATTCTATCACAGACGGCAAGGGACCTGAAAGAGCTGCTCAGTGGAATGAATAGTGGCTTCAAAACAGGTTATGAGACGAACATAAACAAAATTCAAAGAATGGTAATGGAATGTACTAAAATTAGTCACGTGACGTTCAGGAAATGATACGAATAAAGTTGTAGACGAGTTTTGCTGTTGGGCAGCAAAATAACTCATGATGGCCGTAGTGGAGGGGGATATAAATGCAGATGGGAGATAGTAAGAAAAGAAATTCTGAAAAAGACGAATTTTTTACGATCTAATATCAGTTGAAGTGCCTCGTGAGGAAGCGAAACGTGGACGATAAGAAATTCTGACAAAAAAGGAACACAAGCTTTTGAAATCTGGCATTATGGCAGGATCTTCAAGATTAGATGGTTAGATAGAGGAGGTGCTAAATCGAATTGCTGAAAAAAGAAATTTATGGCAAAACGTGACTAAAACTAGAGATCGGTTGATAGGAAAAATCCTAAGACGTCGAGCAATCGTCAGTTCGGTGGTGGAGGGCATTGTGTGTGGTTAAAAATGTAGGAGAGCAATGGATGAATACAGTAACCACCTTCAAACGTATGTAGGTCGCAGTAATTAAGCGGAAGTGAAGGGGCTTGTACAGGGTACAACAGCATGGAGATCTGCACCAAATCAGTCTTTGGACTGAAGACCACAACAACAACTACTGTTACTACGTCAGTGTTGCCAACGATGCCGCTCCATTATTGCATTACTTATGGAAAGCCACTCGTAAATGATCTGGTGGACAGATGAGCAACAATCTGTGGCTGTTTGCTGATGACGTCCTCATTGAGTGACTAGGAGGAAGTTACAACGTGACATAGAATATCTACTAGGAGTGATGAATGGCAGCTGGCTCCAATGTGGAAAATGTAAGTTAACGCAGACGAGTAGGAAAAACAATCCCGTAATGTTCGAATAAAGCATTAGTTGTGAGCTACTTGACACAGCTACTTCTATTAAATATCTGGGCGTAACGTTGCAAAGCGACATGAAATGGAACGGACAGATAAGGGGGAGGGGGGGGCGGGGTAGTAGGGAAGCGAATGCTCGTGACTTGGGTTTATTGGGAGAAGTTTACGGAAGCTTGGTTCATCTGCACAAGAAACCGCTTGTTGGACAGTATTGTAACTCATTCCTGAGTGCTGCTAGAGAGTTTCCGATTCCCTCGAGGTCAGATTAAAGGAAGATATCGAAGCAGTTCAGAGGCAGGCAGCTAAACTCGTTTCCGGTAGGTTCAGCCGACACACAACTCAAATGGGAATTCCTGGAGTGAAGAAGAGTTTCCATTCGCAAAACACTGCTGAGAAAATTTAAAGAACCGGTATCTGCCGCTGACTGCAGAACGATTCTATTGTTGTCAAAGTGCATTTTGGGTAAGGACTGCGAAGACAAAGTAAGAGAACTCTGGGCTCGTACGGAGGAGTACAGACAGTCGTTTGTCACTCGCTCTATCTACGAGTTTTAACATGGAAACAAATGACTAGTAATAGTAGTAGTAGTAGTAGTAGTAGTAGTAGTAGTAGTGGTATAGAGTACCCTCCACCGTAAAGCATACGGTAGCTTGCGGAGTATGCACAGTATGTAGAAGCTGATTTTAGCTATTTAAGCTAGGAGCTTGTGTCATCATTCATTGAGAGACGAGCTGCTGCCTATCTGGTACCGGGCTCTAGCGACGCAGCTGTTGACGTGCTGCATCCACAGGCTGCTTCATAATCTGGAGTGCTAGCGTGTCTACAGCGTATGCAAATTCACGTGGTTTGACCCGGCGGGCTTAGTGCAGCACCACGTGACAGAGGGTTCGCACTGCTGCTACACTTTGTGTGATCAAAAGTATCCGGACACCCCCAAAAACATACTTTTTCATATTAGATGCACTGTGCTGCCACCTACTGCCAGGTACTCCATACCAGCGACCTCAGTAGTCATTAGACATATTGAGCGAGCAGAATGGGGCGCACCGCGGAACTCACGGACTTCGAACGTAGCCAGGTGATTGGGTGTCACTCGGCTCATAGTCTGTACGCGAGATTTCCACACTCCTAAACATCCCTAGGTCCACTCTTTCCGATGTTATAGTGAAGTGGGAACGCGAAGGGACACGTACAGCACAAAAGCGTACAGGCCGACCTCGTCTGTTGACTGACAGAGACCGCCGACAGTTGAAGAGGGTCGCAATGTGTAAAAGGCAAACATCTGTCCAGACCATCACAGAGGAGTTTCAAATTATATCAGGATTCACTGCAAGTACTACAACAGTTAGGCGGGAGGCGAGAAAACTTTGATTTCATGCTCCAGCGGCTGCTCATAAGCCACACATCACGCCGGTAAACGCCAAACGACTACTCGCTTGGTGTAAGGAGCGTAAACATTGGACGATTGAACAGTGGAAAAACGTTGTGTGGACTGACGAGTCACAGTACACAATGTGGCGATCCGACGGCAGTGTGTGGGTATGGCGAATTCCCGGTGAACGTCATCTGCCAGCGTGTGTAGTGCCAACAGTAAAATTCGGAGGCGGTGGTGTTATCGTGTGGTCACGTTTTTCATGGAGGGAGCAACCCCTTGGTTGCGTGGCACTATCACAGCACAAGCCTACATTGATGTTTTAAGCACCATCTTGCTTCTCGCTGTTGAAGAGCAACTTGGGGACGGCGATTGCATCTTTCAACACGATCGAGCACCTGTTGATAAAGCACGGCCTGTGGCGGAATGGTCACATGACAATAACATCCCTGTAATGGATTGGCCTGCACAGAGTCCTGACCTGAATCCTACAGAACACTTTTGGGATGTTTTGGAACGCCGACTTCGTGCCAGACCTGACCGACCGACGTCGATGCCTCTCCTCAGTGCAGCACTCCGTGAAGAATGGGCTGCAATTCCCCAAGAAACCTTCCAGCACCTGACTGAACGTATGCCTGCGAGAGTGGAAGCTGTCATCAAGGCTAAGGGTGGGGCACGATCATATTGAATTCCAGCATTACCGACGGAGGGCGCCACGAACTTGTAAGCCATTTTCAGCCAGGAGTCCGGATACTTTTGATCACATAGTGTAAATCGCACAAAAAACGTTTCTTTGCCATTTTTGTTCGTCTGCCTGTCTACCCGTCTGTTAAGACCCTTTCTTTGTTTTTTTTTTTTTTGTTTCGAGTAACAGCCAGTCACCGGCAGAGTGAGTGATACCTCAAAAGACCAATCCGAGCCGACGGTCTTCTCGACAGCTGCAGTTCGTCGGATGTCATAATTCGTTAGAAAAACGCTCACATATTGTGCTTGTAATCTCTGTTGAGTGATTATTACGAAAAATTTAATTGTATAATTTACTGTCTTCAGCTGGACGAATTGGATCAGTAGTTAATTGTGATGCCGTTGTTGCACAAAATGAATAAAAGTTAAATGTTGATCGCAAGTAGACGATACTTATTTCTGTTAAGTTTATTAATATCTGAGAATGCTCTACAAGTTTATTAATTATTTGTCGGTTTCAAGACCGACTATGGGTGTATTCATCAAAGAAATCAAAACAGTTGCTTATGAAAGATCGCAAAAGTATTAATACAGAGGAAAACCAAGAATATACGGTTACTATACCGATCAAATTATGAGGTCACTACATTCACATGTAGTGACAGATGAAAACAGATTTACAAGCGAAATGCTCTCATCATATAAAATAACTTCTTGCAATCATATTTAAAACAATATAAAAATCATAGGTATTGGACCTCATATAACAATAGTACTTGTCAGCAAACAATTGTAGTGCCACACTGTACACCGATAAGAGTTGTAAGAGGAAAGAGGCACTGGATGTGGCCTCAGACCAGGCCCACAGGGCGGAGTTGCCACAACGAGAACACGAAACACGCCGCGCCATCTATTAAGAATCGAAGAAATCAGCTGCTTACATTAATAAAATCTTTTTAAATAGCATATAAGTGTTCATTTCGCAAGGCAACAGTCAGTATTATACAAAATAAAAATGTATACAGGACATGCAACAGCAAATATTTTATAGCTTTTATGAGAAAACGAATTGAAATATAATACATGAAAAGGAGAGAGGAAGACGATATTTTAGCGACTACTCTGAGGAAAATGAGGAGTCAGTTTTAGGCGTTTCTAGGCAGCGGCTTTTTACGCCATTAAAGAAATTTTTTATTACGTGGCTGCAACTGTTCATTCAGAATGAAACCGACATTAAGATTGTTTGAAAATCTTTATTTCATCTGAAGCCTTTCCTTTCTGTGTGCAGGATACTGACGTCATGAACTTCTTTAGATTTATGGCATGTAATTAATAAATGATCAGCAAAGAACGAGTTATATATATTTGTACCTTTATTTCCTAAGGGAAGAACGAGTTATATATATTTGTACCTTTATTTCCTAAGGGATGTTCTTTAAATCAAACAGAAATTTCTCGTCCTGTCTGTCGTATGTAATAGGCTGGGCATGTGTCACAGCTAATCTTTTGGACACGTGAGTTTTGTAAGGGAGAATGCACTGATTTCAAATTATGAATAACATTATTTTTCAAACTATTGTCAACAGGAAATGCTACTTTACAGCCGTATTTGTTTTGGAGGAGTTACTGAACCAAGTAAGATATAGGCCCTAAAATGATATGGAAAAAAATGAGAGTGACGAATGACACACTATAATCTGCGACGATCCTATGGAATGGTCTACGTTTGGCGGGTTTCTCGAGAACGGTGACTGCCATCATGTATAGTGGCAACGCTGAAGTACGGAGGACGTGGTCTTATGGTATGGTGATGATCCCTTTCCTACATTTAAGAAAAATGCTAAATGTGGAGAGACATGGACCCATCTTAAGACACTGTGTACTGCGTGCGATAGAGGAACAGTTGGGAGACTGTGGTTGTGTCAGCATAAGAGTGAACTCTGCCATGAAGCTGGGGATCTTTGAAGGAATAGTTTGTGGACTATGCCATTCCTGAAATGGACTGGCCTGCCAAGGGTCCACACCTCAGACCAACGGAACACCTTTGGAGTGAGTCAGAACGTCGACGTGTCCCCAGACCCTAACTCCCAACTTCACGACTTCCTCCTGGTGTCGGCTCTTGACGAAGAATGCGCTGCCACGTCACGACACTCATTCAGATACCTAACTGAAAGAGTCCCACCAGCGCTGAAGCGGTCATAAAGGCGACGGGTGTTGACTAATAGGAATCGGACTACTTTTGATGAGATGGTGGTATCTGATAAAAGTGTTTTCTCTGAGGTTCAACTTTATAAATGAATAAAAGCACTCGCGGTTCATGGGTCAGATTGTTCGGTTTTAATAACGTCTCTTGGAACATGGAACAAGGACCATTTAACTGCAATACTGCTGTTTAAATCACTGTCTGTTTCGATCGCAGTTCAGTATTTATCTATTTATTTATTCATCCAAAAATGTTTCCGGATTGGGGTATGATCATACTCACATTATCAGGAATATCAGTACAAACACACACACACACACACACACACACACACACACACACAGAGAGAGAGTTAGCCTTGCGTGAGGTAGAGAAAATTTAGCAGTAATCTTGCTGTAAATATTTTTTAATATGCAACAGAGGTTACAATACTTCCAGTACACCATTTTTCACTTTCTGTTTTCAAGCCTCTTGTAGAACGGCGTTCAATAAATGATACAACAAATTTTTTTCTGAAAGCAAATAGTCTTTATTCAGTAGCCCAATACACAATATTGTTCCCTACTCTTTCGGCTACAAAACCCTATTTTTCAACAAAATCGCCATTCAGTGCGACGGCCTTACGCCACCTTTTATTGTATTGTATTGTATGGAACTGAGGACCAAGAAACGACGGAGAGGCTTTGTCCCCGCCATAGCCCTCAGTGGTTGACAACCCCACAACAGTCTACAGCAGTCCACTCACCCTACCGCCGCCCTACACCGAACTCAGGATTATTGTGCCGTTCGGCCCCCAATGGAGAGCCCCCCCACCCCCCCACCCCCCCAGGAACGTCTCACTCCAGGCGTGTCTAACCCCAGTGTTTGTATGGTAGAGTAATTATGGTGTACGCATACGTGGAGACAGTGTTTGCGTAACAATCGCCGACATATTGTAACTGAGACGGAACGAGGGGAACCAGCCCGCATTCACCGAGGCAGATGGAAAACCGCCTTAAAAACCATCCACAGACTGGCCTGCACACCGGACCTCGACACTAATCCGCCGGATTGATTCGTACCGGGGACCGGCATGCCTTCCCGCCTGGCAAGCAGTGCGTTAGACCGAACGGCTAACCTGGCGGGCTTGACACCACCTTACTGGTAATTCACTATACCCGCATGGTACCACTCTACTGGTTGACATCGGAGCCACTGTCCTGCTGCATCAAAAATCTCCCCGTCATCCACTTACTGCTTCTCGTGTAGTGCATCCTTCTTTGTGCCGAACAGATGGAAGACGCAACGCTAGAGAACTGGGCTGTAGGTTGGATGAGGAAGAACAGTCCAATGAAGTTTTATGGACGGAGTGTGTCAGTACTACCAAAAGAGACGTCCAGTTGAGCAGTCAGGTGTTTATTGTGATCCATTGATCACCTCGAATGAGAGTGTCCGCACGTTCCAACATTGCAGGATTCACAGCTTTATGCGGCCGGCCGGCAAGCGGGACATCGGGCAGATTTCCGCGACCTTGTTGCGATGATAGCAGACGCCTCGCCCAACGGTTCGCCGTCCTTTTGTTCTCTGCCAGGTCTCCTTGGGCATCCTGCAAGCGGCTATGAACATATGTGACGCTCTGGTTTTCCACCAAAAGAAACTCAATGACAGCTTTCTGCTTAGACCGCAACTCTGTTACAGACACTATTCTGAAGGCTACGTACAAAGCCGACACCAATCGGAATTTTATGAAATTACAGGGGCTGAAGCAGGAGTAATTCAAGATATCCCACAACAGATTTCACATTTTTTTTCAACCGAAATTGTCCGAGAAAAAAACTGTTGCATCACTTATCGCACACTCCTCGTATTTCACATACTTTGAAACTTCTGCTATTGAACAGAAGCAGTGATCTAATAAGCACGCCGTTAGTGTCTTACCAGAAAGTCAGAATGACCAAATAATTTATTATCTTATACGGAAGGTTACTGTAAATATGTGTCACACTATTTGTAAAGGTATTTTTAAAAACTGATGTCCTTAATGACTAGACACGGAACTTTTCTCTTGCCCTTATATCGTGTTCATGATATTTGAATGTACTAAACACAGAAGAACATGGCTGGCATATGCAGACGGAGAAAAATCTGCATTTCATTAGAGCTAACATAGTAATTTAACGCGCATCCATTTTCACAAACAGACTGTCTGGGTTGCGCGCCAGATGCAGCAGACACATGCGGCGGTCGCAAATCACGATGATGAACACATGTAGTGTGGTGTGTCAGCTTGATCTGAGCGTGCACCAACTAACACGAAAACCGCGTCTGACGTGTCCCACGACGACAAATACGCCGCATGTTAACACGGCTCAGTAATTGGAGCTGTGTCCCACACAGTTGCGGAGGAGACCGCGGCATGTCAGCTCTTCCGTCCTGTGCTCCGATAACGAAGGCCAGTGCATGAATCGGGGCAGCTCGATTGTGTAAAACGTTAACATCAACAGCCGGAAGACTCACGCTTGTTAAAATATTTTGAGCTATCACTCCGTGGTCTACATCTACATCTATACACATACTCCGCAATCCACCATACGGTGCGTGGTGGAGGGCACCTCGTACCACAACTAGCATCTTCTCTCCCTGTTCCACTCCCAAACAGAACGAGGGAAAAATTACTGCCTACATGCCTCTGTACGAGTCATAATCTCTCTTATCTTATCTTTGTGCTCTTTCCGCGAAGTATAAGTTGGCGGCAGTAAAATGGTACTGCAGTCAACCTCAAATGCTGGTTCTCTAAATTCCCTCAGTAGCGATTCACGAAAAGAACGCCTCCTTTCCTCTAGAGACTCCCATCCGAGTTCCTGAAGCATTTCCGTAACACTCGCTTGATGATCAAACCTACCAGTAACAAATCTAGCAGCCCGCCTCTGAATTGCTTCTATGTCCTCCCTCAATCCGATCTGATAAGGAACCCAAACGCTCGAGCAGTACCCAAGAATCGTATTAGTGTTTTATAAGCGGTCTCCTTTACAGATGAACCACATCTTCCCAAAATTCTGCCAATGAACCGAAGACGACTAATCACCTTCCCCACAACTGTCATTACATGCTTGTCCCATTTCATGTCGCTCTGCAGTGTTACGCCCAAATATTTAATCGACGTGACTGTGGCAAGCGCTACACTACTAATGGAGTATTCAAACTTTACGGGATTCTTTTTCCTATTCACCCGCATTAAATTAAATTTATCTATATTTAGAGTTAGCTGCCATTCTTTACACCAATCACAAATCCTGTCCAAGGCATCTTGTATCCTCCTACAGCCACTCAACGACTACACCTTCCTGTACACCACAGCATCATCAGCAAACAGCCGCACATTGCTATCCACCCTATCCACAAGTTCATTTATGTAGATAGAAAACAACAGCGGACCTACCACACTTCCCTGGGGCACTCCAGATGATACCCTCACCTCCGATGAACACTCACCATCGAGGACAACATACTGGGTTCTGTTACTTAAGACATTTCGTCCCCATCTGCGGAAGACATCTTCGAGGGTGTTGTAGCTTCTATGGATGTCCGTTTCCGATGCTGGCTTTCATCTGACTGCAGTAAAAGTTCGTTTCCGCGTGTTCTCGCGCAGAGGAGTGACGTCACAAGTTTTCAGAAATTGAGGTCAACTGGCCGTTGCTGGTTGCTGTCATCCTCTACCGCTGTCGCCCCACGTTGGAAAGCCGGTATACATCTTCTTCAGGACCGGAATCCAGATACCATTTCCTTTCACGCCGGTTTTCCATACTTCGGAGATTTTGGCGCGTTTAGTAATCTCCACTATCCGTCTATGTATTCCCCTTATACGCTCGTGGCAGATAGGCACGCAAACAAATCGAATCTAACGGTCGTATGCGATTCTCACCTTCCATAGTTCCCCTTATGTTCTTCCAGTCGTTTTCCTACCGTTGTTTTTGCAGTAGTGACGTGTATGTAGCGTAGTCTTCGTAACTGAGGGGAACAACAAGCTGCAACTTGTACCTAGGGATGGGAAGGACTTATCCATTAACACCGATACCGGTATTTCAATTCTGAATGACCGGTATGTCAGAGCACAAAATCGAAGGATAAATTAGCCATAGCAGTAGTGTTACTTTTAAAAAAGAAGGGATTTACTTTTATTTGTAAAATTTGCATTGGTTTCAAATATTGCGTTATTATAGGAAATGGGAAAATCAATCAGTGGTATTTTGATAACAAAGGTAACAGAAACAAGCAACAAACAAATTGCATAAGAATTGGTACAGCATTACTGAGACAATAGCGTCCCTGTTCCCGTGTGTCGTGGCTTAAGGTACGCGTGTACGTACAGTGTGCAGGACTCGCCCCTGCCTGATCTATACGGTAGTTTCCGGTGTCTGACACCCGTTGGATTACAGAATGGCACCAAACCAAGCCTGGAAATATTTTTACGAAGCAACGTAGCAATGAAGTACAATGCTTTATTTGCTTTAAAGATTAAAGATCTGTCTGCCACTTCTGTGAAATAACAAAAGAGGAAGGAGATTATGGTAACAGTAATGAATTAAAAACTTAACAACAATTCATTCATAGTACACAATAAAAATAGAAAGTAGCTGATCTCCTGCTTGTGTCCACATAATATGCCTTTATCTGCTTGCATCCCTTGGCAACGGATAAATAAACACGAAAAACAAAGTTCGTCAACATCAGATTTCACCCTTTAACACTGACCATTCGTAATGCTCAAATAATGGTATCGGCCCGTATTATAACATGATTTTTGGGCAGCGTTTTCAAAAGATCAGAATCAATAGGAGAATTCTGTTCACTTTTTGTTGCATTTAACCATTAATCGCGTTCGGGAAAAGTAGCGAACGGTGGACGGAATTTTTTCTTTTACTTGCTCATTTAATTCGATAGTTTGATTCCCTGTATCTTGAAAGTACAAGATTCAAAATCTTTGAATCTTTCTTCGATTTCTATCTTTATTACAGGAAATAATAAGAAAAAAAAACGAAAATTGGTTATTTCCAAAACCGGTTATTCAGAGCGGTTTAAAGAGTCAAGTTACACTGGCGTGGAAAAAAAGATACAACCGAAAACAGATTGTTTCAGCGATAATCGCCATCCCTATTTATGTGGCCAGGCAGCCAATAATAACGGTGATACAAAAACAGTTTCCTGGAAAGGGAGTCGGCACAACACTGGTCAGTATAATCAGTCACTGAACCCTCGGAATGTCCTAGCAGGTAAGCACTGTCGTTGCACTGGAATGGCCTAGCAGGTAATCACTGACATTGCATGAAAATGTTAGTGGCTGGACGAAACTCATCGTGATAGTGTCCTGGAGTGCAGTGAGTTCGGAGGAAACTCAGAGGTGAATTACTGTGGAACGGTGAGTGGGAGGTGGGTTCCAGTTGTAAAGTAGGAGCTTAAATGAATGTCAATTTCGCACCTTACATGAGATTTTATATAGCGTAACAAGTAGAAGTATATGTCACCTGACATACTTCGCCGATAATGAACAGATCTGCGTATCACAATGTACAGTCTGTAATGCAAAGGGATGACACTCGATTCGATGGTATTAACACACCAAACCAAAATCCTGCATGTCAATGAGCAAAAGGTGAAGAAACGTTTTAGTTCGGGGCAGACGCGAATTGCGCCGTCTTGTCCCGCGCACAACGGAAGGCTTCTAACAGGGGGTGGTGACCCGCGGCAAGAGGGACAACGAACGCGCCGGGCGATACATCGAGGGGAGCAGGTAGCGGCGCAGTGCTGTTTGTGACAGAGAAATTCCTTAGAAAACGGCGTTGAGGAATTTCCAGATGGATACAAACAGACAAGCGATTCAGTTGATCACGTGAAATGCCCATGGTGCACTTGTGATATATGCGTGTAACTTTCAGGCGTCAGGAGCGGACAAAAAATGTCCGATTGGCTGAAATAAACTTGGAAGGACTAAAAAGAGGAGATATTTCGACTCAGTTTAAAGGTAGGCCCTTTGCTATTGGCAGGGTTAGTTTCCACAAGATGAAAGGAACGCTCCCATTGGTCTCAAAAAGCCATGACGTGAAGCACGAAAGGAAACAGGTGGGGGACAGTTCGCTACGAAAGACACAAGTCCGAAAACTTCGGGGACTCTCCTCTCAACCAGCTCGGTACGACGACAAAAGAGGGATTTTGTGTGAATACTGCGTTCACTTTGGCTGACATTCAGCTACAAATGAGCTGAAGAGTGATTGAGCTCCGATAGTGGAGAAATGAAACAGCCAAGTAGTTATTTGTTCTTGCGAGAACTATGAGGGCATTGAAGCATACACGCTGCTCCATCTATGCACGCGTATATCGCCATATTTTCCAGACTTGGGATGAGTGCATTTTTTCTCACCTAATGAGAAACATAGGACAGTTTCAGTTGATAAAATCAGTAAAGATTTTCATTAGCTTTTTATGGGGCGAGAGCAGCCATGCAGCCGAGCCGGCCGAAGTGGCCGTGCGGTTCTAGGCACTGCAGTCTGGAACCGCGAGACCGCTACGGTCGCAGGTTCGAAACCTGCCTTGGGCATGGATGTGTGTGATGTCCTTAGGTTAGTTAGATTTAACTAGTTCTAAGTTCTAGGGGACTAATGATCTCAGATGTTGAGTCCCATAGTGCTCAGAGCCATTTGAACCACGCAGCCGACATCACATCACAGCTATAGGTAAATGCCGCTGGCAGAGGCGTTAACTTGTTGGTTCACCATTTTGCGTCCACTGCGAACTCGAGCAACCTTGACTAATCTTTTGCTCGCCTTGTCTCAAAAACTAACCATTCTCCATAGACTTGATAGGCATCCTACGTAGTACCGAGCTTAGAACCGGAATCGGATGATTTGTCGTAATATTTGCCAACTTCACTGTGTAGATGTAAGAAAAATCTTTTGGAGAACCTTCTATTTAAATTTGATATTGTTGTGTTCAGTGTTATTTTTGCTGAACAGGACGTAATGCACTATATTGACAACTGTCCTGAAATTGTCATGTCACAATCTGCGTAAACTCGTGTGCTTCTTCAACAACAAAATAGGAATACACCAATTTTACAGCTAAACACCAATGTACTCTGTCCTAGAATAAGGGTCCACTCCTAACACCAGTCACTGATTCTAGTGACACTAACGCACTCACAGGGTGTTTTTGCTGATGTGTGACAAACTTGAAAAGGAGTGGGGTGTCAGACAGTGGATGGACCGCTAAGCGCAGTCAGTGTAGACTACGGGAGTAAAGTGCACTAAGCAGAAGAACGATCGAGGCACGGTCGGCATGAAGCCTGGAGTGTGAACTGACTGCAGAACGGTCGGGTGGCGACTTAGATACTCATCTGGCAGAAGGATACCGGCAGATGCACGTGCGGAAGCGAGGTAGTGTTGTGGTGGCAGCACTGTTTGTGGTGATGCCATCTGGCGCCGCACAGTACCGTGGCAGCTTCTGGAGGTTCTGATGTAAACAACCTGGCATATTTTTGTGTTGCTGATGAGAGTTTTCGTCTGTCAAGGGGAGAATCTGACAAGTGGGTAACCAATTTTGAGCAAGTTTTGCAAGGATGTTATACACTGAAAATAGAGAGACACGTGTTTTTTTTTTCTAGACACTCACTAGCATTTAAAAAAATCTAGGTCAGAGTTGATGATAGGAAATCGTAATATCAATCCTATACCTCGAAAGATCGTCTAAAACAGAATACTTTTATTAATATAACATGGAATCCATAGTTAATAATTGTTCGATTTACTAACATTGTTTGTGTGTTTATTTTTTAGCTTGGTTTCCCGTCATTCTACATGTCTACTAGAGTGAGGTCGGCAGTCAACACATTAGAATGCCAAACTGCTGGCCTTTCATTGTTTCTTGGTCGTGGTCTTTTTTCATTCGATATTTTCATCGTGATACATGACGTGCTACGTTAGGACTGTCGTAGATGGTAATGCTCAGCCGACCTGCCCCATGGAAGTTACACCACCAAAATGTACCTGTCTCTGTCAATCGTGTAACGTTCACTTTTTCGGACAGGTAAAGAATTTCATCACATTACTTGAAAATTATGCGACATTACAGCAGAACAGAGAATTACAAGACAGCGCGTTGGTCCGTAACCAGTTGTCCATGCCTGTCTTTCAAGATGTTTATACGCTAGGTAAGCATCCAAATTGCTATCTGATAGATCTGCTTTTAGCAACGCGAATCAGATTGCTTTCCACGGACACTGTACTGGAATAGATGTCAATGCGATGAGATTTCCTTCTTGTGTTGGTAAGTTTTACCCCAGAGATCAGGAAAACGATCACGAACAGACGATCAGTTAAGATCACGCAGTAATATACTTTAGGTGTATATTTGTACGATGTGTCATGATGAAAAGGACTGTCAGTGCGTTAGATGTACTTAGTTTCCAAAATTTACTTACTTGCTTCTTATTCACACCCAATGATGTTTTATTACCAAAAAGGAAAGTAAGGTATTTAGATTATCAGAATATTATGAGATACGTCGAAAAAATATTGAATGGAAAAAAAGCCGCGACCAAGAATCGAATACAGACCAGCAGTTCGGTATTCTAATGCCTTGACCGCTCGACAGCCGACTTCGCTCTGCTAGACACGTTGAAAGATAGGAACCTGAGCTACAAAATGAAAAAACAAAAACGTTAAAGCTCCAAAATTATTAACTTCAGACCTGTTTATTTTAGACGATCTTTCGATGTATATCACTGTCCCCGACTTTTTAAAAAACTAGGGCGTGTCAAGCAAAAAGCCGAAACACGTTTCTCTTTATTTTCAGCATAGAGGGTCTCCCCAAAAATTGATCAAAATCGCTGACCCACTTTCCATACCCTCCCCTTGTGAGCTCCAGAGGAAGTGTCGCTATCTGCGGCAACCCGCAATACACAGCTGTATGACTGGTGGCGGTGTCATCAAAGTATACCTCATGTGGTACTCAGATAGGGACGAAAGTTCGGGTTTCTCTAAGAAATTCATTCGATCACATCATAATAGGCAAAAACATCTTAATGACTATAAGTCATTTGTGGTTATGAGTTGTGCTTACGAGGAATCTTCGTGGCCCTGCAGCATTCCGTACTTCACAGAACATCTTCAACTTTTATCCTAACAGGAAAACAAGGGACGAGTTTTGAAGGCTAGACGAAGGAGTTATTTTTGTTAAACAAAACATTTGATTGGTTTTATAATAAGTGAGAGAAGTATTATGAAAATTAATTAAAGACAATAACTCAGAAGCGCCAAGTGAGAGGAACGTGCGGGAATGAATTTTCTTCACCCTTAACAGAAAACATCATTCAGAGTTGTGTCGTGCAATAACGTAAGAAGTGCGATCTTCCTCGTGGAATCTCTGGTCAGGACACTGGGAAAGTTCTACCATATGGGCTCAGATGGACATATCTTTTCCAGAAATAGTAAGGCGCTCATGCTTCATTTCAAAAGTTTTGTTTTCGAACTTGCAGCATGCTACAGGTGGAAAACAGATCTGCAACTCGTCTTGTAATTGAAATTAATGGTTTTAACTTCGTCTTAAGTGCACTGAAAAGTATCTGTTTTATATTTGACTAGTTTCCGTCACCTGAGTCCATTTTCAAACTATCCGTGCTGTGAGGGTGACAAATACAGACGATAGCCCATGTGCAGAAACTGCCCCCGGAGTAATCAAAGTGATGTATGGCCAACTTAACAACAACCAGAGTATCGATAGTGTAGTAGCATCGCTGCTTAACAGCGTTATGGATGATGTGTTAGAGTAACTTTAGATGGAGAGTCGTATGGAAGGGTTCTCGAGTGTAAAGACGTGTTGTATCTGATGTGTGCTGGATATTTACTTACTTGCTACGGGCAGTAATGTTTTTTTTATTTGTAAGATACTACGATGTTTGCTAACTGTAAAAGGACTCTCAACAAAAGTTGGAAACAATTAAGGTAAAGTAAGTTGTTTTGTTCCTAATGCAATGCACATATTCATAAGTGATGATTGAGACTATGTACAGTAATCATATCCAATGATTTTTTAAAGCTAATTGTTAATGTATAATCAGTTTACTGGGTGTTTTAATTGTGAGCATTATTACTTTTCGAAGAGTCAAAATACAAGTTTTAAAGTTAGTGCCATATTGTTACTTACCCCAAGTCAATACCAGTTGCCAGATACATGTCGTTTTTGATTAACAATTTTTCTTAAGAAGTTGTTGTTTCTGTCATACTCGATTTAGTTAAAATATATGCTAAGCAACAACCGTGCACTATAGTTTTCTAACTATACAATTTTAAGTACTAAAGAGAACAGTGCGAAGAGCATTACCATTGCACAGATGAAGGTAAGAAATTTTATTATTTCAGTGATAACGTTCATTAAGCACAGGGTTCATTAGTATCAAATTGATCAACAGTGTTCCACCCGATTCAGTTTTTGTGTTACGTTAATTCATGTAGTTTTGGTTTGGTTTAAAGTTCTTGACAGTTTACTTTCTCGCAGATAAAAAAATTTACATTCTCGCAGTCAGAGAAGTTCAATACAGAACAAAGTGCATAAGCATCGCTTTGATTACTGCATATGGGATTTAGCCTGCCGGACTTGGATGAGGAATAGTGAACAGAGAGAACACATTCCGTTGCGAAATCGGGATATAGCCTGCATTTGCCACACTGCGGTGATCGGACATGGGTGAGGAATAGTTAACAGAGAGAGCACGTTCCGTTGCGAAATCTGACCGTGTCTGTGACTAACTTACTATTTGAAGGATAATATGCTTCTCTTCTGAAGATGTCTGTCTTTTGTATCACTAATTACTAAATAAAATAAATTTTCTTCTTGAGTTCACGATCATTGTGAATACTTTGCCCCGTGTGGCCATAGTTTTTATTGATACTAACACTGAATGTTATTTAACAGATTCTGTTTTTCAGCACTGTATGCTAGTGAAACGTGGATTGTGGGAAAACCGGGGCAGAAGAGAATCTAAGCATTTGAGATGTGCTTCTACATACGAATGCTGGCAGGGTACGGAATGAGGAGGTTCAGCGCACAATCAGAGATGGAAGGAATATGTGGAAAACACTGACAAGGAGAAGGGACAGGATGATAGGACATCTGCTAAGACATCAGGGAATGACTTCCATGGTACTAGAGGAAGCTGTAGAGAGCAAAAACTGTAGGCGAAGACGGAGATTGGAATACATCCAGCAAATAATTGGGCACGTGGGTTGCAAGTGCTAATCTGGGATGAAGAGGTTGGCGCAGGAGACTGATGACTCAGAAAAAAACTTTTTTATCTGATGATGGCGTTGGGCGAAACGACGTTATAAATAAAACAATCTAGACGGCTTTATTGGCAAACATTTTGTCTCACTTCTCTGCAGAAATTGTGTCCTGAACAGCTAATCTGATGTTAAAGGAAAGCAATGTGTTCCCATCATCACGTAACAAACCCGAGCGTAGATAACGAGAAGAAAATACGATAGAAAGATAAGTACGACATATTTTGTTTGTAATTATTTCTTCCCAATGATAATTTAGTAGTGCGACAATAGTGGATCTTTATACCTAAAACGTACTTGCTTTCTTTCATATTTGACTTTGTTGCATACTAACTAGGATGGAATATTACAACCTGTATGGTAACACCAGACCGTAGCCAGTACCAAAGACAATTTCTGGGATTCCTTTCCACGGCCGCAGGTACTAACATATTCAGACTTAGTGCCGGATTCCAATTAGAGCTGGAATTTCATCTCCGGCGGAGGTGACAGTCCTCAGTGGGGAGCTTGCCTGGCAAAACGTCGCGCACTACGAAGTTTAAACTGACACTGACACTGCTACTGTAATTACTTTACTCCGCAGCAGTTAAAAACCAGTAAAACGGTGCACTGGTGTGACACAAATAACGTTGTCGGTATGACGATAAAATTCATTCCAGTTAGATTTTTCTTTCCTGTATATATGTAGAGCTAAGTCTGGATATAGAAACACAACAGTACGGCTGGTATACCCTACATAAGCACTTAAAACACGTAACAAGTAGTGCTAGACAGAGGATCATTCATGATGCATTTCATTTAGTAGTGTAAGGCAGCATAATTTTGTATGCTGCTTCAAGTGAGACAGACCCGATGTCCTTCCACCTGGAAAAGCAACAACACAAACCATACTTTATACGTCACACTTCGCTTCGGCAGTAAAAGAAAAGCTGCCTATATTTCCTTACTTATCTTTCTGCTTTGTTTCTCCTAATTTAGTAACATTTATCCTTTCATATAGTCTGTTTCCTTCAAGTAGTTTAATTTTCTTTGTAACTCATCATCGAATATTTCGTCCATAAGGGACGGTACTATGAGGGCTGTAACTGTTGATCAATACAAATGAAACAGATTCTTCGTCGGTAACTTGTTTATTTTGCCACTAAGCTTTTCGATGGTTCACACCAACATTTTCACGTGGAGAATTGTTTACTTACAAGGCTGGCGTTGGTGCTGTTCGTAATCACAGTAATCAGTCCGGAGTCGTGCCTCCTGCCAGTACTGATCTACACTACTGGCCAATAAAATTGCTACACCACGATGACGTGCTACAGACGCGAAATTTAACCGACAGGAAGAAGATGCTGTTATATGCAAATGATTAGCTTTTCAGAGCATTCACACGAGGTTGGTGCCGGTGGCGACACCTACAACCTGCTCACATGAGGAAACTTTCCAACCGAGTTCTCATACACAAAAAGCAGTTGACCGACGTTGCCTGGTGAAACGTTGTTGTGATGCCTCGTGTAAGGAGGAGAAATGCGTACCATCACGTTTCCGACTTTGATAAAGGTCGGGTTGTAGCCTATCGCGATTGCGGTTTATCGTATCGTGACATTGCTGCTCGCGTTGTCGAAATCCAATGACTTTTAGGAGAATATGGAATCGGTGGGTTCAGGAGGTCTAATACGGAACGCCGTGCTGGATCCCAACGGCCCCGTATCACTAGCAGTCGAGATGAAAGGCATCTATCCGCATGGCTGTAACGGATCGTGCAGCCACGTCTCGATCCCTGAGTCAACAGATGGGGACGTTTGCAAGACAACAACCATCTGCACGAACAATTCGACGATGTTTGCAGCAGCATGGACTATCAGGTCGGAGACCATGGCTGCGGTTACCCTTGACGCTGCATCATAGACAGGAGCGCCTGCGATGGTGTACTCGACGACGAACCTGGGTGCACGAAAGGCAAAACGTCATTTTTTCGGATGATTCCAGCATCATGAGGGTCGCATCCGTGTTTGGCGATATCGCGGTGAACGCACATTGGAACCGTGTATTCGTCTTCGCCATACTGGCGTATCACCCGTTTTGATGGTATGGGGTGCCATTGGTTACACGTCTCGGTCACCTCTTGTTCGTATTGACGGCGCTTTGAACAGTGGACGTTACATTTCAGATGTGTTACGACCCGTGGCTCTACCCTTCATTCTATCCCTGCGCAACCCTACATTTCAGCAGGATAATGCACCACTGCATGTTGCAGGTCCTGTACGGGCCTTTCTGGATACAGAAAATGTTCGACTGCTGCCCTGGCCAGCACATTCATCAGATCTCTCACCAATTGAAAACGTCTGGTCAATGGTGGACGAGCAACTGGCTCGTCACAATACGCCAATCACTACTCTTGATGAACTGTGGTATGGTGTTGAAGGTGTATGGGCAGGTGTACCTGTACACGCCATCCAAGCTCTGTTTGACTTAATGCCAAGGCGTATCAAGGCCGTAATTATGGCGAGAGGTGGTTGTTCTGGGTACTGATTTCTCAAGATCTATGCACCCAAATTGCGTGAAAATGTCATCACATGTCAGTTCTAGTATAATATATTTGTCCAATGAATACCCATTTATCATCTGCATTTCTTCTTGGTGTAGCAATTTTAACGGCCAGTAGTGTAAAACTCTTTTACAAGCAAGACCAAAACACTAAAAACACCCTCGGCGCAACTTCGGGAAATCCAAGTGCAAGATCTGAGAAGATGGGACACATCTTTGAAACCATCAACATTTAAGGTGTTTTATATAGATGACAGACGCACGTACCGCTAGCATTCCGGAGCTCAGGTCTGTTGAGTGTAGCTACTCATCACGTACTACCTCCTGCAAATTCGCCTACAGTCAAACAGACGCGCCAAGGTCAAAGATGAGAATGTTTCAAACGTGCTGAGCGCAACGCGCTAAAGCGACCTCCAGAGCAGAGGAAAACAAACGCCGTTCACCAGGTAGAGTCAAAGAAACTCGCACCACTGCGCCGTCCACTTTGCATGCTCTACAACTGCTCTCCGTTTAGCGCGCACCAGACGCCTCCAGCAGTCGATTTACAACTCCCCAGGGGAATCTTCACCTTCGGATGCTCGCACTAGGCTATAGAGGTGGACAAGAAATCACGACCTGTCACACATCGCAATGATTGTGGTGTCGCAGTTCTGAGAATGACAGCTTCACAATGACTGCCTGCGATATCAGTCACACCCATAACTTGCAAGTGTCAACTAAAAGTTGCATTTAACATTCAGTGCCGTGTGCCATCTGTCTGCAGAAGTTCGTATTTCGTTCTAAGAAACCTGCGTCGTGCTATCGAATCTGCATGCGATTTCAGAGACCAAATCACAATTGGAAGTTATAACTGGAAACTAAAAATAGCAATTAACGTTCAATGCCGTGTGCCATCAGTAGACTAAAAATCGTAATTCGTTCTAAAAGCCTCATCGCACTCTACAAATTTACGAGGGTTGGAACTTCAATAGTGGCAACTATTTATTTACAGCTCGTAAAAATAAATACGTGTTTCAAAGTTTTACTGACCTCCAGAGTAGTCACCAGCATTGTGTATAACACGCTACCAGCGGCGTGGGAGTCGTGGGATACTTTTAGTGTGTCAGTCGTGTTGACAGTTCGAGCGGCGCGGTCTGTTGCTCGACGAGTTTGTAGTAGTTCTGAACCGAAGCCGTGAAGTGTTTCCTTCAGTTTAGAAATCGAGTTGAACTCACGAAGACTTAATTCAGGGGAGTGCAGTAGGTGGTAAAGCACTTAGCAGCCCCATCAGTCAAACAAATCAGTAACAGCTTAACAGCTTGCACAGTACGTGCTTGAGCATTGTCCTGTAAAATGATGGTCAGGTCCTGCAGAAAGTGTCATCACTTCTGTCTCTATGCTGTTCATTTTTGGAACACAACCTACGACCATCTTAGAGACAGAAGTGATGACACGTTCTGCAGAACCTGACCATCATTTTGCAGGACAATGCTCAAGCACGTACTGTGCAAGCTGTTATTGATTTGTTTGATGGATGGGGGTGCTAAGTGCTGTATCATTTACTGTACTCCCCTGACTTAAATCCTCGCGAGTTCAACTCGATTTCTAAACTGAAGGAAACACTTCACGGCATTCGCTTCAGAACTGCTACAAATTCGTCGGTCAATAGACCGCGCCGCTCGAACTGTCAACACAACTGGCACTGCTGAAAGCATCCTACGACTTTCACATCGCTGGCAACGGGTTATACACGACGCTGGTGATAGTTTGAATGTCAGTAAAACTTTGAAACACGTATTTATTTTGTAAGAGCTGTAAATAAATAGTTGCCATTATTAAAGTTCCAACCCTCGTATAACCTAAATACCCTAGAAGAAATTAACACTCTGTGTTTTATCTGGTAACAGCACTGATATGTTTACCTAGAGTGTGGTACTGCACCGCCCCCCCCCCACCCGAATGTTGATTGTGTAGCGTGAACCAAGGTTGACCTTAAAACACACGATCAAGTTCAAAATGGTTCAAATGGCTCTGAGCACTATGGGACTTAACATCTGAGGTCATCAGTCCCCAAGAACGTAGAACTACTTAAACCTAACTAACCTAATGACATCACACACATCCATACCCGAGGCAGGATTCGAACCTGCGACCGTCGCAGTCGCGCGGTTCCGGACTGAAGCGCCTAGAACCGCATGGCCACCGCGACCGGCCACAATCAAGTCTTTATCAATTTAAGGTTATGGGATGGCTTTAACAAGGGAAGAATGGAATTTTCATCTACATGTACATCGACAACTACACGATTACCCTGGAATTCACACTTAAATGCCTGGCAGAGGGTTCTTCGAAACACTTTCAGACTATTTCTCTGCCGTTCCACTCTCGAACAGCGCATGGCAAAAAGACACTTAAGTATTTCCGTACCAGCTCTGATTTCCTTTATTTTACCACGCTGATCATCTCCCATCATCTACCCGTAAGTAGGTTGGTGACAATAAAATATTTTCATATTCACAGTAAAAAGTTATTCATCGAAATGTCGTGAAAAGATCTCACCACAACGAAATACGCCTTTGTTTTAATGATTCCCAGCCTAACTTGCCAATCAAATCCGTGGCATTCTCTACCCTAATTTGCGATAATACAAAACGAGCTACCGTTCTCTGGTCTTTTCAATGGCCTCGGTCAGCCCAACCTAATAAGAATTCCACAACAATACTCCAGAAGAGGGCTGACAAGCGTAGTGTAGCCAGACTGTTTAGCAGACCTGTTGAATTTTCTAAGTGTTCTGCCAATAAGACGCAGTCTCCGGTTTGCCTTCTCCGCGACATTATCTGTGTGGCCGTTCCAATTTAATTTGTTCGTAATTGTAATTCCTAGGTATTTACTTGAATTGGCAGCGTTTAGAGTTGTGTGAGCTATCGTGTAACGAAAATTCCTTTTAGAACTCATGCGAATTATGTCTTATTTTTCATTATTTAGAGTCAATTGCCAGTTTTCGTGCCATACAGATACGGTGTCTAAATCATTTTACAATTGGATTTAATTAGCTGATGTTTTTAGGACACAGTAAATGACAACACCGTCTGCAAACAACCTACGACGGTTGCTCAGATTGTCTCCTAATTCGTTTATGTAGGTTAGGAAGAGCAGAGGTCTTGTAACATTTCCTTGAGGAACGCCAGAGATCCCTTCCGTTTTACTCTATGATTTCCCATCGATTACTGCGTAGTGTGACCTTTATGACAGGAAATCACGAATCTAGTCGCACAACATATACAATACTCCATAGGCATGAAGTTTGGGGTGGTAAGTTCCTATGGGACCAAACTGCTGAGGTCATCGGTCCCTAGGCTTACACACTGCTTAATCTAACTTAAACTAACTTACGCTAAGGACAACACACACACTCATGGCAAAAAAACACTTAAGTATTTCCGTACGAGCTCTGATTTCCTTTATTTTACTACGCTGATCATCTCCCATCATCTCTCCGTAAGTAGGTTGGTGACAATAAAATATTTTCATTATTCAAGTAAATGCCTAGGAATTACAATTACGAACAAATTAAATTGGACGACTCGAACCTCCGTCGGGGGGAGCCGCTCGAACCATGGCAAGGTGCCCAAGACCTCGCGGCTACCCCGAGCGGCCAGGTACGCAGTCTGATAAACGTCCCTTGTGAGAAACGTCCCTTGTGAGAAACGGTGTCAAAAGCCTTTGGAAATCTAAAAACATGGAACCAGTTTGAGATCCTCTACCTATAGAACTCATTACTTATTGCGAATTATGAGCTATTAGTGTTCCACAAGAATCACATTTATTGCATACGTGCTATGGGCCAATAGCTCGTTATGTTCTACGTAAATCGTAATGTTCGTAGACATACAATTATCTGTTGCAAAATTCTTTTGCACGTTGGCATTAGTGATAAGAGTCTGTGATTCATCAGATTACTCCTGCTTAGTGTGACCTGTGCAACTTTCCAGTCTGTAAGTCTTCGCCAAGTGAGCGGTTGCATATGACTGCTAAGTATGATGCTATTGTATAAGCATAAACCGAAAGAAATCTAGTTTCATACGGTTTGCACCAAAAGACTTAGCCTCACTGAAATTGTTTCGGTGCACTGAGGATATGTACTTCTAAGTTACTTGCGTTAGTAAATGTTCTTCACACGAATTCTGGAATGTTTACTTCGACTTCATTGGTGAAGGAATTTCGAAAAACCACGTTTAGCAACTTTGCTTTAGTGGCACTACTATTGTTAGAATTACCTTTGGTATCGTGCAGTGAAAATATTGATTGTGTCTCTCCACTGGTGTACTATACACACGGCCAGATTCTCTTTCAGTTTTAAGGCCGGATTTCGAGACAGAGATCCGTTTTGGAAACTACTAAAAGCATCTTGCATTGGATTCGCGCTAAATTTCGAACTTCAGTAAAACATCACCAAACTTGGAGATTTTGGTTTCTTTTAAGCTTGGCGCGATTTCTTCGTTGCTTCCACAACAATGTTCTGACCTTTTGTGTGTACCTGGTGTAACAGTACCATCACTTATTAATTTATTTTGTATATTTCTGTCATTGCCGTCGATACTACAGGGTGTTCGTATATTACAGACTCTAAGGACACAGTGAGGGAGTGGGGGGGGGGGGGGAGTGAGTACATAGGATTTTAAATAGAAACCCATGTCGAGAAACGTACTGTTTCCGTCCTAGGACCGTTTCGATTCAAATGTGTAACGCATCCGCGTCTGCTGAAGGAAAGAGAAAAGTCTCAGAGTTGCTTTTCCTGGTATTTGACAGGGCGAACAGGATGACGTGTACTGGGTCAGACGGTTACCTGATTTCGCTTAACGTCTGCCCTGCTTCGAAACCTATTCAATGCCTGTGCGTCTCCGATACAGTGAACATGGTTTAGTACACGTTTTCGGAATGCACAGACATGCTCCTTGTGTATGGCGAAGCTCGAGGTAACGGAAGAGCTGCTAGGAGGCTGTATCAAGAACTTTTTCTGCAACGTAGAACGCCATCACACAAAGTTTTTGCCCTAGTTCCGCAGCGGACTCCGAGACGTAGCTACCTACTCCCTGAGGAGACAGGACTGTGGTGTCCACAGCAACACCGCACACCCGAATTTGAAGAAGTTGTAGCGCATCGCGTTGAAGATAAACCGTCAACGAGCACTCGAACAGTTACACGCGCAATGTGTGTTAGTCACAGTAACGTTCGGGATGTTCAGCGTGAACAACGACTGCATCCGTACTACTTACATAACGCGTTGCCTTCTGCACGTGGTTCCTGCTCTACTGCATCGACACACCCCTGTTTCCACGTCGAGTTCTGTTCACAGACGAATGTAAGTTCACTAGGGGTTGTGTTCTTAGTTCGCGTAACAGCTATGTCTGGGAAGGCGAGAACCTTCGTGCTTTGCATATTTCAGGGACTTCAGTGCCAGTTTGGTATTTTCGTGTGGCAGGTATACCACACGGTCATGTGATTGGACCACACCTGCTTCTACTCAAGCTAACTGGTCCTGAATGCTTGATCTTCCTACAAAACATATTGCACCCGCTCTTGGAAGCTGTTCGCCGGGAGACGTGGTTTCAGCATAATGGTGCACCACCTCATTGCTCATGTGCGGTTCGGAGACATTCCAACAGACGATATGGTGAACGGTGGATCGGACGAGGTGGTTCAACAGCTGGGCCGCCGTGATCGCCGGATTTAACTCCTGTGGAATACTTCTTGTGGGATCGTATGCAAAATTTAATTTACGAGACCCCTGCAGAGACAGAGGAACATCTGCTGGTTCGAGTTCTGGCCAATGCACTAGAAATTAAAGACACCAGGTGAGACGGAGAGCGTGTACCACAACATGCTTCTACATCTACATCTACATCTACATCTACATCTACATCCATACTCCGCAAGCCACTTGACGGTGTGTGGCGGAGAGTACCCTAAGTACCTCTATCGATTCTCCCATCTATTCCAGTCTATTATTGTTCGTGGAAAGAAGGATTGTCTGTATGCTTCTGTGTGGGCTCTAATCTCTCTGATTTTATCCTCATGGTCTCTTCGCGAGATATACGTAGGAGGGAGCAATATATTGCTGGACTCTTCGGTGAAGGTATGTTCTCGAAACTTTAACAAAAGCCCGTACCGAGCTAGTGAGCGTCTCTCCTGCAGAGTCTTCCACTGGAGTTTATCTATCATCTCCGTAACGCTTTCGCGATTACTAAATGATCCTGTAACGAAGCGCGCTGCTCTCCGTTGGATCTTCTCTATCTCTTCTATCAACCCTATCTGGTACGGATCCCACACCGCTGAGCAGTATTCAAGCAGTGGGCGAACAAGCGTACTGTAACCTACTTCCTTTGTTTTCGGATTGCATTTCCTTAGGATTCTTCCAATGAATCTGAGTCTGGCATCTGCTTTACCGACGATCAACTTTATATGATCATTCCATTTTAAATCACTCCTAATGCTTCGTAGGAACAACCTCCATAACAACGTTGGTGGTCGTCACATCGAGCCGCTGCTGTAATACGTCAGTACCGTTTTGTGGTACAGCATACTGCGTTCTTTTTTGTTATGGAATAGTGTAAACACGTAATGTTTAAATGTTAATACAAACAAATGTGCTTAAGTGACGAATGGCTGTTTCGTCAAGTTTACTTTCGAATTGTTACATAATTATCATAGGCTACTGCGTCACGACTAATACAATTCCTCATGCAGAAGTGGATGAGTTAAACATCTCAATTGAAACTGTGGTAGAACGGGAACCGTACATTTCCGGACATGGGTTCCTATTCAAAATATTGTGTACTCACTCCACTCTATAAGTCCTAGAAGTTTGTAAGGGGAATTCCCGAACACCCTGTAGTACTGATAATGGTGGATACACACATCGATTTTATATAGCGTGAATTTTGATCTCGTCGTAATTGTGAGAATTAGATGCTATTACAGTTTTTCGATCAATTGTGTGAAAAACGTACTCCTCAAATTATTGGACTCTTTTTATCAAATATTGGACTTCTCTGAACTGGAATTTCGTGGAAGTTATGCTAAAGCGGTGTAATTGCTGATGTAAATAGATTTACTTTGTATTAATATATTTTACAGATTTTATTGTTTTTACTGACATACTCGTAGCCTCGGTTGAGGCTGAAATGGAAAGCGAATCCACGTGTCCCGTAATTATCTCACGTAATAGCGCCTGCCAGGTTCAACTGTATGGAATGACAACATCAGAAAAGAATTAGTAAAAGCAGATCCAGGACGGAGATATACTTAAGCAAATATAACTCAGAATACAGAAAAGAAGTAGCTTTGAAATCAATTGTTCCGTCGATTCTTTAGTATTGCTTAAGATTCTATGACCCACAGCAAGTTGGATTAGCGGAGGAGATAGATCCATAGAATCCCGAAGGAACCTAATCATCCATGTTGCTGACAAGAATAACATACAGAAGAATGGAAAAGAAAACGGAGGAAGTGTAAGATAACGGTCAGTTTGTAACGCCGGAAATGCATATCCTCCTATTTACATCTATAGTACTATAATTTTTTTTCCTTATTTTGTTACCTGGAGATATGACGTTTCTGTGTCTTTGTATATTGTAATTGTTTTACTATTTGTATATTTATGCATTTATGTAAATAATTGGTTTATTTTGTAAATACTATTTGTATTTTTACGCTGGGTCTTGCCTAGGGAAAACTATGCTATCGAACGAATACATCGATAGGTCGTGTGGAGAACCAAAGTGTTTAGGATCCTTGGCAGTGTTAACTCTGCCTCGTGGAGCGCGTGCGGAGCAGAGTCCGGCTGGAGTAGTGCGTTGGAACAGGTGTGTGTGTGACGCTCCCGCGAGTTGCCGCGCTTTCGGGGTTTGGCAGCATGTAATTGCGCTCGACTTGCCATGATAGTTTCTGACACGGTGTCGCGGACGGTAAGCGTTAGCTGGCACACATCAAGAGCCCGTTTCGGCTGGAGACCGTGTCGAGAAGAAGGCGCGCCAACATCCAGCTTCTGCAACAGCGACGGCCGACAATGAGTGACTGTCGCCACCTCCTCGATCGACGACTTCAAACCTTCAATCAAACAACAAGGAAGACTGGTAGCACGTAAAGTTTTAGAACTGTATGGCAGACCTCAGCTTTTCAAAGTGTTAAATTTTTCTCACTAAATTACAGCAACGTAGCATGAACCTTTGTTGCTCATTGTCCCAATTGCATTACCAAGCAGGGTCCCTTCCTTTCCGGAATGAACCCGAGTGTCGTTGAAATTCAGACACCAGCATTAAAATAATATCATTCCATTTCACTGCTTTAATTTCAAAGTTGAGTTAAGGTATTCATAGCTGGCTACAATATTTAGATTACACAAGCACAAATTAAGAGTGCGAGTTTTGTTAGCATATTTTAGCTTACCTGTGACTGCAGCTCAGCTTGGTACGTACTAAATGTTACTATTGTTAATTGTCCAGAGTCATTTAATTCAAGTTCAAAGTTAAATCTCTTATTTCTAAATTGCGTATATTCAAGTAGCTTTTGAAATGATTGTTGAGGTAGCCCAAGACTAACCTTATTTTACTGAATTACGTAGTGCTTCAGAAACAAATCTCACTATTAATTTCGGTCACTAAATTAACTTTCAGTTTTCCGGTTTTATTAATTCTTTTGCTAAATTAAGTCAGAGTGTAGCGAAATTTATTACTTCTGACAAACTTTCAGTTTTCACACAACACGTGTCAACCTTCAGTTGCCACGCTTTTAGTGCTAATTATATGTGCAATAACCTTTCTTTTTCAGTTATTATAGTAGTTGTCCATAGGACTGGCGACCGTAATTTTCCCCAAATCTCAAATATCTAATTAATGCCAATTAATTGTTAACGTAACGGCCGCACATTTACTTTCTTTATTAACTTTACCCCTTTTCAAAATTAATTTCCACCAGTTCCGTTTGCATTTTTCCTTTCATTTAGATGTAACCCTTTCCTCCCTCTTTACCGACAGACTAACTTCGGTGGCGATTGCTTTTCCCAAACATCCATTAGGTACACGCGGTTTAATTTTTCACTGTCATTAAGGTCGATAAGTGAGGGGGAGGTTACACTTTGGACCGACATTAGGAATGGTAAGTGCTGGTTCTGACGCTGCCATTTGTAATCACCACGGAACACGCTTCTCGTAAAAATGTGTGCTTATTTGCCAACGAGATTAGGTTAGTGTAGTAGCCAAGTTCTTTTCATGAGTAGTTTGTCCCGATTTATGTATTGTGTTATTTTTAAAATAGGTACAGGGTGACAATTATTGAACTATATGAATTAAAACAGTCATAACTCCTGAACGGTTTACGACGAGACGGTTGGCCGAGGGGCATCAAGGGAATTAGTATGCGCATTAGTATGGCCATTTGCACGTGAAAATGTCACGATCCAAAGTGCCTGAGCGTATAGCGCTTGTGAAGGCCTACTATGCGAGCAATAACAGCCCGACTGCGGCTCAGAGGAAGTTTGCGACCGATTTCAAGATGAAGACAACCGGTCCAAGTATGCTAACAATCATGAATTTTATTCGCAAGTTTGAGAGAACGGGTAGTGTTCATGGTGACAGTGTTGGCAATTTTAGTTGTCCAAAAACTATTAAACGCCTGAAAACTTCGACAAGATGCGCGCTGCGTTTCAAACCAGTCCCAGGAAATCGATCAGACGAGGCTGTACACTGCAACAAATTGCTGTTGGAGAACTGCATCTCTTCCCATTCAGACTTCAAACCCACCAGCCCCAGGGCCATGGAACAGCGGTTGTGTTTCACAAACACTATTTCCCGCAGAATTGATGAACAGGATGGTTTGGTTTAGCGACGAAGTCAACTTTCACTTGAATGGGTTCGTCAATAAGCAAAATTGGCGCATTTGGGGGACTGAGAATCCGAATTTCGCGGTCGAGAAGTCTCTTCACCCTGAACGGGTAGCTGTGTGGTGTGCAATGTCCAGTCACGGAATAATCGGTGCGATATTCCTTAATAGCACTGTGACTACTGAACGGTACTGAAGGTTTTGGAAGTGATTTCATCGCCATTATCCAAAGTGACTCTGACTTCGACAAGATGTGGTTCACAAAACACGGAGCTTGACCCCTAACGAAGCAGGAGAGTGTTTGATGTCCTGGAGGAGCACTATGGGGACTGCATTCTGGCTCTGAGGCATCCAGAGGCCACTGGTGTGGACCTCGATTGGCCGCCACATTCTCCGGATCTGAACACATGTGACTCCTTTTTGAGGGTGTACATTAAGGATAAGGTGTACAGTAATAACTCCAAAACCTTTGTTTAGCTGAAAACAGCCATTCAAGAGGTCATCGATAGCATCGATATTCCGACGCTTCAGCGGGTCGTGCAGAATTTCGCTACTCGTCTGCGCCACACCATCGCCAATGATTGCAGGCATATCGAACATGTCATAAGCTAAATACGAATATCTGTAATGACGTTTACATGTTGAATACAGTGTGTGCACACCGTAGTTTTGTAAGTAATTTTCGTTTTTTTCATATAGTTCAATAATTCTCATCCTTTACCAATATTTTCCTTCATCTTACATTCAAAAGGAAGTCAAAATATCTGACATTTTAAGCACTGCAGTGTTGTTTACATCGGCAGTGCAACGAATATTAGTGTTAATATGCAGCTCCTTTTAGTTCAACTTTTCACGAAAAACAGACATGTCGCACTTCTGTTTTGTTTTCAGATGTTGGACACGTAAAAATACGCTAGTACAAAAAACCGCTCCACAGTATCTCTAGTTTTTCCTCGTCCAATTCAATGTGTACCCCGCACCACGGAGTTAGGTGTTGAAATTTTATGAACAAAGGTTATCAGATTCCCACTACATTCGAACAAAGAAGGTCTACCATCACGCAACAGCATTTGGCCGACTGAGCCACGATTACATAACAGTCGAACTTGCTAAATTACCATTCATACAGCATATCCTTAGGTCCTTTCCACAAAGAAAAAAAGACTGCAATAGCTTCCAAATTTGTAGGGACTATGCTCACTGAAGATACGAGCTGTTCCTTTAATTCGTCTGCTAAAATGGCTACAGCAGTTGTGACGTCTGTGCCATTCGTTTTTTTTATTTTTAATTTATCAGCATGAATTTTTCTTTTGTTAGAACATGCTTCTTTCTCTCAGGGATATTGTCTTTTCTTACCACTTTTACGTACGTGCATAAGTAAATATGAAACGGGTTCTTGAAGGGCCTCAGTTATTCATGTACCAACTTTAGATTTTGAACGTGATGACTAAAATATAGTTGCCGTTAACTGAATTGGATGTAATTTTGTTAATTTCTATTTATTGATTGCAAAGCAAGGCTCGAGATAATTTCGATTGTTGCCGTGGAGCGGCCAAGATAAAACTTACTGAACTCATGGAATGTGTATAATTTAAAAAATGAACTTTAACGTAAATTAATTATCTGTTACAATTTAAAAAGGTTCTTACAACGAAATCTCTCGCATTTACAGTTACTGTTAACACTGAAAAATAAATTAATACTTCGGCGCGTAATGGCCGACCAGAGGCTGAATCGGAAGATGAGCTTCTCGCAGCGCAAATTAACGAAAAACTGCTTATTAATAATAATTGGCCACTGCGAGCATTTGAGGTGACAACTATTACAAGGAAATTCATTTTTTGATAACAATAATAAGTTTATTATTGAATAATACAGAATAACTTACATAAAATATGTGCAGACGCTCAACGGCTGCCTTGCGTATAGCGAAACAAAACAGTGTGTGTCCCATAAAATATGTCTTTCCTCCTCGGCCGTACAATCGCGACTCTTTCGATCCTTTTTTATTTTCATAGACATTAAATAAAGATGCTACTCTTAAATTATCGCTGCATATCAGTTGTTTCAAGAACATTAACAATATCTTTTACTCTAATTACATTCATAAAATACTTTAACTGCGGTTTACAACCGATAAAAATGTCAATATTTATGTGACGTACCGTCACACAGTCTACCGTCTCGCATGACCACGAAAGTCGGTACACGGGTCCCGTCGTCCTTGGTACACGCCATAATGACGTCGCACTTGATTTTGGCGAGGTGATCACGACGTCCTCCGACGCTCGCCGCCCTTGACGGCGGCCAGTGCTGCGGGTGGTAGTTTATTGCTTATACAAGCGGCCAGCCAGCAAATAGCGGCCTCCCTGCGGTACGACCTTAACAGCGCCGGCTCCAAATAGTCCCCTGAGGCCCTACAGGGATAGGTAGGGCAGCCAGCCGCCCTGCGTAATAACGGCCGCTACAGGCAGCCTTGTACAGCAGCTCTATAGCAGTTATGACGTGTAATGGTTCTCTACTCGCTTAAACATCACTCTGAAATCCACTTACAACGTAGCTGGCGGAAAAATGCTCCTATCGGAGCACAAAAAAGACGAATGTGCTCCTGTTTAAGGGGAGTTCGTATGGTGAAATTGGTCAAAAAGTGACATTTTCCGATTATTATCTCTTAATTATATTTGATTCCTCCTGAATAATTTGATACAACATTTGTCGATTAATTCCAATTGTGAGCCGTGCTGCGGCGACCGTTGGTGCTATTTGTAGGTTTTCGCTCTCTGTTGGAGGCCAGATGGTATCGTTTAGTTGACATTGTGTGAGCGTGGGGTTGATCTGCTATTCTGTTATTCTGTGCAACGGATTAATCTCAGATGTACCCCTTACCCTGTGGCTCCTGCAAGATGCAATTTCCACCCCCACACTACTACAGAAGTCAGACAGACGCTCCTAACGTTCTAAAGAGAAATGCCTGAAAAACTTTCAGCAATAAATATCTTCTGGAGTCGTCCGCTGTAAGGAAATGACACAAAAATTCACAAAATTTCTTACTTAACTAGTGGGATACTTGGGTACTGGAGTAGTGCTAATTAGTGTAAGAAAAACATGAAACTAACGAAAATTATTATTTATTTTGCAAAAATTCTGAGAAATCACAATGGCACTTTTAGTTATGAATTGAACAAGCTATTTCCGGGTTCTTTTCGGAACGTGAAGTTACCTCTTAAGGATAGGATTCGCTAATGAAATTTCTATACAAAGATTGTTATTGATTTGGCAGGATGGCGGAGAGGCGCGCCTACTCGAATTGAATAATTATCCTTTAGAATGTTGCTAGGTACGGTCGAGGCTGCCAGGTCTAAAATGCAGTGAAGTGCACTGTTGTGGAGGAAATATGGGGCTCGCAAGGGCTGTAGCGCACAATACCGTAAACTGCGATGACTGCTGTCTGCGCCGCTCGCTGCTGATAAATAAGATAACACTCGTTCTCTCTGGAATGACCTTCGCCAATCAAAGTCTCCCTACACCTTGATGAAGTCAAGGATTCCTATTTGCCCCTAGTCTAACTATTGGCGTGGTACACCGGTCAGATAACCACTCCATCGCAATACCACTCAAAAATTCGCTCTCAGACATTTAACTATAACTCTGTCCATTCACACCGCACAATAAGTGTGTCGGTCAACACAGTGAACAACGCTTAATCGCAAGGACTCAATATAGAGTAGCACTGCGATTCGCTCTCGACAGTGGTGCTCTCCCAGTGAAGTACTGAGGAGAGACTTGTTCCTTGCTCCAAGAGCCTCTCCACGCCTCTCCATGCCAGACGTGAAGGGGTATATCTTTCAGTCTCTTCCATTACTCCTTCAGCTCAAGGCGTCAGAAATATCGTCTGCCAATCAGCATTGCTCTTCTAAAATGGGAGAATGACATTTCGTTTAAGGTGACCAATCCGGAAATCTGTAGTATTGGCGTTTGCTGTCTGCATGTGAAAATCTCTGAAACTGTGTGCTATGTGTAAAGAATGCGTAGGTTGGACGCTCCCACACAATGTAGCGGAATTCGTTTTTAAGCCGAGCATGGGGTCGTTGCCCCTTTCACTCGGGCACACGCTGTGTGCTCCATGGGCGCCTGAGGTTGACTCGTCCTCGGAAGGGACTGGCCTCCCGGTGTGTGGTCTGCCTCTCTCGAACTAAAAGCTCCTGTGACTGTCGTGTCTGGAATGTATGTATGTACGCCATCCTCAAGTATTTCAACCCCAGTGCGCACTTGTTATATGCATATCGTTTACATGAATTCATACAACATTGACTTTATCTTACTGAGTCGGGTTCGAATGAAGCGTCTTGATGTGCGGAATATGATTGTGAGGGCGGAATATGTAAGCAATGAAGGTCAGGAGATCACGACGTCCAACAATGGTTGCAGTTGTTTGTCTTCTTCTCGTGTTGACTGGCGCCACTCGTTTTCACAAACGTTGCCCGTCTGCTAGTGGTAGCAGCGGCGGTTATCGATATGTAGTAACTGTTGCCCTATCTTTGGGGCGACGTCGTGGTTTTTCTGGGCCGTGTCAGTGAGCGAGTTCGGTTGGTTGGGGATTCAGGAGGAGCCAGGTCCGCACAGAGCCAGAACACACTGGAACCACTGGTGGCACGCATGGACTGCCAGATGGAAGGGCTGTGGTAACAAGGGTGCACGACGTCGTCGTAAACCGGATCCTGCAAGCTTTTAAGTTGAGTGCATTTCCATCAAAGAAGAGAAACCTCCAGCATTGTGATATCTCGCGATTCTCCAGTGATTTGGGTTTTTGTTGCTGCTCGTAGTGTCGCCGAGGCGAAGAGCGGCAAGTGGAGTGCTTGGGGAAGGGAGATCTGATTAGCTTTCCTCGACTTCTTATTACTACTTTACTGGATTCAATTTGTTACAATTTGTTGTTAAGTTCAACCAGCGGTAGCCGGCCGCAGTGGCCGAGCGGTCCTCGGCGCTTCAGTTTGGAACCGCACGACCGCTACGGCCGCAGGTTCGAATCCAGCCTCAGGCATGGATATATGTGATGTCCTTAGGTTAGTTAGGTTTAAGTAATTCTACGTTCTAGGGGACTGATGACATCAGATGTTAAGTCCCATAGTGCTCAGAGCCATTTGAACCAACCAACGGTAGTTTTTCTTCCCTAGTGGCCACTACCGCCCCAGTTACCTGCCCTGGGGGCCAGTTGGTGGGTCTTCTACTCTAGTGGTAGTGATTCCTTTCTCGTTCTGGGCGCTCTGAACAGAGCATTCTGGGGACATAGTTCAGACCGCCGGTTCCGGCTTGGCGTATTGTTCCATCGTTGTATTTGGCTCATAGAACATCAGGTAGCTTCAGCAAGATTATCATTAGTCATTCGTTGTACTGCCACTAGTCTGAGTTACCATCTTGTGGAGTGAATGCAACTCTTGGCTGCCTATCTCATTGCTCGCGAAAGTGTTTGTTACCAGACCTTCTCAGAAGTCGATTCCTGGAGCACCGTCTGCGGCCCCTTGGTTCTTGTAACACATGTATGTTCTAAAAGGAGATCTGACGGCCAGTAGTTCAGTGTAACCCTCTTTCAGTCCACGCCTACTGCAGGTATAATCTGCCTCAGTACCCTTTAAGGAACTTATGTACTCGTCCTTGTGTTTTATTATTGTATTATTTAATACAATACCTTGTAATACCTACATTAAAGGTTACATATGTCTAGTTAATAGTTCTCGTCGACTTCTGCAATAAATCTAGTAGTGTAGTGTTCAGTGGATGTTAAGAGTTGTGTTACAAATTTTACCATCATCTTATTTCACCCGTTTGATGATCAGTTGCTTGTTTTTTTTTTTTTTTTTAATTAACCTTTGCTACTGTATTTGCTGTTTTACAGCACGTTTCTAAATTTTTTATATTATTGCCATTCTTGGCGTGTAAGGCCTTCAGCCGTGAGTCTGGTCACTTGCCTTAAAATTCTAATTTGGTATTTGTATTTACGCAGTAAGCCTTTAAAACGTTATTTACTGCCATTCCTGGCGTCTGATGCCTTCTGCTGCGTTTGTGGCGACTTGCCTTTAATATTTCAATACCTGTAATTGTAAGTTGCAGCGAGTTTTAAACAATTCTTAATTTATTGCCATCCCTGGCGTGTAAGGCCTTCTGCCAAGGTCACAATGGCTTGCTTCTAAAACATTATCTGCTGTATCTGTATTTAATGGTGATTTGCTAAATTGTAACTCGCTGAAAACACTATTATTTACACAGTTGTTTATTCCTTCATTAATAACGTGTAATATTTTTATTTACTGCTGAGCCTGGAATTATTGGTTTAAAATAAATTGTGTGTAACTGTTAAAGGCAACCGATAGTAACTGATTACGGCCGCGTCCGCAATCGTAAACGAATCCAGCCTTCCCTTGACTACCAGGTTTCAAATTGGAAGTGCAGTTTTTATTATTTCAAACTTAATGGTGCAAGAGTAAAAGAAAAATCCAGTCATTCTGCACTGACTTCCTTAAGTATCGCTATCTCTGAAACCATTCAATCTAGAAGGCTGTGGTATTCAGCTATTTATTCCTTGTCAACGTTCGTGTTAAGATGGTTCAAATGGCTCTGAGCACTATGGGACTTAACATCTATGGTCATCAGTCCCCTAGAACTTAGAACTACTTAAACCTAACTAACCTTAGGACAGCACACAACACCTAGCCATCACGAGGCAGAGAAAATCCCTGACCCCGCCGGGAATCGAACCCGGGAACCCGGGCGTGGGAAGCGAGAACGCTACCGCACGACCACGCGATGCGGGCGTTCGTGTTAAGAGGTTGGATGCAGTGTGTAAACGGAAACGGTGGTATTGAACATGCTTTTTGTGGAGACTCTAAATGGTAAAGGAAGACTTACAGACAAAAACATTGATGAACTCCAGCAATATTATGGAATGGCATTAAGAAACAATCTACATGACCTACAAGGGATGAAAAAAGCAGTGCGGGCTACATTCTTCTCCAAATTGTTCACTGATGATAAAACTATAGGCCTACATGGTCTTGCCCACCTGGTGCTGGTTCATAGTGCAAGTACCGTAAAGCTCAGGCACGGGGTACAGAGGAAGAATTTAGGCACAAAAATAGCAAATCATCTGCAGTGATGGAAGCTATTAAACCAATATGTAGAGAGTTAGCTCATCCTGACCTTTCCAAATGTCTCCATGATCGAACGCAAAATCCGAATGAGTCTTTCAATAATGTCATTTGGACCCGCATACCAAAAAATGTCTTTGTAGGAATGAATACTCTATGCTTGGGTGTTTGTGACGTTGTGATAACGTTTAATGATGGTAATAAGGGGAAAATTAGGGTTCTAGAGGAACTTGGTAACACTCAAGGAGCCAACATTCTGCAAGTGCACTGCAGTGAATGGATCGACTAAGGATCGTGAAAGCCCAGCGTGCAGCAGATGAAATGACTAAAGAAGCAAGAGTCAGGAAAAGAAAGAAGCTTTTAGGTTTACAGGATGATGAGGAACATGACCCGGATAATGCTAATTATGGGCCTTGCTGTTTCTAGGAGGTAGCACGCCTCGATATGTGAGTTAAGATCAATTGAAACGTTTAAACTGTATATCCTGAAAATTACTTTTGTTTAACATTTAACCCATTATCTCAGGAACTATTACAGATACACATATCTAATTTTACACAATGTTACCTCTTAGTATTCTGCTGCTGCTGAACCGCCAAAACGTTTCTACCTATAAGGCTTTTTTACTTACAGAAGCAAAAGTGGATTTTTAAAAAAGTTGACCATAATTTTTTTTTAAATCATAACCAACTAATTATTTGTCTGTGTATCATGATTCTGGTTTAGTGATCAGAAAAGGAGTGAAACTATACTTCCAAAAAATTACAGACCTCTGTCTGTCAACGGCTCTGAGACAATGGGTCATCAACATTGCAAATTTAACGCTGTAGGTATAGGGTGTACGTACTTCCCTTAACAAAAATCCCTGACTATTAAGTGCGCTACTAGCTGCTCATATTATATTCCTCAGCACCTTTCAAAATCTTCTCAAAAATTTTGGCATGTGAACATTTCGCGCTCTTTTTAACACGCAACTGGTCTCTCAATCTTACAAGCTCCCTTAGTTGTAACCCGGTCACACCCTCTAGTCAATCGCTGTAAGTCGCTCAAACCCATCCAGTCCCACCTGCCCACTCTCAGACAGTCATTCAGACCAACTCATTGCCATTGTCTCTTTGTGCCTCTGTAACTATCACTGTCTTCAGTCTCACAAGCACAGTCTCTTTTTTACTCTCCTAGTACTATTGCCTCCTCTCGCTGTCATTTCCTCTTGCTCTGCCTTACTGCTACTGTCTCATTCATCCCTTCCTATGCTGCTATATCTTCTCACCGTTACTATCTCTGTCTCACTCGTTCTCTTTGCCATAGGCTGTCTCTCATTATCACATGCTCTCGCCCACTTCCACTTTCTCCTTCTCTTCATTACTCATCACTTTTTTGCTACCCCTGCTCTGTCACTATCAACAACGTTCCACTGCCATTCCATCCCTCTCATTCTCTCACACTGCCATTGTCTCCTTCCCTCTTCCTATATCACAACCACTGTCTCTTATCTTCCAGAATTCATTACTTTCCTCTCTCTTTCCCAATGCTTCTCTCACAGCATATCAAAGCTTGAATATTTTATTACATCAAACATTTCCGAATTTTTTTTAAAGATGCTGCGGATGGTAGAATGAGGCAGCTAATACCCCACTTTTCATCAGAGTCTTTTGAACACGAGCATATCGGTCCTTTTTGTCCTCTGATCGACGCATTTTTCCGCTGATTCCCTTCTTTTCCCTGCCACAGCAGGGCGTGCCACTCATATGAAAAGTACCTCATGAGTCAGTAAAATTCTGATAGTTTACTTCCGTGAAACTGAGATAAGGCAAATGTGATTTTACATCTCAGATCGTACTTTACGTGCACAAAAATTTTGCATGTATTTCAGTACTACAATAAGGGGTTCCCAGAACCCTCCAAATCATAACGGAGACACTTCACCGCGTATTTCGCAGTGCTACGTCACTTTATAAACTGTTTTCCCTTCTGACCAGTTTTTACGTGGGTATTTTGCTTATAGAAGTATGGCAACTTTGAACCTACGTATCTCGGAAACGTACGAAGATATCTAGAAAACTTTCATCGTAGTTTGAGATCGGGATGTTAAAAATATATCGTAAATATTTAAGCCATTTGCCGTGCTGTCTTGGAATCTGCGGCTCGGTTTTGGTACCCATGTTTTTGGTGTGTTTCTCAACAATGCATAAAGATTTTTGAAAACGGCAAGATGGCACTTCTAGACAAAGGCCTAAAGAATACACCGTTAAAATTTTACCAGTTCGCTGCCTATATATATATAGATATCCGCTGCTGTCGGTGAAAAAATGGCAAAAACGCTTTTTTCGGTTTTTCTCTGGAACGCTCATAAGCCCCTTAGGGCGCACCGTACTCCATATCAAGCGGAAAGAACCAACCAATTTGCTCCATTTGCCTAAGCTGGAGGTAATGAGTAATTTTCAAGCTTTGACTCTGTATTGTATGGGTCAAATGGTTCAAATGTCTCTGAGCACTATGGGACTTTACATCTGAGGTCATCAGTTCCCTAGACTTAGAACTGCTTAAACCTAACTAACCTAAGGACATCACACACATCCATGCACGAGGCAGGGTTCGAACCTGCGACCGTAGCAGCAATGCGGTTCCGGACTGAAGCGCCTAGAACCGATCAGCCACAGCGGCCGGCTCTGTATTGTAGGATAGTTATAGTAAGACGATCCTTCTGTAACTTATAGAAATAGTCCCTAGTCCAAAGGCTATTCAAAACTCTTGAGCCGGTCGTTGTGACCGAGCGGTTCTAGGTGTTTCAGTCCGGAACCGCGCTGCTGCTACGGTCGCAGGTTCGAATCATGCTTCGGGCATGGATGTGTGTGATGTCCTTAGGTTAGTTAGGTTTAAGTAGTTCTATGTCTAGGGGACTGATGACCTCAGATGTACAGTCCCATAGTGCTTAGAGCCATTTGATTTGAAAACTCTTGTCCCTACTTCTCTATCAACAATGAGCCCGTAAAAATTCCGTTTTCGTGCGCGGCGTTTTGAAACATACTGGCAGTACTTGCGTCTCATGTGTACCAACAAGGTATCTCGAACACAATACCTCCTTCATGCAACCAACAAACTTCCGAAAATGTCCGTTACGGGGAATCCATCTCTTCCCTTTCTCATGTGACACGCTAAAATCCATGGATCGAGATAGTCAGGTGGGTGCAGTACACACACTGACATCCAAAAACCATTTTGCTCAGTAAGGGAGAGTCTTTACCTGGAGGATACTGCACCTACGAACACACGATCTCTTTTGGACGGTGTTTCATTCAGTATAATGACTGATTTTAGAATCACATGGAGGAATTCGCACTACAAACTGACATAAGCAGTTTCTGGCCTTTTCTATTGCTTTTGTTGTTGTGAGACATGAGGTTGTCTCCGCGCACCGTTTGTAGATATTATGAGTTCCGCATATTTACGTGCTGTGTAATATGTGGTGTCACCGCCAGACACCACACTTGCTAGGAGGTAGCCTTTAAATCGGCCGCGGTCCATTAGTATACGCCGGACCCGCGTGTCGCCACTGTCAGTGATAGCAGACCGAGCGCCACCACACGGCAGGTCTAGAGAGACTTACTAGCACTCGCCCCAGTTGTACAGCCGACGTTCATAGCATTGGTTCACTGACAAATACGCTCTCATTTGCCGAGACGATAGTTAGCATAGCCTTCAGCTACATTTGCTACGACCTAGCAAGGCGCCGTATTCAATTGATAATTAATATTATGAAGCATGTACCGTAACGAGAGATGTTCTACAATTGTGGATTAAAGTTAAGTATTCTGCCAGTTACCTCCTGTTTTGCTAGTCTTATTTCTCTGACCTGTTCCAGACCTAACGCCAGTCAGCGTGTAATTAAACGCGTGCATTTCGGCCTCCTCTAGAAAAACAGTGTTGGCTCTTCTGCCAACACTACATAATACATTAGAGCTATTTACAGGACTTATTAATTCTTCAGTTATAGTGTTTTGTGGTGAGTAAAATACTGTTATATTTTTAATATTAGTTACACATCGTGCATGAACGCGCAGTTGCTAAGTGAGGGGGCAACAGGCAAGGGTTCGTGCAAAGCAGCTAAGGAAACATCGACTTACACAGCTTCGTCACAACGCAGCGGCGGCTACGCCATACTGCATCAGTCGTTCACCATCTTGTACCTTGAAACGGAAGGAAGTTTTCTACCACGGAATGAGTAATATTTGCAAATGAACTTACTCCTTTAATGTCTTAACATTTTTCCCAGTCTTGAAAATGGAAGCTGCTGTTAGTTGCCAATAGCTTTTATTTGATGATGCTTTTAACATGAAAATTTCTCTTAATTTCATTTCTCCCTTCCCCTAGGCCTTTGATAATTGCTCTTTCGTCCACTTTTACGTAAACGTCGAAGAGCTAGCTGGGATGACGTAAGATCGACGTAACTCCTCAAACTAGGATGATCAGAAACACAGTCATACATCCTATACGGTACTACAAAACTTCCTGCATGAAACATATTGCCCCTTCCGTTATATAATATATGTCTTGCTTCCTCACATTTTACCGTAATGCATCCCGGAGAGGGTACTCAGTTTTAAGCGCACATAAAATTGTCCCACTTCTCAAGTTATACAATATATTTTTGAGGTTGAGTTCGATTGTCCTATAAAGTTGTAGTATCGATACGCTCTACTGACTACCGTGCAACTTCTTCAGATGGATTCCATATGGTTAGTTATGTAAACGCACGACATCCTTACGTACAGTGCACTCAGTATCCTGAGACAGCCCAGCTTACACCGTAAGTGTCCCCCATTGTCCCTCCGAGTACAGTAGTACACGCCACAAACTTGACGGGGGCGTGCCTTACTTTAGTAATACGTGTGCCCTCATTTCTCTACCGCCTTCAAGGATTGCAGGAAATGTAAAACTTGTTTCAAATATGGTACATAGTAATTTACGCAATAAGACGAGCATCACATTTGTATGCACGTGTGTAACAGATCATCTACCTAACTAGTTAGTCGCAAGTTAAATAGCACGTACACGCGATACCTGTTATCAAATGTAAAGTGTCGTATACACAAGACTAGCAAACATGTCTAAAACAAATTTTTAAATACATCTGTGAGTTTTACGAAACTTATTTTCTCAAATGCAAAAATTTTGCCAAATTGAAGATCTAAACATTAATATTGGAACAATGTCTTCTTTGAACGAGGGAATTCATGCCATGCTAACACTGATTCTGCTACACTCAACAAAATATTAGAGATAAATATCACGTCGAAATCGACGTTAAGAGAGACAAAGCGTTTACTTAATTATTTATTTATCAGGTCCCGCGAGTCCAACTGAGTTAAACTGCGTGGTCATACGATAAGTCTTTATATAATTCGCGGAATTACGATAAAAGAAATTAAAATAAATCAGAACATACTTTTAGAAAAACAGTGAAAGCGAGATCTCTGCTATAATGTGTAAAAATAAGTATAACGAACAAAAAAAATTGGTCACCAACAGGACGAATCACGCAAATAAAGTGTAACACCAGTTCTATACTTGCGAATGACGTCAGTTCAGCGAGGTGGAAAACCCACATGTTTCTTTAAATAACTTTTATGGCAAATTATAGTCAATCCAAGAGTCATATGGTACAATATGTAGCAAGTCCTACTGTTGTGGGAGCTTTTTACGAGGTGGGGGTGTCTTTAAGGCATGTTACGTAGGCGCAACGCACCTTGGGACAGCATAGTCGATTTCTATTGACTGAGAGAAGCATACTATTATTTGGTAGCAACGAACCCCTTGGCTCCTGATTGGCCGAAACGTTTGAGGCAGAAACTCCGGTCTCATTGCTGAAAGGAATGGAGCAGCGGTGCCCACAGTGAGTCGTTGTACACATAATGTCATTGTAAATAAGCTAGTCAAATGTCTCGCGAAAATGTTTTATAGGAAACGAGTGGCGGTGGCCACAATGTACGATGCCGCAGGAAAATTTACAAATTTGTGGTAAGGTCTTATGGGACCAAACTGCTAAGGCCATCGGTCCCTAAGCTTACACACTGTTTAATCTAACTTAAACTAACTTACGCTAAGGACGACACGCACACCCATGCCCGAGGGAGGACTCGAACCTCCGACGGTGGAAGCCGCGCGGACCGTGACAAGACGTCACAGACCGCGCAGCTACCCCGCGCGGCATGGTGCAGGTTATGGCTCTAACCAACTGTTCAGAAATATCGTCTTCAGTATGCGTTGATCTGTGGTGAAGCTGGCTAGTTCCCATAAAAAGTCATAGTAGGTGAAGGCTGACTTTATTGATCACAAAGTGTGGATGACGCGTTTCGGGATTGTTTCCGTCTTCAGAAATCCAAGTGAAAAGGTAGCACAAGGACATGAGTGTTACCTGTTATGATCGTAAGATGGGATGACAGACTACTCACTCCACTCGCTAATCTGTCATCTCATTTTACGCACATAACAGGTAACACCCGTGTTCTTGTGCTACCTTTTCACTTGGATTTCTGAAGATGGAAACAATTTCGAAACGCTTCATCCATACTTTGCGATTAATAAAGTCATTCTTCACCAACTGTATAAGTTTTTGTGCAACATAGCCAGCTTCTCTAAGGTTGTATAACAAGAACAGTATGTTTATTCCAGTGATTTTTGTTTATTTCGAAATAGTTTTCGGCTTATTAGGCGATCTTCAGGAAACGACGGACCAGCGTCTGGGAGGGACACTGGTTCTTAGGTAACCAAACATGATAGGCGAAGATACAATCGCTTGCACATAGTGTTGTGTGTCACACTTGTTTCGTAATGTCAAAATTCTACTTTACACAATAGTCAATGTTAAGCACAATAAACAAAACATTAGGCAATGGACAGTATTATACACAATAATTAGAAAATATAATCTTACATTATAAAAAATTAAATGGTTATGATGTGCTAGTTTGTGAGGTTGAGGTTGTGGCATAGGTTGAGAATTATCTAACTGGGCACTAGTAACTTACGTTGAGAAACAAACATGTTTTACATTCGAAATAACTTATTTACGCAAGGGGCAATATTAAACATGATACATGGTTAAAATATACGACGTTAAAGTATTGCAAGCTATACCATTGAAGTTTGTCTGGCAAAGAATAGGAAATTCTGTTATGTTTTGTATAACAGTATGTGTTATTGCGGCCGTTTGTGGGTATGTGGCTGATTGATAGCATTGTGGGAAGCTTAAAAGTGGGGATGTGCTTAGGTGTAATTGATCATTTAGAACTAGGTGGGGATTTTGAGCTAAATGTCTGTTTACCTCAAGTGCTGCTAATAGACTTAGTTTTCTTCCTTTTTCGCTGCATGTAACACTTCTGACTGAATTTAGCATTGGTGCCCTTCATTCGGCACATGTTCGGCAAAGGTACGTAATCTCCACCTGCGATTGTGTTCAATCAGCCTCGTTGTTACCGCTCTGCTTGTAATTTCACCATTAAGAAAGAAGTGTGATACACAACAGTCTGTGCAAGTGATTGTATCTTCACCTATATTGTTTGGTTACCTAGGAACCAGTGTCCCTCCCAGACACTTGTTATTCTGCCTTAAATATGGAATTGTTCTACCAAGAAGTAACAGAAGAATCCATAAATAGTGTTAATTATTATTATTATTATTATTATTCACAAATGTCATGTACTACGTGTTGTATAACAATTCGTGTGTAAAGTTAGTAGTGTTGTGTTAAGAAGTAACAGCACGAAACAAATGACATGCCTTGAAACAAAGCTGAAGTGGTCTCCATGACTAAATGTGTCATTAACTCCAGAAAATTCCAAGTGGATTGAACTTTGATCTTCTTGGCCTTCGGTCACATAATCATTATTTACCTTCCTTGTTTGCACTCGGAGTACCAAACGAATTTTCATTTGTATGTAACATACAAATCCACGAAGGAAACTTGTGTTCTTCAATATTTAATAAACTTGTATACTGTTTCACTGGGCAGGATGCTTATAGCGCGTCCACCGACCCGCAATGTATCAGTGACTAAAATCCTGCCCAGTCAGCTTATTTATGTTTTCACTGTCTTCCAGACTCCACTAACGCCACGTCGTGGGCAGTGAATGCATTTTCAAGCGGGTTTTGAAAACGTGGGCACGACTAACCAGAGAGTGACAAATCTTCAGCATGCTTAGAGCCAAAAGATTAAACTGATACGTACTTGTCTCGTTGCCATATGACGACCTAAAAATTAATTTTAATAACTGCCCCTCCTTTTACAACCAACAAATCCGGCGCAGTGTTTAGCACAATGGATTCTCATTCAGGAGGTCGACGGTTCAAGTCTGCGTCCGGCGACCCAGGTTTAAGTTTTCCACGTTTTCCATAAATCTCTCCAGGCAAATGCTGAGACTGTTCCTTTGAAAGGGCATGGCCGCTTTCCTTCCCCATTCCTGACACAATCCGAGCTTGTGTTCCGTCTCTCACTGCCGAGATGTCCACGGGACGTCAAACCCTTACTGCTCTGGTGAGGCCCGCCAGAAGTTCTTCACCTGCGTTAACCTCATCGTCTCAGCGTAACACTTGCACCCTACGTTATGGATTATTTGATGGATGTGTTTCAGTCTCTGTCCTTCCCTACAGTTTTTCAAAAAATTGTTCAAATGGCTCTGAGCACTATGTGACTTAACATCTTAGGTCATCAGTCCCCTAGAACTCAGAACTACTTAAGAGCTACTTAAACCTAACTAACCTAAGGACATCACACAAATCCATGCCCGAGGCAGGATTCAAACCTGTGACCGTAGCGATCGCGCGGTTCCAGAAACCGGCCGGCTACAGTTTTTACCCTTTCTAGCTCCCTCTAGTACCGTGGAGGTTTTTACGTGACGTCTTAACAGATGTCTTATCATCCTGTCCCTTCTTGACAGTATTTTCTATATATTCCTTTCTTCGCCGGTTCTGCGAAAGAACTTCCACATTCCTTAACTTTTCAATCCATCCAATTTTCAGCATCCTCCTATAGCACTACATTTTAAATTCTCCGATTCTCTTCTGTCGCGGCTTTTCCACAGTGCAAGATTCACTTCCACATAACGCTGTGCTCCAAAGGTATATTCTCATAAATCTCTCCCTCGAATTAAGTGGTGTTTTTGATATTAGCAGACTATTTTTACAGAGGAATGCCCTCTTTACCTCTACTTGCAAACTTTATCGTTAGTCACTTTTTTGCTACCGTTCATTAATTTCGTTTTCTTCCGTTTACTCTCAATCCATCGTGTGCACCAATTAGACCAGTCCATTCAACAGGTCTCTTAACTCTTGCTCACTTTCACTTTTGATAACAGTGTCATCACCGAATCTTATACCTGATATCCTTTCACTCTGAATTTTACTCCTACTCTTCAACCTTTCTTTTATTTCCATCATTCCTTCTTCGGTGTATATGTGTGGCAGTAGGATCGAAAGACTGCAACCCTTTCTTACGCCCTTTTATACTACAACAACACTACATTACTCCTGAGTCCACAATGTCAGTGAACTCTACCCTTGGCAAGGTGTGGAGTCTTTTGATTATCGGTTCCAAATGACTTTGTAGCTCGCTTCGAATTGTGACTATTATTTTAAATTGGTGGGCGTTCTGCAAATGTGAAGTGTTGGTGATAGTCGATCGCTTTTTTAGAAGTTGCCCTGGACCTGCAACGAAGGCTCTCCAAAATCAGGACACAGTAGGTATTCAGCTGGCCGTATAAACACCTGTGAACAGTGGTAAGTATACACGATTTTCATACGCACAAACAATGCTTATTCGTAATTGACAAAAGTCATCGCTTAAAACAGATGTGATTTCTTGCGTTCCCCAAGGTAGTGTTATAGGCCTTTTGCTGTTCCTTATCTATATAAACCATACGGGGGACAATGTGAGCAGCCGTCTCAGGTTGTTAGCAGATGATGCTGTCGTTTATCGACTAGTAAACCACATCAGAAGATGAAATGGAATTGTAAAACGATTTAGAAAAGAAATCTGTATGATGTAAAAATTGGCAGTTGACCCTAAATAGCGAAAAGTGTGAGGTCATCCACATGTGTGCTAAAACGTTAGGTTACAAGTTAAATCAGTCAAATCAAAAGCCCTCACATTCAAAATAATGCGAAGAACTTAAATTGGAAGGAACACATAGAAAGCTAACCAAAAGCTACAGAGACTGTCTACACTACGTTTTTCCGTCCTCTTTTAGAATACTGCTGCGCGGCGTGGGATCCTTGCGAGATAGGATTCACAGGGTACATTGAGAAAGTTCAAAGAAGACAGCACGTTTTGTACTATCGCGAAATAGGGGAGAGAGTGTCACTGAAATGATACAGGATTTGGGGTGGATATAATTAAAACAAAGGCAGTTTTCTTTGGGGGGAATTTTCTAACGAAATTTCAATCACAATGTGTGTCCTCCGAATGCGAAAGTATTTTGTTGACGCCGACCTTCATAGGGAGGAACGATCACCATGACAAAATAGGGGAAATCAGAGCTCGCACGGAAAGAAGTAGGTGTTCGTTTTTTCCACGCTCTGTCGATTGGAATAATGGAGAATTATTGTGAAGGTGCCAGAATGAGATTTTCACTCTGCAACAGAGTGTGTGCTGATATGAAACTTCCTGACAGATTAAAACTGCCCGCGAAAGGCAAAGGTCCAGAGTTCGAGTCTCGGTCCGGCAACAGTTTTAATCTGTCAGGAAGTTTCATATCAGAGCACACTCTGCAGAGTGAAAATCTCATTCTGGAAACATCCCCCAGGCTGTGGCTAAGCCAAGTCTCCGCAATATCCTTTCTTCCAGGAGTGCTAGTCCTGCAAGGTTCGCAGGAGAGCTTCTCTGAAGTCTGGAACGTAGGAGACGAGGCACTGGCAGAATTGAAGCTGTGAGGACGGGTCGTGAATCGCGCTTGGATAGCTCGGTTGGCAGAGCGCTCGCCCGCGAAAGGCAAAGGTCCAGAGTTCGAGTCTCGGTCCGGCACACAGTTCTAATCTGTTAGGAAGTTTCACTGTGAAGGTGGTTCGATGAACCCTCTGCCAGGCACCTAAGTGTGATTTGCAGAGTATCCATATAGCTGTAGATGCAGATGTACACCTGACACTCAAAAACCAACCGGTATCACAAGGAGCCTGCCGGGGTGGCCGAGCGGTTCTAGGCGCTACAGTCTGGAACCGCGCGTCCGCTACGGTCGCAGGTTCGAATCCTGCCTCGGGCATGGATGTGTGTGATGTCCTTAGGTTAGTTAGGTTTAAGTAGATCTACGTTCTAGGGGACTGATGACCTCAGAATTTCAGTAACATTGTGCTCAGAGCCATTTTTGGTATCACAAGGAAATAGAAGTTTTGCTCTGTAAGCAACCTACAGGTACTACCCAAAAACCAAACATTTGCAGCGAACCTGATGGGAACACATTAGGACTAAGGGATCCAATCGGTTTCTAGCTCTCGTCTTACTAATCGGTCCCACTGTGCGAGAAGAAATGGGATGAGTCGTAGTAATATCGTAACCACAGCCATGGCTTCTACACTTTAGTCAGACGCAAATCGGCTGACGGCTCATGTGGGCAAATAAGACACGTAATACAGGCGAGGCCAAAGTCTGTACGTCATCTGTAATGCGGAAACGATGACCAAGTGTCACGAGAGAAGGGTCCGCAAGTACACTACTGGCCATTAAAATTGCTACACCACGAAGACGACGTGCTACAGACGCGAAATTTAACCGACAGGAAGAAGATGTTGCGATATGCAAATGATTAGCTTTTCAGAGTATTCACACAAGGTTGGCGCGGGTGGTGACAGCTACAACGTGCTGACATGAGGAAAGTTTCCAACCGATTTTTTATACAGAAACAGCAGTTGACCGGCGTTACCTGGTGAAACGTTGTTGTGATGCCTCTTGTAAGGAGGAGAAATACGTACCATCACGTTTCCTACTTTGATAAAGGTCGGATTGTAGCCTATCGCGAGTGCGGTTTATCGTATCGTGACATTACTGCTCGCGTTGGTCGAGATCCTATCACTGTTAGCAGAATATGGAATCGGTGGGTTCAGGAGGATAATACGGAACGTCGTGCTGGATCCCAACGGCCTCGTATCACTAGCAGTCGAGATTACAGGCATCTTACCCGCATGGCTGTAACGGATCCCTGAGTCAACAGATGGGGACGTTTGCAAGACAACAACCATATGCACAGACAGTTCGACGACGTTTGAGGCAGTATGGACTATCAGCTCGGAGATCATGGCTGCGGTTAGCCTTGACGCTGCATCACAGACAGGAGCGCCTGCGATGGTGTATTCAACGACGAACCTGGGTGCACGAATGGCAAAACGTCATTTTTTCGGATGAATCCAGGTTCTGTTTACAGCATCATGATGGTCGCATCCGTGTTTGGCGACATCGCGGTGAACGCACATTGGAACCGTGTATTCGTCATCGCCATGCTGGCTTATCACCCGGCGTGATGGTATGGGGTGCCATTGGTTACACGTCTCGGTAACCTCTTGTTCGCATTGATGGCACTTTGAACAGTGGACGTTACATTTCAGGTGTGTTACGACCCGTGGCTCTACCCTTCTACCCTTCATTCGATCCCCGCGAAAACCCACATTTCAGCAGTATAATGCACGACCGCATATTGCAGGTCCTGTACGGGCCTTTCTGGATACAGAAAATGTTCGACTGCTGCCCTGGCCAGCACATTCTCCAGAGCTCTCACCAATTGAAAACATCTGGTCAACGGTGGCCGCGCAACTGGCTCGTCACAATACGCCAGTCGCTACTCTTCATGAACTGTGGTATCGTGTTGAAGCTGCATGGGCATCAAGCTCTGTTTGACTCAATGCCCAGGCGTATCATGGCCGTTATTACGGCCAGAGGTGGTTGTTGTAGGTACTGATTTCTCAGGATCTATGCACCCAAATTGCGTGAAAATGTAATCACATGTCAGTTCTAGTATAATATATTTGTCCAATGAATAGCCTTTTGTCATCTGCATTTCTTCTTGGTGTATCAATTTTAATGGCCAGTAGTGCATAAAATGAGGCGGGGAGTGTTGCGTCGTCAGTAGAGGAGAAGTAACAGCAGAATGGGTGGGTCCGGAGGGCCGAGTGACTTCGAACGTGGACTGGTTATTGGGAGTATCCTGGGTAACAAATACATCAGGAAATTTTCAATCATACAGCTGCCCAAGTCGACTGCTCTTGATATGAGTGTGCAGAGGCACCGCAACAGACCAGCCACAGCTAAAGCTAGAACAGACAGACCTCATGTGCCCACGGATAGCGACCGCAGAGCACTGCAGAGGGTGGTTGTAGACAGTCGCGTGAAATCAGTGAAAATGAATCACTAGTGATTTCCGAAGTGTTACCAGCAGTCCAGGAAACACACTGACTGTGATTAGGGAATGACTGTGCTTAGGCAGTTCCTCGTAAGCCACGGATTTCTGTGGTCAATGCTGAGTGACGCTTGACGCATTGTAGACAAGAGAGGCCACTGGACATTGGATGAGTGATAACGAATCATTTGGAGTGATGAATCACACCGTAAACGAAGCTTAACTCCTCCCGAACAGGCCACGAAGGTCCAACGGCACCGCCTGGCTGCCGCGTCATCCTCAACCCATAGGCGTCACTGGATGCGGATATGGAGGAGCATGTGGTCAGCACACCGCTCTCCTGGCCCTATGTCAGTTTCCGAAACCACAGACGCTACTTCTCAATCAAGTAGCTCCTCAGTTTGTCTCACAAGGGCTCAGTGCACCCGTTTGCCAGCAGCGCTCGCCAGCCTGGATGGTCACCCATCCAAGTGCTAGCCCAACCCAACAGCGCTGAATGAATCACACCATATCCTCTGTCAATCCGATGTAAGGGTAAGTGTTTGGCGAATGCCTGGAGAACGTTACCTGTCAATATGTGTAGCAATGAATTAGAGATGAGAGGGGGCTATGGTATAGGGATGTTTTTCGGGGTCATTATCCCCTCATTTCCCTTCTACATCTACATGGTTACTCTGCAACTGACACTTATCTGCCTGGCAGGGGGTTCATCGAACCATTTTCATATTACTTCTCTACCAATCCACTCTCGAATGGCGCGTGAGGAAAAGGGACACCTAAATCGTTCCGTTAGAGCTCTGGTTTCTCTTATTGTATTATGAGGATCATTTCTCCCTACGTAGGTGGGTGTCAACAAAATATTTTCGCATTCGGAAGAGAAAGTCGGTGATTGAAATTTCGTAAATAGATCTCACCGCAAAGAAAACCGCCTTTGTTTCAGTGACAGCCACCCCAACTCACGTATCATATTAGTGACCGTCTCACCCCTATTGCGCGATAACACAAAACGAGCTGCCCCTCTTTGCATTTTTCCGATGTCCTCCGTCAATCCCACCTGGTAAGGATTCCATACCGCGCAGCAATATTCCAGCAGAGGACGGACAAGTGTAATCTAGGCTGTCTCTTTAGTGGGTTTGTCGCATCTTCCAAGTGTTCTGCCAACAAAACCGCAGTCTTTGTTTCGCCTTCCCCGCAATATTATCTATGTGCTCTTTCCAATTTAAGTTGCTCGTAATTGTAATACCTAGGTATTTACTCGAATTTACAGCCCTTAGATTTATGCGATTTATAGTACACCCAAAATTTATCGGATTTCTTTTAGTACCCATGTGGATGACCTGGTACTTTTCTTTGTTTAGTGCCAATTGCCACTTATCTCACCATACAGAAATTCTCTCTAGATCAATTTGTAATTGGAATTGATCGTCTGATGATTTTACTAGACGGTAAATTTCAGCGTCATCTACAAACAATCTAAGGGGGCTGCTCAGATTATCACCTAGATCATTTATATAAATCAGGAACAGTAGAGGGCCTATGACACTACCTTGCGGAACGCCAGATATCACTTCTGTTCTACTCGATGATTTACCGTCTATCACTATGAACTGTGGCCTCTCTGAGAGGAAATGACGAATCCAGTCACACAACTGAGACGATACTTCATATGCACGCAATTTGATTAATAGTCGCTTGTGAGGTACGGTATCAAAAGTCTTCTGGAACTCTAGGAATATGGAATCGACCTGAGAACCCTTGTCGACAGTACTCATTACTTCATGGGAATAAAGAGCTGGCTGCGCTGCACAAGAACGATATTTTCTGAATCCATGTTGGTTATGTATCAAGAAGTCTTTTATTCAAGGTGATTCATAATGTTCGAGTACAGTATATGCTCCAAAATCCTACTGCAAATTGAGGTCAGTGATATGGGTCTTTAATTCAATGGGTTACTCCTATTTCCTTTCTTGAATATTGGTGTGACCTGAGTCTTTAGGAACAGACCTTTCGTCAAGGGAGCGGTTGTATATGGTTGCTAAGAAAGGCGCTATTGTGTCCGCATACTCTGAAAAGAACCTGATTGGTATACCTTCTGGACCGGAAGACTTGCCTTTCTTAAGTGATTTGAGTTAATAAAGAGCTAAATGTGAAAAGATTTGAACCCATTTTACATCATTGTGCTTTACGTGCTGTAGGGGAACAGTTTGGAGACGACGTTTACATCAGCATTACAATGTACCCTGCCATAAAGCAGCAAATGTGAGACAATGGTTTATGAACAACATTCCGTTACTGGACTGCCTACCAAGAGTCCCGCCCTGAACCCCCTGAAACACCTTCGGGACGAGTCAGAACGCCGACTTCGCTCCAGATTCCATTGCCCAACACCCGTACCTTCTCTAGTTTCGGTTCTCGAGGAAGAGAGAGCTACCATTTCTACATAGACAATCAGAGACCTCATTGGAAGTGTGAGAAGGTGGACACATCCCGCTTATGTCTACTAATAGGTGTCCAGACACTTTTCATCAGGCACTGTATGCCTCCAGGAAAGAAATTCCAAACATACCAATGAAACGTAGATGGGCTGAGAAATCATGAGGAGCAAGTGAGACCCTACAGAAGGGGCGACGTCTCTGGGCGCAGGGCAAACACCGTTGTGACTATAGTGGTCGACGACAAGTAATAAACAGTGTGGGGCAAATAAAAGTGGCCCTGAGAACAGAGTTCCAGGGTACAGAGAAACAACAGAGGAAAGGTTCAAATTCAAATGGTTCAAATGGCTCTAAGCACTATGGAACTTAACATCTGAGGTTATCAGTCCCCTACACTTAGAACTACTTAAACCTGACTAACCTAAGGACATCACACACATCCCTGCCAGAGGCAGGATTCGAACCTGCGACCGTAGTAGGCGCGCAGATCCGGACTGAAGGGCCTAGAAGCGCTCTGCCACGGGGCCAGCCAGAGGAAAGGAAATACTGTACTAATTTGACTACAGCAGCTGTTGAAAGAGACCACCATTCATCTCTTGGCACTTTTGGGCCCTGGTCAGCAAGTTGCTGGAGGTGGATCGAAGCTGCACTACTGGAATTTCTGTAGTCTCATCCATAATGTTCTGCTGCAGGTCTTGAGGACTATGTGGATTGCTGCGATACACCTCAGGCTACAGGGGTTCCCGCAAAAAGTAACCGCACACCGACAAATCAGATGACCTGGGTGGACAGCTAGGGCAGCGACCACACTGCAGGTCCAGGTCGAGTATTCGTCCGCGTGATCGACGTGATGTGCTAGTCTCTTACGATAAGCGTCGGGCTGATTTCGTAGGACTCTTAAGCATTTTCTGGTGAACTGCAGCCACGTTTTTCTGGTGTGCGGACACGTTTCGGATTGTTTCTCGACTTGTTGAAAAACGGATCTGTCTGACGCCATTTTCGGACTAAGCATTTGAAACGTCCCCTCGGAAAAATTATACATGACTGTGCTTAAACTGACACACAATATTTTTAGCGCAACGGAATCTGACTTTCAATAATCCGTACAAAAGAATGGCCCTGACTAAATTAACCTTTAAGTTTCACAAATCACTTACCTCACAAAAATGTTCGATACTCGAACTACTGCAATACAGCGAGCGCTACTACTGCCAGCTAAATAAAAGATTCAAACTACTGAAGGCACTAACTACAGATAGGCATAGTTAGCAAATGAAAGGTATTGATAGAGAACAAACAATGTATAGTGTTCAAAAGTCATAATATATATAGCAGTTCATGACATCCAGTCTTACAAATTTACTGTCTCTGATGGACACACGTCCAGATCATCGGCTCTCAAATTCCGCCATCTCTCTCCCCACATCCACCACTGCTGGCGGCTCACCGCCAACTGCCCAACGCTACGCGCTGTTAACAGCCAACTGCCCAACACTACAATGGCAGACAACAATGCAAACTAGCCACAGATTGCACACAGCACAGCCAGTGATTTTCATACAGAGCGCTACGTGGCGTTACCAATAAGACAACCTAAACAGCCTACTTACACATTGTATGGCACTATTTGCTGGCAGTTTGACACCATTAAACTTCTCATCATAAAACTGACAACTCAACTTCCACGAATTTGTCGTCACCCAACTTTCCACAACAAACACCCGCTGCTCCAGTGTGACTACCATCGTCCCCTTTGCACTGCTCCACCCACACTGACACAGCCCGCATTACGCTCTGAACCGGTGTGGATCACATGGCATGCATATACGAAGGTGGTTTGAAAAGTTCTCGGAATCACCACGAGAGGTCAGCGCTAGCGCAACGAGTTGCTCACATGATAATCATTAGACTGTTGCCTATAAACACGTGACACGTCAGTGCTCTTGAAAGAGAGCTGTGACGGTGTCGTGGTTCAAAAATGGTTCAAATGGCTCTGAGCACTATGGGACTTCACAGCTGAGGTCATCAGTCCCCAAGAACTTAGAACTACGTAAACCTAACTAACATCACACACATCCATGCCGGAGGCAGGATTCGAACCTGCTCCGTAGCGGTCGCGCGGTTCCAGACTGAAGCGCCTAGAACCGCTCGCCCACTCCGGCCGGCGCGGTGACGTGGCTCTGTTGTTGTTCCCGCGAAATGATTTGCGAAGATGGGAAGAAATGGAGATTCGAGCAGTGATTAGGTACTTCGTAAAGAAAGGTATGAAAGCAAAGGACATTCATGCTGATTTACAGAGTACACTGGGGGACTCTGCTCCTTCATATTCAACTGTTGCCAAGCGAAGAAATGAATTTAAATTTGGTCGGGAGAGCTTAGATGATGACCAGGCAGTGGTGGGTCAAGGCGTGTCGCTATTCCAGAAATCATTGCAAGAGTGCACAAAATGGTCTTGGAGGATCGTCGATTGAAATTGGGCGAAATTGCTCACGCTTGCCAGATGTCATTTGAAACGGTATATCACATTTTAACTGAAGAATTAGAAATGAAAAAAATTTCTGCAAGATGGGTGCCGCGACTCTTGAAGCTGGGTAAAAACGCACGCCATCTCCATGGCAAAATTGCACGAACTAAGGTATGAATTGTTGTCACACGCGCCTTATTCACCTGCTACGGCTCCGTCGGATTTCCATCTCTTCCCAAAACTGAAAATTTTTTGTGAACGAAGATTCACTTAAAACGAAGTATTGATAGCCGGAATTTGCAACTATTTCTGCAGACCTGGAGGAAACTCATTTTCGAGATGGGATCAAGGCACTGGAACATCGTTGGACCAAGTGCATTAATCTACAAGGAGACTACACTGAAAAATAAAAAAAGTTTCAGTGATGTAAGTACTCTTTTTCTATTCCGTTCCGAGAACTTTTCAAACCACCCTCGTACGTAGTTTGGTCATATGCAAACATCTGCGTTGAATTGTATACCGTCATCTGGGCTACTTTTATTTGCCCTACCATTTACGTCTACCCCCCATGGTAACGTGTATTCAAAGTAGGAGTTATTACACTGCACAAATCAAGTGTGGTAGCAATATAACCTGTCCAGCTGCCATCACATTAGACCCTGCACGATGACGCTTAACATGTGTGAGTGATTAAGTGAATGAGGCTGTGTGTGTGCGTATATATACACTCCTGGAAATTGAAATAAGAACACCGTGAATTCATTGTCCCAGGAAGGGGAAACTTTATTGACACATTCCTGGGGTCAGATACATCACATGATCACACTGACAGAACCAAAGGCACATAGACACAGGCAACAGAGCATGCACAATGTCGGCACTAGTACAGTGTATATCCACCTTTTGCAGCAATGCAGGCTGCTATTCTCCCATGGAGACGATCGTAGAGATGCTGGATGTAGTCCTGTGGAACGGCTTGCCATGCCATTTCCACCTGGCGCCTCAGTTGGACCAGCGTTCGTGCTGGACGTGCAGACCGCGTGAGACGACGCTTCATCCAGCCCCAAACATGCTCAATGGGGGACAGATCCGGAGATCTTGCTGGCCAGGGTAGTTGACTTACACCTTCTAGAGCACGTTGGGTGGCACGGGATACATGCGGACGTGCATTGTCCTGTTGGAACAGCAAGTTCCCTTGCCGGTCTAGGAATGGTAGAACGATGGGTTCGATGACGGTTTGGATGTACCGTGCACAATTCAGTGTCCCCTCGACGATCACCAGTGGTGTACGGCCAGTGTAGGAGATCGCTCCCCACACCATGATGCCGGGTGTTGGCCGTGTGTGCCTCGGTCGTATGCAGTCCTGATTGTGGCGCTCACCTGCACGGCGCCAAACACGCATACGACCATCATTGGCACCAAGGCAGAAGCGACTCTCATCGCTGAAGACGACACGTCTCCATTCGTCCCTCCATTCACGCCTGTCGCGACACCACTGGAGGCGGGCTGCACGATGTTGGGGCGTGAGCGGAAGACGGCCTAACGGTGTGCGGGACCGTAGCCCAGCTTCATGGAGACGGTTGCGAATGGTCCTCGCCGATACCCCAGGAGCAATAGTGTCCCTAATATGCTGGGAAGTGGCGGTGCGGTCCCCTACGGCACTGCGTAGGATCCTACGGTCTTGGCGTGCATCCGTGCGTCGCTGCGGTCCGGTCCCAGGTCGACGGGCACGTGCACCTTCCGCCGACCACTGGCGACAACATCGATGTACTGTGGAGACCTCACGCCCCACGTGTTGAGCAATTCGGCGGTACGTCCACCCGGCCTCCCGCATGCCCACTATACGCCCTCGCTCAGAGTCCGTCAACTGCACATACGGTTCACGTCCACGCTGTCGCGGCATGCTACCAGTGTTAAAGACTGCGATGGAGCTCCGTATGCCACGGCAAACTGGCTGACACTGACGGCGGCGGTGCACAAATGCTGCGCAGCTAGCGCCATTCGACGGCCAACACCGCGGTTCCTGGTGTGTCCGCTGTGCCGTGCGTGTGATCATTGCTTGTACAGCCCTCTCGCAGTGTCCGGAGCAAGTATGGTGGGTCTGACACACCGGTGTCAATGTGTTCTTTTTTCCATTTCCAGGAGTGTATATATATATATATATATATATATATATATATTTATATATATATATATATATATGATGAAGCATAGACTACTCACCTGGGTAGTAACAAACTGAACCCTAGTACTTTGAATATATGCAGAATGTAAATTTCTAGTGTCCAAAGTAAACAAACTTAGTAACGTCACTGACTCGAAAATAAGTACAGAAACGGTCACACAGCACGAGTTTTATAAGTTCAGCCCAACTAAAGGAAATGTTTGCCCCCATATCTTATATCTGTAGGCAACACGTAAGGTAGTAGGTTCGTGGATGCAGTAGAGTATTTTGAACAACTGTTAACTTTCCACCTACAGGGTCCAGCTGTGCACTGTGCTTGTAGCCTATTCTCTTATCGTTCTCATACTTGACATGATTCTGACCTTTTTCGTAACAAAGAAAACAATGCACATCGGTTTTGCTACGAGAGAAAATAAAGGCGCTCTAAACTGCAATCGGCCGGCCGCGGTGGTCTCGCGGTTCTAGGCGCTCAGTCCGGAACCGTGGGACTGCTACGGTCGCAGGTTCGAATCCTGCCTCGGGTATGGATATGTGTAATGTCCTTAGGTTAGTTAGGTTTAAGTAGTTCTAAGTTCTAGGGGACTGATGGCCACAGATGTTAAGTCCCATAGTGCTCAGAGCCATTTGAACGATTTTTTAAACTGCAATCAACAACGCACGAGATGTAAACTGCTCGCATCAGGAAGTGGTAGTCTAACACGGATGCATGGATATAATGAATAGCAGACGTACCTTTTTGTTTCTGCATTTTTGAAGTCACTTTGCACCTTCCCCACCTGTCAAACGTACCTGATCTTACCTTCAGGACACTTGCGAGGACGCTGCACACCAGCATATGAACTCTACAACGAATGTGCTAGCCACGCGGGGTAGCCGATGAGATCAGCAGTTCGGTCCCATAAGATCTAACCACAAATTTACGATTTACAACGAATGCACTATGAAAACAACACTCTGATGAAGTTGTTACACACATAAATTAATCAAAGACAAATCTGTTAAAAGCGTAATATATTGTCCAGGCTCAGTCGCCTCCAATTTCGTACCTGTACATCCGTTACAGCAGGTGCACAAAATTACAAACGGTGAAGCCACGGTGTTGGGAAAGTTTCGAAGGCTGGCAGATGGACATGAACTGTGTCCTAAGCTAAATTACTTGGTAGTTTGTGGCAGTGGACAGTCTTTCTTTCCGACCGATGGAAGTCCCCAATGTGTCACAGAAACACAGAGGGAAGCTAGGACATGATAAAGTTACGAATTGTAGTAAGAGATAGGCAAAATTCTGGCAGATACCATTCTGTGAGTGTATCACCTGCAGTTGTCGACGTAAGGTATTTTAATATAAAAAACAGAAGCAATTCTTGAAGGTCACGGTGCGAAGTCATTGTCGCCCAGGAAGGGAGGCAGTGGGCTGACGCACCATTGTCCAGGAGAACGTGCCTAGAGCCTGAAGCGATCGGACATGATGCGAGACGCGCCTCCACAGTTGTGACAAAATACGCTTTGTCTTTGCCCGTGGAGCATAAATAATGTACATGTAAGTCAAGTCGCACATGAAGTGAATTTGTTTGGTGGTTATAAATATTTTTGATTTTTGACGAATTCGCAGATTTAGATGATGACAGGCAATGTGCAAAGCTTAGACCAGTCATGATGCCAGTACTATAATTCATGCAGGAAAGTTGGGCATCTTAACTGTTCCTATGTTTACTGCTTCAGTGTTGTGACTTTATCGTCGTTGATGACCGTGTGGCTGCGACAGGGAGAGGATTCTGTTATTTTGTGTTGGTTGAGAAAGTGCCAGCGTTTTCTCAACTACCCTGTTAATTTGGTAGCAGGACCCGCGTGGCAGGTACAGGTTTCATAGTAAAGGAGAACTGTGACATAAATATAGATATGACAAGATGGATACCTTTCACTTACATCACTTGCAGCCATAATTCACTTCGTGCACAACACTGTATGACGTAAGTGAGGCGACACAATGCGAAGTCTCGTGCCAGCAGCTAGCAGCCCAGAATGTGACGACCTACTGCACCTTATTTCAGCTCCTGAAACTTACTTACCATGCTGAGAAATTGTATTCATCATTTTTAACAATTCCCCCTTCCACCTCTGTGGGTGAGTGGCAATTCGTTAAGGCACATACACACATAGCGAAAGAGTCACGCGGTATTGTACAAATAGTATCATATAATTGCGTAGGCTTCCGCGGCCAGAGTCAGTCGACATAGAAGTTTTCTAGGTATGGTACCGCTTCATAATGTCAGCTGTTCATTGGCAATCCGTGCGCAGCGCCTAAGCGATGCTCAAAACATCACACCTGAGCTTAAAAGGTTACGCACAACGTTTCTAGCCAATGGCTACAGCCATAAGTCGATAAACACAGCCTTGTCGACGAACACAAACAAGAAAGATAAGCAAGAAATAGACAAACTGCAGCCAACAGTGCGTTTACCTTATGTGAAAAATGTTACTGACCGAATAGGCAAACACCTTCGCCGCGTTGGGTTGCAGCCTGTCTTCTATAGTGGTCGTAGGATCCAGGACGTGCTAGGCTCCACTAAGGACAAGGTGGATGCATTACACACTGCAGGCGTTTACAAGGTGGAATGCGAATGCGGAGAGACATAAATCGGCGAGACTGGTAGGCCAATAGCAACGCGCATTCGGGAACACGAGCGCTATATTCGTCTAGGACAACACAACAAATCCGCAGTGGCAGAGCATCACCATGACTGCGGAAAAGAAAATTCAGCGAAGCCTGTGTGTTGGCCAAGCAGCCAATTATGACGAAACGCAAAATCAGAGAAGCCATCGAAATACTAAAACACCCTAACAACATGAACAGGGAGGATGGACTCGGGCTTGCCCCATCTTGGCTGCCAGCAATCAGAGTCCAACAGACCGCACTGTCAACACGAGGCACGAGCGCTACCGGCGAGTAACTGCCGCGAGGCGAGTAACTGCCGAGGCAGCCAATCATGGTACATAACACAAGAGCCAATAGACAACAGAGGTCACGTTCTCCCTCCACCGCAATAACCTATTAAAATAAAGTTCCCTCTCCTTCTTCCGTAAGTGACCTATGAAACTAACTACCTTTCTAAAATTATGACGTAATGCCATGCGCAGTGAACAGTAACAACAAAATATAATGGACACTGCGTAGCTACAACGCACCATTATACCCAGAAGAAGGCCGCTGCATCCGTGGCCGAAACGTTATTTTTCGAAAGCGGCTGTAGTTTTTTACATTATGACGCGGTACCATACCCAGAAAACTTTTATGTCGAAACTTTATCATGTCGGTCGCTATACAATATCGGACGTCCACCCCTTCACCGAGCGAGGGGGCGCAGTGGTTAGCGCACTGCACTCGCATTCGGGAGGACAACGGTTCAATCCCGCAACCGGCCATTTTCGTGATTTCCCTTAATCGCTCCTGGCAAATGCCGGAATGGTTCCTTTGAAAGGATACGGCCGCCTTCCTTTCCCGTCCTTCCCTAATCCAATGAGACCGATGACCTCGCAGTTTGGTCACTTCCCCCAAACAACCCAACCCCTCCACACCTTCAGTAACATTTTATAACACTAGACAGTGCCTCATAATTATGACTTAATTTATTTTCACAGTACTAACATTATTTTCTAAATATAGAAGTAGTTATCCCAACATTTTTATTTAGTAATTATCATCAAATAAAGAATTACGGAGATGTGCTGAAAAGTAGTGCCTCCGATTTTTTTATTCTGTTCTTTACATCGGTTCAGGCACTATATGCTATGCATTTCGCTTAGTGGACTTCGTCACTTTTCTGACAAGGGAACCTCCCCATCGCACCCACCTCAGATTTAGTTATAAGTTGGCACAGTGGATAGGCTTTGAAAAAGTGGACACAGATCAATCGAGAAAACAGGAAGAAGTTGTGTGGAACTACGAAAAAAATAAGCAAAATATACGAACTGAGGAGTCCATGCGCAACATAAGCAACATTAAGGATATTGTGAGCTCAGGAGCGCCGTGGCCCCGTGGTTAGCGTGAGCAGCTGTGGAGGGAGAGGTCCTTGGCTCAAGTCTTCCATCCGGTGAAAATTTTACTTTCTTTATTCTCGCAAAGTTATGATCCGTCCGTTCGTTCATTGACGTCTCTGTTCACTGTAATAAGTTTAGTGTCTGTGTTTTGCCACCGCACCGCAAAACCGTGCGATTAGTACACGAAATGACGTGCCTCTTCAGTGGGCACCGAAAACATTTGCTCGCAAGGTCATATGTCAACCGATTCCTCCACAGAACAACACGTCTGATATATTCTATACGACACTGGTGACGGCATGTGCGTCACCTGACAGGAATATGTTGTCGACCCATCTAACTTGTACACTTGGCGAATGGGTAAAAAGATTCTTCTACCTTGCCGATTTAGGTTTTCCTGTGGATGTGATAATCACTCCCAAAAAGTGATGAAAACATAAGAATTTGTCACATGAACCGCAACAAACGACTGCAACAGTTTCACAGTCGCACAGTTTTCCCTGTGCTCTGTCAAAACATATGTTTCTAACGTTTTCAAATTTTTCCGTGTGTAGACCGTCAAATCCTGCATGTGTCCAAGCAAATCTGAACATGTCCTAGAATTTTGGAGAGCGAAGTTGATTATGTTTGAGTGCCGTAACTTTGATAATAGTCTGAAAATAAAGAATTTTTTACTCGAGGGAGGCTTGAACCAAAGACCTTTCATTTCGCAGCTGCTCACGCTAACCACAGGACCACGGCGCTTCAGAACTTACAGTGCCCTTGATGCTGCCTATCTTGCGCATGGACTACTCAGTTTGTATATTTTGCTTATTTTTTTCATAGTTCCACACAACTTCTTCCTGTTTTCTCGATTGATCTGTGTTCAGTTTTTCAAGGCCTATCCACTGTGCCAACTTGTAATTAAATCTGAGGGGGGTGCGATGAGGAGGTTCCCTCTTCCGCTAGAGGGCTCCGAACTTTAGCGCGTAACTTTGCTGCGTGAGAAACAACGTGCTGTAACCCATCTTCTCGCGGCAGAAGAATTCGTCCACACGTGGAGCACCCCCTCACACTGCATGACAGCGTCACACCACACATGAGCGCCGCGTCATCTGCAACAATCCTATACCTTGGGTCTGTCGATCATCCCCCATACAGCCCTGACGACCCCAACCGATTTTCATCCGTTTCCGAAATTTAAAGAACGCCTTCGAGGACTTCCCTTTGATAGCGATGAAGTGGTTTACTCACGGATGTGCTGGTGGCTCCCTGAACAAAGTCAAACATTCCATAATTACGCTATCTAGAAATTGGTCTCTCGTTTGGAGAATTGTGTTTGTCACGGGGGACTCTATACTGAGAAATACGAGGTTGTGACCAAAACACACGGTGAATAATTTTATTAGGTACGATGTAATAAGTTGACATTGAAGTGATTTCATCTCCTTCGAAGTGCTGTCCTCGGCTAGCAATGCACTTACCTCAACGTTAAATCCATCTCTGGAAGCATGGTGTTAAACCTGGTGAGTAACGCAGATGTGAACAGACAGGAACACTTTTTTCGGCCTAAAACCCTTACGAATCAAAAGCGAGGTGTGAAACGACGCGTTGTCGTGATGAAAAAAGAAACCACTGGCCCATTTTTCTCATCTATTTCTTTATAATCATTTCCCAGACGTTGCAAAACGCCGTTGTAGAGTGCGGTGGTTACAGTTGTTCTCCTTGGAGCGAACTCTCATCGCACTATGTCCTCAATATCGAAAAAACACTGAGCATGACTCTGATATTCGATTCTCCCTGAAATGCGTCTTTTGGGTGAGGAATGGATTGGATTGGATTGGATTGTTTGGGGGAAGAGACTAAACAGCGAGGTCATCGGTCTCATCAGGTTAGGGAAGGACAGGGAAGGAAGTCGGCCGTGCCCTTTCAAAGGAACCATTATGGCATTTGCCTGGAGCGATTTAGGGAAATCACGGAAAACCTAAATCTGGATGGCCGGACGCGGGATGGGTGAAGAGACTCACTGGTTTTCCTTAGGGAATTCTGACATTTCGTCAGAGTCATTAATCTCCAGTTACAGTTTCGGGCATGAAGTCCGGATCTGAATGAACACGACCCTTCACCCATGTGTAATCTGGAACACGGTTTTCGTTCTATAGGTCACTCAAAAGTCTGGGAACATATTTTGCACTGGTTCGTCTCATTTGCAAATTATCGATTAAAATGTTTCGCACGGACCCGCAGGAGGTTCTAAGTTCTTCGGTAAGATCTATTCGCCTGTTTCAACGAACAATTTTTGCCGCTTGTTGCACTTTATCTTCTGGGTTTTTTTTTTCTTTTAGGTTAATGGACGCCCCGACCGTTGCTCGTCTTCTACCGACTCTTTTCTGCTTTTAAATCGCTCATATCACTTTTAAACAGTCTCCAGAGCTACAGCATTATTACCATATACCAATGTCAACATTTCATCTGATCTTTCCCACTTTTTGCGAATTAAAACTGAACTTAACGTTCAAGCCTTCTTCGAAATCTATGATGCGAGAGAGACACAATAAAGACAACTTCAGTCCAGAGTCTCTGCTGTCAGAGCGTGTTCCAGTTTGACGCTCGCTGTCTTTACGGATCACGTTATAGAAAAAAGTAACATCAAGTGATTATAGCGTCAGCAGTTTTTACTTTAAAAAAATCTCATCTCGCAAACACATATATTCATGAAGAGTAAAGAACTTTTATGTAAACGGCTTTCAGTGTTTTCACATTAAAACGGAACGGACAGCGTCTTGAAAGGTGGATGTAAGATGAATATTAACAAAACAAAACAAAGATAATGGAATGTAGTCGAATTCAATCAAGTGACACTGAGAGAATTACATTAAGCAACGAGACATTTAAAGTAGTAACGAGTTTTGTTATGTGGGCAGCAAAATAATTGATGATGGCCGAAGTAGAGAGAATATAAAACGTAGATTGTCAATGCCAAGAAACGCGTTTCTGAAGGAGAGAAATTTCTTAGCATCGAATACAGAATTAAGTTTAGTAAGTCTGTCTGAAAGTATTGGTATGGAATGTGGCCATTTATGGAAGGGAAACATGGACGATAAACAGTTTAGACAAGAAGAGAATAGAAGCTTTTGAAATGTCGTGCTACAGAAGAATGCTGAAGATTAGATAGGTGGAGCACGTAACTAATGAGGTGCTGAACAGGACTGGGGAGAAAAGAATTTTGTGGCACATCTTGACTAGAAGAAGGGATCGGTTGATAGGACACATTCTGAGACATGAAGGGATCGTCAAAAGGGATCTGTTAATACGTCACTTCTGACACTTCAAGGGATCATCAATTTAGTGGCACGTAAAAGTGATAGAGGGAGACCAAGATATAAATATAGTAAGCAGGTAGGGAAGAATATACGTTGCAGTAATTATACAGAGATGAAGAGGCTTGTACAGCATACAGTAACATGAGAAGCTAGTCTCAGGACTGAAGGACCACCACCACAACAACAACAACAACTACAGGATATGATTTGAAAGAACAATGCACTTGCAATTTAAAGTTTAAAGTTACTTGTTGTTGTTGTCTTCAGTACAGAGACTGATTTGATGCAGCTCTCCATGCTACTCTATCCTGTTAAAGCTTCTTCATCTCCGAATAACTACTGCAATCCACATCCTTCCGAATCTGCTAAGTGTATTCGTCTCTAGGTCTCCCTCTACCATTTTTACCCTCCAAGCCTCCCTCCAGTACGAAACTGGTGATCTCTTGAAGCCTCAGAACGTGTCCCGCCAACCGATCTCTTCTTCTAGTTAAGTTATGCCACAAATTCCTCTTCTCCCCAGTTCTGTTCAGTATCTCCTCATTAGTTACGCGATCTACCCATCTAATCTTCAGTATCCTTCTGTAGCACCACATTTCGAAAGCTTCTATTCTCTTCTTGTCCAAACTAGTTATCGTCCATGTTTCACTTTCATGCATGGCTACACTCCATACAAATACTTTCAGAAAAGATTTCCTGACACTTAAATCTACACTCGATGTTAACAAATTTCTCTTCTTCGGAAACGCCTTTCTTGCCATTGCCAGACTACATTTTGTCTACTTTCACCATCATCAGTTATTTTGCTCCCCAAATAGCAAAACTCATTTACTACTTTAAGTGTCTCATTTCCTAACCTAATTCCCTCAGCATCACCTGATTTCCATTGTCCTCCTTTCCGTATTTTGGTTACATGGCTTGGTTGTTGTTGTTCTTCCTTTCCGTGTATTGCGTCTTCTGATACGATACCTGTAGTCCTGTTTTCGCAAAGATTTCATGTAAGTATTCCAGTGCTTTTTGTACTCCTTGTCTATTGTTGCTGACTATTGCCAAGTCGTCTGCAAACGCTAGGTATTTTATGATCGTCTTGATTGCACAGGTTCTTCCTAACTGAGTTACTTTTATTTTTACTTCCCATTGTTTGATAATTTTGTCCAAGACAATGATGAATAAAAGCGGTGATGGACCATCTCCTTGTTTGACCGCTGTATGTATTCGGATGGTTCTGAGATTTCTCCCATAAATTTTATTTTGGATGTGGCGTCTATAAGTGTATGTCGTATGTGTGGCCTAGTTTTTCTGTTATTCCATGTTCTTCTAATGTATCAAATAGGATTTGCCTGTCTGTGGAGTCGTACGCTCTCTTAAAGTCCAAGAATGCGACTATAGTGTTGTCCGTCTGTCTGACATTCAGGAACGTTAGCAGGTTACAAATTTGTTCAAAACAAGACCTTTCTATTCTGAAACCTGTTTGGTAGTCACCTCTCATTGCTTCACCTACTAGTTCTAGTCCATTAAGTAATGCCTTGGAGAGAATTTTGTAGGTGATCGGTAATAATGAGATACCTCTGTAGTTATTAGGGTCTGTCTTGCCATTTTTGTGGAGTGGGTGAATCAACGCACATTTCCATTCCTGTGGAATTTTTCTTTATTCCATACTTCTGTAAGAGTTTCATGGATTCTCTCTGTAATGGATGGATCTTTGAGTTTCCAGATCTAGGAGATCAATCCGTCTTCTCTTGCGGCTCTATTGTGTTTTAGTTGTTTTAAATGTCTTCTACCTCAGTTATTGAAGGAGACTTTGAATCTGGGTTTGGTACTGTTTTCGTGAAGAGTAATTTTTCTGTAAGCTTCTCGCTATTGAGAAGTTCATCAAAATAATTTTTAAGCATTTTGCAGTTTCCTTTAGTATTTGTTTCCAGAGCTCCGTCTGCTCTTTTGAAGTAAATATTGGGAGGCTGATAACCCTTTCTATTTTCCCTGAAAATTCCGCAGATATTTCCCGTGTTATTTCTCTTGAAGTCTTCCTCGATTTCATTCAGCCTATTTTTGTCGTATGTCGCTTTCACTCTTCTAATAGCTTTCGAGGACTGTTTGTAGGTTTTGTGAAATTTTTCCATGTCTCTTTTGTTCTGTTGCTGCTAAGCTTCTTCAAGGCCTGGATTCTAAATTCGATAACCTGTTCATAGGTTGCCTTCCACGATCTATGTTTTCGTTTCACCCCAACGCAGTGCATTCTGAATTGTCTTCGCGAGTCAGTCCAACTTTCCGCTGAACGTTGATTAATTTGTTCAGTAATTTTGTCTTCGTTTATCTACAAGTCTAGTAAGTCTGGTCATATCATTTTTTTCTGTGTTGTCTTCCTCTTTGTTTGGATTTTCCTAATTTTTACTTGTAGCGAGTGAATGTCTGACTTGAAGAATCCTTTGCATCTTCTCACATTCGGAATTTCGTTCTTATTTCCCATTTATATGTAGTATATTTACTTACACAGGGTGGTCCATTGACAGTGACCGGGCAAGATATCTCACGAAATAAGCGTCAAACGAAAAAACTACAAAGAACGAAACGTGTCTAGCTTGAAGGGGGAAACCAGATTGCGCTATGGTTGGCCCGCTAGATGGCGCTGCCATAGGTCAAACGAATATCAACTGGTTTTTTTTTAAATAGGAACCCCCATTTTTTATTACATATTCGTGTAGTACGTAGAGAAATATGAATGTTTTAGTCGGACCACTTTTTTGCTTTGTGGTAGATGGCGCTGTAATAGTCACAAACATATGGCTCAAACTTTTAGACGAACAGTTGGTAACAGGTAGGTTTTTTGAATTAAAATACAGAACGCAGGTATGTTTGAACATTTTATTTCGGTTGTTCCAATGTGATACATGTACCTTTGTGAACTTATCATTTCTGAGAATGCATACTGTTACAGTGTGATTGCCTGCAAATACCACGTTACTGAAATAAATGCTCAAAATGATGTTCGTCAACCTCAATGCATTTAGCAATATGTGTAACGACATTCCTCTCAACAGCGAGTAGTTCGCCTTCCGTAATGTTCGTACATGCATTGACAATGCGCTGACGCATGTTGTCAGGCGTTGTCGGTGGATCACGAGAGCAAATATCCTTCGACTTTCCCCACAGAAAGAAATCCGGGGACGTCAGATCCAGTGAATGTGCGGACTATGGTATGGTGCTTCGACGACCAATCCACCTGTTATGAAATATGCTGTTCAATACCGCTTCAACCGCACGCGAACTATGTGCCGGACATGCATCATGTTGGAAGTACATGCCACTCTGTCATGCAGTGAAACACCCTGTAGTAACATCGGTAGAACATTACGTAGGACCGAGCGAGGTGGCGCAGTGGTTAGCACACTGGAGTCGCATTCGGGAGGACGACGGTTCGATCCCGTCTCCAGCCATCCTGATTTAGGTTTTCCGTGATTTCCCTAAATCGTTTCAGGCAAATGCCGGGATGGTTCCTTTGAAAGGGCACGGCCAATTTCCTTCCGCATCCTTCCCTAACCCGAGCTTGCGCTCCGTCTCTAATGACCTCGTTGTCGACGGGACGTTAAACACTACCCAACACCACCATTACGTAGGAAATCAGCATACATTGCACCATTAGACTGCCATTGATGAAATGGGGGTCAATTATCCTTCCTCCCATAATGCCGCACCTTGCATTAACCCGCCAAGGTCGCTGATGTTCCACTGAAACCTTCCCGTCTCCTCTATATCTCTTTTGTTACGCAACCTTCCCTTTTACAATAAACTATGAAACCTTTCCTTAGGATTTCTATCTCTTGCTTAATAATAAAAAATGAAATCTTCCCTTTGAAGTTTATTCTCTTTCTCAATCTTCGCATACAAATTTAATTGCTGCTTATTAAATGTGATTTTCTGATTATTTCGACGAAACACAGAATGTGTCGTCGTCGTGGCCCTCAGTCGTTACCTGCAATAACCCAAAACTGTTCCTTACCTTTTTTTACTGTTACTGGATCGCCATCTGACTGCTACATCGAACTGCGACATGAATATACTTACTCTGGTTTGCTATACTCTATCAACTGCTGGTGGGCTGTCATAATAAGTGGCTGTATTTATTACCAAAGCTGACGTTATTCTTTAATTAATTTGACTGAAGTTACGTAATTCATAGTTACACTTTTTCTTGACAACAACAAAATTTTTGTAAAGTTTTATGTTGATGGTTTTTGGGATGGATTATAATCAGTAATGCAACACTGCTGGCAAAAATTAATTATATTCTGAAAACGCTTCAAATATTTACTGTTGGTAATGAAATGATTTTACAAACGTTCAAATGGGACTTACTTTTTACAATAATCTTGCAACTAGCAATGCGCAAACATGCCTTCAGTAGTCTTGAGTCTCTCCAAAAATTAATTCAATAATATTAGTTCATCTTATTATAATAGTTAGCTGATGTCTCTGTACATCCGTTTATAATCTCTTGTAAATCATAGCTAGTGGCTGGCAGGCACACCGCTCCTCTCACCCTCTCACTTCAGATCTGCTACCGACTCGCTTCACTTCTCGCTTACTACTGACTTCCTAAGAACGCTAAAGTGAGGTCTCTCCCGCCAACAAAGCTTTCTGGTGCAGACAATCCCTGCTACCATTACAAAATGTATCAGTGCGCGGTCTTTCCCGCTCTTTTCTTAAAATGTATCCGTACCCGGTTTTCCCGCCCTTTTTAAAATTATATCAACAATACTTTGGTGCAGATTTTCCCTGCTACAACAGTTATTTCCAACATGACAAATATTAATTATTCCTACTTAATCCTATTAATAAAATATAAGCATATTTCATAAATTGTGGTTTGACAATAGACAATAGAAATATACACGTCTTACACCACTTGTCACAGCCATCGTGGATTTTCCGCTGCCCAATAGTGCATATTATGCCGGTTTACGTTACCGCTTTTGGTGAATGACGCTTCGTCGCTAAATAGAACGCGTGCAAAAAATCTGTCATCGTCCCGTAATTTCTCTTGTGCCCAGTGGCAGAATTGTACACGACATTCAAAGTTGTCGCCATGCAATTCCTGGTGCATAGAAATATGGTAAGGGCGCAATCGATGTTCATGTAGCATTCTCAACACCGACGTTTTTGAGAGTCCCGATTCTCGCGCAATTTGTCTGCTACTAATGTGCGGATTAGCCGCGACAGCAGCTAAAACACCTACTTGGGCATCATCATTTATTGCAGGTCGTGGTTGACGTTTCACATGTGGCTGAAGACTTCCTGTTTCCTTGAATAACGTAACTATCCGGCGAACGGTCCGGACATTTGGATGACGTCGTCCAGGATATCGAGCAGCATACATAGCACACGCCCGTTGGCCATTTTGATCACAATGGCCATACATCAACACGAATCGACCTTTTCCGCAATTGGTAAACGGTTCATTTTAACACGGGTAATGTATCACGAAGCAAATACCGTTCGCACTGGCAGAATGTTACGTGACACCACGTACTTATACGTTTGTGACTATTACAGCGCCATCTATCACAAAGCGACAAAAGTGGTCCTCTTCACTCCCCTGAGAACGACCGCAGCAAGTCGGTCGAAAAGCCAGCAATTTAGCTTGTTTAGTAGTTACAATGACGTGGGCCAGTACGCAAAATTATTTATCTCAAATGACCCCGGCCTTGGAAACCTACGATCTTACGTTGCAGGGCCAAAGAAACTGGTCCACCAGCCTGATATCGTGTAGGACCCTCGCGAGCACGCAGAAGTGCCGTAACACGGCAAGGACTCGACAAATGCCAGTAGTGCTGCAGGGAAGTGACACATTAATCCTGCAGGGCTGTCCATAAATCGGTAAGAGTACGAAGGGTGGAGAACTCTTCTGAACAGCAAGTTGCAAAGCATCCCAGATATGCTCAATAATGGTCATATCTGGGATTCTGGTGGCCAGATGAAGTGTTTAACCTCAGAAGAGTGTTTCTGGAGCCACTCTTTATCAATTCTGGCAGTGTGGGGTGGCGCATACTCTTGCTGGAATTGACCAGGTCCGTCGGAAAGCACAAAGGGCATGAATGGATGCAGGTGATCAGACAAGATGCTTACGTACGTCTTATCTGTTAGTCGTATCCAGACTTATCAGGGGTCCCATATCACTCCAATTACACACACCCCACATCATTACAGCTAGAATAGTCCCCTGCTGACACGCAGGACCCATGGATTTATGAGGATGGGTCCATCGTCTAGGATACAATATGAATCGAGACTCGTCCGACCAGACAACATGTTTCCAGTCATCAACAGTCCGATGTTGGCGTTGACGAGCCCAGGGGAGGCCTTAAGCTTTGGGTCATGCAGTCATCAAGGGTACACGAGTGGACTTTCGGTTCCAAAAGCCCATATCGATGATGCGTCGTTGAATTTTCCGTACGCTGACACTTGTTGACGGCCCTGCATTGAAATCCACAGCAATTTGTGGAAGGGTTGCAATTCTGTCACGTTGAACGATTCTGTTCAGTCGTCGTTGGCCCCATTCTTGCAGGACCTTTTTCCGCCCGCAGCGATGTCGGAGATTTAATGGTTTTGCTGGATTCCTGATATTCACGGAACACCCGTGGCCGGCCGGGGTGGCCGAGCGGTTCTAGGCGCTACAGCCTGGAACCGCGCAACCGCTACGGTCGCAGGTTCGAATCCTGCCTCGGGCATGGATGTGTGTGATGTCCTTAGGTTAGTTAGGTTTAAGTAGTTGTTCTAGGGGACTGGTGACCTCAGATGTTAAGTCCCATAGTGCTCAGAGCCATTTGAACCATTTTGAACGGTACACCCGTGAAATGGTCGTCGGGGAAAATCCCCACTTTATCGCTACATCGGAGATGTCGTGAAATGGTCGTAGAGGGCTCAACTAGATCGCTACCTCGGAGATGATGTGTCCCATCACTCGTGCGGCTATTATAACACCACGTTCAAACTCACTTGAATCTTGATAACCTGCCATTTTAGCAGCAGTAATCGATCTAACAACTGCGCCAGACACTTGTCTTATATAGGCGTCGCCGACCGCAGCGCCGTATTCAGCCTGTTTGCATGTCTCTGTAGTTGAATACGCATGTCTATACCAGTTTCTTTGACGCTTCAGGTTTTATCAGCAAACGTATTTTTTGACAACCCTTAGATACATTCAGTCCGGGCAGTTTCACCTTAAGCTTCTCTGGCTGACCAGCGCTGATCGTTTCTTCCGGGGAAGGCGTGTGCTGTGTGAGAAGATCGCCGGGAGGTGAGAAACACCCCGTGTAAAATACACTACTAGCCATTAAAATTGCTACACCACGAAGATGACGTGCTACAGACGCGAAATTTAACCGCCAGGAAGAAGATGCTGTGATATGCCAATGATTAGCTTTTCAGAGCATTCACACAAGGTTGGCGCCGGTGGCGACACCTACAACGTGCTGACATGAGGAAAGTTTCCAACCGAGTTCTCATACACAAACAGCAGTTGACCGGCGTTGCCTGATGAAACGTTGTTGTGATGCCTCGTGTAAGGAGGGGAAATGCGTACCATCACGTTTCCGGCTTTGATAAAGGACGGATTGTAGCCTATCGCGATTGCGGTTTATCGTATCGCGACATTGCTGCTCGCGTTGGTCGAGATCCAATGACTGTTAGAAGAATATGGAATCGGTGGGTTCAGGAGGGTAATACGGAACGCCGTGCTAGATCCCAACGGCCTCATATCACTAGCTGTCGAGATGACAGGCATCTTACTGCAAGGCTGTAACGGATCGAGCAGCCACGTCTCGATCCCTGAGTCAACAGATGGGGACGTTTGCAAGACAACAACCATGTGCACGAACAGTTCTACGACGTTTGCAGCAGCATGGACTATCAGCTCGGAGACCATGGCTGCGGTTAACCTTGATGCTGCATCACAGACAGGAGCGCCTGCGATGGTGTACTCAACGATGAACCTGGGTGCACAAATGGCAAAACGTCATTTTTTTCGGATAAATCCAGTTTCTGTTTACAGCATCATGTTGGTCGCATCTGTGTTTGGTGACATCACGGTGAACGCACATTGGAAGCGTGTATTCGTCATCGCCATACTGGCGTATCACCCGGCATGATCGTATGGGGTGCCACCGGTTACACATCTCGGTCACCTCTTGTTCGGCACTTTGAACAGTGGACGTTACATTTCGGATGTGTTACGACCCGTGGCTCTACCTTTCTACCCTTCATTCGATCCCTGCGAAACCCCACATTTCAGCAGGATAATGCACGACCGCATGTTGCAGGTCCTGTACGGGCCTTTCTGGATACAGAAAATGTTCGACTGCTGCCCTGGCCAGCACATTCTCCAGATCTCTCACCAACTGAAAACGTCTGGTCAATGGTGGCCGAGCAACTGGCTCGTCACAATACGCCAGTCACTACTCTTGATGAACTGTGGTATCGTGTTGAAGCTGCATGGGCAGCTGTACCTGTACACGCCACCCAAGCCCTGTTTGACTCAATGCCTAGGCGTATCAAGGCCGTTATTACGGCGAGAGGTGGTTGTTCTGGGTACAGATTTCTCACTATCTATGCACCCAAATTGCGTGAAAATGTAATCACATGTCAGTTCTAGTGTAATATATTTGTCAACTCAATACTCGTTTACCATCTGCATTTCTTCTTGGTGTAGCAATTTTAATGGCCAGTAGTGTAACTGACCGCGCCGCCGCCGGCAGAAGGGGCGCGATGCCGGCCCGCATAGCACCGCAACGCGCGACCCCAGCGGTGCGTGACGTCACGCGCTACTTGCTGTTGCTGCGGCGCCCGGGGCAGGTGTGCAGTGTGCAGCGGTTGCGCAACGCGGACAGCGGCGCCGCCCGCTCCTCGGGGGAAATAGCGGTGATGGTGGGCGCCGGGCGGCGGGCGCCTTACGTAAGGCGCTTCTCCTTTAATTGGCCGGCAACAGCTCCCCGGGGCGGCCGCAAGACGCTGCGGAGGCGCCCCGCTGTCTGCGCGACCCGTAGGCGCTGCCGCTGGCGATAGGGAGCGGCCGGAATTAACGCCCCTCCGACACGGAGGCCGCCGCTGGCCGGTCGCCGCCGCTTGCCGTTTAGGGTGTGTTCTGGCACGGTCGGCGGAAGACCGCGGCCAGTTCAGGGATGGCTCCGGGTCGGCGACTTTTGCAGTAGAGTGACCCTTCTAGCCGGCAGCGGGTCAAACGCCAGCAGACACGCTAGCTGAGCATCAGCTGGAAGGGTCGATCGCTCTGACCCACATCTCTGCTTCCGCCTGCATCCGTTGCGTTGCTCTTACGGTCTGTATTGAAAAAAAAAATGTGTTTTCCAATACTGCTTACGAGTAGAACATGGCAAGTGCCATAAACAGATTTCCCAGAAACTTCGCACAGTGGAAGAGGGCTCAAAATGTCGGCTTATCCGCAGATACACGACCGTTTCTGAAAACAAAACGGCAGTCAAAGTTCCCGTTATATTTTCGAGGTACTTTAAATACATTTTACCGCGCGATGTACCCATTTGGAATGGTGGCTGAGTGGTTGGCATCGCAATTTCTTAATTTTGCGACCCATGTTCGAAACACAGTTACTGTTTTTATTCATTTTATTTTATTTTTATTATTTTCATTCATCTATCCAAGTTCATACAAGATACCTACACGACCTTTTCTTTTCCAATTAGGGGATACAAGGTGTGGTGTCACCGCCAGACACCACACTTGCTAGGTGGTAGTTTTAAATCGGCCGCGGTCCATTAGTACATGTCGGACCCGCGTGTCGCCACTGTCAGTGATCGCAGACCGAGCGCCACCACAAGGCAGGTCTCGAGATACGGACTAGCACTCGACCCAGTTGTACGGACGACTTTGCTAGCGACTGCACTGACGAAGCCTCGCTCCTTTGCCGACCAGATAGTTAGAACGTCTTCAGCTAAGTCCATGGCTACGACCTAGCAAGGCGCCATTAGCCTTACATAGCAATTGATACTTATCGTATAAAGCATGTCTCATCAAGAACGATGTATACAACAAGGATGGATTAAAGTTAAGTATTCCAAAAGCTACGTACTTTTCTTTATAGCATTCATTACGTATCCTGTTTCAGACCTCACGCCATCCTTCGTGTGTTTATAGCGTGCATTGCGGTCCCCTCAAATCACACTGTGTCGGCACTTCTGTCGACACATCATATGGCGACGAGGCTTAAAAGAGGAATTAGCGTTCGTATTGCTCTACTTTGCTTGTGTCATGGCTTCGCCACAACACAAGGCCTTTATGTAAATTGTGAAATTAAAACTGAATTTCACAGTAAGTGTCATACATTTATTATAGAATATATGTGTTGTTGCGCCAAAGACTGAGACGGTGTGGAGTGAGTTTTACAATGATTTATTAAACTTGCTTTACAATTTATCCCTCGTCGTCGCTGCCCAGCCCTGCGAATCCCTCTGCCTGGCTGCTCCTGTGTAGATTCTCCGACAACGCGCGCAAAGCGCGCCGCTGATCGCACTCGGAGCCTCAGGCAACCAGTGCTCCGCTGAAGCCAGGGTGCCGTGAGGTCAGCTGCCGACGCCTGCTGCACCGGCGGCTGGGAAGCTGTCAGTCGCGATGTCCGCGAGGTCCCGACATGGACGGACCACACGCCATGGGACCAGGTTGCTGTGAAATCCGGGCGTCAGTCCCCGGCGGCGCCTGTGACCAAGTCGGCGTTGCGGCCGGTCCTGCTGAATGTTCCCGCTGCAGTTAGTCAGCCGTGGTGCCGACCGAACTCGGGTCGACCCTCAGAGCTGAAGTTGACATCTGGCGGCGAACGGATCATTCCTGTGAGCTGGAACAGACTTCAGGAACCGTCACCTATGAAGATTGAACATTCGGACACGGACCACGCCCGTCCTCAGATCCGAATTGCTTCCTAATGGCTTCTGTCTGTTGCTACCTGCGCTCCACTATTTATATCCGGCAGGAGGACGTTTTTTACCCTCGGTGGTAGCTTTTTGTTATTATTCCCGCAGTACATTGCAGCGTAACTTAGCGTGCTGGCCTCACTTCACCTTATTCAGCACTCTCCAGGCTTCGCTCGGCGCTCAGTCTGTGTGCGTCGTTGCGTCAGTCTGTTGGCAGACTGCTGCTGTCAGCAAAGCTATCTGTGCCTGCTTACTTCGCAACGCCTCGATCGCCGGCATACCACTGTTTTAACATTCTCCATTGCGTGAAGCAACGCTTACTACATGTGGCCGCAATAGTGTGTATGATATGTTGGGGGGCTACAATCTTTTCAAGCTGGTTTACCAATAACAAATTTTTTAAATATATTAAATCACCATCTAGAAATAAATATGTAACAAAACACTTTGGATCGTCCCATAGAGCATTACAACAAACACCTTTCACTTGAGCCGGCCGGTGTGGCCGTGCGGTTCTAGGCGCTTCAGTCTGGAACCGCGTCACCGTTACGGTCACAGGTTCGAATCCTGCTTCGGGCATGGATGTGTGTAATGTCCTTAGGTTAGTTAGGTTTAATTAGTTCTCAGTTCTAGGCGACTGATGACCTCAGAAGTTAAGTCGCATAGTGCTCAGAGCCATTTTGAACCTTTCACTTGAACTCAAGTAATCAGAGACAAGATTAATGGAATGAACAACTGTACAGAAACAGAGATGACAAGCAAAATGACGCCACCGCTTAATCCTACATTACTCAACCCTCGTACGATTTAGGATTGCAGTAGGGAATCAAACAGGATATTTTCTACTTAGTTTGGTATGTAACATATATTTGGAAATCCAATAATTGTAGTTAACTAATGCATAACCTATAAATTAAGGCTTCCTTTGAATGAATTTGGAGTAGCATAACTTACGATTGTTTAGTAGGAATGTAACATTTTCGCCCCTTTAGTGTTCTACGGCTAAGAATCTAAAACCATTAACAAACGAATAAATCCTAGGCCTAATATCGAATGCATCTGAAGCTCTAATAAACGTAATTCCCAGCAGAACTGAAGAGAACTTGGAGGATAAACTAAGGGAAGATGATTGTGGCTTCGAGAGAGGATTAAGCACAAGAAAAGCGATTCTGGTGCTGAGGCTTGTTATCGAAAAGCAAATATAGAAAAATAAATCAACTTATATTGTCTTCGTGGATCTGTAAAAGACATTTTATAGAGGTACCCGGCAAGACATGTTCAGAGTATTGAAGAAAGCATATCAAAAATACAAAGACATGCGTCTGATACACAGCTTATATAAGAGCGAAGTGGCTGTGATTAGGGTTTTTCATCAGGAACAAGAAACAAAAATCAGAAAAGGCTTGAGACAAGGAAGTGCTCTTTCTGCTGTTATATTCATTCACTGCTTACATCCAGGAAGCCACAGACCAAGTTCGTGAAGCTGCTGAGGTTTAGTTGAAAAATAATGGGCAGAAGAAGGACACGCTACGTTATCCAGATCATTTTACTGTGATCACGGAGTCGAAAGACGATCTAGAGAAGGTCTTCAGCACAATGAAAAGGATTTTCTCCAGCCAGTATGACACGAGAATAAGCAAGCGAAAACTAAAGTAATGGCATGCAGTGCTGAAGAGGGGATTATCAACCTTTAAAATTAAGAACTGGAAGAAAGGCGCTAGAAATGATAGAAGAGTTTACCGTATTTTGGAAGCAGGATCCCAGGGGATAGCAGAATCCAGAAAGAAATTGTAGGCAGAGTACAGCAGGCTAAAACTGCATTTTGTTCGAGGAAGAATTTACTCACCAGCAAGAACATCGGTCTGGAAATAAGTAAATGGGTCATTAAAGCATTTTTTTGCAGTGTGCCCCTACGCAGGTATCAAACTTGGACAGCAGGAAAAGAGAGAAGATAGCCGTCTGGAGATTTGGTGCTACAGAAGGATGTAGATCGTCTGGAAAGAGAGTTACCAATGAAGAGGTGCTGAGAACGGTACAGGAAACCAGAACTCTACGGAGACACATCCAAATAAGAGAAGAAAAACTCGCAGGACAGATTCTAAGACACAATAACATCATTGAAACTATAGCAGAACGAGTTATTCAGGGGCAGAATTGCTGGAGAGGACTAAGTGTGTCATATTTGCTGCAGATTATGTAAGATGTAGGATGCACTACACTCGCGGGAATGCAGAGGAAGGCGGACAGAAGAGGGGAATGGTGTACTGCTGCAGGCTAACCTCAGGGTTGAACACTAAATAGAGAGAGAAACCCCGTGCTTAACATATCATTTAAAAAAGCATACAGCTTAATGACAGTAACTCAAACTTTGTAGAAATTCCCAGTTTTAAAAATAACAAAAAATTTCCCTTTTTAATGAAATTGCTTGGTTCTGCGTTTGGATCGTGAGCAACAGTGCTCAGAACCATGTGGACTGGCAAACATCAGCATGTACAGTTTAGACCATCATTAACCACTAAAATGTTCGCCTGGAACAATTGAGCATTAGTCAGAAGAGACAACAGCATGTTACAACATCAGTCCAAATAGATTTAAACAATAATTGATCAAACATACAAGGTGATCTGCGGCATGTAACCTGGAGAGTTCATCAAAACAAGTTATTCCAGTTTCCATGGAACCAAAAGAGCAACCACTGCACCTATGTGAGGGCAGACTTATCAAAATACCAGCTGATAGAAGCACTACCTCTGAAGCCACGTGGTAAACACAATTACGAGGGGCGTTCAGAAAGTAATGCAACACATTTTGTTCTTAAATCAGTTTAGTTTTATTCAGGATTTCAGTACACCGAATTATTTCCCATTCTTTTGGCTACAAAACCATATTTTTGAACATAATCTCCGTTCAAAGCGAAGGGTTTACGCCACCTTACTGGAAAGGCCATTATGCCTACATGGTACCACTCTAGTGGTCAAATACGGAGCCACTGTCTTTCTGAATCAATAAGCTCCCCATCATCCACATACTGACACCCAGAGTGTATCCTTCATAAGGCCAAACAGATGGAAGTCGAAAGATGCGAGATCCTGGCTGCAGGGTGGATGGGGAAGAACAGTTCAATCAAGTCCTGTGAGGTCCTCTCCGATGCGCAGATTTCTGTGAGGCCTTGCGTTGTCATGGAGAAGAAATAGTTCGTTTGCATTTTTGTGGCGACGAACACGTTGCAGTCATTTCTTCAGTTTCATGAGGGTAGCACAGTACACTTCCGAGTTGATCGTTACACCATGAGGGAGGACATCAAATGGAGTCCCAGAAAACCGTCGCCATGACTTTGCGGGCTGAGGGTGCTACTTTCAACTTTTCGCTTCGAAAGAGAGGTAGTGTGGCGCCTCTCCATGGATTGCCGTTTTGTTTCCAGTTCGAAGTGATCGACTGTGATGATACTCGGCAAAAGTTGTCACGATTATCTTCATAACGCGCAACAAATTCTGCATAGATTCGTTGGTCTATATGCTCTTCTGCTTGGCGGTGTGGAACCCTGCAGGCACACACCTTTGAGTGCTCCAATCGGTTGACGAGTGTGTCAGCACTACCAACAGAGATGTCCAGTTGAGCAGCGATGCATTTAATTGTGACCCGTCGATCACCTCAAATGAGAGTGTCCGCACGTTCCAACAATACCAGAGTCCCAACTGCGTGAGGCCTGCCAGTGTACGGGAGATGGTACGGGGCTGTGCGACCTTGTTGCGATGATGACAAACGCCTCGCCCAACGACTCACCTTGCTTTTGTTCACTGCCAGGTCTCCGTAGACATTCTGCAAGGGCTTATGAATATCTGCGACACTCTGGTTTTCCGACAGAAGAAACTTAGTGACCAGTTCTCTACTCCGTTACAGACACCAGTTTGATTGATATGTATAGTGTCGCCACCTATCGGAGCTTCATAAAACTAACGGGGCTGAAGCGGAAGTATTCCACGATGTCCCACAACAAATTCCACGTGCAGGAGCATATGGAATACCTCAGGCACTTACTAAGCGAAGAATGGATAAAGCCCAGGGGTCGCAATGCACGTTTTTTAACCAAACTGGCTGAGAAAAAAAATGTGTTCCATTATTTACTGAATTCTCCTCATACTTCCCAGTAACCACAGTCTACACAACATAAATGAACCACACATTCCAAACACCAAGCCTGCAACTTTACCAGTAGAACACAGGGTTGCCTCCACTGCGGACGTACGTTGGCGCCAGCGCGTCGCAGTCAGAAACAGCAAACTCAACTCACAGTGAAGTCCACCTGCCCACTGCCTGGAGCCAACAGATATCACCGTTTCCACCAGAAGGAGCAAACATCATCTCTGCCCAGCTATCCAAAGCATCAGAGTGGTGCTAACTTTGTTACCAAGAACAGAATGTGACATTATTGGCACAACATGATGTCCTAAGCACATGGTCGCCCATTCCACATCTATACTCTGCAAGCCATCTTAATATTGGTGACTGTACAAATACAGGTGCCCAGCTTTTGGGAACTCTTCCACTCTTGTAACTTCCAGAGACACCCTGAACCATGCCCATCCCCGCTTACACTATCTGGGTGGCTTAACTGTCACAGAAGCTACGCTTCAGGAACACCTGTTCCACCTTTGCATTCTACAAAATTCATGCAGGACTGATGTGCTGCTTAGACAAATGCCATTTTTTCCAGGAGCATATGGAATACCTCAGGCACTTACTAAGCGAAGAATGGATAAAGCCCAGGGGTCGCAATGCAGTACCTATTGACTCCCTTCCCTCCCATTGAACTTACCAAAACTGCGAACCATCTTGTGGAAGATGAATTAATTTTGAAAGTGCCTTCACAAGAGGCCCTTGCCATGCAACCACTACCTCAGTTGCAGATAGAAGATGTTCAATACAGGTGGACAGCTGCCTGCGAGCGTGCCTTCTCGCATTTAAAAAGGGCTCGGCCCACAATCACACACCGTTTTCACCATTACATCCACTACTTCTGGCCACAGATGCCTCTCAGTATGGCGTTGGAGCAGTGCTGACACATAGGAATGATGACGGCACTGAACACCCTCTATCTTATGCATCTAAGACGCTGACACACATGCAAAGACTATAAGCAGCAGCCTCAGCTGAAACTGGACTCTTTAGCAACAGAAACAGCTGTCGGGACGATTTTGGCACACTATGGGCGAATGCAGCAAGCATACACATGTGTTCAAGACGGCGCTGTACTGTTTTTACCTAGCGCGAAGGTGACAACACTGAGACATCGAGATATCTCAGTGTGTTGTAATCATGTTACTGTGTTTGCACCGAACAAAAATAAACATACACTATCGGCCATTAAAATTGCTACACCAAGAAGAAATAAAGATAATAAATGGGTATTCATTGGACAAATATATTATACTAGAACTGACATGTGATTACGTTTTCACGCAATTTGGGTGCATAGATCCTGAGAAATCAGTACCCAGAGCAACCACCTCTGGGCGTATTAACGGCCTTGATACGCCTGGGCATTGAGTCAAACAGAGCTTGGGTGGCGTGTACAGGTACAGCTGCCCATGCAGCTTCAACACGATACCACAGTTCATCAAGAGTAGTGACTGGCGTATTGTGACGAGCCAGTTGCTCGGCCACCATTTTCACTTGGTGAGAGATCTGGAGAATGTGCTGGTCAGGACAGCAGTCGAAAATTTTCTGTATCCAGAAACGTCCGTACAGGACCTGCAACATGCGGTCATGCATTATCCTGCTGAAATGTAGGGTTTCGCAGGGATCGAATGAAGGGTAGAGCCACGGGTCGTAACACATCTGAATTGTAACGTCCACTGTTCAAAGTGCCGTCAATGCGAACAAGAGGTGACCGAGACGTGTAACCAATGGCGCGCCATACCATCAGGCCGGATGATAAGCCAGTGTGGCGATGACAAATACACGCTTCCAATGTACGTTCATCGCGATGTCGCCAAACACGGATGCGACCATCATGATGCTGTAAACAGAACCTGGATTCACCCGAAGAAAATGACGTTTTGCCATTTGTGCACCCAGGTTCGTTGTTGAGTACACCATCGCAGGCGCTCCTGTCTGTGATGCAGTGTCAAGGGTAACCGCAGCCGTGGTCTCCGAGCTGATAGTCCATGCTGCTGCAAACCTCGTCGAACTGTTCGTGCAGATGGTTGTTGTCTTGCAAACGTCCCCATCTGTTGACCCAGGGATCGAGACGTGGCTGCACGATCCGTTACAGCCATGCGGATAAGATGCCTGTCATCTCGACTGCTAGTGATACGAGACCGTTGGGATCCAGCACGGCGTTCCGTATTAACCTCCTGAACCCACCGATTCCATATTCTGCTACCAGTCATTCGATCTCGACCAACGCGAGCAGGAATGTCGCGATACGATAAACGGCAATCGCGATAGGCTACAATCCGACCTCTATGAAAGTCGGAAACGTGATGGTATGCATTTCTCCTCCTTACACGAGGCATCACAACAACGTTTCACCAGGCAACGCCGGTCAACTACTGTTTGTGAATGAGAAATCGGTTAGAAACTTTGCTCATGTCAGCACGTTGTAGGTGTCGCCACCGGCGCCAACCATGTGTGAATGCTCTGAAAAGCTAATCATTTGCATATCACAGCATCTTCTTCCTGTCGGTTAAATGTCGCATCTGTAGCACGTCATCTTCGTGGTGTAGCCATTTTAATGGCCAGTAGTGTACATTGCTCAAAGGTTCTGTTTCTTATTTGAAAAGTTAAGATCATGTCAAGTACGTAATGGAACCAAGGACCTGCAACCCTTGCACAACTAGCGCCCACAAGATAAGTATTCACCATCCGGTGGTGCGCTATGAGCTCGAATGCACTGCATAATTTCTTAGGTTTTATAGCTAAACTTACTTCATGTCCCACCATGGGGCACACCTACTCTCCACCACTCCAATTTAAGTGGCGTTGCCCAGGAACTCATTCGCAGTTAAATGCAGGATGGCTATCCAAGGAGGTGCTGTCACTCATATGGCACACGAATGCTTTTAGCATTTGCCGAAGTGGTATATGACTCCGAGCAGGTGTGTGACTGTCTATTCTACCCACCTGCTCTGAAGAGCCAGAGAAACTGCTACACCTGCCTAATATCGTATAGAGCTCCCGCGAGCACGCGTAAGTGCCGCAACACGAAGTGCAACGAACTCGACTAACGTCTGAAGTAGTGCTGCAGGGAACTGACACCATGAATTTTGCAGCGCTGTCCATAAATCTGTAAGAGAACGATGGGTTGGAGATCTCTTCTGAACAGCACGTTGGAAGGAATCCCAGATTTTTTAATTATGTTCATGTCTGAGGAGTTTGGTGGCCAGCTGAAGTGTTTAAACTCAAAGGAATGTCCCTGAAGCCATTCTGTATCAATTCTGAACGTGTGGGGTGTCGCATTGTCCTGTTGGAATTATCCAAGTCCGTCGGAATGCACTATGGACACGAAAAGATGCATGTGGTCAGACAGGATGCTTACGTACGTGTCACATCACTCATACCTAGACGTATCATAGGTCCCATATCATTCCAACTGAAGACGCCCCACACCACTACAGAGCCTCCGCCAGCTTGAACAGTCCCCTGCGGACATGCAGGTCCATGGATTCACGAGTTTGCCTCCATACCCATACACGTCCATCCTCTCTATACAATTTGAAACGAGACTCGTCCGACCAGGCAACATGTTTCCAGTCATCAACAACCCAATGTCGGTGTCGACGGGTCCAGGCGAGGCGTAAAGCTTTGCGTAGTGCAGCCGTCAATGGGACACAAGAGGGCCTTCAGCTCCGAAAACCCATATGGATGATGTTTCGTTGAATGGTTCACATACTGACACTTGGTGGCCCTGCATTGAAATCTGCAGAAATTCGCGGAAGGGTTGCACTATTGTTACGCTGAACGATTCTCTTCAGTCGTTGTTTGTCCAATTCTTGCAGGATCTTTTTCCGGCCGCAACGAAATCGGAGATTTGATGTTTTAGTGGATTCCTGATATTCACGGTACACTCGTGAAATGGTCGTACGAGAAAATCACGACTTCATCCCTATCTCGAAGATGCTGTGTCGCATCGCTCGTACTCAGACTATCAGATGGTAACGCCACGTTCAAACTCACTCACATCTTGATAACCTGCCATTCTAGCAGCAGTGACCAATGTAACAACGTCGCCAGACACTTGTCTTATATGGGCGTTACAGACCGCAGCGCCGTGTTCTGCCTGTTTACATAGCTCTGTATTTGGATACGCGTGGCTATAACAGTTTCTTTGGCACTTCTGTGTATATGAGCAAGGAGGACATAGCTTGGATTTATTGGAAGACAGCACTGGTTGTCTGTTGTTTGCTCCTGCAAAATTCATGGGCAAAATCGAATTAATGAGTTGTCGTCAGCACTTGTTTGACTAATAAACTCAACCTACTGTGTACAATGTATCAACAGTTATGTGCAGCTGTCTGCTGTGCTGTAGCGTTCTTTAAACTAAGTATGTTATATTGTTTTAGATACGAGTTAAGACCTATTTTATTTAAAGAATTTATCGGTATCAACTTCGCTAACTTATGTTGGTACAATTGTTTATGCTGTATTTATTCTGGGTGGGTTGTTTTGTTCCTGTCTATTTGAGCTGCATTAGTAATTCATGGATATTATATGTGGTGGTTATATGTAAGGTATTTGGTAGTCATATTTATGTAAGTTAAATTCTACTACGTGTTGTTTTATTTTAAGCTCTGTGGACGTTGTTGTTTAAATTTTCTTTCTATTTTCTTTCGTAGATTCAGGCTACGTTATCGCAACATAAAGCCAAACTATGTACGTCACTGTATTCTCTCTCGGCTGACATTTGCATTCTACCTAATTCCATATTTGATTCCAGTCAGAGGTGCCAGTGATAACGTTCTTGTGTGCTTGAGATGGGCTTGCTTGATTGGATGTATAAATTTGTGTGTTTGTGTGTGTGTTTCCTTTGCTGAAGATGGATCGGGCTTGACCTTCCAAACTAGCATATGAAATAGAATGGCAGCAGATGGTTGTTTGTTTGTTACTAGCAATAACGTCTCTACGTGACAGGGTGCAGAAGAGGTCCGTGGTTGAAAGTGTTCATCGGTGTGTTAGACGCACACGTTGCTGGCTATTTTACTCCAACATTGCCCGAAATGGTGACATCTGTCAGAAACGTCAGAGACTAATAATTGTGCTCTGAATGTTTGATCCGCATGACCTTTTCACTGCGCTGTGCTTGCTGACAGCTGTCACTGCCTGGAGAAAAAAGTTTGCTACAAAAATATTTCGTAACACTATTGTTTACTCTTCGCTCACAGTAATATCTAGTTGTGTACGCAGTTTAACGTGGAATTTTATCACTGAAGTCTGCATGGTAAGTGTTGCTATTTGTGAAATTATCTAACAGCGTTGGGGCAGAGTAGAAGTTTGAACGTGAAATTTAATAAACTGAGAACGCCAAACTTTTACAGTGACACAGCTAGTAGTTGTACAGAAGGGACCTTTTACTGTTTCGAGTTCGAAAATAGACACTCGCCGAGGAAGGTGCTTGGTTGTCACTTCCCTGAAATGTACACTAGTTGTGCCTGTAATGAGACAGTTGTTAATGCTCGTCACTGTTAAATCTACGGAGCGTCGTTGCCGATTGAAACAGCTAGTGTTTCCAGGAGAAGGGAAGGATGAGAACATTGTGTCAAGGTGCGCAAAAACAAAAAAAAAAGAAAATGTTGGGTGGTAAGAGTTATGTACTGTTATTAGCAGATGCTGCCCCAGGACTCTGACCGAGCGATGTGGCTAAGGCAGTAACCACCACACTGGACCCACAGTAGGAGGGCCATGGTTCAAATCCGCCTCTGGCCGTCCTGATTTAGGTGTCCCGTGACTTCTCAACAGCGTTCCGGGCAAATACTGGGATCGTTCCTTTGAGAGGCTAATACCGATTTTCTTCCCCATCCTTGAAACGATTTATAGTGACGTCATCGCCGACTGGATGTCGAACACCGATCTTCCTTCCTTCCTTTAGGCTTTCAAACAGCGTTACACCACGTAGGGCATGGATTTACGCGATGTATTTGTGGAACACTTTAACTATACTGAAATAAAGTAATGTAAATTGTTATCCTGATATTGTTAAAACATTACCCATCAGCGCACACTCCACTGCAGAGTGAAAATATCGTTCTGGATTACTGATACATTCTGCTGTTAGCCCTGCTTTCAAGCAGACGCTGCTGACTTAAAAAATATCAAGCAATCACATCGGCACAGTTACAGATTTCAGGAAATGCCATATAGGTAAAGGCGACCACTCACTTATAGCGGATAGATGCGTGGAGCACAGTAACATGACAGAAAACAGCATTCACACTGTACTCCGTTCATCATAAGAATAAACCTCATGTGAACATTACACTACGTATTCTTTCGTGTTTGCTGGAACATCATCGGATTTCGTTGCAATTGGAGCGGGAACCAAGCTGTCTCGAGTACAGTCAAGTACGATAATGACGACACATTTTATGCTGTGCGTTAGGCGTACATCCACTCAGCGATAATACGCGTCAACAGCTTTACCGGGGTATTTAGCTGTGACAGCACCGGCCAGGCGTGTGATCCAAGTAACCTGCAGTGGCGTGTACAGTTGCAGTAATTACGTAAACAGAGACGAGCAGAGAACAGTATAGCTTTGAATTTCGTTTAATTGTTAAACAGTAGGAAACAATATATGGTAAAACTCAGGCGGTGCGCTTCTTAAGCGATCCGATGGAGAACACAGCATGCTCTCGATCTTAGCTAACATAGTGTTGTAATTAAAAAACAAGAGTGATGAAAATTCCTGACTTTAACAAGGTTAATTTTTCTGCATGACCTATGTGCGGCGTAAAAGCGCACTGCTGGGATTTCACCGTGTATTTAAATATTGAAGCCACTGAAGGTATTACACTCAGTCGCCTGGTGATCTCTTATTCCATATCGCACTCCTAGGAATATAATTCGGTATTGCTACGTCGATAACGAGACGATCAGTAATTGAATCCCAAGCCACCAAAAAAATCCACATTTCAATCTTCTCTTTTATGACGTGTTGTTATGCGTTTCGCTATTATTCGGCAGTGACGTTCACATAGCTTTGTTACGTAAGTTACAGTACGTTCAGCAGCTTAAATATCTTACTTCTCGCGACAAATCCCTTAACATGGCTCCAGATCAACTCTATTGTGTTCAGATTGCCGCGTTAAGGTGACAACTGTAAAAATGCAGCATTTGTACAGTGTGCTCGACACTGTGAAAATTAATGTTTTTCACCTTTCTACGACGCGTATGACTCTGGCTCGTGTGAGATCACATCGGTCCTACAAAACAATGGGCGTATTCAAACAACGAGTATTTGACTTTTTCAGTTTACTCCAGAAAATTGGGTTCTTTAATGTTTTCATAACTTCAACAATCTTTTATAAAATATCGATAAATAAGAATGTGTATTTGCAATGAAAACCAAAATTTTGCGTGCGATATGTAATTAGAAACTAGAAGACGTGCATTTTTCTTGAAAAAATGATGGTTAAGTATGAGTTAATTACCATATATTTGATGAATTTCATATTTAAATTATTAGGTATTCAAACCGAACAAAAAGTTGTAGACAACAACGGATTTCGAAACACCGCCCGCTAGTATTCGATTATCAGTTGACGTAACCGTTTGCGCCACACATGTAACTAAAAAACTACTCATACTTATTACATAAGGTATTCTCGGAAAACGTCAAAGCTGATTTTTTTTCCGTAACCTTATGAAAAACATTAACAACAACTTGTTTCTCGCCATGAACTGTGTTCCTAACTCGTTTTTCACCACGAAGCAGGAAGCAGTGTCATCCAGTTTAACGGTACGTATGAACAATGATACAATGAGCACAAGAAGCGCTTACAGAGAATGTGACTGTACGCGATTTTTTAAATAAAAATAAATCAGAATGTCTTAAAGTTTCATTTACAGTGACATAGTAATAAATATCTAATACATAAGTTGGACCTACTTCCAACGGAACAACACCAGTGCAACAGAGCGACGGCTGCTGACCAGTCATCGCGTTTGTATTCGATTACCTCAGGTTTATTCTTATAATGAACGAAGTACACATTTCGAGCACTAGCTCTTTTTCCAGCAATAGTACACACATTCACACACACAATCACGTAGACAACCAATTGGACACTCCTGTGGCCACGGCAAGACTAATTAATCTTATAAAGGAAATGAATTCACAGTTGCGAATACGGACAACCATCATCGCCATATAGGGATAACGACAATGGCAATTTGTGCCGCACCGAGACCCAAACTAGGACTTCCCGCTTCACACGAGCGCTCGCCTTAACCACTCTGGCTATCCGTGCAAGACTCACGGCGAGAGCAGAACTTGCATACGTCGTCGTTCCCGCGTCACAACCTGTATTCGTACACACGTACTGTAATTACCATGCAAATGAGGACATTTTAATTGAAAGTCGTTGCCCAGTATCGGCAGATAAATTCGATATTGAGGTGCCTGTGTTGTTAAGAAGAACGATGCGATGTTCCTTCGCACAAGTGCGCATGCCCGACTTCTTAAGAACACGGACATTGTAACGTTGTAATTAATCTTAGTCTCACCGTGGCCACGGGATTGTACGCTTGGGTGTCTGTGTGGTTGTGTGTATGGAAGTGTGTACTACTGCTGCAGAAAGAGCTAGTGCTCGACAGGTAGTGTAAATGCTGTTTTCTGGTATGTGTTAGTGTTAACTACGCATCGATCCGCTATACGGAACTATGTAACACTACCGACCCTTACCAAATTGGTAATGGTCGATAACGTTAACCTTTTGTGAAGGATTTAGCCTGACAGTGACTGTACGTAGGAAAAAGGAATCGGACTATAATTTGGTAATCGTGAAGTAAGTAAAACAGTAACAACAGGAAAGCAAACGGGTTTTGAATTGACGTTCTAATAATACGACAGTAAAGTGTAATTACATACACAGGGTGGTCCATTGATCGTGACCGGGCCAAATATCTCACGAAATAAGCGTCAAACGAAAGAACTACAAACAACGAAACTTGTCTAGCTTGAAGGGGGAAACCAGATGGCGCCGTGGTTGGCCCGCTAGATGGCGCTGCCATAGGTCAAATGGATATCAGCTGCGTTTTTTTTAAATAGGAACCCCCATTTTTATTGCATATTCGTGTAGTACGTATAGAAATACGATTGTTTTAGTTGGACCACTTTTTTCGCTTTGTGATAGATGGCACTGTAATAGTCACAAACATGTGGCTCACAATTTTAGACCAACAGTTGGTAACAGGTAGGTTTTTTAAATTAAAATACAGAACGGAGGTACGTTTGAACATTTTATTTCGGTTGTTCCAATGTGATACATGTACCTTTGTGAACTTATCGTTTCTGAGAACGCATGCTGTTACATCGTGATTACCTTTAAATACCACATTAATGCAATAAATGCTCAAAATGATGTCCGTCAACCTCAATACATTTGGCAATACGTGTAACGACATTCCTCTCAACAGCGAGTAGTTCGCCTTCCGTAATGTTCGCACATGCACTGACAATGCGCTGCCGCATGTTGTCAGGCGTTGACGGTGGATCACGATAGCAAATATCCTTCAACTTTCCCCACAGAAAGAAATCCTGGGACGTCAGATCCGGTGAACATGCGGCCCATGGTATGATGCTTCGACGACCAATCCAGCTGTCATGAAATATGCTATTCAATACCGATTCAACCCCACGCGAGCTATGTGCCGGACATCCATCATGTTGGAAGTACATCGCCATTCTATCATGCAGTGAAACATCTTGTAGTAACATCGGTAGAACATTACGTAGGAAATCAGCATACATTGCACCATTTAGATTTCCATCGATAAAATGGGGGCTAATTATCCTTCCTCCCATAATGCCGCACCATACATTAACCAGCCATTGTCACTGATGTTCGACTTGTAGCAGCCATCGTAGATTTTCCGTTGCCCAATAGTGCATATCATGCCGATTTACGTTACCGCTGTTGGTGAATGACGCTTCGTCACTAAATAGAGCGCGCGGAAAAAATCTGTCATCGCCCCCTAATTTCTCTTGAGCCCAGTGGCAGAACTGTACGCGACGTTCGAAGTCGTCGCCATGCAATTCCTGGTGCATAGAGATATAGTACGGGTGCAATCGATGTTGATGTACCATTCTCATCCCCGACGTTTTTCAGATCCCCGATTCTCGAGCAATTTGTCTGCTACTGATGTGCGGATTAGCCGTGACAGCAGCTAAAACATCTACTTGGGCGTCATCATTTGTTGCAGGTCGTGGCTGACGTTTCACATGTGGCTGAACACTTCCTGTTTCCTTAAATTACGCAACTATCCGGCGAACAGTCCGGACACTTGGATGATGCCGTCCAGGATACCGAGCAGCATACATAGCACACGCCCGTTGGGCATTTTGATTACAATAGCCATACATCAACACGATATCGACCTTTTCCGCAATTGGTAAATGGCCCATTTTAACACGGGTAATGTATCACGAAGCAAATACCGTTCTCACTGGCGGAATGTTCCGTGATACCACGTACTTATACGTTTGTGACTATTACAGCGCCATCTATCACAAAGCGAAAAAAGTGGTCCAACTAAAACATTCAGAATTCTTTACGTACTACACGAATATGTAATAAAAAATGTGGGTTCCTATTTTTAAAAAAACGCAGTTGATATCCTTTTGACCTATGGCAGCGCCATCTAGCGGGCCAACCATAGCGCCATCTGGTTTCCGCCTTTAAGCTAGACGAGTTTCGTTCTTTGTAGTTTTTTCGTTTGATGCTTATTTCGCGAGATATTTGGCCCGGTCACTATCAATGGACCACCCTGTATATGCGGTCGCCAGCCTAGTTAGGCAATGTGGTATCAAGTTTTATGGCAAACCGGAAATAAACTTCACCTAAGAAAACTAACCTTACATGATATCCTAAGTAATCTGTTCTACGACAGTTACTCTCAGTATTATACAGTAACTTGCCCTAGCAAAAAACACAGCAGCTAACCCTTACGCAGAACATGGAATGGCTGATAAATGCAGCAGTACACACAGTCTCACAATAACTCTTACTACTGGCAAAAACGCAGTATAATGAACAAATGCAGAAGCACATATGAACCTACTAACAATCTCTGACTGACAGTAGCATGAACTCCTACCATTTTAATTAACTATAACAAAAAATATCATGATCTGAAACAATGCTGATTACTACTGACTTCAAAAATTTGCACATTAAGTTACTCTATGCAAATGGGCAGCGCAGTTATTATTTATCAGAAAAGTTTTGGTGCAGAATAAATGATTGTACTGATTCCTACACTTGTTCAGAAGGAGCCTTTGCTTTTATTTATCACAGAAGTTGAGTAGCTCATGGGTTCCCTTTCACTGGAATGGTTCGAAGAACCATAATCAACTGTAAATGGTGACACACAAAATTAGGAAAATGGGAAATACTTGTGGTCAAACTTAAAGTATAATGAATAACGCAAAATTAGTACAACAGTTAACAACAGGGCTTTCGAAATAGTCTCAAAGTCACACTGGCTTTGTAAATCACTAAACGATTTGAAAAACTACATTAAAATAACATACACGCAATACAAACAATTACAAGTTTACAAACCTGTTCAAAGTGAAATAATACTGCTGCCTTTTCATAACTTTTACTTAAAGACAGCTACACGCACTTTACATTTTTGTCGTTGATTATTTTAATGGCAGCCTCTTATTTAATGAAAAGCTTTCCTTATGAACACACTCTAGGAAACTTTTAAGATGTAAAATTATGTGGAGTAAATCATTTACTACTGTACAGAAAACTAACTAAATTTCATACGCCACAAGTTAATAAAAACTGCAAAATGTTTTACTCCCAAAATTTTCGGTTTAATAAAAACAGGATACTTGGAATTAATTCATTTGGAAATGACCCTTTCTAAGAATGTGACTGGGGATAATCACGGGTGTGCACAGGGTAGTTAGATGTTCCACAAATAATTATTGTTCAATACTTCATACCTGATCCAATGGATGTACATATTTAGATAACAGTTCCACCGTAGGTGGTTGCCCTTGTGGCGAATTCCAGTGGCTATAAAACTGGCTGTAAAGCAACCATGGTTCTTGATGTTAGCCGCCCCCGATTATAACTCTTCTTGAATTCGTAAAGTTAACTAAACAGGGCCAGTAACGATACCATGGTAGATAGGCGACTTTACATTCCATCCGCGGCTAATTTACATGCTCGCAAGCTCTTCTTGTCTCAATTTATACATCCAAATTAAACACTGTAGTTGAACAAGGCTGCCGTGACCACTCAGTATCACAGTCATAACTCGAATGGCCACTCTCCACAAAGGAATCAAGTGCCTTGCACGTCAAGTCCACTTTTTCCAGTCCCGCCAAATTACTTCCATAGTGACAGGGCTTTACTACATGTTTTACTTTTAGTTATCCTACTTACAGACCAGTAAAATATACAGAATTTTTACAAATTATTACATTCACAGAGTATTACATATAAAACCAAAGGTACAGTTACAATATAATTTTGTAAAACACCAAAGTCATTAACATAATTATTACATGCTTACATAACCAAAGATCTTGACTATACAAATACACTAGTGTAAATTTCAGTAGAGAACTTATACGGAATATACATAAATATATCGATTATTGGTGTTATAAGTGCCGCGTGGTTCATTGATGTTTCCCGTCAAGGACATGTCAGTGAAACATCTATGACACGTAAATAGTGTTGGGCATAGAACAAAACACCAAAATGCAACTAGAGTATGGCATAAAAGATACAGTACAAACACATTAACTCAACATGTAAATTACATAAATCTCAATAGAGAACATGGAATAATTTTCGCATACCTTTCACATAAGCAACATATTATTTACATCTATCAAAATAATTATCATTTATAGGAAAACACCTGTATTACAAAGGAAACTGGGTAACACTGGATACGAAGGATAAGGATACATACAAACACATCATACTATACTAAAAGAGAAATTTACATTGAATATCTCTACATACGTATAGTATATACTGTTTTCGACAATCACAGTTGTTAAAAGGACGCCTTACTAGATGTATTACTTTGTTAATACATGATTAAATCTTCATAGGTACCAAGTAACTGAGTTTTTGTTAATAAAGATATTTGTGGCTGCTTTGACTATAAAGCAGTCCATTAATCAAGACATGATGGCTCACACAGAATTTAGAATAAACGTAGAAGCTCTTCACTGCCTATGTTTTAAACTTGGAGGTCCATTTTTCAAGGAAAAAAAACAACACACACAAAATTATTTATAGTAAACGTAGAACATTTCACTGCCGGTATTTTAAATTTAGCAATCCATTTTTAAAGATAAAAACAATGATTGGTAGAAAGTGTCGGATGTTCTTTACAGCTGTTCACAGATGATGCAGTTGTCTATAACGAAGTAGCAACACCACAAGATGGTAACGATGTGCACAATGACCTCCAGAGAATTGATGCATGGTGCAGGCTCTGGCAGTTGACCCTCAACATAAAGAAATGTAATATATTGCGCATACATAGGAAAAGAAATCCACTACTGTATAGCTACATTACTGATGACAAACCGCTGAATAGAGTATCTGACGTAAAATATCTAGGAGTAGCTATCCAGAGCGAAGTGAAATGACCAAATAAAAAAATAGTGGGAAGAGCAGTTGCCAGACTCAGATTCATGCGAAGGATCTTAAGAAAATGTAACTCATCCGCGAAGGAAGTGGCTTACAAGGTACTTGTTTGACCGATTCTTGTGAATTGCTCATCTATCTGGGATACCTACAAGGTAGGACTGGTAGAAGAAATAGAGAAGATCCAATGAAGAGCGGAACGTTTCGTCACGGAATCCTTTATCCGGCGCGAGAGCGATGCGGGGATGCTCAACAGACTCCATTGGCACAGAATGAGATTTTCATTCTGCAGCGGAGTGTGCGCTGTTATGAAACTTTCTGGCAGATTAAAACTGTGTGCCGGACCGAGACTCGAACTCGGGACCTTTGCCTTGACTTGTTTGGGTAGCTCAGTTGGTAGAGCACTTGCCCGCGAAAGGCTGGCACACGTTACAGTAGAGGCATTGTGCATCACGGAGAAATTTACTATTGAAATTTCGAGAGAGTACCCCTGGGGAAGAGTGGGACAACATATTACTTCCCTCACGTAAGTCTCGCCTAATGACCTCGAGAAGATCGCATTCGAGAGGACAACGTTCAAACCCGCGTCCGGCCATCCTGGTTTAGATTTTCCGTGATTTCCCTAAGTCGCTTCAGGCAAATGCCGGGATAGTTCCTTTGACGGGGCATGGCCGATTTCCTTCCCCGTACTTCCCTAAGCCGATGGGACCGATGACCTCTCTGTTTAGTTCCTTCCCCCAAATCAACTAACCAACCTCGAGGAGAAACTTCGAGAAATTAGAGCCAATGCAGAGGCTTACCGGCAATCATTCTTCCGACGCGCCATTCGCGAGTGTAACAGGGTTGGAGGGCTCAGTGGTACAAAACGTACCCCCGCCACACACCTTTAAGTGGCTTCCGGAGTATTATGTAGATGTAGATGTTTAGTTAACGGAATGGAATTCTGTCTTCTGCGTGCCAGTGATGTTTAGATACCATTTGGGAATTCTGCTGCTATTCTAATTAAGCAAATACGCAAGCTTAACTGCATCTGGAAAATATTCTTATTTCATTTCATCATTTAACAGTACTAACCAACAAAATTTTATTTTTATCCTTTAACTGGCATAAAATCTGCTGATCTTCATGTTTTCGGGTGTGCTGATAACTAAAATGTTAATGAAATTCAAAATTATCTCTCGTTTTTAAGTTATGATAACTTCACGTTATTGCCTGTATAAGCTTATGCATATACATACCTCGGAATCATCCCTCGGTGGATGGTCATTGAAGGCGCACCCACTGTGCCTGGCGTTTGTAGTTTTATGCTGCTGATCCCTTGATTAATATCGAGCAGCAATCGATTAACATTGAAGCATTTCAGTTTCTTGATATCTCCTTTCCGTGTCCGAAATTTCCTGGTGGGAAGCGTTCTCCGTACTCGTCAGTTACAGCACCCCAGTCGTCCGGAAAAAAGTCCAAGTGGAGCCGGCCGCTGTGGCCGAGCGGTTCTAGGCGCGTCAGTCCGGAACCGTGCTTCTGCTACGGTCGCAGATTCGAATCCTGCTCGGGCATGGATGTGTGTGATGTCCTTAGGTTAGTTATGTTTAAGTAGGGGACTGATGACCTCAGATGTTAAGTCCCATAGTGCTCAGAGCCATTTTCCAAGTGGAACTCTAGGAAATGTAACTTTAAGGCCATGTTGCATCCCAGTTGAATGCAGTAGTGCAGAACATATGCCACAAGATCCTTATAGCTTTCTGCCCTCTTATTTCCCAGAAGGATTGTTGGCACTTGAACAAAGGCATCCCAAGCTAACTTTTCATCATCTGTCAGAATCTTGTTGAAATGCTCATCTTTGTGCAATTTGTGTATGTAGGGACCCACGAAAATCCCCTCTTATTTTCGCCTCGCTAGGAGGCGGAAATTTCTCCCACAAATAGACAAATGTTTGCCCTGTTTTGTCCACGGCCTGAACGAAGTTTTTCATTAGGCTCAGTATGATATGAAGAAGAGGGAGAATTATTTTCTTAGATTCGACGAGTGCTGTTTGAAGTGACTGACACTTTGGCCAATCTTTCTTTTTATAATGAAGTGCTTTAGCTCAGCTACCCCATGGACACAGGAAGCAACAGAATTTGGGTTAGCCATGTTGAAGCCCAAGTAATATGCCTCTGAGACTTTCAGATCCCCGGAAATCTCCCATTTAAACTTGCCATAGTTCAATCGCAATAAGCATTGTTTCATGTTAGCATACGTTTATTTCATGAAAGGTGCAACCCAGTCGGAATTGATGGTAACACGTTGCCATCAAACAGTAGCACACACTTGAGACTTATTTTGGAAGAGTCGATGAACAACCTCCGCTGATCACTTTTATGGTCAATGCCCGTAGGTGCCATTAGTTTTTTAGGTTAGAGAATCCCCTCCCTAGGCCCGACAAGACGTCTCCTGAGACGCAGCAAGGTAGGAGTAGGCAAAATGCAACAGGGAATAACAATATTAATGTGCTAATAGTAAACTCCAGGAACGTCTACAGAAAGGTCCCAGAACTGCTTTCATTAATAAACGGTCACAACGGCCATATAGTACTAGGGACAGAAAGTTGGCTGAAACCAGATGTAAATAGTAATGAAATCCTAAACTCAGATTGGAATGTATACCGCAGAGACAGGTTGGACAGTGAAGGGGGAGGCGTGTTTATAGCGATAAGAAGTGCAATAGTATCGAAGGAAATTGACGGAGATCCGAAATGTGAAATGATTTGGGTGAAGGTCACGGTTAAAGCAGGCTCAGACATGGTAATTGGATGTCTCTACAGGCCCCCTGGCTCAGCAGCTGTTGTGGCTGAGCACCTGAAGGATAATTTGGAAAATATTTCGAGTAGATTTCCCCACCATGTTATAGTTCTGGGTGGAGATTTTAATATGCCGGATATAGACTGGGAGACTCAGACGTTCATAACGGGTGGCAGGGACAAAGAATCCAGTGAAATTTTTTTAAGTGCTTTATCTGAAAACTACCATGAGCAGTTAAACAGAGAACCGACTCGTGGCGATAACATATTAGACCTTCTGGTGACAAACAGACCCGAACTATTTGAAAAAGTTAACGCAGAACAGGGAATCAGCGATCATAAAGCGGTTACGGCATCGATGATTTCAGCCGAAAATAGGAATATTAAAAAGGGTAGGAAGATTTTTCTGTTTAGAAAAAGTGACAAAAAGCAGATTTCAGAGTACCTGTTGGCTCAACACAAAAGTTTTGTCTCAAGTACAGATAGTGTTGAGGATCAGTGGACAAAGTTCAAAACCGTCGTACATAATGCGTTAGATGAGTATGTGCCAAGCAAGATCGTAAGAGATGGAAAAGAGCCACCGTGGTACAACAACCGAGTTAGAAAACTGCTGCAGAAGCAAAGGGAACTTCACAGCAAACATAAACATAGCCAAAGCCTTGCACACAAACAAAAATTACGCGAAGCGAAATGTAGTGTGAGGAGGGCTATGCGAGAGGCGTTCAATGAATTCGAAAGTAAAGTTCTATGTACTGACTTGGCAGAAAATCCTAAGAAATTTTGGTCTTATGTCAAAGCGGTAGGTGGGTCAAAACAAAATGTCCAGACACTCTGTGACCAAAATGGTACTGAAACAGAGGATGACAGACTAAAGGCCGAAATACTAAATGTCTTTTTCCAAAGTTGTTTCACTGAGGAAGATTGCACTGTAGTTCCTTCTCTAGATTGTCGCACAGATGACAAAATGGTAAATATCGAAATAGACGACAGAGGGATAGAGAAACAATTAAAATCGCTCAAAAGAGGAAAGGTCTCTGGACCTGATGGGATACCAGTTCAATTTTACACAGAGTGCGCGAAGGAACTTGCCCCCCTTCTTGCAGCGGTGTACCGTAGGTCTCTAGAAGAGCGTAGCGTTCCAAAGGATTTGAAAAGGGCACAGGTCATCCCCGTTTTCAAGAAGGGACGTCGAGCAGATGTGCAGAACTATAGACCTATATCTCTAACGTCGATCAGTTGTAGAATTTTGGAACACGTATTGTGTTCGAGTATAATGACTTTTCTGGAGACTAGAAATCTACTCTGTAGGAATCAGCATGGGTTTCGAAAAAGACGGTCATGTGAAACCCAGCTCGCGCTATTCGTCCACGAGACTCAGAGGGCCATAGATACGGGTTCACAGGTAGATGCCGTGTTTCTTGACTTCCTCAAGGCGTTCGATACAGTTCCCCACAGTCGTTTAATGAACAAAGTAAGAGCATATGGACTATCAGACCAATTGTGTGATTGGATTGAGGAGTTCCTAGATAACAGGACGCAGCATGTCATTCTCAATGGAGAGAAGTCTTCCGAAGTAAGAGTGATTTCAGGTGTGCCGCAGGGGAGTGTCATAGGACCGTTGCTATTCACAATGTACATAAACGACCTTGTGGATGACATCGGAAGTTCACTGAGGCTTTTTGCGGATGATGCTGTGGTGTATCGAGAGGTTGTAACAATGGAAAATTGTACTGAAATGCAGGAGGATCTGCAGCGAATTGAAGCATGGTGCAGGGAATGGCAATTTAATCTCAGTGTAGACAAGTGTAATGTGCTGCGAATACACAGAAAGATAGATCCTTCATCATTTAGCTACAAAATAGCAGGTCAGCAGCTGGAAGCAGTTAATACCATAAATTATCTGGGAGTACGCATTAGGAGTGATTTAAAATGGAATGATCATATAATGTTGATCGTCGGTAAAGCAGATGCCAGACTGAGATTCATTGGAAGAATCCTAAGGAAATGCAATCCGAAAACAAAGGAAGTAGGTTACAGTACGCTTGTTCGCCCACTGCTTGAATACTGCTCAGCAGTGTGGGATCCGTACCAGATAGGGTTGATAGAAGATATAGAGAAGATCCAACGGAGAGCAGCGCGCTTCGTTACAGGATCATTTAGTAATCGCGAAAGCGTTACGGAGATGATAGATAAACTCCAGTGGAAGACTCTGTAGGAGAGACGCTCAGTAGCTCGGTACGGGCTTTTGTCAAAGTTTCGAGAACATACCTTCACCGAAGAGTCAAGCAGTATATTGCTCCCTCCTACGTATATCTCGCGAAGAGACCATGAGGATAAAATCAGAGAGATTAGAGCCCACACAGAGGCATACCGACAATCCTTCTTTCCACGAACAATACGAGAATGGAACAGAAGGGAGAACCGATAGAGGTACTCAAGGTACCCTCCGCCACACACCGTCAGGTGGCTTGCGAAGTATGGATGTAGATGTAGATAGATGTAGATGTAGTTGCTGTAAATCACTACAAAATGACAAGTTCTTTTCACTTTCGAAAAACGGAATGAATGGCATAAGGCGGTTACAAAACGCAGTTATATTTATCGTCTTATCAATACAATTCCACTGCTCTAGTCTTGACGCCAACAGTTCAGTTTTACCCTTCGGCAATCCCAAATATCTCACTAGATTCTTAAGTTTGCACTGTGTTATTTTGTGACTCTCTGCACACTCATAGTTACATAGAAAATCGGGATGTTTCGAAGAACTAGGTTTCGATGTTGATGGTACAACACTAGTTTCACTACCACCCTCGTTACTATCGTATTCAGGTGGGACAAAAACAGGCAGTGTGTCTCCGTGTCCGACGGTATGTTAGGATATGTCAAGATACTCTTCTTCTTTTTGGAAATATTGCGTGTTAATGAAGTTGTCATACAAAAGTAACTATCATTCACATGGCTTGATGATTATTGCCAGATCACGAGTATAGCAAAGCCCATGGAAGATCTTTTTCGATTGAACCGCGAATGAAGACTCGAGATACAAATGTGCAAAACACGTGAGAAGCCCAGGGCTTGTCTTGATCCGCGATTTCACACCCGAAGTACAGTCTGTACGCCTTCCTAACATACGGCGTTATTGTCTTGCTATACGATTTCAACGTAGCCTGTCCACAAAGGTAGCAAAACTTGTCATCACTGTTTACATATTTGCGAAGCATATTGAATCACAGGAATTACAATGACCACACGCACTAACTAGACTTCAGTAACACGTTCTTCCAGCACACGGACAGAACTCAACTTCTAACAGACTGGAATTACGCTTAAATGAAACAATCTCCGCTCCTCCCTTGCTCTTCCCCCTTCCCCTACCCGCTACGAGCCCGCGCTAAAAAATAGCGACAAAATACACACAGCTATTGTTTCCTGAAACTTCATCATTCTGTCTACCACCAACAGGATAACGAAGCCCATATGATATGGGCCTGACAGTGAATGCTAACGAAATATGATTATAAATAAATGCACCCACTGTTAGCTTCGAAACGAGAGCTAATTCGAATTCTTCATTGTCATTTTCATTATCAGCGTGGTCGATATGGTTGACAACCATTTATCTCATCCTATTTACACTGTTGGTCAGTGTAATTTATTGCCGGACCACCATTTGTTAACAATTTCCATATTTGATTGACTGTCTTTGATTGACTGAATAAATCAGTTCTTTTGTTGTCCACATCAGTTACTCATCAGAATCAAATCATTTTTATCAATTATCGTAATTACTAAATTTTATTACACCTTGTTTTACTCAAAAATTCGCATTACATGCCAATGATCAGATAATTAGAGTGCACGTTCACAGGTTTAACTATTTCTGTGTAGCGGCTTTGCATGAAATCTGACGAGTGCGATTCGACCCTATGACTACATCGAGCCACAATTCGAAATAGAGCTACGCATTGCCCAAGTGCCGCACATTAAGAGACGTCGCAAAAAGTTTTCTCGTCCAGGATGTGGGTTGGAATGGAATCCCTCGGCACGGACAAAATTAGCAATAAACTTAACATCGAAATTGGGAACCACAAAGTAGGCGAAGAGAAGGAGTTCTGATACCTTGCAAACAAAATAACACATGATGTACGAATGAAGGACGACATAAAACGTTGGCTAACACAGACAAAGAGAACATTACTTGTAAAAAAAAAAGTTAACAAGTTCGAAACATTGGCCTTAATTTTAAGTACAGATTTCTAAGAACGAATGTTTTTAGCATGATATTGTGATGAAGTGAATCAAAGGTTTGAGGAAATCAGAAATGAAGAGTATCGAAGCACTTGAAATCTGGTGCTATACATGAATTTTGACAATTAGGTGGACTGATAAGATAAGATAGTGTGGAGGTTTCCCACAGAATTGGAGAAGAAAGGAACATATGGAAAATACTGACAAGAAGAAGCGACAGAGCTATAGAACATGTGGAAAATACATCAGGGAACAACTTCCAGGGTACCAGAAGGAGCTGTAGAGAGTAAAAAGTGTAGAGGAAGACAGAGATTGGAATACATCCAGCAAATAATTGAGGATAAAAGGTGTAAATGCAACTCTGAAACTAAGAGGTTGGCACAAGATAGGAATTTGTGACGACCGAATCAAACCAGACTGATGGTTGATGGAAGGTTAATGGTACAAAAAGCCCTTTTCCTTTTTTTACGACTCCATACCGTAGTTCAAGATTCCAATAGCCCTTTTTTGCAAAGTTGAAATACGCACACGAAGAGGAACCACGCTTTTTTTCTTTTTTGCAATTGTGTCAAAGACATGGTTGGAGACCGTAGCTGTATAAACTGAAACTTCCTGGCAGATTAAAACTGTGTGCCAGACCGAGACTCGAACTCGGGACCTTTGCCTTTCGCGGGCAAGTGCTCTACCAACTGAGCTACCGAAGCACGACTCACGCCCGGTACCTACAGCTTTACTTCTGCAAGTACCTCGTCTCCTGCCTTTCAAACATTACAGAAGCTCTCCTGCGAACCTTGCAGAACTAGCACTCCTGAAAGAAAGGATATAGCGGAGACATGGCTTAGCCACACTGGGGAATGTTTCCAGAATGGAAACTGTATAAACTGTTGATGATGTACAGCAACCATCCGGAAATTGGCTTTAGTTTACTGCAGTCAAAAAGCACCGTTACCGGTTTCGAATTCTTCACAATACATCATCAGACGGTTTTTTTTTCCCTTGCTTTCATAAAAAGAAATAATACGTTGGTTTCATGTGAGTTGCGCTAGGGAAAACAATAATTCACAATTACAAACGTGTAACCGAAATGACTGCGCTACATATTTGTGTCGGAATACAAGTTACGTGACATGTTCCTCTGGCGCATTTGTTTTTGCAGTTTTCTTGCAACGAAATACGAGGGGCGTTCAGAAAGTAAGCTCCGATCGGTCGCGAAATGGAAACGACTATGAAAATCCGATAAAGCTTTGCACAGATGTGTTGGGTAGTGTCTCTAGTATAACCCCAGTTAGCATCACGTCGCTCTTCTCATTTCTGAGCTCGCAGTGAGTGCGTAAAGATGTCTAGAAAATAGTGTCTGCCGCCAAGTACGAGGGCCTGGTGAGAAATTTCGCCTGAAGCTATGCAGCTAACATTACATAACTGTCGTGCTGTTTCTTCTTCAAGACAATTCTCAGCCGCATTCTGCAGGGGCAATGAAGATGCTCCTGCATCGTTTTCAAATGGAAATGTGAGATTACCCACAATACAGTCCGCAATTGTCTCCCCCTGAGTTTCATCTCTGGTCACATGAACCGCTGTCTTTGAAGACAACCTTTTGACACAGACAACGAGGTGTAGGCCAGCGTGGAGAATTGGCGGAAAGCACTGGCGGCTGCCTTCTATGATGAGGCTATTGAAAAGTTGGTACAACGCTATGACAAAAGTCTAAGTCAGAACGGCGACTACGTAGAGAAGTAGCTGAAAGGTGTAGCTAATTGTTACAAGTAAAACATTTCTGATGTTCACTGTGGTTTCAATTTGGCAATCAATCGGAGCTTACTTTCTGAACAGGCCTCGTACATTCTCAAGTATGTTTGTAATTTCAAAGTCACAAACGTTGCACTGCATTGTAAACCACTTTCGACAGATCACAAAGGAATTTTCAATGTCTGCATTTACTGTCCATGATTTAATGCGAAACACTTTTTCAATACAATATAATAATACTTTAGTCTTTTTCTCCAAAAAATGCCATATCGCTGTATATTGACACTCATGCACTTTGTAAGCTGCATATTTGTCTTCGTATGCTGCAAATGAAAATGTGTGGTGCACATAGAAAATTTATATGTGACACAACTAAAGTGGTTTACAACGCAGTGCATAATTTGTAACAGTGAAAATACAAACATCGTTGAGAATGTTTTTCATTGCAAGAAAACTCCGAAAACAAATGCGCCAGATGGACATTTCACGTAAGTTGCATTCCAACACAGATATGTAGCGCAACCATTTTCGTTACACGTTTATAGCTGTGAATTATCGTTTATCCTAGGGCAACTCACAGGAAACCAATGTAAAATTTGTTTTGACGAAAGCCTGAAACAAACCGTCTCATGATGAACTGTGAAAAATTCGTAACAGTTACGGTATTTTTTTAATAATGTTACCTAAAATCAATTTCTTGCTGGCTGCTGTATACCGTCAACAATTTATAATGAGTTTATTAAATAATTTTCTTAGAAGGGTCATGTTAGACAATCGTACAATTGTACAAGTTACCTGCAAGTTATTTACACGTTGCGTAGTTCATTTGACCGATTTTTATCGACATGGTGTAGAGATAGTTAGCCCGTGTGTACGTGATTATTTTGTGCGTATTGTTGCATGTCGGCCATTTTGAGAATACCAAGAAGCGCAGTGACTAAGATCAAAAAACCTGAACTTTGCCTTATTCATTACTCATCTTACAAGTAAAACACAGATTAAACAACAAAAAATATATTTTTTTTATCATAGTACACACGTACCAGTGTTTAAGCATTCGGCTGCGGGATAGCAGTTTTCCACAAGACTAATTTAACATACGGTTTGGTGCCTGACAGACATTTTTTTATTGTTGGCAGCCAAATGATGAAAGGCTTTTGTGGTTGAATATTAACCTCATTTCTGAATCTTTGACAATTTTAATGTAATCCACGACACGTTACTGTACGTGAAATTAATTACTTGTTTCTCAAGTGATGTTGGTACACATTTTGTTGAAACTGAGTCAAAAGCTCTCTCAAAACTATGAATCTCAAACATAGTGTTATTTTATACTTATTACTCTGAGCTACAACATTCTACACGAGTCACTAATGGTCCATTCTAATGTATCCGAGCGGAGAACGAACTTGTTTCTTTGCCTGAATAAACACATCCTTTCATCTACGTATCTGATAATTTCATTCATACACAAACCTTTACCCATCCGAAACGAAGCTCAAAACGACAATCGCAATATCGAAGAAAAATTCAATAGAATTCTGCACTGTTGTATGAAACTTTCTTTTCACGTTGTAAGCTCCCCCCTCATTCCTTCTTCCGTCTATTGTCCACATTAAACAATGCCCAGTCCAAGTAATTAATAAGCAAAGTATTTTATGAAGATTTGAGAGGAGCGAAGATTACAATAAACTTTCAGGTTTACGTAGTTTGTCATGTTGAGATGGCTCCAGTTCCTCTTGTCTATGGATCTGATTCTTGAAGTTAGAAGTCTAATATTAGGTACTCACTGTTTGCTTGAACTAAGTAAATTGGAATATTGTTGTTGCGGAATTTTTCACGTAACAATCTTTTCCACTGATTTTCTCACAGTTTAATATTCCATACAGTAGTCTGACTTTTCACACTAGCAAAGCCTATATTACATTGTTCGCACATATTATACAAGAATACGTCCGATCACATCAGAGGCAAGCTGACAACTCTCCCACTCTACGGATATAATATTCCAAAGGGTTTACAATTTTTCTTAACAAATGAATTCCTACTAGTTTTCGTTACATTATTAATTTCTATTATTATTTCGTAAATGAATCCAGAAATGAACTTTGTAAACAGTACAGGATTGTGTGATTAATAATGGAAATTTTAAGTGTTCAAATAATTCGTAATTTCAAATGTTTCTAAAACAAATAATTTTAACTACACATTCAGAACTAGTACTTAGCGGTTATAACATCGAAACTATAATATTTTATACAGTAATTCCTCTTCGTAAATTTTAGTTTGAAATATAACATACTGTGTATAAAAACATATGGAAGTTTACAGTAAAGCAACTGAGATTATACTGACCTTTCCAAAATTCGAAAAGTAATGCTGGTATCGATAACTACTGTTGAGGAAAAGTAATGCTAGAGGAGGATGTCCCGTTACAAGGTACAACTTTCTTCTAAGGCATTACGCGCACGACAAATGAAATCGTAACGATAGGAATTTAAATTTTCAAAATGTTTTTTGCGTTAAATAACGTACAAATATAAGTTGTAAACATAAGAAAAATTACTATGAATTTCTTTAGAATGTCAGCACACACGCTGTATAACATTAGGTAGAATCCTTAATTCCATTTTAAATCAAATAAAATGCGCAGCTACTGAATGTCGACGTATATCCACAGCACGCGTCCGTGAAATTGGTCAATTAAAGTGTAAAATATCGGAACCGATCGCAGATCTCTTCAATACAGAGGATTACGTAACTAGCTGAATGAAACAGATACTGTTATTTGGACAGCGCTACACAAATTATATTGAGAAGAATAGCGAATCTATTCAGAGCGCACGCGCTCGTGTGGATTTCATAGAACCCGGGGGAACGAACGCTACGCAAAAAATTTAATTGGTTATCCAGCGAGAATTAAGAATTAATTCGAAACTATGTCACCAATTACAAAATGCAGTGAAACGGCATACGCTTTGAGAATGGCAGTACCACACAAAGCTTTCCCTTACTGTACATTCACAATAGGAACGTGTTAAGCACACGTGAACTAATACGCTCTCAAATCCAAATGACGAGAAATTGAGTTGTATAATAAGCAATTACGTGAAACTACATCTCTTCTAATACACTGCTCTGCAAACCTTCAGGACGGTATAGATAAAGTAACATAACGTAGTAACAAACCCGTGGAAATGAATGCAAGTGCTGGCGTATATTGCCAGACCTCTCCCAGTTGTACACGGAAAACTGTACGTCACGTGACGTGAAGTCAGGGTGACTATAGCGCCAAAAGGGGCTGGCCCCGAAACAACACGAGAGGGTTGACGGTAAGTGAACCCACAGTGCGTGTAAATAAGAGAGCAGTTACGGTATACTGTGGTTGTGTTCTTCACTGTAACATTGCCCGAAGACATATGGATGGCTTCACATGGGGAAGAATCATCGGAAAACTGTAATAAGGACGAAGTGTGACAAGTCTAGTCCAGGAGTTTGATACTGTGATGTATCGAGATACCAAACTAGAAGAGTTTGCGACAGTCGGTACCAGACGTACAGACGCCTGCCCGCAACAGGAATATCACTGCTCGCAAACCAATCACATTGCCCGTGAGAATCCCCCCCTGCCTGGAGCGTCAGCGCCATCAAAAAGGAGAGAAGCGCGCTTAGTAACCGTGCTCAAGCGGAACTTGTCAGCTGCAAGTTGTAAGTCAGTCCGAGTCTTTTTAGGGAGTTCCTGGAGAACGTTCTCCGTGTCTTCAAGTCTTGAAGTCGTCGAGTGAGATAGGAACAGTGGCCGACAAATAGACAGTGGTTAGTCTTCAGTAGAAATAAAATAGCGGATAGAGTTATAGTGTATGGACAGAGACCGCTTGCCTAGAGATTTAACTGACAAGACGGAGGCCACGACGTTGGGATCACAGATTTACTTCAAACTTTGTATACCTTTAGTAGGCCATTAAAAAGACATAATGTGTAAGTAGTAAGGTGCAGTACTTTGGCAATTCCGAGAAAATTGCAAGAGAAGTTTTACGCGTCTGTTATGTAACTGATGTACGATCTGTGTGTAAGAGCCGGACGTTAGAGTTCATGACGTTCAAGTGGTCAGCGTTCGAGCGTTCTAAGACGCACGTGTATGAAACGACGGTTCGACTCCCGCTGATGCCTAACTTCTAATCTATATTTGTTTCATCACTAGTCATATTATTTAATTTATAGACATTTGAGAGGTAATATACACTCCTGGAAATTGAAATAAGAACACCGTGAATTCATTGTCCCAGGAAGGGGAAACTTTATTGACACATTCCTGGGGTCAGATACATCACATGATCACACTGACAGAACCACAGGCACATAGACACAGGCAACAGAGCATGCACAATGTCGGCACTAGTACAGTGTATATCCACCTTTCGCAGCAATGCAGGCTGCTATTCTCCCATGGAGACGATCGTAGAGATGCTGGATGTAGTCTTGTGGAACGGCTTGCCATGCCATTTCCACCTGGCGCCTCAGTTGGACCAGCGTTCGTGCTGGACGTGCAGACCGCGTGAGACGACGCTTCATCCAGTCCCAAACATGCTCAATGGGGGACAGATCCGGAGATCTTGCTGGCCAGGGTAGTTGACTTACACCTTCTAGAGCACGTTGGGTGGCATGGGATACATGCGGACGTGCATTGTCCTGTTGGAACAGCAAGTTCCCTTGCCGGTCTAGGAATGGTAGAACGATGGGTTCGATGACGGTTTGGATGTACCGTGCACTATTCAGTGTCCCCTCGACGATCACCAGTGGTGTACGGCCAGTGTAGGAGATCGCTCCCCACACCATGATGCCGGGTGTTGGCCCTGTGTGCCTCGGTCGTATGCAGTCCTGATTGTGGAGCTCACCTGCACGGCGCCAAACACGCATACGACCATCATTGGCACCAAGTCAGAAGCGACTCTCATCGCTGAAGACGACACGTCTCCATTCGTCCCTCCATTCACGCCTGTCGCGACACCACTGGAGGCGGGCTGCACGATGTTGGGGCGTGAGCGGAAGACGGCCTAACGGTGTGCGGGACCGTAGCCCAGCTTCATGGAGACGGTTGCGAATGGTCCTCGCCGATACCCCAGGAGCAACAGTGTCCCTAATTTGCTGGGAAGTGGCGGTGCGGTTCCCTACGGCACTGCGTAGGATCCTACGGTCTTGGCGTGCATCCGTGCGTCGCTGCGGTCCGGTCCCAGGTCGACGGGCACGTGCACCTTCCGCCGACCACTGGCGACAACATCGATGTACTGTGGAGACCTCACGCCCCGCGTGTTGAGCAATTCGGCGGTACGTCCACCCGGCCTCCCGCATGCCCACTATACGCCCTCGCTCAAAGTCCGTCAACTGCACATACGGTTCACGTCCACGCTGTCGCGGCATGCTACCAGTGTTAAAGACTGCTATGGAGCTCCGTATGCCACGGCAAACTGGCTGACACTGACGGCGGCGGTGCACAAATGCTGCGCAGCTAGCGCCATTCGACGGCCAACACCGCGGTTCCTGGTGTGTCCGCTGTGCCGTGCGTGTGATCATTGCTTGTACAGCCCTCTCGCAGTGTCCGGAGCAAGTATGGTGGGTCTGACACACCGGTGTCAATGTGTTCTTTTTTTCCATTTCCAGGAGTGTATTTTTAATTAAATTTAATTAGCAGAACAAACATAGTTGTAACTATCGACAAGTAAATGAAGGAACGCTTAGAGTTTTCCCGAAAATGTATGTCTGTCGTGATTTGCGAAATCCCTTATGCACGCAGTCTGGTAAGGTACCCGGAACTGCTTTGCATCTCGAAGCTTCGAGCTGCAGAAAGAGAAGCAGGCCCCATTTGGCAGTGAACCAGCGTAGGGATGCGACGTTGCTAATGAAGCAAGAACGAATAGCGCAGGTGCAATATTTTTTTTCCATATCACAGAATTTACACTTGTACTGCAAAGAATGAAGGTTTCAGCGGAAGTCGAATCGTTGCGTCATATACATTTGTCTTACAAAGCTCGAACGCTAACAACTTGACCACCATGAACTCTAACATCTGCCACCTGCGCTCAGATACATCAGTTACACAACAGACACGTAAAACTTTTATTGCGGTTTTCTCGGAATAGACAGAGCCGTCCGCCTTGCTACTTGCACACATTATCTTGTTTTGACAGCCTACTGAAGTTGCACAAAGTTTTAAGCAAATCCGTGATCCTGGCTTCCCCTTGTGAATACTGTTAGTTTGGGTCTGTTCTTCGAATGGTGTATCGATTCGAAACATTTCCTCCGACTTTAGTTCCGAAAATATATTTAGTTTGTATTTCTGGAACTGTAGTCAACGCAGTACATATAGCGTTACCAAAGTTGAGTGATATTAAGCCGTGCACAGCTCGCGTTCATGCCATGTATTGATCGTCATCTTCTATTAGGGTACAGCCGCATCGTTTTCTTATTCCATTTACTGTCGTCACTAACTTCCTGCCTTACTTGTCCGTGAGCAGCAGCAGCTGTATCGATAAGTGCACTGTCGCACCATCTGCGGAGCGACCGATAGTATTTCCGGGTCGTCGTGTGTCTGGCAGTCAGTCGGAGACGGTCCATGAGTGCAGTCGGGTCGCAGCAGCAGTGAAGTCGGGGACGGAGGACCGATGAGGCACGGACAGCCAGTGCTCGACGACCGCTGGTGAAACACATGAACTGTCCAACGGAGGGAGGTAGGAGCGGGATGACCGTTGGTTGGTCACTCGGTTGGTCGTCTCATCGGCCGAGGTATATTTGGTCCTTTCAACGTTTCCAGGCCTGGGCAGTCGGTCGGTTGGCGTGGAGCAGCGAGGAAGTCTCCGTCGCAGGTGCTCTGGACGGGGCCGCTGGTGGTGTCCACGCGCGGTTGGCGTGTGAGGTGCATCTTGCGGGTGCTATGAAGTCCGTCGGCCACCGATCTTGGACATGAAAGCTGAGTGTCAATTAACCTACTATCGAGCCTCAACTGTTTGCATTTCTTCGTTTGATCCTGGTTGTCGCTTTTGGGACATTCCCGCGAGCAATAACATGTGTGTATTCAAGTCGGCTAAGATTCCAGCTGTCTTCATGTGGAGTTTGACTTAATTTATTCCCTGTTATTGAAGTTGACCGGCGGTATCTTCTGCCTTGTGGCTGTTGACGTTCCGGTTACCTGCCCTGGTCGTTGACGTAATTTTCGGCAGTGTATTTTCCTCGTCATGTTGTTGCTGTCCAGCGCAGCATGTAGTTTGACAGCTGAGGTGTTGTTGGTCGTTGTCGGCGCCAATATTCTGTGTGTCGTTGTATTGAAATCTTGTAGTCGTTTTGTTGGTTGCGTGGAGCGGAACTGATTTTGTTGATTGGTCGGTCGGCTGTCTGTTGGTTGGGTTGCCTTCAGATTAAGAAGTCGTTGGACAGGCTGCCTGTCTCACCTAAACGGGCGTTAGTGTTACAATTGCAGGCCGACCCTAGGAAACTTCTGAGCGCCGTTCCTTGTGTGTTGGATAGTAATTTCCCTGTTTGGGTTTTAATTATTCGGTTGATGTGTGTCTTTCAGCCTAGTATCAGTATCTCTTAAATTAATGTTCTTGTGTTGCCCCTTAAGGCGTGAGATTATTATTCTTTTATATGAGGCCTTCAGCCGAATCTTACATGAGAGGTTTTAAGATAAGAACTTCTGCCTTTTAAATTGAAACTCTTTTTCTAGGCAATCAGCTGTCAGACATATTTTGTTGATATGTGGCTTTTAGCCGAGTATTAATATCTCTTAAATTAATGTTGTCTTGCCCTTACGGCATGAGATTCTTATTCTTTATAGGGCCTTCAGCCGAATTTTATACGAAATTATTTAAGATACGGCCTTCTCCCTTTTAAAATTGAAACTCTTCTTTCTAGGGCTTGAGCTGTAACTTATTTGCTAATGTGCGGCCTTCAGCCGAGTTTTAATATCTCTTAAATTAATGTTCTTGTCTTGCCCTTAGGGCATAAGATTGTTATACTTTTGTATGGGGCCTTCAGCCGAATTTTGCATGAAATGTTTTAAGATAAGGCCTTCTGCCCTTTGATTGAAACTCTTCTTATTGCTTAATATGCGATCTCCAGCCAAGTTCCATTAAAATTAAACTGCTAAGGCCTTCAGCCTGTTTAGACTGAAGATTTAGAAAATATTCTTGAATGAAACCTCCAGAAGAACCTTGTATCTCAATTTCTTGCTTAGGCCTTGTGTCTTGGATTTTGAGTGTGGCCTTCAGCCGATCTAAAGTTAATCAAAGCAGGTCGATTTAAGTTCTGAGTGTTTTTCATCCTTGTTGTAATACTGTGTGTTAATAAATAAAGTTTGTATGTTGAGTGCAACTGACAGTAACCCTTTTTTGGCCCCTTTCCACAACTTAATTCGCTCTGTCCTGCTAGTTCAGGCGTTTCAGATACTTTTATTATTCAACATTCTGTGTTATTTTCGTTGTGTGCGCGCTGCCCTGGAGCCCACGCATCCGTCCTACCACGACACCTATATTAGACTTTTTCAGCGGCTGCGAGATTTTCACCAAAGTGGATGCTCCCAGTCCACGACAGATTTACTCACAGCACTGTTTCACGGTGCATGGGCAGGCTCTGCTGCCCGAAGTAGAGGATATGGTTAACTACAGCAGCAGCAGGTGACCGCAGCACTGTACAACAGGCAAGAAGAGACCCACGTCAAACAGCGGTTGCGATTATAACCACATTTAACAGGGTCGCAAGGAGACGACACGACAAACTTTAAAAACAGACACGGCCGTGAGCACGCATACTGTTGTAACGCTAGCAGCCGAATCGGTGAGTGTCTTGTGACAGACAAGAGCGCGTGTTTTGACAGCTGTCGAGACGGAGCTGCGCCGCGCTAGCCTTGCTGTGTCGCCAGTACGTGGCGGCGCCCTTTGAGCTGCAGTAGTTAACAGAGCTCTGAGTACGAGAAATCTAGGGCGCAGGTCAGCTAGCTAGAGGCTCAGGCAGCGTAGCGGGAAAAATTCGGCCCTTAACGTGGACTTGAAAGAGTATCCGCCATGGCTGACTTGACTGAATAGCGAAACTATCAAATGAAGTTAAATATAATAACAAGCTGAACCCAACCAATGACAGAAGCCAATGTAATGGCTTCAAAGACGAATTTTAGACAAGAGCATTGGTGAAGATGTGCCTTCGCTTCGAAGTATAATTTAAGTTACTTAATGTTCAACATTTTACATAAAAAACTACCTTTAAAAATTAATATCTAAATAACGTCTCGAGTGGTTCTTAAAAACATAGTGTCTATGCCAGTAAGCGCTATCTACCTGTTATAGAAAATTGGCTTAAATAGCTCTGAGCACTGTGGGACTTCTGAGGTCATCAGTCCCCTAGAACTTAGAACTGCTTAAACCTAACTAACCTAAGGACGTCACACACATCCATGTCCGAGGCAGGATTCGAACCTGCGACCGTAGCGGTCACTCTGTTCCAGACTGTAGTGCGTAGAACCGCTCGGCCACTCCGGCCGGCTATAGAAAATTCTTTGTGAGCATTACAGAATTTTAAATTACAGGCTGGAATTACATTCCTTGCATAAAAACTCGAATTATCTCGTACATAAGATAGGAAATATTGAAAGCAGACGTAACATTAAATGCCGGCCGCTGTGGTCGGGCGGTTCTAGGCGCTTCAGTCCGGAACCGCGCTGCTGCTACGGTCGCAGGTTCGAATCCTGCCTCGGGCATGGGCGTGTGTGATGTCCTTATGTTAGGTTTAAGTAGTTCTAAGTCTAGGGGACTGATGACCTCAGATGTTAAGTCCCATAGTGCTTAGAGCCATTTGAACCATATCATAACATTAATAAATACGTATTACTGTTGAGTATGAGGGTAATTATTTTAAACTTCATATCTTACTGATAGCATAACGACGCAAAGTAGCATCTGTATGGACAAAAACATTACTTGTAATTGTGGCATACAGTTATGCGGGAAGAATGCGACGTACTCCAGATTAATATTACTGCAAAATTGCTGGTCGCTAAATGAAATGCCACTAGTTAGAAAACACCATTGACTTTATTTGACACGTTTCGGGAAATACCCATCATCAGATAGTCACGAAACCGAAATACAAATGACAGAAAATATACAAAGGTATGGAGAGCAAAATGACAAAAGTATATACAAGCATTACAAAGTTTCGTCGTACTGAGCGCTCACATACACACCGCGATCATCTAGGTATTCAGATGCATAAAGACTCGTTGTAACTGATGCAGCTGTCGTGGCAGACTGATTTCAAAACTACATCATGTTTTCTAGGTAGACAAATTACACCACTAGTAAGGATATCACACACATCCATGCCCGAGGCAGGATTCGAACCTGCGACCGTAGCGGTCGCGCGGTTCCTGACTGTAGCGCCTAGAACCGCTCGGCCACTCCGGCCGGCGAAGGTACACTAATATTTAATGAATCGCAGTTTACGCAAACAGTATTTCAGAATTAATTTGCACTTGCAGCTGTAATTTACTACTTCAAAGTGTGATTTGTCTCACGTCACAGGTATTACAGAAAAAAAATAATAATTTTCAGAACTTAACTTACCTCCATACCCAGCTGTAACTGTCCAAACAATGACAAGAACTTCTTTTGTGTGTGTGTGTGTGTGTGTGTGTGTGTGTGTGTGTGTGTGTGTGTGTGTGTGTGTTGTGAACAGTAACGAACAATAAGTCGCTCTGAAACACACACACACAAGATTTCTGCGTGCTCGCGAGGCCCTACACGATATTAGACAGGTGTCCCAGTTACTTTGGCTCTTCAGTGTAATAGCGGTAACATTGCCCGGTGTTTTTTGTTAATAAGTGCTGTAAACAAAGCAACTGATATCACTAAACTAATTTAGTTTAAATTTCAGTCAACAATTTCGCTAGAATTTTTGTTATATCAAGCAGGATTCGTCAAGTAAAGTTATACCGTGATAGAGTTTCAGCGTAGGCAACCCTTCCGGCAGCAAAGCTTGGCGGGCTAACAGCAACGAGGTGACGCCCGCGAAACTGAAATCCCAAGGGTGTTCAAAAAGGAAGTTCCGATCGGTCGCAAAATGGAAACCACAGTAAATATCAGATACGTTTTATCTGCTACAGAGCGCTACACGTTCCAGCTGCTTCTCTATATAGTCGCCGCTCCGGTTTGGACAATTTTCTAATACCTTCGTCATAGATGACAGCCGCCTGTGCTTCACGCCATTTCTCTACGCTTGTCTGCAACTCGTTGTCTGAGCCAAAATGCTGTCCTTATAGCCTGCGTTTCATGTGAGCAGAGGCGAAAATCAGAGGCAGCCAAGCCCAGGCTGTATGATGGGTGATCAAACACTTGCCATCGAGAACGCAGCAGAAGCGTCTTTGTTACCCCTGTAGTGTGCGACCGAGATTTGTCACGAAGAAGAAGAAACTCGATAGATGCGTTATGTGGTGTTGTAGGAAATGAGACCAAACCTCTCTGCAGGCACTTCACACTTGGCAGGAGAAACTATTCTGCAGGCATCTTTACGTGCTCACTGCGCGCCCAGAACTGAAAACAGCGACCTGCTGCCATCAAGTGGCACATTAGAGACACTGTCCAACACACCTGCGCAAAGCTTCATCAGATTTTCACTGTGGTTTCCATTTCGTGAATGAGCGGAACTTACACTACTGGCCATTAAAAATGCTACAACAAGAAGAAAAGCAGATGATAAACGGGTATTCATTGGACAAATATATTATACTAGAACTGACATGTGATTACATTTTCACGCAATTTGGGTGCATAGATCCTGAGAAATCAGTACCAAGAACCACCTCTGGCCGTAATAACGGCCTTGACACGCCTGCGCATTGAGTCAAACAGAGCTTAGATGAAGTGTACAGGTACAGCTGCCCATGCAGCTTCAACACGATACCACAGTTTATCAAAAGTAGTGACAGCCGTATTGTGACGAGCCAGTTGATCGGCCACCATTGACCAGAATTTTTCAATTGGTGAGAGATCTGGAGAATGTGCTGGCCTGGACAGCAGTCGAACATTTTCTGCATCCAGAAAGGCCCGTACAGGAGCTGCAGCATGCGGTCGTGCATTATCCTGCTGAAATGTAGAGGTTCGCAGGGATTGAATGAAGGGTAAGGCCACGGGTCGTAACACATCTGAAATGTAGCGTCCACTGTTCAAAGTGCCGTCAATGAGAACAAGAGGTGACCGAGACATGTAACCAATGGCACCCCATACCATCACGCCGGGTGATACGCCAGTATGGCCATGACGAATACACGCTTCCAATGTGCGTTCACCGCGATGACGCCAAACACGGACGCGACCATCACGATGCTGTAAACAGAACCTGGATTCACCGGAAAAAATGACGTTTTGCCATTCGCCGTTGAGTACACCATCGTAGGCGCTCCTGTGATGCAGCGTCAAGGGTAACCGCACCCATGGTCTCATAGCTGATAGTCCACGCTGCTGCAAACGTCGTCGAATTGTTCGTGCAGATGGTTGTTGTCTTGCAAACGTCCTCATCTGTTGACTCAGTGATCGATACGTGGCTCAACGATCCGTTACAGCCATGCGGATAAGATGCCTGTCATCTCGACTGCTAGTGATACGAGGCCGTTGGGATCCAGCACGGCGTTCCGTATTACTCTCCTGAACCCACTGATTCCATATTCTGCTAACAGTCATTGGATCTCGACCAACGCGAGCAGCAATGTCGCGATACGATAAACCGCAATCGCGATAGGCTACAATCCGACCTTTATCAAAGTCGGAAACGTGATGGTACGCATTTCTCCTCCTTCCATGAGGCATCACAACAACGTTTCACCAGGCAACGCCTGTCAACTGATGTTTGTGTATGAGAAATCGGTTGGAAACTTTCCTCATGTCAGCACGTTGTAGGTGTCGCCACCGGCTCCAACGTTGTGTGAATGCTCTGAGATGCTGTATCATTTGCATATTATAGCATCTTCTTCCTGTCGGTTAAATTTCGCGTCTGTAACAAGTCATCTTCGTGGTGTAGCAATTTTAATGGCCAGTAGCGTAGTTTCTGGACAACAGTCCTACTGTAAGGCAATTATGTCCCGCAAGATAAGCTGGAGTGCTAAAAGTAAGGACGAAAGAAATTTTTCGCATTACGTGTCGCTCACAAGTAAAATAACTCGATGACATGTGGACAATGCACAAAAAGAACTTCTACAGCATAGCATAGTGTAACAGAAAAAAATACTAACTAGACGAACGGAAATGAGAGTTTTATTCAAACACAATCATTACAATGATGTCACAGCGATTCATGATTATCTCCTCGACAGTATAGAAGGCGGGAAATGGTTCTAAGAGCAGACCAAATGTGTGTTGACTTCAAAGAAATAGTATCGGAACCAACTGAGAGATTTATGCCTAATAAGAAACGACGGAGCTGATCCTCCTCGGTTCACAAAATGGGTCAGAACACTGTTGCAGAAACAACGAAATAAACATGCCAAATTTAAACATAAGCAAAATCTCCATGATAGGCGTTCTTTTAAAGAAGCTCGAGCGCGAACTTCAGTTCGAGATGCTTATAATAGTTACCACAACGAAACTTTGTCTCGAAATCTGGCAGAAAATCCAAAGCGATTCTGGGCGCATGTGAAGTATGCTAGCGGCAAGACACAATCAATGCCTTCCTTGCGCGATAGCAATGGAGATACTACCGAAGACAGTGCTGCCAAAGCAGAGTAACTAAACGCAGCCTTCCGAAATGCCTTCACAAAAGAAGACGAAGTAAATATTTCGGAAGTCGAAAGAACTTGCCCCCCTTCTAACAGCCGTGTACCGCAAGTCTCTAGAGGAACGGAGGGTTCCAAATGATTGGAAAAGAGCACAGATAGTCCCAGTCTTCAAGAAGGGTCGTCGAGCAGATGCGCAAAACTATAGACCTATATCTCTTACGTCGATCTCTTGTAGAATTTTAGAACATGTTTTTTGCTCGCGTATCATGTCATTTCTGGAAACCCAGAATCTACTATGTAGGAATCAACATGGATTCCGGAAACAGCGATCGTGTGAGACCCAACTCGCCTTATTTGTTCATGAGACCCAGAAAATATTAGATACAGGCTCCCAGGTAGATGCTATTTTTCTTGACTTCCGGAAGGCGTTCGATACAGTTCCGCACTGTCGCCTGATAAGCAAAGTAAGAGCCTACGGAATATCAGACCAGCTGTGTGGCTGGATTGAGGAGTTTTTGGCAAACAGAACACAGCATGTTGTTATCAATGGAGAGACGTCTACAGACGTTAAAGTAACCTCTGGCGTGCCACAGGGGAGTGTTATGGGACCATTGCTTTTCACAATATATATAAATGACTTAATAGATAGTGTCGGAAGTTCCATGCGGCTTTTCGCGGATGATGCTGTAGTATACAGAGAAGTTGCTGCATTAGAAAATTGTAGCGAAATACAGGAAGATCTGCAGCGGATAGGCACTTGGTGCAGGGAGTGGCAACTGACCCTTAACATAGACAAATGTAATGTATTGCGAATACATAGAAAGAAGGATCCTTTATTGTATGATTATATGATAGCGGAACAAACACTGGTAGCAGTTACTTCTGTAAAATATCTGGGAGTATGCGTACGGAACGATTTGAAGTGGAATGATCATATAAAACTAATTGTTGGTAAGGCGGGTACCAGGTTGAGATTCATTGGGAGAGTGCTTAGAAAATGTAGTCCATCAACAAAGGAGGTGGCTTACAAAACACTCGTTCGACCTATACTTGAGTATTGCTCATCAGTGTGGGATCCGTACCAGGTCGGGTTGACGGAGGAGATAGAGAAGATCCAAAGAAGAGCGGCGCGTTTCGTCACTGGGTTATTTGGTAACCGTGATAGCGTTACGGAGATGTTTAATAAACTCAAGTGGCAGACTCTGCAAGAGAGGCGCTCTGCATCGCGGTGTAGCTTGCTCGCCAGGTTTCGAGAGGGTGCGTTTCTGCATGAGGTATCGAATATATTGCTTCCCCCTACTTATACTTCCCGAGGAGATCACGAATGTAAAATTAGAGAATTTAGAGCGCGCACGGAGGCTTTCAGACAGTCGTTCTTCCCGCGAACCATACGCGACTGGAACAGGAAAGGGAGGTAATGACAGTGGCACGTAGAGTGCCCTCCGCCACACACCGTTGGGTGGCTTGCGGAGTATCAATGTAGATGTAGATGTAGATTAACGTAGAAGTAGATATCATCAGAGTGATGAAGAAACTTAAGTCACTTAACGAAAACAAGTCTTCCGGTCCAGATTGTATATCAGTTTGGTTCCTTTCAGAATGAGGTGATTCAATAGCTCCATACTTAACAATCATATACAACCGTTCGCTCGACAAGATATCCGTACCAAAGACTGGAAAGTTTCACAGGTCACACCAATATTCAAGAAAGGTAGTAGGAGTAATCCACTAAATAACAGGTCCATATCGTTAACGTCGATATGCAGCAGGATTTTAGAACATATATTGTCTTCGAACGTAATGAATTACCTCGAAGAAAACGGTCTATTGACACACAGTCAACATGGGTTTAGAAAACATCGTTCTTGTGAAACACAACTAGCTCTTTATTCACATGAAGTGCTGAGTGCTATTGAGAAGGGATTTCAGATCGATTACGTATTTCTGGATTTCCAGAAGGCTTTTGACACTGTACCACACAAGCCGCTCGTAGTGAAATTGCGTGGTTATGGAATATCGTCTCCATTATGTGACTGTATCTGTGATTTCCTGTCAGAGAGGTCACAGTTCGTAGTAACTGACGAAAAGTCATCGAGTAAAATGTAAGTGATTTCTGACATTCCTCAAGGAGGTGTTATCGGCCCTTTGCTGTTCCTTATCTATAAAAACCATCTGGGAGACAATCTGAGCAGCCGTCTTAAGTTGTTTGCAGATGACGCTGTTGTTTATCGACTAGTAAAGTCGTCCGAACATTTAATCAAATTGCAAATCGATTTAGAAAATATATCTGTGTGCTGTGAAAATTGGTAATTGACCCTAAATAACGAAAAGTATCGGGTCATCCACTTGAGTGCTAAAACTAATCTGTTAAACTTCGGTTACGTGATAAATCAGTCAAATCTAAAAGCCGTAAATTCAATGAAATACCTAGAAATTACAATTACGGACAACTTAAATTGGAAGGAACACATAGAAAATGTTGTAGGGAAGGCTAACCAAAGACTGCGTTTTATTGGCAGGACACTAAGTAAACGTAACAGTTCTTCTTAGGAGACTGCCTAAACTACGCTTGTCCGCCCTCTTTTACAATACTGCTGCTCGGTGTGGGAGCCTTACCAGATAGGATTGACGGAGTACATCGAAAACTTTCAAAGAAGAGCAGCACGTTTTGTATTATCGCGAAACAGGGGAGAGAATGTCACTGAAATAATACAGGATTTTCGGTGGACTTCACTACACAAAGGCGTTTTTCGTTGCGTCGGAATCTTCTCACGAAATTTCAGCCATCAACTTTCTCCTCCGAATGCGAAAATGTTTTATTGACGCTGACACACACAGGGAGTAACGATCATCATAATAGAATAAGGGAAATCAGAGCTCGCACGCTACACGAGATTGGAATAATAGAGAATTGTGAAGGTGGAACGATGATACCCTCTGCCAGGCATTTAAATGCGGTCTGCAGAATATCCATGTATATGTAGATGTAGATATTAATAGCCTATGTGATCGGTATGGACGGCAACGCATGCTCTGCAAAATGTTCCAGTGCTGGCCACAAGGCTGGTTAGGAATTCTTCTGGAAGGGCGTTCCACTCCTCCACCAGCATGGTGACGACTGCTGGACAGACGACCGTTGATGGTTGTGTTGGTAAACCACAAGTTACATGGCGAGAGGTGGGAAAACGTAACGTACCCAGGAACATTGCGGAACGTGATGGTTTTGGTGGACCAGCTGCTATGTTGTGGGAAGCCGTAATGTTGCATAGGCATACTGACCCGCAAATCGTTACTCCGATTTAAACCCCATCGAGCACGTGTCGGATGCGTTGGGGAGGCATGCTGCATGCAGCACGTTCACATGTGGCAGTAGTTGTCAACGGAGCTGGTGAGGAATGGAACCCCATGCCACAAGAACTCCTTACCCACCTTCTGGCCAGCATGGGAACATTCTGCACAGCGTAGACTACCGTCAGTGATAATCACACACCGTATTAAGATCCATGTACCTCCTCTTGTAAAGGCCTGGCCACCATCATGAATCGCAGTCATTTCAGCAGTGCAGTTACTGTCTTTGAATAACAGTGTCGTTTCTGATGTTCTCACTGAGTATTTCCTTCAGTTAGCTTCTGTACTACACTGGCAGTCCTTTCCGCCTATGGTCCATGTTTCATCGAGATATGATCCTTGGCAGTAACACATCACGCAAAAGTTACTTCTGTCCTTAAGGTTTGCACACCTAGCGGTCGGGTTTCGGAATCTTTGTGAAAGTGGTTGGATTGCTGCAGGGAATTCCGTCTCCCTTACTCCTCCTCTCACTTTTTTACTGCTGGAGTTAATTTTATTCGGCTTGTGATTTTATTTATTTGGATATGATTATATACGTGTAGCAGCAAGTAAGTTGGTACATGGTAACTAGTAACTTTGCTTTACGATATTAAAGTTTGGATTTGCAATGTTCAGACTGATATGAAACTGAAACTGAGAGCTGATGGCAGTACACAAAGTTATTTGTAACAAGTTGCTATGGTTTTGATTAAATGTTATTACACTGCCTTTACTTGGTAATTCTTTCTTCATAAAAGCAAGTAACTTTGAGCAATGGTGAGTAAATATTTCACTTTGGCTGTATGAGTCACACTAGCACACATATGTTAAGTTCAGGCATGGAGTCGGAGAGGGAATAAACATTTTTATCATAAATGTGGCACACCGTGGATCAAATTAATGCTTTTCCACATCTGCTCTGGATAATCATGTAGGAAACATTCACCTGCTACTGTAACGTAATCAAGAAAGGAAGAAAACTTTATCTGAACTCACTATCTTGCCTCATATTCAGAAAAGTCAGTAATGAAATTCAAATGATCGTCACAGCACTGAATGTTGGTTACGTTATGCGGTGGATTTTTGAATACTGTTAATTGGAACAGGCGCGCGGCTAGCCCGCGTTCTCTTAATCTCAGGGAAAAAATGTAAAATATTGCTTTAGTTTTACAGAGCAGGCCTTGGCACAAAATGTGAAAATGATAAAGTCATAACACAGTTATTCGTTATATTTTTGTGATCGCATAGAACATGTCGCACAGTACCTTCCAAATCAAACAGAAATGCACTGAATAATATAATATAGTCTGCCGGCACTGCTGGAAGCTGTAAGAAAATGTTAAACATTATTATGTTACCTCGCTTTAACGGCGAGACGACTGCGTTGCCTGAAATAAATATTTTTAAATGTGCCGCGTCTGCGGCCGTTGCCCTCGCAGATTGGTACAGCGGCTTCCGCTAAATTAAATGCTGAAAATGTCTAAATTATTTACGGGACGAATGGCTGGCAACTTTACAAGTTATTTTAAAACCACATTTGCTGAAACTCTATATATTCAAACAAAAATGCATTAATTTTACACACCTTTTTACAACAACTCGCCTAATGGCGGATCTCAAGCTTCATGAACAAAAGACTCACGGCCAGCGCATACATTTGCTTAACACACGAGTGTCACTCGTAACGAAACCCAAAGAGAACAGAGAAATTATTACAATGCTTTTTACTATTTATACATGTACTGAATTGTCCTTTTTATCTGAGGCACAGATCATAATCACTAATTCATTTAACAAGAATACGATTATCAAAGATAATAATATGTCATGGATTCAAAGTTAAAAAATGCATAAAACTTCAAATAATTATGAATGTTCTACATATACACACAATATATTCGTGAAATGTTTACACGGTCTTGCTTTATTGCTTCACTTGGTCATGTTCATTCGTGTTTAAATTATTTCTCTTTCGCCGTGCGCTTGGCACTATATCGATACATGTTAACTCGTCTTACACACACGGAAAAAATTCTGTCACACTCTTTTTATGACGATTGGCCAGGAGACGCTACAAGGGCTTTGATTATCGTTAGTCAAAGCCGGTCATAGCGAGGCTATCGACCCTTATTTAGACTGATTTTACACGTGTGGCAGTGCAGTGAATTAAGTAGGGTCCGCCAATCAACGTATCCGATTCAATCAACGGTGCGGTCGCACGTCGTCGCGTGTGCGATGATTCTGGCCGCTGTCGCGAGTATGATTTCGCGCAACGCCATAGAAGCTCCAAGGAACGGACGGAGGAAATGTCTCTTGGAAACAATGTAATTGTTATCTCTCTCTCTCTCTCTCTCTCTCTCTCTCTTTGTAACTCATTATGTAGATCTCTATTACTAGCTGAAGAACTCTCCACTCCTGGATTGTTTCTGCATAAAAAGTCCATATCGCAATGCTAGAATCGAAACAGGTAATACACAGTATCATACACATGGAAGGGTGATTTTGAAATACCTATCTTCTTAACAGACAAACAAACAAAAAAATAGAGGAAGAATCTGTGACTTGGTTCAGGACATGAAGGCTGAGCTGCGGCCCTCCGTACGGAGAAAAGTTAAAATTTGCTGGAGATGCAGCCTCTGTATAACTGTGACGAAGTATTAGAGTCGATGAAGTATTTAAGTAAGTAGTTACTCAGTGTGAATACAAGCACAGGACCAGTTACAACCGGTTTGATGGCATCGTTGCTAATGTCAGATTTGTTAATTGGTGCTACCTATCGACTCGTTCTCCAGACGTTGGCGTCAGACTGGGTCGTCTTCTCGAAAATAGCTAAGGTTCCGTTAAGTGTGATCGATGTCTGTCTCGGCTTACTTCGTCTATCTCATTTCTCACCTGTTACTCTCCATCTGGCCGGCGGGTCGGTAAATGTCCACCGCAAATAATTAGCGAAGTCGTGCCTATATTTCTTATACTGTTGCAGCTTCCCGTGTCCATCCAGGAGAAAATAGCAAAAATCCATTTTGTCCTTTTCCGATTCGTTATAGACGTAGCCCACAACCATTCCCCGTACCCATATCACTGCATTTGTTTTATGGACCGGAAAATAAGATTTTTGGGGGAAACGGAGTGCGTCCGATGAAATTATGTGAGGGGCGGTGCGTAACAAGAACGCCAATATCTGTCGTGCCAAGTGCCACACCGGAGCCGCCCCATTACACGCTAAACGATGTTCATCAGTGTCCACTGTGGCACAGCTTAAACATAATGGAGTGTCTGCGAAATGAATCGTATGCCGCAGTTGGTTCGTTGCGATCTTCCTATTTATCACCACATACCATGCTGAGCGTACCGACGTTGGAAGGTAAACGTTCCCTATAATGCGCCATATCCGTTGCCAGTTCTTGTCTGGGTACTTCTTTTCCAGGGTATTCCTGGGGCACCGGCGCAGTAATATTTGGCACACGTCTCGCGTAGTCGGTAGTCTGTTGTTAGGATGGCTTCTCTGACATAGCTAAGCTCCAAATTCGGTAAAATATGGCCCACATGGGCTGGGAGCACCACTGAAGTGGGCACCAGTGCATCGGCCAAAGCACCCGAGATACTGCGAAATTGACCGCGCCACTATCGAGAAACCGTACTGAAGAATAACGCCCGTGCCTTTTCATATAGACCAAGTCCACCCTCTCCAGATGGTAGCGAACGCGTTGTGTATTGGTTCTTAAACAGTTGTCCCACACTCACGTAAGTTCCGAAAGTTGCTTGTATCCGCGTTGCCATTGTGCGCGTTAAAAGCAGGACATGCGCTACGTGAGTGAGCTCGGTGCTAGGTACTCGTTAACATAGGCCACCCACTGAATCATATCCAACGTTCTTAATTTCTGCAACAGTACCATTGTCCGCATCAGCTTCAGTATGCATCGGTGGTTATCCGCTGCAGTCCGCTGCACATCTGAGTGGAACGCGACACCTAAGCATTTTATGGTGTTAACTAACATGAGCGGGCCTTCCTCCCTCGGTCGTAATCCTCGACCGACATTCATGCAGCGTCACTTCTGTAGATTAGGCACGCTCCCCGCCGCCACCCCGTATGGCTGTATCCATGCCAACGCCGTACGTACATCGTCGCCTGTCCGTGCCAGCAGCATCACATCGTCAGCACAAGCGCGGCTGTGAAAGGTCAGCTGTGGCAACGGCACTCCCTCCAGCCGTCTTCGGAGACCAATAGGCAGGGTTTCAACGCCATCGCATACAAAAATGTCGAAAGGGGGCAACCTTGACGAACTGACCGTGAAATGACAATGTAGTCAGTGCCCCGCCCATTCACCGAGACCATGGTTCTCACGCCGTGTAACACTCGCATGATCACTAGAATGAAGGCCTGTGGGATTCCCAAACTGCCCATCATGGCGTGCAAAAAGATATGATCCACCCTGTCGAACGTATAATCGAAGTCAATAGAGACTAGTGTCTCGCGCAGTCGGGACGCCGCTGCTAATGCGACCATATCTCGGTAATCACCAAGCGCCGTATGGGCATTACTCTTACCGCCCATGCATGTTTGATCTGCCGCGAGGGATTAGCCGAGCGGTCTAAGGCGCTGCAGTCATAGACTGTGCGGCTGGTCCCGGCGGAGGTTCGAGTCCTCCCTCGGGCATGGTTGTGTGTGTTTGTCCTTAGGCTAATTTAAGTTAAGTAGTGTGTAAGCTTAGGGACTGATGACCTTAGCAGTTAAGTCCCATAAGATTTCACACACACACACATGTTTGATCTGTGAGGAGTCTATCAGGAATTGAAGACTTCAGGCGAGCCCCAAGGATGCGCGCGAAAATCTTGTAGACGCGGTTCCGGAGAGTTAGTGGTCTATAATCTCCTGTCCTTCTGCCACCGCGTGGTTTGGGTATAAGTATGATGATACCCTCCGTAAATTCTACAGGTATCTCAGTCTGCGGTTAACAGTAGTTCTGTTATACATCTGAATCCACGTCTATCCCACGAGGTATGCAAAGGCGCGGTACGATTCAATTGGGAAGCAGTCCTGTCCAGGGGACTTGTTCGGAGCTCCCCTGGCAATTGCGTCTGTCAGCACGTCCTCCGTTATCGCTCTGATTAAAGTCTCTGCATCCAGTGCTGGTCCTCTATCTGCCATTTCGTAGATGACATCACTTAGTGTCTCGTGGTTCACTTGTACAGGTCCATATAACTGGCGGAAGTAGTCGGTAAACACCTGCGCAATGTCACGTTGGCTCACAACTTGCTGGCCAGTTTCAGAGATTATTTCCCTGATCAATGTCCTTCGTCGTCGTTGGCGTCCACGTACTACGTGATGCGTTGAGGGGGCTTCGGCAGTAGCTGTCTCCGACAATCTCGGCCGGACATGTTGCCGAGCACATGTGGGACATCTTCGGACGACAATTCCAGCGTCGCCCACAACCATCATTAACTGTCACTGTACTGACCAACCAAGTGAACAAACACAGAACTCCATCCCACAAACTGACATCTGGCACCTGTGCGACACACTGCAAACACGTCTGCATGATTGTATTCAACAATATGGCACTCACACGGGTTATTAGTGTATCACCATTTCACATTTTTATCGCGCTTGCATTAACCTGTGATCTTGCAACTGTAGTCACGTAAATATGTTGCTAGGCCAATGTATTCCCTAAATTTCATTACTCTGCATTAATTATTTCTTCGTGTTGGAACTTTTTCCCGTCAGTGTGATACACAAACGACTCTGTAGTCGGGGCATCCGCATTATATACACTACTGGCCATTAAAATTGCTACACCACGAAGATGACGTGCTACAGTCGCGACATTTAACCGACAGGAAGAAAATGCTGTGATATGCAAATGATTAGCTTTTCAGAGCATTCACACAAGGTTGCCGCCGGTGGCGACACCTACAACGTGCTGACATGAGGAAAGTTTCCAAAACGTTGTTGTGATGCCTCTTGTAAGGAGGAGAAATACGTACCATCACGTTTCCGATTTTGATAAAGGTCGGATTGTAGCCTATCGCAATTGCGGTTTATCGTATCGCGACATTACTGCTCGCGTTGGTCGAGATCCAATGACTGTTAGCAGGATATGGAATCGGTGGGTTCAGGAGGGAAATACGGAACGCCGTGCTGGATCCCAACGGCCTCGTATCACTAGCAGTCGAGATTACAGGCATCTTACCCGCATGGCTGTAATGGATCGTGCAGCCACGTCTCGATCCCTGAGTCAACAGATGGGGACGTTTACAAGACAACAACCATGTGCATGAACAGTTGGACGACGTTTGTAAAACATGGACTATCAGCTCGTAGACCATGGCTACGGTTACCCTTGACGCTGCATCACAGACAGGAGCGCCTGCGATGGTGTACTCAACGACGAACCTGGGTGCACGAATGGCAGAACCTCATTTTATCGGATGAATGTAGGTTCTGTTTACAGCATCATGATGGTCGCATCCGTGTTTGGCGACATCGCGGTGAACGCACATTGGAAGCGCGTATTCACCCGGAGTGATGGTATGGGATGCCATTGGTTACACATCTCGGTCACCTCTTGTTCGCATTGACGACACTTTGAACAGTGGACGTTACATTTCAGATGTGTTATGACCCGTGGCTCTACCCTTCATTCGATCCCTGCGAAACCCTACATTTCAGCAGGATAGTGCACGACCGCATGTTGCAGGTCCTGTACGGGCCTTTATGGATACAGAAAATGTTCGACTGCTGCCCGGGCCAGCACATTCTCCAGATCTCTCGCGATTTGAAAACGTCTGGTCAATGGTGGCCGAGCAACTGGCTCGTCACAATACGCCAGTCACTACTCTTGCTGAACTGTGGTATCGTGTTGAAGCTGCATGGGCAACTCTGTACCTGTACACGCCATCCAATCTCTGTTTGACTCAATGCCCAGGCGTATCGAGGCCGTTATTACGGCCAGAGGTGGTTGTTCTGGGTACTGATTTCTCAGGGTCTATGCACCCAAATTGCGTGAAAATGTAATCACATGTCAGTTCTAGTATAATATATTTGTCCAATGAGTACCCGTTTATCATCTGCATTTCTGATTGGTGTAGCAATTTTAATGGCAAGTAGTGTAGAAAGAACTCTACAAACAGCTATATCTTGACCCAATTTTTATTAGGGTACTACCAATTTCGTGTCTTATATCTAAATCATCAAATGCACATAAAATTAAAACCTAATGTACAACATTGCGAAGAATATAGAAAGCACAACCTTCATAGTTAAAACCAGAAAGTGCGTAGCACGGACAGTTAGTTAGTAGAAAGTTGGACAACGGAAAGTATCCTTGATGCACCAGCAGGTCAGGTCAACACAAAGTCATCCATATGAGCCTCAGCAACCACCGGTTGCACTGCGCAGTTAGTTTGCATCCATGAACTGACAACATATGGGGATTTTCATACAACGATTTACTTTCAAACAGTGACTAGTAAAACCCGGAACCGTTAGATAAGTTTAGTGCGGCTAGTTTCCGCTACAGATTCTCTATCCGAGGAATTCTGTTCTTTTTTTAACAGGAAAGTCATGGGCTGCAAAAGATCATCGAAAGGTGAGTAGACGTTTTATTCTGTAGACGAAAGTAAACACAGCGCGTCGCTGCTTGACGTCGTCGAAATTGGTTACAATCACGTCAGTCATCAAATAACTGTACGTTACTTTATAAATAGACGAAAATGCAGAAAGCATCTAAAAGAGTAAAAAAGGGTTGTTTCCCATCATTAGTTTACTGCATGTAGCGTATTCCAGAGCATATTAATTGTCGCTTGGTTCTGCATAATGAGAGGAGAACTGTTGTGACGGAATTATGTTTCTGATTAATATCATATCTGGACGCTCTTTTTATCGCTCCAACACAGCACAAATTGATGGCGTTAATTAATTCCTGTTCATTAACAGCAATATGCTGCACTGCTCGCTATAGTCGGAACTCCACACTTACTCTATGAAAACTAGCTTTGATGAAACCAGCAGCCGAGGACAAATGAGACAAGAAAATAAACAAAAAATGTAGAATATTTAAAGCCTGAAACCTGATAACATCAAGTTGTGCTACAAAAGCGTAGACACGAGTACAGACGTTACACTTATGTAATTTTGAGTGCAGCATCAGTTGTGCAAGAGTTTATCCTACAGAATGTTTCAGATCCAGGCTACACAGAATTTTGTCTTCAGTGGTTCTTCAATAATCATTCATTCAATTATATTTTAGTAGCCTAGGTTATATTCTGACTTCTGGGCCTGCAATAAAAGTATGATTTGGAGCACGTGCGTTTCGCTTTATTTTAAAGCTACTTCAGTAGTCATTGTAACAATTTGGTTTTTCTTACAAATCATTCTGTTAAGATCGTAAGCAATTCTCGTGTTTTACATTACAATTAGTAAATAGTTTTAAATTACAGTCATTACTCACCATTTTTGCTTTCTACCTCATTCCTAATGCTCTTTCGGACATAGGTCCTCGACTTTCAGGACATTGCACTTCACAGACACTAGATGTACACTGGTGTCCAAAATCAAAGAAATAAACGGAAATTTTGCAAGGTTGTGTTTATTTTGCCACAAAACAGTATAAACAGTTGATAGTAAAGTAGAAACAATGTAAAGAATGCAGAACGTAAATAACTGCAACATGCATACCGGTAGACAAAAATGTTCTTCATTTTATCCATCTTAAAGGATTTGCACATACATTCTGACAACTGGTTAATGTGCTCAATATGGGGTGTGACTACCTCTGGCACTAATATAGGCCTGACAACGACGGGGCGTACTGTGAATGTCTCATGTTGAGGCAATAACGCCCATTCCTCATGCAGAGCTGCTCGCAAGTCTTGCACAGTGGTTGGTGGATGCTGACTTGATGCAAGCCGTCTCCTTAGTGCATCCCAGACATGCTCTGTGAGACTGAAATAAGATGAGTGAACAGACGACGCCACGCGTGCAATATCTTCCGTTTCCAAGAAAACATCAGCCACCCGTGCTCTATGAGGTCGAGCATTATCGTCCATCAACAAAAAGTATGGGCCCACAGCACCTCGCAACAACTGCACATGAGGTCCCAAGGTCTCGTCACGAAGCCTGACAACAGTTAAACCTCGCCGATTCAACCGTACAATTTCATGAAGAGGTGTTCGAGTGGTCAACATAATCCCCTCCCACACCATTAGGGATACTCCTCGATATCGGTCTCTTCCCACAATCGCCGGCCGGAGTGGCCGTGCGGTTCTGGGCGCTACAGTTTGGAACCGAGCGACCGCTACGGTCGCAGGTTCGAATCCTGCCTCGGGCATGGATGTGTGTGATGTCCTTAGGTTAGTTAGGTTTAATTAGTTCTAAGTTCTAGGCGACTGATGACCTCATGAGTTGCATAGTGCTCAGAGCCATTTGAACCATCTTCCCACAATCAATGGGTTCCGGAATTGTGTTCCATGTTCCCTCCAGAAGCGAAGCCGTCGGGAATCACCCTCTAGACTAAATTGGGAGTCATCTGTGAGAACAACATTGGCCCACTGTTCGACCGTCTAGGCTCACTCCACTCTAGACATTCCCTTGTGTGAAGATACGCCAGAGGTAAGCAGACAGGAGGTATCCAACAATAAAGGCCACTCTGTTAAAGCTTTCTGTACACCGTTTGCCTCGATAGAATAAGTCCAGTGGTTGCTGCTGGCTCAGACGCCAGTTGCCGTGCAGTACTAAGGCGGTATTGTCGCTCCTTAGAACCAAATAACAGTACTCTCCTCTGAAGTCATACGTGGTCGGCCCTGTCTGGTCTTCGGGATACAGCTCCGGTCTCTATAAACTGTCGCCACATCCGAGAAACAGCAGAACAATTCACATTAAGCCATCGGACCACATCAGTTTGCGACTGTCCTGCTTCCTTTCTATCCATGGCCCTCAAAAATGGTTCAAATGGCTCTGAGCACTTTGGACTTAACATCTGAGGTCATCAGTCCCCTAGAACTTAGAACTACTTAAACCTAACTAACCTAAGCACATCACACACATCCATGTCCGAGGCAGGATTCGAACCTGCGACCATAGCAGTCGCGCGGTTCCGGACCGAAGCGCCTAGAACCGCTCGGCCGCCGCGGCCGGCTCTCTGGCCCTCCAATGCAAAGAGTCTGGTAGACATTTTCTCTGTGCCATACTGCACCGTCTAAATAATGTGTTTAAATTCCTAATTACTGGTTAAATCGCAGTGTAATACCGATCTTTACGGCAGACTGAAATGCGTCAACACTACTTCCCATCTCCTTAAGCCCGTTCCGTCATTCACGACTTGAAATAGGACGCTAGTAGACAGACGTTCATTGCAGGTTCAGAACCAGTGACTTCTTTCGTCATCTGGCAGTTTCGCACGCTTTTTCATTTATTTTGCAATGATTCTCGCATAATCTTCATTGTTTGAATACTCATTTTGCGACTTACCGGTACTTATCGCTTTCTAATAAGTATTCTCTGGGACGAGGTTCAGCATAGATACAGTTAGGCGATTTATGGCTTTATCTGAAGGGCTTATTTCAATAGTGGTAGAAGCCCATTTTTGTTCATTGTGAGATACAGAGTCCTAAAGTTAAAAGAGCGCTGAAAAAACTGCAGTTGAGATACCAGAAATATTCAAGCATATGGCTTCTTGCTAGAGGTGAACCTTTCTTTCTGTTTGTTTGGATCATTAATTTCAGAAGCATTATAGGCAGAAAATTGGACGTAATGGACTTGTACCACTATTGAAATAAGCCCTTCATTTGATATTGTAACTCAATATAGTCGTAGGGTCTGCATTGCGCCCGTTCGCTAAGGCAGCTGAAAAAATATGGTCAAGGAGTATAGGCACTGGTAACACGCGAATTTTTAATAATAATAACAAGTTGCAATGTCATGAAATAATAATAATAAAATAACAAGAAGATTTTAATATGCCGATAAACTGATGTAAACAACACCATCAAATTTAAGCTGAACAAGCCGATAATTTATTCAGGTAATCGTTTCAATGAAACTGTAGAAATGGTGGTCCTGGAATAATTTAATTTTAATAAGAAATAAATTAACAAGATATTCAATTTCAGTCACGATTGCGTGAACAAATATTTAGAATAGTAGTGGATTACCCAGTTTCCATTCTGTCATCGTTCCATGCTTTGAACTAGGCACAAATAGTCCCAGAACGCCAAGTAAATAACGTTAAAGTTCTACAGTGCACATTCTGTCATGATGCCGAACTGCTGAAGTATCTCTAACTCACTGAGTCACAGTTCGCTTAGCGCAGAATTTAAGTAACAGCGAATTTTAGGATATTCGTGTGGGCGCTTACCACCCCCCCAAAAAAAAAGGTTCAAATGGCTCTGAGCACCACGGGGGCCTTAATATCTAAGTTCATTAGTCCCCTAGAACTTAGAACTACTTAAACCGAACTAACCTAAGGGCATCACACACATCCATGCCCAAGGCAGGATTCGAACCTGCGACCGTAGCAGTTGCGCAGTTCCGGACTGAAGCGCCTAGAACCACTCGGCCACCGCAGCCGTCGCTTGCAGCCCAAATGCCAACATTTTGCCGCACTATAACAAACAATACTCGTTAAAACCTGTGAAATAATAGACTTGCCCTGCTCAGTTGATGCGTCTTTTTATGCTCAGTCTAGTGATGGTTTCAAATCTTCTGATCAGTTTATCATTTCTATGCTACTAGCGTTTTTAATACTGGCCAAATTAATAATCTAGACATATGTAATGTGGTTACATACCGAAATGTATGAGAAATGCCAGACTGCATTCGTTTGTCGTGTAACTGTGCAAAATATTAGAAAGGGGCTGAATGGCGATACTTCTGCATGAAGTCAGGGTAGCTGTTGGGAACTTGTGAAGTGTTTTTGATACTAGTAAAACATGAGTAGAGTTTAATCATTTATTCTCAATGTTTTTCCTCTGCACCAGCCCCAGTTGTTGCTTCATTCAGCTGCTTATAGGATCCTAGTTAACATCTGTCCAGTCAGCTCAGCATCTGCATGGCAGGGCAAGGTGTTGGTTAATCTGGCAGCGCAGCGGGTTGCCGGCTAGCAGGCGCGGCCGTTGCCCAGCAGGAAGTGGTCTCTTGCTGGCTGCTGGAGCGCACTCGGTCCCATTCTGAATTCTACGATTACCCTTGACGACCCATCCAGGATGCAGCTGTGTCTGCAGTAGTCGTGTGGCCTGTTGATCTCCTGCCTACTGACTGGTAACGTCCAGCACCCGGAAGTGCCTCAGCGTTGAACAGGAACATGGAGCCCAAGGGACCTTGTTGCTGCCTTCTGCACTGAAGTTCAGAGCTGGAGGAAACATGGAACTTGGTCTTGTTGAAAGGCAGTCAGTTGCCCCGTCAGCAAACGATAGCAGCGAGCAGCATGAGGTTCATGAAGTGAAGAATATCAAGTACATTGTTGGTTGGTTCATATACTGTGCTGGAGCTGAGCCGAACGTGGCTCCTGTTCCCGCCATTATGTATTTTTGAGACGTCCCCCTAGAAAAATTAATGAATGACTGTGCTGATAAACCTCTTACGTTATTTGCTTTTCAAACAGCTGAGCAAAACTGAACATACTCAGACATTACTCTTGCAAGTAGGCTGTTTATGTTTTCTCTATGTAAGTAGGTTGTTTATGTTTTCTTATTGGCAACGTTACGTAGCGCTCAATATGAAAATCACTGGCTGTGCTGTGTGCAGTCTGTGGCTAGTTTGCATTGTTGTCTGCCATTGTAGTGTTGGGCAGTGGCAGCTGGCTGTGAACAGCGCGTAGCATTGCGCAGTTGGAGGTGAGCCGCCAGCAGTGGTGGATGTGGAGAGAGAGATGGCGGAGTTTTGAAATTTGTCATGAACTGCTATATTTATATATGATGATATCAAGGTAAATACATTGTTTGTTCTCTATTAATATCTTTCATTTGCTAACTATCCCTATCAGTAGTTAGTGCCTTCCATAGTTTGAATCTTTTATTTAGCTGGCAGTAGTGGCGCTCGCTGTATTGCAGTAGCTTGAGCAGCGAAGATTTTTGTGAGGTAAGTGATTTGTGAAAGGTATAGTTTAATGTTAGTCAGGGCCATTCTTTTGTAGGGAATTTTGAAAGTCAGATTGCGTTGCGCTAACAAAATATTGTGTGTCAATTTAAGCACAGTCGTGTAAAATTGTTCAAAGGGGACGTTTCATATGTCGACCTTTAGCCGAGGATACCTCACTGGAATCTTCTGATTTTTTTTCTTGTAGTTTGTGTAAGTAGTGTAGATTTTGTTTATTGATAGCGCGTAATCATAGAGAGAATTTCCTTTGTAGTTGTAGTTTTTCATTGTTGTACAGTAAAACAGTTGTGGCATGCATGTAGATTTGCACCAAGTATTTCGCAGCTGCGCTGGCAATTAAGTAGACATTATTTCCATTGCTATGTTATTTTATTTTGCTCTTCAAATTGTGCTTTTCTGTGTTATCGTGTGAAATACTGTGACAATAATGGCGTGTGAAAAACGTAATACTAGGCTCCAAAGTAAACTGAGAAATGACAGTGAAAATGAAAGCAGTGTGTTAGCGCCACCGAGTAATGAATTAACTGATGTTCAAAGTAGTAATTTGGTAATTGTGCATAGGGAAATGGAGCGGGCTGTAAACAATGGTGTAGACAGTGAAACAGGTAGTGAACAGGGAAGCATTATCGATCAATCGGTCGGCAACAGCTCGCCTCAGGAATCCGAAATGACAGGACACAATTTCGCAAATACTGTAGATTCAGGTTTTGGGTCATCACCGTTTTCTCAAATAAGTCAAGACACATTTTCTACTTGTCAAAATGTGAATGTTGCCGGTGCAAATGCACTGCCGAAAAGCGTAGAGAAACAGATTCCAGACACTAATACATTATTATTGCAATTAATGCAACAAATGGAACAAAATCAGAGACAAACACAGCAAAAGCTTCAAAAGTTAGACACAGTGGAACAAAATCTTAAAAAGTTAGACACACTGGAACAAAATCAGAGACAAACACAGCAACAGCTTCAAAAGTTAGACTCATTGGAACAAACTCTTGAACAAACGCGTGAAGATTTAACTACTGAGTTACATAACATTGAATCGAAATGTCAAAAAGTCTGTAATGACGTAAAAACTCAAATTTGTGAGCATTTTCAACCTATTTTTTCGCGGCATGAAAAGGCATTACAGAATCACGAAGCAGCCATAAAAGAACTGCAAATTATTGTTCATGAAAATCATGAGACCTTGCAAGCTAAATTTGACTCAGTTGCATCTACCGATTCGGTTACGCAACTTGCAAAAACTCAGGAAAACTTAAAGAACACAGTAGATTCGATTTCAACACAAATGGACTCTCTGAAACTTGGTTCAGAAAAACACATTGAGGAAATGTGTTCACTATCGGAGAAAGTAGCCGAACTTTCGGATCAGTTCACTAACTTATCTACGAAGGTAGATGATAATCTGAACGACACAAAACCGGTAGTCTTTAATGACACAGAAGAGTGCGAACAAATTAGGAAATTCAAACAAAATCAGAATCAAATTAATACGCAACACCAAAGAGAAATCCGGGAAGTACAAGATCAGCTGACTCAGGTAATACAAGAATTACGTATTTCAGAGGCCACTCGCGCTCCAATACGGGAAGAGGGACTTAGAAATACGGAACAACCACAAAATAATAACACAGGACACTTCGGAAGTTATGAAAGAAATGGGCAAGGTGCACCGAATTTTGAAATGGAACCGCCGAAACGACGTAACAATGACCGATATGCGATTCGCCGACATGATGACTTTGACTATAAGCTGTTCATTACTACACGTAAATTCAAAACATTTAAGAATTCTGGCAATGACATTCATCCACAAGCATGGCTCCATCAATTCTCTCATTGTTTTCCTCCCAACTGGTCATTAGAGCACAGATTAGAATTTATGTGTGGCTACTTAGAGAATGAACCAGCTGTAAGAATGCGGTCGGTCATTCACGATTGCCACAGTGAAGGAGAGTTTTACCATGCCTTCCTCTCAGCATATTGGTCTCAGGCCACACAAGACCGAGTAAAACAAAGCATCATAATGATGAAACGTTTCGAACAATCTGAATTTTCCAGTCTTATGAAATATTTTGAAGACATGTTGCACAAGAATCAGTACCTGTCAAACCCATACAGCCCCTCAGAACTTATCCGCATTTGCTTAATCAAATTGCCTGAACATTTACGACACATTATTTTGGCAGGACGTTGCAAAGACGACATTGAAGCTTTTCAGGGACTGTTACAAGAATTGGAAATTGACACTGACAATCGCGGAATGCGGAAACAGGAACACAACAATTACAGGTCACATCCGTCACAATTCCTCGATAATAACTGGACGCGGCAAGGCTATTCTCACAACACAAATCGTGACCAAAACAGACACCACCCGTATGACAACCGTTGGCAGAGTAGTAATAATTACAGGGAAAGATCACCTCTCCGCGGTAATGACTATCACAGAGACAATCAGAGAAACAGACAATATGGGAACCAAAACAATTATTATTACGGGAGACAGAATAACTTGAGACGCAACGGTCCAGCGCGCAGTTACGATTCAGGGAGAAATTCTCCACCACTTAACCGACAAGAAAGAAACTACAGGAACTACCGACATGACGACAGACGATGTGATCGTAACGACAGACCTGAATTGCATCAGAACTGGCGGGATTCAAACAGAGCAGGGCCCTCTCGTCACGGTGAATTTGTAGAAGTTAGGTCTCCAAACCCCAATAACGACGCGCGCCAACAAAGAGACAATAGGCAATGACTCACACCGCTGGCAGCCACAAAACATACTTATGAAACTGACGACGCAGCTGCCGTAGCTAGTAATTACGTAAAAATGGAAGACATTAGGGACATCTTACTCCAGGAACACGACATAAAACATAACAACATTGCATATCCTGTGATTCACATCACAGTAAATGATGTAAAATTTACGGCAGTACTTGACTCTGGCAGTCCCATTTCAGTAATTAGTGAAACAGCCTTTAGCAAATGCAACAAATCGAACGATTGTCCCACACTTCCGTTACGTAAGATTAAATTACAAGGTGCAATCTTTGGAAAAAGTGTAGATGTACGCCAACAAACCAACTTAGAATTCTTTTGTCAAAGCCACAGCTTCTCTATGAGCTTTCTTATTGTTCCATTATTGTCGACGGAAATTATACTGGGAGTAGACTTTTTGAATGAATACAAAGCAATCTTAAGCTTTCACGATGCTGAAATAAGTTTAGAAAAAGAAGGTAAGTCAGTAGCTTTGAAATTTGAAGATTGGCTCTCAAACCATGACGAAGAAATTAATCGGCTTTACCTCCTGTTAGACAACAGTTCGGAATTTTCAACGGAACTTGACACTAACAATCACTCTGCAAGTACTGACAGGGATGATGTCGACGGCATATTTGAAACTAATAAGTTAATTCAGAATAAAATTCAAACAATTGAGAATTGTAATGACACTGATAGGCAGGACCTCTTTGAGATTTTACAAGCACATTCCACAGTTTTTACTCACAAAACAGGAACAATCAAGGGATTTCAATACCAATTTCGTGTTCGTGAGCATACTAAATTTTGTGTTAGACCATACGTAATTCCGGCGCATTATAGGGACCGTGTTAGAACAGAAGTACAATCTATGCTTGATGAGGGCATTATTGAGCCTGCAGTAAGCTCATACAACAATCCATTACATGTTGTTGAGAAGAAAAATGGATCGATCAGACTTGTCTTAGATTCGAGACAAATCAATACTATCATTATTCCTGAAACAGACAGGCCGCAAACGTTGGAAGAACTTCTTCAAAATTTTAATGGTGTAAAAGTGTTGTCTTCCATTGATCTCAGATCCAGCTTTTATCAGATCGAACTTCATCCAGAATGTAGAAAATACACAGCTTTCCTTTGTTTTGGCGTTTGTTATCAGTTTCGGAAACTTCCCTTTGGTTTGAACATTTCTTCAGCAGCATTCATTCGCGGGCTAAATTCCATATTGCCTGAGTTCTTAAAACGTCACATCACCTTATATGTGGACGATATTCTAATAGCAGAAGCTTCATGGGAACAACATAATCGCATCCTCAACAGTTTGTTACGCATTTTTGCAGAATCTGGAATTACAGTTAACTTGGAAAAGTCTGAATTCGGTCGGACAAAGGTGAAGTTTTTGGGACATATTATTTCTTCTAAAGGCATTCAGCCGGATCCTGAAAAGTTAGAAGCAATCAGAGCCATTCCAGTTCCATCCACAAAAAGACAAGTCCGCAGTTTTCTAGGTCTCGTAAATTTTTACCGTCGTTTTCTGAACATGCAAATTCTTGTTACACCAAAACTTTGTTCTCTCACTGGAAAAAATACTATTTGGAACTGGGACGAACAAGCACAGTTGGAATTCAATTCTTTGAAAGAATCGCTACTTAACGCGCCAATACTAGCTCATCCAGATCTGTCACAAGATTTCTGCCTTAGCACAGATTCTTCTAAAGTCGGTCTTGGTGCCCATTTATTTCAAGAAGCCACAGAAAATGACACTACTGTTCAGAAAACCATTGCTTTTGCTAGCAGAGTGCTAACCAAATCTGAAAAAAATTATTCCGTTACTGAATTAGAAGCTTTAGCAATCGTTTGGGCATTTAACAAATTCCGTTTCTTTCTTTCTGGTAAGCACGTAAAAGTATACAGTGATCATCGTGCATTACAATTTCTTATGTCTTCAAAATTAAATCATGACAGGTTAAAACGTTGGGCATTGTTTCTGCAAGAATTCCGCTTCACAATAGTCTACATTCCCGGCAAGGAGAACATTGTTGCGGACGCACTGTCACGCGCACCGGCTGGGCTTGAGAAAAGTAACACAGAAGGCAACCTCGAGAAAAATTTCAGTATTCTTTACATTCAGAAAGTCGCCTTTGAAAACTTCATCACCACATCTTTAAAGGACATTGCTCATGAACAAGATAAAGATCCGATTTGGAAAGACATCAAGAGCAAATGGCATGAAAAGACACACACACAGATTCGGCATTATTACCTGGTTAGAAACAACATACTCTTCAAACGCTGCACTGTTGATGACAAGCTATGGGTACTTTGCATTCCAGACGATTTTGTTAATAAGCTCATTTGGTACATTCATTTCAGCTACGCACATTTTGGTCCACGAAAATGTTATCATATTCTTCGAACGACTTGCTATTTTAACAATATGGAAAAGAGAATTCGAAGAGTCTTGTCTATTTGTAAACTTTGTCAAAAGGCGAAACCATCTACTGTCTCACATCGTGCTCCGTTGTTTCCTATTATTCCTTCTAAATTAAAAGAATTTGCTGCTGTTGATCTCTTGGGACCGCTTGTCAGAACATCCAATGGATTTTCGTACGTTCTAGTCGCTGTTGAACTTACTTCAAAATTTGTTTCTTTCACTCCGTTACGTAAAGCCACTGGACGATCTGTATCCAACGCCTTTGTTAAAAATTTCTTACGTGAAGTTGGACACGTTAGTAAAGTCATTTCAGATAACGGACCGCAATTCAGATCTGCTGTTTGGTCACGCATGCTTCGCAACCATAAAATCAAACCCGTTTTTATTTCATTGTACTCACCACATTGCAACCCGTCTGAACGGATTATGAAAGAAATCAATAAGCTTTGCAGACTTTATTGTCACAGAAAGCATCAGCATTGGGACAGATATTTACACTTATTTCAAAACGTGCTGAATGAAATGCCTCACGACTCCACTGCTTTACCACCTACTCTTGTACTGAAGAATGAAGAACCACCGAACAGAATCAGAGAGCTTGTACCTTTCCCGAATACACGTAAACTTCGACACAAAGACATAATTGATTTGGCTCTTAAAAATATAAAATCTGCAGCAGACAAAAGGAGAAAACTACACGGTAAAGCAAATGCAAAGAAGTTGTATATTGGTCAGAAAGTTCTCATTAAAGCTCATTCATTGTCACATAAGAAGAAACACTTGAGTCACAAATTCTTTCTAGTTTACAATGGACCTTACAGAATCCAACGTATACCACATGATAATTGCGTTGAAGTTGAAACTCTGCGTACTAGGAAGAGTAAAGGTTTACACCACATTTCACATGTAAAACCATTTATTGAAAGATAATCTGCTTTTTAACTTAGTCTTTGCCATAAAATTTTTCGCTTCACATTACTAATATGCATTGTCAGACTTAGAATCAGTTAACATACAACAATGTTTGAAGTTAAATATCCAATCAAGAACCAAGAGAACTTACTTAAATAGAAATGACGAATGCATTGTTATAGTGAACAGACGTCACAGTGTTATTGTGTGTGTACATTCTTGCTTGTTAGTTGCACGATTATGGAACGACTATAAGGCTTACATCCTTAGAACATTTACCAGTACTGCTAATGAGATTTTAATGCAACATTTTGGTTTACTTGAAAATATATTCTGGATTTAAAGTACTTTCAGTGAGATACCAGATGGCACAGTGGTTAGTTTATGTGACAGCTACACGATTTTATCACGACGCTACTAATGAGTGACAATTTACAATGTTGCTTTTGCAGTGTTTCTGTTTTATATCTGCACAGTTTTTCTGAATTCTTCTGGAAAGTAAAACATGTTTTAGTAGTAACTTTTGTGGTACAGCGACAATGAGATTGTCTTTTCCGTAGCACAACAATACGTTACAGCACAGTACTTTCTTCATCACAGCAATAAGCGTAATAACTAAGATATCTATACACAAAGCATTTCACTTTTGTTTATCATGAGGTAAGTACATTGACTTCTGCAGAACTTAGCTTTCGGAGGACGATAACTACGACACTTCCACAGAGATTATGTTACAAGACGCACAGTTTAGCGCTACAGTACACGTATTTGAGTGATTAATTTTATACTTAAAACATTTATTTTTAAAGATTTTTGAATTACAAAGAAAGTTTTCCATGATACATTTCATTCCATTGCTGTAATCTGTAACACCTGAGGGTATAATTACATTAATCCTCAGGGGGGTACACGCCTACTTTGTGTACCATGTGTTTGGCAAGCACAAGGAACCCTAGCTAATATGGTATTTGCTTATACAACTTTACACATCGGTACCATATTTCTCTAACACACAAGTTACACAGCTATCTGATCATTTAACTGAGAGAGACAAACATTTATTTTACTACATCAGTGACACGTGTTTACGCAATTACACAGTTGGATAACTTCACACTTATGAAACTGTATTTTGTCTGTACTTTGTAAACTGTTCATATTTTTCGGAACCATTGTGATACTATGAGAGCTTTGAATGATGTATTTGGTATGAGATCATGATTTTTAAAGTACGTTTGAGGTAGATGACACTATTTAAATGAGCAGAGAATTCTTTTTAGGCTTAGAAATTATTGGAGGAAGTTACGACGATTTTGAGATTTGACTGAAGTTTTATGATGTTATTATTACGACGACGATGTGTATTATGTTGTTGAGGAATGTTTATTATGCTACGTATTTCTCTCGATGAAATATTGAAGAAGTGTCGACGAATATGTATATGTATAATGAGGTAAGGAATAATGAGTAGTGTTTAGGGACTCTGATTTATGAAAAGGATGTTGGAAACCAAGAAACGTACTTTAAGAGTTATGAAATGTGTGACTATCACAATGCTGACGAATATTTTTTTTGGACACTTATATTTATAGGATTTTGTTTCTACAGATTTGCAACGCTAATTCTTGACCTGTGAAATATTTTTATATGAGACTGCAACGGTAGCAGAAACTGCTGTCGTAAATGTTTCCGTACGAAAGTTAAGCGACCACCTGCACGTAATGCGTCGCGGGCACCCAGCTGTGTCAGACGCCTGGAGAAAAAGCCATTATTGCGAGCCCTTTTCAGCGGCACAGGTAGAACAAAAAAAAAGGGGAGGCCATTATCCTCGGAAATATTCTTACATCTGCAAACCTGATAATGACAAGTGTCTTTCTACGAGAATTGAGAGCTACTGACTTACGAAATGCCACATAGCTATTGAATGATGTTTTTATGCTTTGGTTTGCGTAATTGCTTATTTCATTTGATATCTGGTTTCCAGCTGTGTTGCAGCATTGCTTTTATAAAATGAAATGCATTTGCTAATGTGAACACTTTCTGTCAACAGATCTATTAAATAATTATTTTATGATCCACATTCTTTAAAAAAGGAGCACTTGGAAAGGAAAGAACAATAAGAAGGAACTAGTAACAGTAACACATAATTTTCTTTTCAAGTACATGGTAATATTTCTTTTTACAATCAGTTGTTGTGGTGCACCACTTTAATTACATAGATATTAAGATGTGAATATACATTTCCCTTATCTGCATTGTCGTTTTTGCTGTAATATTTTTTCTGCTTGAGCTATGTCATGTCTAGGTATAAGTTACTGCTGTTTGCCAGGCATAATGCTGCTAAATTTAACTTTGTATTACTCTGTTAAGCTTTTCTTGTTGCTGCACATTGGCTCATATTAGTTGTAATTTTGCATTTTTCCTGTTAATTTAGATTTACTGTAGCTTGCTTTGCAATTTTCCATTTTTTTGGTCATTGCTGTTTGTGTTACTTGTTTTGTGCTGCTGCATTGCCTCGTCCCTTAGTTTAGCATCTGAGCTCAGTAGATTTAAGTTAGCTTAAGAGGGGGTAGACTATATAAGAAACTAACTATGATGAATTTATAAGAAATGCATTGAGAAGCTATCAGAAAATGGTCTGGCAAAAAAAAAAAAAAAAGGATACTGTACAGTGGAGAAAAACTATTTTTGACAGAGGATGTGAACAGAATACAGAAAGCAGGCTTAGATAGGACTTTTTGGAAATAATGATGAAAGAAGGGAGATCTCCACGCAAAATACTGCAGTAAAACAATCCCTGTCCTTTCCTTTGGTGTCATCCCTCCATATGTTTGTGTACCCTTGTGTATTTGTGTTTTTCCTGTCTTTATGTGTTTATCTGATAAGAATTGTAGAATTTTTCTAGTACTACGCTACATTCACTATGATGAGGAATACTGTTATCCTCAAATATAATTGGCATTAATAATATGTTATTTACCTTGTAAATTTGCTTACACATTATTTATTCTGTTTTGTTTTAATGCTCATGTGTAAAGTTGATGTTTCAAAAGTTATTGTGATCCCTTATGTATGTACTCATGTCATAATTCCACTGATGTATATGTTTATTTCTATTCTTTTGTAAAGCCTGTGTTACTACAAATGTTATCTGTATTGTTATGTTCTTTAATGATGTATTTTGTACCTTTGTAATTGTATTTTCATGTTGTAAATTTATAATTGTACAGATACCAGTTCTTCAAATTAAGTTACATTTCACTGCACACGTTTCTGTTGGTCATAGTATATGGACAATATGTGAGAAGTAGGGACTGATAGTGTTTGCACGTGTGTTAATGATTCAGCAAGGGACTGGATAACAGCATTGCTGGTTCTAAGGACAATTTCAAAAACTTTGTGAGTGCACAAGTGGTGGTTTATGGACTTGCTATATTATCCGCAAGACTCTTTAACGGTGATTGTGCACCTGCACAGTCACAACAGATGGCTGCTGGCTATCTCTACAAGGACTACAGTGGGTCTGCATCTATGATGACCCACCATGCCATTATTTCTACAAGGACTGCAGTGGGTCTGCACCTCTGGTGGCCCACCAATACCGTAATCTCTACCAGGACTACAGTGGGTCTGCTCTGTGATGACCTACCTACCAATACTCTTCAAAATTTCGACTGACTCTGCTGTGGGTTTGCTCTGTTGTGGCCCATTACCTATCTGCATGTCGAGAGTCAGCACTCTCTTTCCATTGGAAGGACAACACTACTTCTTCAAGACTGCATGGAAATCCACTACTTCTGTGTGCATTTTCTTTTACTGCTCAGACTTTGAGAAAAACACTGCTATTCTCCTGTTATGTACGATTAGGACTGTCTTTATGTATTGTGAGAAATTTTTAGCTTTTGACCAACATTGTATCAATAAGTGTGTGCATTTGATATCTTTGTTATTGTAATTATGAAAAATTTTATCAAATCATTATTGGCCACTGCCCAAAAAAAAATTTGTAAAATTGTTTGTGGGGAGCATGGGGGCTATGCAAGTAGGCTGTTTATGTTTTCTCTATGTAAGTAGGTTGTTTATGTTTTCTTATTGGCAACGTTACGTAGCGCTCAATATGAAAATCACTGGCTGTGCTGTGTGCAGTCTGTGGCTAGTTTGCATTGTTGTCTGCCATTGTAGTGTTGGGCAGTGGCAGCTGGCTGTGAACAGCGCGTAGCATTGCGCAGTTGGAGGTGAGCCGCCAGCAGTGGTGGATGTGGAGAGAGAGATGGCGGAGTTTTGAAATTTGTCATGAACTGCTATATTTATATATGATGATATCAAGGTAAATACATTGTTTGTTCTCTATTAATATCTTTCATTTGCTAACTATCCCTATCAGTAGTTAGTGCCTTCCATAGTTTGAATCTTTTATTTAGCTGGCAGTAGTGGCGCTCGCTGTATTGCAGTAGCTTGAGCAGCGAAGATTTTTGTGAGGTAAGTGATTTGTGAAAGGTATAGTTTAATGTTAGTCAGGGCCATTCTTTTGTAGGGAATTTTGAAAGTCAGATTGCGTTGCGCTAACAAAATATTGTGTGTCAATTTAAGCACAGTCGTGTAAAATTGTTCAAAGGGGACGTTTCATATACTGTGCTGGAGCTGAGCCGAACGTGGCTCCTGTTCCCGCCATTACGTATTTTTGAAACGTCCCCCTAGAAAAATTAATGAATGACTGTGCTGATAAACCTCTTACGTTATTTGCTTTTCAAACAGCTGAGCAAAACTGAACATACTCAGACATTACTCTCTTTACTTATTCTGATCAACACTAAACTGACGCACAATATTTTTAGCGCAATGCAATCTGACTTTTAATAATCCCTACAAAAGAATGGCCCTAACTAACATTAACCTATACCTTTCATGAATCACTTGCCTCACAAAAATCTTCGTTACTCAAACTACTGCAATACAGCGAGCGCCACTACTGCCAGCTAAATAAAAGATTCTAACTACTGAAGGCACTATCTACTGATAGGCATAGTTAGCAAATGAAAGATTTTGATAAAGAACAAACAATTTATTTACCTTAATAGTGTTCAAAAGTCATATATACACTCCTGGAAATGGAAAAAAGAACACATTGACACCGGTGTGTCAGACCCACCATACTTGCTCCGGACACTGCGAGAGGGCTGTACAAGCAATTATCACACGCACGGCACAGCGGACACACCAGGAACCGCGGTGTTGGCCGTCGAATGGCGCTAGCTGCGCAGCATTTGTGCACCGCCGCCGTCAGTGTCAGCCAGTTTGCCGTGGCATACGGAGCTCCATCGCAGTCTTTAACACTGGTAGCATGCCGCGACAGCGTGGACGTGAACCGTATGTGCAGTTGACGGACTTTGAGCGAGGGCGTATAGTGGGCATGCGGGAGGCCGGGTGGACGTACCGCCGAATTGCTCAACACGTGGGGCGTGAGGTCTCCACAGTACATCGATGTTGTCGCCAGTGGTCGGCGGAAGGTGCACGTGCCCGTCGACCTGGGACCGGACCGCAGCGACGCACGGATGCACGCCAAGACCGAAGGATCCTACGCAGTGCCGTAGGGGACCGCACCGCCACTTCCCAGCAAATTAGGGACACTGTTGCTCCTGGGGTATCGGCGAGGACCATTCGCAACCGTCTCCATGAAGCTGGGCTACGGTCCCGCACACCGTTAGGCCGTCTTCCGCTCACGCCCCAACATCGTGCAGCCCGCCTCCAGTGGTGTCGCGACAGGCGTGAATGGAGGGACGAATGGAGACGTGTCGTCTTCAGCGATGAGAGTCGCTTCTGCCTTGGTGCCAATGATGGTCGTATGCGTGTTTGGCGCCGTGCAGGTGAGCGCCACAATCAGGACTGCATACGACCGAGGCACACAGGGCTAACACCCGGCATCATGGTGTGGGGAGCGATCTCCTACACTGGCCGTACACAACTGGTGATCGTCGAGGGGACACTGAATAGTGCACGGTACATCCAAACCGTCATCGAACCAATCGTTCTACCATTCCTAGACCGGCAAGGGAACTTGCTGTTCCAACAGGACAATGCACGTCCACATGTATCCCGTGCCACCCAACGTGCTCTAGAAGGTGTAAGTCAACTAACCTGGCCAGCAAGATCTCCGGATCTGTCCCCCATTGAGCATGTTTGGGACTGGATGAAGCGTCGTCTCACGCGGTCTGCACGTCCAGCACGAACGCTGGTCCAACTGAGGCGCCAGGTGGAAATGGCATGGCAAGCCGTTCCACAGGACTACATCCAGCATCTCTACGGTCGTCTCCATGGGAGAATAGCAGCCTGCATTGCTGCGAAAGGTGGATATACACTGTACTAGTGCCGACATTGTGCGTGCTCTGTTGCCTGTGTCTATGTGCCTGTGGTTCTGTCAGTGTGATCATGTGATGTATCTGACCCCAGGAATGTGTCAATAAAGTTTCCCCTTCCTGGGACAATGAATTCACGGTGTTCTTATTTCAATTTCCAGGAGTGTATATATATATATATATATATATATATATATATATATATATATATATATGTATATATATCAGTTCATGGCATCCAGTCTTACAAATTTACTGTCTCTGATGGACACACGTCCAGATCATCCGCTCTCAAAACTCCACAATCTCTCTCCCCACATCCACCACTGCTGGCGGCTCACCTCCAACTGCGCAACGCTACGCGCTGTTCACATCCAGCTGCCCAACACTACAATAGCAAACAACAATGCAAACCAGCCACAGACTGCACAAAGCACAGCCAGTGATTTTCATACCGAGCGCTACGTGGCGTTACCAATATACGTAAAAACCTAAACAGCCTACTTACAACTTTACACCCTCTTTTTTAACGTACTTCCATCTCACTACGTTAATTTAAATTGCTACTGTCACTGAGTTGCTGCTTTGCGTGACCGTGAGCGGCGTACCAGCGCGTATCGATGTATCCCCTCTCGTAGTATCTTTGCTTGACTGCTATTACTTCCCACTCGTTGTCTGTTGGAAGTTAGTTGGTACCAGTTCGGATTGCGAGTTCGGGTCTGCCAGTTGGTTGGAACACGTCTGGAGCTCTGCCAGTCGGGGAGTGGCAATGTGGCACTATGGTTTCAAAATGGTTCCAATGGCTCTGAGCACTATGGGACTTAACTTCTGAGGTCATCAGTCCCCTAGAACTTAGAACTACTTAAACCTAACTAACCTAAGGACATCACACACATCCAAGCCCGAGGCAGGATTCGAACCTGCGACCGTAGCGGTCGCGTGGTTCCAGACTGTAGCGCCTAGAACCGCTCGGCCACACCGTCCGGCTGGCACTAGGGCAGTCGGGTTGGAGCAGCAGTGCCCGCGAAAGGCAAAGGTCCCGAGTTCGAGTCTCGGTTGGGCACACAGTTTTAATCTGCCAGGAAGTTTCATATCAGCGCACACTCCGCTGCAGAGTGAAAATCTCATTCTGGAAACATCCCCCAGGCTGTGGCTAAGCCATGTCTCCACAATATTCTTTCTTTCAGGAGTGCTAGTTCTGCAAGGTTCGCAGGAGAGCTTCTGTAAAGTTTGGAAGGTAGGAGACGAGGTACTGGCAGAAGTAAAGCTGTGAGTACCGGGCGTGAGTCGTGCTTCGGTAGCTCAGTTGGTAGAGCACTTGCCCGCGAAAGGCAAAGGTCCCGAGTTCGAGTCTCGGTCGGGCACACAGTTTTAATCTGCCAGGAAGTTTCATATCAGCGCACACTCCGCTGCAGAGTGAAAATCTCATTCTGGAAACATCCCCCAGGCTGTGGCTAAGCCATGTCTCCACAATATCCTTTCTTTCAGGAGTGCTAGTTCTGCAAGGTTCGCAGGAGAGCTTCTGTAAAGTTTGGAAGGTAGGAGACGAGGTACTGGCAGAAGTAAAGCTGTGAGTACCGGGCGTGAGTCGTGCTTCGGTAGCTCAGTTGGTAGAGCACTTGCCCGCGAAAGGCAAAGGTCCCGAGTTCGAGTCGCGGTCGGGCACACAGTTTTAATCTGCCAGGAAGTTTCATATTTAAATGTTGTCGGCTACCGGCTCTGAGAGGTCGGCCGTCTGATCGAGCGTCGTGTAATTGGTTCTCTGAGCGCTTCTGGCCCCCTTCAGTTACCATCTTGTGGAACTTGGGTCGGTCCTTTCCTGGTGCAGGGATGTCGTTTAGCCAGTGGGCGTGTTTCCTCTGCATGGTTGGGTCCGAGCCAGTATTTACGCCGTCGTGTGTGTCTGCAAGTGAGTCGGAGGCGCACCAGCATTGCAGTCGCGACGGAACAGCAGTCGCGGACGGACCAGCAGGCAGTCGGTCGGTTGGTACGGACCAGGGAAGACATCTCCGTGCGGTGCAGTCGCCTAGGTCCGCTGCCGGGTCCTGCGCAGTGTCGCAGCGTGTGTGGAGTTGTCCGATCGCTATGAGCTTCGTGGTTCACCGACCCAGGACGTCAAGATTGAGTAGTAGTTTCAGCTACCCAAGCCTCGCCCATTCATGTTGTGGTGGTTCGTTTCGGTGGTTCGCTGTTGGGGAGATTTGGTGTTCGAATTCTCATGTACCGATTGGTGGCAAGCAAGTCGTTGTGTCGGTCGGTCCATGGCTGTCCCCTGGTTGGGTTCCGACGGATCAAGTATAGTTGGGCTCACCACCTGTCTCACCTAAGTGAACGAGTGTAGACTGGTCTCCCAGGAGGCTTCTGAGTGCCCCCAGTGTTTAATTATCTGTTGTCAGCTATTTTAAATTTTAGGCTTGTGGTTATTTGTTTTGTTTTCTTAAAATTTTGCAAAATTAATTTTTAAATTTATCCTTCAAGCTTAAACACTGCGGCCTTCTGCCTTTAAAGATTATGGTATAAATTTTGAAATTTTGAAGTTTGATTGTGGCGTATGTTGTTTCTTTAAATTATTTTATTGCTATCTTAACTGGATTTTTATCTTGTTAAGATTTCTTGTTGGAGACCTTCAGCCGTGAAAGAGTTTCTAAATTACAATATATGACAATTTGAAGCAGAAACTGACTTCAACCCTTGGCCCTTTCCACAATTCTATTACTTGTTCTGTCCAGCGGGTTTAGCGGGCGTTTCAGGAGCTTCTAGGACATAGTACTACTACAGTATCCTGGTATCCAGTGCTATTACTGTGAATGTCATTGATCCCAATGATCAAATCGTGATGAGAGCTGAGGCATTTAAAGGCAGCTAACACGAGGCTAACATGAAAGACTCACTTTGTAATGACTGCCTGTGTCTTCCTCATTCACTAGTGTGTCAGGTCCTTGCTCTGTACTCTTGTGAAAGAGATAGTTTCTAGCTAAATGAGCCAACGAATATGCTTCTCTCACTTCCTTTGATTTTCTGATGTGGTCTCCTTTCTGCTGAATGTGTATCCTCACTCGGCATATGGTGCGATAATGTGTCGCCGATTTGAACTGCTTATGACATACTGGCTGGCTTCCTGCTTCCACTTCTGTCTCTGTAATGACTTGATTTTGTCCATGGCAGTGTTAATGAGTTACAGTAACAATTTCTAATTTCCTACCCATTACTAATCAGTGCCATAACAGTATCATGATCTGGCACATTTTAATAGAGAAAAATATGTAAACTACATAATAATGCAACAAATAAAATCAGTACAACTGTCTGGCTCTCTATCATGAGAGCTGTAATGCTAGGCTACTATCCAACACCTTATGGTTACGATCGTATGAACTGTCCAATAGTTAATAATTTTCAGTGATTAATATGGGGGCATTCATTTACTGTGATCACATAACTTCTATAGTTTCTAAGACAATTTTAATATTGAAGTCTTAATTAATGCACCTCAGTGCCATGGGTACGTTTCTATGTTTGCATCAGCCCTACAATTAGACATCGGAATATTACGGAATTATGAAGCATTTGAAGGCAGCCATCTTCCATCACGTTGCAAATGCCGCCACTGTACATTTCAGTAATTGTTGGTGCGCGTGTGGCCAGCCGTGAAAGCCCTGGTCACTTCTCTCACCTCCGCCACCACAGCAGAACCAACACTTAAATTCTACATCTCAGAACTTCCATCTCCCTAATATCTCGGCAGCATATGAGCTTCATTACAATTTAACTGTTTCATGTTGTGTTTTCACTGGATTACGGTATCATTTCTAAGCCTGACACTATCAACAGTTTCTGAAGCACTTTCCACTTAAGCACATAGCTCAGTTCATTACCTAAAATGTCCCACTGCGAGTTTATGTTCTTGCATTACTTCACATGAAGTAGTCCATGGTTCCTTCCAATAGACGAAATTTTAACACTGCCATATATAAAATTTGCTATGTGCTGCAATAGCGATCCATACCTGATGATAAACACTAAATTCTTCACAAAAAATTCCACAATAATATTTCCTTTAACTAGTTATGCAGGACATATTCTAGATTTAAAGGGATATGATATAAAATGATGCGATTCAAGGGGACGCAATTTAAAGAGGTGTGATTTAAAGGGACAGATAGCATGATTTACGATGGTGGTTATGCACAGTGGGTACAAGTCCAGTTTCAAGGTCACTGATGATGTCACTTCTAGTGGGTTATGCAGCTTGGCATACGAGCCCGGTTTGAAGGTCACTAGTGACATCACTTTCAGTGTCAGGTTACACTTGACCTCAGGGGGTGATCAGGTTTCACATGAGGTAATTGGGCAATGGCACCTCTTTTCCTCTTCTCACCCCAGCCCTGCCCAGGCATCTGATAAGGGCATCTGTGTCAGGTTACACAGTTGTATGACTTATATTCAAGGTTAAAACCCTCCCTGTGACTGAAATAGTGCGTTCGCTGCCACAACCATTCCTATGTGACAAGGCCGACGCCTCTGTCCTGCCACATATATACATTAACCGTCTATTTGGCGTAAGTACTAACACAACTAGCGATATTTTATATATATATATATATATATATATATATATATATATATATATATATATAGTAACTGTTCTCGAAAGAACAGATAACATTGATGACCGTGCAGCGTCTCTAGAATAAATGATAATTGAAACCCTCAGATACCTACAGGTGTTGTTGATATACCTCGATGGGGACAACTGAAAATGTGTGCCCCGACCGGGACTCGAACCCGAGATCTCCTGCTTGCATGGCAGATGCTCTATTCATCTGAGCCACCGAGGACACAGATGGGTACATTACGTATGTAGATTGTGGACAGTTGGGAATGTGGGTCTCACGGGAAGCGTGCAACGGATAACTCCCTGCAGTCGCGCTATTCATCTGTGTCCTCGGTGGCTCAGATGGATAGATCATCTGCCATGTAAGCCGGAGTTCCCGGGTTCGAATCCCAGTCGGGGCACACATTTTCAGCTGTCCCCATCGAGGTATATCAACAACACCTGTCGGCAGCTGCGGGTTTCAATTAAATATCAGATATTAAAATTGCTGATACCACACATTCATATATGTAACAAACTGGGATTGCATTACTTTCAAATGCCTTCTTTCGACTATTTTTTAAAGACGACCAACTATTCATTGACACTGTAAAGCATCTGAAACTAGGTAGTTGAAAGTGAGGCAACCCCCATTTCTTATCTACGAGAAGTTAATTCTGTCGTTGCCTCACCATACGTACCTACTATGGACTCCTTACCGCTAAACATGCAATTGTCAATCTCTCTATCAGATGGTTCACACTCGTCTGTTATCTTTCTCTCTATATATTCCATCACGCTACAAAGATAATTGCACTCATACAATGAGCTACACACCAACTTGGTGTGCCTTTTTCGACTTCTATTACCAATGCAAAGTCAAAGTCCAGTGATAGACCAACATTTCCACATTTGGATCCACTTGCTGTCATGTTATAAGTGTTGGGAAACAGCTGTACTCTTGAGGGGCGTGCCTGTGGCTTGGTGGGCTGTGGTAATTCCGACAACGGCGGCTGCTGCTGCGGAGGTACAGAATAGTCGAATGCCATCAGGTCCCATAAACTGGGAATACCACCAATGACCTGCCATTTCTGCAGTTGCTGCAGCAGAGCAGACAGTAGTGTATGTTTGTCCTCGTCCTCGATGTCCTGTTACATTTTTCCACGCTCTTGCAGAAACACCGTGTATACTGACCAGGGGGACTGTAGGTCATTTCAGTTGTGCTATAAGATGAGTAAGCGTTTTCATAGTGATCATTTCACCCTTTAAAATGTCGCCGAAGTGTTTGTTTATCGTTTCCTTATACACTACAGGCCATTAAAATTGCTACACCACGAAGATGACGTGCTACCCACGCGACATTTAACCGACAGGAAGAGATGCTGTGATATGCAAATGATTAGCTTTTCAGAGCATTCACACAAGGTTGGCGCCGGTGGCGACACCTACAACGTGCTGACATGAGGAAAGTTTCCAACCGATTTCTCATACATAGACAGCAGTTGACCGGCGTTGCCTGGTGAAAAGTTGTTGTGATGCCACGTGTAAGGAGGAGAAATACGTACCATCACGTTTCCGACGTTGATAAAGGTCGGATTGTGGCCTATCGCGATTGCTGTTTATCGTATCGCGACATTGCTGTTCGCGTTGGTCGAGATCCAATGACTGCTAGCAGAATATTGAATCCGTGGGTTCAGGAGGGTAATACGGAGCGCCGTGCTGGATCCCAACGACCTCGTATCGCTAGCAGTCGAGATGACAGGCATCTTATCCGCATGGCTGTAACGGATCGTGCAGCCACGTCTCGATCGCTGAGTCAACAGATGGGGACGTTTGCAAGACAACATCCATCTGCACGAACAGTTCGACGACTTTTGTAGCAGCATGGACTATCAGCTCGTAGACCACGGCTGCGGTTACCCTTGACGCTGCATCACCGACAGGAGCGTCTGTGATGGTGTACTCAACGACGAACCTGGGTGCGCGAATGGCAAAACGTCATTTTTTCGGATGAATGTAGGTTCTGTTTACAGCATCATGATGGTCGCATCCGTGTTTGGCGACATCGCGGTGAACGCACATTGGAAGCGTGTATTCGTCATCGCCATACTGGCGTATCACCCGACGTGGTGGTATGGGGTGCCATTGGTTACACGTCTCGGTCACCTCTTGTTCGCATTGGCGGCACTATGAACAGTGTACGTTACATTTCAGATGTGTTACGACCCGTGGCTCTACCCTTCATTCGATCCCTGCGAAACCCTACATTTCAGCAGGATAATGCACGACCGCAAGTTGCATGTCCTGTACGGGCCTTTCTAGATACAGGAAATGTTCGACTGCTGCCCTGCCCAGCACATTCTCCAGATCTCTCACCAATTGAAAACGTCTGGTCAAGGGTGGCCAAGCAACTGGTTCGTCACAATACGCCAGTCACTACTCTTGAGGAACTGTGGTATTGTGTTGAGCTGCATGGGCAGCTGTACCTGTACACGCCATCGAAGCTCTGTTTGACTCAATGCCCTGGCGTATCAAGGCCGTTATTATGGCGAGAGGTGGTTGTTCTGGGTACTGATTTCTCAGGATCTATGCACCCAAATTGCGTGAAAATGTAATCACATGTCAGTTCTAGTACAATATATCCATCCAATGAATATCCGTTTATCATCTGCACTTCTTCTTGGTGTAGCAATTTTAATGGCCAGTAGTGTAAATTGTCTGATTTTGTTCCACCTTATTTTTGCACTGACGTACATACCCCAAAGTCATTTTGGCTGCGCTATGAGGCAATTAAATGTTTACGTTCCTCTTCTATGTGTGCAGTACTTTTGTTTCGCGTGCTTCACTGCCCAAGTACCACGCTAGTAGTCATTTCTCCAAACAAGAGTGGCCAGAGTTCCCAGTTGGTGCACATCGACAGCGCAGAAAGATATGTATATAGCTTCTTTTCTGTGTTTACTTCGTGGATTCTTACTTAAATTGCGTGTGAGTTTCATATAGGAGGTGTAATTTCGAGTTTTAGTTACTGTAATCGTAAATTCAGGCAGATTGTAGCGCAGTTGTTAGGCATTTGTAGAGGTTAGTTCATACATTCTTTGTGTGTTTCCCTTGCGTTATCTAGGCACGGACTCGTGATTCAGTAACTGTTGTTCAACATCGATTAGAATGGACAGGGACTGTGATTGCTGTGTTCGGATGAGGGCAGAGTTGGCGTCCCTTCGCTCACAGCTGCAGGCAGCGCTGACTTCGATCATGCAGCTTGAGGCTGTTGCCAATGGGCACCACTGTGGGGAGCCGGACTTGGGTATCACGGGGATGTCAACCTCGTCCCGTCTGTCCCCAGATCGGTCTGCCGTTGTGGTTGCCCTTGTTGCTGCCCGCAGTGGGGCTGAGCCCTCGCCTGTGGTTGATTGGGAGGTCGTTCCAAGGCGTGGCAGGCAGCGAAAGACGTCCCTGGAGGCTGATCAGAAAGTCTCCCCGGTGCGTCTGACAAACAGGTTTCAGGTACTGTCTCTGGCTGAGCCAGATGCAGCTGCCTGCCCTGTTTCAGAGGATGATTCTCAGCCTTCAAGGTCTGGGCAACCGCAAAGGGTGGGCTTATTGGTAGTTGGGAGCTCCAATGTTAGGCTCGTAACGGGGCCCCTAAGGGATATGGCGGCTAAGGAGGAGAAGAAATCCAGTGAGCACTCCGTGTGCATTCCGGGTGGAGTCATTCCTGATGTGGAAAGGGTCCTTCCGGATGCCATGAAGAGCACAGGGTGCAGGCAGCTGCAGGTGGTGGCACATGTCGGCACTAATGACGTGTGTCGCTTTGGATCTGAGGAAATTCTCTCTGGATTCCAGCGGCTATCTGATTTGGTGACGGCTGCCGCTCTTGCTTACGAGATGAAGTCGGAGCTCACCATCTGCGGCATCGTAGACAGAACCGACAGCGGACCTTTGGTGCAGAGCTGGGTGGAGGGTCTGAACCAGAGGCTCAGACGGTTTTGCGACCGTGTTGGCTGCAGATTCCTTGACTTGCGCCATAGGGTGGTGGGGTTTCGGGTTCCGCTGAATAGGTCAGGAGTTCACTAAACTCAGCTGGCGGCTACACGGGTAGCGGAGGCTGTGTGGCGTGGACTGGGCGGTTTTTTAGGTTAGAAGACCTCGGGAAAGTACGGGGTGGGCTGCAATCTGAAAGGGTGCATGGCAAATACAGGACGTGCTTGGATCAAGGAACAGTCGGAATTGTAGTTGTAAATTGTTGTAGTTGTGCTGGGAAAGTCCCTGAGCTTCAAGCGCTAATAGAAAGCACAGAAGCTGAAATCGTTATAGGTTCAGAAAGCTGGCTAAAGCCTGAAATAAGTTCTACAGAAATTTTTACGAAGTCTCAGACGGTGTTCAGGAAAGATAGATTAGGCAGATTTGGTGGTGGAGTGTTTGTGTCTGTCAGTAGTGGTTTATCTTGTAGTGAAGTCGGAGTAGATACTCCGTGCGAATTGGTATGGGTGGAGGTTATATTTAACAGCCGAACTAAGTTGATAATTGGCTCCTTCTACCGACCCCCAGACGCCGATGATATAGTTGCTGAACAGTTCAGAGAAAATTTGAGTCTCGTAACAAATTAATACACCACTCATACGGTTATAGTTGGTGGGGACTTCAACCTTCCCTCGATATGTTGGCAAAAATACTTGTTCAAAACCAGTGATAGGCAGAAAACATCTTCCGAGATTGTCCTAAATGCTTTCTCCGAAAATTATTTCGAGCAGTTAGTCCACGAACCCACGCGAATTGTAAATGGTTGCGAAAACACACTTGACCTCTTAGCCACAAATAATCCAGAGCTGATAGAGAGCATCAGGACTGATACAGGGATTAGTGATCACAAGGTCGTTGTAGCTAGGCTCAATACCGTTTCTTCCAAACCCACCAGAAACAAACGCAAAATAATTTTATTTAAAAAAACGGATAAAGTGTCACTAGAAGCCTTCCTAAGAGACAATCTCCATTCCTTCCGAACTGACTATGCAAATGTAGACGAGATGTGGCTCAAATTCAAAAGATACAGTAGCAACAGCAATTGAGAGATTCATACCTCATAAATTGGTAAGAGATGGAACTGATGCCCCATGGTACACAAAACAGGTCCGAACGCTGTTGCAGAGGCAACGGAAAAAGCACGCGAAGTTCAGAAGAACGCGAAATCCCGAAGATTGGCTAAAATTTACAGACGCGCGAAATTTGGCACGGACTTCAATTCGAGATGCCTTTAATAGGTTCCACAACGAAACATTGTCTCGAAATTTGGTAGAAAATCCGAAGAAATTCTGGTCGTATGTAAAGTACACAAGCGGCAAGACGCAGTCAATACCTTCGCTGCGCAGTGCCGATGGTACTGTTACCGACGACTGTGCCGCTAAAGTGGAGTTATTGAACGCAGTTTTCCGAAATTCCTTCACCATGGAAGACGAATGGAAAATTCCAGAATTTGAAACACGAACAGCTGCTAGCATGAGTTTCTTAGAAGTAGATACCTTAGGGGTTACGAAGCAACTCAAATCGCTTGAACCTGCAAGTCTTCAGGTCCAGATTGTATACCGATTAGGTTCCTTTCAGATTACGCTGATACAATAGCTCCCTACTTAGCAATCATATACAACCGCTCGCTCACCGATAGATCTGTACCTACAGATTGGAAAATTGCGCAGATCGCACCAGTGTTTAAGAAGGGTAGTAGGAGTAATTCATCGAACTACAGACCTATATCATTGACGTCGTTTTGCAGTAGGGTTTTGGAGCATATACTGTATTCAAACACTATGAATCACCTCGAAGGGAACGATCCATTGATACGTAATCAGCATGGTTTCAGAAAACATCGTTCTTGTGCAACGCAGCTAGCTCTTTATTCGCACAATGTAATGGCCGCTATCGACAGGGGATCTCAAGTTGATTCCGTATTTCTAGATTTCCGGAAAGCTTTTGACACCGTTCCTCACAAGCGACTTCTAATCAAGCTGCGGGCCTAAGGGGCCTCGTCTCAGTTGTGCGACTGGATTCGTGATTTCCTGTCAGGAAGGTCGTAGTTCGTAGTAATAGACGGCAAATCATCGAGTAAAACTGAAGTGATATCAGGTGTTCCCCAGGGAAACGTCCTGGGACGTCTGCTGTTCCTGATCTATATAAATGACCTGGGTGACAATCTGAGCAGTTCTCTTAGGTTGTTTGCAGATGATGCTGTAATTTACCGTCTAATAAGGTCATCCGAAGACCAGTATCAGTTGCAAAGCGATTTATAACAGATTGCTGTATGGTGTGGCAGGTGGCAGTTGATGCTAAATAACGAAAAGTGTGAGGTGATCCACATGAGTTCCAAAAGAAATCCGTTGGAATTCGATTACTCGATAAATAGTACTATTCTCAAGGCTGTCAATTCAACTAAGTACGTGGGTGTTAAAATCACGAACAACTTCAGTTGGAAAGACCAAATAGATAATATTGTGGGGAAGGCGAGCCAAAGGTTGCGTTTCATTGGCAGGACACTTAGAAAATGCAATAAGTCCACTAAAGAGACAGCTTACACTACACTCGTTCATCCTCTGTTAGAATATTGCTGCGCGGTGTGGGATCGTTACCAGGTGGGATTGACGGAGGACATCGAAAGGGTGCAAAAAAGGGCAGCTCGTTTTGTATTATCAAGTAATAGGGGAGAGAGTGTGGCACATATGATACGTGAGTTGGGATGGAAGTGATTAAAGCAAAGATGTTTTTCGTCGCGGCGAGATCTATTTACGAAATTTCAGTCACCAGCTTTCTCTTCCGAACGCGAAAATATTTTGTTGAGCCCAACCTACATAGGTAGGAATGATCATCAAAATAAAATAAGAGAAATCAGAGCTCGAACAGAAAGGTTTAGGTGTTCGTTTTTCCCGCGCGCTGTTCGTGAGTGGAGGGTTCGATGAACCCTCTGCCAAACACTTAAATGTGAATTGCAGAGTAATCATGTAGATGTAGATGTAGAAACTATATCACGTAGTTAATAAATGCAACCGACTACCGTATCTCAATCTTCCTTTTCTTACCTGAACTGCATTTGTGCTCTTGCCGGTAGTACAACGTGTTCTCAACCGCCAATTTAGTATTGATGGTGTGATCAGTTTATTTTTTTACGCATATCGTGTTATTGAGTTCATGTTCCTTGTTCAGTGTACCATAAGATCAAAGTATGGTATGTGAGATATTCACATAATTCCTGTTATTGCAGTCGTCAGTGATTTACGCGGCAATCTTACCCTACTGCACTCTTCTGATAACATTAAAGGCCTGTTTTCAAAACGGTTTACAGAAGAAGATCACATTGTAGATCCTCCTTTAAATCTCCGCACGAACGACAAAATGACAGATGTCGAAATAAGTGACACGGGAAAGGCTACTGGACGTGACGGGATACCAACCCGATACTACACAGATTTCGCAAAAGAACTTCTTCTAGCAGCAGCGCGCCGTTCCTAGTCTATCTATCTATATCGGCATCCCGCTCCAGCTACTGCCCGGTCTGGGTGCTGACGAGTCCTCTCCATTTGGATCGGTCCTCCCACCACTTTTCTCCCTCCACTTGCTGCCAGGTCACTCCTCTCCTTTCTACAGATATTCTCACTCCCATTTTCCACCGTGTTCTTGGGCGCCATCTAGCACTTTTCCCATCCACCTTTAGTTCTTCCACAATTTTGGGGAGTCTCTGCCCAAGCATCCTCTTAACATGCCCATACCATCTTAATCTCTTTTCTTCAATTTCTTCTCTCATCCTTTCTTGTTTAAGGTCCTTTCTAATCTCTACATTCCTTACTCTGTCCATTCTTGTTTTTCCCTTAACTGCTATGAGATATTTCATTTCTCCCGCTTGCAATCTGCTCCAGTCCCTTTCTGTCATTGTCCATGTTTCTCCACCATAGGTGACAATAGGTAAGTAATAATTCTTATACATAAGGAGTTTTGCTTTTTCTGAAATCAGGTGTTTTATTGTTTGGTAGAAATTGCCTCCCTTCTGTAACCTCCAATTAATTTCTTTAGTTCCTCTTCCATCCCCGGATATTTCACTCCCTAAATAAGTGAAACTTTCTACCACTTTGAGGGGTTCTCCATTCAAGTTAATATTTCCGTTGATCCCTTTCTCTCTTCCAAATACCACTACTTCACTTTTATCTTTATTTATTTTTCTATCCGTACCTTTTCATTGCTTCCTTCCACTCATCAAGTTGTAACTGCACATTTACCTCTTTGTTGTTGTTGTTGTTGTTGTTTTTGTGGTCTTCAGTCCAGAGACTGGTTTGATGCAGCTCTCCATGCTACTCCATCCTGTGCAAGCTTCTTCATCTCCCAGTACCTACTGCAGCCTACATCGTTCTGAATCTACTTAGTGTATTCATCTCTTGGTCTTCCTCTACGATTTTTACCCTCCACTCTGCCTTCCAGTACTAAATTGGTGATCCCTTGATGCCTCAGAACATGTCCTACCAACCGATCCCTTCTTCTAGTCAAGTTGTGCCACAAACTCCTCTTCTCCCCAATTCTATTCAATACCTCCTCATTAGTTATGTGATCCACCCATCTAATTTTCAGCATTCTTCTGTAGCACTACCTCTTTATCACCCCATATTACGCTATCTGCAAAAATTGTCTTTTTGTCGTTTTCTTTTGCTATATCCTTAACTGGCGTATTCATTCCCTCCATCACAACATTAAAAAGTGCAGGAGATAGAATACGTCCTTATCTCATTTCGAAGTATTCAGAGTTCCCCAGTGGTTTCTAATTCTACAATTGTGTCCTCTGTACATTGTCTTTATTACATTAATGTATTCATCTCCTATATTTATCTTCATTTCTTCACAGATTCTTTCCCTGTTAACTCAGTCATATGCCCTTTCTATGTCTATAAAAACCATTATCACCTTTTTGTTATACTCCTAACTTTTTCCCATCAGTTGACGGATAGAAAATATCAGGCCGATCGTGCTTCTTCCTTTCCTAAGCCCATGCTGTTCTTCACTGAGCTCCTTTTCTATCTTTTCACTTGTTCGATTTAGTAAAATTCTTTGAAAAATCTTGGCTGTATGACTCATAAGGGTTATTCCTCTGTAGTTTTTACAAAGTCTTTTATTGCCTTTTTTGAAGATGGAATCAATGTCTCCTCTTCCCCAATCGTCAGGTATTGTATTATTTCTCCATACACTTGATAGTACTCTACACAGCCACTGCATTCCCACTGGACTTGCTGCTCTTATCATGTCCACTGGTACTTCATCCGGTCCTGGGGCTTTCCCCCCATTCATCTTCTTCACAGCTATCTCCGTTTTTTCAGTATAATTTGTCCTAATTCTGCTTCCCAACTTCTCTCAATTTCTCCATTGTTTCCTGGTGTACCTGCTCCTCAGCGTTTAACAGTTTCTTAAAATGTTCTTTCCAGATATATTTTATATTCCCTGGATTATCAATCACGGTACCGTCCTCTGTTTCCATCTTTACGGGTACTTCAGAAGCCTTCCTTTTATTTTTCAACATTTTATAGAACATTTTCTTATTGTTCTTCAAATCTTCTTCAAGTTTTTTTGTAAGCTTTTCCCATGCCTTTTTCTTTGCTGTTTCCACTCTTTGCACTTCTTTTCCTCTGTATATCTTTTATGGTCTTTGTCATTTTTAGATTTCCATCACTTTCTCCATGCTCCATTTTTTCTTCTAACTGCTTGGGTTGTGGTATCATCCCACCAAGTGATTGAAAAAAAAAGTGTAGGTCGTTCCTACAAGTATCAATGCCGGGTCCGTTACGTTTCTCATTACACTGTTGTTGTTGTTGTGGTCTTCAGTCCTGAGACTGGTTTGATGCAGCTCTCCATGCTACTCTATTTTGTGCAAGCTTTTTCATCTCCCAGTACTTACTGCAACCTACATCCTTCTGAATCTGCTTAGTGTATTCATCTCTTGGTCTCCCTCTACGATTTTTACCCTCCACGTTGCCCTCCAATACTAAATTGGTGATCCCTTGATGCCTCAGAACATGTCCTACCAACCGATCCCTTCTTCTGGTCAAGTTGTGCCACAAACTTCTCTTCTCCCCAATCCTATTCAATACTTCCTCATTAGTTATGTGATCTACCCATCTAATCTTCAGCATTCTTCTGTAGCACCACATTTCGAAAGCTTCTATTCTCTTCTTGTCCAAACTATTTATCGTCCATGTTTCACTTCCATACATGGCTACACTCCATACGAATACTTTCAGAAATGACTTCCTGACACTTAAATCAATACTGGATGTTAACAAATTTCTCTTCTTCAGAAACGCCTTCCTTGCCATTGCCAGCCTACATTTTATATCCTCTCTACTTCGACCATCATCAGTTATTTTGCTCCCCAAATAGCAAAACTCCTTTACTACTTTAAGTGCCTCATTTCCTAATCTAATTCCCTCAGCATCACCCGACTTAATTAGACTACATTCCATTATCCTTGTTTTGCTTTTGTTGATGTTCATCTTATATCCTCCTTTCAAGACACTGTCCATTCCATTCAACTGCTCTTCCAAGTCCTTTGCTGTCTCTGACAGAATTACAATGTCATCGGCGAACCTCAAAGTTTTTATTTCTTCTCCATGAATTTTAATACCTACCCCGAATTTTTCTTTTGTTTCCTTTACTGCTTGCTCAATATACAGATTGAACAACATCGGGGAGAGGCTACAACCCTGTCTTACTCCCTTCCCAACCACTGCTTCCCTTTCATGTCCCTCGACTCTTATAACTGCCATCTGGTTTCTGTACAAATTGTAAATAGCCTTTCGCTCCCTGTATTTTACCCCTGCCACCTTTAGAATTTGAAAGAGAGTATTCCAGTCAACATTGTCAAAAGCTTTCTCTAAGTCTACAAATGCTAGAAACGTAGGTTTGCCTTTCCTTAATCTTTCTTCTAAGATAAGTCGTAAGGTCAGTATTGCCTCACGTGTTCCAGTGTTTCTATGGAATCCAAACTGATCTTCCCCGAGGTTGGCTTCTACTAGTTTTTCCATTCGTCTGTAAAGAATTCGTGTTAGTATTTTGCAGCTGTGACTTATTAAGCTGATAGTTCGGTAATTTTCACATCTGTCAACACCTGCTTTCTTCGGGATTGGAATTATTATATTCTTCTTGAAGTCTGAGGGTATTTCGCCTGTTTCATACATCTTGCTCACCAGATGGTAGAGTTTTGTCAGGACTGGCTCTCCCACGGCCGTCAGTAGTTCCAATGGAATATTGTCTACTCCGGGGGCCTTGTTTCGACTCAGGTCTTTCAGTGCTCTGTCAAACTCTTCACGCAGTATCGTATCTCCCATTTCATCTTCATCTACATCCTCTTCCATTTCCATAATATTGTCCTCAAGTACATCGCCCTTGTATAGACCCTCTATATACTCCTTCCACCTTTCTGCTTTCCCTTCTTTGCTTAGAACTGGGTTTCCATCTGAGCTCTTGATATTCATACAAGTCGTTCTCTGATCTCCAAAGGTCTCTTTAATTTTCCTGTAGGCGGTATCTATCTTACCCCTAGTGAGATAGGCCTCTACATCCTTACATTTGTCCTCTAGCCATCCCTGCTTAGCCATTTTGCACTTCCCGTCGATCTCATTTTTGAGACGTTTGTATTCCTTTTTGCCTGTTTCACTTACTGCATTTTTATATTTTCTCCTTTCATCAATTAAATTCAATATTTCTTCTGTTACCCAAGGATTTCTACTAGCCCTCGTCTTTTTACCTACTTGATCCTCTGCTGCCTTCACTACTTCATCCCTCAAAGCTACCCATTCTTCTTCTACTGTATTTATTTCCCCCATTCCTGTCAATTGCTCCCTTATGCTCTCCCTGAATCTCTGTACAACCTCTGGTTCTTTCAGTTTATCCAGGTCCCATCTCCTTAAATTCCCACCTTTTTGCAGTTTCTTCAGTTTTAATCTACAGGTCATAACCAATAGATTGTGGTCAGAGTCCACATCTGCCCCTGGAAATGTCTTACAATTTAAAACCTGGTTCCTAAATCTCTGTCTTACCATTATATAATCTATCTGATACCTTTTAGTATCTCCAGGGTTCTTCCATGTGTACAACCTTCTTTCATGATTCTTAAACCAAGTGTTAGTTATGATTAAGTTATGCTCTGTGCAAAATTCTACCAGGCGGCTTCCTCTTTCATTTCTGTCCCCCAATCCATATTCACCTACTATGTTTCCTTCTCTCCCTTTTCCTACACTCGAATTCCAGTCACCCATGACTATTAAATTTTCGTCTCCCTTCACAATCTGAATAATTTCTTTTATTTCATCATACATTCCTTCAATTTCTTCGTCATCTGCAGAGCTAGTTGGCATATAAACTTGTACTACTGTAGTAGGTGTGGGCTTCGTATCTATCTTGGCCACAATAATGCGTTCACTATGCTGTTTGTAGTAGCTTACCCGCATTCCTATTTTCCTATTCATTATTAAACCTACTCCTGCATTACCCCTATTTGATTTTGTGTTTGTAACCCTGTAGTCACCTGACCAGAAGTCTTGTTCCTCTTGCCACCGAACTTCACTAATTCCCACTATATCTAACTTCAACCTATCCATTTCCCTTTTTAAATTTTCTAACCTACCTGCCCGATTAAGGGATCTGACATTCCACGCTCCGATCCGTAGAACGCCAGTTTTCTTTCTCCTGATAACGACATCCTCTTGAGTAGTCCCCGCCCGGAGATCCGAATGGGGGACTATTTTACCTCCGGAATATTTTACCCAAGAGGACGCCATCATCATGTAATCATACAGTAAAGCTGCATGCCCTCGGGAAAAATTACGGCTGTAGTTTCCCCTTGCTTTCAGCCGTTCGCAGTACCAGCACAGCAAGGCCGTTTTGGTTATTGTTACAAGGCCAGATCAGTCAATCATCCAGACTGTTGCCCTTGCAACTACTGAAAAGGCTGCTGCCCCTCTTCAGGAACCACACGTTTGTCTGGCCTCTCAACAGATACCCCTCCGTTGTGGTTGCACCTACGGTACGGCTATCTGTATCGCTGAGGCACGCAAGCCTCCCCACCAACGGCAAGGTCCATGGTTCATGGGGGGGGTCTCATTACACTAAGTGGATAAAAATCAAGGGATACCTCCTAATATCAGGTCGGACCTCTTTTGCCCGGCGTAGTGCAGCAGCTCGAGGTGGCATGGACTCAACAAGTTGCTAGAAGTCCACTGCAGAAATACTGAGCCCTGCTGCCTCTATAGCTATGCATAATTGGGAAAGCATTGCCAGTGCAGGATTTTGTGCACGAACTGACCTCTCGAAGTGCACGTTGAATGTTCGATGGGATTCAGGTCGGGCGATCTGGGTGGACAGATCATTCGCTCGAAATGTCCAGAATGTTCTTCGAGCCAATCGCCAATTTTGGTCCGGTGACATGGTGCATTGCCATGCATTAAAATTCCATCTCCTTCTGGGAAAATGGTCCACGAGTCACTGCAAATGGTCTCCAGGTACCCGAACACAACCATTTCCAGCCACTGATCGATTCAGTAGCGCTAGAGGACCCGGTCCATACCACATGAAAACAGTCCACACCATTATGGAGTCATCATCAACTTGCACAGTGCCTTGTTGACAACTTGGGTCCATGGTTTCGTGAGGCCTGCGCCACACTCGTGTCCTGCCATCAACTCTTACCAAGTCGAAATCGGAACTCATCTGATCAGGCCACGGTTTTCCAGTCGCCTAGGGCCCAACCGATGTATAAGGTGGTCCACTGATAGTGAATGGGCCAAATATCTCACGAAAGAAGCATCAAACGAAATAACTACTAAGAACGAAACTCGTCTAGCTTGAAGGAGAAAACCAGATGGCGCTATGGTCGGCCCGCTAGATGTCACTGCCATAGGGAACCCCCATATTTTATTACATATTCGTGTAGTACGTAAAGAAATATGAATGTTTTAGTTGGACCACCTTTTTCGCTTTGTGAGAGATGGCGCTGTAATAGACACAAACGTATAAGCACGTGGTATCACGTAACATTCCGCCAGCGTGGACGGTATTTGCTTCGTGATACATTATTCGTGTTAAAATGGACCGTTTACCAATTGCGGAAAAGGTCGATATCGTGTTGATGTATGGGTATTGTGATCAAAATGCCCAACTGGTGTGTGCTATGTATGCTGTTCGGTATCCTGGACGACATCGTGCAAGTGTCCGGACCGTTCGCCGGATATTTACGTTATTTAAGGAAACAGGAAGTGTTCAGCCACATGTGAAACGTCAACCACGACCTGCAACAAATGATGATGCCCAAGTAGATGTTTTAGCTGCTGTCGCGGCTAATCCGCACATCACTAGCAGACAAATTGCGCGAGAATCGGGAATCTCAATAACGTCGGTGTTGAGAATGCTACATCAACATCGATTGCACCCGTACCATATTTGCATGCACCAGGAATTGTATGGCGACGACTTTGAACGTGACCTACAGTTCTGCCACTGGGCACGAGAGAAATTACGGGACGATGACAGATTTTTTGCACGCGTTCTATTTAGCGACGAAGCTTCATTCGCCAACAGCGGTAACGTAAACCGGCATAATATGCACTACTGGGCAACGGAAAATCCACGATGGCTGCGACAAGTGGGACATCGGCGACCTTGGCGGGTTAATGTATGGTGCGGCATTATGGGAGGAAGGACAATTGGCCCCCATTTTATCGATGGCAATCTGAATGGCGCAATGTATGCTGATTTCCTACGTAATGTTCTACAGATGTTACTACAAGATGTTTCACTGCATGACAGAATGGCGATGTACTTCCAACATGATGGATGTCCGGGACATACCTCGTGTGCGGTTGAAGCGGTGCTGAATAGCATATTTCATGACTGGTGGATTGGTCGTCGAAGCACCATACCGTGGGCCGCACGTTGACAGGATCTGACGTCCCCGGATTTCTTTCCGTAGGGGAAGTTGAAGGATATTTGCTATCGTGATCCACCGATAACGCCTGACAACATGCGTCAGCGCATTGTCAATGCACGTGCGAACATTACGAAAGGCGAACTACTCGCTGTTGAGAGCAATGTCGTTGCACGTATTGCCAAATGCATTGAGGTTGACGAACATCATTTTGAGCATTTATTGCATAAATGTGGTAATTACAGGTAATCACGCTGTAACAGCATACGTTCTCAGGAATGATAAGTTCACAAAGGTACATGTATCACATTGGAACAACGGAAATAAAATATTCAAACGTACCTACGTTCTGTATTTTAATTTAAAAAAACCTACCTGTTACCAACTGTTCGTCTAAAATTGTGAGCCATATGTTTGTGATTACTACAGCGCCATCTATCACAAAGCGAAAAAAGTGGTCCAACTAAAACATTCATATTTCTTTGCGTACTACACGGAAATGTAATAAAAATGGGGGTTCCTATTTTAAAAAACGCAGTTGATATTTGTTTGACCTATGGCAGCGTCATCTAGCGGGCCAATCATAGCGCCGTTTCGTTTCCCTCTCCAAGCAAGACAAGTTTCGTTCCTTGTAGTTTTTTCGTTTGACGCTTATTTCGTGAGATATTTGGCCCGGTCACGATAAATGGACCACCCTGTAGTCACGAGCCCAGGAGAGGCGCTGCAGGCGAAGTCGTGGTGTTAGCAATGGCTCCCGCTTCGGCCGTCTGCTCCCATAGCCAATTAACGGCAGATTTCGCCGCACTGTCCTGATGGATACGTCCCACATTGCTTTCTGCGGTTATTTCACGCGTTGTTGCTTGTCTATTAGCACTGACAACTCTACGCAAACGCCGCAGCTCTCGGTCGTTAATTGAAGGCCGTCGACTTCTGCGTTGTCCGTGGTGAGAGGTAATGCCTCAAATTTGGTATTCTAGCCCGACACTTGATACTGTAGCCCTCGTACTATTGAATTCCCTAACGATTTCCGAAATGGAATGTGCCATGCGTCTAGCGCCAGCTACCATTCCGCGTTCAAAGTCTGTTAAGCCTCGTGGTGCGGCCATAATGACATCCGAAACCTTTCCAGGTGACTCACTTGAATACAAATGAGAGCTCCGCCAATGGATTGCCCTTTTGTACCTTGTCTACATGGTACTACCGCCATCTGTATACGTGCATATCACTATCCCACGACTTCCGTCACCTCAATGTGTTTGTAAATGACGTGTCCCTTTTCTCATTATGGTGCTCGTATTCTTCAAGGACTTTTCTAACAGGGCTCACGCCAGCAGTAACTAGGGACGAAATCTTGTTTGTGATAACTTTGTGACGTTCGCTACTTCATCTATATCGCTCCTGATTACGAACAATTATCTAGGCTAAGTGCTGATAAGCGTACAGGCTATCGTACTCTGTGTTTGCTCCATCGTCTCCTCAATCACTGCAAGCCCTATTACTTATCTTCAATTATTACACTGCTGTCTGGACAGCACAGTAGAAAAACTCATTCTCAACAAATTACAATCTTCTCTATACCACTACATAAAACGGCCATCTACTAAAATACATTTTCTCTCACAGGAACTCGACTTAGAACGATCTGTCTCAAAATATCAAATTACATTTTTTTCGAACATTAAAAGGCGCTAATTGTCCACTTTCATCATAGTAGCTATCTTTTCCATATAGCTATCTGCAGCTCCCCTACTCAGCTCTCTCCTAGACAACTTTCATCTATAGCCTCCTCTATTGAAACTTTGTTCTTTCTTAACAGATACTGTCACTTGAGTCTTCTCCTCTTTCATTTTCTCTTTCTGATCTCATGAACTATGGCTTCAAATGAGCTAAAGTAATCAATACTTTTTATTGTAAAAGTCGTTTACTGTCATTTTTATTAATGCCAGTTGGTATTATCACATTATTTTTATTCGCAGTTATTTATGTTGGTAATTGTAACTGTTCTTAAAATAATTTCTCATATGGACAGAACTGAACCAGAATTACGAAGACAATTCGATAATGTTTTGGTGTATGTGTTGCTCCTAGTCCGATGCAAGATAGGACATTAAGCGCCTAATCTGGTTGATCTAAAGAGGCAATAAATGAATAAATAAAAACGGCATAGAACTTGACTGATAATTTTTTGAAAATAGTTTCTCTGCCTCGTGATGACTGGGTGTTGTGTGATGTACTTAGGTTAGTTAGGTTTAAGTAGTTCTAAGTTCTAGGGGACTGATGACCATAGATGTTAAGTCCCATAGTGCTCAGAGCCATTTGAACCATTTGAAAATAGTCGTACTGCTCCATTACTTTCAGATGTCGACAGCTACCTGTTTTACAAGGAAAACTGGTTCTGTTTTGACAATAGAAATATCTCTAGAGAGTAATAAACTTTATGTATTGCCAATAATTGATCTGGGCTAAGTGTTGCATCCCCATGGTAAACTGCTGAAGGATTACAATAGAGAATAATCACTGTATAAGCAAGCATAGCAACTATTCTATTGCTTTAACACATCTACCAAAATGAATTTCAGATAATTTTGAACGGTGCGTTTAATATTTTGTCTCAACTTATTGTGTTTTTGGTCAGAACTTCACCGATCTTACGGGAACTACACTGCCTGAAAAAAAGTAAAGTAGTCAGAAGGGGCGGAAAAAACGAAATAAAGCTTCACAGATTGAGATGGGACGAGACGTTACTTCAGGGATTACAGAATCGAGTCAAATTTACAGAAAACTTGTGTATGGGATCCATCCGTGATCCCACGAACATAGATATTAGTATCCGACACCCAGGTCGACAGCAGACAAGAGTCGATTGTCGAGCGCTGTAGGAGGCAGTGAGACTAGTGTCGAGTGAACTGTAGTACTGGAGAGACGGGCAAGAGTGGTGCTCGAGTGAATAGTAAACGGTAAATTCACCAGAGTATGACAAATGAGCGCATCCCCCTGATCGTCGTGGGGTTGACCCACATCGATACCGATTCGCGAGTGATATGAAACCAAAAGTGACAAGTGCCGAATTACGTGATTCGCGTCAACCGCGTCCGCCAGCAACAACCATGGATTGCAGTGAGGATTGTTGCGAATGTTAACTATCATCATTGTGTGTGATGAAGTACTTAAAATCAGCAACCAACAAAAAGAAATAACCGTAATTAAACGTGTAAGGCAAAGGTAGCAACTGCCTCAGGATTTATGTGTTAGTAGAAAATACATATCAGTTCGTATATCACAACTTTTATGGTCTTTAATAACAGACAAACTCACAATCATTAACTATTCCGTCTCAGAGCAGCCGCACTCAGTATAAATACCCCCGAAACAACAGCAGAAAAATCGATATCCTTTTATCCATTAAGCACACGGTCATATAATCATAATAATTAACTGTTTGGCGGCTTCGGTAAATCACACAAAACCCAATATAGGACAAAACGGGGGTGTTTCACTTGGAAGTATGTCCCGAAATATCAGCATGACGTTGCACCGTCTCTGGCCTTGACGCATGCATTGTTTCGCTCGGGAAGGGTGTCATAAAGACGTTGTACGTTCTCTTGACGGAAGCTGGCCACAGCTGTTGAAATGGGTCGTTGATATCCTGCACAATGGAGCTTGGACGGAGTTGAGTCCGATCTGGTCCCACACACGTTCTGTCGGTGACGGATGTGGGGATGTTGCTGATCACGAACATACCTCAACATCGCGCAGACAGTTTTAAGGGGCACTTGTAATAAACAGATGAGCATTGTCCAGTTGAAAAATAGAATCATGATGCCGTCGTATGACAGGTAACACATCACGATGCAGGTTTCCGAGACGTAGTATTGTGCCGTCAACGCTTCCTCATTCGGCTGCGACCTGAAGTCATACCCGACGCCATGATTAACCTCTCCAAAACAATGCAATTATGAGAACTCTCTGCAGGTCGCCAGCATACTTGCCGACTCTCGTCATCTGGATGTTGATGTTGTGGTCTTCAGTCCAGAGACTGGTTTGATCCAGCTCTCTACGCAACTTTATCCTGTGCAAGGTTCTTCGTCTCCCAGTACCTACTGCAATCCACATCCTTCTTAATCTTTTCAGTGTATTCACCTCTTGGTCTCCCTCTACGATTTTTACCCTCCACGCTGCCCTCCAATACTAAATTGGTGATCCCTTGATGCCTCAGAACATGTCCTACCAACCGATCCTTCTTCTAGTCAAGTTGTGCCACAAATTTCTCTGCTCTCCAATTCTACTCAATACCTTCACATTAGTTATGTGATCTACCCATCTAATCTTCTGCATTCTTCTGTAGCACCACATTTAGAAAGCTTCTATTCTTTTCTTGTCTAAACTATTCGTCGTCCATGTTTCACTTCCACACACCATACAAATGCTTTCAGAAACGATTTCCTGATACTAAATGTACACTCGACTATAACAAATTTCTCTTCTTCAGAAACGCTTTCCTTGCCATTGCCAGTCTTCATTTTATACCCTCTCTGCATCGACCATCATCAGTTACTTTGCTCCCCAAATAGCAAAAGTCATCTACTACTTTAAGCGTCTCATTTCCTAATCTAATCCCCTCAGCATCACCCGACTTAATTAGACTACATTCCATTATCCTCGTTTTGCTTTTGTTGATGTTCATCTTATATCCTCCTTTCAAGACACTGTCCATTCCGTTCAGCTGCTCTTCCAGGTCCTTTGCTGTCTCTGACAGAATTACAATGTCACCGGCGAACCTTAAGCCCGTATTACACGATGCGCGAAAGCGTACGCCTATGCACCAGCGCCCCTAGCGTGCATACCTGTAACCACATACTGGATCACGTCCGACCTATTACACCGTCCACGCGGGATATACCTAGTGCGCATGCGCAGCAGCAGACGACGATATTCGCGAGCAGCAGACGATACGCGCGCGGAAAGAAAACATAAGCGTGTGCTGTCTTGTAAAGTCGTCCGTTCTACCGCGAGCAACTCAGGAACGAGTGTATGATACACTGGATACTTTCAAATTATTTCTGTGAGCTCAAGGTTCGTATTTAATAAGAAATTGTTTTCTTTACCGTTATTTACTAAGTAATTGTTTTCTCTTATGTAGGTTACAACTGCTCTGAATTACAGACTCACTATTTTTATGTTACGACACTTGATTACACTGGTATATGTATATCGAAATTTACATTTATACAGCATATTACACATGGAAGATCCACTTGTTTTTGAAGCTATTGCCCTGGCAGTGGCAGTAAATCTTCAGATTAGGGCAGAACGGCGACGAAAACGAAAAGCCAGGCGTTGTTGGGTTCGACCCTGGCTGAAAAGAAGGGACGAAGGCAGGGGAATATATTCACTTTTAATGAAAGAACTGAGGCCCGAAGATCCGCAATAATTTCGGAACTTCGTTAAGATGGACATGGTCTGTTTCGAGAAGCTGCTGTCTATAATAGAAGATAGAATCAAAAAGTGTGACACAGTCATGAGGGAGGCTATCTCACCTTCTCGAAGGTAAGAATTGTATGTTTATACGTTTTGTGATCATACCAACCAAGATGTCTCATACAATTTCGTTACATGCCCTGTTACGTTGCAGGCTGGCTGTAACATTACGGTTCCTGGCGACTGGGGAATCTTTTAAGAGTCTGGCTTTCAGCCACAGAATTGCACAGCCTACCATTTCAAACGTTATTGTGGATGTATGCACTGCAATTTGCGAAACTTTAAAGGACCAATACTTAAAGGTACATTTGTGTTATTTTTTCGAGTTTGGAAGATACGTATGTGTGTATTTATATGTGCCATTCAGACAGTAATTAAGTATATAACATTACAGGCACCATCAACAGAAGAAGAGTGGAATAAAATTGCCAAAGAATTTGATGAACTTTGGCAGTTCCCAAACTGCATTGGTAAGCCACAGAATTAAGTTACATAATATGGAGAAAATCTGACAATAATGAAATGTATTTAAAATGCTTTTAATGAAGTATATCAGACTCTGCTTTAGGCAGTTTTTTATCTCCCACACGGCAAGTCTATGTACTGCTATATAAAACTACTTACTTTTATTTTCAGGTGCAATGGATGGGAAACACATAGCATTTGCCCCACCACGAACTGCTGGCTCAACATACTTCAATTATAAAAAGTTCCACAGTGTTGTTTTACTAGCTATTGTGGACGCTAGGTATCGATTCTCCTTGATTGACATTGGGTGCAATGGAAGAGTGAGTGATGGAGGGGTGTATGCAAATAGCCTGATCAGCAGTGCACTTCGGGAAAACTGGTTGAAGGTACCACAGCAAAAATCACTTCCTGGCACAAACATTGAAGTGCCATATGTGATTCTTGCTGATGATGCCTTTCACCTGGAGCCATATATCATGAAACCTTATAGAGACTACCAGAACTCCAAACAGATTTTTAACTACAGATTGTCAAGAGGAAGGCGAGTAGTGGAAAACAGTTTCGGAATTCTGGCCAACCGCTTCAGAGTTCTTCTCAGTACAATGCGACTACCTGTTGAGAAAGTGGAATTAATTGTTCAGACTATATGCATACTGCACAACTACTTGATTGAAGAGGCAGACACCACATATGTGACAGCTGCTGATACAGAAAACACAGACTTGTGCACCATAAGCAATGGTTCCTGGCGAGGAGAGAAATCTCTCTCTAGCATACCCCAGCAGAGTGGAAATCGCACGTCACTGTGTGCCAGGGAAGTGCGCGAAAAATTTTGTGAATTCTTTAGTACAACAGGTTATGTTTCATGGCAGTGGGAAGCCGTTAAGAAGTACAACTTTTAGCAGTAATAATGTACAGAAGGCAATCTTTTATTTAAAAATGTCTCATCAATGTAATAGAATGCCTTAACTTTAAAATCAGTTACAGATTTCTTTATGTATGCCATCCATGATACATTTCATGACATTTAATTTCACGTCAGCCTTAATTGCTGGATTTTTTAATTTCTTCAATTCAGCAGCAACATACTGACCAAACTTGTCATCTTCATTACTGCCACTAATTGAAACTCTAATGTCTCTTAAGACTGTCAATGTTGAGGTGGCTAATTCATCCTCAGTGTCCTTCCTACGCCTCTTTCTGGCTGAAGCATAAGGCTGCTCACTTAGAGGTGATGGTGTTGACGCAGGTGTACTTCCCTCTGACAATTCCACAGTAAATATGTCTTGAGAGTACTGGAAATAGAAAACTGATACAGTATTGTGCTACATGCATATTACAATATCTAACATTAAAGTGGTTATGTAAACTACAGTGGTCTGTTTATAGTTCTCTGTGTAAAATATAAGTAATGTAAGTAACCTGTATGAAAGTGAAGTACTATTTTGTTGGAGCAAATATATACAATACAATCAAAGTGTTACATTCTTTTGGCCAACAGAGCTTCATGGCTAATGAACTGTCATTGACATACATGAGAATACCGTTTATGCACTTACATTGCTGTTGTCATCTTCAATATATCCCTCATTTACTATGGTCTCTTCAGTAACTGTGGTCACCTCAGTATTCTGAAATAGTTGATGTGTTATTCACTTGTTGCAATTACTATTTACAACTTTTATTTAAATGTAGGTAAATACTTACACAAGGGTCATTGACAGTGGTCGTGCTACATGGATTTGATGAGAGTGACTGTGGTATCTGAAATATTAAAGGCCCATGTTAGTCTATAGCAGATTGTGAACCTCTCATAACACTGAAAAATACGAATACACACGGTAGTATTAAAGCTTGATTTGTTTTCCAAAATATCATTCACTAATATAAGCATATATACTACTTGAGCTGGAATATCCATCTACAACCTGAAATCAGAATAAGCTGTCTTACAGAAAGCAGAATTCCTACAAACGAAGGCAACAAAATGTTTGTACTTACGATACGGCTTGGGATATTTGTCACTGTTTTCCTCGGTGTCACGTAGTCCTTCAAAAACTTCAAAGCATTGAACCACCACACAGCAGGCTCGTAAACTTCGCTTGCCCCTGCACCACTATGCTCACTGGCTCTAATTTTTTTAAGCTCCCCACAAAAGTGCGACAGCAGAGACATGAATCGAGTTTTGCAGTCCTCATCTGTTGCGTTGGGCAAAAGTGCGCGAACTTTACTGCCTATCACTGCCAGTTTCTCTTTCCTGGCATTCTGAAATAAAGCAAGAGATGCAATGAAATCAAACATGAACTTTCGTAAGCTAAGGCATTGACATACGAATCGAAAATCATCGTGTAACGTAATATGCATATTACTCAGAAATAAACGATGCCGACGTACCTTATTATGATATAGCGGGTCCTGCGGGTTGTACATACACTTTTCTTCGCTGTACGCCTGAATAAGGATGCTTAAAGCCTGTTTATTCCATTCCATTTCTAGAATATGAAGCAATAAATAGAACAATAAGCGTTCACAAACAGCTAGTGTAAAAGAAAGTCAACTGGCAAAAAAATACTATTTTTAACTGCATTTATGAAAACCTACTTACTGAAAAAAATGTGGAAAAATCTCCAACACGAAAAACTGTAATTTGCCTCTACACACCCAACCATAAACAAACGACAAGCAGAAAGCACTGCGGTACCCGCTTCTGCGCATGCGCAAGTTTCGCAGCCTAGTGCGCATGCGCGGGTTGACGGGAATTTAGAACTGCTCTCTATTCCGGCGCGCGGATAATGTGTCTGCTAATTTTCGTAGTTTCACCCGTTCTACCGCTAGATGGCTGTCGCGACAGACCAGTGCCGTTAGCGGCGGACCGTCGTGTAATACCGGCTTTAAAGTTTTTATTTCTTCCCCAAGGATTTTAATACCTACTCCAAATTTTTCTTTTGTTTCCTTTACTCCTTGCTCAATATACTGATTGAACAACGTCGGGGAGAGGCTACAACCCTGTCTCACACCCTTCCCAAACACTGCTTCCCTTTCATGTCCCTCGACTCTTTGCCATCTGGTTTCTGTACAAATTGTAAATAGCCTTTCGCCCCCTGTATTTTACCCCTGCCACCTTCAGAATTTGAAAGAGAGTATTCCAGTCAGCATTGCCAAAAGCTTTCTCTAAGTCTACAAATGCCAGAAACGTAGGTTTGCGTTTCCTTAATCTATTTTCTAAGATAAGTCGTAGGGTCAGTATTGCCTCACGTGTTCCAACATTTCTACGGAATCCAAACTGATCTTCCCCGACGTCGGCTCCTACCAGTTTTTCCATTTGTCTGTAAAGAATTCGCGTTAGTATTTTGCAGCTGTGACTTATTAAACTGATAGTTTGGTAATTTTCACATATGTCAACACCTGCTTTCTTTGGGATTGGAGTTATTATACTCTTCTTGAAGTCTGAGGGTATTTCGCCTGTCTCATACATCTTGCTCTGGATAGTGGAACACAGTGAGACGGCATTCATCAGCAGTTCGTGGTTCCCGGTAACGTAACCACTCCAGAAGCAGGCGTTTGTGTTTTGGTGTTCGGTAGCCTACGCATGGATTGCCTACTTCGGCTGTATGGCGGGCGACAGTCAAGTTGGTATCCCACCAGAGTTCGTCTTAGCCCTGGAATATCACTGACTGGGTTAGAACTGTCTTCAGTGATGCGTCTCGCTTCGATAAGAGCCCTGATGACCAGCGAAAACTTGTCTGGAGATGCACTGGACAGCGGTGGGGTGCCTACATAACCGTGGCCCACGACACAGCCTGCTAACCAGGATTGATGGTCTGGAGAGAAATTTCTTTTCATGGCAGGATCCATTTGGTCGTCATCCGCAGCACCCTTGCAAAGCAGTGGTACGTAGACGATATTCTGGGCCTGGTTTTGTTGCTCTTCGTGGCAATCAGTCATGGGCTTACATTTCAGCAAGATAACGCATGCCCGCAGACGCCCAGGGTTTCTACTGCTCGTCTTCGTGCTTACCAAACGCTACCTTAGCCAGGAAGGTCGCCGGCTCTACTCAGTTGAGAACCTTTGAAACATTATTGCCATCTCCCCGAGCCAGCTCTAGATTTTTTGACGGTGTAACGCGCCAGTCGGACAGAATTTGGCACGATATTCCTCAGCAGGACATCAACAACTCTATCTATCGATGCCAAGTCGAACAACCGCTTCCTTAAGTTCCAGCGTTGGACCAACACGTTGTTCTTTTTCCAAAGCTGTTTCACAGAGGAAGACTGCACTGTAGTTCCATCTCTAGATTGTCGCACAGATGACAAAATGATAGATATCGAAATGGATGACAGAGGAATAGAAAAACAATTAAAATCGCTCAAAAGAGTAAAGGCCGCTGGACCTGATGGGATACCAGTTCGATTTCACACAAGGTACGCGAAGGAACTTGCCCCCCTTCTTGCAGCGGTGTACCGTAGACCTCTAGAAGAGCGTAGCGTTCCAAAAGATTGGAAAAGGGCACAGGTCATCCCCGTTCTCAAGAAGGGACGTCGAACAGATATGCAGAACTATAGACCTATATCTCTAAAGTCGATCAGTTGTAGAATTTTGGAACACATTTCATGTTCGAGTATAATGACTTTTCTGGAGACTAAAAATCTACTCTGTAGGAATCAGCTCGGTTGTCGAAAAAGACCATCGTGTGAAACCCAGCTCGCGCCATTCGTCCACGAGACTCAGAGGGCCATAGACACGGGTTCACAGGTAGATGCCGTGTTTCTTGACTTACGCAAGGCGTTTAATATAGTTCCCCGCAGTCGTTTAATGAACAAAGTAAGAGCATATGGACTATCAGACCAATTGTGTAATTCGATTGAAGAGCTCCTAGATAACAGAACGCAGCATGTCATTCTCAATGGAGAGAAGTCTTCCGAAGCAAGAGTGATTTCAAGTGTGCCGCAGGGGAGTGTCGTAGGACCGTTGCTATTCACAATATACATAGATGATCTTGTGGATTAACATCGAAAGTTCACTGAGGCTTTTTGCGGATGATGCTGTAGTATAACGAGAGGTTGTAACAATGGGAAATGCAGGAGAATCTTCAACGAATTGACGTATGGTGCAGGGAATGGCCAACTGGATCTCAACGTAGACAAGTGTAATGTGCTGCGAATACGTAGAAAGATCCTTTATCATTTAGCTACAATATAACAGGTCAGCAACTGGAAGCAGTTAATTCCATAAATTATCTGGGAGAGGGCATTAGGAGTGATTTGAAATGGAATAACCATATAAAATTAATCGTCGGTAAAGCAGATGCCACACTGAGATTCATTGGAAGAATCCTAAGGAAATGCAGTTCGAAAACAAAGGAAGTAGGTTACAGTACACTTGTTCGCCCATTGCTTGAATACTGCTTACCGGTGTGGTATCTGTACCAGATAGGGTTGATAGAAAATATAGAGAAGATCCAACGGAGAGCAGCGCGCTTTGTTACAGGATCATTTAGTAATCGCGAAAGCGTTACGCAGATGATAGATAAACTCCAGTGGAAGACTGTGCAAGAGAGACGCTCAGTAGCTCGGTACAGGCTTTTGTTGAAGTTTCGAGAACATACCTTCACCGAGGAGTCAAGCAGTATATTGCTCCCTCCTACGTACATGCCGCGAAGAGATCATGAGTATAAAATCAGAGAGATTAGAGCCCACACAGAGACATACCGACAATCTTTCTTTCCACGAACAATACGAGACTGGAATAGAAGGGAGAACCAATAAAGGTACTCAAAGTACCCTCCGCCAGACACCGTCAGGTGGCTTGCGGAGTATGGATGTAGATGTAGATGTAGATGTAGTGAAAGGGTCCTGTAGCCACCTTTCATTAGTCCGGTAGCCCATTTTCACTAGTGTCTCTCTTTCCTTCCTTGTTTCTCTTTTCCCATAATTTTCATAGTGGTGTGATTGAATGAATGTGGTTGTGTGTCACGTTGCTAGACGGTGGCGTAGTCTGCTGCAGAAAGTCTGCGATAGTCGTGCAGATTCAGCAGCAGTGGTACAGAATAACCAACTCTCGTAGTGGTCAAGTCGGCAAAGAGGTTTTCGCTATTTGTGAGAAATCCACCTGCGTTAGGTTAGTGGCGGAGCGGAGCGTGGAAGAGGCTGGAGAAGCGGGAGGCAGTCTGCCGCCGGTACGGGAAGCGTCCACAGCTGTGCTCCAGTCGAAGAAGGGTGAGTTAGACTGACCGCGTGGCGCGTTGTTACTTGGCGAGGGGAGAGCTGTTAACTTTTGGTCTCGCTTTTCAAATCTGGAAGATTGCTTTGCCTTGTCGCAGCAAGGAATGCAAAACTTTGGCAGATTTTTCTTTTAGCAAATTTCTGTAGCAGACTTGGATCCGCCGGAAGAGCGCCACACAAAGGTGTCGATAAGAAGTGAGCACTCGCTTCTGTAAGAATGTCTGTTTGCCTTCAGCTATGCGTGCATAAGCTTTCATCTTTCTAAATATTTATAGCTTCGCCTTCTCGTAAATTTTCTTTGCTTTATGTGTCTTTCGTCCGTGGGGAGCCAACCACGTGGTAGAACATTATAGTTGTTGGTCTACCGGCATCACTAACTGTCCGATCGCATGTTTGTTTTAGATTATGTTAAAATGATTGTGTGATGTGATATTGTTGGAATTTGGCACTATACCTAGAAATTGTGTCTCCACAAACCACGTGTTATCAGGAATCGTGTACATGCCTCACATCCTTATCTTAGGAATAAATGATTTTATCTACAATTTTCTCTTGTGTTCCGAGATTACTCACCTCGTAGCTTTCCCGTTAGCACATCCAATGCGTTTCTTTATGCACAGGTCCAGTGATTAGTTTCCCTTTATTTTAAGACAAATACCTTAGATTAAGTCTTATTTTCAGGTGTGTTGCTGGGAGCTGATCTTCTGCACAGTATTCTTGCATGTGATATTTTGTTTTAAATGTTTCATTGTCGTGAACAGTGCACGGGGAATACTATTAATTACATCGTATCCCCTATGAGCGACATCACAACGTATGCATTTTTGTGAGTTTTTGGTCTGTGATCAAATTAATTTATTTTCCGACTCGACCAAAGCTTTGATTAGTTGTATGGTTAGAGTCGGTGGCGACCCTAATCTTCTCACGTTAATTTCATAAGCAATAAGTATTTCCATTCCCAATAATAACGTAATAACCCGTAGTAACAGGTTAGTTACAGTAGATTCACTTGATCAATTTGTGAAGCTCTTGCTCTTGGATGAACCGACCAGTTTTTCTGCAATTGTACTTACTTGTTTGACTGTAAATGCACATCACATATACCGATTTCTGTGACGAAAAATGTCTTTGTAATGCGTCTTTTTTGTTTGCTCTCCTTAGAGTGTGTTTCAGCCCTCTCATTACCTCGTCCTGAATCAGAGCCGATCAGCTGTCTACATCTACATCTATAATCGGCAAGGCACCTCACGGTATGTGGCGGAGGGTACTTTCTGTACCAGTGTCAGCTCCCTTCCTTCTTTTTACTGTCGCGAAGGTTTTGCGGGAGGACCGATTGCTCGTAAGCCTCCGCGTGAGCTCGAACCTCCCTGATTTTATCTTCCTGGTCTTTCCGCGAGGCATACGTAGGAGCAAGCGACGTATTCCGTGTCTCTTCCAGGAACGTCACCGAGTTCCAGCGACTGCCACTGGATTTGGCTGAGGATCTCCGTGGCGCTTTCGCTCTTACTAAATGAACAGGGCGAGCTAGGTTTCACAACATAGTTATTCCCGGAAGCCATGTTGGTTCCTGAAGAGGAGATTTCGGACTTCAGAATTTTACAACGGACCGACGTCAGATGTTTAGGACTCTATAGTTCTGAGCTCTCAGCTTCTACTGGTAACCCATTCGCCAGACAAACTGCCTCACACTCAAGGTGTGTCACGCCTAACCAGCTTTGTGTAACTGTCGCGGAGGAAGCTTCAGTGTAAAGGATTCAGTCACGCGATTTGTGACGCTAGGTCGGCTCTAGCCGTCAACGTTGGCTAAACCAATTATCTCTCTCTGCGTCTTATACAAGTGCTACGTTTGCTACGGACCGTGTTCCCCGTGAAGTATTGCTACCATGGCATGCGCTTGCTGATGTACTGTGTAACATAAATAATTTAAATACCATGTATTGATCAGGCTCCTGGAAGTGCTAGCAAGGTCACAAAAAAATTGTTTTTTATAGCGGTCTGGGCATCAGCAGCAGCCAAGCATGAACGAAAGGCAGTTCACATTGGAAAAGAATGGGTTTTAGAGTGTGGTTATTCACAAGAAGGCTGAAGATTAGGTGGCTAGATCGAATAAATAATGCCGAAGTACTGAACAAAATTAAGCAACAAAGAAATTCATGGCGCAATTTGACCTAAGAAAAGGGTCTGCTGATAGTACATTGCCACATAAGAGACTGTTAATGATGTTTTCCAAAGTATTATTAAGTGGCTCTCTCAAAATAGGCTGTCCAAAAATTTTGAGAAAAAGCAGTATACTCAGTTCTGTACAACAAATAGAGTAATTTCAAAAACTGATGTAGCACAGCAAATAGTAAACGCCAAATTTTTGGTGTACATACTTATTACAACTTTAACTGAAAGAAGCATGTTATTGAGCTTCTCAAACAGTTACGTTCGCCTAGTTTTGCTGTTCGCATAATTGCTAGTCTTGGAAACAAACCAATTAATCTACTAATATATTCTCCATATTTCCACCCAATAATGTCTTATGGAGTAATTTTCTGGGGTAACTCAGTTTTTTTTATAGTAAAATGTAGTCAGTAGCGAGCCAGTGGGTGTGTTGGACCTTCCATCGACCTACGGACCCCCTTGAAGATGTCTCCCGCAGTCGGAGACGAAACGCATAATTGCTAGTCTTGGAAACAAACCAAATAATCTACTAATATATTCTGCATATTTCCACTCAATAATGCCTTATGGAGTAATTTTCTGGGGTAACTCAGTTTTTTTTATACTAAAATGTAGTCAGTAGCGAGCCAGTGGGTGTGTTGGACCTTCCATCGACCTACGGACCCCCTTGAAGATGTCTCCCGCAGTCGGAGACGAAACGTTGGAAAATGAGACAAAATTCATCAACCGACCACGGCATAACAGCACGGATAATTATAATGGTCAGGTTTTTTTTTTTTTTTTTTTTTTTCATCAGTCTTCTGACTGCTGACTGGTTTGATGCGGCCCGCCACGAGTTACTCTCCTGTCCTAACCTCTTCGCCTCAAAGTAGCATTTGCAACCTACGTGCTCAATTATTTGCTGGATCTATTGGTTCAAATGGCTCTGAGCACTATGGGACTCAACTTCTGAGGTCATTAGTCCCTTAGAACTTAGAACTAGTTAAATCTAAGGACATCACACACATCCATGCCCGAGGCAGGATTCGAACCTGCGACCGTAGCGGTCTCGCGGTTCCAGACTGCAGCGCCTAGAACCGCACGGCCACTTCGGCCGGCGCTGGATGTATTCCAATCTCTGTCTTCCTCTACAGTTTTTGCCCTCTACAGGTCCCTCCACTAGCATAGAAGTCGTTCTTTCATGTCCTAACAGATTTCCTATCATCCTGTCTCTTCTCCTTCTCAGTGTTTTCCACATATTCCTTTCTTCTCCGATTCTGCGATCCTTACCTTATCAGACCACCTAATTTTCAACATTCGTCTGTAGCACCACACCTCAAATGCTTCGATTGTCCTCTTTTCCGGTTTTCCCACAGCCCATGTTTCACCACCATACAATGCTGTGCTCCAGACGTACATTCTCAGAAATTTCTTCCCCAAATTAAGGCCTATTTTTGATACTAGTACACATCTCTTGGCCACGAATGTCCTTTTTGCCAGTGCTAGTCTGCTTTTGATGTCCTCCTCGCTCCGCCTGCCATTGTTTATTTCGCTGCCTAGTTTGCAGAATCCCTTAACTTCATCTACTTCGTGACCATCAATCCTGATGTTAGTTTCTCGCTGTTCTCATTTCTGCTACTTCTCATTACTTTCGTCTTTCTTCGATTTACTCTCAATTCATATTCTGTACTCATTAGACTGTTCATTTCGTTCAGCAGATCATGTAATTCTTGTTCACTTTCAATCAGGATAGCGATGTCATCACCGAATCGTATCATTGCCATCCTTTCACCTTGAATTTTAATTCTACTCTTGAATCTTTCTTTAATTTTCGTCATTGCTTCATCGATGTACAGAGTGAACAGTAGTGCGAAAGATTGCATCCCTGTCTTACACCCTTTTTAATCCGAAAATTTCGTTCTTGGTCTTCCACTCGTATTGTTTCCTCTTGGTTGTTGTACATATTGTATGTCACCCGTTTTCCGTATTTTTGTCAGGATTTCTAACATCTTGCACCATTTTACTTTGTCGAACACTTTCTCCTGGTCGACAAATCCTATGATCATGTCTCGATTTTTCTTCAGTCTTGCTTACATTATCAAACACATCGTTAGAACTGCCTGTCTGGTTCCTTTACCTTTCCTAAAACGAAATTGATCCTCATATAACAGACTCTCAACTTTCTTTTCCATTCTTCTGTATGTTATTAGTCTCAGCAACGTGGACGAATGTTCTTTTAAGCCGATTCTGTGATGATTATTGCACTTGGCGGTTCTTGTTATCTTGGGGACTGTGTGGATTATGTTTTTCAGAATGTCTGAGTTATACCGCTAGTCTCATACGTTCAACACATCAATGTTAATAGTTGTTTTGTTGCCACTTCCACCAATGTTGTTAGGAATTCCGATGGAATGTTATCTATACCTTCTGCCATATTTGATTTTAGGTCTTCCAAAGCTCTTCTACAGTATGATTCTAATGCTGGTACCCTATCTCTTCCCTGTCGAATCCTGCTTCTTTTTCTATCACGTCATCAGATCCGTCCTTCCCCTCATAGAGGCCACTAATGTACTCTTCCCACCTATCCGCTCTCTCCTCTACAGTTCACAGCAGAACTCCCATTGGACTCTTAACGTTACCGCTCTTGCTTTTATTTTCACCGAAGGCAAACGTTTCTATATGCTGAGTCCATCCTTTTGACTATCATTTCGTTTTCGATTACTTCACATTATTCATTTGGCCATTTCGCCTGCGCTTCCTATTTATTTTATTCCCGAATTTCCCTGAAAGTTTTTGTACTTTCTTCTTTCGTCGATCAACTGAAGTTTTCTTTCTGTTACCCACGGTTTCCTCTGTGACCGCCTTTTTAAGAGATGTCGATTCCTCTTCAACTGAACTGCCCACTGAGCTATTCATTATCGCAATATCTATAGTCTCAGAGAACTTCAGGCATACATCTTCATTCCTCAGTACTCCCGTGTCCCACTTTTATGCACATTGATTCTTCCTGACTAGTCTGTTAAAGTTCAGGCTACTCTTCATCACTACTACTTTGTCATCTGAGTCTATATCAGCTCCTGGGTGTGCCTTATAATCCGGTATATTACCTTATACTCATCTGACCAGAAATGCTTTCTCCTTCCCATTGCACTGCGCTGACGCCCACTATACAGGACGAAGAAAAATTCACGCACTCGGACTTCGCAGCGCGATTCCTCAAAAAAATGGTTCAAATGGCTCTGAGCACTATGCGACTTAACTTCTGAGGTCATCAGTCGCCTTGAACTTAGAACTACTTAAACCTAACTAACCTAAGGACATCACACTCATCCATGCCCGAGGCAGGATTCGAACCTGCGACCGTAGCGGTCACGCGTTCCGGACTGAAGCGCCTAGAACAGCTCGGTCACCACGACCGGCACCTCTGTTAAAAGACAGAGTAGTGTTGTGCAGTTGGTGCAGTAGCTAGCGTTTTGGGTTAGCATGCAGGAGGTCGAGTGTTCGATTCTTGGTTGTGGGACATTTGTTTTTATTTGCTAAATGTAGTCCAAGTGGTACGGTACCTGGAGTCTTAATCGCCATACAGCGATTACAGCGGGTCTTCTGCAAAACATTTGCAGTTACGTACCACAAACAGAGAAATGGAAGTACAATCATTTTCATTGGTCGGGTTTTAAAGAAGCCTTTCGTATTTCGTGGACATGAAATGTTTCGCGCCACTGCACCTGCTAGATTCCAAACCTGTTTTCTGTGGACCCTTCCCCAATGGTCCCATCTGAATTGTTTGCAAAGCACGTTGCTAGCCCTGCGTAAGGCCCTGACGATATGTAATGGACCAGCACGTGACAAGAAAAATAATTTGTATTAACCGATGGGACCACTAGGGGAGGGTACACACAAAACAAGTTTGGAATCTGGTAGATGCAGTGCTACGAAACAGTTCGCGTCGACGAGGAACAAAAGGTTTCTTTAGAAGCTGACCAATGAAAACGATTGGACTTTTATTTCTGTGTTCGTAGTATGTAAGTGCAAATGTTTTGTAGAAGGCTCACAGTAATCGCTATATGACGGTTAAGACGCCAGATGCCGTACCACGTGGACTATATTTGGCAAATAAAGATTCGTAAGACTCCACCCAGAATCGAACTCTTGTACTATTGTATACTAACCCACAACGCTATCCACTGTACCAACTACACAATGGTGCTACATACTCCAGACAAAGTTACTTACCGTACATGTGTTTACAGTGTTGCCAGATTACCAGTCTTAAACGACCATTTACTGCCCGAAATATACGCAGGACGAAATTTTGTGAGAGACATTTTTGTATTGCTGGTATGTGAGGTAGCGTAGTCCATGTGCGAGAATTTTTCTTCACCCTTTAAATCTAGTTTGAGCCTTTACATTTCCCTTTTCAGATTTTCTAGCTTCTCTACCACGTTCAAGGTTCTGATATTCCACGCTCCGATTGGCAGAACGCTGTCCTTTTGTTGGTTATTCAGTCTTTTTCTTATTGTCACCTACGCCTTGGCAGTCTCCTCCCGGAGAGCCGAATGGTAGACTATTCCGGAATCTTTTGCCAATGGAGAGATTCAAAAATAGTTCACATGGCTCTAAGCACTATGGGACGTAACATCTGAGATCATCAGTTGCCTAGACCTAACTAACCTAAGGACATCACACACATCCATGCCCGAGGCAGGATTCGAACCTGCGACCGTAGCAGCAGCGCGCTTCCGGACTGATGCGCTTAGAACCGCTCGGCCACAGAAGCCGGCCAATGGAGAGATCATTATGACACTTTTTCTTATTATAGTCCACACGTCCTGCGATCACACGTTATATGTCTTCAGAGCAGTGGTTTCCATTGCATTCTGCATCCTCATGTCGTTGATCATTGCTGATTCTTCCGTCTTTTAGGGGCAGTTTCCCAACGACAAGATAGTGCCCTAAACCGCCGTCCGCTGCTCCGCCCTCTTTGACAACGCCGGTGTCTGAAGGAAGACGACTTCTTATGCCGGAGTCTTTGGCACCCATTACTGATGATTTTTGTTCAAAATTTAAGCAATGGTGGGATTTGAACCCGGGGCTGAGGATGAATTAATTGCACAAGAGCGAACTGTAAGAATAACTTGCGGTGTTCACCCGCGGCCGTCATGTAGGTCATTCAAGAAGTTGGGCATTTTATCTGTATCGTCAGAATAGATTTATTCGTTAATGGAATTCGTCATATATAACATATCAAAATTTGAGAACAATAGTGATGTCCATATCTAAAACTCTAGAGGGATAAATGATCTTTATTACCCATTATTAACGATGTCGGTGGCTCAGAAAGGAATACAATATACAGCAAGAAAACTCTTTAATCGTTTGTCCAATAACATAAAACGTCTGTTATCAAAATAAGTTTTAAATGTAACCTAATATAATTTCTCCTGAACAAATCCTTCCATTGCATGTACGAATTCCTACTTTACAAGTGGTAGCCTGAAAGAAAATTGGCCAGAGCCGAGTAGGACTCACGGACTGAGAGTTCGGTACACAATTAATTGTGTATATAGATATTTCGTCCACTGCAGAAATCGAGAATTTCAGCAATTTTTGCCTGTAATCGACACTGATAGAGGCAAGATATCGGGCCTGAGGATTCCAAGACTTCCCAAAATATTTTAATTGCAGGATTTATTTCAGATGATAAATACCAAAATATTATTTTCTCGTGTGTCATAATTACTGATTAACAATTTTCTGGTTTTTTTTTCTTGACGTGTCCTGTGAAACCTTGCTTCTTGCCAAGTTTGATGATTCAAAGTCAACGGCTAGTACCCTGTAGATTTTGATGAGTAGGTTTGCGAGTATCGAAATACTTGAAATATATGACCGTATCTTTTGATTGCACTGCTTTAGAAGCTAACGCTTAACGTCTATTATACCGAAAGCGATGGCTTGGAGCGCTGGTGAAGGTGATTGATGACCGAAATAACTGGAAACGACTGATTATGAGTGATGAATCACGCTGTGCCCTGTCTAAATCTGGTGGAAGGGTTTGGATTTGGCGAATGCTTGGAGAAACGTATACTTGTGTAGTGTCAACAGTGAAGTGCAGAAGAAGTTGTTGTACAGTATGTGGGTGTTTTTCGTGGTTGGTATGTGGTGATCTTATTGTCCTTAAGAAAACGCTGTATGCGGAAGGATATGTACCCAATTAACAGCACCGTGTACGGCGATCATTGGACCAACATGACAATCTTCCCTGCCATGAAACGACATCTGTGACGCAATGGTTTATGGACAATAACTCATTCCTGATTGACTGCCGTCCCCAGGGTCCCACCATGAACTCAACATAAGACCTTTGGGAGGATTTAGAACGTTGACTTCACTGCAGACGCCAGCATCCGACATCACTGTCGTCTCCGGTTTCGTCTCTCAAGGAAGAATGGCCCTGGCATTCCTCCACAGACACTCAGACACTTCACTGAAAGTATTCCAAAAAGTTCATGGGGTCATAAAGACGAAGGTTGTACACAGCATATATTAATGTCCACTAAAAGGTGTCCGGATACTGTCAATCACATCTCGAACAGAGCGGTAATTAAGTCTTAATCTGTTTCAGAAAATTCGTGTAAAACGTTATTGACATACAGTATAGACTAAAAGGGAATAGCAGAGAGGTAGCTGTAGTTTCAACTCTCACAATTCGTTAATTATGTAATTGTGACCATAACGAAAATAAAGTGGGGGTGGGATGAAGGTAGTGGGCCAAGGAAAATCTTGCATGCATTTCAAAGGAAGACAATGGAAGATCTTTGGTGCATCACAAATGAAAAGACAAAGACGACCAGTTAATGACAGGCAAATCGGTGTCAGAAATGTGAACAGCGAGAAACTTAACACCAGGATTGATGGTCACGAAGAAGATGAAGTTAACGAATTCTGATACCTAGGCAGTAAAATAGCCAATGACGGACAGAGTAAGGAGGACGTCAAAAGCAGACTAGCTATGGCAAAAAGGGCATTCCTGGCCAAGAGAAGTCTGCTAGTACCAACAATTTGAGGAAGAAATCGCTGAGAGTATACGTCTGGAGTACAGCCTTGTGTGGTATTGAAACATGGACTGTGGGAAAACCGGAACAGAAGATTATCGAAGCATTTGAGATGTGGTGCTACAGACGAATGTTGAAAATTGAGTGGACTGATAGAGTAGGGAATGAGGAGGTTCTGCGCAGAATCGGCGAGGAAAGGTATGTGTGGAAAACACTGATAAGGAGAAGGGATAGGATGATAGGACATCTGTTAAGACATCACGGTATTAGAGGGAATTGTATAGGTCAAAAACTGTAGAGGAAGACAGAGATTGGAATACATCCTGCAAATAATTGAGGACGTAGGTTATAAGTGCTGCTCTGAGATGAAGAAGTCATTAATTTAGGTGCTCGCCATATACACTGTCTTCTCGATGGATATATGGAAACCAGCTTCAGCCGCTTATTTCTGGAGCTGGGTGGTTTGATTAGTCGTCTCTTCCAATGATGCCGACAAAATCACACTATCGTCTGCCAATGCCGCACTGTCTACCTGTACTACTTTTTTCTTGCATCCGACTTTCCCCCCCCCCCCCCCCCCCCCCAATCATCCACTTCTTTCGTCCCTCGTCGCCTATCCTGATCACGTTATTAAGGGACACAGTTCAAGGGTATTGCAGTACTAACAATGAGCATAAAATTCTTACAGCAAGAAACGACAAAGTAATGTATTTTTACAATAGCTGCTAGAGATGATTCGAACATCGTTCAAATTCTCTGACCTTCTCTTGTTAATGTCATGTATGTCGGAATTCCTCTCACAACAATGCTATAGTTGCAAAAAAGCATGGTTTGTACTGTGCGTATGGCGATGAACTGAATAGCATCAGCTCTAAATCGGAACATCCAATCAAAGCAAATGGGTTGGTGGTTGATTTCCTTCGCTGTTTTAAATGTATCTTTGCAATGGCCGTGGAAATGCTTTATATCTGCAATATTTATCAAGCTTCGAATTTATGCCTATATTTCCAGCTTAAAATTTATAACTTAATTTCATCCATCTTACATGATATTTTATAGATAGCTTACAAGTAAGTCAATAACGTTGTAAATTATAAATTAAGAAATGAAAATATAACTTGTGCAGTACGTCATTATTTTAAGCATCAAACTTAGTAGAAGGCGGTCTTAGAATGCAGCGCTTTAGACTGATGTTGAAATCCAGACATCTATGCCTACAGATCCACCTGTACTCCAAAAAGTGCTTCATGATGTGTAGCAAAGGGCACCTTATGCACCACTGTCGTTTCGCCTTTCACCTGTTCCATTTGCGAATTGGGTGCGCTGGAAAAACGACTGCACGTGTGCTTCCGTGTGAGCTCGATTGTGTCTGCTTTTACCGTCAACGTAATTTCGCAAGGTTTATGTAGGAGGAAGTAATACGTTGCTTTATTGTTCCTGGAAAGCATGCTCCCACAATTTCCACAGTAAAGTTGATGTACAGCACCTAAGTTTTATTTGCTAAGCTTTTGTTACTAGGAAACGCACTGCAGAAGAAATAAAACTTTTGAAAGAAAAAAGTACTCCGGAGAACGAATTTCCGTCTCCGTTCTATGAACTGTTGAACGCCACGCCGTTATACTCAGGGAAATAACTCTGCAACTATTTCGGCAGTGGCATAAAAAATTCGTTGCTTATTCCAGTCTCTCAGTAGATAACATTGTTACTGTAGATTCCTACTTTTCATCTTCAGGCGAAGATGACAAGTAGGAAACTTGTTGAAACGTTGTCGCCTTGCCTCGGCTGATAACCTGAGAAGACTTCATCATTGCTGAATTTACTCCATCCGTAGATAATAAAGATTTCACAAAAAATAAATCAACATTCATTGAAATAACTTATCGCTGTCTGTAGACTGATGATATCAAGTAACTACAAAATGTTCCTGTATTTCTGGAAAAAGAAATGAACAGCGGCGCGGATTACAGAAATAAGAAAAGAACTAAAGCGAGAACATCAACGAATCTGAAATAACAAAGAAACCTTTTTAAGAATAAAGAATAAAATACTAAATTTACAACGATTTCAAGGCAGGAGAAATAAGAAATTCAAATGGTTCAAATGGGTCTAAGCACTATGGGACTTAACATCTGAGGTCATCAGCCCCCTAGACTTAGAACTACTTAAACCTAACTAACATAAGGACATCACCCACATCCATGCCCGAGGCAGGATTCGAACCTGCGACCGTAGCAGCAGCGCGGTTCCGGACTGAAGCGTCTAGAACGGCTCTGCCACAATGGCAGGCAAATAAGAAATCTGTAACCTAACGGACAGAAGAAAGCAAAAGACAACATGAGGAGAAGATGGCGAAGTACTGATAAAACAGGAAACCACAAACAAAGGAATTTAAAAAAATGGCTCTGAGCACATGGGACTTAACTTCTGTGGTCATCAGTCCCTTAGACATAGAACTACTTAAACCTAACCAACCTAAGGACATCACACACATCCATGCCCGAGGCAGGATTCGAACCTGCGACCGTAGCAGTCGCGCGGTTCCAGACTGAGCGCCTTAACCGCAAGACCACCGCGGCCGGCAAAGGAATTAAATTTGTTACGTTATCCTAGTTGGTACGAGAATAAAAAGAAAACTGCTAGGAATGTTAACGGGTGAATTATAGCTGCACACAAAACCGTGAGACCACAGCGCATCTCGTCACTGGAGTAACGTTCGCAGGGCAATATATCGGATGAGTTGACAACAACTGCCAGCCACGTATCTTTCCGCCGGCTCAAATATTTGCAGACGCGGGGACCCGCAGCGAAGGAAGTTGTCGGGCGCGGGGATTTTGAGGCCACCAATCGAGTTCCCGTAACCGCAAAGTTGCCTAATGAGTTTGCGGCCATTAAACCTGCTCCGCGCGCAGCCGGCGAAGACGTAATCCGAGGCGACGCGGCCGGCCGTCCGGCGTCGCAATGCGGCAATTAGTCCGGCTTACGGCGAAGCCCGGTAGGCCAGCAGGCATCTGACGATGTCCGGCAGTGAGCCGAAGCGTCCCAGTAAGCGCGCCACTGCGTAGGAGGACGCGGCGTTCGGCGGTCGCCCGCCCATGGAGAGTCGGCGTGACGTCACAGACCTGAAGCCGGGAGACGTTGGGCTCGCTGCGGTGATAGTCTCTGTGACGTCACTCGGAAGCGTCCATGCCCAGTTTAGACCTTTGGTGGATACTTATCGACTTTTGTGAGGTCGTGTCGAGTTCGACTAGGTCGTTGTTGTTCAAGCTCGTATTTGATGTTTTTATAGCTTATACTCCATAAATATATACTGTTTCAACTGAACAGTTGACAAATGATGAACGGCGTTAAAACTGACCGTGATCGCACATGTCTAACCAAATTTTACAGTGAGTAAGGCTATCGTTACCAAAGGATGAAGGGAAAATCTGTTCTAAACCTAATCTAAATACTGATGATAATTTTGAAATCTTTGGAATATACTGCAACCGTTCAGGAACCACACAGGGGGGAAAGCGTACCACGTTATATTTACTACAAAAATTACTGATAATACAATGAAAACACTGATTAGCTAAAAAGGACATGATTAAACGGTCGGCAGCCTGCTACGGCAATGTATCTACATAATCTTAAAAAGGCAATAGCTAAGAAATTTAAGCATAGCAACAGAAGATTGTCACGGTTTTCCACAGCACAACAGTTCACGAGAAAATAAATGAATCAGATAGGACTGTGTTTGCAGTTGCTTATTCTGAAATTCTAAATTTTAATAGTAAAGTTAAGTGGAACTACTGGTTACATAAATGTAACTAAAACTTTGTCATGTAAAAAAAAAAATTAATTTCAGTGACATCAGTGTAATGTAATGCAAAATTTAGAAAAAGGCAAGCAATTTAATTTTCATTATTGAAAAAGTGAATTGGATTTACTTTAACCAAATGAGCAGCTGATTTTACATTTAAAATAACAACAATAAAATACATACCAAGCCAGCAGAAGGCACTTGCTAAGCTAAAGACAGGGTAATTGAAATTGCGCAGTCTTAATTTGTGGGCGGCCGGTGTGGCCGAGCGGTTCTCGGCGCTTCAGTCTGGAACCTCGCGACCGCTACGGTCGCAGGTTCGAATCCCGCCTCGGGCATAGATGTGTGTGATGACCTCAGATGTTAAGTCCCATAGTGCTCAGAGCCATTTGATTTTTTTAGTTATTAGTTTTGCCAGTGAAATTTTACGTTAATTTACGTGAATGAAGTTAATATCCAAAAATGAAAATTAGTTAAGCCTCTCTTATGAAATGCAAGAATGAACAGTTACTGAGGCAGAAAGTTTAGACTGAAACTGGTCATTAGCAAACACACAAAACTGGCAGTAAATAGTTAGTCAATTATAATACTCTTACTACACTGGGTGATTGCATCGAAAGGAGACGGACGTTGCCTGGTAATAATGTCTGAGGACAATGACAACACAAGTGCCCTAAAAGTTTGAACTATTGCATGTTATTATTCAAGTTAGTCATACTTTGTGAAAGAAATGGAACTGGGTAAATACTCTACAGTACTATATCTGTCAGTTAACAGTCTGACGATGTTGTAGCTGTGCGGACGACGGAGAATGTAGCCGGCGACAATGCTGAGCTGCCGTTGTTGCTGCTGCAGCTGTTACAGAATCCCGGGCCGTCTCCAGAGCCACAGGTAATTACGGGACAAGCCATAGTTAGATTTGCAGCTTCCTCCGCCTGTCCACTCCTGCCGTGCTCTCAATACTCGCGGGTTAACGAAATAGGTGCGCCTACACTGGCGCGAGCATAGCTGCACACCGCGCCGGCGGGAGCGCCCAACAAACACTTCCGCACTCTTTCATGACTCAAGCTGCTCTGCCTCCTCTCTACACGCAGCGCGACATTGTGTCTCCATACGGAAAGATGAACAACGGCACAGATACTGCCATTCAGTCGTTGCTATCGATAGATTTAAATAAAGTTCCCTGCGCTATTACCCAGCAATTTACAAGATTTCTATTATGATTACAATCAATCATATAATTATCCGTGGCTCTGGAGACGACTCAGGGTTCTCAAACAGCAGCAGCAGCAGCAACTGCGGCAGCTCAGCATTGTCGTCGGCTACATTGTCAGTCGTCATAGAAATAAATACACAATTACATCGATTACGAATTAAATATAGTTTCTGTAATAAAGCTTATAGATTCAGAATGAATGAAACCTGGCAGTCAAGGAAGGCAGGATTCGGTTACGATTGTGGACAGGGCCGTAATCAGTTACTATTGGTTTCCCTTTTGCAATTACACATATTTATTTTTTAAACGGTAATTCCAGACTCAGCAATAAATAAAGCTATCATACTTTATTAGTGAAGGACTAAACAACTGTGTAATTATTAGTGCTTTTAGTGCGTTACAATATACCAAATGAGCATAAAATACAGACACAGCAAATAGTGTTTTAAAAACAAGCCACTGTGATCCCAATTAGGATTTTAAGGCAAATAACCACAGTCATGGCTGAAGGCCTTTAACGCCAAGAATGGCAATTATAAAAAAATTTAACAAACATACTGTAAAACAGCAAAGCAATAGCAAAGGTTAATTTAAAAAGACAGGCAACTGATCAACAAACAGGTGAGACAAAATGATGGTAAACTTGTTAGCATAACCATTTAAACCTGCTGTAACGCCAAGAATGGCAATTATATAAAAAAATTTAAAAACATACAATAAAACAGCAAATACAACAATAAAACACAAGGGCCAGTCGCAGACGGTGCACCAGGAATCGACCTCTGAGTAGGTCCGGCAAAAAACACTTTCGCGAGCGATGAGATAGGCAGCCAAGAGTTGCATTCACTTCACAAGATGGTACCTCAGACTGGTGGCAGCCTTACGAATGACTAATGACAATCTTCCTGAGGCTACCTGGGGTCCAATAAAACAAATGCAAAGATGTAAAAAGTACGCCAAAGCCGGAACCGGCGGTCTGGACCCCGCCCGCAGAATGCTGTGCTTAGAGCGCCCGAAACGAGAAAGGAATCACTACCACCAGAGTAGAAGAATCGCCAACCAACAGAGAATCCAGAAAGCAGTCAAAACTACATGCCTTACCGGACAGCAGCGGAAAGGTGAGGAAACGTACACTGACGTTACATACACTAAACCCCAGAGCAGGTAACTGGGGCGTTAGCACCTACGAGGCGGGAAAAATACCGCTGGTTGATCTTAACAAATAATAACAAACTGAATGCAATCAATAGTAATTAGAAGTCCAGGAAACCTAATCAGACCCGCCTTCCCCAAGCACTCCAGTCGCTGCTCTTCACCTCGGCAACACTACGAGCAGCAACACGAACCCAAGTCACTGGAGAATCGGAAGATCTCAGAATGGTGGAGGTTTCTCTACTTGCATCCAAATGCACTCAACTTAAAGCTTGCAGGATCCAGTTTACGACGAGGTCGTGCACCCCCGTGACCACAGGCCTTCGATCCGGAAGTCGATGCGCGCCGCCAGCGGTCCCGGCGTGTTACCGCACTGCGTGGACCTGGCTCACTCTGGATTCCCCTTCCGAACTGCACCATGACACGACCCGGAAGAACAACGTCGCCCCAAAGATAGGGCCACAGTTACTACATATCGATAACGGCCACTGCTGCCACTAGCAGACAGGCAACGCTTGCGAAACCAAGTGACACCAGTCAACACGAGAAGAAGACAAACAACCGCAACCACGTCAACTAAACGATACGGTCTGGCCTCCAACCGAGGACGGAAACCTACAAACAGCACCAACGCGAGCCGCAGCACGGCTCACAATTGGAATTAATCGACAAATGATGTATCAAATTATTCAGGAGGAATCAAATATTATTAAGAGATAATAATCGGAAAATGTCACTTTTTGACCATTTCGCCATACGTACTCCCCTTAAACAGGAGCACATTCGTCTTTTTTGTGCTCCGATAGGAGCATTTTTCCGCCAGCTACGTTGTAAGTGGATTTCAGAGTGATGTTTAAATGAGTAGAGAACCATTACAAGTCATAACTGCTATAGAGCTGCTGTACAAGGCTGCCTGTAGCGGCCGTTATTACGCAGGGCGGCTGGCTGCCCTACCTATCCTTGTAGGGCCTCAGGGGACTATTTGGAGCCGGCGCTGTTAAGGTCGTACCGTAGGGAGGCCGCTATTTACTGGCTGGCCGCTTGTATAAGCAATAAACTACCACCCGCAGCACTGGCCGCCATCAAGGGCGGCGAGCGTCGGAGGACGTCGTGATCACCTCGCCAAAATCAAGTGCGACGTCATTATGGCGTGTACCAAGGACGACGGGATCCGTGTACCGACTTTCGTGGTCATCCGAGACGATAGACTGTGTGACGGTACGTCACATAAATATTGGCATTTTTATCGGTTGTAAACCGCAGTTAAAGTATTTTATGAATGTAATTAGTGTAAAAGATATAGTTAATGTTCTTGAAACAACTGATATGCAGCGATAATTGAAGAGTAGCATCTTTATTTAATGTCTATGAAAATTAAATGGCGAAAATTCTGGATGGTGCAGAAGGTATTTTATCTGCATTTTCGGTGTTACAAGGGATCGTTGTGTCAAGTGTAAATCTAAGTGACTGGTGTCACTGAATGCTGACCCCTATTTTCACTGGACCAGAGGTGAAACTCTTTCTACATGTCGATTAGGGGACTTGAAGATTGCATAATCCACCGTGGTATAACAATCATGTACGAAAGGTACTACGGAAACAAAGAAAGCTTCATCATAGGTTTAACAGTAGTCGAATCATAGCTGATAAGGAAAAGCTGAACGAAGCGAAAAAGAGCGTAAAGAGAGCAATGAGAGAAGCATTCAACGAATTCGAACATAAAACATTGGCAAACAATCTAAACAAGAACCCTAAAAAGTTTTGGTCATATGTAAAATCGGTAAGCGGATCTAAATCCCCTATTCAGTCACTCGTTGACCACGATGGCACCGAAACAGAGGACGACCGAAGAAAGGCAGAAATACTGAATTCAGTGTTCCGAAACTGTTTCACTGCGGAAAATCGTAACACGGTCCCTGACTTCAGCCGTCACACGGACGCCAAAATGGAAAATATTGAAATAAACGATATCGGAATTGAAAAACAACTGCTATCACTTAGCAGCGGAAAAGCATCCGGACCAGACGAGATACCCTTAAGATTCTACAGTGATTATGCTAAAGAACTTGCCCCCTTTCTATCAGCAATTTATCGTAGATCGCTGGAAGAACGTAAAGTACCTAGCGACTGGAAGAAAGCGCAGGTCGTTCCCATTTTCAAGAAGGGTCATAAATCAGATGCGAATAATTATAGGCCTATTTCGCTTACGTCAATCTGTTGTAGAATAATGGAACATGTTTTGTGTTCTCGTATTATGACGTTCTTAGATAATACAAATCTCCTTCATCATAACCAACATGGATTCCGCAAACAGAGATCATGTGAAACTCAGCTCGCCCTATTTGCCCAAGAAATTCACAGTGCCGTAGACACTGGCGAGCAGATTGATGCTGTATTCCTGGACTTCAGGAAGGCATTTGATACGGTTCCGCACTTACGTTTAGTGAAAAAAATACGAGCTTACGGAATATCGGACCAGGTTTGTGATTGGATTCAGGATTTCCTAGAAGAAAGAACACAACATGTCAATCTTAACGGTTCAAAATCTGCAGATGTAGAGGTAATTTCGGGAGTACTGCAGGGAAGCGTGATAGGACCTTTATTGTTTACAATATACATAAATGACGTAGTTGACAACATCGGTAGCTCCGTGAGGCTATTTGCAGATGACACGGTTGTCTACAAGAAAGTAGCAACATCAGAAGACTCGTACGTACTCCAGGAGGACCTGCAGAGGATTAATGCATGGTGCGACAGCTGGCAGCTTTCCCTAAACGTAGATAAATGTAATATAATGCGCATACATAGGGGCAGAAATCCATTCCAGTACGATTATGCCATAGGTGGTAAATCATTGGAAGCGGTAACGACCGTAAAATACTTAGGAGTTACTATCCGGAGCGATCTGAAGTGGAATGATCACATAAAACAAATAGTGGGAAAAGCAGGCGCCAGGTTGAGATTCATAGGAAGAATTCTAAGAAAATGTGACTCATCGACGAAAGAAGTAGCTTACAAAACGCTTGTTCGTCCGATTCTTGAGTATTGCTCATCAGTATGGGACCTTACCAGGTTGGATTAATAGAAGAGATAGACATGATCCAGCGAAAAGCAGCGCGATTCGTCATGGGGACATTTAGTCAGCGCGAGAGCGTTACGGAGATGCTGAACAAGCTCCAGTGGCGGACACTTCAAGAAAGGCGTTACGCAATACGGAGAGGTTTATTATCGAAATTACGAGAGAGCACATTCCGGGAAGAGATGGGCAACATATTACTACCGCCCACATATATCTCGCGTAATGATCACAACGAAAAGATCCGAGAAATTAGAGCAAATACGGAGACTTACAAGCAGTCGTTCTTCCCACGCACAATTCGTGAATGGAACAGGGAAGGGGGGATCAGATAGTGGTACAATAAGTACCCTCCGCCACACACCGTAAGGTGGCTCGCGGAGTATAGATGTAGATGTAGATGTAGATAATGTAGCGCTGAAACTTGCAGATCATATAACAACTGGAAATTTCGGCAGCTGGAGGTGTTTTGATTCGATATTTTATACTGAACAATCGAGGTCCTACAACGTCTGTATAAAGATGGATTTACAGAAAATTCTGCTCCCGTTCCGCCGTGGTTGAAGTATCCGTGCAGGGCGAAGATGGCGTTATAACTGGGTGCCGACGCATCTACGGTGCACAGCAGGCCACGGATGTCAGGAGACAACGACGGCTGCGGAGATGTCTACCGGTGAACGGACATGCAGCTGTTGAGCAGCTGATCACCCAGATGAACCAAAGGGCTACCAGCAATGTCTCCTCCATGGCCGTTCAGTATACGTTGCTGCGTATGGGCCTCTGCATGTAACACTACCGGCCGTTACCAACTTGACAGTCGCCAATAATGTTAACCTTTCTGTGAAGGCTTTAGCCTGACCTTGGCTGTACCTAAATACAATCAGACTATAATTTCGCAATCGTGAAGTAAGTGAAACAGTAACGACAGCAGAGCAAATGGGTTTTGACCTGACGCTCTACTAATGCGAAAGTAAACTGTAATTATATACGCTCATGCTCATAAATTAAGGATAATGCTCATACGTGGTGAAACAGCGCTCGGAATACGACCATGCGGTGCATTTGACTGCGGTCGTCGCACGGTGGTGCTGGCAGCAGTCCACATACGCAGAGGTGTGTTCGTGCATGTCGGAGTACGGTGCTGCGAGTAAGTGTGCTAATGGTGACTGGGTGTTGAAAATGGCTCAAAGAACACATATTGATGACGTTATGAGGGGTAGAATATTAGGGCGACTTGAGGCTGGTCAAACACTGCAGGTCGTAGCACGGGCCCTCTGTGTGCCACAAAGTGTGATCTCACGATTACGCGACGAATTCCAACAGACAGGAAACTTGTCCAGGCGCTACAGTAAGGGACTTCCACATTGTACAACACCACAAGAAGACCGATGTCTCACCATCAGTGCCTGCAGACGGCCACGGAGTACTGCAATTAGCCTTGCTCGGAACCTTATCGCAGCCACTGGGACAGTTGTCTCCAGACACACAGTCTACAGACGAGTGAACAGACATGATTTATTCGCCCAGAGACCTGCAAGGTGCATTCCACTGACTCCTGGTCAGAGGAGAGCCCGTAAAGTCTGGTGTCAACAACACACTACAGGGTTATTGCAACAGTGGTCCAAGGTTATGTTCACGGACGAGTCCAGGTATAGTCTGAACAGTGATTCTAGCCGGGTTTTCATCTGGCGTGAACCACGAACCAGATACCAACCCCTTAATGTACTTGAAAGGGACCTGTATGGAGGTCGTGGTTTGATGGTGGGGGTGGGATTATGATTGGTGCACGTACACCCCTGCATGTCTTTGACAGAGGAACTGTAACAGGTCAGGTGTATTGGGAGTCATTTTGTACCAGTATCTCCGCCTTTTCAGGGATGCGGTGGGTCCCACCTTCCCCCCCCCCCCTTTTTTTTAATTTACTATGCTACTTAACTTCTGATGTCACCAGTCACCTAGAACTTAGAACTAATTAAACCTAAATAACCTGAGGACATCACACACATCCAAGCCCGAGGCGGGATTCGAACCTGCGACCGTAGCGGTCGCTCGGCTGCAGACTGTGGCGCCTAGAACCGCACGGCCACTCCGGCCGGCACCTTCCTCCTGATGGATGATAACGCACGGCCCCACCGAGCTGCCATCGTGGAGGAGTACCTTGAAACAGAAGATATCAGGCGAATGGAGTGGCCTGCCTGTTCTCCAGACCTAAACTCCATCGAGCACGTCTGGGTTGCTCTCGGTCGACGTATCGCTGCACGTCTTCAAACCCCTACGTCACTTCAGGAGCTCCGACAAGCACTGGTGCAAGAATGGGAGGCTATAACCCAGCAGCTGCTCGACCACCTGATCCAGAGTATGCAAACCCGTTGTGCGGCCTGTGTACGTGTGCATGGTGATCATATCCAATATTGATGTCGGGGTACATGCGCAGGAAACAGTGGCGTTTTGTAGCACATGTGCTTCGGAACGGTATTCTCAGCTTATCACCAATACCGTAGACGTACAGATCTGTGTCGTGTGTGTTCCCTAGGTGGCTATACTATTGGCGCCATTTTTGTGTAGTGCCACATTGTGTGATATCACATTCTGCAATTATCCGTAATTTATGAGCATGAGTGTATACATGCGGTCGCCAGCCTAATAAGGCAATGTGATATCAAGTTTTAGGGCAAAGTGGAAATAAACTTCACCTAAGGCAACTAACCTCACTTGATCCCCCAATTAATCTCTTCTGACACAGTTATTCTCAGTATTATACAGTTACTTGCCCCAGCAAACAATGCAACAGCTAATCCTTATGCAGAGCATAGAATAGCCAATAAGTGCTGCAGTACTCACTATCTCACAATAACACAATTCGCAAAAACTACTACGCAGTATAACGAACGAACGTACACTGAAGCGCCAAAGAAAATGGTATAGGCATGTCTATTCAACTACAGAGATATGTAAACAGGAAGAATATGACGCTACGGTCGGCAACGCTTGTTATAAGACAACAAGTGTCTGACGCAGTTGTTAGATGGATTACTGCTGCTACAACGGCAGGTTATCAAGATTTAAGTGAATTTGAACGTGGTGTTATAGTCGACGCACGAGCGATGGGACACAGGATTTCCGGGGTAGCGATAAAGTGGGGATTATCTCGTCCGACCATTTCACGAGTGTACCGTGAATATCAGGAATCCGCTAAAATATCAAATCACCGACATCGCTGCGGCCGGAAAAAGATCCTGCAAGACCGGGACCAACGACGCCTGAAGGGAATCGTTCAACGCGACGGAAGTGCAACCTTTCCGCAAATTGCTGCAGGTTTCAATGCTGGGCCATCATCAAATGTCAGTGTGCAAACCATTCCACGAAACATCATCGATATAGGCTTTCGGAGCCGAAGGCCCACTCGTGCACCCTTGATCACTGCACGACAAAAACCGTTTACGCCTCGCCTGGGCCCGTCAACACCGTCATTGCCCTATTGATGACTGGAAACATGTTGCCTTGTCGGACGAGTCTCGTTTCAAATTGTATGGACCGGATAGACGTGTACGGATATGCAGACAACCTCACCGAATCCATGGATCCTCCATGTCATCAGGGGACTGTTTAATCTGGTGGAGGCTCTGTAATGGTGTGGGGCGTGTGCAATTGTAGTGATATGGGACCCCTGATTAGTCTTGATACGACTCTGACAGGTGACACGTACGTCAGCATCCTGTCTGATCACCTGCATCCATTCATGTCCATTGTGCATTCCGACACACTTGGGCAATTCCAGCTGGACAATGCGACACTCCACACGTCCATAATTGCTACAGAGTGGTTCCAGGAACACTCTTCTGAGTTTAAACACTTCCGCTGGCACCAAACTCCCCAGACATGAACATTATTGAGCACATCTGGGATGCCTTGCAACGTGCTGTGGAGAAGAGATCTCCACTGCCTCGTACTCTTATGGATTTATGGACAACCCTGCAGGATTCATGGTGTGAATTTCCTCGGGACGACAGCATCTACCGGCAGGACTATGCAACGTTTCGCACAGCTCACAGTATGCGTGCTTGCTTCGAAGAGCACCGGGACGAGTTTAACATACCAACCTGGCCACCAAACTCTCCGGAATTAAACCCAATCGAGAACCAGTGGGGCCACCTTGATCAGGATGCTCACGCCTAGGAACCTCAACTGAGAAACGTAGCACAGCTGGCCGCCGCATTGGAGTCGACCTGGGTCCACATCCCTGACGGTATCTTCCAGAACCTCACTGGCTCGCACTGCAAAAGGTGCTTATTCAGGCTTTTGGCAGGTGATTACATTATTGTGACTGGGCGTGTACAAGAACAACGATAGAAAAATAAAGAATGAATGACCAAGAACGAGGGGCCCGGATTTAAAGTGACGCAGGACAAGGATGCAGTCTTTCGCTTCTACTGTTCAATCAGCTCATGAGAGAACCAATGGTGGAAGTAAAACAAAGGAAAAAACAGATTCAGGAATGAGATTAAAATTCAGGCTCAAAGAGTATCAGCGGTAAGATTCACTGATGATATTGCTATCCTAAGTGAACGTAAAGAAGGATTATAGGACCTGTAGAATGCAATGAACGGCCTAATGGGTAGAGAATACAGAGTTATAGTCAACCGAACAAAGGCAGTAGTGATGAGGGGCAGAGACGTGATTAGCGATATACTTAACATTACAACTGGTGACAAATTAGACGAAATGAAGGAATGCTGCTACCTCGGAAGCAAAATAACGATGACAAAGAAACTAGGACGTAAAAGGCAGACTAGCACAGATAAAGGAAGCATTCTTTAATAAAAACTAGACTATTAGCATCGAGCATTGGCCTTAATTTACGTAAGAACTCCCTGAGAATTTGTACCTGGAGCACAGCATTTTGCACATATGAATCTTGAATTGTGGGAAACTTGGAAAAGTAGAGAATCGAAGCATTTCAGATTTGTTGCTATAGAAGATTGGTAAGGTCGGAAATGTGAACATACTAAGCAGGATAGGCGAGGAGAGAAATATGTAGAAATCTCATCATCGCTGTATTAAATGGCAATGCTGCTCAACAGAACGAAGATCCATCACAGCTGGAAACCCAAAGAAGCCTAGAAGAAGGAGAACTGACCAAAGGAGACTTAATAAACGTCTGGCTTGTACAAGAAAAACTATGATCCAGTGGGACAGGAATGGTTCCTCGACATCCCAGCTCATCTACAGTCATCTGTCGTGATTTTCCAACATCTGGTCACCTGGTATTCATGAAGCTTCTTGGCAGAAACAGACGCAGGTTGTTCTTCTTGAGATCTTCAGTCCAGAGACTGGTTTGATGTAGCTCTCCATGCTACTCTATCCTGTGCAACCTTCTTCATCTCTCAGTACCTACTACAACCTACATCCTTCCGAATTTGCTTAGTGTATTCATCTCTTGGTCTCCCTCTACGATTTTTACCCTCCACGCTGCCCTCCAGTACTAAATTGGTGATCCCTTGATGTCTCAGAACATGTCCTACCAACCAATCCCTTCTTCTAGTCAACGTGTGCCACAAATCCCTCTTCACCCCAATTCGATTCAGGCCGGCCGGGGTGGCCGAGCGGTTCTAGGCGCTTCAATCTGGAACCGCGCGACCGCTACGGTCGCAGGTTCGAATCCTGCCTCGGACATGGATGTGTGTGATGTCCTTAGGTTAGTTAGGTTTAAGAAGTTCTAAGTTCTAGGGGACTGATGACCACAGCAGTTAAGTCCTATAGTGCTCAGAGCCATTTGACCCATTTGTCCTAGCAGGCAAGTACTGTCATTGCACTGGAATGTCCTAGCAGGTAATCACCGACATTGCATGAGGATGTTAGTGGACGGACGAAACCCATCGTGATTAGTGCCCCAGAGTGAAGTGAGTTCGGAGGAAACTCGGAGGTGAATTCCCGTGGAACGGTGAGTGGGAGGTTGGTTCCAGTTGTAAAGTAGGAGCTTAAATGAATGTCAATTTCGCACCTTACATGAGATTTTATACAGCGTAACAAGTAGAAGGCTATGTCACCTGACATACTTCGGCAATAATGAGCAGATTTGCCTATCAAAATGTACAGTATTTAATGCAAAGGGATGACACTCGATTCGATGGTCTTAACACACCAAACCCAAATCCTGCATGTTTTTAAGCAAAAGGTGAAGAAAACTGCTGAAATGCCGGCCGAAGTGACCGTGCGGTTCTAGGCGCTGCAGTCTGGAACCGCGAGACCGCTACTGTCGCAGGTTCGAATCCTGCCTCGGGCATGGATGTGTGTGATGTCCTTAGGTTAGTTAGATTTAACTAGTTCTAAGTTCTAAGGGACTGATGACCTCAGACGTTAAGACCCATAGTGCTCAGAGCGATTTTAACCATTTCAACCAATTCTATTCAATACCTCCTCATTAGTTATGTGATCAACCCATCTTATCTTCAGCATTCTTCTGTAGCACCACATTTCGAAAGGTTCTATTCTTTCTTGTCTAAACTATTTATCGTCCACGTCTCACTTCCATACATTGCTACACTCCATTCAAATACTTTCAGAAACGACTTCCTGACACTTAAATCTATACTCGATGTTAACAAACTTCTCTTCTTCAGAAACGCTTTCCTTACCATTGCCAGTCTACATTTTATATCCTCTCTACTTCGATCATCATCAGTTATTTTGCTCCCTAAATAGCAAAACTCCTTTACTAGTTTACGTGTCTCATTTCCTAATCTAATTCCCTCATCATCACCCGATTTAATTCGACTACATTACATTATACTCGTTTTGCTTTTGTTGATGTTCATCTTATATCCTCCTTTCAAGACATATCCATTCCGTTCAATTGCTCTTCCAGGTCCTTTGCTGTCTCCGACAGAGTTACAATATCATCGGAGAACCTCAAAGTTTTTATTTCTTCTCCGTGGATTTTAATTCCTACTCCGAATTTTTTTCTTTTTTTCTTTAACTGCTTGCTCAATATACAGATTGAATAACATCGGGGATAGGCTACAACCCTGTCTCACTCCGTTCCCAACCACTGCTTCCCTTTCATGCCCCTCGACTCTTATAACTGCCATCTGGTTTCTGTACAAATTGTAAATAGCCTTTCGCTCCCTGTTTTTACCCCTGCCACCTTCAGAATTTGAATGAGGGTATTCCAGTCAACATTGCCAAAAGCTGTCTCTCAGTGTACAAATGCTAGAAACTTAGGTTTGCCTTTCCTTAATCTAAGATAAGTTGTGGGGTCAATATTGCCTTACATGTTCAAACATTTCTACGGAATATAAACTGATCTTCCCCGAGGTCAGCTTCTACCAGTTATTCCATTCATCTGTCAAGAATTCGTGTTAGAATTTGCAGCCGTTCGGTAATTTTCACATCTGCCAACACCTGCTTTCTTTGGGATTGGAATTATTATATTCTTCTTGAAGTCTGAGCGTATTTCGCCTGTCTCATACATCTAGCTCACCTGATGGTAGAGTTTTCTCAGGGCTGGCTCTCCCAAGGCTGTCAGTAGTTCTAATGGAATCTTATCTACTCTCGGGGCCTTGTTTCGACTTAGGTCTTTCAGTGCTCTGTCAAACTCTTCACGCTGTATCATATCTCCCATTTTATCTCCATCTACATCGTCTTCCATTTCCACAATATTGTCCTCAAGTACATCTCCCTTCAATAGACCCTCTATATACGCCTTCCACCTTTCTGCTTTCCCTATTTTGCTTAGAACTGGGTTTCCATCTGAGCTCTTGATATTCAGACGCAGGTATCACTCGCCAAATCTCCACCCATCCATTAGTCACTAGATGAGCCACTGTGAGGAATGCCAATGACTGAAACACGTGCCACAATTACCTCCTGGACATCTGGTACCAAACCCCATCCACAGGAGCGCCATTCCATCAATCTGGTAGGTTCGCAAGTAGACAAATGGTAACTGATGGCTAATACTCTAACTCGCCCATTCTGGTGTCACCAAGGTTGTTCCAACTACTGAAGCTCCGGAAATTGCAAAGTTCACTGTAAGCGCCGTAGTTTTGGAGCACACCTCAGAACCCCATGGGATGGTCTCTGTTTGTGGAGAAGTTTTTCACTCGAGACTAGTGTGAGAGGTATGAGAGATACATGGGTGTACAAAAATATGGAAAGACCAAAACCACAACACATCGCCGCGCCTAATACTATGTAGGAAAACCGTTGGTATTCAAAGCAGCTGCGAATCGTCTTGGAAAGGATAAATAAAGATCGTGAATGGTTTTCAAGGGGATCTTATACCATTCTTGCTGCAAAATAGGGACGGGTTCGGGCAACGATAATGGAAGTGGATACTGATCGCGCACCCTTCTTCCCAAAGTACATTTACGTCTAGACCACAAAGGCTGAATAATATTGAGGTCTGGAGACTGTGGTCGCCAGGCTCCCCTGCGACACTTCATCCTCGTGGTCACAACACCAGTCCTGGAGCGTGAACAGTGGCCATGCCGTCTTGGAACGCAGCATCACCATCGGAGGAGAATCATTGTGCCATGGGACGGATTTGATCAGCCAAACTGATCACATAATCCTCGACTGTAATGCGATCCTGAAGATTATCCATGGCGACTGCAGAATATTCGCAATATGGCTGCCCAAATCATCAGCGAACCCTCGCCATGTTCCACTCTTGGGGCGTAAACTCGCCCATAAACACTGTGCAACCAGACTCGTCCGACCAAATGATTTTCTTCCACTGACCCATACTCTACGTTTCGTGACTTCGGCACCACATTTTCCTGTTACGGTCATTTGCATCACTGTCGAGTTGTTTTGAACTTCCAGCTCACCCTGCAATTCTCCACTTACGGAGCTCCCTTAGCGTTGTTTTGGTGCAGACAGGGTTCGCGAATACAACATTCAGTTCTGCAGTGACTTTTTCAGCTGTCGTCCTCTTATTTTTCGTCACAATCCTCTTCAATAACCGTCTCTCATCATCACTGAAGACAGACTGTAACTCCACTATCGATTGTAAGTAGTTTATACAGTGTTATTATGTGTATGTAACTATGGAATGATTGCTCTGAATTGTTAGAGGGAAAGTGGAAGTTTTCGATGTATATATTGCAAAGATTTAATAATATTTAAAAATAATGAAACTTTATAAAATATGTATGCTCGTAAAAGAGAAATTGCCCTTTGAATACTGGTTCATACTTATGGAAGTTGGATTGTATAATGGAAAAGGTGTAGGGAACCCCCTCCGCTGCGGACGGGGCTTGGCGCGTGGGAAAAGGTGGATTTGGCGGTCAATCTGGGCGGCAAGAGAGAGAGCACACTACGCAGTCAGTGGCCAGCAGTTGTACAGTCAACACCGTAGGTGCCAAGTGAAGCATTGGGAAGCCGATTTATGTTGAATTTGCCTCCGATGTGGTTTCGGCGGTAATATGGTGCTCTTATATTATGGAATGGCTCTGAACTGATTAATACGTCGCCAAGAAGAAATTTGAAAAGAGCCTTAAACTGCAAGAGGTGAGACCACATAGCCGCCAGGTGCTTGCCATCGCCGGCCGGGGTGGCCGAGCGGTTCTAGGTGCTACAGTCTGGAACCGCGCGACCGCCACGGTCGCAGGTTCGAATCCTGCCTCGGGCATGTATGTGTGTGATGTTCTTAGGTTAGTTAGGTTTAATTAGTTCTAAGTTCTAGGCGACTGATGACCTCAGAAGTTAAGTCGCACAGTGCTCAGAACCATTTGAACCATTTTGCTTGCCATCACTATTGCGCCACTGCTCCGCCAACTTCAGGAAATCAGATATATATCTTAGTATGGACTCGTATGTTTCTGTGTGTGCTTTTTCAATAATAATTCAAGTGATAAAAACATGTGTGTGGACTTTGAAATTGTCCTGATCATAAAACCGTTTTAGTGTCCTGTCCTAAACGCGCAAAAGACCGAGTATCCTGTTTCTGAATAACCATTGAATTGTTTCTAATATGAATGTGCACAAAGTTTCAGTGTTAAAGTGTATAAATGTGGCTAGTTAAACCACCTGCTTCACAGGTAATGAAAAACGCACATAATTTGACTTATAGGAAATTTGATTTTGTCTTCACTATTACCATAAACTAATTTCTGAAGTTTTATTTCAGAATAACATTTGAGTAAATTGCTATATAGTACTGAAATATAAACAAATTCAAGTGGCGTTACAAATTCACATTAGTGTAATGCAATTTGTCTCTGAAATAGTTATAGAATTTCCCTGTAGTGTAAATGACAGTTCATGGGCACCACTATATTCTTCTCTGTAATGAGGAAGTTAAACTAAATATTTCATTCGCTAAAGGAATCTGAAGTATTTCCATAAAAGAGAGAGTATGAAAAAAAGTTTGTACAGCGTTATTTTATTGGATTTGTGACGTTCATGGATTAGTTAAACCAGCACACTTGTCATGCTTCACTTAGTCTCGTGTTGTCTTTGATAACATTTTGGTGCTGAATTAATTAATGATTGAGATGGTAATTATTATCAATAGAAGTAAAAGTCCTTTTATCTTTCTGTGATCGTCAATTTATGCAAATGATAACTACTGCTTGTAAGGGGTCCGTAGGCCCTTACTATAAATTTTCATTCGGCACAGGTCGATAGGGCGAACAATCGATTGTGTCGTGTTGCGAGAGCGAGTGTGGAGTTGAGCCAGCGCCATGTTGCAGGTAGAGATGTGTGGGGGTCTTTGTCGAAATACAAGGCTTTAACGAAGAAGGGAGTCGCCATCGCCGTGGTTAGACCCCTTTGTACTATAATAATACCGGGAAGGTGAAGAAGTATTATTACGAAAGTGATCAGTGACATTTCTAGGGCCTACATTTGGTTTCGCGTCTACCGCGCCGGCATCACCTTGGATTGCAGTGTTGGATGCAATGATGGATTAGCGTGTGACGATAATGGAAAATGAAAAAGCCTGTGCTGAGATTAGCCGTAATTAGATATGTATGACGAAGGCAGTGGCTGTCTCCTTTTTTGTGTTTTTGAGAACAATATAGGTTCGTAATTAGTGAAACTGTGTTGGTGTTTTTCTTGTTACCAGACATTTCATTATTACAGTATTGAACAGGACGAACTGGAAAGTAACAACTTCCGTAGCAGTCAGTTCCGATTACCAGCCTCATTAGGTACACGGACATATTAATAACAAATATTGGGCTGCTATTCGATCAGATCAGGTCGGGATAAATAAACGGAGGTGTTACATGCTGTACACTGTTCAGTTCGTCTGGTAGTCGTGTGTGTTTATTGCACGTGACAAAGAGAAAAAGAATGAAAATCCCTGTTGCAAAATTATATTTAAATTCTTTGGACATAATGTTTCAAAATTATTATGCCTAATTAGGCTGGCGACCGTTTATTATTTCATTCACGAAAACTTCCATTATTTCCAAAATTGAAGTCTTTCTACTAATCGCCATTTATACGAAATTCATGTCCGATACCCTCTGTCCATTAGGTAAACACACGGTCCAACATTTCAAAATTCCTCCCAGAGGGTAACACTTATTGTATTTTAAGGTCACATTTGGCACAACGTACGTATAGGTGTTATAAGACTTTCGTCCGAGTTGCGACTTAGCTCTTTTCCGCTATGCGGTACAAATCTCCGGTACAGTGCTCGTTAAAATAAAAACGCTTAGACTACCTTGGTCACTGAAGCACCCACCATAAGAGCACCAACAACTTGACAACTTGTCGACGTTCGAAGTGACTTACCTCCGACATGCAGCACCCACAGCTACACAGAACACTGTCCAGACAACGACTGACCCTTCCACAGCACTGAGGACACTGCACAGGTGGCGTTCATGGTCAAATATACGAGGGTCACTCCAAAAGAAATGCACACTACATTTTAAAATCCATCTTTTATTCTACATGTTTGAAAGTTTTACAGTGTGTAGATACATCCTTTAGGAACAATATTTTCATTTCTCCACATAATTTCCATCCCTCTCAACTGCCTTACGCCATCTTGGAACCAGGGCCTGTATACCCGCACGGTAAAATTCTGGACCAACCTGTTGGAGCCACTGTTTGGCAGCGTGCACAAGGGAGTCATCATTTACAAACCTTGTTCCACGAGGAGAGTCTTTCAGTTTCCCAAAGAGATGATAGGTCAGGACTGTAAGGCGGGTGTTTCAGTGTTATCCATCCGAGTTTTGTAATCGCTTCCATGGTTTTTTGACTGACATGTGGTCGTGCAACAGCAAAACATCCTGCTTTTGCCGATGTGGTCGAACACGGCTCAGTCGAGCTTGAAGTTTCTTCATTGTCGTCATATATGCATCAGAATTTATGGTCGTTCCACTTGGCATGATGACCACAAGCGAGACTCCTTCGGAATCGAAAAACACCGTAGCCATAACTTTTTCAGCAGAAGGTGTGGTTTTGATTTTTTTTTTCTTGGGTGAATTTGCATGATGCCACTTCATTGACTGCCTTTTCGTCTCTGGTGAAAAATGATGGAGCCATGTTTCATCACCTGTCACAAGTCTTCCAAGAAATTCATCTCCACCATTCTCATACTGTTCCAAAAGTTCGCTGCATACCGTTTTTCTTGTTTCTTTGTGAGCCACTGTCAATATTCTGGGAACCCACCTGGCACAAACGTTTTTTAACGCCACACTTTCAGTATTCTGCAAACACTTCCTTCCCCTATCCCAACGCAGCGTGACAATTCGTTCACTGTGATGCGTCTGTCAGCAGTCACCAATTCGTTAACTCTCTGCACATTGTCTGGAGTGTGTGCAGTACGAGGCCTGCTGCTGCGAGGACAATCCTCAATATTGTCGTGCCTGCTTTCATCACGTAACCTGCTTGCCCACCGACTAACTGTACTGCGATCGACAGCAGCATCTCCATATACCTTTTTTCGACCTCTTGTGGTTGTTTCCCACTGTCTCGTTTTCACAGTACAGGAATTCTATGACAGCACGTTGCTTCTGACGAACGTCAAGTTTAGCAGCCATCTTGAAGACATGCTGCGATGGCGCCACTCACGGGAACAGGTTGAACTAAGTTTGAAAACAAGCGGTAAGTATGTATCTACACACTGTAAAACTTTCACACATGCAGAATGAAAACTGTATTTTTACAAAAATAGTGTGCATTTCTTTTGGACTGACCCTCGTAGTAGTGCAATCCGCAGGCTTGTCTGGCATGTGCATTTGTGCTGAAGCTTGCATTTCTCGAAGTAATTCAATATTTTTTCCAACCCTTGCATTTTCACGTGGGTCTCGACCCACTGGATGATTGCTTACCACCCACAGACGAAACGCGTCGCAGAAGGCATAAGACCTTGGCAGATATTCTCTTGATGTAAACTGATGTCGACCAGAGAGATTGGGACACAATACTGCCTATCTTGATATTTGCATACAACACAGAGAAGCAATATCGTACAGGCTTCACAGCATTCTTTCTACTCCGTTGTCGCTTGTCATACCGAAGAGGATGTGACAACAGTACCAGAACGAGAGGATCCGGCAAATGATCAAAACAAATTGCGAAATGATTTAGACTGTGCAAAAAGTGACAATTGACGCTAAATAATGAAAAGTGTGAAGTCGTCCGCACGAGCACTAAAAACAGTCCACTAAATTTCAGTTACACGATTAGTCACTCAAATCTAAAGCTATAGACTCAATTAAATAGTAAGGGATTACAGTTACAAATAACTTAAATTGGAACGATGACTTACGTAATGTTGTGGGGAAAGCAAACCAAAGATACTGATTTATTGGCAAAACGCAGAAAATGTAACAGGTCTACTGAAGAGACTGCTTACACAACACTCGTCCGCCCTCTTCTGGAGTACTGCTGCTTGGGTTGACATCCTCATCAAGTCGGATTGACGGAGGACATCGAAATAGTTCAAAGAAGAGCAGCTCGCTTTGTATTATCGCGAAATAGAGGAGTGAGTGCCACAGATGTGACAGTCATTAAAACAAAGACTTTTTCGCTGTGGCAGGATCTTCTCATGAGATGTCAGTCACCAACTTTCTCCTCAGAGAGTGGAAATATTTTGTTGGTGCCCTGTTAGATACGGAGAAATGATCGTCATAATAAAATAAGAGAAATCAGTGAAAATAAGAGAAATCAGAGCTCGCACGGAGAGCTTTAAGTGTTTTTCCTGCGCGCTCTTCGGGAATGGGGCGGTATAGAAGTAGCTCATAGAGTAAATATCTCTGGAGTGAGCATTCACATGCGCAGAACAGATTGTGTGTTGTCAACATACATTGCCGGCATGGTCACGTATACTCGGGACGTCGTGTGTTTGTCCGTATAGCGCCTTGAATATTTCGAATGTCACTACATCCCTAGTACAGATGGATTCTTTTCGTACGTGTCTTGGATTATTTATATATGTTGCGCAGACATTTTAACAGTATCCATTTGATACCGGGAATAAACCAGCTACGTAAATTATAAGGGCAAGTGATATTGCATTCTGCTTCTTTGCGATGTGTGTCACAGTTCTCGATGCACTCGATTTTTGGTAGTTTTCGGTATGATACGGCACTTTATAGTATTACAGAGCCTGACGTACATTTTTGCAGTGATAATCTTGCAAAACGACTTGACAGTACGCTAGTACTTTTGCAAGTGTCCGAAAAACACCGAATTTGCCTCACATTAGTGATTATATCCCTGCTAATTCGTCCTTTTTTTCTGCTGTTTCTGCAAATTTATTTTTTCGTTTTTGCGACCTAAAGCACAATTTTTCTTACTGGTGACACTTTGAAGTGTTTATTTAACGCATTTTACGTACTTGCTCCCAGTTTATTAAATAAATAGTACACTGAGTAAGAAGGGGAAAAAAGGCGATCGGAGAATAAATGTACTGTAAAGGAAATACAGTTGGTCATGTAACAGTCAATCGATATAACACCATTAAGGGAAGTGGAAAGTGACACAAATGAAAGACTTTGGGGACATGTTTACTAATATTTTACGCTTCTTCATCAAATGGTGAAGAAAATAAATTGAAGGCAAAATACACCAAAGAAGATGAATGTGTACCTTGATTAGCTACACTATTGTGTTTTTTATTTGATTTGTGCAGAAAATGTATTTAAGCTGAATGCAGAAATCGGTAGTAGGTGCTATGGAAATTTAAAAGTAGTTGCTATAGCATCTACCTTCAGCCACACACGTCCAAATTTTTCTCTTTCTAAACATTTCTCTTCAAAGTGTTTTGAACATACTTTGGAATATTTTGTGGGGACTAAATTACTCCTCCTTATTTTCTGGAGCCACGTCTTTACTCATTGTCCACCCTTCGGAAACTTAAATATATATCACACATAATCATTCTCCATGTCCTAGACACACTTAACATGGCCTCCTACTGTAACTTTATAGTAAACAAAATGTTTGGCCACACATTTTATACGAAGACAATTACAGACTCCCACTCTATTGAATTTATCTGTCTCCCGTCTTTCAGATCTATATACATAATCAACAAGTCACTGATAAATGCAGGGAGGATAGTATTTGCTGAAACAACTAACCATTCCCTTTCCTGTTCAACTAGCAAATTTACGAGAGGAAGCGATTGTTTGTAAGCTTTTGTACGTGCCGAAATATCTATTATATAGTCATTAAATCATACAAAAATAGGTCTACAGAATCAAGCCTTAATTATAATGCGTCTCGAAATTTTTAAACGTAGTACCCATGAAAAGTTACTATCCCTCCTTTCGCATATTTTTCTTTGCATCCGTAGCAACAACAGTAATTCACCATCGCTATTACACTATCAACAAACGGTGAAAACACAACAAAACTCTTGATAATATAAACTTCAAACTCTGAGGAAAGCACACACGCACAGCGAAGTCCCGAAAACACGTGACAATCCTGGTTTAATGTTGACAACACGTGCAGAACGCAATGCTCACTCCATAGATATTTACTCAATGAAGTAGCTTGAAGGTTGTAAGTAGGCTGTTTAGGTGTTTATGTTGGTAACGTCACCTAGCGCTCTGTATGAAAATCACTGGCTGCGCGCGTGCAGTCTGTGACTGGTTGGCATTGTTGGAATATTCGCCATTGTAGTGTTGGGCAGTTGGATGTGAAGCAGCGCGTGGCGTTGCGCAGATGGAGGTGAGCCGCCAGCAGTGGTGGATGTGGGGAGAGAAATGGCAGAATTTTGAGAGCGGACGATCTGGATGTGCGTCCATCAGAAAGAGTAAATTTTTAATATTGGATATCATGAACTGATATATATGGACCATTATTAAGGTAAATGCATTGTTTGTTCTATATCAAAATCTTTCATTTTCTGACTATGCCTGTCAGCAGTTAGTGCCTTCAGCAGTTAGAATCTCTTATTTCGCTGGCAGTATTGGCGCTCGTTGTATTGCAGTAGTTCGAGTAACGAAGATTTTTGTGAGGTAAGTAATTCATGAAAGGTATAGGTTATTGTTAGTCAGGGCCATTTTTTGTAGGGATTTTTGAAAGTCAGATTGCGTTGCGCTAAAAATATTGTGTGTCACTTTAGTGTTGATCAAAATAAGTAAAGAGAGAAATGTCTGAGTACGTTCAGTTTTGCTCAGCTGTTTGAAAATCAAATAACGTAAAGGGTTTATCAGCACAGTAATTCATTAAGTTTTCTAAGGGGACGTTTCATATGTCGACCCTTAGCCGAGGATACCTCACTGGAATCTTCTGATTTTTTCTTGTAGTTTGTGTAATTAGTGTAGCTATTGTTTATTGCTAGCGCTTAATTATAGAGAGAATTTCCTTTGTAGTTGTAGTTTTTCATTGTTGTACAGTAAAACAGTTGTGGCATGCATGTAGATTTGCACCAAGTATTTCGCAGCTGCGCTTGCAATTAACTAGATATTATTTTCAGTGCTATGTTAATGTGTTTTCTTGTTTTTGCTCTTCAAATTGTGCTTTTCTTGTTATCGTGTGAAATACGTGATAATTATGGCGTGTGAAAAACGTAACACTAGTCTCCAAAGTAAATTGAGAAATGATAGTGACGACGATTGTAGCTTATCAGCAACACCGTGTAATGAATTAACAGACATTCAACGTAGTAATTTGGTAATTGTGCATAGGGAAATGGAGCGGGCAGCAAATAATGGTATAGACAGAGAGTCAATTAGCGAACAGGGAAGCATTATCGATTGATCGGTCAGTAACAGCTCGCCTCAGGAATCCGAAATGACAGGACACAATCTTGCAAATACTGTAGATTCAGGTTTTGGGTCCTCACCTTTTTCTCAGATAAGTCAAGACACATTTTCTGCTTGTCAAAATGTGAATTTTGCTGGTGCAAATGCACTGCCGAAAAGCATAGAGGAACAGGTTCCAGACACTAATACATTATTATTGCAATTAATGCAACAAATGAAACAAAATCAGAGACAAACACAGCAACAGTTAGACACGATGGAACAAAATCAGCGACAATCACAGCAACAGCTTCAAACGTTAGACTCAATGGAACAAACACTTGAACAAACACGTGAAGGTTTAACTGCTGAGTTACTTAAAATCGAATTGAAATGTCAAAAATTCTGTAGTGACGTAAAAACAAAAATTTGTGACCATTTCTAACCTATTTTTTCGAGCCATGAAAATGCATTACAGAATCACGAAGCAGTCATAAAGGAACTGCAAACTATTGTTCATGAAAATCACGACACTTTGGAAGCGAAAATTGACTCAGTTGCATCTATCAATTCGGTTACGCAACTTGCAAAAACTCAGGAAAACTTAAAGGACACAGTATATACGATTTCAACACAAATGGACACTCTGAAACTTGGTTCAGAAAAACACGCTGAGGAAATAATTTCACTATCGGAGAAAATAGCCAAACTTTCGGATCAGTTCACTAACTTATCTACAAAGGTAGATGATGGTCTGACTGACACAAGACCCATAGCCTTGAACAAATTAGAACAAATTAGAAAATTCAAACAAAATCAAAATCAAATCAATACACAGTACAAAAGAGAAATCCGGGAAGTACAACATCAGTTGGCACAAGTAATACAAGAATTACATATTTCAGAGGACACTCGCGCTCCAATACGGGAAGAGGGACATAGAAATACGGAACAGCCACAAAATAATAACACAGGGCATTTCCGAAATTATGAAAGAAACTGGCAAAGCGCACTGAATTTTGAGATGGAACCGCCGAAACGAAGTAACAATGACCGATATGCGACTCGCCGACATGATGATTCTGACTATAAGCTGTTCATTACTACACGTAAATTCAAAACATTTAAGAATTCTGGCAACGACATTCATCCACAAGCATGGCTTCATCAATTCTCTCATTGTTTTCCTCCCAACTGGTCATTAGAGCACAGATTAGAATTTATGTGTGGCTATTTAGAGAATGAACCAGCTGTAAGAATGCGATCGGTCATTCACGATTGTCACAGTGAAGGAGAATTTTATCATGCCTTCCTCTCAGCATATTGGTCTCAAGCTACACAAGACCGATTAAAACATAGCATCATAATGATGAAACATTTCGAACAATCTGAATTTTCCAGTCTTGTCAAATATTTCGAAGACATGTTACATAAGAATCAGTATCTTTCAAACCCATACAGCCCCTCAGAACTCATCTGCATTTGCCTAATAAAATTGCCTGAACATTTACGACATATTATTTTGGCAGGACGTTGCAAAGACGACATTGAAGCTTTTCAGGGACTGTTATAAGAATTGAAAATTGACACTGGCAATCGCAGAACGCGAAAACTGGAGCGCAACAATTACAGGTCACATCCGTCACAATTTCGCGATGACAGAAATAATAACTGGACACGACAAGGCTATTCTTACAACGTAAATCGTGAACAAAACAGACACCACTCGTATGACAACCGTTGGCAGAGCAGTAATAATTACAGGGAAAGATCACCTCTCTGCATTAATGACTATGACAGAGACAATCAGAGAAACAGACAGTATGGAACCAAAATAATTATTATCAAGGAAGACAGAATAACTTCAGACGCAACGGGCCGCCGCGCAGTTACGATTCCGGGAGAAATTCTCCGCCACGTGACCAACAAACAAGAAACTATGAAAACTACCGACATAACGACAGACCTGAATTGCATCAGAACTGGAGGGATTCAAACAGGGCAGGACCCTCTCGGCAAGGTGAATTTGTAGAAGTTAGATGTCCTAACCCTAATAATGATGCGCGCCAACAAAGAGACAGACAATGACTCGCACCGCAGGCAGCCACGTGCGCCGGCTGGCTCAGAGAAAATTAACATAGACGCTAACCTTGAGAAAAAATTTAGCATTCCTTACTGACGTATACAACGTGATAATTGCGCTGAAGTTGAAACTCTGCGTACTAGGAAGAGTAGAGGATTGCACCACATTTCCCATGTCAAACTGTTTATTGAGAGATAATCTCCTTTTTAGTCTTTGCTATAAAATTTTTCACTTCACATTGCTAGTACGCTTTGACACACTTAGAAACTGTTAATATGCAACAATGTTTTGAAGTTAACTATCCAGTCTAGAACCTAGGGAACATATTTAGACAGTAATTACGAATGCATTGTGATAGTGAACAGACGACACAGTGCTATTGTGTGTGTACATTCTTGCTTGTTAGTTGCACGATTACGTAACGACTATAAGGCTTACATACTTAGAACATATACCGGTACTGCTAATGACATTGTAATGCAACATTTTGGTTTACTTGAAAATACATTATGGATTTAAAGTAGTTTCTGAGAGATACCAGATGACACAGTGGTTAGTTTATTTGACAGCTACACGATTTTATCATGACGCTACTAATGTGTGACACAATTTACATTGTTGTTTTTGCGGTGTGTCTATTTTATATCTGCACAGTTTTTCTGAATTCTTCTGGAAAGTAAAACATGTTTTAGTGGTAACTTCTGTGGTGCAGCTACAATGAGACAGCCTTTTCCGTAGCACAACAATACGTTACAGTACAGTACTTACTTCATCATGGCAATAAGTGTAATAACTATGATATCTATATCCAAAGCATTTCACTTTTGTTTATTATGATGTAAGTACATTTACTTCTACATAACATTGCTTACAGACGACGATAATTACGACACTTGGCACATTTTTTGCCCTGATGATGATGATGATGAGCGTTTGGCGTCATTGGCCGGGAGGCCCCTCGCGGGGCAGGTCCGGCCGCCATATCGCAGGTCTTATTACATTCGGCGCCACATTGGGCGACCTGCACGCCGGATGGGGATGAAATGATGATGAACACAACACAACACCCAGTCCCTGAGCGGAGAAAATCTCCGACCCAGCCGGGAATCGAACCCGGGCCCAGAGGACGGCAAGCCGTCACGCTGACCACGCAGCTACTGGGGCGGACATTTTTTGCCCTTAAGTAATGACAGAGATTATCTTACAACAAGGCCCACAGTTTAGCGCTACAGTACACGTATTTGAGTGATTAATTTTGTACTTAAAACATTTATTTTTAAAGATTCTTGAATTACAAAGCTGTACTTTGTGAACTCTTCATATTTTTTCGGAACCAATGTGATACTATGAGAGCTTTGAATGTCGTATTTGGTATGGGATCATGATTTTTAAAGTACGTTTGAGGAAGATGACTTTATTGAATGTTTTGAAATTGCTGAAAGAAGCTGTGAGGATTTTGAGATGTGATTGCTCTGTTATGATGTTATTATTATGACGACGATGTGTATTACGCTGTTGAGGTATGTTTATGTATGTTTATGATCAATAAGCTGATGCTATATGAGAAATTTGATCATGCTACATATTTATTATGATGAAACATTGAAGAAGTGTCGACGAATATGTATATGTGTAATAAGGTAAGGAATAATGAGTAGTGGTTAGGGACCCTGATTTGTGAAAACGGATGTTGGAAACTAAGGATTGTACTTTAAGAGTTATGAAATGTGTGTACATGTGTGAATGTTTCACAATGCCGGTGAAAATTTTTTGGACACTGTTATATTTATAGGATTTTGTTTCTACACATTTGTAACGCAAATTCTCGACCTGTGAAATTTTTTTATTTGAGACTGTCACTGTAGTGCAAAGTGCTGTCGTAAATATTTCAGTAAGAAAGCTAAGTGACCTTCACGTAATGCGTTGTGGGCGCCCACCTGCCTGAAAAAAAAAGCCATTAGGTGGAGAAACAAAGAGGTCATTAACCACACTACTGACATTTCTTTGTAGAAAGCATCGCAAATATGACACGCTATTACTTGGAAACATATGATTATACTGTGGAGCTCGTACTTTCTGATATTTACTGAAATACCTAATGAAATTATGAGAAATATTTTATGTCTATACACCTGATTATGACTACTGTCTTTCTAGTAGAGAGATTTTTTTATTGCCTTATGAAATGCCATGTGTCTAGTGAATGATGTTTCATGCTTTGCTTTCTATATATACTTGCCTATTTTGTTTAATATCTAGTTTCTAGCTGCACTGCAGCATTGGATAAAGTAAAATTTAATAGATGTACTAATGTAAATATTTTCTGTCTACAGATCCATTAAACAATAATTTTCTGATCTACTTTCTTAAAACAAAGGGAACACAAATAGACATTTCCCTTCAAAGGAATTGCATGAATAATTTTTCAACAATTTGGTAACATTTTTGTCAGAGTAAGTTTTTGTGATGCATCACTCTAGTGCTAAGATCTGACATATGTATTAGACATTTCCTATCTTTACTGTAATATTTTTTCTGCTTGAGCTTTGTCATGTTTAGGAATAAGTTATAGCATTTGCTGCTGCTGTTTGCCAGGCATAGTGCTACTAAACTTCAATTTGTATTACTCTGTTAAGCCAGTTTTACTACTGATTTATTTTTCTTGTTGCTACACATTGGCTCATATTAGTTGTAATGTTGCATTTGCTCTGCTAATTTAGATTTATTGGTGCTTGCTTTGCCAATTTGCATTTTTTTGTCATTGCTGTTTGTGTTAATTGTTTTGTGCTGCTGCATTGCCTCATACCTTAGTTTATGCATCTGAGTTCAGTAATTTAAGTTATCTTAAGATGGGGTAGGCTATATAAGAGGACGAGCTGTGATGAATTGGAAGAAATGCATTGAGAAGCTATAAGAAAATCGTTTGGCCAAAAAAGTAGTGTACAGTGGAGAATAACTATTTTGAAAGAGGATATGAATAGAATACAGAAAGTATGCTTGGGTAGGATTTTTGTTTTTTTCGTGGAAACAAATGTTGAAATAAGAGGAAAGATCAATGGAATGAAGTTTTGGGTTGGACTGAAATACCAGATGTCTCACTGAAAACAAACCCTGTCCTTTCCTTTTGTGTTATTCCGCTATGTGTTTGTGTACCCTTGTGTATTTTTGTTCTTCCTGTCTTTGTATGTCTATCTGATAAGAGATATGTTGTAGAATTTTTCTAATACTATGTTATTTGCTTGGTAAATATGTTTAGACATTATTAATTCTGTTCTGTTTCAATGCTCATGTGTGAAATTAATCTTTCGAAAACTATTCTCATTATTTTATTTATTTAGTTATGTCATAATTCCTGTAACACTGATGTACATGTTTATTTCTATTCATTTGTAAAGCCTGTATTACTACAAATGTTATATGTACTATTATGTTCTTTAATGATGTATTTTGCACCTTTGTTATTGTATTCTTATTGTAAATTTATAGTTGTATAGACACCAGTTCTTCAAATTAAGTTTCATTTCACTGCACACGTTTCTGATGGTCATAATACATGCACAATATGTGAGAAGTTGGGACTGTTATTGTTTGCATGTGTGTTAATAATTCATCAAGGGACTGGTTAACAGCATTGCTGGTTCTAAGGACAATTCCAAAAACTTTGTGAGTGCACAAGTGGTGGTTTATGGACTTGCTATGTTGTTCACAAGACTCTTCGATGGTGATTGTGGACCTGCACAGTCGAAACAGATGGCTGCTAGCCGTCTCTACAAGGACTACAGTGGGTCTGCATCTTTGATGTTCGATCAATACTATTATTTCTACAAGGACTGCAGTGGGTCTGCACCTCTGGTGGCCCACCAATACCATAATCTCTACCAGGACTACAGTGGGTCTGCTTTGTGATGACCTACCTACCAATATTCTTCAAAACTTCGACTGACTCTGCTGTGGCCCATTACCTGTCTGCATGTCAAGAGTCAGCACTGTCTTTCCGTCGGAAGGACAACACTACTTCTTCAAGACTGCATGAAAATCCACTACTTCTGTGTGCATTTTCTTTTACTGCTCAGACTTTAAGAAAAAAACTCTGCAATTTTGCTGTGATTAACGATCAGGACTGTCTTTATGGACTGTGAGAAAATTATAGCCTTTGACCAACATTGTATCAATAAGTGTGTGCATTTGATATCTTTGTTATTGTAATTATGAAAATTTTTTTCAAATCTGTATTGGCCACTGCCCAAAACAATTTGTAAAATTTTTTGTGGGGAGCATGGGGGCTATATAAGTAGGCTGTTTAGGTGTTTATGTTGGTAACGTCACCTAGCGCTCTGTATGAAAATCACTGGCTGTGCTGTCTGCAGTCTGTGGCTGGTTGGTATTGTTGGAATATTCGCCATTGTAGTGTTGGGCAGTTGGATGTGAACAGCGCGTAGCGTTGGGCAGTTGGAGGTGAGCCACCAGCAGTGGTGGACGTGGTGAGAGAAATGGCAGAATTTTGAGAGCGGACGATCTGGACGTGTGTCCATCAGAAAGAGTAAATTTTTATATTGGGTATCATGAACTGATACATATATATATATATATATATATATATATATATATATATATACACGTATAGGGTGGGTCACCTAACGTTACCGCTGGATATATTTCGTAAACCACATCAAATACTGACGAACCGATTCCACAGACCGAACGTGAGGAGAGGGGCTAGTGTAATTGTTTAATACAAACCATACAAAAATGCACGGAAGTATGTTTTTTTAACACAAACCTACGTTTTTTTAAAGGGAACCACGTTAGTTTTGTTAGCACATCTGAACATATAAACAAATACGTAATCAGTGCCGTTTGTTGCATTGTAAAATGTTAATTACATCCGGAGATATTGTAACCTAAAGTTGACGCTTGAAACCTCCGACATTCAGTTGCGTGTTGTAACAAACACGGGCCACGGTCGGCGAGCAGCATCTGCAGGGACATGTTTACGATGACGACCGTTTTTACGAGTGTGGCTGTAGCGCACTGTTGTGGTTTGGTCTAGCTGTCGCAGTGTCCGCATGTAGCGCTTGCTGCTATTGTTATTCTGCATTCGTCTCCGCACGCAGACAAACTGTAGTACACTGTGTTACCAGACGTCTGTGATAGTGTAGTGTTGTAGGAACTGTGACCATGGTGTATTCGAACTCTGAAAAGGCGGAGATGATACTCATCTATGGCGAGTGTCGACGAAATGCAGCTGAAGCCTGCAGGGTGTATGCAGAACGGTACCCGGACAGAGAGCATCCAACGTGCCGCACATTGCAAAACATCTACCGCCAGCTATATGCTGTCCGTAACAGGCCCGTCACAGGAGAAGTGGGTGCAGTTGGTGTGTTAGCTGCTGTTGCCATGAACCCACACATGAGTACACGGGACATTGCGAGAGCCAGTGGACTGAGTCAAAGTAGTGTCATGCGCATACTGCATCGTCACCGCTTTCACACGTTTCATGTGTCGCTACATCAGCAATTACATGGTGATGATTTTAATCATCGAGTGCAATTCTGTCAATGGGCATTAACAGAGAATGCGTTGCAGTTCTACCTGTTTACCGATGAAGCGGGTTTCACAAACCACGCGGCAGTGAATCTACGGAACATGCATTACTGGTCCATGGACAATCCTCGCTGGCTCAGACAGGTAGAGCGACAGCGACCGTGGACTGTAAATGTATGGTGCGGAATCATTGGCGACCACCTCATTGGTCCTCACTTCATTGCAGGGGCCCAAACAGCTGCAACATACATCGCGTTTCTACACAATGATCTGCCAACGTTGCTCGAAAATGTCCCACTGGAAACGCGTCGACGTATATGGTATCAGCATGATGGTGCACCTGCACATTCCGCAATTAAAACTAGGCTGACCCTTGACAGGATGTTCGACGGGCGTTTCATAGGACGTGGAGGACGCATAAATTGGCCAGCCCGTTCTCCTTACACCTCTGGACTTCTTTTTGTGGGGTACGTTAAAGGAGATGTGTACCGTCATGTGCCTACAACCCCAGAGTATATGAAACAACGTATTGTGGCAGCCTGCGGCGACATTACACCAGATGTACTGCGGCGTGTACGACATTCATTACGCCAGAGATTGCAATTGTGTGTAGCAAATGATGGCCACCACATTGAACATCTATTGGCCTGACATGTCGGGACACACTCTATTCCACTCCGTAATTGAAAACGGAAACCACGTGTGTACGTGTACCTCACCCCTCATGGTAATGTACATGTGCGTCAGTGAAAAAGACCAATAAAAAGGTGTTAGCATGTGGACGTAATGTGCTGTTCCAGTCTCTTCTGTACCTAAGGTCCGTCACCGTTCACTTTGGATCCCTACGTAATTCGGTGCTCTCCGATACACACGATCGAACAGCGGAGGAGTGGTACTCAAGCGTCAACTTTAGATCACAATATCTCCGGATGTAATTAACATTTTACAATGCAACAAACGGCACTGATTACGTATTTCTTTATATGTTCAGATGTGCTAACAAAACTAACGGGGTTCCGTTTAAAAAAACGTAGGTTTGTGTTAAAAACCATACTTCCGTGCATTTTTTTATGGTTTGTATTAACCAGTTACACTTGCCCCTCTCCTCACGTTCGGTCTGTGGAATCGATTCGTCAGTATTTGATGTGGTTTACGAAATATATCCAGCGGTAATGTAAGGTGACTCACCCTGTATATATATCAGTTCATGACATCCAATATTATATATATATATATATATATATATATATATATATATATGAGATGTCTTTGGAACATTATTAAGGTAAATACATTGTTTGTTCTCTATCAAAATCTTTCATTTGCTGACTATGCCTATCAGTAGTTAGTGCCTTCAGTAGTTAGAATCTTTTATTTATCTGGCAGTGTTGGCGCTCGCTGTATTGCAGTAGTTCGAGTAACGAAGATTTTTGTGAGGTAAGTGATTCATGAAAGGTATAGGTTATTGTTAGTCAGGGCCATTCTTTTGTAGGGATTTTTGAAAGTCAGATTGCGTTGCGCTAAAAGTATTGTGTGTCAGTTTAGTGTTGATCAGAATAGGTAAAGAGTGAAATGTCTGAGTACGTTCAGTTCTGCTCAGCTGTTTGAAAATCAAATAATGTAAGAGGTTTATCAGCGCAGTCATTCATAAATTTTTCTAAGGGGACGTTTCAAGGTGATTCGACGAAGCCTCTGCCAGGTACTTAATTGTGAACTGCACAATAATCGTGCCGATGTAGATGTAGATCTGTTACAACATTTCAGATTTTCCTGACAGAGGAACTATATATATTTAGCGGAATATGTGCTAGTAACTGAAATGTTTAAAGGGCTGAATAAATCCCGACCTACGGTAAGCAGCTTTCACGGGATTGGCCGGCAGTGGGAAAACGCAAATCAGCCAGTCGTGTTACTTTAATACGATATTGGCTCTTGTGGATCGGGGACCGTGACGTATATCTCTTCTATTGCGCTCTAACTGCTTCGCTGACAGTATTTACTACAAATCCTCGAGCACGCCATAGCTGTAGATACCGCCGTATCTCATTCTTCCAGCACTTACTTCTCATGAATTTTAGACATTAAACTTCCTAAAGTAATCTCTATCTTACGATTTACTCACATTTTGTTTCTACGGTTTAAGAATCAAAGAGAAATATTTAATTGTTTTGTGTTTCTCTTTTTATAGAAGGATGTTCCATCTGTGCACATTTACTTCAAAAGACTGTCTCTCTCCATTTTAAACCTCCGTATTATAAAAATATTTACTAAAGTTGCTAAAACTTGCCATGGTGGCACGGAGACGCAACATAATACAACACGTACGGCGGCATGCAGTTTCACTTGCTCATTACAGTTTATTAACTAACGGTTTTGGATAGCAAACATTTCATCACCAAGTTTCAAAAAGAGATGAAGCTGTTACTTTTTCACAGAGATTTTACAATTCGCAGATGTTTTCCAGAGAGTTTACGAAGAGTGTATATATTGTGTTATGTATGTATTGTATTATCTTGCGAGTAACTTATCTGATGTTATTCCTGTGGCTCTTGTTTGCTTATTGAAACTGACGCTCTAGTTAATGTTTCTTACTACATCAGAGAATGAAATGTGGAATAAAAGCCACTTATTTTGCAATCATCGTGCTCATTCAATAGTGATGTAGGTTTTCGCCATGTGGCAGCAAAATTTTCCACCTCCTCAGGGGCATCACGTAATTCTTCCTGCTCTATAAACGTACACTGTCCTAAACTAGGTTTCTGAGACGGCTGCCATACGTAGATTTTTCGACTTCAGTACTCGCTATCTGCTCTCTTCCCATTTTGGCCCACATTATCTTCTAACACTGCACGCTCCAGTTTGTTGAAAAGGATAATCACCTCTCCTCTTACCAGCATTCCGTAAAGTGTCTAATTTCTAAAGAATTTAGTTATCTTATTATAATCCGTTCATAATAAGAATAAACCTGATGTAAACATTGCACTATGTATTCTTCGGCGTTTGCTGGAACCTCATTGGATTTCCGTTTCACGTGGGACTGCAGTCAAGCTGTCTCGAGTACCGTCAAGTACGATAATAAGGGTACGTTTTGCGCTGTGCGTTACGCGCACAATACGGGACAACAGCTGTACTGGCGCCTACAACTTGGACAGCAACTGGCCGGTAAGCTGGTACAGTTAGCCTGCAGTGACGTGTGGCCATAGAGCCGAGCAGAGGAGCAATGCAGCTTCGAATGTCATTTAATTTTTAAGCAGAATGATATAAGACACTGCAAATCTCCTACAATACGTTCCTTAGGCGACTAGACGAAAACCGCAGCACGTTATCGTTTTTAGCTAACATACTATTGTAATTAAAAACAAGAATGATGAAAATTCCTGACTTAGCCACAGCGTAATTTTTCTGTATAATCTGTGTTTAACGTAAGAGAGTATCGAAGGATTTCACCTTATAGTTAAATATTGAAGCCACTGAAGGTATTACTTACAGAAAACCGCAGCACGTTATCGTTTTTAGCTAACATACTATTGTAATTAAAAACAAGAATGTTGAAAATTCCTGACTTAGCCACAGCGTAATTTTTCTGTATAATCTGTGTTTAACGTAAGAGAGTATCGAAGGATTTCACCTTATAGTTAAATATTGAAGCCACTGAAGGTATTACTTACAGCTAACAGCCTGGTAATCTCTTAGCTCCTTCCTTATCCGAATCCGAGAAATATATTTCAGTTCTGGAAGTGTCATCTGCTACGTTGACAATGAGCCTATCAACAACAGAATCCACGAAGTCAACCAGGCGCAGCATTTTCTCTGCTTCTTTTATGACGAGCCATTCTATATCCCTTCAGTGTTCGGCAGTGACGTGTGAAAAAGCTGCGTGCTTTAGTTCCACTATGTCTGGCAGCTTAACAGTCTTGTTACTTCTCGGGCCAAATCCTGCAACTTGGCTCCAGATCAGTTCTAATTGGTTCATATTGTAGTGGTACAGTAGCAAATGTAAAAATGCAGCATTTGTATGATGTGCTCGATGCTGTGAAAATGATTGTTTTTCATGTTTCCATGATACTTATCGATCTCTGTGGTATAAAACGATGGACATAGTCCAAATAAAGAGGATTTGGTTTTTTATTTTTGCCTTAAAATTAAATTATATTTTCTTACTTTTAAAAATTTTTATGAGCAGTCTTTCATAAAACATCGATAATTTTACAATTTGTATTTGAAATGGAAACAGAAATTTCGCGTCCAGTATGTAATTAGAAACAAGATGACATGCATTATTCATAAAAAAATGATGATGAGTTTTACAATTACGAGATGTAGGTGTTTCAAATTGAACGAGAAATAAATGATAATTGGGAGATTTGAACCAACGCACGAGTAACGGCATTGGAATCAGAGCCCAATACGCTACCAAGTGTGCTAAACATTCAATTTTGGGTTATTTACTACTGCATTATATACAGTCTGGGATAACTTCAAAGCCGATTATCTCCATAAATTTATGAAAAACATTAAGAACAGGCTATTTCTCGGCACTTTTTAACCGTGTTCCACGCGCGTGTTTCACTACGGAACAGAAAGCGGCCTCAGCCATTTTTATACTGCGTATTAACAGCGCGACAATCAGAGCACAACACTGCAGAGGCTGTGACTGTACACGATTTTTGAAATTAAAAAAAAAGTAGCTAAAGCGTGATTAAGAAAAACGTTGGTGGCTGTTAATACATTTGAATATCTTAAAGTTTCATTTAACGTAACTTAGTAATAAGATATGTAATGCTTGAGTAGGATCTACTTCCAAGAGCGTAACAACACCAGTGTATTTGTGCTACGGCTTCTGACCAATCATCGCGTTTGTGTTTGTTTACATCAGGTTTATTCTTATGTTGAATGGATTAAAGCTCCACCATTATTTGCTACTGGATAAGGGATTCTTTACCATCCGAATCGGTCCTCAGTAAATTGTAACGTGCAAGTGAGACTGTATCGTCCATACTTTCCTATGTTTTTCTTTCCTACACGTGTCAAAAATGGGGTCAGGCGACATATCAGAAACAACGCTGGTAATTAGCTTTCTACATTCCGCGAGGTTTCGGCTTTACAGCCTGGTCACGTCGAGATCTTGCCACGATATTTCCGCTAAGAACCATTCACTCATCTTCAAGTGAATTTCACATTCATCTGAAGATAGCTGAACGGTTGTCAGCCGAAACATCGCCGCAAGACAGTCGTAACCAAGGCAATTCCTGGACTTGAACATGCCTGGGGCGCGCTTGAGAGACATCGCAGCAGCACCAAAGCTTTCCGTGGTTGTTTCATTGCAACAGATCGGTTTTCTTGAGAGTTGCTGAAATGAGGTCACGATGCCGTCAATGATGTGATTCAATTTATATTACATTGCACCTATGGATATACACGCCTCTGAAGGATGTAGAAAGCTAGTACTTTAATTTTTACCAGCCTAATGAGTATTCCTTGTAGTTTCGGGCTGAAACCGGATGACGTGGATATCTTGTGATGTTCTCATCATCGGCCATAGACCTTTATGTGGGCTTGACAACTTACAGGGTGGAATTTGAAAGCCTTTTCTTGTGAACATAGGGGTTGTTATCCCTCTGGGTTGAAATGGCTTTGAGCACTATGGGACTTAACATCAGTCCCCTAGAACGTAGAACTGCTTAAACCTAACTAATTTAAGGACATCACACACAATCATGCCCGAGGCAGGACTCGAACCTGCGACCGTAGCGGTCGCGCGGTTCCAGACTGAAGTGCCTGGAACCGCTAGCCCACAATGGGCTGGCATCCCTCTGGGCCTGTAGATATTTACACTAGTTAATGTGGCACAGACGATGAATGAGACGTTCACCTGTAGACACCACGTGGAAGTATGTAGCTCTTACTACACCTTTCATGTCACTTACACCAGACAATGTCCGAGAGCTTTGCCATAATACACTTAAAGAGTGAATATCACTTTCTTTCGGCCTCTGTTGTGTCTTTCTATGCCACTTCCTTCTTCCACGTTTTTGCCCCTCATATCGCCGGCTGAGCGGTTCTAGGCGCTACAGTCTGGAACCGCGCGACCGCTAGGGTCGCAGGTTCGAATCCTGCCTCGGGCATGGATCTGTGTGATGTCCTTAGGTTAGTTAGGTTTAAGTAGTTCTAAGTTCTAGGAGTCTGATGACCTCAGAAGTTGAGTCCCACAGTGCTCAGAGCCATTTGAACCCCTCATATCACTGACAAGTTTCCTCAGTCTAAAGCCCGTTCTCTCCTTGATGCGTCCCACGCAAGTTCGCTAGAAAGTAACCCACGGAATTGTCGTCCACCGAGCTAGTACTGAAGTTTTCCTACAAAAATTGGCCGTGGCAGGAACGCCGCGTCACAGATTTAATTATTTTTCAGGCACCCCGGACGCGATTTCATCATTGAAACTTTGGGAACTTATTCTCCATGAGCTCTACTAATAAATAAAAATAAATCGAAAAGTGAAATTTTCGGCCATTAACATTAATGTCCCCCTTTAACTCCCTGCGCACAGTCATTGTACTATGTGGACTGCTGGTACCACTTTGGAACTCACGAGTGATTCCTCCCGCTGACTTCATGTGATTGTTTACAACCACCCATCGTAGTACTTTGACAATCCTTGCCATCAGTATGTCTACATCTACCTACCTACATCTACCTCCATACTCCGCAAGCCACCTGACGGTGTGTGGCGGAGGGTACCTTGAGTACCTCTATAGGTTTTCCCTTCTATTCCAGTCTCGTATTGTTCGTGGAAAGAAGGATTGTCGGTATGCCTCTGTGCGGGCTCTAATCTCTCTGATTTTATCCTCATGGTCTCTTCGCGAGATATACGTAGGAGGGAGCAATATACTGCTTGACTCTTCGGTGAAGGTATGGTCTCGAAACTTTGACAAAAGCCCGTACCGAGCTACTGAGCGTCTCTCCTGCAGAGTCTTCCACTGGAGTTTATCTGTCATCTCCGTAACGCTTTCGCGATTACTAAATGATCCTGTAACGAAGCGCGCTGCTCTCCGTTGGATCTTCTCTATACCTTCTATCAACCCTATCTGGTACCGATCCCACACTGCTGAGCAGTATTCAAGCAGTGGGCGAACAAGCGTACTGTAACCTACTTCCTTTGTTTTCGGATTGCATTTCCTTAGGATTCTTCCAATGAATCTCAGTCTGGCATCTGCTTTACCGACGATCAACATTATATGATCATTCCATTTTAAATCACTCCTAATGCGTACTCCCAGATAATTTACGGTATTAACTGCTTCCAGTTGCTGACCTGCTATTTTGTAGCTAAATGATAAAGGATCTGTCTTTCTGTGTATTCGCAGCACATTACACTTGTCTACATTGAGATTCAATTGCCATTCCCTGCACCATGCGTCAATTCGCTGCAGATCCTCCTGCATTTCAGTACAATTTTCCATTGTTACAACCTCTCGATACACCACAGCATCATCCGCAAAAAGCCTCAGTGAACTTCCGATGTCTTCCACAGGGTCATTTATGTATATTGTGAATAGCAACGGTCCTATGACACTCCCCTGCGGCACACCTGAAATCACTCTTACTTCGGAAGACTTCTCTCCATTGAGAATGACATGCTGCGTCCTGTTATCTAGGAACTCCTCAATCCAATCACACAGTTGGTCTGATAGTCCATATGCTCTTACTTTGTTCATTAAACGACTGTGGGGAACTGTATCGAACGCCTTGCGGAAGTCAAGAAACACGGCATCTACCTGTGAACCCGTATCTATGGCCCTCCGAGTCTCGTGGACGAATAGCGCGAGCTGGGTTTCACATGACCGTCTTTTTCGAAACCCATGCTGATTCCTACAGAGTAGATTTCTAGTCTCCAGAAAAGTCATTATACTCGAACACAATACGTGTTCCAAAATTCTACAACTGATCGACATTAGAGATATAGGTCTATAGTTCTGCACATCTGCTCGACGTCCCTTCTTGAAAACGGGGATGACCTGTGCCCTTTTCCAATCCTTTGGAACGCTACGCTCATCTAGGGACCTACGGTACACCGCTGCAAGAAGGGGGGCAAGTTCCTTCGCGTACTCTGTGTAAAATTGAACTGGTATCCCATCAGGTCCAGAGGCCTTTCCTCTTTTGAGCGATTTTAATTGTTTCTCTATCCCTCTGTCGTCTATTTCGATATCTACCATTTTGTCATCTGTGCGACAATCTAGAGAAGGAACTACAGTGCAATTTTCCTCTGTGAAACAACTTTGGAAAAAGACATTTAGTATTTCGGCCTTTAGTCTGTCATCCTCTGTTTCAGTACCATTTTGGTCACAGAGTGTCTGGACATTTTGTTTTGATCCACCTACCGCTTTGACATAAGACCAAAATTTCTTAGGATTTTCTGCCAAGTCAGTACATAGAACTTTACTTTCGAATTCATTGAACGCCTCTCGCATAGCCCTCCTCACACTACATTTCGCTTCGCGTAATTTTTGTTTGTCTGCAAGGCTTTGGCTATGTTTATGTTTGCTGTGAAGTTCCCTTTGCTTCCGCAGCAGTTTTCTAACTCGGTTGTTGAACCACGGTGGCTCTTTTCCATCTCTTACGATCTTGCTTGGCACATACTCATCTAACGCATTATGTACGACGGTTTTGAACTTTGTCCACTGATCCTCAACACTATCTGTACTTGAGACAAAACTTTTGTGTTGAGCCAACAGGTACTCTGAAATCTGCTTTTTGTCACTTTTTCTAAACAGAAAAATCTTCTTACCCTTTTTAATATTCCTATTTACGGCTGAAATCATCGATGCCGTAACCGCTTTATGATCGCTGATTCCCTGTTCTGCGTTAACTTTTTCAAATAGTTCGGGTCTGTTTGTCACCAGAAGGTCTAATATGTCATCGCCACGAGTCGGTCCTCTGTTTAACTGCTCAAGGTAGTTTTCAGATAAAGCACTTAAAAAAATTTCACTGGATTCTTTGTCCCTGCCACCCGTTATGAACGTTTGAGTCTCCCAGTCTATATCCGGCAAATTAAAATCTCCACCCAGAACTATAGCATGGTGGGGAAATCTACTCGAAATATTTTCCAAATTATCCACAACAGCTGCTGAGCCAGGGGGCCTATAGAGACATCCAATTACCATGTCTGAGCCTGCTTTAACCGTGACCTTCACCCAAATCATTTCACATTTCGGATCTCCGTCAATTTCCTTCGATACTATTGCACTTCTTATCGCTATAAACACGCCTCCCCCTTCACTGTCCAGCCTGTCTCTGCGGTATACATTCCAATCTGAGTTTAGGATTTCATTACTATTTACATTTGGTTTCAGCCAACTTTCTGTCCCTAGTACTATATGGGCGTTGTGACCGTTTATTAATGAGAGCAGTTCTGGGACCTTTCTGTAGACGCTCCTGCAGTTTACTATTAGCACATTAATATTGTTATTCCCTGTTGCATTTTGCCTACTCCTACCTTGTTGCGTCTCAGGAGGCGTCTTGTCGGGCCTAGGGAGGGGACTCTCTAACCTAAAAAACCCCCATGTGCACTCCACACGTACTCCGCTACCCTTGTAGCCGCTTCCGGCGTGTAGTGCACGCCTGACCTATTCAGAGGGACCCTACATTTCTCCACCCGATAGCGGAGGTCGAGAAATTTGCACCCCAGATCTCCGCAGAATCGTCTGAGCCTCTGGTTTAAGCCTTCCACTCGGCTCCAAACCAGAGGACCGCGATCGGTTCTGGGAACGATACTACAAATAGTTAGCTCTGATTTCACCCCGCGAGCGAGGCTTTCCGCCTTCACCAATTCCGCCAATCGCCTGTACGAACTGTACAGGTCTGCCCGGTCATGGGTAACCTGTGCTTCTTCTTTCGTGTTTCCGCCTCACATCATCTGCTGTCGAGCTTCAGTCTGTTCAGTTCTTGCAGCGTCTCCGTGACATACTCCCACAGATCAGATCAACTTGTGGCTGTTCGTGCTGCTATTCTTCAGTATCCCCAGTACTTATTTTGTACGGGTTCCAAACACCTTAGCAACACTATAGGTTTGGTGACACGAGTGTTTTATAAGCAAGCTCCTTTCTAGACTGGTTGCATTTCCCCCATCACTCTACCAACGAACTGAAGTCTGCCGCCTGCTTTATGTACGATGTGATCGTTTCGCTTCATACCCCTGCAAAGTGTTACACCCAGATATTTGTGTGAGTTCATTTACATTTACATGGATCAAATCACATTTAAGTGCCTGGCAGAGGGTTCATCGAGCCACCTTAACAATTCTCTATTATTCCAATCTCGTATAGCGCGCGAAAAGAACGAACACCTATATCTTTCCGTACGAGCTCTGATTTCCCTTATTTTATCGTGGTGATCGTTCCTCCCTATGTAGGTCTGTGTCAACAAAATATTTTCGCATTCGGAGGAGAAATTTAGTCATTGGAATTTCGTGAGAAGATTCCGTCGCAACTAAAAACGCCTTTCTTTTAAGAATGTCCATCTCAAATCCTGTATCATTTCTGTGACTCTCTCTCCCATATTTCGCGATAATACAAAACGTGCTGCCTGTCTTTGAACTTTTTCGATGTACTCCGTCAGACCTGTCTAGTAAGGATCCCACACCACGCAGCAGTATTCTAAAGGAGGACGGACAAGCTTAATGTAGTAGATCTGTTCAATTTTCCAAGTGTCCTGACATTAAAACGCAGTCTTTGGTTAGCCTTCCGTACAACATTTTCTATGTGTTCCTTCCAATTTATGTTGTTCGTAATTGTAATACCTAGGTGTTTAGTTGAATTTACGGCTTAGATTAGACTGATTTATCGTGTAACCGAAGTTTAACGAATTCCTTTTAGCACTCATGTGGATGACCTCATTCTTTTCGTCAACTGCCAATTTTTGCACCATTCAGATATCTTTTCTAAACCTTTTTCCAATTTGTTTTGATCTTCTCGTGACGTTATTAGTCGATAAACGACAGCGTCATCTGCAAACAACCGAAGATGGCTGCTCGGATTGTCTCCCAAATCGTTTTTATAGATAAGGAACAGCAAGGGGGCCTATAACACTACCTTGGGGAACGCCTGAAATCACTTCTGTTTTAATCGATGACTTTCCGTCACTTACTACGAACTGTGTGCTCTCTGACAGGAAATCACAAATCCAATCACATAACTGAGACGATATTCCATAAGAACGCAATTTCACTTCGAGCCATTTGTGTGGTACAGTGCCAAAAGCCTTGCGGAAAACCAGAAATACGGGATCGATCTGAAATCCCTTGTGAATAGCACTCAACACTTCATGCGAATAAAGAGCTAGTTGTGTTTCACAAGAACGATGTTTTGTAAACCCATGTTGACTGTGTGTCAACAGACCATTTTCTTCGAGGTAATTCATAATGTTGGAACACAATATGTGTTCTAAAATCCTGCTGCATATCGACTTTAACGATGTGGGCCTGTAATTTAGTGGATTACACCTGCTACCTTTCTTGAATATTGGTGTAACCTGTGCAACTTTCCAGTCTTCGGTTACGGATCTTTTGCAGAGCGAACGGTTGTATATGATTGTTAAGTATGTAGCTAGTGCATCAGCATACTCCGAAAGGAGCCTAATTGGTATACAGTCTGGACCAGAAGACTTGCTTTTATTAAGTGATTTAAGTTGCTTCACTACTCCGAGGATATTTACTTCTACGTTACTCATGTTGGCAGCTGTTCTCGATTCGAATTCTGGAATATTTACTTCGTCTTCTTTTGTGAAGCCATTTCCGAAGGCTGTGTTTGGTAACTCTGCTTTGGCAGCACTGTCTTCGATAGTATTTCCATTGCTGTCGCGCAGAGAAGGCATTGTTTGTTTCCTGTCGGTAACATACTCGCATTTAAGTCCGCACTAAATTTCGAGCTTCTCTAAAAGATCGCCAATCTTGGGGATTTGGCGTCTGTTTAAATTTGGCATTTTTGTTTCGTTGTTCCTGCAACAGTGCTCTAACCCGTTTTGTGTGCCAAGGAGGATCAGCTCCGTCGTTTGTTAATTTATTTGGTATAAATCTCTCAACTGCTGCCGATACTGTTTCTCTGAATTTAAGCCACATCTGGTCTACGCTTATATTATTAATTTGAAATGAGTGGAGATTGTTTCTTAGGAAGGCTTCAAGTGAATTTTCTTCTGCTTCTTCGAATAGCTATATTTTTCGCTTATTTTTGGAGGATTAGGGGGTTACAGTATTCAGTCTCGCTACGACCACGCTATGTCCACTAATCCCTGAATCGGTTTTGATGCTCGTTATTAACTCAGGATTATTTGTTGCTAAGAGGTCAAGTGTATTTTCACTACCTTTACTAATCGACTGGGCTCATGAACTAACTGCTCGAAGTAATTTTCAGAGAATGCGTTTAGCACAATTTCGGATGATATTTTACGAGTACCTCCGGAATTAAACATGTATTTTCGCCGCTTATCAGGAGAAAGAAAACTGGCGTTCTACGGATCGGAGCGTGGAATGTCAGATCCCTTAATCGGGCAGGTAGGTTAGAAAATTTGAAAAGGGAAATGGATAGGTTGCATCGAGTATGGATTTAAGTGTCAGGAAGTCGTTTCTGAAAAGTATTTGTGTGGAGTGTAGCCATGTATGGAAGTGAAACATGGACGATAAATAGTTTGGACAAGAAGAGAATAGAAGCTTCCGAAATGTGGTGCTACAGAAGAATGCTGAAGATTATATGGGTAGATCACATAACTAATGAGGAGGTACTGAATAGAATTGGGGAGAAGAGGAGTTTGTGGCACAACTTGACTATAAGAAGGGACCGGTTGGTAGGACATGTTCTGAGGCATCAAGGGATCACCAATTGAGTACTGGAAGGCAGAGTGGAGGGTAAAAATCGTAGAGGAAGACCAAGAGATGAATACACTAAGCAGATTCAGAAGGATGTAGGCTGCAGTAGGTACTGGGAGATGAAGAAGCTTGCACAGGATGGAGTAGCATGGAGAGCTGCATCAAACCAGTCTCTGGACTGAAGACCACAAAAACAACAACAACAACAAAGAGGTAAATGTGCAGTTACAACTTGATGAGTGGAAGGAAGTAATGAAAAGGTACGCATAAAAAATAAATAAAGATAAGAGTGAAGTAATGGTATTTCGAAGAGAGAAAGGGATCAACGGAAATATTAACTTGAATGGAGAACCCCTCAAAGTGGTAGAAAGTTTCACTTATTTAGGGAGTGAAATATCCGGGGATGGAAGGATAACTAAAGAAATTAATTGGAGGTTACAGAAGGGAGGCAATTTCTACCAAACAATAAAACACCTGATTTCAGAAAAAGCAAAACTCCTTATGTATAAGAATTATTACTTCCCTATTGTCACCTATGGTGGAGAAACATGGACAATGACAGAAAGGGACTGGAGCAGACTGCAAGCGGGAGAAATGAAATTTCTCAGAGCAGTTAAGGGAAAAACAAGAATGGACAGAGTAAGGAATGTAGAGATTAGAAAGGACCTTAAACAAGAAACTATGAGAGAAGAAATTGAAGAAAAGAGATTAAGATGGTATGGGCATGTTAAGAGGATGCATGGGCAGAGACTCCCCAAAATTGTGGAAGAACTAAAGGTGGATGGGAAAAGTGCTAGATAGCGCCCAAGAACACGGTGGAAAATGGGAGTGAGAATATCTGTAGAAAGGAGAGGTGTGACCTGGCAGCAAGCGGAGGGAGAAAAGTGGTGGGAGGACCGAGCCAAATGGAGAGGACTCGTCAGCACCCAGACCCGGCAGTAGCTGGAGCGGGATGCCAATATAGATAGGTGCTCGAAGTAATTTTCAGAGAATGCGTTTAGCACAATTTCGGATGATATTTTACGAGTACCTCCGGAATTAAACATGTATTTTCGCCAGTTATCAGGAGAAAGAAAACTGGCGTTCTACGGATCGGAGCGTGGAATGTCAGATCCCTTAATCGGGCAGGTAGGTTAGAAAATTTGAAAAGGGAAATGGATAGGTTGCATCGAGTATGGATTTAAGTGTCAGGAAGTCGTTTCTGAAAGTATTTGTGTGGAGTGTAGCGATGTATGGAAGTGAAACATGGACGATAAATAGTTTGGACAAGAAGAGAATAGAAGCTTTCGAAATGTGGTGCTACAGAAGAATGCTGAAGATTAGATGGGTAGATCACATAACTAATGAGGAGGTATTGAATAGAATTGGGGAGAAGAGGAGTTTGTGGCACAACTTGAGTAGAAGATGGGATCGGTTAGTAGGACATGTTCTGAGGCATCAAAGGATCACCAATTTAGTATTGGAGGGCAGCGTGGAGGGTAAAAATCGTAGAGGGAGACCAAGAGATGAATACACTAAGCAGATTCAGAAGGATGTAGGTTGCAGTAGGTACTGGGAGATGAAGAAGCTTGCACAGGATAGAGCAGCATGGAGAGCTGCATCAAACCAGTCTCAGGACTGAAGACCACAACGACAACACCGAGGGTAAATAAAAGTCACCACTAACTATTATCGTATGAGTTGCGTACGTGTTTAAAATCAAACTCAAATTTTCTTTGAACAACAACTGTATCATCTGAATTGGGAGGTCGGTAAAATGATCCAGTTATTATTTTATTCCGGCTGCCAACAATGACCTCTGCCCATACTAACTCATAGGAAGTATCAACTTCAATTTCGCGACAAGTTAAACTATTTCTAACAGCAACAAACACGCCACCCCAACTGTGTTTAGCCTATCCTTTCGGAACACCGTTAGGTTCTTCGCAAAAATTTCGGCTGAGCTTTTATCCGGCTTTAGCTTATAACGATTTGAGCATCTGTGCTTCCTATGAGCGCTTGGAGCTCTGACCGATTCCAGCTGTAGCTCACTGATATTGTAATCATTAATACTGAAGACCCCCGAAGTTTTATATGCAGCTTACACACCGCAGTGGCAACCACGAAAGCGTAGTGAGCAAGTGTTACTTATTTCTGATACTTTGCGAGACGACAAGTTTAGCTCGGAACCAGAGCTGAGGTATGCGGAAGGTGGCCGTAATGGGTGGGGTATTGGGAGAGGTAGAGGGGGGGGGGGGCGAGAAATCGGCTGAGTGCCGAGCGAACGGTCCACAGGTGCTTCCCCTCTCACAGCTGCAGTCGGCTTCGCAGAGAGCCACGTGAACACGCGGACCCAACAGCTGTAGCAGGTACGTAATCATATGCACGGGTGATTGTGTGTTTTTAAAGATGCCATTCGATTTGCAATAAGCAGTACGCTTTCTCGATGACTGTATTGCCACATTCCGACTATTTATATATGTCGCTCTTCTCTTGTAGGATTTGTGAGTCTGTCTCGAAACAAAAAAAATTTAAAACTCAATTGAAATGATTTTTTGATAAACCCATCTGTGCCACATAACAATTGAATAGGCTGTCAGACGCAACGGTTCTATTCCTAGTAATTCGCCGACATTTCACGTTATCGGAACTACATTTGTGCAGTAATGGAATTTTGGGACATGGTTAATTTTGGTTATACTGACGGCATACTGAAACAATGTCAATTTGAAAATATTTTGAATAGGTGTATTTTTGATTATTTTTGGAGGATTTGGGAGGTACAATGTTTTTAACAGCATTCGCCATGGCATGGGAAGAAGAGTAATATGACATAATACTAGTCGATGTTTCGAAGAATCACTTGGCAATAATGACACTGCGGTTTGCTGCAAAATTGAAGACGGAAACTAAACAAAGCAGTTCGACATTCACTGCCACTGCAATATGTACCAATGCGGATTGATAAACCCCATACTGTGAACGGTTCGTTCTTGTAATTACTTTACGGCTTCTCAGTCAACGAGAGCCATTAGATTTTTATATTTCTTTAACGATTTGTGTCTTAAGTTTTGTCCCAACTCACACTGAACTTTGTTTTACGAGTTCTGAGTTTTGATCCGATGCTGGCAGCAGCCGAAAAGTCGTAATTAATGATAGTTTATATACAATCGTTTCGTTCGCAACAACAAAACCGCGAAATAAATTCAGTGTACGTTTCAACACATCGCACCATTGTTTTCAGCAAGAGACAGTACGTTCAGACAACAGAAGTTTGTTGTATTTCTATTTTCTTAACTTATTGTTGATTGAGATACTGAAAAAATATTGTTTCTGTGAAATGGAATGACGCATTTTTCTTAATACTATTTGAATCCAGTGTTATAACAAAATCAGCTGTGAATCGCTTTGTAAAAGTCACTAAAGAATGCAAAAACGTAAAGCCTAGGTGAGAAGGTTTAGTGCAAATTCAGCACTGTTATTTCGCATTTGCGTGGTAATTGACGTTAAATGCTCCTCTTTGTTTCAATCTCGAATTTTTACGAAATTGTATAGCAATTTTGGTGATATGATTAACTATACCCTGACAAGGGTTACATCAGTTTTCCTCACAAGACTTACTGAATACGTTTTTTTTAAAGTTACTTTATTGTCTCTGTGATAAAAATATTACGAATATTCAGCAGTTTCATGAAGGGAAATAAATATCTTTATTCCCTGTTTTATCTTTATATATCCAGCTTCTACATTCAACTGAATGTACAGTTTTTCAGTTTAAATGATATCTATTTAGAAGCAACAAAGCTACTCTTCACTCACGAGGTACTAGAATCGATGTAAATCTGTAACGTACCTAATGTGATCGAGAGATGATGGACAGTTTTCATCTGTCCATGTATCAACTATGTATGCACCAGAATTTTGGTTGAGCCTGCCAGTAACGTGTATTCCTACTGGTTACATGCTCTCAAATGATATACGAAGCCTTGTGGCATCCAACAGCATTTAAACTGGAAAACAATACATATAGCCTAGTGAATCGAGAAGGAAGCATTTATTTTCTTCCGCGAACTCTTAGCAGCCGACGTATCCTCCATCTTCCATCACTATGGAGACAACAAAGTTAGTTACCATGCTGCAATTGATTCGCACTATTACACACTTGCAGTTGCAGAAAAACGTTGCCACTATAACAAGTACCGTTAGTGAAATATTAGCAGAATCCGTGCTACGTGTGATGTGCTATAGAATTTCCTCTTTGGAGAAAACGGAATTCTCAGCCAAAAATCATTCCTAATTACTTTTAAAATTGTTTTCACTGTTTATCATTACGTGAAGTTGCTCCTTTCTGTACAAAATTCAGCATAAGTTATGACCAGTGAAGTTCATTATTTTATACAGCGTTGTATTCTTCAGCTGTGACCCAACCTTAGCGCCATAAATTACACTGGGGTAAATGTAATGTGAAGCTGGTCTCAGTATTTCCAGTAGAAATTAACTGAAGTTTAGGGTTTAACATCATGTCTACACAACAATGTCCTAAGAGATGACCACAAGGTCGGAATGGACTAGATGAATGGGGAAGAAAATCGGGCATGTCCTTTTCAAAGTACCAGAAGTGGTTCGGGATAGCGGGTCTTGCTGTCGAAAGGGAATTTTGTTGTTAGAGTTAACAGCGACAGCACACTGCACATTCATGTATGTGAATGTGAAAGTGCTTCCAGAAACTTAAATTTCAGTCTTCTTATTTTCTCACTGATATGCAGTGAGTGTTTCACGGGCAATACTGTCTGTAGCAAGACTATACTGCTTGAGGTTCAAATGGGTCTGAGCACTATGCGACTTAACTTCTGAGGTCATCAGTCGCCTAGAACTTAGAACTAATTAAACCTAACTAACCTAAGGACGTCACACACATCCATGCCCTAGGCAGGATTCGAACCTGCGACCGTAGCGATCGCTCGGCTCCAGGCTATAGCGCCGAGAACCGCAAGGCCACTCCGGCCGGCTACTGCTTGAGCTAAAAGCAGTTAGGTGCAAAAAGTTCAAGGTGGTCCCACCGAATGGAAAGGTCACGCGCTCCACTGTGAGACAAAGCCCACATTTTCTTATTGTAGCTGTCACAAACGATCAGAAAACACAGCTTTCACGATTATATCACGGAGGCTGCAGGAATAAATAAATGCGTTCCAAGGCTAACTTTATTCGACCCTTCTGCTTTTAATAAATCTGGTTCTTTCACGAAAAAATATATTGTTTAGGAACTGCAAATTAATATGAATTTCAAATATTCTATATCAGTTACAAATTAATATCAGTTACTAATTAAAATAAATTTAAGTTTTAGCGGAACTCGTGGAGCAATATTTCTTATGCTAAACATCAGACAATCTGATGAAGAGCTCTGGACGTGAGTATGACCTTTGTCGTGATTGCCACTTTATAACGTTCCTAATGGACCGATTCAACGCTAGTCTTTTCATTTAAGCGTAACAACCTCATTCAACGTTCTCGATGACATCTGTTTCACATTCCAGTCTTCGTCGGGCGTTAAATATGTTTTCTTCTACTGCTCTTTTGACTCTTTAGTACACGTCTCAATAAACTATACCTCCTTCTGACAAAGGCTTTTGATTAAGGCTTTTGATTAACTCTTTATTCCCTAACTTTTATATCTTCTTCTGATTTCGTTCTTCGCTTTGTCGCTTCATTTTTAACTGGTCTCGTGGTTAATGTTTGAATTGAATACTGTGCTGTAATCCAGTACTTTCTCCTCTTTTTTGCCACAATTTTTTATATCACTGTACCTTTTTTCTTGAGAGAGGTTATTAATTACGTGATGAAAGCATTTAAAAATCAGTTGCTGTTTCAGTGCTTCATTTCCCATTACAATGCTAATTTCTATTAGTCTTAGTTTTGTAAAAACTAATTTTAAATTTCGTCATTTCTATTTCAACTTATTAGTGCGGATTTTACGTTAGTTGATAACTGGGACTGACATCACTTCTAATTATCACTTTTACAAGTATCATTTTGATGCTTATTTTTAATCATATCATTTGTGACCCTAATGCTAACCTGACTTAATCCCTCCTTTAACAGGTATACCGTTTGTCTGTGTTAGAGTTTTGTTGACGTTATAGAAACAAGTAATTTTACGAACATCGTCTGCTTTACACTGTCATTTCCATATATCTCACAGCTTGGAGTACATGCCTGAGTGGGTTATCTTTTAATCATGACTTTGCATAAAACTTCGGCCATATTATTAGTAACATTTTCGCTCCACATTTCTACAGATATTCAATCTAAGAGCTCGGTGCCGTCCTCTATATATGCATGTCTGGGAGGTACATGAATTTCAGTAAGGTATTCACTTTTTTAAAGTGAAGCTGTTTTGCAACGCTGGTGCGCTTGGGAGCACAGAGAAGCGCGTTTCTTGTTGTGACTTAACTGAGAAGGTACTCACATTACTTTAGACTCACTGGAAAGAGAGACGCAAGAAGCGCTTCCCAGGAGTACCGACAGAACTAATAAACGGAGCTGACACGAGGGTTTCCGGTTTATGAGAGCGAATCCGCTGCGTTGTGCTTTCTTTTCCTTCTTCTTGTGGCTGCATTGTAAGCCTGCTCTGTTTGTCGAAGGTCACGGCTGCCCCTGAAAATGAGTCAAGACAAGGCAACGGATCAATACCGTACACAAAAAAGAAGACATTTTCCGTGAGCTGCCTTTGCTTTTCTTTCATTTTTTTCGTTTTTCACCTTGTATATAAGCAGCATTGTCTTCTGATACAATGGCACTCGCCCGGGTATTGTCATAATGGCTCTGTCGGAAAGAACAGTTCCGCGACGAAGAAGTCCTAAGTGACACAGGATGACACACCTTAACATTTCGGCGCGCAGGGCCTAATCTAACCTAAAAACCCACTGACAAAGGAAGCATATACACAAAGGGACACCGATTTCTGTTATTTTTCGCACGATTGTAGTGCATACTTAGATGTAACGAACGCTGCCCTGGAAGCTGTTAAAAGTTACTTTAGGATTGACATAGAGCTGGGCAGTAGATATCGATTTATCAAAATACCGAGATGTTTTCATAATAATATCGATATGTACAGCTCTTATCAAAACTGTATACATACCGATTGGTCGATGATATATACAGAGTATCGAAAATGATTTTTTTATTGTCTGTCTTCTCTTGACTCATAGGCACTGTAGTTCTCATTGGTACATTACTTGCCCATTCTAGCTACAGCATCTTTGCAATATAACAGTAAATATCTTACAATGGCCTTACTTTAATTTCATATTGAATACTACAATGTGCAACAGATTTGAACATGAATGTATCTGTACTGCATATTCACGAAAGTTAGTTACTTCTGAGTATTATTTCCACCATTGCAAATGATAGGTATGAGGTGCAAAACGAACACGTTTGGTGACAGCACTGTATGAGAATGGTGGAAATTACCACTCCCTGCTCCTATGAGGCATAGTCTGCTCTCTCCTTACCCCCTGAATGAGTGGGTCAAATAATGACAGACACACTGTAGAAATAACGTAGACTCGGCACAAAAGACACACATTACTGCAGTGGTATTTAATGGAAAATGGACTCTTCTTGTCTGAAATCTTATGGTAAGTACAATATTTCATGCTCAGAAAGCATATCAGAAGATTTATCTTGGGTAGTCACGATAATACCGATGTCTTATAAATATCTACAATGTATGTCGATATTTTTAAATGTTTGCTCATTCCCAAATTGACATTTTGCAGGAGCACATGGAAGCATAGCAATGTTGTGCCACTTCACACACAGGACACATGTGTACTCATACATTCCACTTAATTCACTAACTATTCAATGTACAGTTAAGGACCTGGCATCAATGTGGTCTGGTATTTTTCCACTATGTTTTCGTTTTAGTTTTATTCACGGCAACAAGTTATTAAAATTGTATATGGATAGTTTCCGAAAATGCTGTTATCGAATTTTCGACATGCGGAGAACCTTTTTTGTTACTGAAGACAGGAGAACACATTATCAAAATAAAATCTATAGAATACATCATATTAGCAGGTACTCTAAACCGTAACTCTGTCAGAGTTAGAACTCGAGATAATTTCAGCTTCAATAGTGTTATTTATTCTCGACACTTTGGAGAAATTCATTGAATATTGCATCCAGGAACTTATTTTTGTTGAAGTATACATTATAATTTGTCACAGGATTGGAGGATATACGCCATAATATCTGCTGTTTCAAAATTTGGGTTAAAATATTACTCTCCAATGCTAGACAAATAGCAAAAATATCCACTCCACATCTAGCAGTTATTGAAGAAACAATAAATCTGTTGTCTTGTGCTCTATCAATGGCAACTCAAATTGCTTAAATAAACAATATACCTCACTACATACAAAATAAAGACTTAAGTCTGTGTTATCTGGCAGCCCAGTACAGACTGAGTTCTTTTCCCACCAATTTCCAGACAGAGGATGGGAGGAGTGGATGGGGGAGGGGAGGGAAGGGGAGGTGATAGGAGGGGAAATGGCATGTTGTAAACTAGGCCAATTGGTCTCTGGACCTCAAGGCGAACGAACAAAATTTGATATTCCTGCCAATAAATTTGAATTTTCCAGCATTTTTAAATTTTCCTCGAAAATTTCAATTTCCCGCCATTTTCAGGGGGGGGAGAGCGGGGAGGTGGAGGAAGAGACCCATGTACCAGCTGGGGAAAACTCTTACTGACATCAGGAGTTCGGGGTAGGGGTGGCCCTGAATGTATGCTTGGCTCTGATGTAGGCAACCCGCATTAACAAAATGTGCTAGAACGAACTTTATCCCATTAATGGCAGTAGTGGCGACGGTTGCAGAGATGTATATGGGCGAACAGACGAGCAACTGTTGAACAAGTGACTGCCGGGATCAAGCAATAAACGTTTTGCGTATGGGCCTGCTCAACAGATGTGTGGTTCATGCACCCATGCTGACTGCTGTTGACCAACGACAAAACCTGAAATTTCCACACCAGTACAGTAATTGGATGTCCACTGAGTGGCGACAGGTGGCGTTTTCTGATTAATCACTTTTATGCTTCATTGGACAGACGGCCACTGGCATGAAGAGAATGAAACGTCTGGAAGCAAATACCCTGCAGTGATGGCCTGGGGAATGTTTCCGTGGCATTTCCCGAGTGATCTCGTCATTCTGGAATGCACAGTTTACCACACAGTATTCATCTACCTTTGGGAACCATGTCTATCACTAAGTGCAATTTTTTTCCCCTTCGGAACAATGGTATATAACAGCAGGACAGTGCCACAGTGGTTCGAAGAGCACCAGGAGTACTCCCCTGGCCACCAAACTGCCTGGATTTAAGCCCAGTCGAGAAATGTGGGATCACCCTGATCGAACTTAACAAGCCATGGATCCTCAACTGAGAAACCCAGCGTATATGCCCTCGGCACTGGAGTAAGCACAGAAAAAAATCCCTTTTGTTACCTTCCAGAACCTCACTGACTCTCTTTCTGCAAGTCTCGCAGTGATGGTGATGGTATTTTCTTTCCGTCGTTACAACTACAAGAAAATGCGTGTTTTCCTCACCAGACGCGTTTCGCTTTATTGAGGTAAAGCACCATCAGTGGTCATGATTTCTGCTTGGTTTCTCACCTACTTCAGAAAATGCCATCTGCTAGCACCTTCTTTCGTGTCATCCTTCATTAGACACCAATATTTGCAGTCTCATTTTTCGCCGCTCTACAGAATTGTACATATTTTACGTTTTACGCTGCCCAATTCTTTGTAAACCAGTGTTTATTGTTTATTTTTATACTTAGACTACATGTATCGGCGTCTAATGAAGAAAACCACCAAAGAAGTGCTAGCAGACAGCCTTTCCTGATGTAGGCGAAAAACCAAGCAGAAATCACCACCACTGATGATGCTTTACCTCAATAAAGCGAAACGCGTCTGGCGAGAAAAACGCATTTTCTTGTAGCTGTAACGACGGAACGCAAATATCCTCAGCAATTGTGAAGTGGCTACGGACAATATGGCCACATAAATGAAGAATTTTGACAGATGATCACTGTAATGTAACTGCACAGTGTAATTGCGTCGCTTCCAAAGATGCTGATCTTAGTCTTGTCATTCCAAACGCTCCAGCCCAGTTTCCTTGGATCCATTTCTAAGTCCAAATCCCGTTGCCTACGTTTCTCTCTTTGCATATTCTTCAAATAAGACTTCTCTTCTAGATTCCTTGTTCGCAAACCATGTTCACAGAGTTTTCGTTAAACTGTTCGATCAGAAACCTCAAAGCTTGGAGTTCTCAACATGGCATTTACATTCTTTCCGGCACGCCAACAATCTTTGCAGAGAAGGCATATTCTACGACAGTCTTTATCACTCAGTATTGATTTTCTGCCGATTATTGGACCAGTTTTGGTTTGACCGAGTTTCTTCATGCCACTCGCACACTTTCCTCGCATCCAACTTTGCGCCTCCCCCACCCAACCTTTTTGCTATTTCTGTGTAAGTTTTAACCTTCTTCATGCAATTTTATTGACTTAGCCCTTTCACTTGGTAACCAGTCAGAACTTTCCGGACAGGAGATATTGTTTTCAATATTGCCTTCCGCCTCAGCTCACGTTAAAAGTATCTTATACCACAACAATAACAAAGTGTTGTTGACTACTACATTTACAACAATGAGAATTACGCCTTTTCTCGCTGGATAAAGCAATATTCAGTGTTCGATTTGTAGGAACAGACCAAATGAAAAATTTGCTTTGAAGCAGCACAAACATATAAAATACAGGAATTTTCAAACCATTGTCATTTAGGTCCATGTACTTACTGTTAATAAAAATATAACATACACCATTTTCTGTTGTTGTTGTTGTCTTCAGTCCTGAGACTGGTCTGATGCAGCTCTCCGTGCTACTGTATCCCCTGCAAGCTCCTTCATCTCCCAGTACTTACTGCAACCTACATCCTTCTGAATCCGCTTAGTGTATTCATTTCTTGGTCCACCTCTACAATTTTTAACCTCCACGCTGCCCTCCAATGCTAAATTTGTAATCCCTTGATGCCTCAGAACATGTCCTACCAACCTGTCCCTTCTTCTTGTCAAGTTGTGCCACAAACTCCTCTTCTCCCCAATTCTTTTCAATACCTCCTCATTAGTTATGTGATCTACCCATCTAAACTTCAGCATTCTACTATAGCACCACATTTCGAAAACCTCTATTCTCTTCTTGTCTAAACTATTTATCGTCCATGTTTCACTTCCATACATGGCTACACTTCATACAAATACTTTCAGAAACGACTTCCTGATACTTAAATCTGTACTCGATGTTAACAAATTTCTCTTCTTCAGAAACGCTTTCCTTGCCATTGCCAGTCTACATTTTATATCCTCTCTACTTCGACCATCATCAGTTATTTTGCTCCCCAAACAGCAAAACTCATTTACTACTTTAAGCGTCTCATTTCCTAATCTAATTCCCTCAGCATCACCCGTCTTAATTCGACTACATTCCATTATCCTCGTTTTGCTTTTGTTCATGTTCATCTTATATCCTCCTTTAAAGACACTGTACATTCCGTTCAACTGCTCTTCCAGGTCCTTTGCTGTCTCTGAAGAATTACATTGTCACCTCAAAGTTTTTATTTCTTCTTCATTGATTTCAATTACTACGCCGAATTTTTCTTTTGTTTACTTTACTGCTTGCTCAATATACAGATTGAATAACATCGGTGAGAGGCTACAACCCTGTCTCACTCCCTTCCCAACCACTGCTTCCCTTTCATGCACCTCGATCCTTATAACTGCCATCTGGTTTCTGTACGAATTGTAAATAGCCTTTCGCTCCATATATTTGACCCCTGCAACCTTCAGAATTTGAAAGAGAGTATTCCAGTCAACGTTGTCCAAAGCTTTCTTTAAGTCTACAAGTGCTAGAAACGTAGGTTTGCCTTTCCTTAATCTATTTTCTAAGATAAGTCGTAGTGTCAGTATTGCCTCACGTGTTCCAGCTTTTCTACGGAATCCAAACTGATCTTCCCCGAGGTCGGCTTCTACCAGTTTTTCCATTCGTCTGTAAAGAATTCGTTTTAGTATTTTGCAGCCGCGGCTTATTAAACTAATAGTTCGGTAATTTTCACATCTGTCAATACCTGCTTTCTTTGGGATTGGAATTATTATATTCTTCTTGAAGTCTGAGGGTATTTCGCCTGTCTCATACATCTTGCTCACCAGATGGTAGAGTTTTGACATGACTGGCTCTCCCAAGGCCATCAGTAGTTCTAATGGAATGTTGTCTACTCCCAGGGCCTCGTTTCGACTTAGGTCTTTCAGTGCTCTGTCAAACTCCTCACGCAGTATCTTATCTCCCATTTCGTCTTCATCTACATCCTCTTCCATTTCCATAATATTGTCCTCAAGCACGTCGCCCTTGTATAGACCGTCTATATACTCCTTCCACCTTTCTGCTTTCCCTTCCTTGCTTAGAACTGGGTTGCCATCTGAGCTCTTGATATTCATACAAGTGGTTCTCCTCTCTCCAAAGGTCTCTTTAATTTTCCTGTAGGCAGTATCTGTCTTACCCCTAGTGATATACGCCTCTACATCCTTAGATTTGTCGTCTAGCCATCCCCTCTTAGCCATTTTGCACTTCCTGTCGATCTCATTTTTGCAACGTTTGTATTCCTTTTGCCTGCTTTTTTTACCGCATTTGTGTATTTTCTCCTTTCTTCAATTAAATTCAATATCTCTTCTCTTACCCACGGATTTCTATTAGCCCTCGTATTTTTACCTACTTGATCCTCTTCTGCCTTCACTATTTCATCTCTCAAAGCTACCCATTCTTTTTGTACTGTATTTCTTTCCCCCATTCTTGTCAATGGTTCCCTAATCCTCTCCCTCAAACTCTCTACAACCTCTGGTTTTTTCAGTTTATCCAGGTCCCATCTCCTTAAATTCCCACCTTTTTCAGTTTCTTCAGTTTTAATCTAGAATTCATAACCAACAGATTGTGGTCAGAGTCCACATCTGCCCCTGAAAATCTCTTACAGTTTCAAACCTGGTTCCTAAATCTCTGTCTTACCATTATGTAATCTATCTGATACCTTCTAGTATCTCCAGGATTCTTCCGTGTATACAACATCTGCCGCTACGGTCGCAGGTTCGAATCCTGCCTCGGGCATGGATGTGTGTTATGTCCTTAGGTTAGTTAGGTTTAAGTAGTTCTAAGTTCTAGGGGACTGATGACCTCAGAAGTTAAGTCCCATAGTGCTCAGAGCCATTTGAACCATTTGAACCTCCTGCCACCGAATTTCACTAATTCCCACTATATCTAGCTTTAACCTATCGATTTCCCTCTTTAAATTTTGTAACCTACCTGCTCGATTAAGGGATCTGACATTCCACGCTCCGACCCGTAGAACGCCAGTTTCCTTTCTCCTGATAACAATATCCTCCTGAGTAGTCCCCGTCCGGAGATCCGAATGGGGGACTTTTTTATCTCCGGAATATTTTACCCAAGAGGACTCCTTCATCATTTAACCATACAGTAAAGCTGCATGTCCTCGGGAAAAATTACGGCTGTAGCTTCCCCTTGCTTTCAACTGTTTTCAGTACCACCACAGCAATGCCGGTTTGGTTAGTGTTACAAGGCCAGATCAGTCAATCGTCCAGACTGTTGCCCCTGCAACTACTAAATAGGCTGCTGCCCCTCTTCAGGAACCACACCTTTGTCTGGCCTCTCAACAGATACCCCTCCGTTGTGGTTGCACCTACAGTACGGCTATCTGTATCGCTGAGGCAAGCAAGCCTCCCCACCAACGGCAAGGTCCATGGTTCATGGGGGGACACCATTTTTAGAAAACACCATTTTCTAAAAATTGTAAATATTCAGTATACAAATCGTAAACAAAAAACAGAATCATAATTTATTGATTTAGTATATCACACTTACGTACATCTCGTGATGTTAAAATGAACGAACATGTCAAGAAAATGTAGAAAGCGTAGGACAATTGCCTAACCCACAATTATTGGATACACGATCGGTTTCGGAACATTGACAATTCCATCATCTGGTGTAAACTGCAATTAAAGAGATATTCTATTACACGCGAAAGAGAGGGTATCCTCAAGTCTGAAATATCAGATGACAAACTATGCGGATGAAATTTCAAATTAAAACAAATTAAAAGAGAGAACATAATATTGCTTACAAACAAAATCACTTAATCATGGCACCATTTTTAGAAAACACCATTTTCTAAAAATTGTAAGTATTCATTATACAAATCGTAAACAAAAAGTAGAACCATAATTTATTGATTTAGTGTATCACAACTTACGTACCCTGATGATTAAGTGATTTTATTTGCAAGTAACGTACTTTTCTCTATCTTAGTTTGTTTCAATTTTGAAATGTTAGCCGCATAGTTTCTTATCTGACATTTCAGACTTGAGAATCCCCTCCCTTTTGCGTTAACAGTATATTTTTACTATTGCATTTTACACCAGATGATGGAACCGCAACTCTTCCAAAACCGGTCGTGTAGCCAATAAAATACTGTGGATTGAGCAACCATCCTGCGGTTTCGTCATTTTTCAGAATGGACTTCTACCGGTGCTCATTCCCAAACTTCACTTCATTGTTTAGAACATAAATGCTAGCTGAGGTTCAGACAGACTTTCATTTGTTAATTTTCTGTTTTTTAATAATTCAGATTTTGTTGATGATAGCAGCGATCCTCAATAGTAACCTGTCACACACAATATTCATAATCTTTCATAATCATTTTTCTTTAATAACTTTAGTATTACGAAGCACTTCTTAAGCCTTCGGCTCATGCCAGCAGTGCGGGCCCGTAACATATAGAGCGGGTGCGCGGTGCGATTGTAGGTCGATTACCGTACGTTTAACATCTTAGGTTATTTGGGCGCCGATTGGGTAATCATCTGAAGCAATGCGGGGTGGAGTGTAAATAGGAAGTTTATTTTCGTACGTGACTGTGATCTGTGCAAAGTATTTTATGTATATTCTAACTGTTACATGGTTGAATTGTACTATGTGTGACATTGTAGTCGAGCGGTTATTATATTGTTTTTAGTAGTTCGTGGTTTTGTCTGCTTCGGGATTCGTTAATTAAAAGCCACTGGCACCCCCGATTGAAATTAGACTCATTTAGCAGCGCTGAGAGCCTTAACCCACTCACTAGACGGTTTCTTAAATAAATAATCATTTCATCACAACTCCTTATTATATCTTGACTACACTTCGCCGCAATTGCACCACAATTATCTGCCTGCTTTTTTCATGCATCTGTCTTATGGGTGGTATCGACCAGATGCTGTTCACTTCTTCCTTACTCTGCTCCTAACTTCATCCAGCACTCCAACAGTTCCTCTTCTTCCTCTCAGTCTCTTCTCTGCAATGTTCCATTTCATCACTCTTCATTGAAACCAATTCGCGATATATATCTCCCAGCTAAGATGCTTTCATCATTCTTACCATTTTCACTGGTTTTTTTCTTTCCACTCTTATCCTTAGAAGCACTTTTTCATTCGTCTTCGTATCAGTCCAGTTCTCTTTGAGTATTCTTCTCCACAACCACGTTCCAAAAATAGCCAAGCATATTTGCTCTTTCATCTTTGCTGTCCATGATTCGCGGCAATTTTTTACCACACTTCAATGATAATACTCGCTAGTCCTAATGGAATTCTATTTGCTATCAATGAACTTCCCACGCATTCAGAACCTCCTTTACTCATAGAAATTCTTTTCGCATTTTCCTCTACATAGCTTCCTAAGTACCTAACAGTTATTGTTTAGTCCAAGGTCTTTCCTTCCAATGATATTTTGATGTAATTTCACGTTTGTTGATTTTCATCACTGTGCTTTTCCTATATTTATCCTCATTACATGTTCTTTATCGTAAAGTATATTTCTTCCTCTGATGCATACAAAAGTGATTGATCATAATTGTCTTCATCCTTTATCCTCCTACTATCATGTCTCTTACGTTTTCTAATGCTTTGTCTCTTATTTTTAACGAGTTTGGCACTCTGGCTACTGCTCCACAGTATATTTATTCCCCCATCAAGTTCCTTGTAAATAATCCAGTGCAGTTCAAAAGGAACAATGAGGCACATAATTACAATACCAGAAGGAAAAACTACTTTCATTATTCCAAATTAAGGCTGTCTTTGGTACAAAAAGGGTTGATCAATGCTGCAACTAAAATTTTGGGTCACTTACCCGGTGATGTAAAACGTCTGACAGACAGCAAAGTAAAATATGGAAACAACCTGAAAAAGTTTCTCCTTGACAACTCCTTGTATACCATAAAAGAATTTCTATTACTCTAATATCTAAAAGTTGGTGGCTAGAATATACTAATTTACATAATCATATTTAACACTAATAATAAAAAATAAAACAATAAAATAAAAAACTTATGAATGTTCAACATGTAGCCGTATTTACAAAATAATTTGGGATGTGGATGTAAAATAACTCGTTCATCGTCACTACGTTTCATCGTGCGAATGATCCATGAACATGAAAATAAGTAACTAGTTTTCCCAGCATGTTGAAAATCGTCGATGACAAATAACGTCCTTGTCTGGTAGCTCTTCCAAATATCTCTGTTTCCTCATCACCAATCCTTATTACCTCTACCTGTCTTCATCTTCACCTACATCTACATGTTTGCTCTGCAATTCGTTCTTAAGAACTTGGCAGAGGATTCATCGTATCACTTTCAAACTATAGCTCTACTGTTCCACACTCGAAAAGTACGAGGAAGCAACGAACACCTATAGGTTTCTGTGCGAACGGTTATTTTATTACGGCTGTAATTTCTCCCTATGCAAGCAATAACATATTCTCGCTTTCGGAGGATAAGGTTGGTTTTAATGACTGCAACCCCAACTTGCGATCATGACCTTAATACTCTATCCACTATTTCGCGACAATACAAAACAAGCTGTCCTTTCTTAACTCTTTCGATGGCCTCCGTCAGTCCTGTCTCGTAAGGAACCCAAAGGCGCAGTACAACACCAGAAGGGAACGGAGAAACTTAGTGCAGGCATTCTAGTAGATTTGTTGCTTCTTCTAATTGTAAGTGTTCTGCCATGTCCACAAGGATCATGTGATCGTCCCAATTTATGTAGTTCGTAGCTGTAATTCCTAAGTATTTAGTTGAATTGACAGCCTTTAAATTTGTATGATTTATCGTACAACCAAAATGTAACGGATTCCTTTCAGTACTCATGTGAATGACCACACACTTTCTATTGTTTAGAGTCAATTGCCATTTATCGCACCATACAGATGTCTTTTCTTTTGTAGATTTCCTTCATCAATCTTCTATCCTTTCAGTCAACATCAACATTTTTCAAGGTCTTCAAGAGATTCCCCAGTCAAAGCACCAAACCCACTCATTAAAATAAACAGATGCCAGGTAATCAGATAATATCCAAACGAAACTTCTTATTTGTCGATAAATATCTATGTTATGAATTATTAACACAAGACTCTTGTGTAATATTCTACAAGATTTATTGTTTAACTAGTCGATTTCCACTGTTAGGCTCCTATCAGCTGTGTGTTGCTGTTAATTTTTATGAGATCAAGTGTTTCAAACTATTTGCATCCAAAAGTCTCTCAATTGGCTGGCAAAGAAGAAAATAATTATAGTTCCATAAGAGACTAACATGAGAACAGTTGCCGGCCGAAGTGGCCGTGCGGTTAAAGGCGCTGCAGTCTGGAACCGCAAGACCGCTACGGTCGCAGGTTCGAATCCTGCCTCGGGCATGGATGTTTGTGATGTCCTTAGGTTAGTTAGGTTTAAGTAGTTATAAGTTCTAGGGGACTAATGACCTCAGCAGTTGAGTCCCATAGTGCTCAGAGCCATTTGAACCATGAGAACAGTTATTTGGATAAAAATGTGAAGCGTTCCCAGAAAGGAGTCTACATCGTTTGGACTTTAATAACTTGAACAAAAATAACAAAAACTATTAATTTTTAAGTCACGTAGATGGTCACGACGTTACTGATGACTTTTATGCTGAAGATATTCAAAATTACCTCCATCGGAAGCAGAATAGAGTCTGTAACGACGCAAAACAGAATGACACACATGTGTTATGGTTGCCATTGTGATGGATTCGCGGGCAGTAACAATCGCCTCTCATGTCATTCAACGTACTTCGCTTTGCGGAGCATACAGTGCAGTTGGTGAACAGCTGCTACAGTTCGTTCCTGCAGCGTGGTGAGGTACTTCACACCTGTCACCGTTCCTACAAAACGGCCCTGCAAATCCTCTGACAGACATACCACATCACATTGATAACCCAGGAAGATTAACAGTTCGTTCATCCGTAACACTGGGATTATCTCTTGCCCACTTCACACAGTTGTAGCGATCGATCGTTCCATTCAAGTTAAACGCCCCCTCTTCAGGCCAGATAATGACATCAGTCAACTGTTCATTATCGGAAACATATTCACAATACTCGAGACGCCCTTCAGGATCGTCCTCATTCATAGCCTGCGGCGAAATGGAAATGTAGGGTTTGCACTCTGCTTGCTTTAAAATGCGGTGTACACTTGATTTACTTCCACATGATTCATGCGCAGCTTGCCGTATGGTCTTCTTTGGGGATCTTGTGAAAGCTTGTACCTCTGCATCCAACCCTCTTTCGTCCGCTACTGATTTCTTCCTGCCGCACTGACCCTTCTTCAGATCACGCACACTTCCTTCCCTCTCAAAGCTGTCGCGTGATTCCGTTATTGTTACACGTGACGGTGGTAAAGAATCAAACTCTGCACGCCATCGCCTCTGTACTTCCTTCATGTTTTCACGTTTCCTATAACACTTTAAAACCCACTTTCTGTGCTCTAAGGACAAGCTTCCAGTCTTATTGTTATTTACGTGTCGTTACTGGCAACAGAAAGTAAACAAAAGAAAAACAAATGAATGGCTACAGACACTAGTCATGAGAGTATCATACACTCACAACTGGATCAGGTTATCAATAATATTTCCTCTGTTTTTAAATTTCAAACTGTGTACGTCATTTTATGGGACAGCGTGCGTTTATCTTAGATAAAAGGCAAATTGCGTTAATGAACTACATGACAAATTACGACAATTTCTTCAGAGAAGAAAATAAACTGAGCAAAATGTCGTTAGCTTTGGGAACATGTTTGGCTCTGAGCACTATGAGACTTAAATCTGAGGTCATCAGTCCCCTAGAACTTAGAACTACTTAAACCTAACAAACCTAAGGATATCACACACATCCATGCCCGAGGCAGGATTCGAGCCTGCGACCGTAGCGGTCGCGTGGTTCCAGACTGGAGCGCCTAGAACCGCTCGGCCACAACGACCGGCCGGGGACATGTTTCAAACAGTTGACTAAACAAGACTGGTCTTAAATAAGTGTAATACTACAACTGAGACACATGAAGAGACTAAACTAGCAAGTGAGACAACTGTAGTAATACAAAATAAAATTGTAGGGCAAGTGCAACCACAGCACTGTAAGTGAAATGAAGTAAAATTCGAGCCATAAAAGTAGGACAGGCAATTTAAAAAGTATTCTAGATAGTTTTATTTGCAGTATCTGCACTTATAATTGATAAGTAAGGAACTTTCAACGTACGATTAAACAGCCAGCCGGTTGCACATAAACGGTAGGTATATTGACCTAGGTTTCGACACCTACTAGGGGTGTCTTCACCAGAATAAACGTTGCTAAATCCTATAAAATAATACAAAGGAAATGAGGTATAACCAAAAATACGAGGGTAATCCCAAAATTAAGGTCTCGTATATTTTTTATAAGTACAGAACTCTGTTTGTGTGGCAGTTGGTCACACTGTTATGAAGAGTGCTTCAGGCGCTGTGTGTAAACATGAGCACGCCGTGCTGAGGCGCTCAGTCTTGGCTTGGCAGCCGTTGGGAGTGGAGCTCTCGTTGGATGTTATCGCCAAGTGAGAATTGCCCGCAGTTATTCGGTTTTTGAACGCAATGGGCACTGCGCGGTTTGAAATCCATCGCCAATTGACGTAAGTGTATGGTGAGTCGCGCACGGTGTCAAAAATGTTCGTAAGTGGTGTAGAGAGTTTGCAGCTGATCGGGCCGAAATTCACGTCGAACAAAGGAGCGGGAGACCGTCAATTTCCGAGGAGACAGTGTTGGAGGTTGAGTAAGGCATGCGTGAAGATCGGTGGATCACCCTGGATGATCTCTGCACGTTGATTCCTGGCGTTTCCCGAAGCACCGCTCACAGGATTTTAACAGAAACATTGAATTATCGGAAGTTCTGCGCAAGATGGGTGCCACGCATGCTGACTGAGGACCACATGTGGTAACGAGTTGATGCTTCCCACGCATTTCTTCACCGCCTTGCAGCCGAACAGGACAACTTTTTGGTCTTAATTGTCACGGGTGACGAAACCTGGACATACCACTTTACACCTGAGACCAAGCAACAATCACGCCAGTTCATAACTTTCTGAACAGCATGGCAGCGAGCTGGTATGACATGGGCATACAGAAACTGCTACAGCGTCTACAAAAATGCATCGACAGAAATAGTGATTATGTCGAAATATATCTAAATGTTCAAGCTGTAAACTGATGTAAACCATTGTAGAAATAAACAGGTCTATGTATTTATAAAAAAAATAGGAGATCTTACTTTTGGGATTACGCTCGTACATTAACCGAGATGACAATTTCCATGACGCACAAAGGCTACTTCCGTAAAATTACATTGCTAAAAAGCAATAGTCAGAATTTGCAGCAGCTATACTCCTGTAAAAAGTAAGATATAATGTTCTAGCCTGTTCCTAGCTGGGAACAACATCAGACCGATCGGCCCAGTAGCTTACATTGCTGGCACGAAAACAACACGAGTTGCAACGCCTTTCAGGCGCTGGCAGTAACATATGAACTGTCTGATCAATCAGTATCAATACTGCGGAGTAGCCGTATGTTCATTAATTTCCATTATTTCAAGAAGTTTGACCTTCCTCCCTTTTCTGATGTTGCTTAGGACCTCATGCTGCACCTTGTAATTGTGACCTTCATTAGATGATTGCCTGCAATGGTAGAATCTCCAGCTTCTGCGACATCTATGGTGTTCATTCAAGAGAGTCAGTGTGTCATATGCTGATTAGTCACAGCATTATGACCAGCAACCTACTATCGATATGAACCTGTCCAGACGATAGCAGCGTCACCTGGCGAGGAATGACTGCTAGTCAGACACAAGAGCGGTGCATCTGGTATCAGTGAGCGAGCTGTCCGTGTGTAGAATGGGGAAGGCGTGCTATCTACTGAGTTTGACCGAGGACAGATTGTGATGGCGTGGAAGCTCGGCACGAGCATTTCGGAATCTGCGTGACTTGTCGAGTGTTCGAGGAATGCTGTGGTGAGTGTCTTCAACACGTGGCGAAACCTAGGTGAAACCAGGTCCAGACATCGTGGGGTTGATCCGCCGCCCCTCACTACAGATGTCGAACGTCGTGGGCTGGTAAACCAGCACAGACGGCGAACTCTGGCGGAATTAACATCAGACTTTAATGCTGAGTGGAGTATAAGTGTATCTGAACACACAGTGCACCGAACGCTTCTAACGATGGGCCTCCGCAACCGATGACCCACCAATGTTAACAGCACGACACCGGCAACTACGGCTGAAATGGACATGTGACCATTAGCACTGAAAGCTGGCGCAGTGGCAGAGTGTTGCATGGTCTGATGAATCCCGACACCCTTTTCGTCATGCTGATGGGAGGGCGCGAATCCGTCGTCTCTCAAGGGAATAGCTTCTTGACACCTGTACTGCAGGACGGAGACAAGCTGGCGGCGGCTCCATTGTGCTCCAGGGATCACTCACATGGGCATCCATGGGTCCAGTGGAGCTCGTGCTAGCACCATGACGGACAAGGAGTATCGTACACTGGTTGCAAACCAAGTACACCCCTTCATGACAATCATGATTTCGACGGCAGTGCCATTTTTCAGCAAGATAATGCGCCATGTCACAAGGCCAGGAGTGTAATGGAGTGGTTCGAGAAGCACAGTGGCGAGTTCCAATTGATGCACTGCCCCCCCCCCCCCAAAAAAAAAAAAAACTCACCATATGTGAACCCGATCGAACACACCTGGCATTTGATTGAACGTTGCGTCAGAGCTCATTCCCCCTCCCCGGAATTGACGGGAAGTTGGTGACTTGTGCCTGCAGATGTGATGTCAACTCTCTCCTACGACCTACCTAGGCCTCACTGCCTCCATGCCACAACACGTTGTCGCTGTTTTCCGTGCAAAAGGTGGACATACCGGCTATTATGTAAGTGGTCATAATGTTCTGTCTGATAATTGTATATTTTATGTAAGCCAAGCTTTGGATGCATCTCTTGTGAAATCTTTGGTCTCACAAAAATTCGCTGCCACTCACATTCATCTTTAAACCTAATGATGGCCTACAAGCCCAAAATCGTTTACTTAATAAATATCTGTGTTCAAAATGAGATTTTCACTCTGCAGCGGAGTGTGCGCTGATATGAAACTTCCTGGCAGATTAAAACTATGTGCCCGACCGAGACTCGAACTCGGGACCTTTGCCTTTCGCGGGCAAGTGCTCTACCATCTGAGCTACCGAAGCACGACTCAAGCCCGGTACTCACAGCCGTACTTCTGCCAGTACCTCGTCTCCTACCTTCCAAACTTTGCAGAAACTCTCCTGCGAACCTTGCAGAACTAGCACTCCTGAAAGAATGGAGTGCTAGATCTGCAAGGTTCGCAGGAGAGCTTCTGTAAAGTTTGGAAGGTAGGACACGAGGTACTGGCAGAAGTAAAGCTGTGAGTACCGGGCGTGAGTCGTGCTTCGGTAGCTCAGATGGTAGAGCACTTGCCCGCGAAAGGCAAAGGTCCCGAGTTCGAGTCTCGGTCGGGCACACAGTTTTAATCTGCCAGGAAGTTTCAAATATCTGTGTTATTAAGCGGTTAAAACACTCACATGGGCACTCGGTCTCATTTGCAGGTTACATAACTACCGACTTCTAGGAGCAATCCAAATTTGATTATCAGTATCTAATACACAAAAATTAATGTCTGTTTGTTCGTCTTCTATGCGTTCCTATGCCATTCACCTGATTAAGACTATACTTTGGTAAGTCGCTGCGCGCGCACACCAGCGAAGGTTTCCCTGGGATTTAAGAACCACCCAGTGGGGTGGGGGTGAAAAAAGGGAGACATGGAAGGTTAACCCAGCAACGTCTGGAGGAATTTCAATCGAATGTTGTATATGCATGGCTCATTATCTGTATAAAATTAGTGTGGGGATAATATAGCCAAACCACCCCTATGAGTGGGAATATGGGTGAGAACACGTGACATGAGAATATTCGATAACGACCTGCATTAGAACCAAATCCATAATTTTCTGGGTCGCTGGACTTAAGCGGATCTCAGACGGTTAATAACACTGCACAATAACATTGTGCCATATTATTGGCGTTCTGCCTACACTGTTCAATAAAATTGTGCAATAATATTGTGGTTTGGAATGTTGTCGATTAACACGCTGCTGCTGTGGTAACTGCTCTGCTTTGCTGCAAGTAGAAAAAAAGGGTGGCTGAAAGATTGGGTCAGGAAGCGACAACGATCATTCACGACAACTTGTTGAGAGAATCCAGCTTGACTTTTTGTGTGTTGATCGTCCCACATCTGATACATTACTGGACTTGGTTGTTAACATACAAAGGTGTCGCTAAACCTCTCGCCTTGCCAAGCAACACGTGACTGATCGCAGTGAGACAATCTATGGATTCAGCAATTGCTGTATAATCGTTTGTTTGTTGTTTTAAGTACGGTGTCGAAGCAATGTACGTGTAACATATATTGAAGGGATAACCATCAGTTCTCTGGGATACAATATTTTCGGTGTTGCCTACAAAATTTAGCTCTTGAGGTATGATATGACTCAAAACTGACCAACTCATTTATATCAAAAATATAAATTTTAGTTTCTTGCAGCTTCTCTCCCCATGGTTAAATTTCTGCAGAGTCTCAAATCCCCATGATCAAAAAAACAAAAATACTACAATTAGAGACGTGATTCCACAAAGAAAGCGTTTACCTGTTACGCTACAGTACCTCGCAACTGACGGTCCTTTCGAAGACTTTCAATTTACAAGCGCAGAATTTCACCCTAAACTAAAGTATTTAACACATAGTTGTTGAATGCGTGTCATTAAGTATTAAGTGCAGTGAACGATTATGTTTGGGAAGGTAATCTACACACACACATAAATACCCACCTGTATTTTTATTGATTTTTCTGCATTAATTACTTTTTAAAAAGCATCATCCCTCATGATCTTTCCCCTTATTTTTTTGTGCAGCAGATCACAGGGATTCAAAAATGGTTCAAATGGCTCTGAGCACTATGGAACTTAGCGTCTGAGGTCATCAGTCCCTTAGAACTTAGAAATACTTAAACCTAAGTAACCTAAGGATATCACACACATCCATTCCCGAGGCAGGATTCGAACCTGTGACCGTAGCGGTCGCGCAGTTCCAGACTGAAGCCCCTAGAACCGCTCGGCCACATCGGCCGGCCACAGGGATTCATTTGTGTTTTTGTACTCATCTGCCCTAACATCCCACAATATCGGCAGTTATTTACACATTTCGATGCATCGCTCTTTCGTCTTGTTTTGAACACATTTACAACACCGTACCACCAACTAACGGTGAATACAATGATTTCCATAGTCTGTAGCACAAGAGAGAAAATTGGAAATTTGTACTAAGGACTATTGGGCCAAACTGCTGAGGTCATCGGTCCCTAGGCTTACGCACTGCTTAATCTAACTTAAATTAACTTAAGATAAGGACAACACACACCCATGCCCGAGGGAGGACTTGAACCTCCGACAGAGGAGCCGCGCGAACCGGGACAAGGCGCCCAAGACCGCAGGGCTACCCCGCGCGGCACAAGAGAGACTGGTCAGGATATAATCAATATCGCTCACAGACGGCAAAATATCTCCGGGCTGTGCAGAATATTTGAAAAGTTATTGATGTCCTCAGTATTAATGTGCAACCTCTCATTCTCACCCCTAGACGCTTAATATTATTGCTCTTGAGGAAAAATTGTGCAGTATCATTGACCGCTGAGGGGGCGCTTTACTGGTGACAGCCACGATGACGTTACACCCCTAGAGTTTGGGGTGGGTGAGTTTTGCAAAGACAGTGACGCATCGGCATACGTCTGTAACGCCTGAAGGAATTTCTATCATAACTGGCACACAGATCATTTGCTGTCTGGAAAATTTTACTGTGACAGTAAGACGCCTCTGGCACCCATATGGCTGAGGGTTTAGGGTGAATAGGCGTGCACAAAAACATAACTCAGGACGACTTGGAGCAATGTGAGCCGAACTTGATTAATACATGACTCATTATTTGTATAAAAATTTCCTGGAAGTAAAATACACGTACTACAACGTTAGGAATGGGGGCGACAGTGAGAATGGGCGACATGCAGAAACTTGAGGAAATGACTGTTGGCTTTTCTTTCCCATGATTGACTTTGATTGGTTCAAAAGTTTGAAGTGCAATCTGTCCCTTACATTTGCGCTGTTAGTGCATCAAACACATCGTGATAATGAGCGCTGCGGTGAACCAGTAACTTTGCCAGCGCGTTTCTGGGCCAAAGATCAAGCCGTACGGCAAAATACCGCAGATACGAACTTCCGTAGAATCACGTGGTGTAAAACAGCAGACAGTTGCCAGCGACAGTCTTTTTTCTCGAAACGACAATCACTTACGGACAGAACTGCAAGTTTCCTCACAATTCGGATGAGACTACAGGACGAACTTTGCTACACACAGTGTTGAAATACACTACTGACCATTAAAATTGCTACACCACGAAGATGACGTGCTACAGACGCGGCATTTAACCGACAGGAAGAAGCTGCTGTGATATGCTAATGATTAGCTTTTCGGAGCATTCACACAAGGTTGGCGCCGGTGGCGACACGTACAACGTACTGACATGAGGAAAGTTTCCAACCGATTTCTCATACACAAACAGCAGTTGACCGGCGCTGCACGCTGAAACGTTGTCGTGATGCCTCGTGTAAGGAGGATAAATGCGTACCATCACGTTTCCGACTTTGATAAAGGTCGGATTGTAACCTATCGCGAATGCGGTTTGTCGTATCGCGACATTGCTGCTCGCGTTGGTCGAGATCCAATGACTGTTAGCAGAATATGGAATTCGTGGGTTCAGGAGAGTAATGCTGAACACCGTGCTGGATCCCAACTGCCTCGTATCACTAGCACTCGAGATGACAGGCATCTTATCCGCATGGCTGTAACGTATCTCAGTCTCGAACCGCGTGACCGCTACGGTCGCAGGTTCGAATCCTGCCTCGGCCATGGACGTGTGTGATGTACTTAGGTTAGTTAGATTTAAGTAGTTCTACGTTCTAGGGGACTGATGACCTCAGATGTTAAGTCCCATAGTGCTCAGAGCCATTTGAACCATTATTTTGTAACGGATCGTGCAACCACGTCTCGATCCCTGAGTAAATAAATGGTGACGTTTGCAAGACAACAACCATCTGCACGAACAGTTCGACGACGTTTCCATCAGCTCGGAGACCGTGGCTGCGGTTACCCTTGACGCTGCAACACAGACAGGAGCGCCTGCGATGGTGTACTCAACGACGAACCTGGGAGCACGAATGGCAAAACGTCATTTTTTCGGATGAATCCAGGTTCTGTTTACAGCATCATGATGGTCGCATCCGTGTTTGGCGACATCGCGATGAACGCACATTGGAAGCGTGTATTCGTCATCGCCATAGTGACGTATCACTCGGCGTGATGGTATGGGGTGCCACTGATTACACCTCTCGGTCAACTCTTGTTCGCATTGACGGCACTTTGAACAGTGGACATTACATTTCGGATGTGTTATGACCCGTGGCTCTACCCTTCATTCGATCCCTGCGAAACCCTACATTTCAGCAGTATAATCCACGACCGCATGTTGTAGGTCCTGTACGGGCCTTTCTGGATACAGAAAATGTTCGACTGCTGCCCTGGCCTGCACATTCTCCAGACCTCTCACCAAATGAAAATGTCTGGTCAATGGTGGCCGAGCAACTGGCTCGTCACAATACGCCAGTCACTACTCTTGATGAACTGTGGTATGGTGTTGAAGCTGCATGGGCAGCTGTACCTGTACACGCCATCCAAGCTCTGATTGACTCAATGCCCAGGCGTATCAAGGCCGTTTTTACGGCCAGAGGTGGTTGTTCTGGTTACTGATTTCTCAGGATCTATGCATCCAAATTGCGTGAAAATGTAATCACATGTCAGTTCTCCCCCCCCCCATGAACCATGGACCTTGCCGTTGGTGGGGAGGCTTGCGTGCCTCAGCAATACAGATAGCCGTACCGTAGGTGCAACCACAACGGAGGGGTATCTGTTGAGAGGCCAGACAAACGTGTGGTTCCTGAAGAGGGGCAGCAGCCTTTTCAGTAGTTGCAAGGGCAACAGTCTGGATGATTGACTGATCTGGCCTTGTAACAATAATCAAAACGGCCTTGCTGTGCTGGTACTGCGAACGGCTGAAAGCAAGGGGAAACTACAGCCGTAATTTTTCCCGAGGGCATGCAGCTTTACTGTATGATTACGTGATGATGGCGTCCTCTTGGGTAAAATATTCCGGAGGTAAAATAGTCCCCCATTCGGATCTCCGGGCGGGGACTACTCAAGAGGACGTCGTTATCAGGAGAAAGAAAACTGGCGTTCTACGGATCGGAGCGTGGAATGTCAGATCCCTTAATCGGGCAGGTAGGTTAGAAAATTTAAAAAGGGAAATGGATAGGTTGAAGTTAGATATAGTGGGAATTAGTGAAGTTCGGTGGCAGGAGGAACAAGACTTCTGGTCAGGTGACTACAGGGTTATAAACACAAAATCAAATAGGGGTAATGCAGGAGTAGGTTTAATAATGAATAGGAAAATAGGAATGCGGGTAAGCTACTACAAACAGCATAGTGAACGCATTATTGTGGCCAAGATAGATACGAAGCCCACACCTACTACAGTAGTACAAGTTTATATGCCAACTAGCTCTGCAGATGACGAAGAAATTGAAGAAATGTATGATGAAATAAAAGAAATTATTCAGATTGTGAAGGGAGACGAAAATTTAATAGTCATGGGTGACTGGAATTCGAGTGTAGGAAAAGGGAGAGAAGGAAACATAGTAGGTGAATATGGATTGGGGGACAGAAATGAAAGAGGAAGCCGCCTGGTAGAATTTTGCACAGAGCACAACATAATCATAACTAACACTTGGTTTAAGAATCATGAAAGAAGGTTGTATACATGGAAGAACCCTGGAGATACTAAAAGGTATCAGATAGATTATATAATGGTAAGACAGAGATTTAGGAACCAGGTTTTAAATTGTAAGACATTTCCAGGGGCAGATGTGGACTCTGACCACAATCTATTGGTTATGACCTGTAGATTAAAACTGAAGAAACTGCAAAAAGGTGGGAATTTAAGGAGATGGGACCTGGATAAACTAAAAGAACCAGAGGTTGTACAGAGATTCAGGGAGAGCATAAGGGAGCAATTGACAGGAATGGGGGAAATAAATACAGTAGAAGAAGAATGGGTAGCTTTGAGGGATGAAGTAGTGAAGGCAGCAGAGGATCAAGTAGGTAAAAAGACGAGGGCTAGTAGAAATCCTTGGGTAACAGAAGAAATATTGAATTTAATTGATGAAAGGAGAAAATATAAAAATGCAGTAAGTGAAACAGGCAAAAAGGAATACAAACGTCTCAAAAATGATATCGACAGGAAGTGCAAAATGGCTAAGCAGGGATGGCTAGAGGACAAATGTAAGGATGTAGAGGCCTATCTCACTAGGGGTAAGATAGATACCGCCTACAGGAAAATTAAAGAGACCTTTGGAGATAAGAGAACGACTTGTATGAATATCAAGAGCTCAGATGGAAACCCAGTTCTAAGCAAAGAAGGGAAAGCAGAAAGGTGGAAGGAGTATATAGAGGGTCTATACAAGGGCGATGTACTTGAGGACAATATTATGGAAATGGAAGAGGATGTAGATGAAGATGAAATGGGAGATACGATACTGCGTGAAGAGTTTGACAGAGCACTGAAAGACCTGAGTCGAAACAAGGCCCCCGGAGTAGACAATATTCCATTGGAACTACTGACGGCCGTGGGAGAGCCAGTCCTGACAAAACTCTACCATCTGGTGAGCAAGATGTATGAAACAGGTGAAATACCCTCAGACTTCAAGAAGAATATAATAATTCCAATCCCAAAGAAAGCAGGTGTTGACAGATGTGAATATTACCGAACTATCAGCTTAATAAGTCACAGCTGCAAAATACTAACACGAATTCTTTACAGACGAATGGAAAAACTAGTAGAAGCCAACCTCGGGGAAGATCAGTTTGGATTCCGTAGAAACACCGGAACACGTGAGGCAATACTGACCTTACGACTTATCTTAGAGGAAAGATTAAGGAAAGGCAAACCTACGTTTCTAGCATTTGTAGACTTAGAGAAAGCTTTTGACAATGTTGACTGGAATACTCTCTTTCAAATTCTAAAGGTGGCAGGGGTAAAATACAGGGAGCGAAAGGCTATTTACAATTTGTACAGAAACCAGATGGCAGTTATAAGAGTTGAGGGACATGAAAGGGAAGCAGTGGTTGGGAAGGGAGTAAGACAGGGTTGTAGCCTCTCCCCGATGTTGTTCAATCTGTATATTGAGCAAGCAGTAAAGGAAACAAAAGAAAAATTCGGAGTAGGTATTAAAATTCATGGAGAAGAAATAAAAACTTTGAGGTTCGCCGATGACATTGTAATTCTGTCAGAGACAGTTAAGGACTTGGAAGAGCAGTTGAATGGAATGGACAGTGTCTTGAAAGGAGGATATAAGATGAACATCAACAAAAGCAAAACAAGGATAATGGAATGTAGTCTAATTAAGTCGGGTGATGCTGAGGGAATTAGATTAGGAAATGAGGCACTTAAAGTAGTAAAGGAGTTTTGCTATTTGGGGAGCAAAATAACTGATGATGGTCGAAGTAGAGAGGATATAAAATGTAGGCTGGCAATGGCAAGGAAAGCGTTTCTGAAGAAGAGAAATTTGTTAACATCCAGTATTGATTTAAGTGTCAGGAAGTCCTTTCTGAAAGTATTTGTATGGAGTGTAGCCATGTATGGAAGTGAAACATGGACGATAAATAGTTTGGACAAGAAGAGAATAGAAGCTTTCGAAATGTGGTGCTACAGAAGAATGCTGAAGATTAGATGGGTAGATCACATAACTAATGAGGAAGTATTGAATAGGATTGGGGAGAAGAGAAGTTTGTGGCACAACTTGACCAGAAGAAGGGACCGGTTGGTAGGACATGTTCTGAGGCATAAAGGGATCACCAATTTAGTATTGGAGGGCAGCGTGGAGGGTAAAAATCGTAGAGGGAGACCAAGAGATGAATACACTAAGCAGATTCAGAAGGATGTAGGTTGCAGTAGGTACTGGGAGGTGAAAAAGCTTGCACAGGATAGAGTAGCATGGAGAGCTGCATCAAACCAGTCTCAGGACTGAAGACCACAACAACAACAACAACAACAATGTCAGTTCTAGTATAATATATTTGTCCAATGAATACCCGTTTATCATCTGCATTTCTTCTTGGTGTAGCAATTTTAATGGCCAGTAGTGTAAATGCACAAATATGTGTGGAGTATGTTAAATGTACGAGGGTTGGAACTTAAATAGTGGCAACTATTTATTCACAACCGATACAAAGGAGTTACATGTTTGCACCTGTTACTGTCCTTCATAGTAGTCACCAGCGTTGTGTAGAACCCGTTGCCAGCGACGTGGAAAGCGTAGTATGCCGTTAGCAGAGCCTGTTCTGTTGATGGTACGAATGGAACGGTCTGCTGCCTGTCGAATGTCTGGAACAGTACTGAAGCGAATGCCACGAAGTGGTTCCTCCATCTTCGAAATCAAATCAAAGTCACAAGGACTTGAGTCCGGGGAGTATGGTGGATGGTACAGTACTTCCCAGTCCCATCCGAACAGAGCAGCCACGGCTTCCCCTGTGTGCGCCCGCGCATTGTCGTGCAAAATGATGGGTCGGTTGCGCAGAAAGTGTCACCGCTTCTTTCGCAAAGCTGGTCGCAGGTGACACTCCAAAAAAAGAACAGTAATACTGTGCACTGAGGGTCAGTCGTGGAGGAACGTAGTGCTTGAGGATAACACCATCACAGTAGTACACGAGAATCATCATAACTTTAGACCGCTCCATTCGCACCATCAACAGAACAGGCTCTGCTAACCGTATACTACGACTTCCACATCGCTGGCAAGGGGTTCTACACAACACTGGCGACTACTTTGAAGGACAGTAACAGGTGCGAACATGTAACTCTTTTGTATCGGTTGTGAATAAATAGTTGCCACTATTGAAGTTCCAACCTTCATATGTAACAGCTGAAAACGTATTTACTTTCGTTCGACTGTCTGACTGTGTGTGAATGTCTAAGGGCCGAAACTGCTGAGGTCATCGGTCCCTAGACTTACACACTATTCAAACTAACGTAAACTAACTTATGCTAAAAACAACACACATACCCATGCCCGAGGGAGGACTCGAACCTACGGCGGGAGGGACCGCGCAATCCGTGTTATGGCGCCTCAAACCGCGCGGCCACTCCTCGCGGCATTTATTTTTGTAGAAGATGGAAAAATATAAAATATTTTTTATTGCAAAGCACTCGAATAAACTTTTTGAAATTCAATTAATTGCATTAAAAATCATTGTCTTCCACATATTTTGTACCGGTAAATGTGTATGCTTTGTATGTGTGTTCAGAAAGAAAAGGAGCCAATGCAACAGCTTCAGGGGACAGCTAGTTTCATACAATTACTGAGCGAATTTAAAAAACTTATAATGGTGTCACAATCTGCTCATTACAAAATACAATCTTACGTTAAAATTTATAACAAGGAGTCGTGTATTAAAGTTAGAAACTGTATATATGTCCTAAGCGTGTGGCATTGTTGGCCAGGCCCCATCCGGGAAAGTTCGACCGCCGAATGCAAGTCTTATTTCAGTCGACGCCACGCTGGGCGACTTGCGTGTCGGTGATGAGGATAAAACGATGTCGAGGACAACACAGCACACAGTCCACGAGTGCAGAAAATCTCCAACCCGGCCGGGAATCGAACCCGGGCTCACTCCATGGGAGGCGAGCACGTTACCACTTTTTTTTTAAGGCCTCCTGCACCCTAAGCAGGAATCATCCCCTTTTTTTCCAAAAGAAATAAAACAAAATCATAGCCACCCCTACGGGGCACCGCCACTTGTGTCCCTGCCGAACAAAAATGAACTCTTACCTCTTCAGGCGTTGCCTTCCTAACTATACGCAACCACCCCCCATCTAAAATGTGAAGAAACTACACTATACGGGACTAACGTGTGTGCGTCAACCCACAAATACACGATGAAAGGAAGGGGGGAAGGGTATTTCCAGTTGGGTGCGGAAGGTAGTTTTTTTAATTTTTTGTTTATTTTTTTATTTATTTATATAGATATCAATGTGCGAACAGTCATAGTTAATCAAGCCTGGTAAACTAAAACAGAATGAAGGCACCATCGAAGATAGTAAACATAAATAACATGAGAATAAAGCTACCACTTCGTAGTTAGGCTTCCCAGCGACTGCGCCCACTGATAAAGATAGTTCAATATATGATCGTTTGCAGTTCGTTCTGACCTCATCTACCACTGCCTCGAACATTCCAGCTACACGGCGGGCTGTGAAAGTCACTCCATAGGTAGTTTGCGAAGCATTGTCGGAATCTGGTATGCACGGAAATAGCGTGATGTCTTTCTTGTAAATAGAGCCAGAAGTCAAGTAAATCCTTGTGTCCGTCACGATAGAGGTAATGGACCGCATGTCCACGTATCCAAGTGATGGAGTTGGTCCGACTCTTGGGGTAAAATGTATCATCCGGAAACAATAACATGCGTGCAGATATATGTTCCGGCCTAACTCGCAAAAGATGAGCCAGCATTTGCCGTACTAGGTGCCAAACCGGTTCCGCCTCTCCACGGCTGAGGCGGTGTTCGTCAGAATCTACTGTATTACAACCCACACAATTGGGAGATTCTGCCATGTGGATATTGTAGAGACGTTCTTGTGTCACCAGCTTCCCATGAACGACTACGTACCATTGGGAAACAACATCGGAACCAAGCATGGCATCGTGTACAGTCTTCCACACCACGCGCCACCGTACGTCAGGATATTTTAGTTCGACCACATTTAGGGGGCGGCGTTGCAGCATGTCGTGATATAGGCATCGAGTTGTGGCCATTCGTGATGTCGTGAGCACTACACTGGAATAACTTTGTTCTAAACAGAAACGTCCTATATAAAAGAGGGGCGCTGGGGTGTCCTGTAGGGGCACCGGCGCTCTTAGTGAAGCAGGACGTAGCGCCGTCAGAAGCAAACTCGTGAGGCTCGTAGGACAACGGCGCAGCAGACATAGATGTGAGCTAACATAGAGGGCAATGGCCCTATCATGGACGTTAACTAGGCCGAGACAAGACCACCTACAATAAATCAGACATTAAGGCAGATATCGATAGTTGACAATATGGCGGCAATCGTGGGGGAAACAAACCAGCGTGCTTGTATTTCCATAACGCGTGTGTGTAACATTGTATACGTGACGTTCAAGAGAAGCGAAACCATTTATTACTAGCTGTTATTTATGCTATATGCTGTGAATGTCGTCACAAGTGCTACGCTAGTATTTATTTTCTAGGTTCTGTAGTAAGTTCGGCATAATTTAAAGTGTAAACTGTTCTTGCGGTGGGTCGTAGCTGTTGTGTACTAGGATGTAAATTCAATTACGGCAAAACATACGATACCTCAACATTTAAATTTCCCAAGGAAACAGCACTGAGGAACAAATGGATTAAACTAACTCATAGAGATAATTTTGAAGTGAACGATAAAGCTGTGGTATGCATTAAGCATTTTGAACCTAAGTTTGTGGTTAGGGAAGACGTTTTTCCTGTGGAAAATAGTGAACCAATACGTGTGCCACGAAAAATACCAAAACTAACAAATGATGCAATTCCAACCATCTTTCCTAATCAACCTTCTTATCACACAGTACCAGTTCCTAAGGAAAGAAAGAATCCTGAAGATCGTGTTCAACAGCTACTGGAACGTGATGAATGTAGTTTCAGTAAGTGGTGCGAAAATGACAATATACGTGATTTTCAGCATTTTAAAAGCCAAGTGCAGAAAGGGAATGTTTGTCCATTTACAATTTTAGTAAAGGATAACTACGTATCTTTCATTAAATTAAAGGATGATTCAGTCAGTGATGTGTCATTAGTTTCAGTGTGCTTCAAAATATCAAGTTCCTTGGAAGTAAAAGTGTTTCATAAAATGCCTACAGAAACCTTGAAATGCATACTACAGTCTGGGGACGAAGAGAACTTGAAATGTGACAAGTGGACGAAATTTGATAATCTGGTGAGTCACCTAAATGGTTTCACAGATAACTCCACTGGCACCATTGACAAGATTATAATTTTAGTCAGTGTTCTCAAACAAGCACTGAAAGCTGGTAGTGATTTTGACGCTGAAATAGCACCTAAAATAGAATAGTTTTGGAGCAATTACAACTTGCAATAACGAAGCAAAGTAGATATTCTCCTGAACTTTTGATATGGGCAGCAACCATTTGCTTTTCATTTCCTGGCGCCTGCCATCACTTGAGAAAAACAAATGTGTTAACATTACCTCATCCTGTCTATTTAAGGCAGTTTCTATGCAAAATGGGTCCAAATAAACCTTTTATTGGTCCATCACAGGTAGCTTTTTTGAGAAAAAAATAAATTTCTTCTGGGAAGTGACAAGGTAATTTCAGTGATGTTAGATGAAGTTTATGTTAATTCAGAATTCTCTTATAAGGCAGGAAAGATACTTGGTGTTGCTGAGAATACTTCAGATACTACAACAACAGGTACAATGCAGGTTTTCATGGCATCATCTTTACATTCTCATTACAAAGAAGTAATAGCTCTCTTTCCTGTAAAAAATGTTAATTCTGATAACCTACTGAAAATGACAATTGATGTATTAAAGTTAATGCATGAGCTTCAGTATGATGTTATATGCCTGGTAACAGATAACCATAGTACTAATAGAAAAATGTATCAGCTTACGTGTGGTGGCACTTTACAGCTGTGTATTACAAATCCAGTCGCTCCATCCAAATTTCTCTTTCTTCTGTTTGACAATGTGCACTTGCTTAAGTGTATCACAAATAACTGGTTGAATGGAAAAAATGAATCCTTCTTAATGCCAAATATTGAGGATACGTTTGCTTTCATCAATACCTTTCTACACAATGGAATGCTGCATGTGAATATACTGTCAGTGAAGCAAAGTTCTCAGATTTGAGGAACCTGCTTCATTCTGAGAAAAATAAACTGTTGTAATTTGCCCCAAAGCTAGTGAGAAAGGCAGTGTATCCAACTTCTATTGAGAGACAGAATGTTACCCTTGCTCTCAGTGTTTTTGATTCTAAAAATGTAGCAACACTAGAAATTTTGAAAAGTCAGGGGATTGAGATTTCTGATGGCACTATTCAGTTTTTGAAATTAATCATTAAATGGTGGACTGTTTCTAATGTCCAGCATCCCATGAAAGGCAAGTACACATCAGATGATAATTCTAGCCCAATCACTGGACCTACTGACTCCAAACTTGTGTTTATTGAAAATCTGAAAACATTTCTTGATATCTGGCATGCATTGCCTACTCATGGAAAATTAATCAATGAAACATATACTGCTTTCTCTCACACACTTGCAACAACAGTTCAGTTATGCAGATACATTTTTAAGACTTACAACTGGTCCTATATTCTTACAGCAAAATTACACACAGATGCTTTGGAAGCAAGATTTGGAGGTTATAGAAGGCTTAAGTGGCTGCACATAAAATGTTTCAGTTGAGCAGATCTTGGAATCTGAGAGGAAACTGAAAGTAAGAAGTCTACTAAAGCTCAGAACTACTAAACATGGTGAATTTACATTAAATGATTTTGCAGCAAAAGTAAATTACAGCATAAAACACCAAACGTATGAAAATTTAGATAAATTAGAACCCGCTTTAGAGGAACTAGCAAACATTCCCATGATTGATGAAGACTTGAAAGTCTTGGTTTGTATTGCTAGCTACACCAGCAAAACAGTGCTTGAGAAGCTGTGAAAAGGTGGAAAATGTTCAGGCTGTGAAGAAATGTTGCAGACACAAGATGAAATTTTGTTGCAGTGTGAAACCAAAGAACTCCTTTCCTATTTCAACCAACTGAATCGTGGGGGATTGAAGTGTCCTTCTTCTATAATGATTTCCTTGTGTTGTAATACATATTAACTTTTTCAAGTTCTGATTAGCAGCACATATGAACCAGAATTTCTCAAACTTGAAAATCAGAGAGATGCAGTACTTGTCTTAGGAACTGAATTGTGTGAAAATGCCATTACTAACCTCAGTGATGTATGCAAATATGGCATTCCCTTAAACACAATAATCAAGAAAAGTATTAAAGTGCTTTCAAATATTTTTATTAATAATTACACAAAATTGTTAAATGAAAAGTGTGTTTCAAAGGAAATTGCTGGAACACTAGTCAAACAAAAAAGAGGAACTCATTAAGACATTGCAGCAAAAATAACAAAACGCAAAGTGGCCAAGCTGAGCAGCAAATAAATCCAACAGGTACTCAAAATCAAACCACTTCTAACATATTACGTAATGACAGTGACTAGAATTAACTGCATATTGTTTAATACAATTTTGAGCTTTAGTTACACGCTTCATTTATTACTGCTATGTAGCTTCTATGTTGCAAATTATTATTGGTGTCCAAATATGCCATTTATATGTATTGTGTAGTAGTTTTTTGGATTTGATTTTGAGTTGCATCTCATAATTTTACTTAGTCAAGTACTTATTACGTAATTTGTGGCTTTAGTGACAACTTTTTATTTAAGCTTGAAGATAGAAAAATACATAATAATACATTTATTACGCAATTTAGACTCTACTTCCCATTTATGAAGTTTGTATATTATTCTTATTAGGGTAGCGCTGAAATACTTGGCCTAAGATGGCCGCCATCTTGATTTCTGTGTCGTGGTCTGATTTATTGTAGGTGGTCTTGGCCGAGACTACCTTTTTCCTTGGGGAGGGTAAGAGATACGTATCTGATCTTCAGTAACATACCAGCGGTGACGAAGTATCCCAGCGCTGCCATAATGCTACGCGCCAAGGGTTTCGGAATGGGTAGCGTTTGGGCGATATGCGGTATGCGGGACGCAAGGTATACATTGGCGTAATACGCCCGCTGAACGATGTCAGGGATCACAAGCGCTGATTTCCAATTCCGGCCCGAATTTGGTTAAGAAGGCGTCGATAATTGAGCGTCGTCGCGCGTCGCATGTCGTTCATGAAATCTATGCCCAAGAAGCGGACAGTATAACTGAAGCGTAAGGGGGCAATGTATTCCTGCGATAGCCCAATCCCGATGCCCAAGGCGACGGACTTGTCAACGTTGATTTGGCTACCAGAAGCTGTACCGTAGGTTGCAATCCAGTCCAAAGCCGCCGCCATATCGTCAGCTCCACGTATGACGATCATCAAATTATCCGCATATGCGGTGCAGTGATAGATGGAGCCGCTGAACTGTATCCCGGTGAGCCTGTCTCGGAGACCACACAACAAAGGTTCTAAGGCCAATGCAAATAACAATGTTGATAATGGACATCCCTGTCGTACTGATCGGCGAATCGGCATGGGTACCGTCAGTCTTCCATTAACAAGAACTCGAGAAGTAGCACCACGCAGAAGGCATGTCAACACCACTGAGCTAAGCAGTAGGCCTGCACAGATGCCCTGAGGCAACATAAATCCCGCGGCGTGAAAACTGCCCAAGCTATACTCGTTCAGTATCTGGTAATGAAAGGACTTCGCGACATGCAATGACTTTACACATAATTTGAAACTTTTTCGAAATTTTTTCTACCTGACACCCCCGCAAAATAATGAAAGTCATATATATATATATATATATATATATATATATATATATATATATATATATATAACGTTCTACAGTAGCCTACATTTAACATTACCTCATTTTTGTAATCTTTTTCGTTTGTTATATTATTATATATATTATTATATTATATTATTATATTATTATGTTATATATATATATATATATATATATATATATATATATATACTGAATACCTCGTGTAGATAACAAACGAAAAAGATTACAAAAATCAGTTAATGTTAAACGTAGGCTACTGTAATAACGACCAAATATAACAAGAAAACTGTTGTGGATTGGCAGGAGCCAACCCACGGGGTTTGGAGGAAGCCGAAAGGCACGCGTTTAAGCTCACGCAGGCTGGCGTGAGATCTGGAACATGACAAGGTATTTAGACTTCAGAAAAAAGGTGGTACTTGGTGGAATACTTAACTTTTAATCCATTAATGTTGAATATAGCTCTTGTCTGTACATCAATAGCAACTGATAATGGCTCCTTGCTAGGTCGTAGCAAATGACGTAGCTGAAGGCTATGCTAACTATCGTCTCGGCAAATGAGAGCGTATTTTGTCAGTGAACCATCGCTAGCAAAGTCGGTTGTACAACTGGGGCGAGTGCTAGGAAGTCTCTCTAGACCTGCCGTGTGGCGGCGCTCGGTCTGCAATCACTGATAGTGGCGACACGCGGGTCCGACGTATACTAACGGACCGCGGCCGATTTAAAGGCTACCACCTAGCAAGTGTGGTGTCTGGCGGTGACACCACAAAAACTACCGTATCCCTTCTACCCCACAGTAAGTAGGCCTATTAAAAACTGTCTTCGAGATTACCTACAATTATTTACTGCGAATAATGGCTCTGAGCACTATGGGACTTAACATCTGAGGTCATCAGTCTCCTAGACTTATAACTACTTAAACTTAACTAACCTAAGGACATCACACACATCCATGCCCGTGTGAGAAGCGCCTAGAACCGCTCGGCCTCACCGGCCGGCCTACGAATAATGTTTCAGCAACCACGACAACTGCGGAAAACGTGCTTACGACGTGCCTGCGTCAACAGTCAGGCAATAATACTGAAACCAAAATAATGCCTAGTGTTCTGATTCGGAACGAAATAAAGTTTGACGCTATAAAGTCGAATGAGAATGCACAACAATTACAGGCACGTTCCGTTTCCAGAAAGGATTATCAGTTATTAGCTCCAGAAAAGCTTGTGATGCTACCAGTATGCACGAACTGTTAAAGAAATCACAAAATGCTTCATTATGAGCACTATGGGACTTAACATCTGAGCAAACGCTAATTACGTACTAAAAACGATATACAACTAAATCGAATGCATGCACAACGCATAACAAGTCTCTCAATAATTAAAACACCTTTTAATCGTTTCCAAAAGTCCTCTGAGCTTCAATTTAACTCAAAAGCACGGCGAACATAGGAAGCGCGAGAGACGTTTGGCAGAAAAATGGCGCCAAAGCTAATCAACCAATCACTGGCAACTTCTCCTATGGCCACTCTCTCTGTATACAGACTCTAACGACAACGAGATAGCAGCGGCCTCTAGGCGAAGAAGACATAAGAGCCGCTCCGCTTGGTCGCGTCCGAGTTGAAGACCAGCCGTTCTACGAGCTCTGTAACAGCGACTTGGGAACTGTATTGTTTCGCATGCGTTAGGAGTTGTATATGCTGAAGATTCCTGATATGTCTGCTGCCCTTAGCTTGCGACACCTCTTTGTAATTTTGCAAAGTTAAGTGTTGTCATTTATTTTCTGTAAATAAAATTCATTAATACGATTTGCTTGAGATTTTGTCTAGCGATCCGAGAGAGCAGGTTTTCTAGGGACCCCATATTCGACGAATAGGCAGGACACAACATAAATTACTCGGATCGTTTTACACAAGGGAGTTCGATATTAAAAAAAAAAAGAAAAGAAGGGGGGGAAGGGGGTGGCCGGGTCGCATTTTTCGCGTTGTTGAATATTACACAAGTGTGGTTTGTATGTCACATGTAATGCAGAAATTATCCTATCAAGAACGAACGGGACAGTCAGTTACAGAAAACATCGACAGCTTGCTTAATGAAATGTCTACGCAGCAACGCCATTTCTTTTGTATTCTGGATGACTTTTTGGGAATGTGCGTGGAAGAACGCTGCAGTTTTTTTGAAGTCTCGTCCAGTGTGCCGTTATACAAAGCGGACATTAATCTCTCGGCGGCCACTGAAGCCTCACGCCACTCGGTGTTACAGACAAATGCCAGGACGCCCATAGCGATGACAGTTTCATACGTTCTGTAACTGTGACCTCGTCCCACATCCCAACACGCCGCCGCAGGCATCACAAAGACATCAAAAAGGTCTGCCCGTCCTTTCGCCGACAGAAATAGAATGAAAACTCGCTGGCGGGCACCCATTTTGTGGGCTATATTTATGAAGCAATCTGTATGAATCGTCAATGAATTTCGTCGGTCGTGCGAGTGAGCTCTTCCGCGAATAACAGTCGATATTACTGACGGAGCCCTTCTGTCGGGCAGCCTTTGAAGGGACACGCCAATTTAAAGAGGACTTCTGCCTCAGGAGCGCCCGAGTGCCGTTGAATCAACGGACCTAATTACTTCTGAATAGGAGCTACGGGGGAAAGGACAGCGTAATTTTGTTCAGAATCGAAAGCCGCGTTGACGGATTTCGAAGTTCGAATGCAATTGCTCTTCTACATCTACATCTACATAAACAGTCAGCAAGCCACAGTACGGTGCATGGCGGAGGGTACCCTGTACCATTCGTAGTCATTTCCTTACCTGTTCCCCTCGCAAATGAGTTCCTCATACATGTCGGAGCCTACACAAAACAATGGCTGGCTAAGTTCCTTACGAACATTCTCCAAGTGGGTAACATTCCTCCCTCACTTAAACGAGCAAAGATCATCGCAGTCCTGAAACCCGGTAAACCAGGCGATAGACCAGAGAGTTACCGCCCCATTGCCCTTCTCAGTATGGTCTATAAATTACTAGAAAGACTGCTCCTCAACAGAATAAGTCAAACTATACTCACAAAAATCCCTACCGAACAAGCAGTATTCCGTCCCTATCGCTGCTGTACAGATCAAGTCCTATCACTGACAACATATATAGAGGCGGGGTTGCAGAAGAAACATAAAGTAGCTGCAGCATTCATAGACCTAACAGCAGCCTATGATACAGTTTGGAAACAGGGACTCATGTACAAATTAATCTGTGCCGTCCCCTGCAAGAAGATAACCAACCTCATTGACGAAATGTTGTCAAATCGAACCTTCCAAGTAATAATAGGGAATGAGAGAAGTAAACAGATGAAACTCAATAATGGACTCCCACAAGACTCTGTCCTTGCGCCCCTTCTTTTCAGCTTTTACATCGCTGATATGCCTGCAACCAGATCGCGCAAATTTGGTTATGCTGACGACTGGGCTCTGGCAACAGCCGACAGAAATATAGAAACTGCCGAAGATATCCTTACGAGTGACCTAGGGATTCTCAGCGAGTACTATAGAAAATGGAGGCTACAACCTAGTGCTACAAAGACGGAAGTATCTGCCTTCCGTTTGAACAACAAAATGGCCAACAGAAAACTATATGTGTGTCTAGACTGGAAAATACTAAATCACAACAAACACCCAAAGTACCTTGGGGTTACCCTAGATAGGACACTAATATTCAAAGAACACTTGACCAAAACTGCAGCGAAACTTAAAACACGCAACAACATATTACGGAAGCTCTGTGGCACCACTTGGGGCTCCACAGCATCCACCTTAAGAACATCCGAACTTGGCTTGGTGTATCCAGTGGCAGAATACTGTGCCCCAGTGTGGCTCAACAGCAAACACACACACATGGTAGATAGCTAACTTAATACAACAATGCGTATTATATCAGGCACAATCAGGCCAACTCCTACAGTGTGACTGCCCGTTCTCAGTAACATAGCCCCTCCTAACCTACGGCGAGAACACGCTCTGGTTAGAGAATTTCAAAAAGTCATGACCAACCCTCAATTACAAATCCATGAAGATACTCACGACATCCAAGGAAACCGACTCCGGTCTAGGCATCCTCCACTAAAGACCGCACAGGCGCTGCACCAAACCAACTTTAAAATAAATGACCGATGGAAAGAGGAATGGGAGAGCAGAACAGCACTAAACTGCCACAGTATACCATGCATCTTTAGTAAACCAAAAGGATTTGATCGCCCTCGCAAAGTTTGGTCAATTCCTAATCGCATCAGAACCAACTGTGGGAGAAGCGCCAACTCCTTACACAGATCGGGTAAACTTCCTTCAGCCGCTTGCGACTATGGCGCAGATAGAGAGACGGTCACACACATCGTGCACGGATGCCCACTAAGGGCATATGAGGGTGACCCACAGGATTTCCTAATGGCGACCCAAGAGGCAATCGACTATGTATTATCTAAGCTGGACGTTTGTTTATGATTGCTCTTCTGTGAGTGTAAATTTACAGTTGGTGGTATCCTTATATACAAACTGTTATTCATTGTTCTGTTTATACATATGTGATTTATTTAAAATCGTGTTGTTTCTGTAATTTTTACTGTGATGTTATGAGCCATACGCTAAATAAATAAATAAATAGAGCGACGGAAAAACGGCTATCTATTTGCCCCCGTATGAACCCCAATTTCTCGTATACTGTCTTCGTGGTCCTTACGCGAAATGTACCGGATGGTTATAATTAAACTTTCCCTATGTAGTACGTTATAACACGGAAACTAATTACCGTAAGAGTACCAAACTTGGTAGCATTGATGTCCAGAGTATGGGGTGTATGATTTTCATGCGCCACAGCGCCACCGTCCAGTTCCAACTATGGCCACCAGCTGGCGTGATCAGTCACCGTGATTCATAGTCTCACACACCTAATCGGTCGCAGTGCACTTGTTGACGTGTCAACATGAGCATGGACAAAAGGAGTAGGGCATTATTGGTGAAGCTCTATTATTGAAAACAACAGTAATGCTGCAGCTGCACTTCGAGAATATAGCCAGCTGAAAAGATTACGGAAGGGTCCTCTTTCTCCACCTGCTGTGCGGAGCACGATGAAGAAGTTCGGAGCAACTGGAGAATTGGGCGTCGCTCCGGGAAGCACCATAGGTGGTTGATAAAATCGCTGTAGCTGCGGCAGACAACGCTGCGAGCAGTTCCCGATCGCAAAGCAGTGTACGTGCTGTGTACGACAGTTGAACATCCCGTGGTCCACTGTATGGAAGTTGCTTCGAACCACTCTCAAATGGAATCCCTGCAAGACCCATATTGTACAGCAGCTTGCACCACAGGACGCACAACGACGTGTTGACTTCGCTCTCCACTTTCTTGCAAGAACTGAAGTTGACAAAGGCTGGCCCTGGACCATCCTATAGACGAAGCTCATTTTCCTCTGACGGATGAGGTGGACACACAAAATCCCCACGTGTAGGTATCTTCACCTCCAGTCACTCTGCATGAAGTTCCTCTGTACACTTGCGTTTTACTAAGAGCATGGTCTTTGTAGGCTGTCTGAATTATCGCAACAGTTTCTGCTGCATTCCTGCCGAGCAAGAAACAAAACTTCACTGCCGCACGTTGTTCGTAAGAACTAGCCATTTCCTCATGTCACGTATGCACTGTACGCACACTCAAAAAACTTGTCACCGTATGGTGTGGCTTCACGGTTACATTCATCATTGGCCCATTCTTTTTTGAACAGGATGGCGCCCAAGGACCAAAGACGTGAAGTGCAACTGGCCAGCGTTATTGCGATTTGCTTCTCCAGCATGTCATCCCGCCCTACAGGAGAGAGACGCATTGAACTGAACAGTTTTCATGCAAGATGGGGCCCCACCGCACATCGCTCGTGAAGTTCACTTGCTTCTCCAAAACACGTTTGGAAACGATCGAATTATCAGCGGATCGTTTCCAAATGCTTAACCGGCACGATCACCTGATCTCACTCCTGTGATTTCTACTTATGCGGTTACGTGAAGGATAGGGTTTACCAGGGGAACATTCACGCCTGTGCTGATCCGAATCTCAGCATATCAAGAACAGGTAGCCAGCATACCTACGGACATGCTTCATTCTGCCGTGCAGAATGCAATCCTGCGCATTCAGACTCTTCTGGCCCTAATGGGCGCCATACTGAGCCCCTTTTGTAACAATAATGGCACCGTTATATAATACTATGAAGTATAGTAGCAGCACATTAAAAGCGTTTCAATTGAATTGATTCTGCATTATTTCTCTTGCCCATGCCGTTCACATTAATGCTACCAAGTTTGGTATTCGAACGGTAATTAGTTTCCGTGTTATAACGTGTTAAATAGGGAAAGTTTAATTGTAACCACCCCGTATGTTGGCTGCAGTAGAATCGTTCTGGAGTCACCTTCGAATACCGGTTCTCTAAATTTCCTTAGTAGTTTTCCTCGAAAAGAACTTCTCCTTCCCTCCAGGGATTCCCATTTGACTTTCTGAGACATTTATGTAAACATACGTGTTGTCTGAACCTGCCGGTAACAAATCTAGCAGCCCATCTGTGAATTGATTCAACGTCATCCAATTTAATCCTACCTAGTGCGGATCCCAAACACTCGACCAGTACTCGAGAACAGGTCATACAAGCATCCTATATGCGGTCTCTTTTGCAGATGGACCACACTTTCCAAAAATTCTCCAAATAAACTGAAATCGAACATTCGCCTTACCTGTCACAATCCTCACATGCTCGTACCATTTCTCATTCCACTTCATATCGCTCTGCTACGCTACGCCCAGATATTTACATGACGTGACTGTGTCAAGCAGGACACTGCTAATGCTGTATTCGAGCTTTACGGTTTTGTTTTTCCTGTTCATGTACATTAACTTACATTTTTCTACGTACACAGCTAGCTGCCATTCACCACACAACTAGAAATTTTGTCTAACTCTTCTTGTTTCCTCCTACATTCACTCCACGACGACACCTTCCGGTACACCACAGCATCAGCACACAGCCACACATCGCTGCACACTCTGTCCGCCAAATAATTTGTGTGCCGTGTGTTCGTAATTAAAGTTCGAGTTTCAAAATGCTGTAGAAAGAGAACCACTGCTCAGAGTGACGTCAAGTCTGAACAGCATATTATTGATGCAGAGGGAAACGTCATGGAACAAAGCAAAAGATGTTGCTGTAAGTGCCGGCCGGTGTGGCGGAGCGGTTCTAGGCGCTTCAGTCGAGAACCGCGCGACCGCTACGGTCGCAGGTTCAAATCCTTCCTCGGGCATGGATGAGTGTGATGTCCTTAGGTTAGTTAGGTTTAAGTACACTACTGGCCATTAAAATTGCTACACCACGAAGATGACGTGCTACAGACGCGAAATTTAACCGACAGGAAGAAGATGCTGTGACATGCAAATGATTAGCTTTTCCGTTACGGCTATGCGGATAAGATGCCTGTCATCTCGACTGCTAGTGATACGAGGCCGTTGGGATCCCGGTTCTAGGCGCTTCAGTCTGGAACCGCGTGACCGCTACGGTCGCAGGTTCGAAACCTGCCTCGGGCATGGATGTGTGTGATGTCCTTAAGTTAGTTAGGTTTAAGTAGTTCTAAGTTCTAGGGGACTGATGACCACAGATGTTAAGTCCCATAGTGCTCAGAGCCATTTTTTCGTTGGGATCCAGCACGGTATTCCGTATTAGCCTCCTGAACCCACCGATTACATAGTCTGCTAACAGTCATTGGATCTCGACCAACGCGAGCAGCAATGTCGCGATACGATAAACCGAAATTGCGATGGGCTACAATCCGACCTTTATCAAAGTCGGAAACGTGATGATACGCATTGCTCCTCCTTACACGAGGCATCACAACAACGTTTCACCAGGCAACGCCGGTCAACTGCTGTTTGTGTATGAGAAATCGGTTGGAAACTTTCCTAATGTCAGCACATTGTAGGTGTCGCCACCGGCGCCAACCTCGTGTGAATGCTCTGAAAAGCTAATCATTTGCATATCACAGCATCTTCTTCCTGTCGGTTAAATTTCGCGTCAGTAGCACGTCATCTTCGTGGTGGAGCAATTTTAATGGCCAGTAGTGTAGATATCATTGTTATTGTTGTGTTGGAAACTTGTTCAAAACTAGACGAAAGAGCGTTATTATTAGAGTGCATAGAAATATGTAAATCAATGCAGGAGTTGTGGAATGTTAGAGCAAATAGGTACAAAAATAGAAACACTAGGAATGAATAGTATGAATTGTGACTTGGATGCTACCTTACAGCAACGAAGGAAAATGTTTTTAAAAATTTAATTAACGCGAAGCTATGAATATATATTTTGATATTTATGTGCACATATACATTTCTTACCAGCCATGTATCGAAGTGAAACATGGACGATAACTAGTTTGGCCAAGAAGAGAATAGAAGCTTTCGAAATGTGGTGCTACAGAAGAATGCTGAAGATAAGGTGGGTAGATCACGTAACTAATGAGGAGGTATTGAATAGGATTGGAGAGAAGAGAAGTTTGTGGCACAACTTGACTAGAAGAAGGGATCGGTTGGTAGGACATGTTTTGAGGCATCAAGGGATCACAAATTTAGCATTGGAGAGCAGTGTGGAGGGTAAAAATCGTAGAGGTAGACCACGAGATGAACACACTAAGCAGATTCAGAAGGATGTAGGCTGCAGTAGGTACTGGGAGATGAAGAAGCTTGCACAGGATAGAGTAGCATGGAGAGCTGAATCAAATCAGTCTCAGGACTGAAGACCACAACAACAACAACCCGAATACAACCCTTTAGCGCATGTGTTATTGTGTGACACGTCTCCACAACTAAGCTTCAGATATTGTAAGGTGAAACTGCACTTGTAAATTTCAGTTGACAGAAGCTTATTATATCCCAAATAAGTGACGCTTATCTACTCAATATTTGTTATAGGTAATTATTTTGATACTTAAAACCTTAAAACAAACATTGAAATGAAATGAAATGAAATGAAATGATCGTATGGCATTGTTGGCGAGGAGGCCCCATGCGGTGGAGTTCAGCCGCCTTATTGCGAATCCTTTTTAGTTGACTCCACTTCGGCGACTTGCGGGCCAATGATGGTTCAAAATGGCTCTGAGCACTATGGTACTTAACATCTGAGGTCATCAGTCCCCTAGAACTTAGAACTACTCAAACCTAACCAACCTAAGGACATCACACACAGCCATGCCCGAGGCAGGATTCGAACCTGCGACCGTAGCGGTCGCGCGGTTCCAGACTGAAGCGCCTAGAACCGCTCGGCCACACCGGCCGGCGGGGCCAATGATGATTGTACTGCAATTGCTGTATTATTGCCTTAGTATTGTCTCGCTGCGATCAGCCACACAACGCTACATTCGACTAAACGAAAGGTTTAGCGGAATCAAGGGAAATGACTTCCAGAACTGTATGTGAATATTTTTATGCATATATTGTGCTCCAGATTTCAGGGGAGAGGGTCAGGACTAGTGTTTTTGTATGAGGACGACCATTTCCGATAATGTATTAAATGATGGGCCATCAACACGTAAACACCTGACGCTCCTTGAACCAATTATTCATCCATATTTCTTTTCTGTTTGCGACAAAGTAGAGCAATTAGCACAGCAGCACTGTCTTCATCGTCCATCATACCAAACCACAATGTTATTACACAATGTTACTGGGCAGTGTATGGGGGACTCCATTTCACGCAGCATAATGCAACAGAGCACACCATCAATGAGTCCATGGCAGCATTACCAAACGTTTTCCGTGAAAGGATAGCTGACTGCCTTCCTCGTTCCGCAGAACTAAACCCCCATACTCTCGAACAGTTAGAAGACATATCAAGAATTTCAGTAGCCAGAAGTCAATTAGCGTTCGATAAGCCGATCGGAGGGGTCAGGCTGCTCTTGCCACAGAGGGAAGCCATCAGCCGGCCGGAGTGGCCGTGCGGTTCTAGGCGTTGCAGTCCGGAGCCGAGCGACCGCTACGGCCGCAGGTTCGAACCTTGCCTCGGGCATGGGTGTGTGTGATGTCCTTAGGTTAGTTAGGTTTAATTAGTTCTAAGTTCTAGGCGACTGATGACCTCAGAAGTTAAGTCGCATAGTGCTCTGAGCCATTTGAACCATTTTTGAAGCCATTTTGACCGTAAGAAGCAAATCGAAGTTACGCTGAATGTACCCGCACTGCGTCTCAATTTTTGCTCAACAACCCAGGAAAGGCGCTCCGTGGCAGTTATACGGAGGTGACAGAAGTGATGATGATGACGATGATGTTTAGTTTGCAGGGCGTTCAACTGCGCGGTTATCAGCGCCTGTACAAATTCCCAACCTTCGCTCAGTCCAGTCTCTCCACTTTGATGAATGATGATGAAATGACGAGGACAGCACAAACAACCAGTCATCTCGAGGCAGGTGAAAATCCCTGACCCCGCCGGGAATCGAACCCGGTGAGGTGTAGCGCCGTATACCGATCCTGCCTTGGAGGCGGTTAAGTAGGAGATGTGTCTCAGAGACTGGACGCGCACGTAGTTTATGAATCAGCCGATAGAGAACAATATTGGATAGGGGACTGATTTAGTTTCGATTGTGCCCACTAGAGTGCACTAAAGTAATAGAATGTTTTTCATAAACTGTTCTAGTATTTTCATAAAGTGCTATTATGTCTTTTTTGGGTAGGTAGAATGTTATAAATGTGTTTTAGCGGTATGAATGATGCGTGAGTGTGGTTTAAGGTTAATAATAAGATAATTGTTTAGCGAGTTATGTAGTGTTATTTAGTGTGGGAACAATTCGAAGAAGTATGTATGTGGACAAAGGGGATTTTTGTAGAATAGGTTTGTAAAGTAAGTTTATGGTAAAGGGAAAGTTGATTCAGGTATAAATAACAATAGTAAATAACTTTTTGGTTATTGATGAAAAGCGCGGACTGACGCGGGAGAGTGTTGTTTTGCTATTGGCTGTTGAGTAAACGGACCAATGGTAAAGCAAATTCTTCGCGCGCCTTTCTCTGCTGGTAGAGGAGACTTCTAGAGAGGAGTCGGAGCCGAACCATGAAGCAGTTCGGAAATCATTAGAGAATTCAATATTGCGAGATACGCAATGTCAAGAGTTTGCCAAGAATACCAAATTTCAGGCATTACCTCCCACCACGGACAACGCAGTGGTCGACAGCTTTCTCTTGACGAGGGAGAGCAGCGGCGTTTGCGTCAAGTTGTCAGTGCTAACAGACAAGCAACACTGCGTCAAATAAGCTGTGGGACGTACGACGAACGTATCCGTTACGACAGTGCGGCGAAATGTGGCGTCAGTGGGCTAACGCAGCAGACGACCGATGCGCGTGACAGACTCTCCTGGGCTCACGGCCACATCGTTGGACCCTAGACGAATGGAAAACTGTGACCTGATCACACGAGTCCCGGTTTCAGTTGACAAGAGCTGATGGCAGGGTTCGAGTGTGGCGCAGACCCCATGAAGCCTTGGACGAAAGTTGTCAACAAGGCACTGTGCAAGCTCCTGGTGGCTCCATAATGGTCTGGGCTATGTTGACGTGGAATGGACTGGGTCCTCTGGTCAAACTGAACCTACCATTGACTGGAAGTGGTTATGTTCGGCTACTTGGAGATCAGCTGCGATCACTAATGGATCTCATGTTCCCAAACAGCGATGGATTTTTTATGGGTGACAATGCGCCAGGTCGCCAGGCCACAATTGTTCGCTATTGGTTTGCAGAAAATTTTTGGCGATTTGGGCTAATGGTTTGGACACCGAGATCGCTCGACGTGAATCCCATCGAACATTTATGGAACATAATCGAGAGGTCAGTTGCACAAAATCCTGCACAGGTGGCTCGATATTTCTGCAGGAGAGTTCCAACGGTTTGTTGAGTCCATTCCACGTCGAGTTGCTGCTCTGTGTGGGGCAATAGGAGGTCCAACACGATATTAAGAAGCATCCCATGACTTTTGTCACCTCAGCCTTTGCTCAACCCATAAAATTGAGGGCATGCGTTTGCACCATACGTAAAAACCCTATACGTCGTGAAGCAGATATCGAAGTACCAAGTTTTGAACAGGTTTGGGAAGTATGCGTTCTGCACTGGTATTGGTTGACGCCGTATCGTTATTAAGGAATGTCATCAGCCTCGACAATCGCACTATGACATGTTGGTCGCGCATTTACGCGATGTATTTGTGGAATGTTTTAGTTCCTGTCGAAATATCGAATATATTCTTTAGCTTGTTCAGCTTTTAAACAGACTCTGGTGACCTAAAAAATCCAAGCAACTATCACACCGCATATTTCTGTCAAAGCGAATGTCGGAAAAGAGCACACAGTTTTTTAAGTTTTCTCTGGGAAAAGTTTTGTTGAAAAACATAACATCTACGTACCTCAACTTGCTCTCTGTATGCATCAGAAGATTAAAACACTTCAGCTGTCGTTTCCAAAGCTCTAATCCTTCAAAACATTTGAGCTAACTGATCTAATTTCCGTACACATTTTTTATACTTTTAGTCACACTGATACCCGTCCGATTTTTTATCAAAGTGAGGAGAGAATATTGATCCAAGGTTCTTAAATTCACGCATACAGGTTGTAAAGGGTATAGTGCAAATATTTCTATTGGCGACTGAAGACAGTGTGCCAAACAACATTATATTAGTATTCACATAATTTGCAGACTAATAATTATAACTATTAAGAGTAGTATGTTTTTAGGTTGGTTAGAACCTCCAAGTACGTGTTGCAAAGCAAGCTATTAATACTTATTTTCCCCTGGGCAGCAGGTCAGGTGATGTAGTGTGACGTGGGAACCCAAAACGATTAGCCTATACTAACAGGTGCACTTAACGGAGCAGTTACAATCATGCAGAAAATATGAGGTAGTAAATTAAGTGACGTGTTGTTTGTGGGAAGAGTGTTAGACGCAGAGAAAAAACAATCATGACACTGACATGTGTACATGTTAGTGTACCACATACAAAAATACTTGCACTTAACACTCCTTACAGCCAGTATGAAAGGGAATTAACTCGAGAAATTAAAACTCCATTAGAGTTGTTTATCTTCTGTCACTAATCTACGTTGCAACACAACTTAATTTACATAAAAATAGCTCAGTTCTACTCTAAAGAGAGGACAAACGCCACTTCCCTGCTTTCTGATGGTGAACTGCCTGTGCTTTCTTTGCCTTGCCTTTTAATGACAACCATTGTGAACGGATAAATCGTCGAGTTCTGACGTAAATTTTGATTATTTCTGGATCAACAGTGTCGCTAGCAATTCTATTAACTATCTTTTTCTGAGGAATACAAACGACTCAAAAATGAAATCGACAGGAAGTGCAAAATGGCGAAGCAGGAATGGCTAGAGGACAAATGTAAGGATGTAGAAGCATATATCACAAGAGGTGAGATAGGTGTCACCTACAGAAAAATTAAAGACATCTTTGGAGAATCTGTACGAATATCATTCCTAAGCATAGAAGGGAAAGAAGAAAGTTGGAAAGATCTTTATAGGGTAGATAGATCGCCCTTGTATAGAGTGTCTATACAAGGGCGATGTACTTGAGGGCAATATTACGGAAATGGAAGCGAACGTAGATGGAGATGAGATGGTAGACATGATACTGCGTGAAGAATTTGACAGAGCGTTGAACGACCTTAAGTCGAAACAAGCCCCCAAGAATAGACAACATTCCGTAAGAACTACTGATAGCCTTGGGCGAGCCAGCCACGACAAAACTCTTACATCTGGTGAGCAAGATGTATGAGATAGGCGAAATACCCTCAGACTTCAAGAAGAATATAATAATTCCAGTTCCAAAGAAAGCATGTGCTGACGGGTGTGAGAATTACCGAACTATCAGTTTAATAAGTCACGGTTGCAAAATACAAACACGAATTCTATACAGGCGAATGGAAAAGCTGGTAGAAACTGACCCCAGTTTGGATTCCGTGGAAAGGTAGGAACACGCGAGGCAATACTGACCCTACGACTTATCTTAGGTTAAGGAAAGACAAACCTACGTTTATAGCATTTGTAAACTTAGAGAATGCTTTTGGGAATGTTGACTGGAATACCCTCTTTCAAATTCTGGAGGTGGCGCGGGTAAAATACAGGGAGCGAATGGCTACTTACAATTCGTACAATAACCAGATCGCAGTTATAAGAGTCGAGGGAAAGTTATAAGACATTTCTTGGAAATTTGTGGTAAGTTCCTATGGGGCGAAACTGCTGAGGTTATCGGTCCCTAGGCTTACAAACTACTTAATCTAACTTAAGCTAACTTACGCTAAGGACAACACGCACAACCATGCCCGAAGGAGGACTCCAACCTCCGATGGAGGGAGCCGCTCGAACCGTGACAAGGCGCCTAAGACCATGCGGCTACCGTGCGCGGCGGCAGTTACAAGAGGGGAGGGAAGCGTGGAGGGTCAAAATCGTACAGGGAGACCAAGAGATGAACACACTAAGCAGATTCAGAAGGATGTGGGTTACGGTAGTTACTCGGAGATGAAGAAGCTTGCACAAGATAGAACAGCATGGAGAGCGGCATCAAACCAGTCTTTGGACCACAACAACAACAACTTTTTCTGAAGTTAAACGGACAACTTCATCAGTAAATGTACATTTATTAGCCGTCTCTTTTCGGGGTGAAAGCTTTTCGTTCCTTCCTTTCTTCTTTTGCATGTGTCGTTTTCTACTACAACGAATATTAAACGATGGAAATGCATCAGTGGTAAATTTAGAAAGTCTCTCATACAGCTTCTCTGAAATGGCAAGGGCATATTTGAGCGTTTACAACGTCCACAGAGTTTTTTCTACAACTTTTCGACAGCTAGATAATCGCATATTGCATCGCAAGAGAAGTATGAAGAACTACTTAAGTTCGTTTTGTATTACGGTTGTTGGCATTACAGCTAACAAAATCATAAAATCTGGCATCGCTTACATACACGCAAAACTCCGGTCCCTGAACAAAAGCGAATAAACGAAAACGATGACACTCACAAAATAAGTCCTTCAACACCTTAGTGTGGGCGCCAAGAATTTCTCATGTATTTTAAAGTGGTAATATCCGCTCGCTTCTCTTACATGAAGTGAAAATTTTTTCCAGGTCATGGCAGATAAAGTTTCTTCTTTCCAGGCTTCTATCTTGGACTACAACGTCGCCGCTAGCAAACATCACTAGTCCCATTAGGCAGCCGACCTTGAAGTGTATTTGAAGTCAACAGAAGTGTGACGCTACCTGGAATCGAAAACAAGGCTGAGTTCCTCCTTTCAAAACACACTGAAAGGCCCATCCAATTTCATAACGTGACGCAAATATGATGCCTCAGTTCGGGATGCTATTACAATTTCTTCGCAGTCTTAATCTACTCTTGTAGTCTGCAAGCCACTGTGTGGAGTGCGGCGTGTGGTGGAAGGTATTAGAAGGTATATAATACCTTTCCTCCTTCTCCTCCTATTTCATCGGGCGAGGTTTCACAGTGGTAAGAGACACGATTCGCAATGGGGAAGACGTCGGTTCAAATCCCCGTTCGGCAATGCAGAATCAGGTTTTCCTCGGTTTCCGTAAACTGCTAGTAACAAATGCCGGGATGCTTCGTCTGAAAAGGACACGGCCGGTTTCCATTCCCATTCTTCTCTAATCCGACTTTATGCTCATTCTATAATGGCTTCGTCGTCGACGGAGCGTTCAAGACTAATCCTTATTCCTGACTGAATCTTGCACTCTGTTGTGCAGTGTGCACTCTTATGAAAGTGCCTGGTAGCCGTAAAACTGTGCCGAACCGGAACGGGAAACTGGAACCTTGCCTCGACTGAGCTATTCAGGCCGGCCGGAGTGGCCGAGCGGTTCCTGGCGCTACAGTCTGGAATCGTGCGGTCGCAGGTTCGAATCCTGCCTCGGGCATGGATGTGTGTGATGTCCTTAGGTTCGTTAGGTTTAAGTAGTTCTAAGTTCTAGGGGACTGATGACCTCAGCAGTTAAGTCCCATAGTGCTCAGAGCCATTTTTGAACCTTCAGTTTTGCACACCAGTGCAATTGCAGTCTGAAAGTGGCGCCACTACGTAACTTGTGGCACGGCTGACCCACTTGTGCTCAAAGCCATCTGAACCATTTTTTGAGCTATTCAAGCACGACTCACGATCCGCCTTCATAGCTTTCCTTTTCCAGTACCTCTCTCGTCTTTTCCAAGCCTCGCAAAAGCTGTAATATTCCTTCCTTGTTTTCTGTCTATTCCGTTGGACGGCCACGTAAAATACTGAGAGTAATTCTTGCTGAGAAACGATATGCAGCTATCAACTGTTTCTAAAACAGATGATTGACAACTCTTATCAGTCTTTTATCTCTGGTGTTGGTCCTACTCTGACGCTGAAACTGGTTGTAAAATAAAGGTTTGCTAAACAGCTGAAAAGAGTGACTGTCGATACATCTCCGTATAAGCACTAGTTTTCTAGGACTACACATATAATTCTCAAGTCACTGTACTGTGAATGGCGTAAGGTCCGTCATACCAAAATTATCAAGTTCACGTGCTGTTCTATTCCCGAAAGGAACGTGAGACAGGGTTGCCAGGAGTGCGGGTTTAGCGGGACATACCCGGTCGCGTCCGACTGTGTATATGAGCCGCTGAGAAATGAAAACTTTTGCGTTTCGTTTCATGTAAATTCATGCTTTACAATAATTCGTGATTCATTTCATGAAATGTACGAATGAAATATTACAATTATGTATACTACATACATTTTAATTATTTGTACCTTACATTCCTTTTTATAGTCCCTAAAAGTTGGAGTACCACTTTTCGTCTCAGAAATTTACTCCCAGTGAAAGGTAAGGTGGTATAAATCATAAGTTGTACCACTCTTCTTATAAACATTTTGGTGAAGTAGAATACCTGAAAAGGAACAGGATGTCTTTTAATCTCCATAACTGCTATTTATTTATAAAACATAGACATAAAGTGATACAGTAAATGTGAGTCGGCACTTATTTCCCCCGTTACGCACTTTTCTCTCACAAACTGAGTTAAAATAATTGCATCGGCCCGGCACACAGTTTTAATCCGCCAGGAAGTTTCATATCAGCGCACACTCCGCTGCAGAGAGAGAATTTCATTCTGGAAACATCCCCCAGCCTGTCGCTAAGCCATGTCTCCGCTATATCGAGTCTTCTCCTAGGAGTGCTATTTCATTCTGGAAACATTCCCCAGGTTGTGGCCAAGCCATGTCTCCACTATATCGTTTCTTCCAGAAGTGCTAATTCCGCAAGGTCGGTAGGAGAGCTTCTGTGAAGTTTGGAAGGTAGCAGACGAGGTACTCGCGGAATTAAAGCTGTGAGCACTACTCGTGAGTCGTGCTTGGGTAGCTCATAAGGCAGAGCTCTTGCCCGCGAAAGGCAAAGGTCCCGAGTTCGATTCTCAGTCCTGAACACAGTTATAATCTGCCAGCAACTTTCATATCAGTGCACACTCCGCTGCAGAGTGAAAATTTCATTCTGGAATTGCATTATTGTTGTTAATCCTAGCCGCGCGGAGTGGACGTGCGGTTTGAGGCGTCATGTCACGGAATGCGCGGCCCCTCCCGCCGGAGGTTCGAGTCCTCCCTTGGGCATGGGTGTGTGTGTTGTTCTTAGCATAAGTTAGTTTAAGTAGTGTGTAAGTCTAGGGACCGATGACCTCAGCAGTTTGGTCCCTTAGGAATTCACACACACACACACACACACACACACATTTGTTAATCCTAGGACGCTACCTACTGAGTCCGACTAACAGTTCAGCAGTGCGTTCATCTATGGATTGTAAATAAATTGTTGTTTCTAAATGTCGAAATTTCTTAAAAGGTAATTTTTGCCATTTCAAGAGGTTTTATAATAGAGCGTGTCTGTTTTCAAAATTCAAATGGTTCTGAGCACTATGGGACTTAACTTCTGAGGTCATCAGTCGCCTAGAACTTAGAACTACTTAAACCTAACTAACCTAATGACATCACACACATGCATGCCCGAGGCAGGATTCGAACCTGCCACCGTAGCAGTCGCGCGGTTCCGGACTGAAGCGCCTAGAACCGCTCGGCCACCGAGGCCGGCTGCATGTCTGTTTACTCGGTTTCACCGTCCACATTATCGCCCTGTGCCAAAGGATCAACATGTCCAGGTCCAGATTCCTGAAGCGAACTTGCAGTTGTCAGTTGGTTGAAGAAAACGCGGTTCACCGGAGGGATGTACGAGAGAAATGTGATCACGGCTTTCCTTTTTGCCTCGGTTACAGGTCGCACAGCATTGTTGAGACGGATGAATTTTATGGTTTATGTATTCAATGTGAGACATCACTGCTTGATTTGTCAAGGCTTTAACCTAGACTTCAACATGGAGTGCAAACTTCCCTTTTAAAGACAATTTCTGTTTTAATAACATCTGGATATCACCAATCTAAAGAAAGAAAACAATGCTAATACTTACTAGCACTGTTACAGTGCCTTTTTGATTTTAGACCATAAGTAATCAAGTAAAACAACACAGAACAACAAGACCACGTGGTCTTGCCGCTTCACTTATACCACAGTCCCCACGAACGCACTTCACTCTGGCGTGAGAGGAAGAATGCCTTTGGAGCTCTCAAGAGGCTCCAATAGGAGTTATCGTTACAACACTTCTCCTCAACAGATTTCCGTGCATTGTGAGTAAACTGAGTCGTACAATTAAAAAACTAAAATTTTTTTACTTAGATTTCTTTGGTTCTCAGCGGCTCGTATACAAGTCCGGCCTGTCGAGGTTTTGTAAGGCTTTGTAGGTAGAGAACGCACAACTAAGGTCCAGTCAAAACCAATGACCTTCATTGTGCGTAACTTAAAATTATTCCGTCAACAGTTTCGCGAAATGATTCCCAAGAAAAGTTATGTACTTGATAAAATCGGTTCAAATGAGAAATATTAATATTCAACTGTAGGTTACCGTTATTTCTTTGTAAATATGACTCAAATTACCATAGTTATTGAGTATCTTTTCATTTTACAGCCCAGAAGAAAGATCATTTTTTTAAATTTTGTTTAACGAGGAACTTTTGGTTTATTCTGACTTAAGGCTTCCCTAGGAAGGAAAAAAAATGGTTCAAATGGCTCTGAGCACTATGGGACTTAACTGCTGAGGTCATCAGTCCCCTAGAACGTAGAACTACTTAAACCTAACTAACCTAAGGACATCACACACATCCATGCCCGAGGCAGGATTCGAACCTGCGACCGTAGCAGTCGTGCGGTTCCGGACTGCCTAGGAAGAAGACTGAGCAATTAGGAAGACTAATTTACTATCAAAACTGCCAAATTCTAAAGCTGTTTATTCACTGTATTTTTTTCGTTTAAGCACATTTAAGCTTGATCTCACATGAAATTGACTATAATTGATTGCTAATAAATGACTGAAAATACCTAATTGACTTTATTTCCATTCGAAACAGGAAGTCTGGATTTTAGGATAAAATGTCCCGCTAAATACAACGCCAAGTTCGGCTTTTCTACTTTTGGACCTGACAATCATAGCGCGGGTATCTATCGTGCAAGCCCTAATCTTATTCTTATCGTACCTATTCGAGATATAAACTAAATTCGTCCGACGTATGCTACCACGCCTAATTGGAAGAGTTTCAACCGCTAGAATAGTGCTCTAGAACTGCGTGCACTAGCGATTTCGTTACAAGGATCATGCCACTGCTGCAGAACACTTCCAAGAACACTTCTGCTCTCCTACTACTTATTTTCGTTGTTCGTTCCAATGCATACTACTTCTTAATATTACCACTGAATATTTATACAACGTGACGATCTCTGGAAGTTTATCACTAACTCTCCTTCTGATTTCGCGATGTGTCTGTGGAAGGGAGTAACAGGTTTCTTGACTTTAAGAGTAAGCCCTTCTGATGTACAATACCTTACCCTGAAATGTCTGTGACATTAGTTGTTGACGATTTTAGCGACGCTCTCGCAAGATCTCGTGTCGAATTGGGCATCCATTCTTCAAATCTCGTCTGTCCCTGTTCTGTCAGTCCAACAGGAGAAGTTTCCTGCATTGACGAGCAGTACTCAATTATCAGATGGGCAAAATCTTGTAAGCGATGTTCTTTGTGAGTAAGTGTATCTCAGTCTGGCATCTCTCTCCCCCACAATTAGATTTTTGTAGTCATCCTAATTTACACTTATCAGCCAGAAAATTATGAACAGTGGCGTACTATCGAAATAGATGACAGGTGATAGCAGCGTCACTTGGCGAAGAATGACTGCAAGTCAGACACACGCACATGCATGTACTATCAGTGACCGTGTGTAGAATGAGCAAGGCGCGCGATCTCCCTGAGTTTGACCGGGAGCAGATTGTAATGGCCCGGAGGCTCGGCACGCGCATTTCGGAAGCTTCATGACCTGTCGGTGATCGAGGAGTGCTGTAGTGAGTGTCTTCAACACGTGGCGAAACCATGGTGAAACCACGAACAGACGTCGTGGGACTGGACGGCCACCCCTCATTACGGTCATCGGACGTCGTAGTTTGGGCAGACTGGTAAAACAGGACAGGCGGCGAACTGTGGCCGATCTAACATCAGACTTTAATGCTGGATATAGAACAAGTATATTCGTATTCCAGTCAACATAGTCAAAATCTTTCTCTACGTTGACTGGAATACGCTCTTTCCAATTCTGAAGGTGGCAGGGGTAAAATACAGGGAGCGAAAGGCTATTTACAATTTGTACAGAAACCAGATGGCAGTTATAAGAGTCGAGGGACATGAAAGGGAAGCAGAGGTTGAGAAGGGAGTGAGACAGGGCTGTAGTCTCTCCCCGATGTTATTCAATCTGAATATTGAGCAAGCGGTAAAGGAAACAAAAGAAAAATTCGGAGTAGGTATTAAAATCCATGGAGAAGAAATAAAAACTTCGAGGTTCGCCGGTGACATTGTAATTCTGTCAGAGACAGCAAAGGACTTGGAAGAGCAGTTGAATGGAATGGATAGTGTCTTGAAAGGAGGGTATAAGATGAACATCAACAAAAGCAAAACGAGGATAATGGAATGTAGTCAATTAAGTCGGGTGATGCTGAGGGGATTAGATTAGGATGGTTCAAAATGGTTCAAATGGCTCTGAGCACTATGGGACTCAACATCTTAGGTCATAAGTCCCCTAGAACTTAGAACTACTTAAACCTAACTAACCTAAGGACATCACACACACCCATGGCCGAGGCAGGATTCGAACCTGCGACCGTAGCAGTCCCGCGGTTCCGGACTGCAGCGCCAGAACCGCTAGACCACCGCGGCCGGCTTAGATTAGGAAATGAGACACCTAAAGTAGTAAAGGAATTTTGCTATTTGGGGAGCAAAATAACTGATGATGGTCGAAGTAGAGAGGATATAGAATGTAGACTGGCAATGGCAAGGAAAGCGTTTCTGAAGAAGAGAAATTTGTTAACATCGAGTATAGATTTAAGTGTCAGGAAGTCATTTCTGAAAGTATTTGTATGGAGTGTAGCCATGTATGGAAGTGAAACATGGACGATAAATAGTTTGGACAAGAAGAGAATAGAAGCTTTTGAAATGTGGTGATACAGAAGAATGCTCAAGATTAGATGGGTAGTTCACATTACTAATGAGGAAGTATTGAATAGGATTGGGGAGAAGAGAAGTTTGTGGCACAACTTGACGAGAAGACGGGATCGGTTGGTAAGACATGTGTTGAGGCATCAAGGGATCACCAATTTAGTATTGGAGGGCGGCGTGGAGGGTAAAAATCGTAGAGGGAGACTAAGAGATGAATACACTAAGCAGATTCAGAAGGATGTAGGTTGCAGTAGGTACTGGGAGATGAAGAAGCTTGCACAGGATAGAGTAGCATGGACAGCTGCATCAAATCAGTCTCAGAACTGAAGACCACAGCAACAACAACATAGTACAAGTGTGTCCGAACACACAGAGCGCGGAACACTCCTAACGATGGGTCTCCGCAGTCAACGACCCATGCATGTGCCAATGTTATCACGATGACATTGGCAACTCCGACTGAAATGGGCACGTGACCATCGGCACTGAACGTTGGCACAGTGTCAGAGCGTTGCGCGGTCTGATGAATCCCGATACTGTCTTCATCATTTCCATGGGAGGGCGCGAATCCGTCGTCTTCCAGGGAACAGCTTGACATCTGTACCGTAGGACGGTGACAAGCTGGCAGCGGCTATATTTACGCTCTGGCAAACATTCACGTGTGTATTCGTGGGTCCAATAGAGATCGTGCAAGGCGGCACGGCGTACTCTGGTTGAAGACTACGTACATCCCTTCATGACGATCGCGTGTCCCGTGGCTGCGACATTTTTCACCAAGATAATGCGCCATGTCACAAGGCCATGAGTGTGATGGAGTGGTTTGACGAACACATCGGAGAGTTACAGTTGATGAGCTTGCCCTCCAACTCGCCAGATCTGAACGCGATCGAACACATCTGGGATGTGATTGAACGTGGAGTCAGAGCTCGTCGGCCCCCTTCCCGGAATTTACGGGAATTAAGTGACTTGTGTGTGCAGATGTGGTGCAAGCTCCTTCGAACGACCTACCAAGACCCGACGCGTCGCCGCTGTTATTCGTGCCAAAGGTGGACATACCGGCTATTACACGTAGGTAGTCATAACGTTCTCACTGATCGGTGTAAATGCACTAGGAGAATACTCGTGGATATTTTTACTATTGAGTCCAGTGAGTGATCGGGTCTGCACACCTTCCATTTACGTTTATCAAAATACTCATATGTGACCATATTCTGTGAAAATTCCTCACGGTACGTAAATTATAAACCCATCTGTCTGCTCCTGCAGCTATGATCTCCGTTTCACTGTAGGTTGTCCACTTGGTTAACGTTTTATTAATGTGGCAATATATTGATTATTCTCAAACGAGTATCAAGAGAGGAACAAGATTTGGATCTCTGCCTAAAAATCGCAAAAAGAGAAAAGTTCACGCACCAGTATCACATAGCTTACTGGGTGATAGTTAAGTACGATCCAGACGACGATAAGAATGACATTGACCAGAGTGCCATTTACGTACTGGGTCATCACGAAGATTTTATCGCTGCAACAATTTTATCTCACTGATAGCACTGCTATTCTCTGACACCGTTCCGTCTTCCGGATTTTGTAAGTGTGACAAGGAGCCGTGCTTTCCGGTGAGATCTAGCCGATTTTAGTAAAACTAGGTATTGTTGAGAGAAAATGTTTTACAATTTGTTTGGTCAAGTCATTTATAATGACATAAGATCTTTTTTCTAGTAGACTTGCAAGAGTTTTCTCGCTGATTACGTTTAGCATGGTCAACATCTGTACACGAGAGCGTGAAGGATATAAATAATTACTGTACTATATTAACACTTAAACAATACTTGTTTACTTGAAGAATTATCGCTATCTAAGTACGCAGATATAATGAAACAGTGTGTACTTACAATATTAGTGTGCAAAAAGAATGACTTCCGTTTTCATTTAAGCCGCAGAAATGTAAACGCGTAAATTTACACATAATTGTTATTATTTTTAATAGGGCCATTGAAACATACAAAATCCCATTACGTTACGTGAATAATAATTAAATTCATTTGACAATCACAGTGACAGTTTGTGGACCACGTAACAACAATTGTGAGTCCATTAAATTCCCGTTATCATAGTAAAAATCATAGTTAAATGAACTTTAGATTTACCTGCAGGGAATGGAAGTTTTCCGCGATAATATTCTCTAAGCCGAACTAGAAACTATGAGAGGCGTCAGCAATGGCTCAACGGAATTCCGCGTTGTCACTGCTTTTTAACAGTTCCGTGTGGTACCCTGATGTTGATTCAAAAACTCTCCTGCATGTTCCGTCGTGAGTTACAGAGCGTCACGATTGGATTCCGAATCCTCAGAGTGGTGGAAGTAAAATACTGCATTAAAAATTAAGGCCGTCGTAGGATGCTTACATTACTTTAAAGAATTAAATAAGCTGCCGGAAGGAGTAGAACAGAAAAACAAAGACTGTAATGATATTTGAGTGAGACGCCTTTCATGCAGCATCAGTCGCAACTATACTTCTCGGAAAAGATACACGTCACATTAAGGATAACACTCGTTTTCTCGTGGGTAAACCTGTTGTGATGTAATATCGTTTGTTTCTAACTCTAGTAATCAGGTTCGACAGATCAATTTGAGATGCTAAATTGTATGCAACTACTGACAAGAAGATAAGGAATCAATTCCCATTGGTCGGTCGATGTTACAGCTGTCGGTCGACCTTGTGAAGCAAGATAGTGCCACTAGATGGCAGGATGCTCAGAACTGTTACGCACGTGTTAGCGGACTGTGTTAAACAGCGGTGTGTTCATTTGTCCGCAGGTGGTGCTGTGGCTGGTGTACTTGTAAATTCGTTGAGAAGAAAAATGTATTCTACAGTAGAACGAGGAGCTCCAAACAGCTTGGAATATAGGATATATTTCAGTAAGTATTAACGTTGCTTGGTCATACGGGATAAGTGTTATCATATGGAACCCGGTCGTGACAAGTAGACCAATATGTACATTCTGATAAAATATATAGTTCAAGGCCATATGTACTCAGATGAAGGACATGACTTGACAGAGCTCGTAAAGTTCTGCTCTGAAAATATCGACTTACTAGTAATATTTAGTAACACAATGAAGGCGTGTACATGGCTCTATTGCCGTTTTGATATATTAAATTCTGGTGCACTGATGTGACTGTTATTAGTGTAATGTAGTGAAGTATAAAAACCGTAATGCTATACTAAAGTTGTAAATCATTTTACAGAAAATGAGAAAGGCCCTATTTCTCCCTTGCATGACATTCCTCTTTATGCCGATGCCGGTAACAAAATATTCAACATGGTTGTGGAAGTTCCGAGATGGACAAACGCGAAAATGGAGGTAATTTTTTCTGTGCCAAGTTACATGTATATCTAACTAAAGAGTGACTTTAATACAGCAGCTATACCGTGTGGATACATGTTTGCAAAATATAGTGCTAATCCTTAGTTAAGTTTTTGTTAAAATTTCAAATGTAATCGTAGAGTAAAACTCTAGCAGAGTTGGAAGGACACAAAATGTTAACTCTCTATCCAGAGGTTTGTCAAAATATACCTAATTTCGTTGGTGTTTGTGAAGTTCATTTATGCACCTCAGAATAGCTTCGCTCTCCATTAAATACTTCTAATATGTAAACTAATAAATTAGACAGCTATTTAATCATAAAACAGTTTAACAGTGGCATTGATGGGCTGTAATTAAGGCTAATAAGTTCTTAAACATGTTACTTGCTAGTAGTTTGCCGGCTGGAGTGGCCGTGCAGTTCTAGGCACTACACTCTGGAACCGAGCGACCGCTGCGGTCGCAGGTTCGAATCCTGCCTCGGGCATGGATGTATGTGATGTCCTTAGGTTAGTTAGGTTTAATTAGTTCTAAGTTCTAGGCGACTGATGACCTCAGAAGTTAAGTCGCGTAGTACTCAGAACCATTTTGCTAGTAGTTTCAAATACACACAATTCTCTAATTTGTGACTGACAAGATTCGAATGTATAAACAAAATTCTTATTTTGTAGATCAATCTGAAGGAAGTTCTGAACCCTATTAAGCAAGATGTAAAGAAAGGAAAACTCAGATATGTGGCGAACTGTTTCCCCCACCATGGTTATATATGGAATTATGGTGCACTTCCACAGGTAATTCTTCCATTCATGCCTTAACACACTAAGAAGCTACACACAATAATGAGGTGGTACTGAAACTGGCCATCTACTTTCAGTGACACCTTAGTTGCAAATATCAGTAAGACATATGTAACCTTAGTATGCTGTTTCTGAATTGCTGCTTTAAGGCCATTCAATAGTCGTAACAAAGGATCTTATGTCGTAGGTCAGTTGACTGTGAATGATTAAATTGCCATAACTTTATACATGCTGCCATAATCTATTGTTACTGGTCAAAGCTGATGGTCAGTTTGAAGTCCATTTGCTCTCTTGCATGACTAGTTCTAAATAAAGGGAATCTGTTTAAAATGCTGTGCTGGATTATAAAGTAAAACTTTATTTTTCTGTGTGGTACTGAATTAATTTGTTGGGCATCTACTCCTATTCCATTGCTGAGAATCTTCATAGCAACTGAACGTTTGGGGTGGCTAAAGTGCATTTATAGTGTTCACATCTCGTTCATTGCATGCGGCTATTGGCATTTTATTGGTTAGGGCCAATCAGGTAGTAGTATATGCTAGCCATTTACTCACCCAGTCATATAATGTTACCACAAATGTTTGGCTGTTCTTTCTAAATACTTCAAGCTCTTCAGAGCTGTGATTTAGTTTAGATTGTTGCAAGTGATACAAAATACCAGATAACTTTATGTACTAATCGTGAGAAATTACAAACAGTGTGATTCGCTGCCCACATCGGACTCGTGCCTTCAGTTATTCACATCTCACAACCTATGCCAACAGCAGAAAACACTAGCATAAGCTGCAGACTCTGTACATGCACTTACACCTTCTGCGTTATGATTTACACGGTCTCTGCAATACACTAATTTCATAGGCCATAATGTTAATTTCATTATATTGCATTTAAATGAAATGTACCTCTATCACCAGAATATGGATGCAGCTCAGATGAATGATTTAACTGTAGCATGGTTAAAGATACCAGTACTGTCAGAATTTGCTGGTGTTATTCAGAGACCACGGAAACCTGAATTAGCTGGAAAGTGACCAGAATCTCTCCAGCTCAATAAGTAGTTTCAACTGCTTATGATCTGAAATTTGCACATCCACTGAGATTCAGTACACTGTGTTTCTGACCAGGGAAACACCCCATTGCACCCCCCCCCCCCCAATTTAGTTGTAAAATGGCCCATTGAATAGTCTGTCAAAAACTGAACACGCATCAAGCATGAAAACTGGCAGATGTACTGAAAAATGATAAAAGAAGCAAAATACAAACAGTGAACGGTCGAAGCTCAAGATCTGCAACATCGACCACATTGCAAGAATAATGGTGCCGTTGTATGGTCATGGTGTTGGACTGCAGAGTGGGAGTCTGGGTTCAATGTCCCTCATGCCCAAGTTTTTTGTCACTATTTTATGAACTGTCGGTGCAGTCATTGATGGTACTGTTCTGCTCCTATTGTCTTGGAAATGTCGTACTGTACATTCAGTATAAAATGTCATGTAGTAAGAATATGTTACCATTGCAAGTAAATGTATTGAATAGTGAGAGCAGGCAAGAAGCAGCATACCTCTTCCGCAGAAATGAAAACATCAAATAAACAGGTGTAAACTATGTTACAACAAAGGAATTAGTCAAAACCTCCAAAACAGAATGCAAAACTAAAGTGTTACTTGTGTGGAACAAATGGAGGTAAGTACAGCTCGTGGTCCCTTCCTTAAATCTCACTGTTGCAAAGAGATGTTGCACCACAGCGTACACACACAAATTTGAATACAGTGAACTCGCACGTCAATGATGGACAGCTCATAATTTTGAGAAAAGAGTAAAAGGCAGATACGAACAGATTTCCTCCGCAGTCCAAGAAAGTGACCACAATGCCTTGGCTGTTCAGATTTCCTCTGTTGCACATTTTGAGCTTGGACCATTCACTGTTTATATTTTGCTTCTTTTTTCACATATTTCACATCACCTACCTGTTTTCATGCTTGATGAGTGTTCCATTTTTATGGGCTTCCCACTGGGACATCTTGCCCTAAACCTGAGGTGTTACAATGGGGAGTTACCCTTGTGAGTACTTAAGTCCACAATTACATTTTTGTTATAATTTCTCACTAAATGAGTTATTTTCTTATTCCAACCTTCCAGTCCTTGTTGGGGTTGAGCTGAGTAAAATTTGTATTTGATTTTTGTGCTGTGTGCAAAAAACTGTTGCAGTTGAGCAGTAATTGTGGTTTTGAGGACAGTATAATAACTTTCTGCTCCGGTACTCAGTTTGATAATTCATAAATATTCACATCATATAGGCTGTTGAAAAAGAGTTGTTGACAGCAATGGAGAAAGTAATGAGGTGAGGTACACAAAGGGGAACAGCTTGGGCTAGAGGCTGCAGCAGCCATCTGCAATTACCAGACCTTCACTCCCATAACAGCAGTAACCATTTGCTCTTTGCATCATGCAGCTTGCTGTCCTGTGGCACTGTTGTGCACTGAGATCTTGTTTCCATTTATTAGAGTTCCAGGGTCAGTATTTTATCTGTAACAACTGTTGTGTATTGTGTGATACAGAACAGGATCAAAAGCAATTTCCTCAAATGTTGTTCAGTGGAAAAGTTTGCCTTCATTATCTTGACCAGGGGATTGACGTACTGGGTCGCCTAACAAAAATGGTTTGGGCGTTACATGCCTACACTATCAACAGGAGATTATTAGTGTCGTAATGTCCAAGTAAGTGATGAATTTAAAAACTTAGCTCCTAGAACTAGGATCCCACCATAAACCATGCTTAACCAAGGGCGAAAAAGAAGAGCTGGCAAAACCATATAGGCATATTCATTAGATTGTCACCTTACCACAACCATTTCAACACAACAGAATATTGCTCAAAATAAAAGGTTCTGTTGTTACAATAATAAAAATATTATTGTGCATGCAAACTTCTTGGCCGGTTGAAACTCCACGCCAGTCCTACACTCAAATCTGGGACCGTTATCTTATGCAGGCACATACTGAGCTATCCAAGGACAACTCGAAACCCACCCTCACACCATTATTTGTGCCAGTACCTCATCTTGTACCTTCCAAACTTCACAGTTCTCCTGCATACCTTGCAATACTACTACTCTTGGGAAAAAGGTTACTACAGTGACAAGAGGATGATTTGAGAGTCATGTTTGGATAGCTGTCAGTAGAGCATTTGCTTGGGAAAGACAAAAGTTCCAAGTTGGAGTCACAGTCTGGCACACAGCTTTAATCTGCAAGGAAGTTTCAGAGCAATGCGTACCTGCCATAGAGTGAAAATTCATCCTGGAAACTCTGCAGGAATCTCTCATCAAAAAAACTTGTAGCAATAGTCACCTCTGAAGACTGGGAAAAAGCTAGTCACATGTTGTCCATCAAGGGAAAACTTCACAGAATGGAGCTGTTTTAGGAAATTCAATAGAAGAATGACTACATCATAAACATAAAGTTTTTACCAATAATAAGAAAGCTATCAGCAACAGTCAAAATGAAGTTATGTCTGTATCACAAAATAAAGATCTCTGTTCACAAAATAATTGCTGTAATACTGAGATGTGTGTAGTGCTGCTGTTCTTCTTTCTTCCAAACTGGCAAGTTTCTTCTTGATTACAGACTTCTTTCCATGTTAGAAATAAATGGGAAGTTGATCTGAAAATGTTTAATTATGAACACAGTGATCAGTGCCTCGTAATGAAACTTCAAACATAGTTATGTCCTGCAGTAGTTAAATCTGGATTTAGTTTGAGATACCTGTGGTTCAAATCATTTTCCTGGCCATCTTGATCTAAGCCCTTTCAATACATCACACTGAACACACTACCATTTTTAGGCGTGCTTCCAGAATGTCATCACTACCTATTGCTCTCTCATCTCTAATGACAACAGTATCAAAATATGAAATAATCATTCGTAAATTATAAAAGGAAAACTTCATATTGAGCGTCACCTTGAAAGTTTGTTCACTTCACATATTGTCAGTCGTGGCATGTAATAAGTAATTTTCAGTTGATGTAATACTTTCCTTCAAATAAATATGATCTTATGTAGGAAAATGTTTAATTTGCTAATTTTTGATGTCTTATGAGACAGCAGAGTGAGATGATAGTGTTCAGCTTAAGGCTCTGTTTCGTTAGAGAGATCAAACTCCAGTCTGGCTATCATACGTTATATAGGTTATCTAAACCAACTAAGGCGAATACTGCAAAGACCCCCCAGATAGCGAAGTTGTAAGTTGTGCCCTCCCAGATTTCTTCTGAAATCTGAGCTATTGCTTAATTTCCAATGTCAGTTGTGATGACCCATTACTCATTCCTTACTTGTGAAACAAAGAATTTGACACTGGTTTTACCAGAACTTAAATCTAATTAAGAGGACATTCTTTGCTAAAAGTATTTGTAATGAGTACTTGCACCTTCTGAAAACAAAAATTTAACTAAAACCTGAACAGAATCATGAGTTGCAAATGGAAATGGATGAAAGGCAGGGAAATGTTGAGAAATTTATGGTTAAATGGTGAAGAGGTGATGAGGAAAGATTAGGTGATACATAGTAATAAAGTTTTAAAGAGGACAGAATTGATAATACTGAGAATGCACATTGTGACTGGAGTAATATAGTACGGGATGAACAAAGAAGAAATACACAAAAATAGCAGTGGATGGCCATAGCAGCTCATGCTGCAAAGTGTTGACTTGCCAGAATTTGTAAAAATTGTTTTTGGGATGGTTAAGACTGGCGGCACAAGCACAGCCTCACTACCAATACTTCAACAGGTGCACACCCTATCATTTTCACTATCAAGTCTTAATTTGTGCTGACCCCCACTACATAAGGCCTCCAGAAGAGGGAAAAGGGCTCCACTCTTGGTCCTGTTTCCAGTAACCTTGATGCTCTGGCTTAGTGCACAGCAAAACACCTTGCTGCTATTGTTTTCTTTCTTCTTCTTCTTCGATACTGTTATTATGTGGCATCATGAAGGTGAAAATTAGGTCGCTTTTTAGAACATTGGAATTAAATCCACTTGAATGTCAGTTTTCATGATGAAAATGCTACAGGGTGGCTGCCTTACCATCCTCCATGTGTTTGCTGGTGGGAAGGTTGGTGGTACAAGGAAACATGCCATTCATAGGAAGCCAATGCATACTGATTTGTCTCTACAGGCTGGTGGTTGTCACCATCCGGCTCAGCATGGATGGGTATTCCGAACCATGATACAGAGGGCCCACATCGTCTCAGACCTAGAAATTGTCAGCAGAGTTAGACCGTTTTTCCTTAGAATGGTTGTTATAAAAGATAGAAGAGATGTACATTATTGGCCAACCATGAATCATGAGTGATGATAATGGGCACCAGAGTTTGTGGTACTTTATCGTAAGCAGGTTTTATTTGCAACTAGAATGGCCATATTCTGTAAAAATTTTATAAAAAAATGTGCTTTTCAATCATTATCAAAGTTTAGGGACCTTTTAGGATTGTACAGGAATACCTTGGTTTGCGTGAGGTGGATGTCTATCGTATCCCTCGGAGTTATTGCATGTTGTATTCATCAGACCATGAGGACTGTGAAGGCCTGGTATATTGAGCATGAATGTCACATAAGATTAAAGTTTTTGCTCGTTTCTGTGCGTGCACACCTTGAGAATGACAGGCTGTGCACCTTTCGAAATATCGGCAGTTGTCAGACATCCCCATGTGACAATTTTGTGAGAAGGAAAGTTGCCACTCATCTGCTGAGTCACAGATAGGCACAAGAAAAAGACTCACAATTATAGATTTCGGCCATTAAGACCTTTCCTCTTCACTACGGCCTTAACGGCCGAAAGCTACAATTGGGAGAGTTGTTTTGTTGTGCCTATCTGCGACTCAGCATCTCTGCTATATGGTGAGTAGCTTCTGTGCTGGATTTCCCATTGTTTGACATCCTCATGTGAGGTATTTGGAAATCAGTAGTTTCACATTCCCCACTGTTTTGCAACTTTCTCAGAAACTAGTAGATAGGGCATTGTTGATAGTTCTTAATTCTTAAGTGGCAGCTCATTACATGTGGAAGTTTGCTAATGGTCATGTATCCTAATAAAACTGTAAAACAGTTATCTGTCCGAATGAGCTAATCTCCAAAACTACTAGACAAACCTTCATAGGGTTTTTACAGGTTGTTAGTGTAGCTTGGGGTTTTTACAGGTTGTTAGTGGTGCTTGGGGTAATGTGCAGGCTTTATTTCATCAGAATAGGATCATGGGAAAAAATATAACTTCAAGTTTCACTGGAAATTCTTTCCTCAGCTTAGTAGCTCGGATGTTTAATCATAAAGGCATAATACACCAGAGGACCAATCGATGGCAATGTTAATTTCTTAACTCAGTGTCAGATGTATTTTCAGAAGTTGATGTCAGTGGCAGAAATAAGTGCCACAATCTTAACTTTATAAATACAAACTAGCAGTGAATTTACTTGACTAGGACACACAGCTTTACTTATTTTTGCTTTATTGTAAAAACTTGACATTGCCTTGGTTCCTTTGATTATTTATTTATATTCTTTGCTAGGAAAAAGATTACATTTTGATTTCGTTTTGTTTATGAATAAAAATGCCTAGAAAATAGTAGTCTTTCTGAATGCACCAGCATAGAAAAAAATACTGAAGATGTTGCCCTCTGATTAATCCAGTGAAGATATTGAGGTGAGACTTACTGTGAATTGAGAAAAGTCAGGCTTCAAGTAACATTTTGGAAACACTGTCGGAACGTAAGGAATGACATAAATCTTATCAAGAGTGTCATGCATTATCTCGCTCATCAGAATTCTTCACTCGCAGAGCCTTATCTTTCCAACATATCATAGAATTGGAAATTTTGAAAGGAAGTGGCCCAGGTATTAATATTTTACAGTAAAAGTCCTGTTTCTTTCTAACAATTCATTATTTCACTTCAAACATGTACAATACCTGGTAAACTTAAGTTCATGAGGATAAATAAAGCACCAGGCTGCATGTTGTGGATGTGAACCTTAGTGTCAGTTACTTTTTGCACAGCCAGCTTTAAATAGGTCTCCCCCATGTTTGTGAAGCAGACTAGCTCTTCGTTCATGTCCTCAATTGTGCTGCGTGAAATGTTGTATACAAAGAAGCTTTGAGTCAAAAATAAAATCCACGCTTACCAAGTCTCGACCACAACTCTAAATAAATACCTGTGTAATGCCGGGTTTCTCAGTTAGCAATTAAATGAAATGTAAAAATAGCCTTCTAAATCAGTTCACACACACACACACACACACACACACACACACACACACACACAGGAAAATTATGTGAATGCATCTGTCATGAATATCAATTTTTGCACTTTGCATTCTCAGTTTTTTGTTTCTCATAAATTAATCCCAAAATGTGAAGTAAATGACAAACTACAATAATAATAATAATCTATATTGCTACTCTGACATGTGGAACGTTGTGTTATTACACCTTCTGATTTTTGTTTTCAGACATGGGAAAATCCAGAAGTCCTAGATGAATCTACTGGCTGTAAAGGAGATAATGACCCAATAGATGTTCTAGAAATAGGTTATAGGGTGAGTAACTGCTGTGTAGTGCTTGGATACATTGCAGACAATTTTTAATATTTCAGTAACTATATTTCCTATGTTCAGCATCACTATTAATTTTTAAACCAGAGATTAAACTTAAATATAGGTTGTCCCATTAGAATACTGTTTCAGCTCTTCATAGTCACATACAATGTAATTTATGTATCACATTTTTTTGTGTTTAGCATTAAATTTTTGTAGGTAAGACTGTGGCTCTTCATAGCCTCAGTGCTAAAGAGACCAAAGTTCGGGACAGCAGAACCATAATGAACATTCACAACTCCATGCATGCTTCAGCATTCATGATAAGTGGTGTGGTATATTGGAATGTGAAGTAAATGTTCAAACATAAGGAAGCAAATCAGCAATAGATATGTCATTTATGTTGAGCTTTCATTGCTAAGCTTGTAGAGTGCTGTGAAAAATTACAGATTTGCGGTAGTTTGACTGTTGACCCACTACCAGTGTGCTTTTTAATTTAACTTTTGGATTTTAAAGCCTACGCTTGTTACAATAAAACGTCAACTTTTCTTGTCACATAAAATTGCAGTGTGAGCACAAGCAGCATTGCCACAAGACAGAAGGCTTTCTGAAACGTTGTATTCACACTGACCTAATGCCACTTGAAATTCATAGAGATTCTATTGCACTGACATGACGTGAAACCTTTTGTAGACACACTCATTTGTTTTGATGTCTTAGATGGAGACAAGCTTCATTAGCCTATGAAGTATGTCATGATAAAATCTTTTCTGTAATAACTATGTTCCTTATGTTATTCCTTAATACAGGATTAAATTAAATGCTGTTCAGTGTGAGCAGTTTTGCATATAGTGCACAGATTTGAAGCACAACAGGTGGCTGAAACTGCCATAATGCTTTCGATCATTGAGAATAATTTTGTCAGTTGTATTTAGTACATAGTGCCATACACCATTTTATTATTATAAAGACAATGATTTCTACTCACCCTCGCCATGAAGAGATGAGACACACACACACACACACACACACACACACACACACACACACCTATACATTTAAGTTTGTATATGCTGCAGGACATACAGGAAATCTGGGAAAAACCCAAGAATTTTTTTCATCCAGAAGGAAACTAGGAAAAACCTCAAATTTTTAGAATTCCAGGTAGGTTTCAGTGGTTTAGCGTTCAGTTACATTTTTGGCATTTTGAAGGGTAAGAACTGATAAACAGAAAAATGTGTTAAGTGTTAAGACTGCTGCTGGAATACTTCATAACAATAAACTGCTACCGACGAGTGTGATGTCAAGTTCTTTTGAGCTGTTGCGCAGTTGAATTGCATATGGGTGTACCTTCTCCCGCTTCCGGCTATTTGAAGTGTGGATATTAGCTGTATCAGCAGTAGCAACAAGCAGCCAGATGCTATCCGGGAAAAATTTTGTGTTGTGCTCGAGCTGCCAGAATGCCACATGCACATAGCAGTTTGGGTTGTGGTGGGGAAGGGATTAGTCTCCACGTAAGCCATGTTTACGTTTAGTGATTTTTCTATTACACTTCTCACATCAAGTGAAAACAAAACAATTTCTGGGGTTGGAAGCTATCAAGTGAATAAAAATACATTCACATAATTACAGAAGGCTAACTTGTTATGAGTTTATTTTCTGATTTTTATTTTGTTTCCATATTTTTGACAATATCCTTGCAGTACAATGGAGTTAATTTTGTCAGTTTGTAAATAAATGTGGCTTTTACTAATATTTCCCAGGAGACTGTAAATTTATTAGGAACGAAATGTTTTATTCCTCACTATTGGCTAGTTTAAACTGTTCACTGAATTTAAAGTGCACATTTTTGTCTTCTGGCACGTATGGCATTATACTATAATAAAGAGCCAAACATGAGACAGTACAGTACTGGTAGTCCAAAAAAAATTTGCATCTTGAAAACGCATTGAAATCTTATCAGGATGGGACCTATTTCATTGCGAATCTGGACATATGAATGTGCACTTTGACAAATTATACATTTTAGTATGGTGTAAGAAATTCTGATGCTCTTGGAATATCCTATTTGTTTTATGATGTCATGGAAGATCTCTTAATACTACATATGTACAAATATATGGGCTTCCTACGTCATTGTAGCTGCCACGTGCAGTAATGTCTGTCAGAGCACTACTTACGACGGTAATCAAATGATAAGATTTAGGTATGGTTTGTAGCTTTCACTGCTCATTCTTTGTAAGTCGAATGATACAGTGTTATTAACTTTTCAAATTTTTTTACTACAAAATTTGTAAAATTTGTACATTACTTTTCCCTTCAATTATTAGACAGATATGGTGGTCCAATAGTTATTAGACATTATATGCTGTTGCTTGTTCATGATGAGTTCTAGATGGGTTTAGAATGTGTGAATTCCTTTTATTGGCCATATAAAGGTTGAAGCCTACTCTCCCCATGAAGGGACTTTCAACTGGTAGATCTTGTGGGGGTGATAAGCATTTCAGAATTTCTGACTTGAGGAGAGGTCTAATCTATAAAGTGCACCAAATCTTTGGTCCTACTTTTGTCATTGTGTTGTCTTTCAGATTGCCAGGGGCTGGAAACCATAAATGATGAGCATCTCCTCTTTCCCTGTTATTCCATGTTTCTCATCTCCCCTGTCTTCTCTCATCACACATTCCATCACTCCAATGATCCATTTGTCTCTCGGTCTTCTTCTAGTCTCTGGCCTGTTATTGTCATTTCATGGGCCTGTCTTGATACCCCAAAAAGTTGCATTCTTCTAACATGCCCATATCTTTTTAATCCTGTTTTTTCTATGCTATATTGCCTGGGCTTCTCTCACTATTTCTCTGCTGCTTTCTTTACTGGATACATTCTATTCTACTTCTATGAAATTTTATCTTGCAAGACTGTATCCTGCTGACCTGTCATCTTCATTGCCCATGTTTTGGAAACTTAAGAGAAGGTTGGAGAATAAAACAGTTGACATAACATTTGCTTAAGTTTTGGCAATACCTCCTTGCTCCACATCAGGCTTCCTGCACTCTGCAAGAAACCATGAGCTTACCTCCTTGTCCTGCCATTCCGCTGTCTTCTATTACCCTCCCCAAGTACTTGAAACCTTCCACCATCTTTATTACTTAAAAAAACTACCACCACCATCATTGCTTTCATATTTTCATTTCCTATTTGCACTGTCACACTTGTCATAATCTCATCCATTATGGTGATGGAAAGTAGAAGGAATTGTACACTCCCTTGTTTCAGACCATTTTTCCTTTTTAATCAAGCCTGTCTTCTGACCTACTTCTACACAACTCATATTTTCTTCATTCTTCAGAGTCAGCATTCAAATTCCTCTTTCCTAAAGGGTCCCAGATGTTGCTTTTCACACTATCACATGCCTTCTCAGTGTCAGAGCACTACTATTAAATCTTTATCAAATTCTTTGTCTGTTGGTGCTGCCTCACAGTAGTAATTGGATCAATATTTGACAAGGTCTAAACCAGGGATGGCCAAGAATTCTGCACGCATGCAATGCTTTTGCTTATGTGCGAATTTTCACCCTCTGCACATCCCTCCCCCTCCTCCCCCCCCCCCCCCCTCTTTCTCCACTATTGTCACGCTGAGCGGGAACAGGGGGAAATAGCAAAAGCACTGCATTTAAGTGGCAGTGCAGTCGTGCAAGGAACACTAAATGCCACGCATGTGAAACTTCCTGGAATATTGAAACTGTGCCAGACTGAGACTTGAACTCAGGACCTTTGTGTTTCACAAGCAAGTGCTCTACCGACTGAGCTACCCAAGCATAACTCACGACCTGTCCTCACAGGTTTACTTCCATCAGTACCTTGCCTCCTACCTCCCAAACTTCACAGTTCTCCTGCGAAACTTGCAGAACTAGCACTCCTGGAAAAAATAATATTGTGGAGACATGGCTTAGTCACAAGCTGGGAATTTTTCATTCTGGAGCCATGCATTTGGCTTTGTTTCCTGTTTCGTAACAGTGTAGATCAGACTGAAAAAAATTTCAGTGTTATTCAAAAAATTTTAGTGCACTGAAGACGTAATAAAATTCACATCTGGTACAAAAGGTCAGCATAAGGCCAAGTGCAGACAATTCCACAGATTTTTGTCGTTTGAGTTGCCACATAATTGTGATAGTTCCATAATCGAAAGTCTTTCATGCATATACATAAAGACATTGCAACAAGTTTGTAACCTTAGTTTGGAAACCAGGAAACTCTTCCCTGTTTCTATCATAAAAGAATTTGTATTTTAAACAGGAACTGTGTTGCATATCAATCAATTCCATCTGCACGTGCACTGATAAGCCAAAACATTATGACCACAGCCCATCGCAATGTTTGGTGCTGCCTGGTGGCATTACGGGCACATGAGGTAACAAAAGTAAGAGAAGGCATAGGTGGGTGATCACCTTAGTGAAAATATGGGCTCAAATGGGGAAATCCATTGAAATATGTGACTTTGAAAACGGGCAGTTTATTGTTACGCAGAGCCCATGAACAAATATCTCAAAAATGGCAAAGCTGGTCAAATGTTTGCATACTACTATCCAGAACCTATGAAAAGAGGTAGGACAGTGAAAGTACTCCTAGGAACTAAATGGTTGGACGTCCACAACTTTTCGCAAAATTTGGGGTATGAGACTTGTCTGCTCTGTAAACTGAGGTAGATGGTGATCTGTGACATCTTGTCTGAAAGAGAACAATGCTGGTGCATGCACAAGTGTTTAGGAGCATACTGTTCATTGTATATTGTTGAACGTGAAGCTCTGCAGACGATCACACCTACATGTTCAAATGTTGACCCAAAGACATAATCATTTAAGATAGCAGTGTGCACGCAACCATTGGGATTCAACTGTTGATAAATGGAAACTTGTCAGCTCTTAGAGTTCTTCTACGCTAGTTTGATAGTCATCTCAACAAATGCCATTGACCAATGACCTTGCTGTTTGGTCCTGTCCCCTGAATCAACCAACAAATGCCATCATCGAGGTGAACAGCAGCTCGAAACGTGCAGCACTCCATGGACGCAGGCTAATGGGGGCAGTATTATGCTGTGGGAGACTTTCTCTTGCAGTTGCAAGGGACTGTGGTCTTAATCGAAGACACACTGACATCTGCGAACTACCTGCATCCCTTTGTGCTTGATGTTTTCCCCAATGGCAATGTCGTCTTTCAGCAGTATAATTGTCCATATTTTGGAGCCATGCTTCATTGGTTTGAGAAGAATTATAGTGAGATCATGTTGATGTTTCAGTGACCAAATCTGCCTGATATGAATCGTATGGAACCCATCCCGGTTGCTTTCGGGTGCCATCACAACATATGCAAATCAGCAGTCTGTTATTTGCACAAATTAGATGACCCGTGCGTAGATATTCAGTGCTGCTTACCTCCACAAACCCACCAACAAACTGTCAGATCCCTGATACACAGAATCAGTGATCTTTCATTCCAAAGATGGACAAATAAACTATTAAGCAGGTGTTCTAAAGGTTTTGGCTTAACATGTATACAGGGCAAACCTGTCTCGAAAACAGCTCAGAAACAGTTGTAAAACTGGCAGTATCCTCGGTGTTTAGAAAACTATTCCTATTATTCTTTCAGTGCAGCAGTGAATTATTCAAAGTTCATGTTTCCCATAATGCCAGCGAGCTCAAGGAAATTGATGTTTTTGTGTCAGAAGTTGCTACTTCCCTAATTTGTTTTGCTTTTTAAATACATTGTCACAAAATCAAAAATAAGATGTTTCTCACCTTACAGTGCCCTACTGTGATTAGTGTGCGGTCGAGTCCACTTGAAGTGAGGTCTGCAATCCATTTTTAACAATCTGCTTGCTATTTCTGCTATCCTTCAGAAACTCAACAGTAGTGGGTATCAAATCAAAAAATCATTACAGGCACACCTCTTGGCTTAACCAGCATTCTTTGCCGTAATTTACTATTAATACCACCAGTTTCGTAAAGTACTATGTGCCTGCTAATTCAGCATGAGGTGCTTCTTGATGTACAGGACAATCTAGCCCGTATAAATCGTTCATCAGTAATTTTTTTTCTGTTTTGTAGTCAGTCTTTAAATTCTTTCTGCGTGGTATTGCAATGTCATTCCATTGCAAATTTGCGGTACCCACTGATTGTGACTGCATCCTTCCCTTCTGTGATTCTCATTCATTTTTAAAGGATTGGATTTCCAGCATGCAAGTAGCAGCTTTGGCTGTTTCTATATTGAACTGCTCAGGTTTCACTTTATGCCAGGTGCTGAACTTGTATGTTCACATACAGTATGTACATTAATAGTACTTCCAGCTTAATTCCTTGTATGTATTGGTGAAGTGAAGAGTGCTATGCAGAGTGAATTACATGAAACTGTGATGTCCAATTTGACTGTACTTAGAAGTCAGTACTCCATTCTCATTACACCGAAGTTTGCAGTCATTTTCTAGTGCACCAGAGAATTGTTTCCAGTAAATACTTACTGACCATATTGCAAATATTGGCAAGTGTTTCAGAAAGTTCCATTTAATACAGATTGACACAAAAGTATAGAATTAGAGAACTTGTAGAATAACACGCTAATGCATATTTCTGCCATAATATAACAATGTTAGATGTGTTCAAAATTCATTGATCTAGTACAGTGGAATGAACAGTTCAGTGTGGAGTAACTGAATGATATAGTTCCATAAGCAAGAGCTGAAACATCTTTGTGCATGCATGTGAGAACTTGAGCAAGGATCTAAAAGTTGGGCTGCTGTGTTAGTTGTATGTGCTGATCTACTGCTCAGTGTATCCTGTAAACATTTTTAGTGTGTGTGGATGTGCCAGATTACCTAAACAGCTTAGTGTTGAAGGTGCTAGTCATGCCAGTAACAGAGGTTTCAGTTTTAATTTTTCTTTGTTTTAAATTATGTATCTTACGGACTTAGTAATGGATACTTAGTGTGAAATGTTCAGAATGTAACTCTGTTAAATTTAAACACATTCTGTGAAGATGAAGTCTGCAGTGACTATACTTGTGTGAGCACCCATATTTGATGCTATGAAAGAGTGTAGATACCATTATGTGAGAATGTAGCACCAACTTCCATAACTTTTGAGGAGTTGTTCATATCTACATGCACTAGTTACACTGAAGTAATGTTTTGAATGGCCAGTTTCCATCTTCCTTCAGTTTGCAATTCCTTTCACTTGCAGGTGGCAAAGAGAGGAGAAGTGCTGCAAGTGAAAGTTCTGGGTGCCATTGCACTTATCGATGAAGGTTAGTAAAAACATTAAAGTTTCTTGAATTCCTGTGCTTGTGACTACTTTGCCTTACTTACTGGACACTATTAACTCCAAATAACAGCCTCTGTACAGAACGCGTCTTTCACTCTGCAATGAAGTGCCTACTATAATGGAACTTCGTGGACAACTACACTCCTCGCCCTTGCATTTTGTGGGCAGTATAAAGTAAGGGAGGTATAGATATATTGATGGGTGGTGTTTGGATGATGATACTTTCTGCTCAGTGAAGTTGGTAAAGGCAATGTACAATATGACTACGTCGTAGTGGTGTGCTTGTCGGAAGGTGGCTCAGTGCTACGGAGACACTGGAGGGGTTGTGGGGGGGTGGGGTGGGGGGGGGGGGGGTGCAGCAATGTTTCTCTCTGCATACTGACAAACAGTATATAGATTCTGATTATCTGGATCTCAGTTGACATTTTATAGAAGGCAGTTTTTGAAAAAAGAGTAAAAACTAAAGAAAATCAATGACTCTTCATTTAAAAGTAGACCGAATAGATATTTTAGAGAATAAATTATCACATGTGTAAATCATGTTTTATTGTGCACGTGGGGTGACTGAGATGTGTTGATTAATTATTAGAATGTATGTGATAATATTAGCCTACATTGAGGCCCTGTCTGTCATTAAAATAACTGCTGTCAGGATAGAGTGAATGAATAAGAGAAATGAAAATGATCATTTGAAATAAAATTGTACAAACTAGACCTTTAAGTGTAAACAACTTGGCCGAAAAGAAATTGCAAAGAACTAATTTTGGCGAAAAACACCTTCACAAATACATTCACATAAACAGCAGATGTGAAGCTATGTAGTAACTGATTATTGTGTAATAACTCTGAAAAATGTCTGGCTCAGAGTATAGACATTTTGTGTTGCTGTGGACAGTGTGCTTATTCATTGGGAAATAATGCAATTTTACGATCCATGCATGTGCTTCATATATTCAAATGAACCATTGTAACAAGTTGGGTGTGAGTATTATTGTACTTCAGTTTATGAAATGGAAAATAACCTATTTTTGTAAAATAGGTTTTAAAGTGCACTCATATGACACTATTGAAAATTAATTTGCCTCTACATGAACAGAAGAAATTTTGTGACCACTATTCCATAAGCACGACGTGGGATGCATTGTCTGTTCCACTCTTTCACAGAAATTACACACAGATCATGGTTCTGGATTGTTCTTGTAAGACTTGATTCTCCCCCACATTCTGTAATGCATACAAGACAATAAAGCTATAAACACACATGCACAACAGTGAAAATAACCACTTAATGTTCAAAGCACACCCAATTACCAATAGAACAGGCAGAAGTGGTGTAATGACACTCCTGGTTGTGGTGTCATATGGTGTACTGTCTCCAGTTATTGCACATTTTTCGATCACTTGCCTCCTTAACTGCACAGGAGTGGGTTTTCATGAAAACTGCCAACTTGATCTAATCTCTGATCAGTTAACAGACCAGTATGAAAGTGCAGTTCCTCGGGAACACTAATGTAAAATAAGTTATTGCTTTTTACTAGTTGCAGATTAGCCACATCTGTGCCATAAATCAGTAACTTCATCATGATATGAGTGGTTGCAACCCTAGACAATCATTGACTTAGTCCAGTTAGTGTACCATAATCTAAGAAAAATATGTAATTAAATTATAAAAAATGAGTAATAGAGATGTTATTTAATTGTATAAATGAGAGTACACATCTACATTTAAATGTCTTGAAGTTGCAATACCTGTTTCTACAGTCCTAAAATACCATCATTTAGTTCCCAATAGCAGCCTGATTAAACTGGCTTCCTAAAGAATAGTTTTTTAACACAGAAGTGTTCTCTATTGTTAAAAGTTCTGCGAATCAGTTAAGACAGTGCCTTGGGGACAGAGCCTACAATTGCAGTTACACATGATTGCAATTGGCAACATTGCCTCCCATCTCCATACTGTCCCACTGACAACTCATGAATGACAGTTTGTGGCATCTACCTGGGCTCAACACTCACTATAACAACTCAGTTCAGAGATATAACTATCATTTTCAAACTAGTTCTTAATCCATGACAGCACAGTTTTCTCTCGCAGCGTCATGCGCTAATAGTATGTAGATATATTCTGTTTCAGATTGTTTAATTTAATTACATTTCACTGAGAAAATAAAGGTAATTAAAGGGAGAATTGAATAGACAATTTGTCCTTAAAGTCCAAATAATTATTTCCTTAGTTAGTATGATGTAACTTAAAACTAATGTAACTACTATGTAAAGAAAAGCTGTGCTCAGCATGAAGGTTGGTTTAAGCACTAGTGCTGGAAAAGGCAGTGCCCTTTTGGAGGCAGTATGCCTCGGATTCCTCTGTTTACTGAACGAACTTGGAGATATTATAAGCAGATCTACAGTTTAATTTGATCACCAAATCAGAATGCAACTTAGTGCTTCTGTGCTATATAAACAGTTATTCTCTGTCCCAGTCATGACTGTAGAGTGAGAAGAATGATTGGTTAAAAGGCTGTGTGCTTTCTATAATTACTCAAATCTTACCTTGGTAGTCTGTATGAGGACACCTTGAGTGTCCTCCAGGGGGGGTCTCAACTCATATGAGAGTTCTTGCTTGGCTACCACAGGGCCTCAGCCTTTGCAGCATTTGTTCCTTTCCGAGCTGCAAGCTTACATTTCCACAATTCCTTTTTCCAGATCCTGCTTGGACCTGGTACATGATGGAGGCATGGATTTCCACTCCTCACATTTCCTAAAACTTTTCATTCAATAAACACAAGGTCCCCATTGACGTGCGACCTGCCACCAATTTTCAGAATTCTCGAGAAGTGCGAACCTTGCAGGGAAGGTCGCCCAGTGTGGTACCTGCTGCATCTTCGAGCCGTTCCATTTTTGCACTGTTCCCTTAAATAATGTAATACATCCAAAACCCAACACGGTAGTCATTGCATTGTGGGGATCATAAAATATCTGCACAGTAGTAGCTCCCTGACCACGCAGTGCTCGCACTGTTGGTGCCTGAGGAGCTGAAAGCTATCTACGTACACCAAGGAGTGTGCCTTGTTCGGAGTGGGAACCCCATGGTGGATAAGCTGCAAATGAAACAGATTTTTCCCCATTAGGCTGCATCCTACATAAGCGACAGAAGTGACAGACAGCAGCGACAGCTCCAGGTGACAAAACAACCGCAGGTGTAGTTAGGGAAGTGTCATACACGAGTAACATCTGTGTCACTGCCTGTCTCCTGCTGCAACTGGAGACGTTTGTATTCAAACATGTTCGAATCTTGCTGCTGCAGCACGCGTGACACAGAGCGACAGCCACGTGTCTTCTCACAAAGCAGTGGAGTGGACAGGATAGCAGCTAGAATTACTTAACATCAGATGTTAAACTGTTCGGTGAAAAAATTTGATTCTTCCGCAACCTATAGCGTGATATCTTTAATCGATAAAGTTCTGAATTTATTTTCGTTATTCGTCACAGTTACTGTGCTGCACAAAATTAAGTACATGGGTGCATGAAATTTTCAAGAAATTGGAGAGGTAAAATCACATTGCGTAGCCTTTCTGTGTAATTCATTTAAGGCCATGCATTATTGGGTATGAAATATAACCAATACATCTGAATTGTATTTAAAGTTTAGACAGGAATGATACCTCTCTTCATTCTTGAGATATTAGTTGTTATATCCGTGGACGGGTTGTTCATGGCACGTATGAACCTTTCCTGCACTTCAGGAATAAAGTTGTCATAAAAATAATTGTATCTCAGAAATGGTTAAAGGTATCGAAGCGATGATTTTTGGAAATGACAGCATCCAGAAACGACTATTTTATCGTATGATTAACACTAGATATGTTTTTAAACGTGTCAGCAGAGCGAAAACAAGACTCCCTATAAATTACACTGAGATTTTGTCCGAATTTTCATAGTCAAACAAAGAGAGAGAAACAAGTAAACGGGGTATCAAAGTGACCAGTGTGAGGTCTAGTTTTGCATGAAAATACTTAACTGCTTGAAAGTAATCAGGTTAATTAACAAAAAATTAATGAGTTCAGTAAAATTGAAATATTTCACGAAAAGCTGCTGCCAAGCTATGTAAATGAAGTGTCAAATTTCAACTGCTCAAGACCTACCTATTTTGCACACAAAAAGATACATTGATGCGGTATTTAAATGTCAAAAAGGCTTCCTTCGAATAAAGTGCATTAGGAAGGCAAATGAAGAGTCAGGGAGACCATGCTTTCTGAAAAAATCTTGAAAATAAAAACTGAAAGAAATCAAATATTTTATAAAATGATTTGTGTAAAAGAAAAAGTAGATCAGAGGAACATTCTGCATGTCTTTCAGTGATGCTTGAAATCATGAACCGAAAATGAGGTGCACCAAACGTTTCTCTAATATTTTTAATTCATACTTACAAATCGTTTCACAAAACGTTCGACTTTCTTTTCAAAAATTTTGTACACTTTACTATTACAGACTATTTAGAGCAATTGAAACACTTTGCCTTACACACTGCTGATGAATAACATTCGTAGTTTATCAAGAAATAATTTATTAAGAGTTTAATGTGATAGGTGTGTGTACAATTACAGAGCGATGCAGTGTAAACAGCATACATATAACTTATGTATACGGAATTGTAACTGAGTCATTTAAAATATAAGAACAACGCTGAACCGAATCCAGTACATTAATGCAGCATGGAATTACAATCTATAACTCTGCAGCTACACCACAGATACCTATTATAGTTGTTCCACAATCTGTGTTTATATGTGTATTTAGGGTAGTTAGTCATGTAGTCAGCCATTCTTTCTCATTTATTGGCTATTAAAAGTTCTTGATCATGTAAAAAAGCATTCGTATTTATTGATGAGGTAGTAGAGTGCTACCTGCTCATTCATGTGTAATCAAAGAATTTGTCTGGTGATCTTTGTTGTTCATATTTATGAAATTCTCCATGGAGATTCCTCCCTTTCTAAGTTTCATGCACAACATTCATTTTCGCTTTATTTTCTTAAACGTAATTTTGTAGCCTTACTCTTCAGCTACAGTTTAGGGCCGCCGTTTTGTAGAAACACCTGGTTGGCTCCAAGCAGCCACCTTGTAGTGCGGCATGGTCACTTGCACACAGGACACCTGAGCTTTCCGCCCATTGCTGTTGCTGGAGTGTCACGTATCCAGAAGTTATCCAGAAGTCACTCACTATCAGTTGCTTCTGTAGCTCATGTAGGACAAGGCCTTGGTGACGACATGGCCCCAGGAGTGTCTGTGGAAGGATAGTAGTCCTTCAATGCAGAGTGATAAGATCATAAAATGTTTGCTTCCCTGCCTACGCCATGGGAGGAACATGGAGCTAAGTGGCAAACTGAGAAATACTCATACTTACCTTACACAAGGACTGATGGGATTCCTTCCTGGCCACAAAACTGTTATTCTTTCTGGAGAACTTAGAAGAAAATTATGGGAAGTGGCAGCCATCTGTAAAATGAAATGTGGGTCAGTTTTGATCAAAACAGCATCCCCTCCTCAGTCATGGGCACTGCTAAGTTGTAACAAGCTGGATGATGTTCCGGTGTCTGTCACTCCCCGTAAGTCTACATTTAGTTCAGGGCATCATTTTCCACTGAGACTTGCTCTTGCAATCTGATGATGAGCTAAACACAGACTTCAAGTGACAGAGTGCATACTTCATCATGTATGTAGGGGGCCAAAGGACAATAGGGTTGCTACCGGTGCCTTCATCTTGGCCTTGAAGGACGATTCAAATTTGCCAAAAATGTCAAGGTGATGGTATAATGTGTGTGTGTGTGTGTGTGTGTGTGTGTGTGTGTGTTTCTCCCCACATTGATTCAAATGACCATATAGACTCTATATATTGTTGCCACATTGAGGGTTATCAGTTTGCATCATTTTGAAATCTTAATAAGAACCATAAGGTAAATTTGTCACAAAGTTTCATCTAGTGGGCTTAATCAGGTGACCTGCAGTTGAATAAAAGAAATTAGGCTAAAAGCTAGTCACTTACACAGGCTAAATGTTGCGCAACTCTCACTGTCGGTGATCTTCATAGCAAATTCTCACAGAATTGCACTGATATCATAACTCACGAAGTCTCATTTTCTTGTGTAACACTGAAGGCACGCTCTGGAACATGATAAGCACATAAACATTCAGCCCACCCCCTTTGCAGAATCACAGCAAACTGAGCGCACAGAACTGTGTGTGTTGTGCAACGCTAGACTATATAGACAACAGGCCGCTAAACAAAGGAGCCTGCTTAGTACCTGTCATGTGTGATACATCGATTGTATGATATCAGTTGTTACAAATGAAGATAACCCAATTAAAGAGAGGTGATTAAAGTGTAAAAAATGCCATACAGTTATTCACACAATTTGCAGAAATGCATACGGACAGAAGTAGAACCAAAACAATTATATTTCATAAGAGGAACAAAAGCATGTGCTTCCACAACATTGTATCATTAGACAAGTAAAGCAGTGACTGGTGGATATAAATGCAAATATAGCACAAATGTAATCCATTTGAATTACCCAATTTGATGGGTTCAGTTCCATGGTTGCTAAAAAATATCATAAGCAATTATATACAATGTAGTTGGAACAGTAATCATCACACACAATCATTATAAATAGTGAATAAAAGTGACTACAAAAATCGTATTGTAATTGAAAGTGTAAGGGTTAGAACTACTAAGCTGGATGGCTTCAGTTGTATGTTATCAGAATCAGAAATTTGCTGAGGTTCATTAAGGAAGGACATTGTGTAAATATAGTAAGGTGAATGTTAATTCTGGACTGAGGAACTACATGTGCACCTAAGACTCCAAAGAACCAGAATAGCATGCTGGTGTAGCAAACTGAAAGATGAAAATAACTTCCGCATGATTTCGGTGCCAAGTAACATAGCTCAATGAAACTTGAGCAAAACATAGAAAGAACTGCTACAGTATAATACAGAAGATAATTGACAGAAATACACAAGAAGACGGACTGACGGGACACTTACTTCTGGGTTTTTATTGTGTTTCCACACTTAGACTTAAATTTTGTGACCTTCATAATTATTTTACAGCTTACAAAACTGCAGAGTGAAAATTCAGTAGAGCGGATGGTCTGTAGTTCCATAACAATTTGGTTCAACTAGAACACAGTTGGTGGGGAAATTATAGTTCACAGTACTATTTGATGAGTTCACTATGTGTCTACAGAGTGGATTACCTATTTACTGGAAATGTTTCCATGTTGGAAATTAATTTATGCAAATTTTTAATTAAGGGCTTATTGAGTGAATGGTATCTGATTCAGAAAAATTTGGGCAACAAAAATGTACAGACAAATCCTGAAATATAAGAAGCATAATAGTTTAAGTTGAAAAAGTAAGCTTGTGAAAAAGATAGATTGCTATTCACTATACAGTTGAAACTTAAGAGTTGCAAACAGGCACAACAAAAAGGTGACTAAACGTTTGCTTTTGGCCAGAAGGCCTCCTTCTCAAACGGGCCACATACACATGTGCGCACGCATGCAAGCATGTGCTTGTGGCTGCCAAGGCCAGATCCACAAGGCTGTGATCATGTGTGTGAGAGCTGCATTTACGTGAATGTGAGTGTCTGCTCATTTCAGGTGGTGGTCTTTGGACGGAAAGATAATATGTTCAGTCCTTTTTTGTAGTGCCTGTGTGCAACTCTGCATCTCCATTACATGCTTAGCAACTATCTACCCTTTTCATAATACTCTCATTACTCCATCCTGGATTTTCCATAGTTTGTTAAAAGTAAGTTCATATGTGACCAGTCTGCAATAACTGCAAGGCTCTTCATCTCTGAAGAACTACTGCAACCTACTTCCTTCTAAATCTGCTTGCTGCATTCCCATGATGTCTGAGTATGTCATTTCAACTAATCCCTTCTTTTAGTCAAGTTGTGCCCTGTATTTATTTTCTCCCCATGTCTATTCAGCACTGTCTCATTACTTACATGATCATTCCATCTAGTCATCAGCATTTTTCTGTAGCACCACATTTCAACAGCTTCTGTTCTTTCCTAGTCTTTCGCATTTACTCAAATCTAAGCTGCATCTGAAAAATGAGACTCAAAATTAAGGGAAAAGAGTGAGACAATTTAGGTCGAATGGATGAAGATACAGCTACAGTAGGTTAGTTAGAGTAGTAACGTTAGCAGTTAAGCTTTACCAAGTAGCCATTGCTATGTGGCAGGTGCTCCGTCCGTACTTATACGGGTACGTGCTTCGTCTGGTTTGAATCGATTGCTTATTTTGCTTTGATCTGATAAGTGCTGTTTTCTTTGTTATAGATGTTTGTCACTCTAAGCTGAAAATGCATTATTGTACTGTCCTGCATTGTTTGTCGCATTCTGTTTGAGAGTATTTATGACCTGTTGCCACTCGTGGCATGGCTTTTTGTGCCCGCTACTGCTGCTTACAATAAAAGAGAGAGGAATTGTCTCATTAACAAAACACTGACAAGAGACTGCTATTTGTTGTTACTTACACTGCTGCTTTCTTTGATAATGCTCAACAAGAACCAAATAATAGACTGTGTGATAGAAGATGTTCTGAAGGAGAGTTTAGCGAAAATTTTTCTCCCTTTGAAAATCTTTGCAGGTGCCTCTTTAGTACATAACATTTTGCACAGAAATTAGTTATCTTAGATTTAAAAGTCTAGTCAGTTGCTGTGCTTCATTTCTGACCGTATAACTATACAGCGTAAGAATAATATGAATACAAGCATAACACGATATGTATCTTGTTCCACGTTTGCTGTTGTCTTACTTACACGAAAGAATACATGGCATAATGTTTACATTCATATTATTCTTACGGTGAAGAGAATACTGCATGACTGCATGTGATTCACGATTCATAAAAGCTACTGTTAGCAACCATCTCTCGTCACAGGTAGGAAAAAATTCAGAACGTAGAGTTGGCCATATTGACATACATCGCAAACAGACTTGCCAGTCCTATTTTCGTAGTAGATTTTTAGTGATGACTTTAAAAGCAGAGTACGTTATTGTTGTCTTCAGTCCGTACACTGGTTTCGTGCAGCTCTCCACGCTTTTCTATCCTGTGCAGAGTAGCAACACTTATAAAATAAGAATGAACATAACTTTGAAAGTAAATGCTGACATTTAAAACAAAATTTTATTAGGTTTGTAATACATCTTAAATGAAATGTTTAAAATATCAGTCATGATTCTGAATCACTATCACTCAATTCTTTGTTGCTCATTTCTTTATACAGAGCATTGTCCTCTGTACCATCTAGTGCATCGGAATCGAACATTTTTTAAATGCTTGATGCTTAGTCTTATTTGGAATGCACCTCCCTGCATCATAAATCCATTGGCACACTTGCGACAAACTTACACGTTGTACACGCCCTGTTGGTGTCGGTTGTCTGTCGCTTTTCGAAAGCCAGTCTGTGTACATACGTTTAAGCTTGTTGTTAAATGGTTTGTTCAGACGTCAAGTGGTCGCAGAATTGACGTTATCCTGCCTGGAATTACTGGCAAGTCCATTTTGCTTTCCTCTAGTTTTTGTTTAAAATTTAGACGTTCACAGGTAGTAATTTCGGACGCTGTTGCTTAACAAATTCATTTAAGATCACTTTAGTGCATGGTATCGCCCACACTTTGGCCCACTAAATGCTTTCCTGCTACTTGAACATTCAAATAATTTGTCTCTCTGCATTCGCCATCGCCTGACATTGCTCTCATCAATCCCGTATCGGCAGCAAGATTAGAACTTTGTTCCGCAAAAGAAATAACTCCCCTCTTGAATTTGGCACTATAATGAAAGCGCTTCATTATGGTTCACTAACACTGACAAGCACTTCACAAAATTCCACAAAGCAATAGGTGCTGGTACGTGAAATCTTAATGAGCCCCAGCGTATCAACTTGTGCAACAATCCTAAAGCCTTGTGCATTGTTGGTATTTTTCTGTAAAGAAATTTATTTTTGTTGCTATGAATATTTGAGACTGGTACATTCAAAGATGAACAATACAGAATTTCTATTTAATTTGTTGGATAATGTATGAAAATGCAGTGGTTGAAACTTGGGGTGGAGAAAAAAAGCTCGTCTTATACCTTTTTTAAATTTATTTACTGATGCAGAGGTTTTGGCACCAGTATTTATCTTTGTGCCTGCAAAGCATGTCTGTGTAGCATTACATATATTAGACGGCAGAAGTTAGTTGTAGTGGCACCTACCAACATTTCTCAGAACTTTGCTTACTTTGCACTTGATTCTAAGCTGCAGGCGGTTTTTTGGATTACAGAACCGGAAAAAGTGTGGCTTAGATTCGAGTAAATACGATGAACTGTGTGTTCTCCATGTTTCATTCCACACAAACAACTTCAGAATAGATTGTCTAAAACTTCATTTTATATTTGATGTTATCAGAGTTCCCTTCTTCAGTAATGCTTTCCTTGTCACTGCCAATCTGCCTAATACATCCTCTGCTTCAGCCATTATCAGTCACTTTGCTGGCCAAATAGCAAATTTCATCTACTGCTTGGTCTTGTTTCTTAATCTAATTCCCTCAGCATCACTGAATCCATTTATCCTTGTTACTAGAAGTAATCAAATAAGAGCTTGTTGTCATTAAGACTGCTTCCAACGAAGCAAAATTCATCATTGTGATTATTGGATTGAAAACCACCGCCTTATTAATAAATGGATGAGAAATGTGGTATGTTCAATATTTTGGTTAGTTAGTGAGTTCTACTCATGCAGTGTGTTTTGTAACACAGTGGAATGTAAAGGAAAAGAATTATTATTGGACAGAAGCAGGATGATAGCAATTGGAATAGTTAAAGATTTCCATATTCTGAATGTAGATTAAAATTTAGATCCACTTACAGACATATATGTAATAACTGGAGAGAGAGAGAGAGAGAGAGACAGAGAGAGAGAGAGAGAGAGAGAGAGAGAGAGAGAGAGAGAGAGAGATACATTAAATGTTGTTTGCATAAAACGTTGAATTTATGAGATGTTTGAATGTGAATGTGCAGTGACAGGAATATTGAAATCACATGCAAGTTTGATTGTTAATTTAAATGTTTGTATTGGCAGGTGAGACCGACTGGAAGATCATTGCAATTGATGTTAATGATCCTGTTGCTGATCAGCTGAAAGGTAGGCTTGTGTTGTATTGGAGTGTATTACAGAAATAGGTGTAGTAAATATGACATACATTTTTATTAATGTTACTAAAAGGAAGTATGTAGAATAGTATAGAAATAATTTGATTTTGAGACTTAAAAGTGTTTTATTTTTTAGAATGTCATCAACTCGAGCATGGTTTTTGTGTGATATGTGGAGATTGTCTCGTATACCCCTGTCTGCATTCTGTTTTATTCTCCTTACTTTACCTTATAACAGCAAAAAAGTCTCAGCAGTTAAAACATTAGTTCTTAATTCCTCACAGTTCTTTTTTCACATGAATAGTGCTAGACAGAACTTCCTATTGAAATAAATTTTGGCAAGCAAATTTGTGGTTTCAAATCTCTCTCCAATTTAGATTTCAAGAAAGAAAATAATGAATTTTTTGAAAATATAGTATAATTTGATCAACAAAAAAATCTGCTCACAAAGTCGCAGCAGGATAAAACACAAGTCAGCGAAATGTGCAAGCTTTCAGCGCCACTAGATCCCCCTGCTGGTGGAAGAAGGAAGGAAGAGGGATGAAGGAGAACAACTGACAAGGTTTAGGAAATAAGAATTACGGAAAAATGTCTCAGAACCCTGGGTCAGGGCAGGCTTCCCAGAAGGTTCTGCACGGCTGCCAACTATTACGGATTGTCAGTAATTGTTGTGGATATATCACCTTAATTACAAAGTTACAGGAAGTTACTGAAAAATTACACAAATAAACATCTTACAATTTGATTTTCAAAAAACTTGAAAAAGGTACTGATTTGTTTCATTAATAATAAGGTAATAAAATGATTTATAGTGTGTGACAATTTCCTTCCTGAGTATGCAAGAAACCTGTCGGCGAATCATTTCGTCACCGCAGTTCACTAATGGTGGGTGTACACAGAGTTCGAAACATGCTCTGAAACATGGTTCGAAGCCAATACTGGCTAATGATGTTTGCAACATGTTGTCAACATGTTAGCAATGAAAAACGAGTCTTCTATGGCTGTGTCACTACAGATCAAAGAGACAATGTTCCTGGAGTGCTATTGCCAAATGCTGCTGCCTGTAGTGCTGTGTGTCATCTTTTCCCGTGTTCCTTTACAAAATAGTGGCTAAGAAGCAAAATTACAAATGTGATGTGTGAATACTTGAAACAGAAGGTTAACTTTTCCGGTCAGTACCAAAAAAGTGTAATTGTATTCGGCTTTGAACATTTAACACGTATTGTGAACATTGTTAAAGACTGGAAGTTTTTGACCTACCTAATGTGACGATTATTAAGTGTAAGAGGCCTGTTGTTGTTGTTGTTGTTGTTGTTTTCAGTCCTGAGACTGGTTTGATGCAGCTCTCCATGCTACTCTATCCTGTGCAAGCTTCTTCATCTCCCAGTACTTACTGCAACCTACATCCTTCTGAATCTGCTTAGTGTATTCACCTCTTGGTCTCCCTCTACGATTTTTACCCTCCACGCTGCCCTCCAATGCTAAATTTGTGATTCCTTGATGCCTCAAAACATGTCCTACCAACCGATCCCTTCTTCTAGTCAAGTTGTGCCACAAACTTCTCTTCTCCCCAATCCTATTCAATACCTCCTCATTAGTTACGTGATCTACCCATCTAATCTTCAGCATTCTTCTGTAGCACCACATTTCGAAAGCATCTATTCTCTTCTTGTCCAAACTAGTTATCGTCCACGTTTCACTTCCATACATGGCTACACTCCATACAAATACTTTCAGAAATGACTTCCTGACACTTAAATCTATATTCGATGTTAAAAAATTTTTCTTCTTCAGAAACAATTTCCTTGCCATTGCCAGTCTACATTTTATATCCTCTCTACTTCGACCATCATCAGTTATTTTACTCCCTAAATAGCAAAACTCCTTTACAACTTTAAGTGTCTCATTTCCTAATCTAATTCCCTCAGCATCACCCGATTTAATTTGACTACATTCCATTATCCTCGTTTTGCTTTTGTTGATGTTCATCTTATATCCTCCTTTCGAGACACTGTCCATTCCGTTCAACAGCTCTTCCAAGTCCTTTGCTGTCTCTGACAGAATTACAATGTCATCAGCGAACCTCAAAGTTTTTACTTCTTCTCCATGAATTTTAATACCTAGTCCGAATTTTTCTTTTGTTTCCTTTACTTCTTGCTCAATATACAGATTGAATAACATTGGGGAGAGGCTACAACCCTGTCTCACTCCTTTCCCAACCACTGCTTCCCTTTCATACCCCTAGACTCTTATAACTGCCATCTGGTTTCCGTACAAATTGTAAATAGCCTTTCGCTCCCTGTATTTTACCCCTGCCACCTTCAGAATTTGAAAGAGAGTATTCCAGTTAACATTGTTAAAAGCTTTCTCTAAGTCTACAAATGCTAGAAACGTAGGTTTGCCTTTTCTTAATCTTTCTTCTAAGATAAGTCGTAAGGCTAGTATTGCCTCACGTGTTCCAACATTTCTGCGGAATCCAAACTGATCTTCCCCGAGGTCCGCTTCTATCAGTTTTTCCATTCGTCTGTAAAGAATTCGCGTTAGTATTTTGCAGCTGTGGCTTATTAAACTGATTGTTCGGTAATTTTCACATCTGTCAACACCTGCTTTCTTTGGGATTGGAATTATTATATTCTTCTTGAAGTCTGAGGGTATTTCGCCTGTCTCATACATCTTGCTCACCAGATGGTAGAGTTTTGACATGACTGGCTCTCCCAAGGCCATCAGTAGTTCTCATGGAATGTTGTCTACTCCCGGGGCCTTGTTTCGACTCAGGTCTTTCAGTGCTCTGTCAAACTCCTCACGCAGTATCTTATCTCCCATTTCGTCTTCATCTACATCCTCTTCCATTTCCATAATATTGTCCTCAAGTACATTGCCCTTGTATATACCCTCTATATACTCCTTCCACCTTTCTGCCTTCCCTTCCTTGCTTAGAACTGGGTTGCCATCTGAGCTCTTGATATTCATACAAGTGGTTCTCCTCTCTCCAAAGGTCTCTTTAATTTTCCTGTAGGCAGTATCTATCTTACCCCTAGTGAGACAAGCCTCTACATCCTTACATTTGTCCTCTAGCCATCCCTGCTTAGCCATTTTGCGCTTCCTGTCAATCTCATTTTTGAGACATTTGTATTCCTATTTGCCTGCTTCATTTACTGCATTTTTATATTTTCTCCTTTCATCAATTAAATTCAATATTTCTTCTGTTACCCAAGGATTTCTATTAGCCCTCGTCTTTTTACCTACTTGATCGTCTGCTGCCTTCACTACTTCATCCCTCAGAGCTACCCATTCTTTTTCTACTGTATTTCTTTTCCCCATTCCTGTCAATTTTTCCCTTATGCTCTCCCTGAAACTCTCTACAACCTCTGGTACTTTCAGTTTATCCAGGTCCCACCCCCTTAAATTCCCACCTTTTTGCAGTTTCTTCAGTTTCAATCTGCAGTTCATAACCAATAGATTGTGGTCAGAATCCACATCTGCCCCTGGAAATGTCTTACAGTTTAAAACCTGGTTCCTAAATCTCTGTCTTACCATTATATAATCTGTCCGATACCTTTTAGTATCTCCAGGATTCTTCCAGATATACAACCTTCTTTTATGATTCTTGAACCAAGTGTTAGTTACGATTAAGTTATGCTCTGTGCAAAATTCTACAAGGTGGCTTCCTCTTTCATTTCTTCCCCCCAATCCATATTCACCTACTATGTTTCCTTATCTCCCTTTTCCTACTGACGAATTCGTCACCCATGACTATTAAATTTTCGTCTCCCTTCACTACCTGAATAATTTTTTTTATCTCATCATACATTTCATCAATTTCATCATCATCTGCAGAGCTAGTTGGCATATCAACTTGTACTACTGTAGTGGGCGTGGGCGTGGGCTTCGTGTCTATCTTGGCCACAATAATGCGTTCACTATGCTGTTTGTAGTAGCTAACCCGGACTCCTATTTTTTTATTCATTATTAAACCTACTCCTGCATTACCCCTATTTGATTTTGTATTTATAACCCTGTATTCACCTGACCAAAAGTCTTGTTCCTCCTGCCACCGAACTTCACTAATTCCCACTATATCTAACTTTAACCTATCCATTTCCCTTTTTAAATTTTCTAACCTACCTGCCCGATTAAGGGATCTGACATTCCACGCTCCGATCCGTAGAACGCCAGTTTTCTTTCTCCTGATAACGACGTCCTCCTGAGTAGTCCCCGCCCGGAGATCCGAATGGGGGACTATTTTACCTCCGGAATATTTTACCCAAGAGGACGCCATCATTTAATCATACAGTAAAGCTGCATGTCCTCGGGAAAAATTACGGCTGTAGTTCCCCAGTTTCCCCTTGCTTTCAGCCGTTCGCAGTACCACAACAGCAAGGCCGTTTTGGTTATTGTTACAGGGCCAGATCAGTCAATCATCCAGACTGTTGCCCCTGCAACTGCTGAAAAGGCTGCTGCCCCTCTTCAGGAACCACATGTTTGTCTGGCCTCTCAACAGATACCCCTCCGTTTTGGTTGCACCTACGGTACGGCCATCTGTATCGCTGAGGCACGCAAGCCTCCCCACCAACGGCAAGGTCCATGGTTCATGGGGGGGCCTGGTCACATGAATATTGTGTGTGTGAGTGATAACAAATAAATCGCACTGTGGTTGTCATAAGTGTTCAACAATGAATATGGTCTTGACTTTTGATTTTGGAAAACATAATCTAGGATCCTGGCTTCTTAATTGCAGTGTGATTTAGGTGAGACGGACACAGCTACCGAGAAGACAATATCGAAAAAGCAAAGCAAGGTAGGTCAGGAACACTGCGCACTATCTACTGGGTGAGGAAATGTTTATCTACATCCAGTTGTGACGTGAACTTTAAGTGGCACTAATACAAGGATTCAGCCTGGCGCGTTACACGGCACACTAAGGGATGAATACACGAAGCAGATTCAGAAGGATGTATGTAACAGTAGTTAATCAGATAAGCAGCAGCTTGCACAGGATAGTATAGCAAAGAGAGATGCATTAAACCAGTCTCTTGATTGAAGACCTTAATGAGGCAGAGGAGTGGCTCTGGAACTTTCGGAGTTGGTTTCCAAAATACTAAACAGAAATGTTACTCCCTCAAAAAAGTGCTGTGTTGCTTTGCACAGCAGCAGTGAAATAGATAAAAAAAGTAAATCAGTGGCAAAAAGTCAATACTGTTACTGCGCAATAGCGATCGAAATGTCACTGATGGTGCCACTAAAGCGGAGTTACTAAATACAGTTCTCCGTAATTCCCTCACGAAAGAAGATGAAGTAAATATTCCAGAATTTGAAACCAGAACAGCTGTTAGCATGAGTGACATAAAAGTAGATACCTTAGGTGTTTCGAAGCAACTCAATCACTTAAGAAAGGCAAGTCTTCCGGTCCAGTTGGTATACCAGTCAGGCTCCTTTCAGAGTATGCAGACACAAGAGCGCCTTTCATAGCAATCATGTACAACCGCTCACTTGACGAAATGTCTGCTCCTAAAGACCCTAAAGACTGGAAAGTAGCACAGATCACACCAATATTCAAGAAAGGAAATAGGAGTAACCCATTGAATTACAGACCCATATCACTGACCTCAGTTTGCAGTAGGATTTTGGAGCATGTACTGTACTTCAACATCATGAATCACCTCGAAGAAAACGACTTACTGATCCATAACCAACAACGATTCAGAAAATATCGTTCTTGTGCAACACAGCTAGCTCTTCATTCCCATTAAGTAATGAGTGCTGTCGACAAGGGATCTCAGATCGATTCTATATTCCTAGATTTCCAGAAGGCTTTTAATACAGTTTTTCGCATCGACTATTAATCAAATTGCGTGCATATGGAGTATCATCTCAGTTGTGTGACCGAATTCGTGACTTCCTCTCAGACGTCACAGTTCATAGTGGTAGACGGTAAATGATTGAGTAGAACAGAAGTGATATCTGGTGTCCTGCAAGGTAGTGTCATAGGCCCTCTGCTGTTCCTGATTTGTATAAATGATCTAGGTGATAATCTGAGCAGCCCCCTTAGATTGTTTGCAGATGACGCTGTAATTTACTGTCTAGTAAAATCGCCAGACGATCAATTCCAATTACAAAATGATGTAGAGAGAATTTCTGTATGGTGCGAAAAGTGGCCATTAGCACTAAGCAAAGAACAGTGCGAGGTCATCCACGTGGGTACTAAAGAAATCCGATAAATTTTGGGTATACGATATATCGCACAAATCTAAAGGCTGTCAATTTCGACTAAATACTTTGGAATTACAGTTACAAGCAACTTAAATTGGAAAGACCACGTAGATAATATTGTGGGGAAGGTGAAACAAAGACTGCGCTTTGTTGGCAGAACACATCGAAGATGTGACAAACCCACTAAAGAGATAGACTACGTTACACTTGTCTGTCCTATGCTGGAATATTGCTGTGCAGTATGGGATCCTTAACAGGTAGGATTGACAGAAGACATTGAAAAAGTGCAAAGAAGGGCAGCTCATTCGTGTTATCGCGCAATAGGGGTGAGTGTGTCACTGATAGGATACGTGAGTTGGGGTGGCAGTCACTGAAAGAAAGGAAGTTTTCTTTGCGGCGAGATCTATTTACGAAATTTCAGTCACAAAATTTCTCTTCCAAATGCGAAAATATTTTGTTGACATCCACCGACCTAGGGAGAAATGATCACTGTAATAAAATAAGAGGTATCAGAGCTCTAACGGAAAGATTTAGGTCTTCCTTTTCCCCACGTGCCATTAAAGAGTGGAATGGTATAGTAGTAGTAGTATGAAAATGATTCAATGAACCTTCCGCCAGGCACTTACGTATGACAACAATGTAGTTGTAGAAATTAAGTCCCTTGTTCCCCAATACTGCAGCAGCACCAACAACAGGATTTGTTATGACTTGTGAAAAATTTGCCATCAGCACTTTAAATTATGACAGTTTCTGTGAGGCGGAATTGAATGTCTATGGGAGACAAAAGTAGGTATTAAATATGTCAGGGGGGAGGGGAGTTGGGAGTCAACAACTAGATTCCATAAATCACATTCATTGGGAGTGAGAGTGACATTGATACTAACGAAATTTTCTTTGTTGAAAATGGTAGTTTGGAGACACTTTAATGTGAACCTAAAAATAAATATATGTTAGATGTATCTTCTTTAATCTTAGAAGAAAGATTAGGGAAAGCTTTTGACAATGTTGACTGGAATAATCTTTCAAATTCTAAAGGTGGCAGGGGTAAAATACAGGGAGCGAAAGGCTATTTACAGTTTGCACAGAAACCAGATGGCAGCTATGAGTAGAGGGGCATGAAAGGGAAGCAGTGGTTGGGAAGGGAGTGAGACAGGGTTGTAGCCTCTCCCCGATGTTATTCAATCTGTTTATTGAGCAAGCAGTAAAGGAAACAAAAGAAAAATTTGGAGTAGGTATTAAAATCCATGGAGAAGAAATAAAAACTTTGAGGTTCGCCGATGACATTGTAATTCTGTCAGAGACAGCAAAGGACTTGGAAGACCAGTTGAACGGAATGGATAGTGTCTTGAAAGGAGGATATAAGATGAACATCAACAAAAGCAAAACGAGGATAATAGAATGTAGTCGAATTAGGTCGGGTGATGCTGACGGAGTTAGATTAGGAAGTGAGACACTTAAAGTAGTAAAGGAGTTTTGCTATGTGGGGAACAAAATAACTGATGATGGTCGAAGTAGAGAGGATATAAAATGTAGACTGGCAATGGCAAGGAAAGTGTTTCTGAAGAAGAGAAAAATTGTTAACATCGAGTATAGATTTAAGTGTCAGGAAGTCGTTTCTGAAAGTATTTGTATGGAGTGTTGCCGTGTATGGAAGTGAAACATGGATGATAAATAGTTTGGGCAAGAAGAGAATAGAAGCTTTTGAAATGTGGTGCTACAGAAGAATGCTGAAGATTAGATGGGTAGATCACATAACTAATGAGGAGGTATTGAATAGAATTTGGGAGAAGAGGAGTTTGTGGCACAACTTGACAAGAAGAAGAGACCGGGTGGCAGGACATGTTCTGAGGCATCAAGGGATCACAGATTTATCATTGGAGGGCGTGTGGAGGGTAAAAATCATAGAGGGAGACAAAGAGATGAATACACTAAGCAGATTCAGAAGGATGTAGGTTGCAGTAAGAACTGGGTGATGAAGCAGCTTGCACAGGATAGAGCAGTATGGAGAGCTGCATCAAACCAGTCTCGGGACTGAAAATCATAAAAACATCATCTTCTTTAAAGTCGGAAAATGTTTGAAGTATAGTGTTCAAAGGCCTAAACTAGAGTTTAAATTTTTAAATTTTCTGGTGCATGGGGAGGGAGGGGGTGAGCAGTGGAGGGGGTCGGATCTCCCGTCCATGTCTGCAGTGTGATCACTAGCATCCTCTTCTCAAGGTTGACAACTATGGTTCTGGGTGACTTCTTCATAAATCTGTTATTTTCTAAACATTGACAGTCCTTTCCCATCATCTTTCTTCTTTCCCTTAACCCTTCTGCCAGGAGGAGGAGCCGCCACTGGATCCGAAAGTTTGGAAAGCTCGCACATTTCATTTTCGTAAATTACCAGGTCTTCAGTAACAACTCATGAAAATTTCAGTTTCACTAAAAATACTCCATAAAAATGGATGTGACAACACAAAAGGAGTAACCAGATTTGAATTTTCCACTAAGTTACCCAGAAGCCAATCTCATAATATATACTTTAGTGTTTTTTAAGATACAGAACATTTGTTACTCTGAATAAACCTTGTTGACACTCGGCATAAGCACACATGCCGTTCAAATATATAAGAAATGGTGCACAGTATAATTCCTAGTACCACATTGGTAAGAAATTACTTGTTATTAGTAAAATCAGTATTAGGTACAACTAGCTGTTGGCTTGTCAGATAATTCAAACATGGCTGTGTGGTTCAGATCACCCTGGCAGACTTCTTTGTTATTGCTGTAGTGTGTTGCATATCTTGAGCATAAAATTGACAGAGCAAAGAAATTGCAGTTCTTACAATATTTTTGAGCCTGAAAAGGCCTTGCGCTTAAATGACATCTGCATTTTGCAAGGGAGAAAAGCAGGAATAGGGTTTGAGTGACATTTCCAAGTTTCCTTGGAGTTCTCGGTGTGGGGTCAGGCCACTTATCGTGCATAGTGCTGCAGGTGGTAATTGGTCAAGAAAAATAACCCTATGATCTGAAAAGCATCCCTGCACTGTAACTGCGTTTTGCACTGGATCTGGTTATGATGAGGTTGGTTTCCTACCTCAGGACATAGTTCCCACATTGCTAGTATTTTTGTTACTTCTGATTATCCTCACGAACCATTGAAAGTCCACAAGAGGAGATCCAGCTCCACGTTACCAAACACACAGGGTCAATGCAAGAAGACTTGTTCATATATTTAACGTCTCGACAGTCTGTCTATCCTGTATACTGTCAGATAATTGTCTGCTGAGGAAAATACTGATTTGTCAGAAACTGTTTTGTCAGTTACGATTAACATGGTCCCCTGCAAACAGGAGGTACCTGTCATTATTAATTTGATGACCATACTTTTCCTTGTAGCTCCATCTTTACCAAACCTTTATCCACCAACATGGAAAAAGTGGTTGTGTTCCTACTGCACTTCATTTAACAAGTTTACCCCAATTTATTCACAATGTGACTTTCATAAGTCAGTGTTGAAACAGGCCAGAGTCAGATTGTTGCATACCTACTGGATTCTCCAGTTTCAAGCTAAAATTTTATCTTCTAAAAAGCGGGGCTTTTAGAAATGCCATGCCATGCCATGCCATGCCATGCCATGCCATGCCATGCCATGCCATGCCATGCCATGCCATGCCATGCCATGGACTGAACTCAAATGCCAAATAATTAACTCCTTCCTCAAGAGCAGTGATGTGTTTGCGAATAGGACATTGATTCTAAGGTATGACTCAAGAATAAAGTGCCTGGAGTCTCAGGTTGAATGGGTTTCTCACCTGGACTTAATTACTTGTCATTTTCTACCATACAAGAATGATGTATTTCCACGTGTGTGTAATTCACCGTGTTACTGTGATAATACCACCATGTGAGATACACAAGGTAATACACGACATTATTCTACAGGAAAACCCTGTATAATTAAATTATTGTTTCGCCAAGGTGGCCACATTTCCTTTTACAGATCTGCAAAAACACACATTGACTCAACTTGCTTCTCATTGGCTAGAGGCAACAAACAAGTTTTGTGGCATTGTGTAAGGGAGCAGTGTTGGTTCTAAACTATATAAAGTTACGTGGTGGAGTCACTGGAATACTTCACATCTGTATTAAGCTAAATGTTATGTTGTGAAGGTTGTTAAAGTGCTTTAAATAAACATTCAGGGTATGTTACTTCAGAACTGTTCACAAAAAAAAATTAGGAATTCAATCTGGAAAATTTCGCATAATTACTTTACCCTGCTTTTTCATGTCCAGAGGTGTCAATTTTTTGGCCCAGTACTGGGCTAAGTCAAAAGCTTCAGGCTTGCTTACTCAAGAGATCTAAGGAGCAATGTGCAGGAAAATTTCAGCGTGTTAAATGATGATCCATGTTTCATATTTCTCCGCTGTTGCACTTATCAGGTTCTAATATGCCCCATTTTATCAGATACGTTTTCCAGGAGTTCTGATGCAGTGTAGTGTCATTCAACATCACTTCGTTGATGTTCTGAAATAGGGTATCAGACAGGGGGTTCGCCAAGATGTAACTGAGGAACTGATCTCCTGATTTTAGTCTCTTTAATCCATAGAGGCTACCATATAGTTAACACCATACGAGGTGCATTGAAGTTCTGAGGCCTCAGATTTTTTTTCTGATTAACTACTCACCTGAAATCGATGAAACTGGCGTTACTTCTCAACGTAATCGCCCTGCAGACGTACACATTTTTCACAACGCTGACGCCATGATTCCATGGCAGCGGCGAAGGCTTATTTAGGAGTCTGTTTTGACCACTGGAAAATCGCTGAGGCAATAGCAGCACGGCTGGTGAATATGCGGCCATGGAGATTCTTTCATTGTTGGAAAAAGCCAAAAGTCACTAGGAGCCAGGTCAGGTGAGTAGGGAGCATGAGGAATCACTTAAAGGTTGTTATCACGAAGAAACTGTTGCGTAACGTTAACTTGATGTGCGGGTGTGTTGTCTTGGTGAAACAGCACACGCGCAGCTCTTCCTGGACGTTTTTGTTGCAGTGCAGGAAGGAATTTGTTCTTCAAAACATTTTCGTAGGATGCACCTGTTACCGTAGTGCCCTTTGGAACGCAATGGGTAAGGATTACGCCCTCGCTGTCCCAGAACATGGACACCATCATTTTTTCAGCACTGGCAGTTACCTGAAATTTTTTTTGGTGGCGGTGAATCTGTGTGCTTCCATTGAGCTAACCGGCACTTTGTTCCTGGATTGAAAAATGGCATCCACGTTTCATCCATTGTCACAACCGACGAAAAGGAAGTCCCATTCATGCTGTCGTTGCGCATCAACATTGCTTGGCAACATGCCACATGGGCAGCCATGTGGTCGTCCATCAGCATTCATGGCACCCACCTGGATGACACTTTCCGCATTTTCAGGTCGTCATGCAGGATTGTGTGCACAGAACCCACAGAAATGCCAACTCTGGAGGCGCTCTCTTCAATAGTCATTCGGCGATCCCCCAAAACAATTCTCTCCACTTTCTCGATCATGTCGTCAGACCGGCTTGTGCGAGCCCGAGGTTGTTTCGGTTTGTTGTCACACGATGTTCTGCCTTCATTAAACTATCGCACCCACGAACGCACTTTCGACACATCCATAACTCCATCACCACATGTCTCCTTCAACTGTCGATGAATTTCAATTGGTTTCACACCACACAAATTCAGAAAATGAATGATTGCACGCTGTTCAAGTAAGGAAAACGTCGCCATTTTAAGTATTTAAAACAGTTCTCATTCTCGCCGCTGGCGGTAAAATTCCATCTGTCGTACGGTGCTGCCATCTCTGGGACGCATTGACAATGAACGCGGCCTTATTTTAAAAGAATGCTCATGTTTGTATCTCTTTCCAGTCCGGAGAAAAAGAATCGGAGGCCTTAGAACTTGAATGCACCTCGTATGTCCCTTTGAGCTGCTCATTGCATTCATGAGCTACCCTTTGGGACTGCTGAAACCTAAAGCTTGGTAGAGTTTTTCCAGTGGAATGCACTTCACGCATCCTGTGATTAGCCTAGGGGTTTCATTAAGTATTATATCGATCTCCTTTACATATGTTGGTCTAGACCAGACAGGGCAAGTGTAATTAGTTGTGGAAAAGTGCTAAAGCGATGGTTCTATGCACAGTAGGTTTGACGTCCCACTTAAGTGCCATTAGCTTTCTAAGAATTCTGCTTCTTTCAGTTACCTTATTTTACGTTTTATCGCATTGATTGTATATGAAGTACGTGCCAAGCATCACTGAGAAATGTGTTAGCTGGTCTGTGTTCTTGAGGGTAGACACATTCTAGTTAATGTGCAGTTACTATGTTGTGCCTTTGGCTGTAGAGGGCACAAGCAAATACTCTCATATTTAGTTTGCTCACCTCAGTAACAATCTTGAATTTTATTTGGATGAAATTTTTGTGTTACTGGTATAGTTGTAGAACATTGACAGTATTATTTTCTCATTCCAAGTAAATTTTGTCACTGTTTCCTCCAGTCTGATACCTTACATGTTGCATTTCAGTTTTCAGTGCTGTGCTTGTCTTTAACTCAGATGTCCACTGCTTTCTTTGTGTTGTGAAGGTGCTTCATGTATAAAAAGAGAACAGAGAATGAACTCCAAAGACTGGGTTTTAATTCATGCCTGCATCATAGTGTAATCAGGATGTTAAGGAGCTTTCTCGTGATGGCTCTGTAGTTTCTTGTGTAATTAAAAAGTTATTTTGATGTTCATGACAATATTAGACTGTAATAGTACATAGAATAGTAATACTTCAAAGTGAATGATTAATATCTGAAATTTTCTCTTGGCAATGGAGTGTTGATACTAGTCCTTCTGGGAGATCAAAACTGCATGACAGACTGTATGTAACTCAGGACCTTGGCCTTCTACAGGGAACTGCTCTACTGACTGAGCCACCCAGGCACAACTCGTGACCCATTCTCTCTGCTTTACTTCATCTCATACATTCCAATCTTCACAGAAGCTGTACTGTGAAGGTAGGAGATGAGTTATGGGGGAAAGTATAGCTGTGAGGATGGTTTGTGAACTGTGCTTTGGCAGCTCAGTCAGCAAAACACTCACCTGCAAAAGGCAGAGGTCCAGAGTACAAGCCTGGCACAAAGTTTTAATTTGCCAGGAAGTTTCAGACTGACTCCTCATGTAGATCATTTGTCATTACCTTTCAAGCATTTGTCATTCTGCTACAGTTGTACCATATATCTACTTCTACTGATTATAAAATATTATAATTATAACAAATTATGTTTCTGTAATTGAGGTTTTTTATCATGATGAGCTGAATAATGATAAATTCTAAATGTGTCTTAGATGTTGGAGATGTAGAGAAACATTTCCCTGGCCTGCTGAAAGCAACAGTAGAGTGGTTTAAGATTTACAAGATACCAGATGGAAAACCAGAAAATCAGTTTGCATTTAATGGTGAAGCAAAGAATCAAGAATTTGCTCATCATGTAATTGAGGATGTTCACAAATACTGGCAAGGTTTGGTGAAAGGGGAAGCTGAAGCAGGAGGCATATCATGGTATGTTCAAAGACGTCATATTTTCTCATGTATTGCACATTATAAGAATTGTTGTCTAGTACTTAGCTTTAGGAGATGAAATTTTTGTTATAGCTAAAAAATAGTTCCTTTTAGGGCAAGAGGAAGGATAGTTAAAAAGGGACAGGCAGATCACTTAGACCTCGTGATGAGAGGGTCCTGTCTGTTGTGATTCTGAGGAGAGATAAAGATCTTCACTATGCAGGGAAATATTGCAATATAAATTCAATGAAGTGGTCTTCCATTAGGTTTTTTTGTAGTGTTTCATGTAGATATGGCCTTGTTCCTCAGCTATCTTCTAAGTTCTTGATATTCTAGTAATGGAATTCGTCTCGCTTACAAGTGTGCATTGTATTAACTTACAGTGGTACAGTTGTCATTAAAGTTTGTCAGTCATGGCTACTTGGAAGACACAAGTCTTTAAGTGGTATATTCTGATGTTAGGGTAACCAGGCATGCCTCTCTCTCTCTCTCTCTCTCTCTCTCTCTCTCTCTCTCTCTCTCTCTGTGTGTGTGTGTGTGTGTGTGTGTGTGTGTGTGTGTGTGTGTGTGTGTGTGTTGAGGGGAACGTTCCACCGATGCTGTCACTTACCAAACGAGAAAGTGCTGGTAGATAGACACAATCACACACACACACACACACACACACACACACACACACAAATTTCAAGCTTCCGCAACCCAAGATTGCTTCATCAGAAAAGAGGGAAGAACAGAAGGATGTAAATGTTTTACATATGTCTGCCTGTGTCTGTATATGTGCGGATGGATGTGTGCGTGTGCATCTTTCCTGATGAAGCAACCTTGGGTTGTGAAAGCTTGAAATTTGTGTGTGTGTTAGTGTGTTTTTTACTGTCTATCCACCAGCGCTTTCTCGTTTGGTGTCTCTTCAGAGTAGCCATCACTGACATACAAACTTTAATGACAACTGCACCACTTTCAGTTAATACAATGGACACTTGTAAGCGAGACAAATTCCATTGCTATAACATAAAGAACTTGGGAGATAGCTGAGGAACAAGGCCATTTCTACATTAAACACTGTACAAAAAAACCTAATGGAAGACCACTTTATTGAATTTATATTGTGCGCATGCTTTCTACCAGCTTGTATTTACTGTAATTGCTATCCTGTCTTTGTAGCAATTAACTTTCTAATCCAACAACATACTGAAACAGGGTGTATACGACCCAAGAGATCCGGGAAAAACCCGGGAATTTTTACACCCGGGAGAAAACTGGGAAAAATCCGGGAATTTTTAGAATTTCGGGAATTATTTTAGTTTCAGTTAAATTTTTGTAATGTTGACTGGTAAGAACTGTTACTCTAACAAAGGATATTACTGTATCCCACTACTGCAGAATAATACTGCAGCAGTAAAACATGAACGAGAGAGAAAAAACGAAAATAAAACTTAAATTTCAAAGGAAATGTGCCACACGAAATAACACAGTGCTTGTACAAGCATCTGCCAACAGCAAAAAGTGTCAACGGCTTTCGGAAGACTATGCAATGCTTCATAACAACAAATTGCCTTCAATGATCTTGACGTCACAACTGTTCACATTAGACTGATTTAATCAGTTACCAGCGGGCTCATGCAGTTCAGAGTCGCGTATGAGTAGTACCTTCTCCCACTTCTGGCTACAGAAATATGGCTGTTGGCTGTGTAAGCAGCAGCAGTAGCAGCCAGCCACATGGTACCCAGAAAAATTTTTTACTGACGCGCCCAAGCTTAGAGATTCATGCGTGTGCAGCAGGCCCGTATCTAGTGGGGAGTGAGGGCAAACCGGGGTATCTGAACCAGGCGGCAATTTCGGGGGGGGGGGGGGGGACGAATGCATATTCTTGAGAAAAATATCTTACTTCACAAAGCAGCTAGCATCCAGAGCATGTCGGTCTATTGATTATTCAGATGATTTTGAAACACACCCCTGCTGGTTTTTGAACACGTTCTAAGTTGATTTCTGAATGAATAATACGTTGATTTTTGAATGCGTGCATAGTGTAAACCAGGGGAATCCTCGTCACATCTATAAAAAAACTTTCTTGCTGACAAAACGGGACGGGGGTATACGAGCTGAGCGGAATAAGGCCGAACCGGAGAATGCCAACTGCTGCTTGTTTATGTGGTTGTTTCAGTTTGCAAATGTTCAGCATTGTTATAATTACTAGCGAAATCCATAGATTCAGACTACCAGGGTGGAAATAAGACTAACAGGTAAGAAAGATTACATATAATCTTCTCAGTGTATCCAAGAAAGTGAAATTTTGACAAATTTTTTGGCCAGATCGCTACATGAGACAGGGCCAGCTGTAGTCCCCTTAAAGCAGCCGCTTAAGTTCTATTCTGGGAGTAGTGAGGAAAATAATTGCTGGATAACTAAACCAGTGATTGTGGCAGGGTTAGCGAAGTTACCCAGAGAATGACAGTGGTAGGAATAGTTACAGGATTAGTGATGACAAGACTGTTTGTTAGAATGAGGAAGGAGAAGAAACGGGGACATCACACAAATTATGAAAGAATATGACGATTCCAGATTTCTACAAAAATTTAATTCTACTGCTTTTCGGTCTCGTGCACGAGAAACTGGAGCGTAAGAATGAAATGTGAAACTATTTCCTAATGTAAAGCTTTTTGCTTGTAAGAGGCCAAATACGTATTTTGTATTCATACTTCGTGAATTATATTCTGGCGTATTATAAAAATGATCATTGTTGCCAAAAAAAGTCACACTTCTTTGGTGTGTGTTACAATTGCTGAAATATTAGAAAGGCCTATTTTGTTTTCTCCAGCACACAGTGACAAAATAGGCGTAATCAGACCGAGAATCCACACTAATCTTGGGTACTGTTTGTATTCACAGCTTTTTCAGTATTACACAACAACAGCTCTATTTTTCATGTAGCAAAACGTTTGACAAACTTTGCTAAGGTAATAGTCCTTTCGCTGAAAGGAAAGCACGCCATGTAAAGCTGTAGCAAGATCAGAGAGAAAAATCGCTAGGACCTAAGGATTGAAGAAATGTGTACTGTCCTGCCTGTCTCTTGTCTTTACTGGTGTTAGGTGTCCTATATTTAATTTTATGATAGCAGGAGAGGTGCTACAGGACATTTTAATTTCCACTGTCCATTAGGAAATATACACGTTTGAGTTCCACAGAGCGAAATACAGTGACGTGTGGTATAACAATGTCGTTTGAAGATGCGTGGCACCTCACTGCACACTTAAGACCAAATAACGTGTGTTACATTTCCTCGAAGATATACCTTTTTTGTATCAGACTCTTCAGAAAGACGTGAAAAGATGGATCTCTCTGCTGAAATGAATCATTTCTAACAGTTCACGGGAAAATATTGCGAATTGTTGTTCAGAAAGCGTTATTTTCTAAGCAAGATGAACTATGTGCAAGAATGTACGATGGATTTCTTAGTGTTTGGTCTCCTTTCAAAATCAGTTCTTTGATGACAAGCCATTTAGAAGAATTTCGAGCCCAGAAGATCAGAGATTCATGTCTGTATTTAAAATTTTGCTAGCGCATTCGTGTGATGTATCTTAAAGTGTAAAATGTGCTAAACAGATCAACATTATAAGTGAAAGCTTAGCTTCTCTTGTAGCTTATTAATCTTAGAGACAAATATTATATGCGAAAGCTTTGCTTTTCTTGTAGCAACACTATGTGTATTATTTAAACCATTAACTTTTCCTGTTGGTTGAATTTGAATTTAAACTTTTGTAATACGAGAATATGCAGCGTACGTGTTGCTGCACATCAAAGATCTTTCCAAAACGTGTTTCTTTCCCCTGAGTATCATTTTCTAAAGTTCCGGGATATTGTGCGCTGCTGTATAAAGCAATATCCTATAAAAGGACAAGTTATACAGTTCCGAGGGAAAGTATACTGTCACATAATATGGCAAAAGTATCTTTTCACCTGGGAGAAAATGTATTTTTAAACGGGGGATCCAGGAAAAATCCGGGAATTTTTTCTCCTTGTCCGCGTATACACCCTGTGAAAATTCAAACAAGCCATTGTGTATTTGGATTGTTTTTGAAGCATTTCTGGAAAGTTCTCAAATATTTTACAATGTATAATCTTGATGAAGTTTGTAGTCTGAATTTTTATCAACAGACCCTGCAGTAATGGAATGAAATCGTAGCTTGTACTGAATTTAATGACTGTTTCTTGTTAGACATTTTTAAAGCAGTTGCATGTACAGTGTGCAGCTGTTTATACAAACATTGAATGTCCTGGAATGCTGGTATTTATACAAACATTCAACATTCCAGAATACACAAACATAAGAAAATAAATTCTGAATAACAAATAATTGGTGCTAGTTGGGTTTGAAACAATACACTAGCCAGCAACAGTAACCACTGTACGGCATGTGCCAAACCTTGGCAGCAGTACCATTGACACTGAAATGTAAAGTTCAAAAAAAATTTTGTACGTTGGCAGTCAGATAATCCACAGCAGGTTATAACTTGCTATATTTTAATATTTGGACATCTACAGCCCACTGATCTGTACATTTCTCACAAAAGTATTTCCACCTGCTCCTGCAGATTTTTTGCATCTGCCTCCCTTACACTATTATTGTATATTATTACATGTAGAAAGTACATAAGTTTGTTACATGTAAAAAAAATTATATGATAAATGGTCCTGGAAGAATGGTTTTTGTCAACCATAGTAGAATTTCTGTTATACATATTTTAATGCTATTTATTTTTCCTGTTTTTCAGTGTTAATGTTACGATAGCAGACAGTTCTTTCAGAATTGAAACGGAAGATGCTGAGGAAGTAGTATCAAAAAGCCCAGCACCAAGTGCGGGATCAGAACCTGAACCTATTGGTAAGAATATTACATGGAAGTAAAAGTATCAACACCGTAAGGAAAAGGATAGATTGTTACTCACTGTGAAGATTACATGTTGAGTTACAGACAGGCACAATGAATAGACTGTTACACATTTAGCTTAAGACCAAAGCCTTCAGCAAGCACACCTCACCTTGTGTGCACACAAAGTAACTCTAGCAGCTCATACTGGAATACAGCTGTCATGTTGAATGGAAGCAGCAGTCTGGAGAGGTTGGGGGAGGTATAGAAGGGTACGGATGGAAGGGGAGAGGAGCACTATCTGCAAGTGTGTGCAGGCACTAGACTACCAACAGGAGCAGTGTCAGGAAGCTGTGGATCTGGGAGAGAGGGAGTGGGGGAGGGGGAGTGGCAAGCAAAAAAAGTGGAGCAGGGGAGGGGAAAGACTGGTGGTTGTTTTGGCAGAGGGCAGGCCGCAAAAGCTCATCTCCTATTCCGTTCCCCGACCCTACGTCCCTGCCGCATAGCCTCCTGATGCCACACCTGGTGGCAGAGTTGGCATGTCTCCTCCTAGTCCCTGCACACACTGCCACAAAGTGCTCTTCTTCTTTTCCCCACCTGTACCCAGCTATCTTTCCCTCTTCCCCATCCTGACCCCTTCACATTACTGCTTCCATTAAACATGACAATTGCATTCCAGTCCGAGCTGCTGGAAATAACTGTACTGTGTGTGTGTGTGTGTGTGTGTGTGTGTGTGTGTGTGTGTGTGTTGCTTTTCTGAAGAAGGCTGTGGCTGAAAGATAAATGTGTAACAGTCTCATTGTGCCTGTCTGCAACTCATTGTCATCTTCACAATGTGTAGCAGTCTATCTCCCTCCTTACATTAACGTATGGAAAGTTCGGGTTCAGGGTTAAGAATTATTTAGAAATGAAGGACACAACTCACCAAAAGGCAGAACCACTGAGCCAACAGGTACATGAACGAAAAGGTACAGAGATGCATTCTGAAAGGCAGCAAAGTGCTGTACCTTTTGTTTGTGCACCTGGTGGCGATGCAGCACTTCTGCCTTTCAGAGAGTTGTCTCCTTTATTCCTAAACAACTCATATTTCCTTATATTGTTGAAATTCCAACTTGGAGTTTCCATTGTTTCATTTAGAACTAAAACTACCACATTCTACACATGGAAGATAATGTCAGGCTGGTCAAAATACAGGGTGATTCAAAAAGAATACCACAACTTTAAAAATGTGGATTTAATGAAAGAAACATAATATAACCTTCTGTTATACATCATTACAAAGAGTATTTAAAAAGGTTTTTTTTTCCCCACTCAAAAACAAGTTCAGAGATGTTCAATATGGCCTCCTCCAGACACTCGAGCAATATCAACCCGATACTCCAACTCGTTCCACACTCTCTGTAGCATATCAGGCATAACAGTTTGGATAGCGGCTGTTATTTCTCGTTTCAAATCATCAGTGGTGGCTGGGAGAGGTGGCCGAAACACCATATCCTTAACATTTTCCTGGGCTGCGAACAAATGCTTGCTGGATGCGTGCTACATTTTCATCACTCGTTCTCGGCCGTCCAGAACTTTTCCCTTTGCACAAACACCCATTCTCTGTAAACTGTTTATACCAATGTTTAATACACCACCTATCAGGAAGTTTAACACCATACTTCGTTCCAAATGCACGCTGAACTCAATAACACAAAAAGCTTTCTGTTGAGCGGTCGCCATCTTAGCATCAACTGACGCTGACGCTTAGTCAGCAGCGCCTCAAGCGAACAAATGTACAACTAAATGAAACTTTATAGCTCCCTTAATTTGCCGACAGATAGTACTTAGCTCTGCCTTTTGTCGTTGCAGAGTTTTAAATTCCTAAAGTTGTGGTATTCTTTTTGAATCACCCTGTATTATTAACTGTGATAGAAACCTTATTTATGGAGTTAACGTACTTGTAACATAAAAATGTTCACAGATTCTCTTTTTGTAATATATTGTTTCTAGACATGTACTCAGCCACCAGTAAGTCTTTGTTGCCCTGACCCACTGTCCTGTCAGACTATATGTAAATTACTATAGTAAAATATAAACTAAAGTTCGTGAAATAGGTAGACACCAGGCTGGTCAACAAGGGACTGCATGGAAGCCTTTGACCCGTTTAGTGATTTTACATATGACCAGAATTTTCCGAGGTTATCTGCCAGGTCTTCTGCTAATGTGTGATTGGGGGTAATTGTTTGCTTCGTGCATAGATCATTGTTGCCTATAGGAATAAGGAAAGTGGAAAGTGACAAATTAATCTGCATCTACACAGATGTCCACAAGCCACCATATGATGGTACCCTCCTGTATCACTACTAGTCATTTCCTTTCCTTTCCTTTTCCACTCGCAAATAGTGATGGGGAAAACAATTATCTGCTTGCCTCCATATGAACCCCAATTTGTTGGATCTTACCTTCATGGTCCTTACGTGCAATGCATTTTGGCGGCAGTACAATCACTCGGCAGTCAGCTTCAAATGCTGGTTCTCTAAATTTTCTCAATTGTATTTCTTGTAAAGAATGTCATTTTCCCTCCAGGGATTCCCATTTGAATTCTCAAAGCATCTCCGTAACACATGCTGTTAAAACCTGCTGGTAACAAATTTAGTACCCTGCCTCTGAATTGCTTCAATGTTACCTTTCAATCTGACCTGGTATGGATCCCAAATACTCCAGCAGTACTCTAGAATAGGTCACACCAGTGTCATATATGCAGTCTCCTTTACAGGTGAACCACCCTCCCTAAAATTCTCCTAATAAACATAAGTCGACCATTTGCCTTCCCTACCACAGCTCTCACATGCTTATTCCATCCCATATCACTTCGTAATGTTACACCCAGATATTTAAATGATATGACTATGTCAAGCAGGACCCTAGTAATACTGAAACCAAACTTTACGGGATTGATCTTCCTGCTCATCAGCATTAACTTGCATTTTTCTACATTTAGGACTAGCAGCCATTTATTACAGCAACTGCGAAGTTTTTCTAAGTCATCTTGTCTCTTCCTACTGTCACACAGCTTCAACACTCCTTATCATAGCCGGCCGAAGTGGCCGTGCGGTTAAAGGCGCTGCAGTCTGGAACCGCAAGACCGCTACGGTCGCAGGTTCGAATCCTGCCTCGGGCATGGATGTTTGTGATGTCCTTAGGTTAGTTAGGTTTAACTAGTTCTAAGTTCTAGGGGACTAATGACCTCAGCAGTTGAGTCCCATAGTGCTCAGAGCCATTTGAACCATTTGAACCACTCCTTATCATACACCAAGCCATCATCAGTAAACAACTGCAGATTGTTGCGCACCCTGTCCCCCAAATCATTAGTGTATATGGAGAACAGCAGTCCTATCACACTTCCATGGGACACTCCTTACAATAGGCTTGTCTCTGAACACTCGCCATCAAGGACAACATACTGGGTGCTGTTATTTAAGAAGTCTTCCAACCACTCACATAACTGTGAACTTATTACATATGCTCGTACATTCGTTAACAGCATTCAATTGGGGCTTACGTCAAACGCTTCCCAGAAATCTAGAGGTATGAAATGTGCCTGTTTCCCTTCATCCATAGTTGTTCTGAGTATACCATGTGAGAAAAGGGCAAGCTGAACTTCCCCATGAGCTATACTTTCTAAAACCCTGCTGATTCGTGCACACAAGCTTCTTAGTCTGTCAAGTTCATTATATTCCAACAACAGTTAGGGATATTGGTCTTAATCTTGCAGATCCCTTCTTTTACCTTCCTTATATACTGGGGTCATCTGCACTTTTTTCCAGTCACTTGAGACTTTGTGCTGGGCAAGAGATTCACAGTAAATGCGAGCTAGATAAGGGGCTAGTGCCATACAGTAGTACTTGTAAAATTGAACTGGGGTCCCACCTGAACCGTGTAATATGTTTGCTTTTAAATCTTTCAGTTGTTTCTCTGTACCAGGTATGCTTATTATTGTGTCGTCCACACGGGAGTCTGTTCAGTGGTCAGACACTGTTTGTACAATTGTCCTGTGTGAACAATTTTTTGAACATGAAATTTAAAACTTAAGCATTTCTTCTGCTGTTTTCAACTGCCACACCAGGCTGGTCAACAAGGGACTGCATGGAAGCCTTTGACCCGTTTAGTGATTTTACATATGACCAGAATTTTCTGAGGTTATCTGCCAGGTCTTCTGCTAACGTGTGATTGGGGGTAATTGTTTGCTTCGTGCATAGATCTTTTCAGACGCACAAATCTCTACTAACCTTAGATTGTCGTCATTTGTGTGTTCCTTTTTGAACCAAGAGTGCATCAGTCTCTTTCTCCTTAGCATCTTAGAGATTTAGTTATTAAACCATAGTGATTCTTTTCCATACTCTATTCACTTACTAGGTATGTAACTCTGCAGACCACAATTTACAACCTGCTTAAACTTCGCCCATAATTCCTCTTATCCATCTTACTGGTACTAAGTGATTACTATTCACTGTCAAAGTGAGATGTTAATAACTGCTTATATGCTCTATTAGCAGAAACACTCTCCTAGCCTTCTCAACTGATTCATTAACTTTTGTAATCATCGTTACTGTAATGACATCGTGATCACTAATCCCTGTTTTCGTATGTAAGGTCTGGTGTATTGTGTTGCATGTGGGCTGCCAAGCTAGCTACTCAAGACAGCTATCATAAAACACATAGAAAGTGTTGTGCATCACTGAACCCCCCCCCCCCCCCACACACACACACACACACACACACACACACACACACACACACACACACACAATCCATAGACATCCCAATCTGTACTCAGTAGGTTAAAGCCGCATCCAACTAATGTTGCATGATCTGGGTATTTACGCACTATTGACCCTGGACTTTCTTTGAACGACTAGAACTGTTATAGCAGAATCAGGTGGCTGGTACAAACATCCAGCTATTAACTTGGTTTAACCTCCACCTATTATAAGTGACAAGATAACTTCTGTCAAACTCAACTTCATCCTCACAAGACACAGTTTTTGTCAACTGCAGTTAACACTCCCCTTTCAATGGTGTCTAACTCGTTCCGTGACTAGCTAAATATCTCTGAGCTTTCCACTTCAGGTTTCAGCCAGTTCTCGGTCCCAAGAATAAATTGAGTGCGAGAACTTTCATGGAGGGCAGTAAATTTGGCAATCTTATTACAAATACTTCGACAGTTTACTGATAAAATTGACAGTCGAGGTGTGTCCATTCTGAATGCCATTTGATTTTTCTTGCTGCGTATCAGAGCACTTCAAACTACTGCCTAGCCTAAAAAACCCTCATGTGTACTCCACAAGTACTCTGCTACCCGAGTAGCTGCTTCCTTTGTGTAGTGCACCCCTGACTTATCAAGCGGTATCCTACAAATCCCTACACAATAAGGCAGGTTTAGAAACCTGCAGTGAAGATAATCAGTCGACGAAGCCTGTGATTGAGACCTTCCAATTGGCTCCAAACCAAAGGACGCCGATCAACTCTGGGAACGATGATGCTAATTGCAAACTCTGCTTCCACCCCATGCACGAGGCCAGCAGTCACCACCACCACCACCACCACCACCACCTCTGCCAGCTGCCTGTAAGAACAGAGGATCGCCTCAGAACCCATGTGACAGGTGTCATTGGTGCTGACATGAGCCACAACATGCAGACTGCTAAAATAAAACTTAACTATAAACTAGGTACACCCACCAGTGTAGCTAGTGCAAAGGCCACGATGACACATGCCGTGCACCTCACCCATCTGGTGCTAGAATGTCACATACAACCAGCACAAAGTGTGAAGGTGCACTTCATATAACAAGGTATCATTACTGTTCAGATGGAGTGCACTTTCTCAGGCACAGCAACTTTCTCTCATTAAATTGTTCATAATTGTATAAATTAGTCATTCAGGATTCCAAATGTGTGATTTATTTATCTTCCAAGAGCAATATAATAAAAAGGACCTAGCTTAAAGATTTATTTTTCCTATGTACTTCAGTTCTTTGATAGATCACGAATTTTAAGGTGATGGTGATGGTGTTGGTGATTGGTGATTGGTGATGGTGATGTGATGATGATGATGATGATGATGAAGTGTAAAAGGTGTGTGAGAAAAGTAATGAGACTGACAACACTGCAAGCAATCTCTCAATGCTGTGTTTTACTTCGGTATACCATGTGTTCTGGGTCATTCCTTCCAGATGCTCAGTTTCAGCTCCGTATAGCCATCAGGCGATTTTTGAGAGTGCCGTCAGTGAAGTTATGTTTTTGTTGCATGTTACGAAGAAGGAACAGTGGAATTTAGAGCAACGTTGTGCAATCAAGTTTTGTGTTCAACTTGGGGAATTCGCAAGTGTGACCTTTGAAAAGTTGAAACAAGCCTATGAGGAACATTCCTTATCAAGAGCACATGTTTCTGTGTGGCAAAAATCATTTTTGGAAGGGCCGAACTCCTTGAAGATGAACCTCCTTCAGAGAAATGTTCAACTTCAAAAAATGTCCAATGTGTGCATGCTCTTGTGAGATCAGACTGACATTTGACAATAAGGCTGATTGGTGACCTACTAAACTTACACAAGTGATTCAGTCATGTGATCACAGGTGTTAAATCCTGGGTTCTTGAGTATGATCCTGAGACAAAGCAGCAAAGTGAGGAGTGGCACACAGACATCTCCCCAACCAAAAGAAGCTCAAATGAGCAAGTCAACGATCGAAACAATGCTGACCTGATCTTTTTGACAGTAGGAATATCATGCATAAAGAATTTTTTCTTCCAGGATAAGCTTAAAACCAAGTGTTTCACAGAGATGTCATTGAAAAAGCACAGGAAAAGGGTGAATTAAATGAGATCGGTCATTGCAGACAAGTCGATGCTGCATCATGACACTGTCCCATGTCACACTGCCATTTCGATCATGGAATTTTTGACCTCCAGAGGCAATCCTGTTGTTCCAAAGCCCCCTATTCACCTGATCTGTGCCCTTGTGGTCTTTCTTTTTCTGATGTTGAAAAAGTCTTAAAAGGATGTAATTCCCGGACTCTCGGACATTTAAAAGAACGTGACTGACGTGTTACAGGCCCTACCATTCATAGCTTTACAGCTCTGCTACCAAGACTAGTAAGAAAGACTCTGCCAGTGTATAGTTGCCTAAGGGAACTACTTTGAAGCAGGTAATGTTGTTGTTTTGAAAAATAAGTTTTCCCTGAAAATTCCTCAGTTCTTTTTAAAAGAACAAGATGAAGTTAAAACAAACTATTAGTAAAATGATAGTACTAGCTCAGGAAGAAAGTCTAATCAGATCTAGAGCTTTCTCTTATCAAAGTGGGAAATTTTCTTCAATCCTATCTCTTATCCAAAACCCAGCTCATTAAATTGGATCTTGATATTTATCAAAATAGCTAAAGGAACATCTTCAATTATAGAGCGAGTTGGCATGGTGCTTAGCACACTGGACTCGCATTCTGGAGCACGGCGGTTCAAAACTGCATCCAGCCATCCTGATGTAGGTTTTCTGTGATTTCCCTAAATTGCTTCAGGCAAATGCGAGGACAGTTCCTTTGAAAGGGCATAGCAGATACCCTCCCTCCTTCCCTCATCCGATGGGACTGATGATCTTGCTGTTTGGTCCCCTCCCCCAAACCGACTTACATTTGCAGTTAAGGCTTTGTTGAAAGATAAGGCATGAGTAAACACCATACAGTAACAGGGACTCGTCACAAGGAAATGCCTGTGACGTTTGCAATGGGCAGTTCTCACACACCAGTGCTTCGCTAAATTCCTCCAAAACATAATTCACAAATTAATGCATCGGCAAGTTACTTTTCCTTTTGATCTGAGGGCTTCTCCTCATGTGATGAATCAGTTTGGTTACAAACAGTCAAACCGGAGCTAGCAAACAAATACGTCACATGTCAGCAACTGGAGACCTCCATCTAATAAATAACACATGCAGGCTACCAAAACACAGACAAATTTAACATGGAATCACTGCTGTGCTTTCACCACACTTGTATTCTGCAGTCGTAGAGGGGTGATGTAATACTTACAGGCAGAAGTTGTGCAATAACATATTCCAACATTTGGCTATCACAACATAAGAGTAGATACAGCTGAAGCCAGCTTCCTTATCAAAAGTCTAGGTGAATTTACAGTCCTCCCCAAATTAAAGTTTAGACACAATACAGTACCTTGTCACTGCACCAAACACTCCGCTTCGCCAACATCTGTTTAAACAGCAGCAGTCACCCATTGTGCATGTTCTGGTGTCTATACGGTGTGCCATCAAAGCTCCACAAGCTGTCCTGTGGCATCGGTTAGCAATTTTCCACAAAGTTCCTTTGCTCCTTTCCGATAGTGATAATTTTTGACACTATATGCTCCCAGACCCAATTGACGGGCAATTACTTTCTCTTCCTCCCTCCGCAGCTCTGGTATTCTGGCCCCAGAAGCTGGCCATTCCTGCCAGATGGCACATACGTGTGCTTCCAACAGACAATCAGCCACACGGCAAATGTGAAATGTGCGGACACTGGCAATGTGGGAAACTTGAAACACCAGTAGATAAACAAAATGCTGGAAGGTATCCAGAGGATTCATCATTTGTGCAAGGACTCTAGGTTGAACCTGAATAGAAATAAATGCAACACATGGCCGTAAACAGTGTTTATAGTAAAACACTCGGGTCTAACCATTCAGTGCGACCTGAAGTCGAATAATCACATGTGCCAGCCTGAGATGATTTTGGAGGGTCTTGGAGAAATGTAAGCCATTCACGAAAGGAGTGGCTTACAAACACTTGAGCAACTGAGTGTTGAGTATTGGTCATCAGTACAGGACCTTTAGATTCAGATTAACAGGAGAGATGGAGAAGATCTCTCGAAGAGAACAGCATATTCGAGGCCAATCATTTCAGGAAGTGTAGGACAACATACTACTTCTTCCCACATACCTCACAAAACTGCTACAGGAGAGAGTCTGAGATAGTTGGAGCTCGTATGGAGGTTTACCAACAGTCGTGCCATCACACGCGCTTCCTGAAAGGAACAGGGAAAGGGTAAAACTTACCTGTATGAGCCTCTGCAACATGCTACAAGGTGGCTTAAAATATAGATGTAGATTCTGGAAGGACTCCAAAATAACTATACGCAGCTATTACAGCATACCATTAGAATGAACACACATCCTTTTACAAATTATCCCAGATTTGGGAGTAAGTGGGAGTTGGAAGGTGCCAAAACTGTAAAAGAGTGGGTTTCCCAAAGACTAAAAAGTTTCCTGTTTTCCCATTTCCAAAAACCACCCTTGTGGACAGGTGGTGATAGTCTGCTTCTCTTCTGCTGCCCAATCTGTGTTTCTCTTTTTGTCCAGTTGTCCCTGTAGACACATGTAGTTTACAACACTTCTGTTGCCCTTTGTAAGAAATTCATAATGAAGTCTGTTTTGCATATCAGAAAATACAGACAACCTTTTTGGTATAAGAAATTCTCACTTTATTTGGTGCAGGATGTCACCTGATACTTCCTCCTGCTGTTCAATTTTTGGCAGGAGCTGGTGGGCTAAAGTCATATTCGCAGAACTGAACTGAAACTATAATATTTTTTCTTGTTGGAATGCCCATGCTTGTGGTGGGACTGGGCATTACTATGTGCATTATTAGTATATACCATTTTATGTACAAAAAATACTGTTGAAGTTCTCCAGAGTATATTTGAATACCTGAAGATTTCTAAGCTTTCAGAATGAGTATTGATCAGTTCTGCAGGCAACATTCAGAAAAATTTAAATTGGATTTCTTGTACATTTATTTGTAAAGGCCACCTCAAATGGCCTGTCCAGCATAGTAGTACCTGATCTCAAAATTAAATATCTCAAAAACTAAGACTGATAAATCAGTGGAACAAATGAGATGTTTATTTTGAAAGCTGTAAGAATTTTATACAGAAGTTTTGAAATAGTTCAGAAAGCTAACAGATAATAGCAATATATAATGTATTTAATGTCTGCTGCAGCTCAGAACAATGAGTTCCATTATAGAAACTTGAAAGAATGTTAGCATACTGGAAGAAGAGATTGAAATTAAGTACTCCATAGAACGTGTCTTTCTTGTAATGGAGTACTGTGGCTAGAACACAGTCCTACATCAGCAAGGTGCAGTTTTCAAACTATGTTTAATGTTACAAAAAGACCCAGTGTGAAAACCACTCGCAACCTCTTCACCAAATTCCAAGAGACAGGCAGTGTGGCTGATGACCTGGTGGGGAATGTTAGCCCCAGGGAAACTGTAGTCACTCCTGAAAATATTGGTACAGAATTATTTAGCAAACTCAAAGGAAATTAGTCTGGAGAATTGCAGGAGAGACTGAGTGGAAGTGTTCCAGCATGAAAAAAATAGACAGCCTAAACACGTTTCCATTCAAAATCCAAAGCCACCAGGCTATACCTCCACGAGCTGTGTGATTGAGGACCGATAGTTCGAAACATTCACACAATGACTGATATGAAGCAGTTGATATTAGCTGCATATGGTTCAGACGATACACATTTCCACATAAATGGTGTCATTACTAAACAAAACGGGTGATCCTCTGATATGAAGCAGAGGTACAATTGGCACTCTTTTCATGCATAAAAATGATTACTAGTGAACAACATGTTGTAATTTTGGAACAGTTTGTCTCGACACATGTGGCATTGGAGGACCAACTGGGCACTGAGTTGTGCATGCTAGATGTTGCCAACCACATGGCACAAGACAGGTGTTTAGCTCTCTTGATGAATACTTCAGGTTTAGTCATGGTTGGATTATTGCAAATTTACTGGTGCAGGGTTAGATTTGCCTCCATACTAGGCCAATCTGACTCTTGACTACTGCTTGTGAGGCACTTCGAAAGGCATCACCTGAGAACCATGCCACCCCACTGGACAAGCTTGAATTGATAATCTTTGTGGCTTTGAATCCATTTCCATGAGACACTAAAAGATGTGATGGCAAATCTTATTGTTAATTTGTGTCACCTCTGTACTGCAAGTGGTGGACATTTTGATAAGACTGTGATGAGATTGCAGACTACTTGCATAAGATGAGTCAAATTATGCACGCCGCTACTGTAAGAGCTTCAGTGTACAGCACCATTTGTTAGCAACGAAACTTCTGTATAAAATTTGTACAGCTTTCACAATAAATGTACCATTTGTTCCACTCATCTTTCGACCTTGGTTTTTTGAGATTTAATTTTGAAGAAAGCTGGTTGCTGGACTTCCCATATAAACAGTGCAGTGTACCAAATGGCTCAGTGTCGAATGAAACTGTGCCTTGTGTAGGGAAACTCAGGTGAACAGGCATGACTTGTTAGCTAGCCCAGTTGGATTTCCAGGTGATACAAAATTGTCTGCTGAGCCTGGCTCAGCCTTCAGTGTGTTGGGAGTCTGCCACAGGCCCATGTGAATTTCCCCACATGGTGGGGTTCCGCTCAGTGTGGAGCCATTCATCTAGTTACATTGGTTATGAGTGACCCAGAGTCGATACGTGACAGGAGCGTAGTTTCCTTTTCTTTGGTCAGTTTCATTTTAGGTTATGTATCTAAACATTAATAAATCTGTAGGGGGCCTTTCAATTTAAGGAAATACAAAATACGAGGGCAGTTCAATAAGTAATGCAACACATTTTTTTTCTCGGCCAATTTTGGTTGAAAAAACCGGAAATTTCTTGTGGACTATTTTCAAACATTCCCACTTCGACTCGTATAGTTTCATTGACTTCCGACAGGTGGCAGCGCTGTACGGAGCTGTTAAAATAGCATCTGTAACGGATGTGCGTTGCAAACAACAGGCAGTGATCGAGTTTCTTTTGGCGGAAAACCAGGGCATCTCAGACATTCATAGGTGCTTGCAGAATGTCTACGGTGATCTGGCAGTGGACAAAAGCACGGTGAGTCGTTGGGCAAAGCGTGTGTCGTCATCGCCGCAAGGTCAAGCAAGACTGTCTGATCTCCCGCGTGCGGGCCGGCCGTGCACAGCTGTGACTCCTGCAATGGCGGAGCGTGCGAACACACTCGTTCGAGATGATCGACGGATCACCATCAAACAACTCAGTGCTCAAATTGACATCTCTGTTAGTAGTGCTGTCACAATTGTTCACCAGTTGGGATATTAAAAGGTTTGTTCCCGCTGGGTGCCTCGTTGTCTAACCGAACACCATCAATGGAGTGGCGCCACACCCACTCCCCTACCAAGAAAAAGTTTAAAGCCATACCCTCAGCCGGTAAAGTCATGGTTACAGTCTTCTGGGATGCTGAAGGGGTTATTCTGTTCGATGTCCTTCCCCATGGTCAAACGATCAACTCTGAAGTGTATTGTGCTACTCTTCAGAAATTGAAGAAACGACTTCAGCGTGTTCATAGGCACAAAAATCTGAACGAACTTCTCCTTCTTCATGACAACGCAAGACCTCACACAAGTCTTCGCACCCAAGAGGAGCTCACAAAACTTCAGTGGACTGTTCTTCCTCATGCAACCTACAGCCCCGATCTCGCACCGTCGGATTTCCATATGTTTGGCCCAATGAAGGACGCAATCCGTGGGAGGCACTACGCGGATGATGAAGTAGTTATTGATGCAGTACGACATTGGCTCCGACATCGACCAGTGGAATGGTACCGTGCAGGCATACAGGCCCTCATTTCAAGGTGGCGTAAGGCCGTAGCATTGAATGGAGATTACGTTGAAAAATAGTTTTGTGTAGCTAAAAGATTGGGGAATAACCTGGTGTATTTCAATGCTGAATAAAACAACCCCTGTTTCAGAAAAAAAATGTGTTGCATTACTTATTGAACTGCCCTCGTATTTTATTTTTTGTGTCTGTTGCTACCAAGGCTGTAATTTCATTTTTGGTGTCTGTTACTTGTACTGAAATACAGTCAATTGTGAATCAATGGAAAATGAACGATGGAATAGCAATAACATTATGGAAAAGACTGGCCAATATAATCTCCCTCCCCCCTCTCTTAGTGTCTCTGGCCTCAGTGGCCAGTATTTACAACTTCAGAAGAAGGTGTTTCGGCTGATTGAAGCTTAAATATGTAGCAGTCTTTTTGTTGTGCCTTTCAGTGACTCAGATTCCTATGTGATGAGTAGCAATCTATCCTCACAATATTGTCATTAGTCAATTGTGAATGGTAGATATACATTATATGTGGCTATCCATTTCATTAGTTTTATCTTGGCTATTTTTGTGCATTGGGTATGTTCACTGCTATATTTATTTTGCTTCTTCCATCCCAAAACACATTAACAATGTTATTAATGTGTTGTGGGACTGAAGATGCATTTGCAGAGCAAACGGAATCATTCATACAGAATGTCTTGATTGGAAGAGCTTCCTTCTTCAAAATATGTGGCGTACTACCATGAATATTTGGTACTGGGTGGTTATAACTAAAATGCAACTACTTGCAGAGGTCCAGTGTAGGCTGTAACTATCGTATTGCAGTGAAACTTGTTACATACGTTAATAAGTTAATGCGGAAACAATTTACACTGGAAAAAAATTAAAGTTTTGACCATCAGGTGTAAATCTGGTTCTGTACGCTATTTGTATTGCAGTATGGCATCCACACTGTCATTTGACAAGCTATAACATGAGTGTATGGTATGGCTATCGAGAAGAGCCGTTACACTGCTAGTGAAACTGTTCGATGTAAACAGTAGCAATTTCTGTGCTGCGTTGAGATAGCATTGCAGACTGAAAGGTCTGAGGAGTGGTCCGATGTACCAAGCAACATATGCTCCAGGTAGTTATAGTGCTCGTGTAGTATCGCAAGAATTATCCATCCCATGGTCAGCAGTCCAGAACTTTTTGTATTCTGTTTTACACTGGTACCCATAAAAGATCCAGGTGGTGCAGCAACTGAAACCTCACAATCTTCAGCAATGGTCTGAACTTGCTCTCCAGTTTCTGGCACGGATCAAAGTTATGACTTACAGACAAGCAGTATTCTTTAGAGTGACCAGGCACATTTGACACTACAGGGTGCAGTGAATACACAAATTGCCAAATACAGGGTACTGTTAAATCGCGTGTTCTGTACAAAGAGCCATACACCCACCATATGTGACAGTTTGGTGTGGATTCATAAGCACCTTTTGTCTCAATCCAACAGTGTTAAGCAAAGAATGGGTTGCTACATGCTGTAAAGATTGCCCGTTGAGCTGCAGACAGGCACAATGAAAAGACTGTTACACATTATAGCTTTCAGCCAAAGCTGCAGCAATCTATCCTTTTTCTTAAATTTTTGATATTCCAACCTGGAGTTTCCATTGTCCTGTTCTCAGTCTGTTGTCATGTGAAAGGAATACACCCAGGGAATCTTACCAGGTGTACCATGTCATCTGCACGATATCAAGATCTCTTTGTGCAGCATGTGATTCCTACTTTGAAAGAGAGCAGCTGTGTGAAAAGTACTGTTCAATTTTCATGCAAGATATGGTAATACCTCATGTCACTTACCCAGTGAAAGATATGCGTAATGCAACCTGCCATGCATGTGTTATCTCCAGAAGTTTTCCAAATGCATGGCCTGCAAGGTAAACTGCTCTGAATCCATGTGACATTTGGCTCTGGGATGTGTAAAAGAGTGTTCACTAGGAGGTTACTTGGTCTCCAACTGACCTGAACATGTTGCCCAGTTTCTACTGGAACTGTTGTGAAAAACTGTTGATAACGTATGAGAACTGAAAGAAAAGAAAAGCATCATCCAAATGCCTTTTGCTTTATCCTTTGTATGTGGTTTTCTTGTTGAGTGCCAAATAACAATGAAAGTAATTTTTCTCAATACAATTGACTTCCACTGTGAAAGTATTTTCATTAAACACATTTATCTATTTACCTGAGGTGACAAGTCATGGGATGTCTCCTAATATCGTGTCAGGTCTCCTTCTTCCCGGCCTAGTGCAGCAACTCAACATGGTATGGGTACAAGTCATTTGAAGTCCCCTGCTGAAATACTGAACCATACTGCCTTTGTAGCCGCCCATAATAGTAAAAATATTGCCATTGCAGTATTTTGTGCATGAAATGCCTTCTCAATTACCTCCCATAAATGTTCGATGGTATTCTTGTCTGGCAATGTGTGGGGCTAAATCAGTCTCAAACAGTTGTGGCTCAGTGCCATGGCACATCGTTGTTAGGGAATATGAAGTCCATGACTGTCTGCAAATGATCTCCACGTAACCAAACATAACAATTTTCAGTCAATGATAGGTTGAATTGGACCCACACCATTATGGACCAACCCCAGCTTGCACAGTGTGTTGTTGAAAACTTTGGTCCATTGCCTCGTGGGGTCTACACCACACTCAAACCTTACCAGTTCTTGACAACTGAAATCAGGACTCATCTGACCAGACCACAGTTTGCCAGACACCTTGGGGCCAACCGATACGGTCATGACCACAGGAGTGTTACTGCAGGCGATGTCATACTGTTAGCGAAGGCACTCGAGTTGGTCGTCTGCTGCCATAGCCCATTAACGCCAAATGTTCCCACACTGTCCTAATGGATATGTACATTGTACGTCACACATTGATTTCTGTGATTATTTCATGCAGTGTTGCTTGTCTGTTAGCACTGACAACTCAGCCCAAGTGTCACTGTTCTTGGTGACCAACGGAAGGCCATTGGCCGCTGCATTGTCCTTGGTTAGAGATAATGCCTGTAATTTCAAACAATGGAAACTCCAGGTAGGAATATTAACAATGTAGGAAAAGATAAATTGCTTCTTACTGTAAAGAAGACACATCAGGTTGCGGACAGGCTTGATTAAGACACTCATAAAGGTTTTGGCCAAGCACAAGCAAGCAAGCAGGCACACGTTACATGCACACAACTGCCAACTCCAACATCTTGGACCGGAATGCATGGCTATTCCACCAATTCGAAGACAAAAGCCTTTCACCTTACCTGATGCTTCACCATCCCATTGTCAGTTGCGGTCTACCTGAGTCATCTTTTCTGGCACTAGCATTTAGGTTCTTTTACCTGCATAACTACAAATGGAACAGTTACCTAATATAACAACCTCTCTTCATGATTGGCTGTGGTCTTTCATCGAAGAGTCTTCACACTACATTTTCAGGCTACTGTGAAAAGGCAGTGTTGCTCGTTCATCCTTCAATCGTACAAGCATCTTGGGAAGCACTATTTCTTGAATTACTACCACTGTGTGTCCAACGAATGAGAATAAGGCATGGTTCTCACCAAGGCAATACAATATGAAATTTAACGCATTGCTGTGAAGGTCAGGTGATGCAATGGGACAGTTACCCATGTGACACTTGGGTCCCCACAGGATAACCAGCTAGACAAAGCAGGTGACAATATTGTCACTTGTCACTGCCAGCCTTGCGGCACAAAACTTCGGTATATTTTGCACATTTACTGGAGACTGGAAAGTGGTATGGCTGTCCTTCCAGTGTTAAAAACAATTTTGTTATGTTAGCTGCATTTGGTATTCACCATTTATCGTAAAATGGGCCAAACATAAACTGGACAGTGATCACATTTTTTTACTGCACACTTCTCAAAAATAAGTCCTGTTCTACTTAATTTAGAGTATCACAATAACTGTGGGCAGTGGTGGGAAGAAAACCAGTTCCTTATCAAACTTCCTGGCAGATTAAAATTGTGTGCCGGACCGAGACTCGAACTCGGGACCTTTGCCTTTTGTGGGCAAGTGCTCTACCAGATGGTCCGGCACACAGTTTTAATCTGCAAGGAAGTTTCACATCAGTGCACACTCCGCTGCAGAGTGAAAATCCCGTTCTAGTTCCTTATCGAGCTATATCAAACTGTAAAATGCAAAAACTCACTTTTTTTTTAACCAAGTAGTTTCATGAAATTGTATGAGAAGCACAGCAGATAACATGCACAAATCCCAGAACAGTAGTTTTGATGTTGTAGATGAAAGGTAAAGTTTACTTCAAAGCTGACTACAGAGATGGATGTAGCATTGCGTCATGTCCATGAACAGATTTTTTTATGGACATCAGGTGACCTGAAATCTACCTCCCTGAGTATTATATGATAGTTGTGTGGAGCAAAGAGCACTCCATTTTGTGCCAGAGGATTGTATTAGATTGTGTTGCTATTGTTCATGTGAATTGTAACATACTAGGTTACTGTGCACTCCACCAATGTGGGTTACCTCTATATTGGATCAAGATTTTTTGGGGGGGGGGGGGGGGTATTGAGGGAGAGGACTTAAATTTCCCATTTTGTAAAAGTTTTTGATATCACTGAATGATTTTGAAAGTGTCATAAATTCACTTCGCCAAGAGCTTACATGTGATTACTACAGAGAGACTTGTGACTATGGATTCTCTCTCTCTCTCTCTCTCTCTCTCTCTCTCTCTCTCTCTCTCTCTCTCTCTCTCTCTCTAACTGGGAACGTCTATGCTAAAGAATTTACACATTACATATTGCACTTTTGGCCAAAACCTTCTTCAGAAAGGAAAACACCTACACATTCCCACAAGCAAGTACACCTCACACTCATGGCCACTAACTCCAGCCTGTTGTTTCTGTTTCTGAAGATGATTTCAGTTGAAAGTTCAGTGTGTATCTCTCTGTCTTCATTTTACTGGTATGCAAACTCAATGTCTACCTTACAGTGAGTAGTAATCTATCCGTTTGAGACCTGTGAAATGCTTGTGCGCAAACGAAGCACAGTTTGCGAATGTGCAGTAGTTTTGAGTTACTTATGAATTCGTATAATTCATAGAGAAAAAATGTAACATAAATCAAATACTCAGTATTGTCAAATCAGCCACATGGGAAATGATAGAAAATAATAGCATAACATTCTGAAGTGTGTTACATAAACTTTGTCTTGCTGTTTACTAATGCTACTCTTTCTTTTGCAGTTAATAAATGGCATTTTATACGCTTGCAAAGATTAAAATCCAAACTTTGAAGAAGCAAGAATTAACATAATCTATATCCATTTAATGAAAGAAGTTCTTATTAACTGTATCAAAGTTCCTGTATCATTCTTTCGTAAGGAAAGTTGTAAAAATTGTCATCAAAAATTAAAATATTTATGAATTTTCTAATTCAATTTTTTCTATTCCAGTTGATAAGTGGCACTTCATTCATCTAAAGTGATTGCTTTGTGGCGTGTATATCGGATCCAGAGGGAGTGGTGGTGTAAGGTCGCCTGTGTAGCAACTTCTTGAAGGAACTCCGAAGATTTAATTTCAATCTGCCTGTGATTTTTGAAACTTGCATAGTCCTGCTGTCTGTGAAAAGAAGCAGTTTTGTATTATATACAATTTCAGTGTTTTTAAGAAAATTGTTTATCTAATACAATTTCATATGGACACCATTTTTTGCTTTATTCATCTGTTTACTCCACCCCATTCCATCTCATTGTCCCTTCTTAACCTCAGTTACGTTAGTCACAAACCTCTTAGAAGTTCCCAAAGTGTGATTCATCTTCTTTCCCTTCCTCCTATGTCAGTCCTACTCTGTTCCCTGCTCCCTCTCCAGCTGTTGGATTTATTTTGTTACCATGAATCTTCTTACACACTGTATTGCCATTGCATTATGGGTTGTTTCTGCAAAATAGGATGTACTATTACTTTAATGTGGCTGGTGCAGTCAGCTATCACAAGTTTTTGGTAGCTGTTAAGAGTTCGTGTCGGAAGTGAGAGAGATTGAAAGATCATTTCGACAACTGACATGCTTTGAGAGTTGAACTGCCCCCTCCTGGTTATAGGGATTCCTCATTTCCTGTATCAGTTCAGAGAACTCCGGGGTAGCTAATTTCCAAAAAAGTTGCCGCCAGTAGCTTGCTATATCCTATTCAAATTACATTGCTGTATGTCAAATGATCTCAGTGTGAATGAAGTGTTGATTGCAATCTACCTTTCTCAGTGTGTTGTATTCGGATAGCAGTTTTAACTCTGTTTTGAAATTTGCACTTGATAGGAAACAGCAGTTACTGTAGTACTTGTATAGCTACTGCCAAAATTTAGTTCATAAACACTGGACAGTGTTCCATAAATTATTAATATGAAATAGCAGAGCTGGAAAGAACGACTGTGTTGTAAGAGGAACAGGATTTTTGTAAAAGTCGTAACCTGTTGTAAATATACCTCAGAGAAGGAGCATGGAGTGACAGCTTATGCCTGTTAATGTATAATTATTCTTTCCACATCCATGACAGCTCTTCTTCGTGAAGATGCATACATTCCACCATGTGTGAATGAATGAATGTCTGAGCCAGTATCTGAATGTACAATAGTAGTTCTGTGAATGATAATGAAATGCAATAAATGTTTCTCAGGGTATGTAACTGACAGCAAGGCTGACATAGTTGTTCTGTCATTCCTGCTAGTGTTCTGTGTTCGCCTTAGATATATCCAAATAATTGGATTGTTGTTTTGAAGTGACCTACACTTACCAACGCTCTTGCCATGTGCAAATTGAACTGGGACATTAATTCTTATCGTGCCTAAAGTAGTGTTTCCTTGGTTTCTTTTTTTCCATAATATTTCAGGTGTCCATGTTACTAGCTTAATGTTAATTGATGCTATATATAATTGGTATTTAATTCCATACATTTAACCCTTGAGTGGACGCACGTGTGTATAAAGTGCGCCAGTCACAAACATTTTTTTGTTCTGTTCCATTGTTTTGCAGTTACCAGCCTGTACCTATTCCTTCATTATTGCTTCTGCTAATGCAGTACTAAGTTCTGTAGTCATATGTCCAAATTAGCAGCAGTAATATAAAATAAACCGTAACCTAGGTGAGAAACTGCGTTCTGTGCAAGAAAATGCCCAGATTTCTGAGCTAGCGCTACAGTCCTGCCATCAGGGAGTTACCTGCAAGATAATTGGTAATCAAATAAATGGTGGACAGGGATCTGATTCAGCTGCGCTTAATCCTTAGAGTGGGTCATTACTGTGAGTTGACACTTGTATTCAGCAACATTGATACAATGAAAGGTTTATTGTTTAATTAAACAATGGTTTATCTCATATAATGTCACTATCATTGCTTAATTAAACTAAGATTAAACTGTGACTTCAATGATATTATGTTTACATTGGCAACAGAAACACAACTATTCTTCACATTTGTCGAAAGTGTCACCCACTCACTTGGGTTACAAAAATTGGCTGAAATGGTCCGCACAGATTTTTTGTTTTATTTAAGAGTTTTTATATCCACAAATTGCAATACCTTGTGAACTGTTCACACTAATTAAGGCCACAGGAGGATAGTCCTTCCCAAATATACTTCTGACCACAAAGCAATATTGACAGCTCGAGGCGGCGGGGGGGGGGGGGGGGGGGGGGGGTCGTCGGGGTCTTTCTTGACCATCTTGTTTGAATTCTTGTGGTGATATTCCCATAGAAACTTCAATCGCCTAACACACATCTTCCTTAGAAGTCAAATAACAATTATCATAGATTTAGCTTTAAAAACGTTTAATATAATAAAACATTTCATAAAAATTTTAATCCCTTGTTTCACCCTGTTAGCAGTTAAATTTCCGAAAAAAAAAAAAACATTGCAACACATTTTTTATTTCTAACCAAAAAGTGAAATACAAATTTTGTCAGAGACTTTGTGTCAGAAATGTTTCCATAAATATTTTAAAGCCCTCTCTCATCCCCTCAGGAGTTCGGTTTTCATAAACACACTTATTTTTTAAATTTCTTAAACAGAAGTCAAATACCAAAAATGGTTCTCACTTTTAACCCCCTAAGTGGTCGAATATACAAATATGCTGAAGTGTTTTTTTATTCATTTCTGACTGAGAAACCAAATACCAATCTTCATAGTTCTAGCATCTCCAAAAAATCTTTGTCCCCATTTCACCCTGTATGGGTGAAATTTCGAAAAGTCTTCTTTAACGATGCCTACACTACAAGCTCATGACCCTCTTCAAATTCAAAGTTTCTATCCTTAACAGTTTGGGCTGGGCGATGGTGAGTCAGTCAGGACATACTGTGTGTGTGTGTGTGTGTGTGTGTGTGTGTGTGTGTGTGTGTGTGTGTGTGTGACTTACCGAACGAAAGCGCTGGCAGGCCGATAGACACACAAACACACAAAATTTTAGCTTTAGCAACAAATGGTTGCTTCGTCAGGAAGGGAGAGGGTAAGGAGTCATTCCAATCCCGGGAGCGGAAAGACTTGCCTTAGGGGGAAAAAGGACGGGTATACACTCGCACGCACACACACACACACACACACACACACACACACACACACACACACACACACAAGCAGACATATTTGAAGACAGAGTTTGGGCAGAGATGTCAGTCGAGGCGGAAGTGCAGAGGCAATGATGATGTTGAATGACAGGTGAGGTATGAGTGGCGGCAACTCGAAATTAGCGGAGATTGAGGCCTGGTGGGTAACGGGAAGAGAGGATATATTGAAGAGCAAGTTCCCATCTCTGGAGTTCGGATAGGTTGGTGTTGGTGGGAAGTATCCAGATAACCCGGACGGTGTAACACTGTGCCAAGATGTGCTGGCCGTGCACCAAGGCATGTTTAGCCACAGGGTGATCCTCATTACCAACAAACACTGTCTGCCTGTGCCCATTCATGCGAATGGACAGTTTGTTGCTGGTCATTCCCACATAGAAAGCTTCACAGTGTAGGCAGGTTAGTTGGTAAATCACGTGGGTGCTTTCACATGTGGCTCTGCCTTTGATCGTGTACACCTTCCGGGTTACAGGACTGGAGTAGGTGGTGGTGGGAGGGTGCATGGGACAGGTTTTACACCGGGGGCGGTTACAAGGATAGGAGCCAGAGGGTAGGGAAGGTGGTTTGGAGATTTCATAGGGATGAACTAACAGGTTACGAAGGTTAGGTGGACGGCGGAAAGACACTCTTGGTGGAGTGGCGAGGATTTCATGAAGGATGGATCTCATTTCAGGGCAGGATTTGAGGAAGTCGTATCCCTGATGGAGTGCCACATTCAGAGTCTGGTCCAGTCCCGGAAAGTATCCTGTCACAAGTGGGGCACTTCTGTGGTTCTTCTGTGGGGGATTCTGGGTTTGAGGGGATGAGGAAGTGGCTCTGGTTATTTGCTTCTGTACCAGGTCGGGAGGGTAGATGCGGGATGCGAAAGCTGTTGTCAGGTTGTTGGTGTAATGGTTCAGGGATTCCGGACTGGAGCAGATTCGTTTGCCACGAAGACCTAGGCTGTAGGGAAGGGACCGTTTGATGTGGAATGGGTGGCAGCTGTCATAATGGAGGTACTGTTGCTTGTTGGTGGGTTTGATGTGGACGGACGTGTGAAGCTGGCCATTGGACAGGTGGAGGTCAACGTCAAGGAAAGTGGCATGGGATTTGGAGTAGGACCAGGTGAATCTGATGGAACCAAAGGAGTTGAGGTTGGAGAGGAAATTCTGGAGTTGTTCTTCACTGTGAGTCCAGATCATGAAGATGTCATCAATAAATCTGTACCAAATGTTGGGTTGGCAGGCCTGGGTAACCAAGAAGGCTTCCTCTAAGCGACCCATGAATAGGTTGGCGTACGAGGGGGCCATCCTGGTACCCATGGCTGTTCCCTTTAATTGTTGGTATGTCTGGCCTTCAAAAGTGAAGAAGTTGTGGGTCAGGATGAAGCTGGCTAAGGTGATGAGGAAAGAGGTTTTAGGTAGGGTGGCAGGTGATCAGCATGAAAGGAAATGCTTCATCGCAGCGAGGCCCTGGACGTGTGGAATATTTGTGTATAAGGAAGTGGCATCAATGGTTACAAGGATGGTTTCTGGGGGTAACAGATTGGTTAAGGATTCCAGGCGTTCGAGAAAGTGGTTGGTGTCTTTGATGAAGGATGGGAGACTGCATGTAATGGGTTGAAGGTTATGATCTACGTAGGCAGAGATAGGTTCTGTGGGGGCTTGGTAACCAGCTACAATGGGGCGGCCGAGATGATTGGGTTTGTGGATTTTAGGAAGAAGGTAGGGGTGCGGGGTGTCGGTGGGGTCAGGAGGTCGATGGAGTCAGGTGAAAGGTTTTGCAGGGGCCTAAGGTTCTGAGGATTCCTTGAAGCTCCGCCTGGACATCGGGAATGGGGTTACCTTGGCAAACTTAAGAAGGATTGAGATGCAAGGCTGGAAGTCAGAAATTCCTGGAAGGTTTGGAGAAGGTGATTTTGAGGAAGAGGAGGTGGGTCCCGCTGCGACAGTGGACGGAACTGTTCCAGGCAGGGTTCAATTTGGATGGTGTCTTGGGGAGTTGGATCATTAGGAGTAGGATTAGGATCATTTTTCTTCGTGGCAAAGTGATATTTCCAGCAGAGTGTACAAGTGTAGGACAGTAAATCTTTGAGGGCTGTTTGGTTGAATCTGAGAGTGGGGCTGAAGGTGAGGCCTTTGGATAGGACAGAGGTTTCGGATTGAGAGAGAGGTTTGGAGGAAAGGTTAACTACTGAATTAGGGTGTTGTGGTTCCAGATTGTGTTGATTGGAATTTTGAGGTTTTGGAGGGAGTGGAGCTGGAAGTGGGAGATTGAGTAGATGGGAGAGACTGGGTTTGTGTGCGATGAGAGGAGGTTGAAGTTTGCTGGAAAGGTTGTGAAGGGTGAGTGAGTTGCCTTTCTGGAGGTGGGAAACCAGGAGATTGGATAGTTTTTTGAGGTGGAGGGTGGCATGCTGTTCTAATTTACGGTTGGCCTGTAGGAGGATGCTTTGAACAGCTGGTGTGGATGTAGGAGAGGAAAGATTAACGACTTTTATTAAGGATAGGAGTTGGCGGGTGTGTTCATTGGCTGAGTTGATGTGTAGGTGAAGGATTAGGTGGGTGAGGTTTCAACGTCATTATTTCTTCGTCAGACAATTGTTAGCCTCATTTTTATAATCTGCCACCACAAAACCACTCCTTTTAATATATTACACACAGTTTTTTCGAAATTTTCCCGAATTTCTCCGTCCTTTAACGTGTTTTGGCGGCAACACAACCACCTAACCTTTGTGCACATCGTTGTCTACCAACCCAAGTCCAACATAGCCCAGCTGTAACCAACACCTTTTCGCCTTTTTTCTCACCAGATCTCCAGTTACTTTCCAGTTCACCTTTATCTCTCCCCATATATTTTTATTTTCATTTTCATTTCAGCCTCATGTTACACTTTCCACCTTCTAATACCATGTCACCCTCACAACACCCCCACAACGACCCCATTAAGTTTTATTTACATTCCCTCCGCAAACATGCCTTCGCCCTAGCCAGATTACACTCCCATATTTTATTTTCTCAGGCTTGTCTGACATTTGGCATTACCCCCAAAGGCCTCACACTTAAGGTTCCCATCTCTGGCTGCAACCCTTCTTTCCATCAGTCCCTATACCAGTTTGAACAATCCATTGCCCTCACCCACCTAATCCTTCACCTACACATCAACTCAGCCAATGAACACACCCGTAAACTCCTATCCTTAATAAAAATCCTTAATCTTTCCTCTCCCACATCCACACCGGCTGTTCAGAGCATCCTCGTACAGGCCAACCGTAAATTAGAACAGCATGCCACCCTCCACCTCAAAAAACTATCCAATCTCCTGGTTTCCCATCTCCGGAAAGGCAACTCACTCACCCTTCACAACCTTTCCAGCAAACCTCAACCTCCTCTCATCGCACACAAACACAGTCTCTCCCATCTACTCAATCTCCCACTTCCAGCTCCACTCCCTCCAAAACCTCAAAATTCCAATCAACACAATCTGGAACCACAACACCCTAATTAAGTAGTTAACCTTTCCTCCAAACCTCTCTCCCAATCCGAAACCTCTGTCCTATCCAAAGGCCTCACCTTCAGCCCCACTCCCAGATTCAACCAAACAGCCCTTGTCAAAGATTTACTGTAATACACTCGTACTCTCTGCTGGAAATATCACTTTGCCATGAAGAAAAATGATCGTAATCCTACTCCTAATGATCCAACTCCCCAAGACACAATCCAAATTGAACCCTGCCTGGAACAGTTCCGTCCTCCGTCGCAGCAGGACCCACCTCCTCTTCCTCAAAATCACCCTCTCCAAACCTTCCAGGAAATTCTGACTTCGAGCCTTGCATCTCAATCCTTCTTAAAAAACCTTAATCCTACTCCCAACATCACCACTGCTGAACCCCAGGTTATCCGTGATCTGAAGGCTGACCGATCCGTCGTCATTCTTCCGGCGGACAAGGGTTCCACGGCCGTGGTACTTGATCGTCGGGAGTATGTGGCTGAGGGACTGCGTCAGCTTTCAGACGACACCACATACAAAGTTTGCCAAGGTAACCCCATTCCCGATGTCCAGGCGGAGCTTCAAGGAATCCTCAGAACCTTAGGCCCCTGCAAAATCTTTCACCTGACTCCATCAACCTCCTGACCCCACCGACACCCCGCACCCCTACCTTCTACCTAAAATCCACAAATCCAATCATCTCGGCCGCCCCATTGTAGCTGGTTACACAGCCCCCACAGAACGTATCTCTGCCTACGTAGATCAACACCTTCAACCCATTACATGCAGTCTCCCATCCTTCATCAAAGACACCAACCACTTCCTCGAACGCCTGGAATGCTTACCCAATCTGTTACCCCCGGAAACCATCCTTGTAACCATTGATGCAACTTCCTTATACACAAATATTCCGCACGTCCAGGGCCTCGCTGCGATGAAGCATTTCCTTTCACGCCGATCACCTGCCACCCTACCTAAAACCTCTTTCCTCATCACCTTAGCCAGCTTCATCCTGACCCACAACTTCTTCACTTTTGATGGCCAGACATACCAACAATTAAAGGGAACAGCCATGGGTACCAGGATGGCCCCCTCGTACGCCAACCTATTCATGGGTCGCTTAGAGGAAGCCTTCTTGGTTACCCAGGCCTGCCAACCCAACATTTGGTACAGATTTATTGATGACATCTTCATGATCTGGACTCACAGTGAAGAACAACTCCAGAATTTCCTCTCCAACCTCAACTCCTTTGGTTCCATCAGATTCACCTAGTCCTACTCCAAATCCCATGCCACTTTCCTTGACGTTGACCTCCACCTGTCCAATGGCCAGCTTCACACGTCCGTCCACATCAAACCCACCAACAAGCAACAGTACCTCCATTATGACAGCTGCCACCCATTCCACATCAAACGGTCCCTTCCCTACAGCCTAGGTCTTCGTGGCAAACGAATCTGCTCCAGTCTGGAATCCCTGAACCATTACACCAACAACCTGACAACAGCTTTCGCATCCCGCATCTACCCTCCCGACCTGGTACAGAAGCAAATAACCAGAGCCACTTCCTCATCCCCTCAAACCCAGAATCCCCCACAGAAGAACCACAGAAGTGCCCCACTTGTGACAGGATACTTTCCGGGACTGGACCAGACTCTGAATGTGGCTCTCCAGCAGGGATACGACTTCCTCAAATCCTGCCCTGAAATGAGATCCATCCTTCATGAAATCCTCGCCACTCCACCAAGAGTGTCTTTCCGCCGTCCACCTAACCTTCGTAACCTGTTAGTTCATCCCTATGAAATCCCCAAACCACCTTCCCTATCCTCTGGCTCCTATCCTTGTAACCGCCCCCGGTGTAAAACCTGTCCCATGCACCCTCCCACCACCACCTACTCCAGTCCTGTAACCCGGAAGGTGTATACGATCAAAGGCAGAGCCACATGTGAAAGCACCCACGTGATTTACCAACTAACCTGCCTACACTGTGAAGCTTTCTATGTGGGAATGACCAGCAACAAACTGTCCATTCGCATGAATGGGCACAGGCAGACAGTGTTTGTTGGTAATGAGGATCACCCTGTGGCTAAACATGCCTTGGTGCACGGCCAGCACATCTTGGCACAGTGTTACACCGTCCGGGTTATCCAGATACTTCCCACCAACACCAACCTATCCGAACTCCGGAGATGGGAACTTGCTCTTCAATATATCCTCTCTTCCCGTTACCCACCAGGCCTCAATCTCCACTAATTTCAAGTTGCCGCCACTCATACCTCACCTGTCATTCAACATCATCTTTGCCTCTGCACTTCCGCCTCGACTGACACCTCTGCCCAAACTCTTTGTCTTCAAATACGTCTGCTTGTGTCTGTATATATATGTGTGTGTGTGTGTGTGTGTGTGTGTGTGTGTGTGTGTGTGTGTGTGTGTGTATATACCCGTCCTTTTTTTCCCCCTAAGGTAAGTCTTTCCGCTCCCGGGATTGGAATGACTCCTTACCCTCTCCCTTAAAACACACTTCCTTTCGTCTTTCCCTCTCCTTCCCTCTTTCCTGACGAAGCAACCGTTTGTTGCGAAAGCTAGATTTTTGTATGTATGTTTGTGTGTCTATCGACCTGCCAGCGCTTTCATTCGGTAAGTCACATCATCTTTGTTATATATATATATATATATATGTGTGTGTCATTTCACCAGGTAGGAGGTACATGGCTTGGTTTGTCTGCAGTTCAACCATGCCTAGATAGTCAATATCGCAGTTCAATCATGTCTGCATTGTTACTTTGTGCCAGGAAGGGCTCTCAACAAGGGAAATGTCCAGGCATCTTGAGTGAACCAAAGCGATGTTGTTCAGTCATGTAGGAGGTACAGACAGGAACTGTCGATGAAGTGCCTTGCTCAGGCCGCCCAATAGCTACCACTCCAGTGGATGACTGCTATCGATGGATTATGGCTCGGTGGAACCTTGACAGCAAGGCCACCATGTTGAATAATGCTTTTCGTGCAGGATGTCGTGTTATGACTCATACTGTGCACAATAGGCTGCATGATGCGCAACTTCACTCCCAACATCCATGGCGAGGTCCATCTTTGCAATGTCATCATGCAGTGTGGTACAGATACACCCAACAACATGCCAAATGGACCACTCAGGATTGGCATCATGTTCTATTCACTGATGAGTGCTGCATATGCCTTCAACCAGACTTTTGTCGGAGACGTGTTGGGAGGCTTCCCGGTCAAGCTGAACTCCTTAGACACTCTATCCAGTAAGTGCAGCAAGGTGGAGCTTCCCTGCTGCTTTAGGGTGGCATTATGTGGGACCGACGTACGCCGCTGGTGGTCATAGAAGGCGCAGTAACGGCTATGCAATATGTGAATGCCATCCTCCGACAGATGGTGCAACCATATCAGCAGCATATTGGCGAGGCATTTGTCTTCATGGATGACAATTCACGACCCCATCGTGCCCATCTTGTGAATGACTTCTGGTGATGTAACAGCATGCTACAGAACATAATCAGTATTATGCTTTCCCTTTATAGATTGATTCAGATTATTGTTGCTTTTAGTGTCCATGGTTGGTAGAGCATATAGTGATGCTACATAACAACTTATTGGGAGAGACAAAGCTGCAGATAATGCACGTAATGGAAATGAACATAATCGGTTCTGACTCCATAACTTGTTATGAATTATTATAGAACTCTGTAAACAGAAACTGTACATATTGGTTGAGTGAAACAGCAGCTGCTTAGCTGCATTATGTACATGCATGAAAAAGTTTTGCGTCACCTCGGTTCCAAGAATTCCAGGAGCTCTTCTGAAAATTTGAATAGAAATCCACATAAACATCATTTTCGCCCTTTTTATTGCTCATGAAAACCAGAAATTGTGTCTTGTACCACCAAACAGTGAGACCTTCAGAGGTGGTGGTCCATATTGCTGTACACACGGGTACCTCTAATACCCAGTAGCATGTCCTCTTGCATTGGTGCATGCCTGTATTCGTCGCAGCATACTATCCAATAGTTTATCAAGGCACTGTTGGTTCTGATAGTCCCACTCCTCAACGGTGATTCGGCATAGATCCATCAGAGTGGTTGGTGGGTCACATCGTCCATAAACTGCCCATTTCAATCTATCCCAGGCATGCTCAATACGGTTCATGTTTGGAGAACATGCTGGCCACTCTAGATGAGCAATGTCATCCTGAAGGAAGTCATTCACAAGATTTGCATAATGGGTGTGCTTATTCTCGTCCATGAAGACTAATGCCTTGCCAGTATGCTACTGATATAGTTGCACTATCGGTCAGACAATGGCAATCACATATCGAACAGCCATTACAGCACCTTCCAAGACCACCACCAGCAGCATTTGTCGGCCCCACATAATGCCACCCTAAAACAATACAGAACCTCCACCTTGCTGCACTCACTGGGCAGTGTGTCTAAGGCATTCAGCCTGTTAGAGTTGCTCCCAAACATGTCTCTGACGATTGTCTGGTTGAAGGCATATGTGACACTCACAGTGAAGAGAACATGATGCCAATCCTGAGCGGTCCATTTGGCATGTTGTTGGACCCATCTGTATCGCGCTGCAAGGTGTCGTTTCAAAGATGAACCTCGCCATGGGTGTCGAGAGTAAAGTTGTGCATCATGCAGCCTATTGCGCACAGTTTGAGTTGGAACACAACGTCCTGTAGCTACATGAAAAGCATTATTCAACATGGTGGCGTTGTTGTCAGGGTTACTCCAAACCATCATAGGCAGTAGTAGCCCTTGGGGGCCTGAGCAAGGCATATCATTGGCAGTTCCTGTCTCTCTGTATCTCCTCCATGCCCAAACGATGTCACTTTGACTCACTCAGAGGCACCCTTCCCTTGTTGAGAGCCCTTCCTGGCACAAAGTAACGATGCAGACGCGATCGAACTGCGGTATTGAACATCTAGGCGTGGTTGAACTACAGACAACACGAACTGTGTGCCTCCTTCCTTGTGGAATGACTGGAACTGACCGGCTATCGGACCCCCTCTGTCTAATAGGTGCTGCTCATGCATGGTTGTTTACGTCTCACCTTTGGGCAGGTTTTGTGACATCTCTCAACAGTCAAAGGACTGGGACTCTTGTCTGTAGTCTATGACTGGGACTCTTGTCTGTAGTCTATGATAACAATAGCCACAATCAACGTCTATCTTCAGGAGTTCTGGGAACCAGGATGATGCAAAACTCTTTCTGGTGTGTGTGTGTGTGTGTGTGTGTGTGTGTGTGTGTGTGTTTTTTACCTGGCAGTGACAACTGGAAACCTGGTCAGCGGGGCAGCACTGTTGCACTTTTTTTCCCTGAAGAAAAGAGGGCAGATAGTAACATCATACAGCAATGTTCTTACAACTGGAACATTGTGTCAACTTACATTTTCATACACCAACACCCTGTGTAGCGTGTCTGATCTGCATGTTTGTATGACAGCATACCTCACAACTGGTGTTAATGTGACCATTTATCAACATTGCAATATGTGTGAATAAACCTCTTGCTACTTTGATTCTGTTGCTTCATTTTTCCATAAAAATCTGACTTCTTTGAAACTGACATTGTTTATGCATAGTGTTCTTAGTCAGGCACTTTCTAAAACCAAATCCTGTAGAAGGAACAACTTTTATTGTGATTTCCTTGCTAGTCTTGTGTAACATCTGAAAATTTTTTTGCAAACTTGGCAGCCAAAAGACTCTCACATAATGCAAATGGGGTACTTAATATGTGCATTTTGCTGGTGATTCTTTGGCATGTATACTGGAACAGCTCTTCAGTCCATATTGTTTCACTCCTTCAGCAGTTTGCATACAGACCTACTCACTTTGTACATCTCGCCTGTACATTCCATCAATTCTCTCCCCCCTTACACACACACACACACACACACACACACACACACACACACACAGAGGTTAGGTTAGACACACACACACCAGTAATGTCGCTCGTTTCTGATTGTCATCCCAGCAAGCTGTCTGTTTGCAAGGTAAACATGTCCACTACGTGCAACTGGAATGAAGCTGGGCCAGTCACAACACTCCTTAGACACAGCAACAGCAGTGAGCCAAGCAGACAGTAAGATACACTGCTGAAAAGGCACCTGATTAAAGTGAACAGAATTGTTAATTTTGATTTGCAACATCACTCATAAACAGGGGAGAGTATATCGCACAGGTTGTAGCAATAACAGACACCCAATTTGGCATTTTGTAGGTACCTAATCACCACAAGAGATGTAAACAGCACATTGCAGGATAGTATGGTTAAGATTTTCTTGTAATCTACAGGCATCTACTGAAGAGGACAGGATAGTAAAGGAAAGATGACTTGCAGGAAAGCATCTTACATCTACACAATGTGAAGTTTCATTTACTATTATTAAAACAAACCAGTTTGTGAATGTGTAAAGTAGGAAATTGGTATCAAATGCAGTACTTTATTTCATATGTAGATGGGCCAGTGTAAGTGTAGCTGATAAGACTACCATACAGGTATGATAAAACAAAGATAAAACTATTTCCTGACTGAATGGAATCCAATTCTGCAAGCCATAGCCACAAACAGAATTTTACAACAGACCTCTTTTGAAAGTAGTGAAGAGATTAAACAATTGCTTGTGAATTATAAAGTTCAATGGATTGTAACAAATAGCCAAACTTTGGAGGAAAGGGAAGAACCTTTGTGTCAAGAGCTGTGATAGCTAGCTAGTACTGAGCAAACAGGGAAGGTTGTAGGGTGTAAAGAGTACATAAATTGTTACTAAAGTGAAAGTAAAAAGTGAAAGTGCTGGTGGTCATAACAAGCAACATCTACATAGCACCCCATGCCTTAATCCCTTAGCATTCAGCACTAGGTGTCATTTAACAGTGACACACAATCTAGAAGGTAGGCATACAAGCCACCTTCAGCCAAAATGGTTGCAAGTATTCCAGGTGGGACAACACCAGATGTTCTTCCTGCATTTGCTGGGAAGTGAATGTGTCATATCTGCTCGGCAAATGCATGTTTGATATGTCACACAGAAGGTGGCATCAGTGTCCGGTTCATACATCAGTAGGTCAGTAAACTGGGACACACTTTGTGTTTGGTACTGTGAGGAGTAGGCTGGAAATGGAGTGATTTTCTTGGGAGTAAAAGGCCGACATGCACTGTGCTTATGGGGCAGCAGATGGAAATGCTGTCACAGATTAACAGGTGTACATAAGTTGTTTTCAAATTGAGTGCCAGATTGAAGTACATTCACTGCCATCTGTAGGTCCCAGAGAGAGAGAGAGAGAGAGAGAGAGAGAGAGAGAGAGAGAGGCAGGCGAACTTGGGGTGTTGTAATGGCACATGTTCATTCAAGGCGTACACCAAAGCCAGTGCATTCATTTTGTGGTACATGTGCGAAGGCCGGAAAGGTGTGGTTGTCAGTGCATAATGTGTATACCAGAGTTTAAGGAGGGGACATTAGCACTGCTGCAAAAAACTGTCCACAAGTTGTAGACTCTTACTTGAGAAAGAGGTGTAACCCAATTGGTGGTCTTGCATGTATGGAATGAAGATGATTTGCACTATTGTCACTTTCAGAAAGTTCAAATGCTTAATCCAGAAGACTTCCCCTGTTGCGACTTCTGTTGATGGTTTCTACAGAAGTGGGCTATTCAGCCTCAGTTCCGACACTTTGTAATTTCTGCGAATTAGGCATTCGCTATGTGGGGATGTGTGTCAAACAGCCACAATCAACATGTATGAGCACATGAAAATCCGCACCCTGCATTTGGTCGTGCTCACCAAGAGCACTTCACCATCAACAATTGCGCTGGTTTGGTAGGTGACAATCTGATTGGTCCATACTGTGGATGAAGAGCTGACATGCGAATTGTGGTAGCTGGTGATGCAGCCCGCAGGCTATGGCAATCACTCGGGCATCATTGCAGGGTGTGCATTCAGGCAGGAGGGTGTAATTCAGAGCAGTTTTTGTAACTGTTTGCAAGTACAGATCGTGAAACATCAACCCACCTCTTTGCCTTTATCAGTTAGAAATTTAAATTGTTGCCCTGCAGACCTGCTACCATGTCAGTTCGGATGGTGGGTTATGTGCTTGCCTTACCTGCAGTGTGTGGTGATGTTAAATGATATCTAGTGCTGAATGCTAAGGAGAGCCAGCTGTGACAAAATTACTCCACCCGGTGTGCAAAGTGTGAGAGATGAAATGCCCAGACTTCAGGAAGAACATAACAATTCTAGTTCCAAAGAAGGCAGGTACTGACAGGTGTAAAAACTGCCAGACAAGCAGTTTACTAAGCCATGGTTCCAAAATATTGACAGGAGCTATTTAGAGAAGAATGTAAAAGCTAATATAAGCCTACCTCGGAGAAAATCATTTTGGATCTCATACAGCTGTAGCGACACACAAGGTGGTACTGACCATATGATATACCTTAGAACATAGACATTAGAAAAACAGACCAAACAATAATGTCCAGGATGAAATAAGTATGTTATGAAAAGGTTGGATTGCTACTCACCAGTGACATTAAATTGCAGACAGGTACCATAAATAGACTGCTGAACATTTAAGCTTTCGAACAAAAGGCCCTTCTTCCAACAAGAAAACATACATAAAGTCTCAAGGCTGCTGCTGGAGCCCAACTGCGCCTTTGTCTGAAGTGTACAACAATCTTGGGTGAGTGGTGGGCTGTGAGGAGGCAGCATGGGGCACGGAGTGAAGAAAGATATGTTGCTTGTGAGAGCATTGAGGGATGTGTTGGGAACAGGCGAGGCTGCTAGGAGCAGTTGTGAGGCTATTCTGGAGGAGGAGGAGAAATAGAAGGTGGAGGAAATGGGGAGGGGGGAGATGGGAGAGCAGAGACACAGAGAAGGGAAATAGACTGCACGTGTGTTAGTGGAATGTTTAGTGTTGGAATGGGAGCAGGGGTGGGGACAGGTAGGGAGAGGACATGGACTAGCGAAAGTTGAGGCTAAGGAGGTTGTGGGAACAAAGAGGTAGGTAGAGTTCCCACCGCAATTTAGAAAAGTTAGTGTTTGTGGGAAGGATCCAAATGGAACATGCTGTGAAGCAGTCATAGAAGTGAAGTACATCGTGGTGGCAGCATATTTTGCAACTGGTGGGCCAAGTGTCATGCCCACAGTTTGGCAGTGACCATTCATCCAGACAGGCAACCAGTTAGTTGTCACACCTCAATAGAAAACAACATGGTGGCAGCAGCTTAGTTTGCAACCACACAGCTGCTTTCAAAGTTAGCCTTGCCTATGGTGGGATAGGAGGACAGGACTGGAGTATGCAGCGGCTGCGGGCTGTGGAATATGTTCGGAAGGGGGTGTGGAGGATAGTGGGTAGGACATTCCTCAGTTTGGGGCACAATGAGAGGTAGTAAAAACCCTTGCAGCAAATGCGATTCAGTGGGACCTGTTGTGGTGAGTCACGAGAGGAGTGCTCCTTTTTGGCCGTACATTGGGTGTGTGGGAGGTAACTAGACAGGGCACAGGACATCTGTTTCAGGACAAGGTTGGGAGGGTAATTTTGGTCTGTGAAAGCTTCAGTAAGAGGCTTAGTATATTTGAAGATGGACTGCTTATCACTACAGATGCAAATAACCACAGGTGGCTAAACTGTGTAGGGGGGACTTCTTGGTATGAAATGCTTGGCAACTATAGAAGTGGAAGTATAGTTGGTGGTTGGTAGGTTTGTTGTGGACGCAGGTACTGATGTACCCATCCTTTAGATGGACATCAAGGAAGGTAACTTGTTTGGTTACAGGAAAAGCAATTGGGAGAGTGTCTTAAGGTTCCGGAGGAATTTGGATATGGTATCCTTACCTTCTGTCCAGTAGAAGAAAATATCATTGTCACTAACCTACTCACTGGACGTGAAAAACAATCCTTCCTAACCATCCAGAACCCAAACCCCTCACCTGATTCAAATTTATTGATGACATCTTTATGATCTGGACTGAGGGTGATGACTCCCTGTTCACATTCCTCCAGGACTTGGAGACTACCTCCCCTATTGGCTTCCTGGTTCTCCTCAACTCAACAAGCCATTTCCTCAATGTTGACCTTGTCAGAGATGGTACATCAAAATTTCCACGCATGCCAAACCTACATACCACTAACAATACCTCCTCTTTGACATGTGTTACCTATTCCGTAGCAAGAAGTCCTTTTCATGCAGCCTAGACACCTTCTGACATCTTTAGTGATGAGCAATCCATTTCCAAATATGCCGAGGCTCTGAGGCCCTCAGACTGAAATTACGCTCTCAACTTAGACCACAGAGAGATCTCCCACACATTCTCTCTCCAGTTACCTACAACCTTTCAGATACCTATTGTCAAGCCACAAAGGAGCACTCCTCTTGTGACTCATTACCATCCATGACAGGAGCAACTAAATCACATTCTCTTCCAGGATTTTGACCACCTCTCGTCATCCTCTGAAACAAGCAATATCCTATGCACCATCCTCCCAACCCTTCCCTCAGTGGTATTCTGCCATCTACCAAACCTTTGCAGTATCCTCGTTCAGCATTACTCCACCCTGCTCGCCTCCCCTTGCCTCAGGGCTCTTAAACCCGCAATAGACTTCGAAGCAAGAATTGTCCCATATCCCATTTATCTTCTCACCACCACATACTCCAGTTCTGTCACAGGCATCTCCTATCCCATAAAAGGCAGAGCTACCAGTGAAAGCAGCCATGTCGTCTACAAACTAAGCTGCTACCACAGTGCTATTTTCTACTGAGGCATGACAACTAACAAGCTGTCTCTGCATGAATAGCCAGTGCGAAACTGTTGCCAAAACACAGCTGCATGATCCAGTTTGAAATGTTTCCTCTTTTGTCTGGGATGAAATGCTTGAGTTATGTGCTTTGTAGAGTTGATTTGTTGCTGTTGCTGTAGAGAAGAAGTAAAGTCCTGGTGTAACAAAGACTGAGCATGTGGGTATTAGTGCCCACATTAGTTCGGGCCAGACATGGTTCTGAGTTGTAAGGTTTATTTCTGTGTTGAAGTCATTCCAACAGTAAGACAAGGCATGCTACAAAGCTGGCACAGCATGTGCCTTTAAGAATCCGATTACGTATGTACAAATCAGATCAGCACAGGGGCCACAAGTCGTTCTGCATGGGCTTACATACATTATGCTACAATGACATGATTGCACTTCTTTAATTTTCTGTTTTTAACAATGAATTTTGGCAGACACCAGGACAATAAATGACACTGTGTGAATTGAATTGTAAAATAAAATTACATTATATAGTATATGAATTTCATTACAGATAGTCTCATTCACAATGGAAATAGTCATATGTAAATGTAACAATACAAATTACACTTTAGTGGTTTATTCATATAAATTAATAAAAATGTGCTTCATTTCAGTAATAAGTCTTTCGAAAATGACCTTGGCAGACAGGATAATGCTTTGCAATCGCGTAGTAAGACCTAGGTTTTTAATTTGATTTTTACACATTTAAAATATGTGTAAAAAAAAAAAAAAATGATCGTAACCATTTTAGTTTAGTTTCGAACATTCCTACCGACAACAGTGTCTACTTGAGTCATAAGGAATACATTGTATAGGCTTATGTCATAGTAGTTCAAAAGTATAGTGTTACTTACATTGTCCATATTTGGCTATGCTTAGGATTGCTGTCTACATGCTCCCAGCTTTTCTATTAGTTAATGTGAGATAGACTCTGTTTGTAACAGACCTTAAAGAAGTAGAAATGTCTTCATTTCCTAATGTAATGCCCTCAGCATCACCCGACTTAATTCGACTACATTCCATTATCCTTGTTTTGCTTTTGTTTATGTTCATCTTATACCCTCCTTTCATGACACTGTCCGTTCCATTCAACTGCTCTTCCAAGTCCTTTGCAGTCTCTGACAGAATTACAATGTCACCGACGAACCTCAAAGTTTTTATTTCTTCTCCATGGATTTTAATACCTACTCCGAATTTTTCTTTTGTTTCCTTCACTGCTTGCTCAATATACAGATTGAGTAACATCGGGGATAGGCTACAACCCTGTCTCACTCCCTTCCCAACCACTGCTTCCCTTTCGTGCCCCTCTACTCTTATAACTGCCATCTGGTTTCTGTACAAATTGTAAATAGCCTTTCGCTCCCTGTATTTTACCCCTGCCACCTTCAGAATTTGAAAGATTGTATTCCAGTCAACATTGTCAAAAGCTTTCTCTAAGTCTACAAATGCTACAAACGTAGGTTTGCATGAATTTTAGTATGTAAAGACAAAATTAAATAATGTGTACATTTTCAGTATATTAATATTATACAATATTGAAAGAAGTGTGACAGTGTTTAAGTCAAAGTAAATACTCAAGTACGATTACCAGTATGGTCCTGCATATACACAGGTACATGTAATAATGCAATAAATTTGTAACAAGTATTGGATTTTCTAAATATTACATACACAGATGGTTGATTACTAATTAGATTTCAGGTAACGCATGCCACTGTAGTTAAGGTGAAAAGACATTTTAATATGCCAACAAGCACAAATGTTAAGTGTAAAATAAATTACTCGTACTAATTGAGTTTCCATAATATGACAGAGGTAATAAATCTTCGCAAATAAATGTTAAAGGCAGTTAAATTGCTGTACAAAGAAAGTCCTTAAAAGGGAAATATCTGAGTCTGAGGAGACAGGAGGCAAAAATTTCGACTGAAGTCATTTCATTTCTAACATATTTCATTATACAAATGTTTTACTCTCAATTTTATTCTTACATTTTTCCTTTTCAAGATTTTTACTAGCTGAAGAGGCAGGTACAATAATCGTACTTACAAATACGTTACTTTCAGTCTACGTTTTGCCAAGATTCACAGCACTGGCTTGGATTCGCCGAGAAAAACCTGGTGGTCATCTTGAATTCAATACTTCATGCACTGTCGAGTTGATGAAAAGTCAGTTGCACTATCAAGGATTTCCTGTCAGTTCATGCGGAGGACAACATCCCTACATCCACAGTGACATCAGAGGGAAATCCAGTAGCATAAGTGGGCGATTTTCAAATTCCTGCCAAATTCGAATTTTTCATCTATTTTTTAATTTTGCCCCATTTTTATGGAATCCGGCGACTATCGATATTGTGCCCGAACCTGCACTGTCTTAACAGCCGCATTTCGAGAGTGAAGTGACAGGAGCGGAGAAATAATCTAGCACAATTGGGCTGTTCTGAAATTACCACCAGTTACTCAATTTCCTGTCTTTCGTACATAGGGCAATCTGGCAACAAGTCATGACATCGGAAATCAGGCATATAGTGCAGTACTTCCACTTGGTGCTCAACACTCATAGGCAATTTCATAAACATCAGGAATATAAGCCTTACAAGGGAACCTCCCCATCGCACCCCCCTCAGATTTAGTTATAAATTGACACAGTGGATAGGCCTTGAAAAACTGAACACAGATCAATCGAGAAAACAGGAAGAAGTTGTGTGGAACTATGAAAAAATAAGCAAAATATACAAACTGAGTAGTCCATGTGCATGATAAGCAACATAAGGGCCAATTTTAGCTGATGAGCGCCATGCTCTCCTGGTTACAGTGAGCAACTTCGGAACGAAAGGTCCTTGGTTCGAGTCCTCCCTTGAGTGAAGATTTTACTTTCTTTATTTTCGCAAAGTTACGATCTGTCCGTTCATTCATTGACGTCTCTGTTCACTGTAATAAGTTTAGTGTCTGTGTTTTGCGACCGCACCGCAAAACCGTGCGATTAGTAGACGAAAGGGCGTGCCTCTCCAATAGGAACCGAAAATATTTGATCGTAAGGTCATAGGTCAACCGATTCCTCCACAGGAAAACACGCCTGATATATTCTATACGCTACTGGTGACGGCATGTGCGTCACATGACGGGAATATATTGTCGACCTACCTAACTTGCACACTTGGCGAATGGGTAAAAAGATTATTCTACCTTGCCCGATTTAGGTTTTCTTGTGGATGTGATAATCACTGCAAAAAAAGTGATGAAAACATAAGAGTTTGTCACATAAACTGCATCAAATGAATGCAACAGTTTCAGAGTTGCACAGTTTTCCCTTTGCTCTGTCAAAACATATGTTTTTTACGTTTTCAAATGTATTCGTGCGTAGACCGTCAAATTCTGTATATGTCCAAGCAAATCTGAGCATGTCCTGGAATTTTGGAGAGCGAAGTTGATTATGTGTGAGTGCCTGAACTTTGATAATTATCTGAAAATAAAAAATTAAAATTTTCACCTAGGGGAAGACTTGAACCAAGGATCCGTCGTTTCACAGCTGCTCACGCTAACCACGGGACCACGGCGCTCGTAAGCTAACGCTCTCCTTGATGTTACATACGTTGCGCATGGACTACTCAGTTTGTATTTTTGCTTATTTTTTTCATAGTTCCACACAACTTCTTCCTGTTTTCTCGATTGATCTGTGTTCAGTTTTTCAAGGCCTATCCCTGAGGGGGTGCCTAAATCTGAGGGGGGGTGCGATGGGGAGGTTCCCTTGTTAGAATGAAGTGACGTAGGGAAACGTTATCTTAAAGTAGTACTGACATGAATGTTAAGGCTATCCTAATACGAACTGTTTATGATACATGATGAAAAAAGAACCGGCGAAATTTTTTTCTCTTTTCTATATTTTTGATACATACACAGGAACGCGTGATACCTGTAGGACGAATAAGACTAATGGATTTAATGATAAATATTACGATACAGTTTCCCCTCAATTTCCGCATATCTTCTTGTAGTGCTTTAATTTAAAAGCCCAAAATTTAGAATCCTATTACTAAATTCAATAAAACACTAGGAACAATCTTCCCTGCATGTAACCTCTAACGAAGCCTAATTATAAGAGACAGCCTTTCTCTCATGCCTCCACAAAGCAAGCTACCGAGTTTTAATGACAACCGAGCAATAAAGCTCCGCGAAAATTGGTTGACTACGTACAACACGGGCTGTTAGGGATGCAATGCTTTAAGGTCTCCCAGGATCTCATTACATTGGAAACTTGTGAGAAATTCATTAAAGATAGTACGGAACCCAACAGCAAATTATTTGGATAATCGAATTTGCACACTTTGTTTACGCGCTCAAGTATATTTCTACTGCGTGTTGCAGTGCAGTCAAATCGGTTCTCAATTTAGACTCGAGAAATGATGAGATAGTTTCATACGAGACGATTATTGTTTCGCATGTTTCACAGCATATCGCAGCCGACTGTGAAATTTTTCACACAGTAAGAATACACCGAAGGAAATGGTTTCAAAATTTTATCTGCTAAGGCGCACTGCAAGTATTTTTTAAAATATGTTACTCATTTTGCCGCATTAAGGATGTCCTATAACAGCGGTTTGTACAGCCCTTCGTACCTGGCGTGCAAGTCGGCGAATAAGCAGACGCAGCTGTGACGAGAGAACTTAGCGCGAAGTCCAAAGTGTACACATGCGAATTTTAAGCACCCATACAAAAAACGCCTCATCACATTCTTTTTTAGTAACTTGCAGTTCACTTCGACAGCTAAAGTATTGCTGCCGTAATTGTTACACAAGTGACTAGAGAGGAAAGAAAATGAAGGCGGTGTCTGATATTTTGCAGACGACTTTCATCAGATTTTAATTTGTTGACATAAAATACTTTATAACAATTCCTCTAGCGCAGTTCTTATAATTTTTCAATAATATATTCTACTAAGTAAGAGACAGTTCCTTGTTTATTCCCTGTAGTCACAAAAATGCGAGGTCTCTGTTGGATGACGAAAACACATTTTCTTTATACGAAGCACATCCTATAAAAGAAAAATTGAAGCATTCAAGCACTTTACTGTAATTACTAGTTTTATTTAGACAAAATTGGAATGGAGTAAGAAATCAATATGGCCGTTGTTATGTGTATTGTGCTGTGTACCGGACATACTCGATCAAATTCGTAATACATGATGATCCAAACTAATGGTTTACGAACGACTGAAGTTTGACAATAGTGTTCCGCTGATAATCTGAAAGGAGACAGAACTATAGGAAATTATACTGTCCGATAATATTTTTCAAGAATGCTTTACACTGTTGAAAAAATACCTTTTTTGATACATATTTTTTTTTTGATAGGGTCCTCCTTTAGCAAAACAATTTTGCTAAAGGCGGACCCTATCCAAAAATATATGTATTGTTAAAGCAAACACGGAAAAACACAGCTTCAATCCTAAGATGGTTATCTTTATTGAATTCTTCCACGAAACCTGAAGTATAAGCTTTATACACAGCATTTTAGGGGATACGTCCTCTTCCATTTCCATAATATTGCCCTCAAGTACATCGCTCTTGTACAGACCCTCTATATACTCCTTCCTCCTTTTTGCCTTCCCTTCTTTGCTTAGAATTGGTTTTCCATCTGAGCTCTTGATATTTTCTCCAAAACATGAAAATGTTGTGACTTGGCAAGACTGCCAAGCCACTAGGAGGAAGCCGAAAGGCACGCGTTTAAGCTCACGCAGGCTGGCGTGAGGTCTGGAACAGGTAAAGTAATTATACTAGCAAAAGAAGGTACGTAGCTTCTGGAATACTTAACTTTAATCCATAATTGGTGAACATCGGTCTGACGGTACATGCATCACAAGATAAATAGCAAATGATAATGGCACCTTGCTAGGTCGTAGCAAATGACGTAGCTGAAGGCTATGCTAATTATTGTCTCGGCAAATGAGAGCGTAATTTGTCAGTGAACCATCGCTAGCAAAGTTGGCTGTACAACTAGGGCGAGTGCTAGGAAGTCTCTCTAGGCCTGCCGTGTGGCGGCGCTCGGTCTGCAATCACTGATAGTGGCGACACGCGGGTCCGACGTATACTACCGGACCGCGGCCGATTTAAAGGCTACCACCTAGCAAGTGTGGTGTCTGGCGGTGACACCACAGAAAAGACGATGAAAAACGTAGTAGTGAAAATTCGCAGTAAATGTACTTTAGAGGGTCTCAGGAAACCACAGAAAGGTCGACCGTCCAAAAGGCGGCAGGTAAAACACAGATAGTTGTAGAAACGATCGGTATTGTAGTTTTAAATTGTCGTAGCTGTGTTGGAAAATAACCAGAGCTCCAGGCACTAATACAAAGCGCTGAAGCTCAAATAGTTATATGCACGGAACGCTGGCTAAAGCCGGAAGTAAGTTCAGCCGAATTTTTTTTCAAACGACCTAACAGTATTCAGAAAGCAGATATTAAATACAGTTGGCGGTGGAGTATTTATTGCTGTCAGAAGTATGAAATTGAAGTTGTAAGTTCGTGCGAAAGACTATGGGCAGAGGCTATACTTCACAATCGGACTGAACTATTAATTGGATCGTTTTACCGACCCACCGACTTAGAAGATGTGGTTGCTGAACAGTTCAAAGAAAACTTGTCTCATTTCAAATAGGTACCCCATTCAAACAATTATAGTCCGTGGAGACTTCAATCTACCCTCGATATGCTGGAAAAATTGTACGTTTAAAGCCGGCAGCAGGCAAAAAACGTCATCCGAGATTGTACTGAATGCGTTCGTAGAAAATTATTTTGGACAATTAGTTCATAATCCCACTCGAAGCGCAAATGGCTGCGAAAGCATATTTGACCTCTTAGCAACAAATAATCCTGGACAAATAGGAAGTATGACAAATACAGGGATTAGCGTCGACAAGGCAGTTGCTGCTAGGCTCAATACCGTGACACCCACAACCACCAAAAAGAAACGCAAAGTATATGTACTTAAAAAAGGCTGACAAATATTTCAAAGAGATAGTGTCAACGGCAATTGATAGATGTATACCACATAAATTAGTAAATGATGGTACTGATCCTCCATGGTACACAAAGCGGGTCAGATCGCTGTCGCAGAAGCAACGAAAAAATAATGGCCTTTTTTTTTTTTTTTTTTAATGTAAAATCCCCAAGATCGGCAAAGTTTTGCAGAAGTTCGAAATATATCGCGTGCTTCAATGCGAGATGCTTTTAATAATTTCCACAACGAAACTCTGTCTCGGGGCCCTGCAGAAAACCCAAAGAGATTCTGGTCATACATTAAGCACACCAGTGGCAAGACGCAATCAATAGCGTCACTGCGCGATAAAAACAGTGAAGTCACTGATGACAGTGCCTCTAAAGCAGAGTTTTTAAACACGGTTTTCCGAAACTCCTTCACCAAAGAAGATGAAGTAAATATTCCCGAAGTCCAATAAAGAGCAACTGCCAAGATAGAAACAAAGAAGTAGATACCCTCGGTGTAACAAAGCAATTTAAATCACTTAATGAAACCAAGGCCTCCAGTCCAGGTTGTACACCAGTCAGGTTCCTTTCAGAGTATGCTGATACAATGGCTCCATATTTAGCAATCATATACAACCGCTCGCTCACAAAAAGACCCGTACCTAAGGACTGGAAAATTGCTGAACTCACACCAATACCCAAAAAGGGAAATACGAGTAATCCTACGTATTACAGACCCATATCACTAACGTCGATTTGCATTAGGGTTTTGGAATATTTATTGTGTTCGAAAATTATGAATTACCTCGAAGAAAACGATTTATTGACACATAGCACGGATTCAAAAAATATCGTTCTTGTGAAACACAACTAGCTCTTTATACTCATCACTTCATGAGTGTTATCGACAGGGGATGTCAAATTGATTCCATATTTTTAGATTTCCAGAAGGCTTTCGACACCGTTCCTCACAAGCGTCTTCTAACCAAACTGCATGCCTATGGAATATCGCCTCAGTTGTGCGACTGGATTCGTGATTTCCTGTCAGAAAGGTCACAGTTCGTAGTAATAGACGGAAAGTCATCGAGTAAAACAGAAGTAATATCCAGCGTTCGCCAAGGAAGTGTTATAGGCCCTCCACTGTTCTTCATTTTTATTAACGACGTGGGAGACAATCTGAGTAGCCCTGCGAGATTGTTTTAGATTAGATTAGAACTAGTTCCATAGATCATGAATACGACACTTCGTAATGATGTGGAACGTGTCAGGTTAATAAAAGGTGTCCATACAAGATATTACATTAGACAAAATATACACGACACTCAATTTTTTTATTTTTTTTTTTTTTTTTTTTTTTTTTTTTTTTTGTGGTTGGTGAATTACCCACTTACTATATCCAAAAATTCATCTAATGAGTAGAAAGAGTTGCCCTTATGAAATTCTTTTAATTTCCTTTCAAATGCTATATGGCTATCTGTCAGACTTTTGATGCTATTAAGTAAGTGACCAAAGACTTTTGTGGCAGCATAATTTACCCCCTTCTGAGCCAAAGTTAGATTTAACCTTGAGTAATGAATATCATCCTTTCTCCTAGTGTTGTAGCCATCTACACTGCTACTACTTTTGAATTCGTTCGGATTGTTAATAACAAATTTCATAAGTGAATATATATATTGTGATGCTACAGTGAAGATTTCTAGCTCTTTAAATGTCTGCAGGATGATCTTGGATGAGCTCCAGCAATTATTCCGATTACACGCTTTTGTGCAATGAACACTCTTTTACTCAATGATCAGTTACCCCAGAATATGATGCCATACGAAAGCAGAGAATGAAAATAGGCGTGGTAAGCTAATTTACTCAGATGTATAGCGCCAAAATTTGCAATGACCCTAATAGCATAAAGCTGATGCTGTCATTTACCGTCTTGTAAAGTCATTAGATGATCAAAACGAATTGCAAAATGATTTAGATAAGATATATGTGTGGTGCGAAAAGTGGCAACTGACCCTGAATAAAGAAAAGTGTGAAGTTATTCGCATGAGTACTAAAAGAAACCAGCTAATTTTCGATTACGCGATAAGTCACACAAATCTGAAGGTTGTAAATTCAACTGAATACTTAGAGATTACAATTACAAATAACCTGAAATGGAACAATCACATAGATAATGTTGTGGGTAGAGGAAACCAAAGACTGCGATTCATGGGCAGAACACTTAGAAGGTGCAACAGGTCGACTGAAGTGACTGCTTATACCACGCTTGTCCGCCCTATTCTGGAGTATTGCTGAGCGGTGTGGGATCCGCATCAAGTGGGACTGACAGATGACATCGAAAAAGTTCAATTACGGGCAGCTTGTTTAGTATTATCGCGAGATGTGGCACAGACATGATACGTGATTTGGATGGCAATCATTAAAACAAAGGCGTTTTTCGTTGTGACGGGATGTGCTCATGAAATTTCGATCAACAGTTTTCTACTCCGATTGCGAAAACATTCTGTTGGCACCCACCTACATAGGGAAAAATGATCATCACTATAAAATAAGAGAAATCAGGGCTTGCACAGAAAAATTTAAGTGCTCGTTTTTCCCGCGTGTCATTCGAGAGTGGAACGGTAGAGAAACAGCTTGAAGGTGGTTCATTAAACCTTCTGCCAGGCACTTTATTGCGAATATCAGAGTCATCACGTAAATGTAGATGTTCTTCCAGCTGCACATAAAATCTCTCTAAAGTTTGCTTTATATCCAGTTACTAATATCGTTACGAGACAGATGTCTGATGAAGAGTCTATTGCAATGCCATTCCACTACTGTCTTCCTCCGACCAGCTTTTATCCTGGCTAGTACAGGGTCCGCTTTTTCAAAATGTGGCAAATTACAGGGTTATTACAAATGATTGAAGCGATTTCACAGCTCTACAATAACTTTATTATTTGAGATATTGTCACAATGCTTTGCACACACATACAAAAACTCAAAAAGTTTTTTTAGGCATTCACAAATGTTCGATATGTGCCCCTTTAGTGTTTCGGCAGACATCAAGCCGATAATCAAGTTCCTCCCACACTCGGCGCAGCATGTCCCCCTCAATGAGTTCGAAAGCATCGTTGATGCGAGCTCGCAGTTCTGGCACGTTTCTTGGTAGAGGAGGTTTAAACACTGAATCTTTCACATAACCCCACAGAAAGAAATCGCATGGGGTTAAGTCGGGAGAGCGTGGAGACCATGACATGAATTGCTGATCATGATCTCCACCACGACCGATCCATCGGTTTTCCAATCTCCTGTTTAAGAAATGCCGAACATCATGATGGAAGTGCGGTGGAGCACCATCCTGTTGAAAGATGAAGTCGGCGCTTTCGGTCTCCAGTTGTGGCATGAGCCAATTTTCCAGCATGTCCAGATACACGTGTCCTGTAACGTTTTTTTCGCAGAAGAAAAAGGGGCCGTAAACTTTAAATCGTGAGATTGCACAAAACATGTTAACTTTTGGTGAATTGCAAATTTGCTGCACGAATGCGTGAGGATTCTCTACCGCCCAGATTCGCACATTGTGTCTGTTCACTTCACCATTAAGAAAAAATGTTGCTTCATCACTGAAAACAAGTTTCGCACTGAGCGCATCCTCTTCCATGAGCTGTTGCAACCGCGCCGAAAATTCAAAGCGTTTGACTTTGTCATCGGGTGTCAGGGCTTGTAGCAATTGTAAACGGTAAGTCTTCTGCTTTAGCCTTTCCCGGAAGATTTTCCAAACCGTCGGCTGTGGTACGTTTAGCTCCCTGCTTGCTTTATTCGTCGACTTCCGCGGGCTACGCGTGAAACTTGCCCGCACGCGTTCAACCGTTTCTTCGCTCACTGCAGGCCGACCCGTTGATTTCCCCTTAGAGAGGCATCCAGAAGCTTTAAACTGCGCATACCATCGCCGAATGGAGTTAGCAGTTGGTGGATCTTTGTTGAACTTCGTCCTGAAGCGTCGTTGCGCTGTTATGACTGACTGATGTGAGTGCATTTCAAGCACGACACGCTTTCTCGGCTCCTGTCGCCATTTTGTCTCACTGCGCTCTCGAGCGCTCTGGCGGCAGAAACCTGAAGTGCGGCTTTAGCCGAACAAAACTTTATTGAGTTTTTCTACGTATCTGTAGTGTGTCGTGACCATATGTCAATGAATGGAGCTACAGTGAATTTATGAAATCCCTTCAATCATTTGTAATAGCCCTGTATATTCCAGAATTTAACTGTGTAGCCGGATGTTCTTTCTGTCGCTGCAGCTGTCAAGTTATCCTAAGGAAGTAAAGTCGTGTGCATCATCTATCTCTGAATTGTGGGAACTTTGTTCTGTGTGTCATCGTATTTTAACTGTTTGGTTACCGTATTCACCGAGGTACAATTTGGAGACCAGCACAGCATTTGCCTAAACGAGGGTTGAACGTTAACAGCCCCTTAAACCAGGACTGGCCACGTCGTGCCAAACGGCCCGTGATCCAGGTTTATGGGCCATGGCTCCGCCTGTCTTCACTCGAAGACTTGTTAGCAACTGTCAGCAACAGTGAAACGGTTATGAATCACGAAACCCAGGGATATATGGTACTGTATGGCATTACCGTTTATTTTGAGAGACGCATACGGGGCCTGAAGCTGGCATAGTGGAATGCCGAAACTGGTGAAAATAAAATAACATCTTAGTTACACGACTGTCGGAGAAGTTCATTAATATTGACAATATCTCAACTTTAGTCTCCCGTTACCGGATTTCATTTCATTTAGTATTGCGCTTTGGCATTTTTGATCGGCACAATTCCCTACTGTTCCGCAGAATTGTGCGGTTATCTATGTTTACTCTTCTTTATTTGTTCGTGGTATGAAGGACGTGCACGGATCGAGTGGCTGTTCACACAAATAGAGGTTGTCTAGCTATCTATCACCACAAGAGGCACTGCAGATCTCCTATGAAACGACATTACAATACCATGCAGCAAGAATTTAAAGATTTAGTTGACAATGAGAGGGCAAAAAATTAGAATGATCGCTAGACGGGATTCATTGTTCTGTACATCAAAAGGCACTTTCGTGCAAAATTTTCAGGTATGGCGCATGTGAAGAAATTGGTGGTACGAATAGTAAAGATCCTGAAGCCGCACTCGTTATTCCACTGTCAGTTGCTGCAGTTTTCGATGGAACTGCAAAATACTTTGGTTCAATCGAGGGGTATGCTTGGAACGATTTTTCTATTTAAGACGCGCTATTATTGAATTAGTGAAGTAAAAAAGAGTACAGGAAAAAAAAAATTAGAACATCCAGAATGGATTGCAGACCTTGCATTTTAAGTGGGCTGCACACTGCCCACAGACACTGCATAGTGAGAAATAACTTATTTCTAATTTGACTGCGATTCATTTGAAAAGAAAGTAGCACTGAAGGGACGAATTCTGACAAAAAAAAGGTCCCTAACCTCACTGTCATTAAAGAAAACGTGAGGTTTGAAGAACTCATTGTTGCATTGAAAGAACTACGAGGAAACGTTTTGAGGACACTTTCAATCTTACATCTGTCTTCAAGACCATTTGCTCTTTGTGTTGAAAGCACCCTTGTGCATGTGCAGATGTAACTGTTTGATCTGAAATGTTAATTCCCATTTTAGGAATAAATCCTTTTACGTTAAAAATGTCCAGGATGTCTTCATTGTTTTCCCCCTCAGGGGCTCAGCATTCATTTGCTGATTACGGATTTGGAGACCCCGGGGTTCCTGAACTGTGGACTGTTAAACGCCAGCAGTCCCCTGTCACCGTAAGCTCTGGTCATACATACTTCAGCGACCACCGTGCGGCGCAGCGGTGGAATGTTGTGTGTTTCGGAGAACGGGCTCTTGGATTCACCGCCTGGACCCTGAGGAAGGTACACACCTTCATAAAAAATAAATAAATAAATAAAATAAAATAAAATTAAAAAAACCTCAACTTCAAGGTGTGCTACGTGCTGATGAGGTGAATGGTTGTTGAGGTGAAACAGTCTTTAGCGGGCAACCTCTGGGGCATCTGTCGCCCCCCAGTTGTATAAGGCTTGCTCAGACATGCAGGGCTCTGCCTGGGTCGACGGTTGTTTCCCTAGCGTCTCGTGGGATCCCTATGGAACGGTCTCATCAAACTACTACTCCTAACGGGACGGGTGTACTGTCAGGCAGCATCTACACCCATTCCTCAATGAGAGTTCGGTTGGTCAGTCCTCCCGAGAAGAAGTTTCAGAATCATAATAACAGGGAATTAGTGTGCCACAACACTTTCATTGTAATCAAGCCAACAGGGGGAACCTGTGAGAAGATATCTTCTTTCTATATTCACGCGATATTGGGAGATATTGCTGGGTCTCTGAAAAGTGCCAAACGACTTCGTAATGGAACACTTTTAGTTTAAACTGCTAATTCCAAACAAATATCTAAGTTTCTGGGATGTAAGGCCTTCGGTGACTACCTAGTCGAAGCTGAGTTGCATAACACCCTGAACTTTAGTAAGGCGTTGTTACCTGCTTCGATGTAATGGAGGTGGACCCCGCGAAGTTACGTGAAGAATGGAAAAATATGGGCGTCACAGAAGTGCAGAATTATATGAGGACAGTCAATGGCAAATTGGAAAAATCGGCAACATTTATTCTAACTTTTAGTACTCCAGAATTACCTGAACATATCCTTGCAGGCTATATCCTTCTTAAGGTTCGCTCATTTGTTCCTAATCCAATCCGATGGTACAAATGTCAAAGATTTGGCCATACCACTATGGGACGTAATGGGAAGGCTACGTGTGGAGGCTCAGCTCACGAGTCAGGCAATTCTTGTACACTGTGTGGAGCAGAAAGCGTGGGGTTTACAACGAGGAAAGGAAAATTCAGGAGTTGAAAGTAAAGAGACGCATACCCTATGGTGAAGCTAAAAAAAGCTTTCAAAGCTCTGCAACCACCGGTTTTTGCTACTTCTTTTGCATCAGCCCTTAAGACTCCAGTCGCTAAGTGTGATGCCTCCACACAAACTCAGACCACAGATTCAAGTACGAGCATACACACTTGTCAATGTACCTGTGGGGGAAACTCTCCACATTTGGAAGAATTGCAGCTACTGATCCGGTAGAAACCTTTCTGCATCTGCTTACAAGAAATGCATCTTAAAGTCATCGACACACCTGCGTTACGGGGGGAATACCGCGCATACAGGAAGGACGATACTACTGGTGACAGGGCTAAAGGTAGAGTGGCTATTTTCCTTGATGACAGATGCCACTCTTCTGCTGTCCCTCTTACCACTACCTTGTAAGCAATTGCTGTGAAAGTTCTCACACCCTTTAATATCACAGTGCGTTCTATGTACCTGCCCCTAATGATGCTTTGGATGCAGACGCACCGGCAGACCTCTTCCAAGCACTCACACACCAATTCCTTCTTGTGTGTGTGTGTGGGGGGGGGGGGGGGGGGGGGCTTCAATGCCCACAATGTGCTATGGGGCTCGGCTAACACTTTAACACTTGCTCCAGGGGTCGGATGACCGCGCGACTCGTCCATTCTGAGAATTGCTGCCTTCTGAACGCGGGTCAGAAGACACTTTTCCACAACTACGGGGTCTTTTTCAGCCATTGACCTTTGTTTTTGTTCCTCAGCTACTGCAGACTCAATTCAGTAGGAAGTGGCTGCAGATTTACATTCTAGTGACCACTTCCCAGTGTGGATCTGTCTACCGACTAGGACAGTGGCCAACAGGAGACCACGCAGGTGGATGATACATAGGGCTATTTTTGAACAAAAGTATTTTGCACAGGAGGCACTGGCCCATATCACTTGTGAGATCCAAAGGGCTGCCGCAGAGTCCATTTGCAGGTCTAGGAACCACCTCAGACGATGGCCTGTACCTTGGTGTGGAATTACGACTGCTGATTGGCAATCAGGGACAGACGAACAGCTCTGCGGAGCTCCAAGTACTGACAAACTTTACACTGCCTTCAGGTCTGTGAGAGCACATGCGAGGCGGGTGATCAAAGAACAGAGGGAGCTCATGACTTCCATTAATCAGTCCACTTCCACTGCGCAAGTTTGGGAATCAATAAGACAGATTTCAGGCAAGGGTAGTACACGTCCCCTTACGGCCTTGTCAAATAATGGGGCCAGAAGACAAGGCTCACGTTTTAGCTGAACACTTCTTTACTGTTACTACGTCATCCAGACAAGCTCTCGCTGTTCAGGTATTCCGCAGGACTGCAGAGATGAGGAAGCTTAATTTCTTCTTGCATAATGAGGAAGTCTACAACCTTCCATTCTCCAAGTGGGAAATGGTCTCAGCTTTGTCTGCAGCCAGAGATACTACTCCAGGACGTGATGAGATCCATTACGCCATGCTTCGTCATCTGTGCCCTGAAGCGAAAGGACAGCTCCTCTCTTGTTTCAATCAGATCTGGTTTGATGGACAGTGTCCCGTGACTTGGAAGGAGTCAATATTAATTCCATTCTGGAAACCAGGCAAGGACTGTAGCATCCCTAACAGTTATCGGAGTGTCACCATGACCAGTTCTACGGGTAAGACTCTTGAATCCATGGTCAGCCGCCGCCTAGTCTAGCTGCTCGAATCCCGAAGTCACATGAGCCGCTCCCAGTGCGGTTTCAGGCGCTACAGTTCCACCCTTGACAACTTAATTCTACTGGAGACGGCGATACAGGAGCCCGAAACCATTTGGTTTGTATGTTTTTTGAGCTCAAAAAAGCATATGACACTACTTGGAGGTACAACATTCTTCGCCTGCCGCTTCTGAATCAATCATTTCTCGAGGACCGGCGTTTTCGTTATCGCATTGGCGATGCCATGTCTGCTTGCTATGTTCGGGAGAATGGGATGCTCCAGGGCAGTGTCCTCAGTGTCAAATTGTTCGCCATCGTTATCAATGGCATTTCCTCTGCAATCAGGAGCTCTGTCAAATGCTTTTTGTTTGTGGATCACTTTCGAATATTGCACTCTTCCTCTGATCTTACAACGACGGCAAGACAGCCACAGCTGACCATTAAGAGGCTGGAAACCTGGTCCTGGGCAAATGGTTTTCCGTTCTCACCAGAGAAGTCTACATGTGTCAATTTTAACCGTACTCGTTGGAGTTTTAACCAACCATTGCTCACAATGGGGGACAATATTTCATGTTTTAAAGACACTGTGGGCTTTTTGGATTTATTATTTGACTCGAAGTTAACTTGGCTGCCACACCTGAAAGACCTACGAACAAAGGGCTTCCGGCCATTGAATATTTTGAAATGCCCTGGCGGAAGAACATGGGGAGCTGACAGGTCCCGCATCCTGCCGTTTTATAGGGCATTTGTTCGATCACGTTTAGATCATGGCAGCGTGGTCTACGAATCAGCCCGTCCTTCCTATCTCAGGACGTTAGATGCTGAAGTTCTTCGCAGAAAAACATTGTTGCTGGCAACAGTGTTGGACGAGTAACTATTTATGTCCATCTTCAGCAGAAAAGACGTTATCATACGCTCACAGGATGCTATGCGGACAACATACGGGTACTTGGGTAGGCATCAAAAACGGGCCAGCAAAATCGATATGGATGCGGTCCCAGGGCCGGCGAGGCACAGGCCAGGGTGCAAACGACTGAGGGGGGCTTGCCTGGTGACGGGCACAGACAGTGCACCCACGGACCAGGCGCTCAATATCGCAATCAATGCCGGGCCAATACACGTGCCGGCGAGTCAAAACTTTCATACTGGATATACCCCAGTGCCCGCAGTGTAACAAACTGAACACCCGAAGCCGCAAGTCCACAGGGATGACCACCTGATGGGCATCTGACTCTGTGACCAACAGAAGGACTTCATCGACCATGGAGAGTCTGTGGGACAGGTGGCGCCAGGGGCTGAAATCTGATTACATCCGACGAGTAACATAGAAGGGCCACCCATGGACCATGTAGTGGAGAACCCGCTGTAAGGCAGGGTCGCGACGGGTAGCCACAGCAACGTGAGCAGCCGTGAGAGGCAGTCCGTCCACATTGATTCCAAAGCGGAATCAATTTGAAAGCAGAGGACCTCCTGTTGGTCAAAGGCAGGATCGGAGCCTGCTGGGAGACATGACAAACTGTCCGCGTTAGCATGGTGTACGCATAATTACGTAAAAACAACGCCCAGAGCTGGAGACATTGAGCCGTCCACTCTGGAAAGTGAGAGTGGGATCCGAAAAGTGTAACCAAGGGTTTATGGTCCATCAGGAGGGTGAACTTTGCCCCCAAGGGATAGGTGTGAAATTTTTGGACGGCGAACACGATAGCCAGGGCCTTCTTTTCAATTTGGGAGTAGTTCTGTTGTGCTGGGGTCAATGTCTTAGAGGCATAAGCGATGGGCTGTTCGGAGCCATCGGCATCCCGATGTGTGAGGACGGCCCCAATGCCGTATGCCGACGCATCAGTTGCCACAACCAAGGGGCGGTCTGGAGAGAATGGAGTAAGGCAAGGGGCGGACTTCACAGTTGCTTTAAACGGAGGAAAGCCTGGTCACAGGCAGTAGTCCAAACAAAAGGCACCCTTTGCGACGCACGTGATTGAGGGGTTGAGCAATGGAGGCAGCCTGGAGCAAGAACTTCAAGTAATAAGTAACCTTGCCCAAAAACACCTGCAGTTCAGATAAGTCCTTGGAACGAGGAAGGGCCTCAATGGCCACGACATTACGACCCGAAGGGCGAATACCATCTTTGATAAGCCAGTGGCCTAGTTATTCCACTTCCGGTTGAAAAAAACAATACTTGTCCAGCCGACAGCGTAAACCAGCAGATTGCAAAGCATGGAATAAGGTGCTGAGGTTTTGCAAAATGTTCCTGGCAGGAACGCCCGGTGACCAAGACGTCATCCAGATAATTCACACAGGTGGGGATAGGCTGTGTAAGCTGCTCCAGGAATCGCTGGAAAATATCCGGCGCCGAAGAGACACCAAAGGAAAGGCGCTTGTACTTATACAATCCAAAAGCCGTGTTGATAACCATGATGTTCTGAGATTCGGCATCCAAGGGCAACTGGTGGTATGCCTCAGCCAGGTCGATCTTTGAAAAATACCCTCCCCCAGTATGCTTGGCGAGAAGGTCTTCCTGTCGGGGAATGGGGTAAGGGACTGAGCATTGACTGTAGCACCAAAGTCCCCACACAGCCGAAGGGACCCATTGGGTTTCTGTATGACCACCAATGGCGTCGCTCAGGTACTGTAAGTTCCTGCTTGGCCGCCGGCCGTAAGGTCACCAGAAGGGGCTGGGCCTGGAAAAAGCGAGGCTGTGCATCCAGCCGGAGGGTGATGTGCGCCTGAAAACCGGAAGCCCATCAGAGATCCGTTGGAAACAACGACGCAAAAGCGGTGCACAGATCGTCCAAGTCTTGAAAGAGGAACAGCTGTGGACATGACCTTAACTTCGTCGGAAATTGAAAAACCAAACAGTTTGAACGCATCAAGGCCAAAATTATTCGAACCCGACGGATGGTCGACGACAAAGAGGGTAAGGAGCCGGGGGACACGCTTGTAATTCGCCTGGACGACGAACTGCCCACGAATGGGAATGGAACCATCTCCGTAGGCGACCAAACGGCGAGAGGGAGGTGACAACTCAGGAGAGCCCAGCCGGGTATATGTCGTCATATTAATCAGGGAGACAGTGGTCCCAGTGTCGACTTGAAAACGGACATCGTCAGTGAAAAGGTGGAGCGTGAGAAATAGCTTCCGTGCAGACGGGTCATCCCGTGGGACAACCGATTGCAGAGCATGGACTGTTTCTTGAGGCCCAGGAGGACGCGAGTCGAGCGACTACGACAAACCGATCGGATGTGGCCCTCTTTGTTAGCGTGCACGTTTTCCAGTGGTGGGGGACAATCAGCCCGCGAATGTGCAGTAAATCACTGTGGGCAAGATGGAAGGGGGCGCGCGACCGGCGACGAGGAGCGACCGGAGGCGCCGATGCTGTAGAGACGTCGGACAACGAGGAGTCCCGAAGGCGCTGGCCCTGGTCGGCCGGGCCACGTCGACGCCGCGAGTGCTGAACCCGCCGTGACGCCGCGATCGCCGCCACCTGCGGTCGCGCCATAAGATGCTCGTTAGCCGCCTGAGCCATTTCAAAGGAGTGGGCAATGTGGAGAATCTCTTCCAAGGGGGGGTTGTGGAGTTTCAACGCCGCAGTGTGGACCTCAGGGTCGGGAGCCAGCTGAACCACCACATCCCGGATCAGGGAGTCCGCATACGAAGCCTTAAACTGCTGATTGGTGCACGTAAAATCGCATCAATATCTGAGACCCTGCAAGTCCATGACCCAGAACGATACGATTGACCAGGCTGTTTATGGTATTGGTGGAACTCCATATGGAAGGCGACCACATGGTAGCGTTGGGAATAATAGTTTGTCAGCAAAAGGCATATCTCCTGGAAAGAGAGAGCCACAGGATCGGACAACTGTGCCAACTTGCGAAGAAGAAAGAACGTATATGGGGAGGCCCAAGACAAAAACAACGACCGCTGCAAGGAGTCGTCTGTAACTTGAAAAGCCGTGAAATGTTGTTTCAGCCGATGTAAGTAGGTTTCCCAGTCCTCTTTAGCGTCATTAAAGGGTGGAAACGACGGAGGACGCGGGAAAGCATCGGACACCCGAGGACTCGAAAGCTGTTGTGGTAATGCTTCCCGGGCATCGACTTTATCTGTTAGCAATCGTAGTAACTGCTGTAAGATGTCTAACTGGAGCTGCTGATGCTGCATGAGCTGCTGCTGCTGCTCCAGCAGACAGACCAACTTCGCCTCCATACCAACAACGACCACCGTTTACTTTGTCGCCAAAATGTTGTAGCTGCGACCGGAACAGTCGCGGGGTTGAAAGTGACGGAAAGCGCGGCGGGACCCACTGAGCGGCCCGCGAAGAACAACCCAACGGGAGAGGACGCACACGACCAACCAAGGACAGAACGAACAACAACAAGATTGAAACAACGGAGTCACAAGGAAACCTAACAACCATGTGCACTCGTACACAGAACAAGAAATTATGTAAGCTGTCTAACGCGAGGCGATGTGTCCAGAGACGTACGTCGCTGGCTGAGTAAGAGGCAGGCGTAAATACTCTATCGGGGGAGCCGCTTTTGGCCGCTGGAACCACGTGTTCCAGTGTGGCGCCCTCACACTAAATGCGGGCCAGGATGCGCGCGCCGCCACAGCTTACGGCGCGATGGTGCAGAGACCTCTAGGGGTCTTCGACGTCCATGACGTCTGGCGGGGATTCAAATTCCGTGGCGCGCGGTACCAGAGTTATCAAGCAGCAGCAGCGCGGAAATTGGAGCACTATTCCGCAACGGTGCTTTTCGACACACATGCTGCCCCATACACATTCTTCATTCTCCAATGAATATCTAGCAGTATCCGTTCTTCAGCAGCCAAGAAAAGAATAACAGCACGTTGGTCGCGTTTGGACTCATCTGATTACAACTTCGCCATATTTAACATTTCCGCATTTACCGCACGCGTGTTGGAAACGTAAGAATGCCACATTAATCCCTTCCTTACATCTCGGTGCTTATACAGAGTGGTCAGAAACTGTCTGAAAAGCTTGTAAGGGTGTTGCAGGGTAGGTTGTGCTAAGAAGTAATTGTTAAGAAAAAGTCGATACGTTGCGCCGTTTCCGGGTTAATCAATATTTGAGGTTAGCCAATCAGGCTGTTGCGCATTCAAGTTCAAGCAGCCAGTCACAGACGGTGTCGTCAGACGTGTTCTTCGTTTGGTTTCCTAAAACTAAACAAGAGAGCGATACAAAAATTGGACAGGAGACGACAATGAGAGTCGAACCCGAGCGAATGGTTGAGCAGTCTCATGTGCTGTCATCTATGCTATGACAACAACTAACACGAATTGCGTCTGGCGGGGTGCTTGAATCTGTGTGCAACGGCGTCATTGGTCAACTTCAACTTGGCAATGGCGCAGCTAGTCGAATTTTTTTTCTTAACAACTATTTTTCAGGACAACCTATCCTACAACGCCCTTACAAGCTTTTCAGACTGTTGCTGACCACACAGTATGCCAGCATCAGAGTTGCACTACAATGCGTGTACTCTGCAGCAACCCGTTATACAATGCAAGAACTGTTCAGATCGCACTTAATTTTTTTCCCATTACAATCGTTACAACGAATTGCGACAGACCGCCTTACCTTTTTTTAACAGCTGATGTAGAAAAACGAAAAGCGATACAGACAGTTCATTAATGTACAAGATGTCTGACATGCAAGTTGTGTGCTTGACAGTAACCAACACCAGGGAGGCAGACTCAGAATGTTACATACTGTACAGCTCATTTCTCGTCCTTTGGCAGGTGGCTTCCCTGACAACCTCAGTAAAGCTAACCATTTGGTTCCCACCTCTCTGACTTCTTCTCCATACCTGATGACCCTCACTTTGGTTACTTCCTTTTCCCCACTGTCCTTGACCACACCGATACCACTGTCCTGCTGCTTGCTCCCAGCTTCCGGTACTTGGACTTGTTACTACCCTCAGAATTTTGCACTCCTATCACAGTACAAGACATTAATCTCATCCTCTGCTCCAAACGCAACACCACCCCTGGTCACGGTAATGCCACCTACCATCACATCAAGGAAAAGCCTTCTGTCCTTCCTTGCCACTCTTGCCACTCTTGCCACCTTGTACAACACCATCCTCTCTCCTGGCTTTTACCCCGACCTGTGGAATGCCTCCCGCATCCTGTTGTTCCCTAAACCTATCAAACCCCCTTCTGACACCACCTCGTATCGCCCCATATGCCTAACTTCCATGTTCAGTAAGGTCTTCGAGTCCATCCTCTTCCACCGTATCCATCACCACCTAACACAACACCACTTCCTCCCTCTTACCTAGTGTGATTTCCAGTCCCCCTTCCGCTGACGATCAGCTTCTTAACCTTACCCATTTCCTCTCCCTCCAACTTAACTCCCATTGCCCTGCTATTTTTGTTTCCCTTGACCGCGAGAATGCCTATGACTGTATTCAAGCTCCAGATCTACACCCTTCCAATCAACCTCATCCATCTCATTGCCTCTTTCCTCTCCCACCATCTTTCCTATCTCACAATTCATAATACCAATTCCTGTACCTTCTACCTTACTGCAGGTGTTCCCCATGATTCCATCCTTTCTCCTCTTCTATATCGCCTGTACACTGCTGCTATGTCCAGGCCACCCCACCCATCCATCCATATCCTTCAATATGCTGATGACGGCACCTTCCTTGCTCTCTGTCCTACCCTTCAACATTCCCAACACTCCCTCCAAACCCACCAAAACTAGTTTACCACTTGGTGAAAACAGTGGCGCCTTCACATCAATCCTTCAAAAACCCAGACAATCACTGAAGGACATAGAACTCGCTCCTTCTGGCTCCATGATTTCTACGTCACCATCTATGATGGTCCTATCCAACATACTCTCACCATGAAATAACTTGGCCCCACCCTTGACCATCACCTCAGTTGGACTCCCCATCTCCTTACCATCCAGTGCAAAGCCCACAATAGTACTCCACCTCTGGAAACTCCTGTCCAACTAGATGTGGGGATTGCATCCTTCATACCTACAAATCCTTGATCCATCCTATCCTTTGTTACATCAGTGTCGCCTGGATCTCTGTCCCTACTAAATTCTATAAAGGCCTCCAAATCCTTGAATGCCATGCACTCCGCCTCACTTTCCATGTCTGTCTCTGCCCCCCCCCCCCCCCCCCATGAGGATCCTCTATGACCTCATCCCCTTCCCACATCTCCTTCTTTTCCTTGAACACATGCATTTCCTCTACACCAGCCGCTGCCTCAATCCCTTTCACCCCATGGTGTCTCCTCTCCTCTCCACCCCCACCTGATGCCACACTTCTACTGCTGTGTCCCACCCTCTCTCCATCTCCACACGCCTCCACCTCCTCTCTCAAAGAAACTTCCAATGTTTCTCCATCCTGGATGATGTGCTTCACCCCAATATTTATCCTTCCTTCCAACTCTGACCCTCCTCTTCCCCTCGCCTCCTCCCCAGGACTCCCTCTCCTTCCCCCTCCTCCTCTGCCATTTCTTTCCTCCTATCTCACAGTCCTTGCTTCTTTCCCAGTCCTTGCGCTCCTTCCTGGGCTGCTGCCTCCCCAGCCTCCCCATCTTGTGCCCCTTGGTATGCTACCGGCTCCCCCTTTCCACCTCTTTCTGCCCCCCCCCTCCTCTGTCGACCCCTCCCCACGTCTATATTTCCTCTCTCCGTCCTCTCTGACCCCCCCTCCCTGCGCAGGTTCTTCCAATTCTAATCCAGTTAGTTTGTCGTGTTTCGGTGCTCGCCGTGTATCCAACATAAGTGCAGCGTGTTTTCAGTGTCGTCCTCCCATACTGTGAACGCCGTTTTTAATTACGCTATTAGTGTCTCCAGTGTTTAAGTGCTACGTCTTTGTCGAGTGTCATTTTGGTTGCTGCTCCAGTCAAGTACAAAAACCTTCACCTATGAAAATTTATGTGCAGTTTCAGAAAGAAAACCAACTGAAGAATTAAGAAATTTATTACTCCACGAAAGTTAATTAACACTATTAAAGCAATAAATACTCTGCAGTTTAATAAAATAGGACACTCAAAAATATTGCATTACTAGATAAAGAATCCTGTCTAGGAAAATGGCTAAAGAGTTATTCAAACCTCTCGACACCAAGTTGAATTAAAAACGGTTATTATTACTGGCATACAAAGCAAACAATTGGTCCATGAAAATAGTTACAGTACTCAACTTTTATTTGAGATGTAGCTGGCGGCAGTGGCGATCTTCTGTGACTAAAGAAAAGGAGCAAAAATGTTCATGTCTCTTGATGTATAAAGGCTCTGAAAATTATCTTCTTGGCAGCGGATTTTTGTTATTCAGAGGCAACCAATAAATGCCATGAATAATCAGCCAGTACTTTTCCACATGCGAGGCATTATTAATCACTTTTGTTGCTTTCCTTGCCTCCTTCAACGTACGGTATATGAACAGTACGCATGCCTCAAAAACTCCTTGCGGTTCTACGATCATGCGGGTTTCGTAGTGGAGGGGCTTCCCTCCAGGCTTTATATAAGTACAAACCTACGTTCCCTATCCGTGAACCAGTTCCACAAATATTGTTTCAGTATCTCAGGGTCTTTACGTAACAGAGTTCTTAAGATAGGGATACGTTAAATTCTATTGATATAAATTGACAGGAAATATGATGAAACATTTAGTTATACATACAGTTTGAATCGAAGAACGTGGTGATACAGATGCCACATTAAGCATAAGCAAACAAATGAGTTACATGAAACAGGTGTAGTCGATATCGAATGTGTTACAAGGGGAGTATTGGGGCTAAAAATTGCGGAGGCAGACCAAGCTTGGGTGCAATAATCAGGTACAAGTGGAAGTATCTTGAACACAGGCTACCACAGAATGGACTAGCGAGGAGAGCTGCATCAAAACAGTCCGAACAACAACACCAGTAGCCAAGAAAATTACGCCTGAAGGTGCCTTTAATTCAATACTGAACCAGGAGACATAGCCGCCAATTTCATCACTTCCGTCATGGACTACTTCTCGAAACGCCTATTTTTGAGTATTGCCTTGGTTCTTGGTAAGATATGTTATACATTATGCCTGAAGAAACGCACGACTCTGGTGCAATTTGGTGGACTAAGCTGAAAACAATAGAGCACCATCTTGGAATCATACGAACGTTTGTCGTCTCTTAAAGCACCAGCCAAGACTCACCAGAGCTATTGGCGACAAGTTCCCCCCCCCCCCCCCCCCCACCTTCAGCTGAGTATATTTCTTTTACTGTAGAGGTTAGTGACACCAATGCGAATTAAGAATCGCGTAAATTTAACTTACGTTGAGGGTTAATAACACAGACAGTTCAGTGCATCTGAATGACACTAGTAGTCCCTCACAAATTCCCAGTTCTGGTCGCTTGCAAATTGTGCATATAAGATACTGACTGAACCGGCTTAAAAGAGGTTAGAAGGGCTAAAACCATACAAAAACAAAAATCATTACAAAAATATCAAAATAAAAATCAAACAGAATTTTGTTATTAACTTTGTATTGTTTTAGTTATTAACAGTCATAAAATCATCGTATTTTAACTGAAACTAATTGTCAGGTGTGAGGTATTTTGACCTCCTTTTAGACTGAAATACAGTGTGTTAACTGTAAGTTGGCCGATGCCAGAGGAGGGTTGTGGGGAGCGGAGGAAACAATCCTGGCCTCCAGAGGGGTGGGAGTCCCGTCTGCCTTCCGTAGTGTTAAGCACCATAACCTGCGGTTCGTGCTACTGCCGGACCAGAAGCCACACTCTGATGTTGCTCGAATTCAGAACTGAAACCGTCTTACGTATTAACAGGTGTGATAAAGATCCTGACTGCAACATTTATATGCACTTATCACCAGGAAAGGAAACAGTACGAAAAAGAGCGAAATGCAAGACAGTAACAGACAGAAGTCAACAGGGACTATTACACGTGCAAACAAAGCTGACACTCGGGGCAGTGACTGATGGGAGCGACTGTAAAGGCATTTCCCATTTACAACAGCTTCCGTCAGCCACCGCGCCGAGTGTCACACAGTGCTGACCGATAGGTAATGTTGGCTATGGCCGGTAACAAATGACAACTGGCCGCAGCCGACGTATACCGACTCCTACCGATTGGGGACTAGCGAGCTGACTGACCAACTGTAAGTAGGTTGTTTAGGTTTTTATGTTGGTAACGCCACGTAGCGCTCTGTATGAAAATCACTGACTGTGCTGTATGCAGTCTGTGGCTGGTTTGCATTGTTGGAACATTCGCTATTGTAGTGTTGAGCAGTTGGCTGTTAACAGTGCGTAGCGTTGCGCAGTTGGAGGTGAGCCGCCTGCAGTGGTGGATGTGGGGAGAGAGATGGCGGAGTTTTGAGAGCGGATGATCTGGACGTGTGTCCATCAGAGACAGTAAATTTGTAAGACTGGATGTCATGAACTGATATATATATATATTATGACTTTTGAACACTATTGCCCGCATCTCGTGGTCGTGCGGTAGCGTTCTCGCTTCCCACGCCCGGGTTCCCGGGTTCGATTCCCGGCGGGGTCAGGGATTTTCTCTGCCTCGTGATGGCTGGGTGTTGTGTGATGTCCTTAGGTTAGTTAGGTTTCAGTAGTTCTAAGTTCTAGGGGACTGATGACCATAGATGTTAAGTCCCATAGTGCTCAGAGCCATTTGAACCATTTGAACACTATTAAGGTAAATACTTTGTTTGTTTCTATCGAAATCTTTCATTTGCTAAATATGCCTATCAGTAGTTAGTGCCTTCAGTAGTTAGAATCTTTTATTTAGCTGGCAGTATTGGCGCTCGCTGCATTGCAGTAGTTTGAGTAACGAAGATTTTTGTGAGGTAAGTGATTGATGAAAGGACCATTCGTTTGTAGGGATTTTTGAAAGTCAGATTGCGTTGCGCTAAAAATAATGTGTGTCAGTTTAGTGATGATCAGAATAAGTAAAGAGAGTAATGTCTGCGTACGTTCAGTTTTGCTCAGCTGTTTGAAAACCAAATAACGTAGAGGTTCATCAGCACAGTAATTCATAAATTTTCCTAATGGGACGTTTCACAACGTACATTTAATACACTGTACACTGGCTGCATCAAAAGGCTTATCTAAAAATGTGTCAGTATTTAGGTGAGTGGTGTTGTCGTAATCAGCCTTCGCAGGGATCGTTGGTAGAAGGTACCAGGAAACCTGTTATCTCGATGCGAATAAGAGGTGTTCTGATTTTCAATACCGTACATGTTAGAAAAGCTGGAGACAATTTCTAAAAGAGAAGCCAAATATGAAAACATGGAATACAGGAAGAAATCTGGCAAATTATACTGTAGGTAAACAGAACGACGTGGAAAGGGACGGATAATTTCAAGCAATTTTATGTAGTGGCCGAAAGTGTCTCTTATATTACTTCAGAACCAACTTTAATTACGTAGAATTTAGATTACAACGAACAAAGCAGTTTGCATCTGCAGCATTCGATTTGGAGTGGATCGAGGAATCGGAACAGATATCAGATTAATAAAACGCAGCAAGTCGAACAAAATTATATTACAAGCGCCTGTGAAGTTTGAAAGAAAGGAAGGAAGGAAGGGTAAAAAAGTTTGGCTTTAACGACCCGTCACCGAAGACGTTAATTGAAGCACAGGCTCGGACTGCGGAAGGAAATCCGGCATGAACTTTCGAAGGAACCACCCTGACAGGCACTCTAAGGGGACTGATTCGTTAACACAAGGGGAAACCTTGAAAACTTACAGTGTAGCTCAAAGAATAACTATTGTTAAGCCCACATAATGCTTACCATCTTTTAACAAATCGTTTGGGAACATTTTGATGTATGAACTACAGCCTTTGGTATCACACTTATTTCTCAACTGTATTTTGCGTTGCAAGTGAAATAAAACCAGTTAAATATTTATATGTCACGATCCATGCGGCTCCCCCCGTCGGAGGTTCGAGTCCTCCCTCGGGCATGGGTGTGTGTGTGTGTTGTCCATAGCGTAAGTTAGATTAAGTAGTGTGTAGCCTTAGGGGATCGATGACCTCAGCGGTTTGGTCCCTTAAGACCTTACCACAAATATTAAAAAATATATTAAATATTTATATACAGCATAGGCACGCGTATCTCGAAATAAAAAACAAAGTAGAAGCCAAAATTCCAGTAATTATCTCATTGCTTTGCTTTAAAAAGTCTTTAATTTTCAAATTTAAGTAATAAGAATAGTCTGCTTTTCAGTTAGGTACGTTTCAACAGAGTAAATTAATAAATACTTTTCAAGCAATTTGTACCGGAACGCAAAAAAGTTTACTTTACGGAAATTCAAGTTAAAGTTAAGACTAGTTTCTCTATCTAACCTGCGTAAAACTAATGCAACCCAGATCCATGTTCATCACGTTTCTCGTATTGCTCTTCCTCCTTTTTCCTTCAGATTTCTTCTTCTTAGTCCTGCTTCTTTTGTGGCCTCCAACACTGATTGGCCTGCTTCGATGAGTCTCCTGCACTGAATGGCAGTTATAGTTCTTTGCAAATTTAGTCCACCAGGCACTCCATCAATTCCATAACCTTAAATCGTGAGGCTGCACCGTCATTGAAACGTAGCAGAACATCCAGGACACCTATTTTCAAACTATTTACATCCACCAGAAGAGGTTTTTGTATGTTCCCACACACAATGGGAAAACAATGACTTAATTGTCTGCATAAACAAAAGCGAAGCAACCATGAGTCTTTCACAGGTTGGCCAACACTAGAGACTGAAAAGTCATAAAAAAAGCGAAAACAAAATACTGCTTTTAGAAGAGCCCTCTGCGTGTTATGGAGACCTCGTCTAGTATTCAGCCACTTTTAGATTCCTCTAATTTTGGGGCTATCTTCAGTACAGTTTCATCGAAGTAAACATTTTCTTGTTTAGAAAACCTCAGAGAATTTTTTAAGGCAAAAATTAAATAGTAGATTTTCTGATACTTATTCACGTACTAGTCCCTTTAAACTACTTAGGGACGTCACGGAAAAGCTAAATCGGGAAAAGAAAACTGAGGTAACTTTTAACATTTTATTTTCATTAATATTTTTATGAGAAGACTAGATAGTTTTGTGAGTGTGACATTTTTTGAATCTCTGCCTATAAAGTCAGATTCATTTGGTTCAAAATTATGTGGTAGGAGGCTTTGAGATAGTGAAACAATGATCGGAAATGTACATTTCAGGCCGCATCAGATCCTGAATGAACAGTGCGTGTGAGCCTCGCGTTCCTAAACTGCTTACCAGTTGCTGCTGCACCGATGTTGGCAGTGCTACTTCCGAAGACAATATACAATCATCTATGATTTGTCGAAGTGGAGATCAGGACTGTTTTTCCAGGATGGAGCACTGCCGATGTTTATTTTTTAAACCATAAAGGATTCAACTGCATCTACAGGGAATGCATTTAGTTACTAGGAGAAGACGGGATAAGAGAGGTGCTAAATGCTTGTCTTATGAAATTGTTTTATATTCTTTGAAGTTACTACAGTCATTATTTTCACCAGAGAGCCGGAAATTACACTACTGGCCACTTAAATTGCTACACCACGAAGATGACGTGTTGCAGATGCGAAATTTAACCGACAGGAAGAAGATGCTGTGACATCCAAATGATTAGCTTTTCAGAGCATTCACACAGAGTTGGCGCCGGTGGCGACACCTACAACGTGCTGACATGAGGAAAGTTTCCAACCGATTTCTCATACACAAACAGCAGTTGACCGGCGTTGCCTGGTGAAACGTTGTCTGATCCCTCGTGTAAGGAGGAGAAATGCGTACCATCACGTTTCCGACTTTGATAAAGATCGTATTGTAGCCTATCGCGATTGAGGTTTATCGTATCGCGACATTGCTGCTCGCGTTGGTCGAGATCCAATGACTGTTAGCGGAATATGGAATCGGTGGGTTCAGGAGGGTAATACGGAAGCCGTGCTGGATCCCAACGGTCTCGTATCACTAGCAGTCGAGATGGCAGCCACGTCTCCATCCCTGAGTCAGCAGATGGAGACATTTGCAAGAAAACAACCATCTGCACGAACAGTTCGACGACGTTTGCAGCAGCATGGACTATCAGCTCGGAGACCGTGGCTGCGGTTACCCTTGACGCTGCATCACAGACAAGAGCGCCTGCGATGGTGTACTCAACGACGAACCTGGGTGCACGAATGGCAAAACGTCATTTTTTCAAATGAATCCAGGTTCTGTTTACAGCATCCTGATGGTCGCATCCGTGTTTGGCGACATTGCGGAGAGCGCACGTTGGAAGCGTGTATTCGTCATCGCCACATTGGCGTATCACCCGGCGTGATGGTATGGGGTGCGCCATTGGTTACACGTCTCCGTCACCTCTTGTTCGCATTGACGGCACTTTGAACAGTTGACGTTACATTTCAGATGTGTTACGACCCGTGGCTCTACCCTTCATTCGGTCCCTGCGAAACCCTACATTTCAGCAGGATAATGCACGACCGCATGTTGCAGGTCCTGTACGGGCATTTCTAGGTACAGAAAATGTTCGACTGCTGCCCTGGCCAGCACATTCTCCAGATCTCTCACCAATTGAAAACGTCTGGTCAATGGTGGCCGAGCAACTGGCTCTTCACAACACGCCAGTAACTACTCTTGATGACCTGTGGTGTTGTGTTGAAGCTGCATGGGCAGCTGAACCCGTACACGCCATCCAAGCTCTGTTTGAATCAATGCTCAGGTGTATCAAGGCCGTTATTACGGCCAGAGGTGATTGTTCTGGGTAGTGATTTCTCAGGATCTATGCACCCAAATTGCGTGAAAATGTTATCACCTGTCAGTTCTAGTATAATATATTTGTCCAATGAATACCCATTTATCATCTGCATTTCTTCTTGGTGCAGCAATTTTAATGGCCAGTTGTGTAGTATCTCATGAAATTCGTCAGCCAGGCAACTCGTGTATGCATTTCACTGGCAGTGGAACAGAATTTATTATGAGCTGGTCACACAGATGTTCTATCGGTGACAGATGTGTTAATCTTTCTAGCCACTGAAGTACCCTAACTTGATACAAACAGTTCATAGAGACATCTACATCTACATCGATACTCTGCAAATCACATTTAAGTGCCTGGAAGAGGGTTCATCGAAACACCTTCGCAATTCTCTATTATTCCAATCTCGCATAGCGTGCGGAAAGAATGAACACCTTTATCTTTCCGTACGAGCTCTGATTTCCCTTATTTTATCGTGGCGATCGTTCCGCCCTGTGTAGGTCAGTGTCAATAAAATATTTTCGCATTCGGAGGAGAATGTTGGTGATTGGAATTTCGTGAGAAGATTCCATCGCAACGAAAAACGCCTTTCTTGTAATGATTTCCAGCCCAAATCCTGTATCGTTTCTGTGACACTCTCTCCCATATTTCGCGATGATACAAAACGTGCTGCATTTCTTTGAACTTTTTCGATGTACTCTGTCAGACCTACCTGGTAAGGATTCCACACCACGCAGCAGTATTCTAAAAGAGGACGGACAAGCGTAGTGTAGGCAGTCTCCTTAGTAGGTCTGTTACATTTTCTAAGTGTCGCGCCAATAAAACGCAGCCTTTGGTTAGCCTTCCCCACGACATTTTCTATGTGTTCTTTCCAGTCAAAGTTGTTCGTAATTGTAATAACTAGGTATTTAGTTGAATTTACGGCTTTTAGATTAGACTGATTTATCGTGTAACAGAAGTTTAACGAGTTCCTTTTCGCACTCACGTGGATGACCTCACACTTTTCGGTATTTAGGGTCAACTGCCACTTTTCGCACCATTCAGATATTTTTTCTAAGTCGTTTTGCAGTTTGTTTTGATCTTATGATGACTTTATTAGTCGACATACGACAGCGTCATCTGCAAACAACCGAAGACGGCTGCTCAGATTGTCTCCCAAATCGTTTATATAGATAAGGAACAGCATGGCATGTGTCCATGAGCATTGTCTTGTAGAAAATGGCGCCATCACACTGCTGCGCGAGACGGGCCGCATGAAGACGCAATACGTCCGTGATTTACCGGTCTGCTGTCGAAGTTCCCTCAGTCACTACCAGCCCTGATATGAGGTCATACCAGATGGCTACCCACACCATGACGCCGTAACACCGCTGTGTCTCTCCAAAAAACTGAAATCAGTAAAAAATAAACTCACTGAAAAGTAAAAGCTCTTACGGAATTGATGGCATTTCCAGCAAGGTACTTAAAGCTTGTTCCCCACCGGTAAGTAGGATTCTCAGCCACGTATGTAATAGCTCTTTGGAGCAGTGTGTTTTCCCCGGTAGACTGAAATATGCCATTGTAAAACCATTCCATAAAAAGGGGTTCAAATGGCTCTGAGCACTATGCGACTTAACTTCTGAGGTCATCAGTCGCCTAGAACTTAGAACTAATTAAACCTAACTAACCTAAGGACATCACACACATCCATGCCCGGGGCAGGATTCGAACCTGCGACCGTAGCGGTCGCTCGTTTCCAGACTGTAGCGCCATAAAAAGGGGGGGGGGGGGGATACGTCGGATGTCAACAACTACTCTTCTGACAGCTCTATCAAAAATTTTTGAGAAAGTAATGTATTCAAGAGTAGACTCCCATATTTATAAAAATAAAGTACTAACAAAATATCAGTTTGGTTTTCAAAAGGTTTTCAACAGAAAATGCTATATACGCTTTCACTGATCAAATATTAAATGCTCTGAATAACTGGACATCACCCATTGGTATTTTTTGTGATCTCTCAAAGGCCTTTGATTGTATAAATCATGGAATTCTTTTAGATAAGCTAAATCATTATGGTTTGAGGGGGACAGTGCACAAATGGTTTAATTCATACGTAACTGGAAGACTGCAGAAAGTTGAAATAAGTGGTTCATGTAAGTTAAAACAACAGCTGATTCCTCAAGCTGGGGGGCGATCAAGTACGGGGTCCCACAGGGTTCGGTCTTAGTTCCTTTACTGTTTTTGATATAGATTAATGACTTACCATTCCACAATGATGAAGCTGCAAAGTTAGTTCTCTTTGCTGATGATACAAGTATAGTAATAACATCCAAAAACCAAGAACTAAGTGATGTAATCGTAAATGATGTTTTTCACAAAATTATTAAGTGGTTCTCAGCAAACGGACTCTCTTTAAATTTTGATAAAACACAGTATATACAGTTCCGTACAGTAAATGGCACAACTCCAGTAATAAATATAGACTTTGAACAGAAGTCTGTAGCTAAGGCAGAATTTTCAAAATTTTTAGGTGTGTCCATTTATGAGAGGTTAAACTGGAAGCAACACATTGATGGTCTGCTGAAACGTCTGAGTTCAGCTACGTATGCTATTAGGGTTATTGCAAATTTTGGTGATAAGAATCTCAGTAAATTAGCTACTTTGCCTACTTTCATTCACTGCTTTCGTATGGCATCATATTCTGGGGTAATTCATCGTTGAGTAGAAAAGTATTCATTGCCCAAAAACGTGTAATCAGAATAATTGCCGGAGCCTACCCACGGTCATCCTGCAGACATCTATTGAAGGATCTAGGGATCCTCACAGTAACCTCACAGTATATATATTCACTTATGAAATTTGTTGTTAATAATCCAACCCAGTTCAAAAGTAATAGCAGTGTGCATAGCTATAACATCAGGAGAAAGGATGATCTTCACTACGCAGGGTTAAATCTGACTTGGCACAGAAAGATGTAAATTATGCTGCCACAAAAGTGTTTGGTCACCTACCAAACAGCATCAAAAGCCTGACAGATAGCCAACTAACATTTAAAAATAAATTAAAAGAATTTCTAGATGACAACTCCTTCTACTCATTGGCTGAATTTTTTGATATAAATTAAGGGAAAAAAACAACTTAAACATTAGTGTCATGCAATATTTTGTGTAATGTAATATCTTGTACAGACATCTTTTATTAACCTGACACGTTCCACATCATTACTAAGTGTCGTATTCATGATCTATGGAACAAGTATTAATCTAATCTAATCTGATCCTCTTCCCAGGTCCCCACCGTACTTGCCAAAGATGGACATGAGAGGTAGTGCATAGGGTGACCAGACGTCCGGATTAATCCGGATATGTCCTCCTTTTTAGTTCTTTGTCCTGGATCCAGGCGGATTTTTATAGTGTCCGGCTTTTCCGCAAAGTTGATCGTAATAAAAAAATGGTTCAAATGGCTCTGAGCACTATGGGACTTAACTTCTAAGGTCATCAGTCCCCTAGAACTTAGAACTGCTTAAACCTAACTAACCTAAGGACATCACACACATCCATGCCCGAGGCAGGATTCGAACCTGCGACCGTAGCGGTCGCGCGGCTCCAAACTGTAGAGCCTAGAACCGGTCGGCCACCCCGGCCGGCTGAGCGTAATACAGTTAAATTAATAATTCGTCCCGTTCTATTGCTCTTTTCTTAAATACTTTAACTATTGGCACACCTTCGTGATAAACACACGAAGGTGGTGTTAGTAGGTGGCACCAGGATCGTCGATGTTACAGTTGATCGACTATAAGCGAATGCAAATATCGATTATTTAAAATTTTCGTTTCGTATCTTCGCTTTGCATTGGTTACTGTAGTGCACGTGTGATTTGTGAGTGTAATTTTTAACCGAGTGAGTTACGTAAAATATTTGGCGGCTCGTCGAATGAAGGGAGGTGAATGGTCTTAAGTTTTTCGCTTTGTAAACAATTCCGTGTTGTTGACATAACAGGAGAAAAGCAGTAGAAATGTAAAGCTTTTGAAATTGAAGATGCAAAATGTTTTGATCAGTTCTGCAATTTCAGGAATTTCTAAAAAGGAATAATGATGATCCAGAATTTAGGACTTTATCTTGTAGTGAGAAATGGGCAAAGTTTTTTTGTGACAGTAAGTCAGTTGACTGTCACTCAGTGTTGCTGAAGCTTGCTGAATACTTTTTCAGTATTTCAGGGCATAATGCTAATGCCGAAAGAATATTTTCTCTAATTACCACACAGTGGACTGATGAGAGGAACAGATTAAACCTTGAATCAGTGAAAGGTCTATTGATGGTCCAATATAATTTAAAAGAATTTTCATGTGTGTCATTTTACAATTATCTGTTAAGTAAGCCTAAACTTCTGCAAAAAATTGGTTCCTCCGAGAAGTATCAATAATTGTTAAGGAATGTATGTATGTTATGTCTATAAATAATAAATTCATTTATTAAAATTGAATGTATGTTTGATGGGGAAACTGCAGATGAGGATACCACCCGTCAACTTTGGACAAGTCACATGAAAGTAGCCAATCAGGAGTGGCGTTTAGGTAGCGGTCTTTGTGAAATCTTAAAACTACACGTAAATATAAAAACAATTGATCCCACACTGTCACCACAATCAATGTTTTTAATTTAAAATAAAAAAATATTGCTCTCGGAATCACCACCTGACCACCAGTAACAATTAACTACCAGTTTTACCGGTAATTCCCGGCAGTCACGTGACTTGTCCAAAGCTGACGGGTAGTATGCTCATCTGCAGTTGACCCGTTTGATGTGTCCTCTTTTTTCTTCCTTTGCCCTCCTTTTCGAAGCTGCTTGTCCTCCTTTTTAAGCAGTTGCATCTGGTCACCCTAGTAGTGCAGAACTGCGATTAATCGCTGAACACAATGGGAAGCCATTTGAAAGGCGACTTTCCGATTTGCCACGTCGATTTTCAAGAAGTTTTGGCCATAAATGTGAATGAAATTGTGAATTTGATAAATAAACTCAACCTCTGTAGTAGCGATATAACCACATTCTTTGTAAGTTTGTTCCTGAGGCCGCGGCTGTTGGTCAGAGAGGTTACTTCTTTTGCAGAGATTAGCAAGCTGTGTGTGTTGGATAATCTGGCAACGTACTTCGTTTGAGAAGGATGGAAACTGGCCTACCTTGCAGTGGAGGGATCCATATTTATAAAGGATTTTGTAATAATATGTTTTGATGAAAAACATAGAGTAAGCGGGATTCTATTAATGGAGGAATTACGTAACCGAACGTGTAAGGTAAGACACTTTTTTTTGTAACTGTGAAGTTTCTTATTATTAGATCATTGTGTATGATTGATGTTTGGTGTAGAAATTTTGTAATACGAGGGTTGACTGAAAATTAATGCTTCCACCTACTTAACTCTTCAACAGTTGTCAGAATTGGCATGCGACAGGTACATCTACATCTACATCGACATTCATACTCCGCAAGCCACCCAACAGTGTGTGGCGGGGGGCGCTTTAAGTGCCACTGTCATTACCTCCCTTTCCTGTTCCAGTCGCATTTGGTTCGCAGGAAGAACGACTGGCGGAAAGCCTCTGTGCGTGCCCGAATCTCTCTAATTTTACATTCGTGATCTCCTCGGGAGGTATAAGTAGGGGGAAGCAATATATTCGATACCTCATCCAGAAACGCACCCTCTCGAAACCTGGACAACAAGCTACACCGCGATGCAGAGCACCTCTCTTGCAGAGTCTGCCACTTGAGTTTGCTAAACATCTCCGTAACGCTATCACGCTTACCAAATAACCCTGTGACAAAACGCACCGCTCTTCTTTGTATCTTCTCTATCTCCTCCGTCAACCTGACCTGGAACGGATCCCACACTGATGGGCAATACTCAAGTATAGGTCGAACGAGTGTTTTGTAAGCCACCTCTTTTGTTGATAGACTATATTTTCTAAGGACTCTCCCAATGAATCTCAACCTGGCACTCGCCTTACCAACAATTAATTTTACATGATCATTACACTTCAAATCGTTCCGCACGCATACTCCCAGATATTTTACAGAAGTAATTGCTACCAGTGTTTGTTCCGCTATCATATAATCATACAATAAAGGATTCGCAATACATTACATGTTAAGGTTCAGGTACTGGCTCGTTCCGTAGCCTCTTCTCTACAGCTCCAGTTGGTGGGAAGCCTTAGGCTACGGCCACACGAGCGTTTTTTTCACGCGCGTTTCCGCCGGCGTTCACGCCGACTTTAGGCTACGGCCACACGAGCGTTTTTTCCACGCATGTTTCTGCCAGAATTCATGCAACACGCGCGGCCACATGGCCACCTCTCTCACGCGGCATGAAGCCCAGCGAAACGCCAGTAGTGCTTTGGTGCAAGCTGTGACAACATCTACTGTGCGCAGTTTAGTATCAACTATGAGCGGAAATACAGGGCTATTACAAATTATTGAAGCGATTTCATAAATTCACTGTAGCTCCATTCATTGACATATGGTCAGGAAACACTACAGATACGTACGAAAACTCATAAAGTTTTGTTCGGCTGAAGCCGCACTTCAGGTTTCTGCCGCCAGAGCGCTCGAGAGCGCAGTCAAAATGGCGACAGGAGCCGAGAAAGCGTATGTCGTGCTTGAAATGCACTCACATCAGTCATTCATAACAGTGCAACGACACTTCAGGACTAAGTTCAACAAAGATCCACCAACTGCTAACTCCATTCGGCGATGGTATGCGCAGTTTAAAGCTTCTGGATGCCTCTGTAAGGGGAAATCAACGGGTCGGCCTGCAGTGAGCGAAGAAACGGTTGAACGCGTGCGGGCCAGTTTCACGCGTAGCCCGCGGAAGTCGACGAATAAAGCAAGCAGGGAGCTAAACGTACCACAGCCGACGGTTTGGAAAATCTTACGGAAAAGGCTAAAGCAGAAGCCTTACCGTTTACAGTTGCTACAAGCCCTGACACCCGATGACAAAGTCAAACGCTTTGAATTTTCGGCGCGGTTGCAACAGCTCATGGAAGAGGATGTGCTCAGTGCGAAACTTGTTTTCAGTGATGAAGCAACATTTTTTCTTAATGGTGAAGTGAACAGACACAATGTGCGAATCTGGGCGGTAGAGAATCCTCACGCATTCGCAATTCACCAAAAGTTAACTTGTTTTGTGCAATCTCACGGTTTAAAGTTTACGGCCCCTTTTTCTTCTGCGCAAAAAACGTTACAGGACACGTGTATTTGGACATGCTGGAAAATTAGCTCATGCCACAACTGGAGACCGACAGCACCGACTTCATCTTTCAACAGGATGGTGCTCCACCGCACTTCCATCATGATGTTCGGCATTTCTTAAACAGGAGATTGGAAAACCGATGGATCAGTCGTGGTGGAGATCGTGATCAGCAATTCATGTCATGGTCTCCACGCTCTCCCGACTTAACCCCAAGCGATTTCTTTCTGTGGGGTTATGTGAAAGATTCAGTATTAAACCTCCTCTACCAAGAAACCTGCCAGAACTGCGAGCTCGCATCAACGATGCTTTCGAACTCATTGATGGGGACATGCTGCACTAAGTGTGAGAGGAACTTGATTATCGGCTTGATGTCTGCCGGATCACTAATAGGGCACATATCAAACATTTGTGAATGCCTAAAAAAACTTTTTGAGTTTTTGTATGTGTGTGCAAAGCATTGTGAAAATGTCTCAAATAATAAAGTTATTGTAGAGCTGTGAAATCGCTTCAATCATTTGTAATAACCCTGTACATTAAACAAGAACGCGGTTCTTGCAGTATGTGCTGCGTTAGTTGTACATAGGCGTCGGAAACGCCGGCAAAAAAAAGAAAATACTGGATTCATCCCATATTAAGCGACAGATCAACTAAAGGAAAGTTCGTGCTTCTACACAACAAACTGAAGGCAAACCCAGACAAGTTCTTCGAATACTACAGGATGTCGGTTAACTCGTTTGAAATGCTTCTGAATATGATTGGAGGGAAAATTTCTAAAAGGAACACGAACATGAGGGAATGTATCAGTGCAGAAAAAAAACTCGCAGTAACCTTAAGGTACGTTTTATTTTTTAATTGTTTCTCTGTTTAGACATTAATATTAATTAAAAATGTTTATGCCAAGGAAAAAATCTAGATCTGAAAGACCTGACATAGTTTTTAATTACAAGTCAAAAAGTGTCACAAAAGCATCTTCTCTTTCTTCTGTGGACTCTCTTGCTTCTGTGGACTGTGACGAATAGCTTTCGTAGTGATGTACAAAAGACTGATTAATTGCGCTGCCACTTGGTGAAGGTGAAGACGTCGGAATTGTGTAAGACCTTAAAAGTTGAAGGAATTTCATTTGAAAATCTAATTTGTCGTCCGTTTTAAGCTTCCTAATAACAGGAAGTTGCGACATGAGGAACATCTTATCCGCATCAGGCACGTGACGTGCAGGTTGTTCCAAATGCCCTTTTAAGGCCTTCACAATTTCGTCCTCGAACGTATCTTGTTTCCGCTTTTTTGGTTTTGGCCTTGAAATATTTTCTGCACTTCGAGGTTCTGGTGCTAGTACGCTCTCTGTTCTGTCGTCATTCTCGATTACGTTCATATTCCCAGCATTTCTGAAAAAAATAACCTTTTTTTATAATTTAAAACAGTATCCTTTCATATTAAACCTACTGAAACAGCTACTATGTTCAACAAGTGGCCTTATAAGCCACAGACAGTAAGGGGTAACTGTCACATACGTCCTTTGTAGCAGCACTCCTTCAAGGAACGTCATTTGCTTATAAAATACATATGGTTTGCTGGACGTAGCAGCATCACCACTTCTTCCTTTGCTTTTCATATACACTCCTGGAAATGGAAAAAAGAACACATTGACACCGGTGTGTCAGACCCACCATACTTGCTCCGGACACTGCGAGAGGGCTGTACAAGCAATGATCACACGCACGGCACAGCGGACATGCCAGGAACCGCGGTGTTGGCCGTCGAATGGCGCTAGCTGCGCAGCATTTGTGCACCGCCGCCGTCAGTGTCAGCCAGTTTGCCGTGGCATACGGAGCTCCATCGCAGTCTTTAACACTGGTAGCGTGCCGCGACAGCGTGGACGTGAACCGTATGCGCAGTTGACGGACTTTGAGCGAGGGCGTATAGTGGGCATGCGGGAGGCCGGGTGGACGTACCGCCGAATTGCTCAACACGTGGGGCGTGAGGTCTCCACAGTACATCGATGTTGTCGCCAGTGGTCGGCGGAAGGTGCACGTGCCCGTCGACCTGGGACCGGACCGCAGCGACGCACGGATGCACGCCAAGCCCGTAAGATTCTACGCAGTGCCGTAGGGGACCGCACCGCCACTTCCCAGCAAATTAGGGACACTGTTGCTCCTGGGGTATCGGCGAGGACCATTCGCAACCGTCTCCATGAAGCTGGGCTACGGTCCCGCACACCGTTAGGCCGTCTTCCGCTCACGCCCCAACATCGTGCAGCCCGCCTCCAGTGGTGTCGCGACAGGCGTGAATGGAGGGACGAATGGAGACGTGTCGTCTTCAGCGATGAGAGTCGCTTCTGCCTTGGTGCCAATGATGCTCGTATGCGTGTTTGGCGCCGTGCAGGTGAGCGCCACAATCAGGACTGCATACGACCGAGGCACACAGGGCCAACACCCGGCATCATGGTGTGGGGAGCGATCTCCTACACTGGCCGTACACCACTGGTGATCGTCGAGGGGACACTGAATAGTGCACGGTACATCCAAACCGTCATCGAACCCATCGTTCTACCATTCCTAGACCGGCAAGGGAACTTGCTGTTCCAACAGGACAATGCACGTCCGCATGTATCCCGTGCCACCCAACGTGCTCTAGAAGGTGTAAGTCAACTACCCTGGCCAGCAAGATCTCCGGATCTGTCCCCCATTGAGCATGTTTGGGACTGGATGAAGCGTCGTCTCACGCGGTCTGCACGTCCAGCACGAACGCTGGTCCAACTGAGGCGCCAGGTGGAAATGGCATGGCAAGCCGTTCCACAGGACTACATCCAGCATCTCTACGATCGTCTCCATGGGGGAATAGCAGCCTGCATTGCTGCGAAAGGTGGATGTACACTGTACTAGTGCCGACATTGTGCATGCTCTGTTGCCTGTGTCTATGTGCCTGTGGTTCTGTCAGTGTGATCATGTGATGTATCTGACCCCAGGAATGTGTCAATAAAGTTTCCCCTTCCTGGGACAATGAATTCACGGTGTTCTTATTTCAGTTTCCAGGAGTGTAGTACATTACTGATGACATACCAGACCTACTTTGATCTAGTTTTATAAGAGAAATATAAAGAAAGATCAAGGTCCCCTCGACTACAGGCTCATCAGAGCACAAGATCGCTAAATGTGTCAAAGTGTATGAAAGAATGTTCCCTGAAAGAAAAGCCATGGCCGTTACCTCGTCAACTTGCACCTAACCTAATCCCCCTCGGTAAAAACGTAACGCTAAATTCGGCCTTCGATTTTCTGCCTTAAATTTCTACAAAGGAACAACTGTATTCAGCGATGGAAGCCAAATTATCTTCCAAAATACACAAGAACTGGAAAAGTTTCTTTTCCCATTAAATAAGAAAACAAATAGAACATTGCTCAGCCAGGCACAGAGATGGCGTTGATATCAATCAGTTTAAACTATATATGAAGGTAGTATCTGTTCTCGAAAGAACCGATATCATTAATGACCGTGAAGCATCTCTAGAATGAAATTCTCCAGAATGATAATTAAATCGACACCCTAGCAGCAAACAGGCGTTGACATACATAATTGGGGACATGCTGAAAATGTGTGCCCCGACAGAGACTCGAACCCGGGTTCTGTTTACATGGCAGACGCTCTATCCATCTGAGCCACCGAGGGCAAAGGGGATAGTGTGTCTGCAGAGAGCCCTTGCAGGCTCCCTGTGAGACCCACATTCTCAACATGTTCACACCACTACATTCGTAGTGCGCCTAATAGATGTGTGCCCATCACACTCGTTACTCGTGGCAGATTAATCTACCCAGTCACGTACGAGTTGGGGCATAGCGTGTGCGTTCGCACAAGGAGGTCAGTGGTCAGGTAGTCATATTTTAACTAATTTGGCATCTCAGGGACAGTCTGTCGTTCTCCATCCTCCGTGTTCGCCAGATCTAGCCCCTTGCGGCATTTTTCTGTTCCCGCGAATGAAAAAAAGTGCTGAAAGGGAAGCGTTGTGATGATGTGGAGGCAGTAAAAACAGCTTCGCAAAGGGCATTCGACGTTATCAAAGTTGAAGAGTTACAGGCGTGCTGCAAACAGTGGGAAGGAAGAATTGACAAGTGCATTGCGTCCAATGGAGAGTACTTTGAAGAAGACTAAAGGAATTTTGTGAAGAGGTTTGCGAATAAATTTTTTATATCAAAAATCCGGTTTTTGTGGTTCCCCCCTCGGACAATACAAATGTCACTAAGAGGCACGCATTTCGGAAGTACGAGAGGGATCAATTAAGCGAGTGTTCTGCAAACATTACATTTCATTGCATTACATCCGATTTAAATTTCGATGCATCTTCAACTTCTTGGCAAAGACTTCAAAAATTTGTTATAGCTCTCCGAATGTTATCCAGGGGCGATTCTAGAAATCGATCAAGGTGGGGGGGGGGGGGGGAGAGGCTAATGGGGGGGGGGGGAGGGGGTTTGGGGGAATGGAATATCGCTTAACAAAAGGAGAGTTGGGGTCCTACACCGACAAACGTAAAATTTGGTGTTGCTTAAAGTAGTTGTTGGTAGCTGTTTTGGAGTTCAGGGTAAAATATATATATTAATAAATAATAAGACGCCCATTTTAAGTTAAATGATATTTATTGGTTTAGATAGTAAGCTATTTTCCGCTCTTATTGTTTTGTTAAAATGTATTTGAAGTACATTGCAACCTACATTGCTACATAATTTTAAAAAATGATTGAATCTGTTGGAGTAATACAGGGTGTCCCAAAAAAAATGACCCTATTTTAACTTGTAATAATATTGACACAAATGTCACTAGGTTACTGAAACAGCGCCAGATGTAATCGGTATGGTCTAGAGTTTCAGAAAAAATCCGCTAGATGTCGATACGACCGCTGACATGGAGTGTGCAGCCAGTCTCGTGCAATATGGCGTCCGCTCAACAGAAGGCGTATTGTGTTATTGAATTTAGTCGTATTCAATCAGTGATCGCAGTTTAGCGGGCGTTTCATATTCGATTTCGTGCTAAACCACCATCACAAAGGAACATTCGACGGTGGTATAAACAGTTTGAAGAAACAGGGAGCCTTTGTAAAGGCAAAAGTCATGGATGGCCAGTTTGGGGTGAATTCGGCCATCGGCTAGATGACGTCCGTGCAGACAATGGAGGACATATTAAACATTTGTGATGGATTTTTATTAACTTCTGTCTTTTCTGAGTAATTTAGTATGCAATTTGTTGGTGTCAAGCCCTTCTTCCTAATAAATAATTCTATTTAAAATCGGGTCATTCTTTTTGGGACACCCTGTATATTCGCTGGTTGCTGAAGTAATTTTATCCAGTATAATATGATACTCAATTGGGGAGGGGGGCTATAGCCAACTTGCCACCACCCCTGATGTTATCTACAAAAAGTGAAAAGTGGTGCAGCACATACGTGAAAAATTTTATTTAAGTGGGAAGCTTTGTTTACGAACCACAAGCAAGTTAATCTTTGAATATGCACCAATCGTCAGTTGAAAATCCACTTCGACCCAAAGAAGTGGCTAAAAATGGTGCTCGTGATCTATCAATGTTTGGTGCGTGATTTTCAAGACCCACATCATTGGTGCCTGTTTGATTGATGGGAATGGAAATACGTTCAAATATCTCGAGTTACTGAGATACTCAGCTGCCGTAGTTATTGGAAGACATCTCACTGGACCCAAGGCAATCAGTGTGGCACCGACATGACGGATATCCCTCCCATTCAGCACATTTATACGACAGATCCGCTTACGAGAACATATGGAGAGCATTGGAACGGTCGTCCAGGAAAGGCAAAATGGTCTGCACGTTCACCAACCTATTTTTATCAATATTTTTATCCGTGGCGAAAATTAAAACTAGTTGTCTGTGAGGAAACATCGACGAGTCCCGAAGGCGTGAAATGCGTTATGACACGGGCCTGTGCTGTCGTTAAATTCCACACGAAATTCAACGTGCAATATTGTTTCTCCAGAATCAATTTATAGTGCGTAGCAATGCTCCAGCTCAACATTTTGAGCCTTGGTATGACGGCTGTGATAATAAACACACGAACCGTACCTGATTTATGTGACTGCTCAGATTTGGTTTAATAGACCAAATCTTTGCGGAACCTCTTCTCCTGCCAGCTCGACCGCGGTTTGCGGGGATGTTCTCTTGATACTATTTGATCAAGTTCCACACATGTTATGTCGTTGGAAGTTCTCTTAGAAGCCTCTTTCAAGTGCCACAGAAAAAAGTATTTAATTCCATTACAAAAAAAATTAAGTCGGTGACGTAATTCGGCGACAACTAAGCGATAAATATTACTTGAACGTCACATAATTTCTGTTAATGAGTAGATTATGAAAAAATCAAATTTTTAAGTTCAATGAATAATTGCAATATTGTCATATGATGACATGGTTGGATGGTGTTGGGACAGCAACCAGCCACAAATTTACTTTCAGTTCCTTTATTCAAAGGGTACCGTTACCGGTTGTGATTCATCTTCAGACGGTTTACACGCTTTCCTTATAACATGTGGTGTGTTTTTTACAGATTAATTGCCCTAAAATATAAATAATACATAATTATAAGCACGCCACACACAGATGGTTGCGTTGCAGATTTTCGTTGCATGTGACTTACGTGAAATATCGGTTTGGAGTGTTTGTTTTCATAACAATCGTCCAACAGATGTGAATACATTCCCACTGCATTCTTATTGTTGCACACGTAAATTTTTCTCACTGAACACTTTAGATTTGTCACTGAGAAGATTTCTACCACGCACCACATGTTTTGATACATACAAAGAGCTTACAAACAGATGAGTATCAAAGATGCTATGATATATCGTAACCTTCGACCATAGATATTAATAGACTGGGCAAGCAGTGCAGCGGCTATACATCTGGCGTGGCTGCAACATAGAATCACGTGACTGTTGGCAGAACGTCGGCGGGAGTTCAGGGCAGCATTCTGGTTCCTGATTTCACTTCCAGTATTTCTCAGTGGATTTCCTGCTAACTTCACCACATTAAATGTAGCTTATGTAAACACAGCTAGAAGTGATAAATTATTGCGTAACCACTGTACAAATTTAGGTTTACAGCCATTACTTCACAATGAACTTTGTGAACTGCTGAAACACTTTCGATGTTCGGCAATATATTCGCCACGAATATTTCAGTGTTACCAATTATGAGATGCATTCTCTACTAACAATACGCGTTATGCACTGCATAAAATGTGAATATTGCGTGTGTGTGTTTTAGTGCCTTGGTTGTGGAAAGTGTTATAGACTTCATAAATCGGCATAAACAACGAAACCTGTAACGTAAACACACGTGTTGACATCGAATGTAACGAACTCAATTGTGTCGTTCGCCCACAAAACGTAAAGCAGTTTCATTTGAAAGCTCTTTTTTGATTTAAACAGTTTGTTTCGTAGATGTATCAAATAAGATATCTACAAAATCAGTACCTACTTACATGAATACTTGTTCCACAGATCATGAATACGATACTTCACAATGATGTGTCAGTTTAATGAAAGGTAGACCTATCACTACATGACAATTCTTCCAATCACTTATTTATACCTAAAAAATCGTCTACTGAGTAGGAGCTGTCATTCATAGATTGTTTTAGTTTGATTTTCTGTCAGGCTTTTAATGCTTTTTGGTAAATGACCAAAGATTTTTGTAGCAGCATATTATTTATCCCATACATTACAGCTTATTATCTGGAATTTAACATAGGCCATACAACTACCTTTTTGCAAATGGTATTCAGTATTTGTTTCTGATATTCGTATCTTTTGTAACTGGGAAATACAAAATAAAACTAAACCCTGATGAGAAATCAAACCCCTAACTTGTTTTTGCAAATTGTTCTTTAAAATAATACCAGCATAATTCACCCCTTTTTGTACCAAAGTCAGATTTAATCCAGGATAGTAAAAATCATCCTTTCTTCTTATGTAGTAGCAATGCACATTGCCATTGCTTTTGGAGTGGGAAGGGTTATTGGTAATAAATCTCTCTCTCTCTCTCTCTCTCTCTCTCTCTCACACACACACACACACACACACACACACACACACACACACCCTATGTGCGGATGGATATGTGTGTGTGTGTGTGTGTGTGTGTGTGTGTGTGTGTGTGTGTGTGTGTGCGAGTGTATACCTGTCCTTTTTTCCCCCCTAAGGTAAGTCTTTCCGCTTCCGGGATTGGAATGACTCCTTACCCTCTCCCTTAAAACCTACATCCTTTCGTCTTTTCCTCTCTTTCCCTCTTTCGTGACGAAGCAACCGTTGGTTGCGAAAGCTTGAATTTTGTTTGTATGTTTGTGTTTGTTTGTATATATATATATATATATATATATATATATAAATATATATATATATATTCTTCAAAGTGCTTCGAACAGATGCGTGTATGCGCAGTAGGCTTGAAATATTTTCGTTTCACTGCCTGTATCCACATTTGCCTGCGCCCTTCATCCTTTAGAAACCCATACGAAAGAGAAAAAGCAGCTTTGTAGCGTACCATTTCAAGAAATATATACGATTGCAATGTGCGCCTGGAAACACACACAGCACTTCAAACCGCCAATTTACGTAACTGTGGCGTTCTGGGTAAGGATATGATACACACAATAGTTTATCAGTATTCAAGAAATGCCGCTAAATTATACTAAACGTGATATTTAATGTTACTTCCCTTCACAAAACGCTCGGTACAACCATAAGCACAACTGGATACCACCATTGTTTTGCCAATAGTCACGTGGTATAGCAGTAGAGATGTTGGTGCCACGAAATATACCTCATGACCAGTCTACCAATATCTATGGTCGAATATCGTAACATTTGAAGATGTCCTATGTTTGGAAAGGATCATATATTCACTTACGCAACTGAAATGCCTTTTACACTAGTACAGAGACTGATTTTTTGAGTTGATGCTGTTACATTAACTATAAAGTTGTTCCTTTCTTTTTTTAATTATAAGTAAAAATTTAAATGCCATATGCCGTTATTGGCAGGGATATCCCAAGGAGTGGGTTCAGCCGCCTGTCGGAAAAATATTCTTCCTCCTCGCACTTCGTCTTTCATTGCGGGTATGTGAGAATTATATGTATGTTTCTAAAGCGTAAGTGCGTGTGATGGATGTGTTTACAGTATAGCGCTATGTTTGCATTGTACGATGATGATGTGAGAAGAGAGAAGGTGAAACCTGGTGTTGGCATATAGTACGAAGGGGGCCGCACACCTTAACGACAGACAGATAGTGCCGTTTGCTGGACATTGGCGCAAAGATAGTGATACGGACTCTACACCACCACCTCTCATGCCTTAGCTCGCCAAATACTGGCAGTGAAAATTTCACCATCACTAGTTTTCGAACTGGCTTACCTCCGAGTCGAGCGCTACGGTCGATATTTATACGAAATACTGCCACGGAGAGTTGTTGCCGTATTGCACTTTAAGCAGGTCCAACACGCTATAATTAGGAGATCACAATGTTATTTCTCGTAATTTTACAGTTTTGTTGAAGACTTCCAATTGATCCATGCGCCAGCATGTTCTTTTGCTCGATTAAAATGCACTATTTTTTCCTGTGCATCGGGTAATCATCTTATTGAATGTCTTTTACGTTTCTAAAAGGAGGTTGATCGGTCCACAAATTTTTGTGCCTTAGCTTAGGGTGACCAAACGTCCCGGAAAACCGGGATTGTCGCGGTTTTCATCCCTGTGTTGCGGTGTCCCGAAATTTTTTTTCGGGACGCTCTAAAAGTCCCGGAATTCAGTTTTTAAATACATTTTGTGAAACTTTCTCAAATTTTTGGGATTTCGCTATATTAAAGGAAATACAACACAAGAAATTAATATATTTTAGCTTATTTGTCTAAAACCTCCAGTGTCCCATACTAGTAATCACAGTATCAGTATTGATACACTCAGGCAATAATTTACTTTGAGCGGTACTTTGACCAACAAGTAGTAATTTGTATTATTGTAACAGAGCTATGAAACCGCCCGATTGTCGCGCCACTTACACACTCATTGTCAGAACAGTGTGGTAGTTGATGTTTTGTCAGACAAACTGCAATAGTTTTTTCTCATATTAGTGGTATTATTGCTGCAGTACTGTGAAACGCAATTCCGAAACGTGCCTGTAAGTTCAGTGACTGTTATTCCAAGGAATGGAATTTCATTAAGAAATATCGTTTTGATTACGAAGCAGAGTGTTCCGTATGTAACTGTTTTTTTAGTATAAGTCATGGTGGACGTTCTGACATAGTCGATCTTATCAGGTCAAAGAAACACATTAACAGATACAGTGCACCGAGCTGCAGTAAAACTCTACAAAATTATTTTGTGAAACATCAGTCAAGTGAAGGGACGAAAGTTCGAGCAGCCGAGCTTACACTAGCCTACCACACGGCAAAACATCACCAAATTGATAGATCTAGTGATTGTACTAATAAGCTTAACAGCATTATGTTTGATGATTCTTCCATTGCAAAAAAGTTTAGTTCAGCGAGAACTAAAGTTTCAGCCTTAGTGAAAGGAGTTACTGCTCCCCAGAGTGTAAAGGAAAGCCTTGAATACATCAAAAAGTCTTCTTTCTACGGGATATCCACTGATGCCAGCAATCATAAGGCCACTAAAATATTTCCGTTTGTTGTTCAGTTTTTCGATATTAATCAGGGAATTCAGACCAAACTTTTGAAGATGAGTTCCCTACCTAATGAACCATCTGAGGAAATATCAAGATTTTGTATGAATACTATCCAAATGTTTGATCTTGAGAAAAATAAATGTGTGGCATTTTGTGGAGACAACACCAACACAAACTTTGGTGGTTTAAAAAGACAAGGCAAATGCAACGTATTTACCAAATTAAAGGCAACATTGCATGAAAACATTGAAGGCATAGGGTGCCCTGCACATGTTTTACACAATAGCGCGCAGACATCTGCGGACAGTTTAAGCTGCGATGTTGAAACTATCGTCACGAAGGTATACTCACACTTTTACATATATACTGTTGGAACAGAGAGGCTTAGGGAGTTCTGTGATTATGTGGGAGCTGAATATATGAATGTAATGTGTCACTCGAAAACTCGCTGGTTACAGCAGTTGAAAGAGAAATCCGCCTGTTTGAACCGTTCAAAGATTTTTTTTCCTAAATGAAGACAAAGCCCCCAAAATATTGGTTCAGTTTTTCAGTAACCCTTTAAGTGAAGCCTACTTATGGTTCATTCACAGTCAGCTTAGCACTTTGCAGCATGGGATAAAGGAAATGGAGGGAAGCACGTAAAGTGTAATAGAGGTAAATGATGTTTCGAAAAATACTCTGGAAACTGTTACTGAGAGGAGAGAACAGCCCTTAAAAGAGCAGAAGTAGCAAAAGCAGCGGAAAGGAGTTTTAGAGAAGAAGTTAACAAGTTTTATGACACTTGTGTAGAATATCTCAGCAAGTGGAGCGCCTCATATTTACCCTCATCGCCGGTGTTTGATTGGATGTTACTGAAGAGAGTGCCAACATGGGAAAGTGTTGAAGAGACAGTTTCTTATTTGAAGAGTAAAGAGATTGAAATCGATGATTCCATTCTCTTTGATCAGTTCGGCATACTGACAAATTTTGTTGAACAAAGTCTTCACAAGTGGAATGATGGTAAAAAACCACCATTGGAATGTCATGAGAAGTGGGTGAGTTTTCTTAAAAGCTGTGACTGTCTTCAGCATTACTCTGAGTTGGTAATAATTGCAAGGTATTTATTTGCAATCCCAGCCCATAATGCCAATGTGGAAAGAATATTTTCGTTCATGAATATCCAGTGGACTGATGAAAGAAACAGAATGGATGTGGACTCTCTTGAAGTAATCCTGCAGATCCTGTACAACTACAAAATGGATTGTGCCGAGTTTTATCACTGTGTCTCAAAGAACAAAGACATGATCAAGAAGGCTGGAGGCAGTGAAAAATACCCTTTTCTCCAAGGACAGTCAATTCCATCTACAAGTGCTCAGTAATATTAAAGCTCATGTTAATATTAATTGATTAAAGGTTGAATGGCTGTAAAATTTTCTAAAATCGTAATACATTTCTTTATCACTGTATACGTTTATTAAATGTCATTAATTATACAGATAATATAGATATATCAATCTTTTGTATCCTCTTATTAGTTATAATAATCGGGTTAACAAAATGTATCAAGAAAACATTAATATTTAAAATTATGAAACCTGGGTACATGTGGAATGAGGTGTCCATTGGCACCCGGGTGAATGTGTCCCGGTTTTCACCGAAAATAATTTGGTCACCCTACCTTAGCTGCATCTTTTCTCGTGAATAAGGGCGTACCCAGGACCTGAGTTAGGTAAATTATATTAGTTTCGCAGTGAATGACGAAATTACTTTGAAATTTGGGGACAAGTGGATCTGCGTACATTTGCTACTATTCAGAATCCTTATAATGCTCGGTTTCCTTCACAGTGATGATTAATACGTCTATCTGTTGGTGAAGATCGCGAGTACACTTTGCGAACAATTTTTCGTCCTCTGGAAACATACTACAAACGATTCTGCACGTTGCTTTTGTATAACATTTCTTCCCACTTTAATCATTTCTGTAAACTACAGCAATATACGTTAAATACTTCGTGAAGTGATTAAACGTTACCTATTTGCTACTGATGACCGTTACAGCTATAGTAACGATTCTGTCATGGCTTAGAGTAGACATTGTTGTGATTTGTACAACCTACTGTAGTTGATTAATACGAGAAAGCCAAAAACGTTTAGGTCAAAAACAGAGTATACATACAGTGTGTTACGGTATAGGTACAAATATTCTGATAATTGGAACGTTAATATGTGTCCACTCCAGACCGTTAGTTGTTTTTTTCTCTGTGTCGAACAGTCTTGGTGCAAACAAGTCTCAAAATTTACGGTCGTAACTGCGTCGCGGAATGAACTACACCTGTCAGTATAGACTTACCATTTTGCATCCACGTGTCCATTCTTCAGTACCTGATCTGATGCCCAGGTCAATAAACGCATTTGGGGACGTGAAATAAAGCAAAATATGCACAGTTTGCTGCACCTTTTTATGAGATAACTACATTTTGCACCTTTTCCCTTCGATTCCATACTTAAACACTGTCCCCCCCATTGTTACCTGGGTTTTAATAAATTAGGCAGAATTTTTTTTTTTTTTCTTGACCAGGATTTTAAGATTTCGATTAATGAGAAGTCAACAATGATCAGTAAATATTAAAATATAATTTATGGATAGTACCAGTAATTACGCAACAATGGCTAACCTCGGTAACAACAGTCAACCTCAGTAACAATGGTCAACCTGCTGCTCTGAAATTGAGTAACAGTGATGCTGCAACAATTGAAACCTAAATTCTGTTAATGCTGGCAGGAACAAAATGGTTCCCATCTGCCGGCTGTGTACTGTCTTGTTGGCCATATTAAGTGTGTTACCAGAACGTATTTCTCACAACAAAATCATACTGAAAGTTAAGAAAGAAAAGTTGGGTGCACTTTCAACAGAATTCAAGACGCTGTTTCTCGAAACCGATAACACCATTCTGCGATGTCCCGTCTGCGAAGTAAATATTGCAGTCAATGACAAGCATCAAAGAAAGAGAATAAAGCAGCACATACAGAACAGCAGCCATTTAAAAACCACTGAACTTCACTAGTCGAAACCTAATCAAACTACTCTGATACACGCCATCGCTTCAGAATCTGAAAATCAGCGGTCATTGAATAAACTTACTGACTTTGCCATGGCATTAACCCAGTGAGGAATTCCAGTCCACGACGTAAACAATCCTGCATTCGAATCATTTCTTGAAAGTACACACAAAGGTCAATACCGGATGGGAGCACTCTGAGGAAAAGTTACAGTCAATTTATGAGAACGTTTTAGAGAAATTAAAGGAGGCGGCTGGCAAACATGAAGTGGGGTTCGTTTTCGACGAAACTGCTGCTTAGCTGCAAAGATGTTTGTTTATAAATAAATAAATCTTCTGCTACCAGTCACGATTTTCTTTATTTTACTATTCGCACGGCGCGTTTCGAGAAATAATTTCCATTTTCAAGTGCGTTTTTTTTATGTGTGTGAAGCCATTTCTTTTGATGTTGTCAGTGTGTGTGAGTCTGCTTCATTTTGTTGACTTTTACTGTAATACATAAGAAACGCGATTTTTAGTTGGGTATCAATTCTTTCTGTGAGGTTAGTGGCTAAAGTTTGAGAACAATTTGTACTTACAGTTTTCTAATGGTCCATTTGTGTAGAGTCTCACACACACTTAACATCACACACAACTTGTACATTTTACACATCGAAAGTATCTTATATAAACAAAACAGTTACAAAGATCTTCTTACAGGTAGTTCACAGAGATAACATTATAGGTCTTCCACAGATTATGATATGCTTTTGTACAGAGGTTAATTTATCTTTACAATTTGGCTCATGAATTACTTATACTGATTTTACAATTGTGCTTATTTCTATGTTTTACTATTTTTATTTAAGTATATTATCGAAACATCTGAAGAAATTCACTGATTCACTTTCAAGTTTTTCACTTAATATTTTTTATTTTTTATATTTTTTTAATATAAAATAAAAGAAAGAATTGATACCCAACTAAAAATCGCGTTTCTTATGTATTACAGTAAAAGTCAACAAAATGAAGCAGACTCACACACACTGACAACATCAAAAGAAATGGCTTAACACACATCAAAAAAACGCTCTTGGAAATGGGAATTATTTCTCGAAACGCGCCGTGCGAATAGTAAAATAAAGAAAATCGTGACTGGTAGCAGAAGATTTATTTATTTATAAAAAACCTATTGTATCTACAGTCGCAGGCTTTCAAAAACCATTTATAATGGGTCAAATCAGCCTGCAAAGATGTATTTTGAATGTTTCGGTTTGTCCCTTGTCTGCCGAAAGTGTAAAACCTATGCTTTTTAAAATGTACCAATCGGAGAAGACGAATGCATCCAGGATAATGCAATCATTCAGTGACTCATGTAGAACCTGTGGCAGGAGGTATAGAACACGAAAAAGACAGGCTTGTGGTGACTGATCAAGGACGCTACATGCTTTCGGCTTTCCAACCTCAACCATGTGACATGCATTGCACATGGTCACGTGTTTGCAGAAGTGTCAGGGATAACTACTGCAGGGTAAGTGCCTGCGTTGATGCTCTTAAGAAGATTCTGGTAAAGGCTCCCAGTCATCAAGTTTTGTATCAAGAAATAACAGAGCTCCTCCTTACACAGTTTCTTGCCATCACGAGACAGTTTTGATGTGCGAAAACTTCGATAAAAACAAACACATCATATGTGCCCTACACTGAAAGGACACAGCAACCATCAAACAAGCCCAACCGTTAGTCAACAACAAAGACCTAGAGTTGGAACTTTTTGCAGGGTGTGTGGCTATTAAGTATTTGTCTGAGATGATTCATAGTTCGGAAGAAAGTAACAGTGGAAGAAGCTGATGTCAGTTAGGGACATCCTTGATGGATTTCCTAAAGATATATTCAAGTTAAATTTGAAGAACAATCAAGACGTGGAAACCCTTGCAACTTTTACTGAACTTCATTTACGGTCGCTGACAAGATACGCTCCTTTGGTTTTTGCAGACGTCGAGCGGAATTTCTTCGTATATAACGAACTACTGGGCTCAAAAAACCAGCGACTTAAGTGTCAAAAACATTGAAATGATGTATGTAATCCAGTATAACAGGACCTTGTAAATGGGATAAAGAGGTTAATGTAGCTAAGTTTAAACTCCCACCTTAAAATCCATTCACTAATTATTAGGCTGCAAATGATGTAAATACTGATGTAATGTTCTTCAGTGCACTCTTCTCAGTCAGCAATAAAAATATGTATACTTATACCCGTAAGACCAGTATTTCTTGCTAATAAATACAGTCGGTTGTTAAGAGTGATTCACATATAGGAAAGCATAAATAAAAAGCATCCAAAATCGGATTTATCACTGTTATTCTGCCATCCTGCTTCACGTGAAACAAACTACTGCCTTTAGTTCCCATACTATCGCATATTTGGGATGAAGAAAAATAACAATGAATCGACACAATTTCCATAATTAAAGTGTAACATTTATTCATCATGTAGATCTAGTGATACGAAAATAACCAAAATACATATAGCAGCTATCTTGAACTGTTTCTGTAACATGCATTAACAACCATCAGGTAATACATGCTATTATTCAGAGGCCTTAGATACATTGTACGTCGCATCTGAAAAAAGGTTCTAATACAGACTGGCAGAAATGCCTCTATTTAAAAAAGTAAAAGTATTACCATTTAGCTACTGTACATTTAATACTTTGTAGAAGTCAAACTGATTGTGACTAATTGTAAAAAAAGAAAGCGACTTACAAGAACGATGGATATGGGTAAGTATACGTGTCAGCTAAGACAATGCGTTAAAGACGAACACACACTAAAGGAAGATGTGATATGGAATATATGAATGTGTGTCACATGAATAAAATACTGAAATAACGCTGTTCAGAACTTGATAGTGTATTCGAAGATATTGGAGTACGACCGTAAATTATGTGATGTGTATGCATAAAGGCTGTTCGACACAGAGAAAAACCAACAAACACACAGAAGTGGGTATGTATTAATGTTCCAATTATCGAACTATCTGTACTTTTTTATTTACTTTGTTATTTAAGTAAACATTTTTGACTTTTTCATGTGAATCAATTACAATGGGTTGTACAAATAACAGCAATGTCTACTCCAAGCCAAGACAGATACTCGTAGGAAATGAGTCTTTAATATAGTTGTAAGGGTTACCAGTAGCAAACAGATAATGTGAAATTAATTTACATCATCAGTTTTTGATTCTGCGAATTCATTCCAAAGCAGGTTTTATAAGGCAAACAGAACACTACGGCAATGTTTCAGTAGACGCGCACCATTGTTTTCTGATATTTTGTAGAAGCTAAGATTCCTTATTCCTTTACAGAGGCATAGTTTCCGGGGAGGAAGCGAAATCGCCGGGAGCAGGTTTCATGCGGCGAACTGAATACTACACCATTGTTCCAAACATCTCTCGAGCCATTATTTTCTGAGATTTTCGCAGAAGCTAGGAATTCCTTATTCCTTCCGAGAAGCGTAGTTTCCAGGGAGGAAGCGAAATCGCCATACCACTGCATAGACATTACGTCATCTGCTGCGGCATTGATTTTCAGCCGGCTGAATCCATTTCCCCCCCTGCCAGGCCTGCCGCTAGCGCTACCTATTGAGGCGCTGGCGAAGCGCATGCACTCGCGGCGCGTCTGTCAGTGCAGTGCATTTGTTTTGGTGGTGGGTTGAGACGGGTAGCGGTGATTCCTGCACCGGCTCAACTGTCAGTCGAACATTTGAGCAGACAGCACGCGCCTGACGCAGTCCAGCACTTCGGCTCACGGCAGTGCTAGCAACGCCACACAGATGAAAGTACTCTGGATTGTTTTAGCCGTTGGGCTCCTTGCCGCAGCGGGCGAAGCGAAGAGGAAAAGGAAATTTGAAGGCGATTTCGAGTTCGCCGAAGAGGTAAGTAACTTTTGTCTACACGAACGTTATTAAACTTAATTTGCTATTTCATGTTGGATACTCGAGAGAGAATTCAAAAAATTGTGTACTCGCGAAAGTTTAATAATTTATTGTTGCATTGTTTCTGAATTACTTGAATTCGTACCAAAATCGGAAAAACTTTTCTTTGTGGTACTTTTATACGAATTGTTCATGTATCTATGTAGAGCTAGCTCGTATAGCTTTCACTGGAATGGTGTGGTTTTTTTGTCTCGCAATTAACGTTCAAATTAAAATCGACCAATATGTACCAGCTTAATGTGTTAAAATCAACCGCTGTTCTAAGATGAGTAGCTTTTGCTCTCCCAGTCAAGGCTGCAGAAGAATGTTTCTGATGCATGTTCCCACATTTGAAAGAAACCTATCAGTTTGGATATGTACTTACGGCTTGTGACTGCCTGCCTAGTTATGAAGTGTGCTGTGGTAATCAATAGTTGCTGCAAAACACATTTGCATCTGAATATAAGAAAAGAATGTAATGCCTACTACCAGTTTTAAGGAATGTATGCACGGGATATTAACCAGGTGAGTTTAGGATGTGCGGTAACCGCCGATTGTGTGTCTGCGGACAATTGTGTACAGCATTCGTGATTTTGGAAAGATTAGCTTTACTTACTATTTTACTTGTTAACTCTTTTCGTCCTGTATACAGCGACATTGTTATGCGATTATAGACTTCCTGTATGTACAAAACTCATAAAATCTCTACGTTTCGTTCTTACACGCTTTTACAGATTTTGAATTCTGACTTTCTACTTAACCTTTTGCTTTTTACAATTTTTTCTTGGCTTTATAGACATAATATTAGAACCTGTGAGCTTCCCGCACGGATTCTTGCTTGACCCTATACTGTTCCTAATTCCAGCTACTTTATTGTTCTCATATATTCTCGGGAGCGAAGGAACTACTGGGTCAATTCCATAATGAAAACAGACTTTTCTTAAATCTTACTGCACTTTGACAGATTTTATCACTAGCGGTCGATTTTAGCGAGAAAACTCTTCAGATATCTTCGTACAGGCTGTTAATCAGATCTTGCGCCACCCTTGTAGGATTTTGCGACCGTAACCTAAAAATTGACATGGTCGACCAGAGGGTTGCGTGCTGCATGCGACGTTTTTTCCTTCGTGCTGCCCACAGGGATTTTTTTATAGCATCAGCTGCATTAAAGTTCCATAACACTTTTTCGTACTTCTTGCTCTGAATTTTCCTCTGAAAAGTACAATAACTATTCGGGGATTTTTAAAAGAGCTATTTATGCAAATTTGCGGTTTTGAAAAGGATGTCTACACGAGTGATCTAGCGATTAGTTTTGGTCGGCCGGGCCTCTATGCAAGTAAGAAAATCTCTGAAGCCCTTTTAACTGCCGGGATCGCAGTCGCGATAGCCTAAAGATTTGGATCTCTGCAGAATGTTGTAGCGGCGTAACCAAGCAACCTCGCGGGAAATTCAGTCACGAACACGATCGTTGACGCCCTAATTTCTCGTGTTCCTGAACTTCAGTTTGTACAGCGGTATCTTGGCTGCCGTTGCATCTTTTATGCAGTACACCAGAGTGAAATTCTAGTCAGCAACCCTTGAATTAAGCCTTGTGCGCCGTAGTAACTCACTCGAACTGCCAGCAGTGATTCAGAATGAACGCAACAAACTTGCTCCCGATGCCTTGTCATGATCCCGTAATGTATGGGCGCCGGTGAGCTAGTGAAAGCTACCCGCTGCGCCTCTTCTGTTGGCAATGTGGACGCGTTTTAAAGCTGGACATTGGCTGCAAAAAGAGAGCACAACTTTCCCCGACACGGGAGACAATAAGGAAAACTCTGATGTATCGCATGAAATCTTGACATAGATATTTTTCCTTTTTCAACCAGAAATATTATGGATATTCAGAGCCATTGACTACGATGTTGATTCGGGTAGGAATCTTTCAATGCTAAGTCCGAACAAGTGCCCCCTGAATGACGGAGTCAACAAAACTGATTAGTGTCTTCTCACCAGTGATCGCGCTGTTACTCTTTTAGAATATTTTCGTGATACGGAAGCTCTAAAAGAAAAGTGTGGTTCATGTCCAGCTGTGGACAATCTGCTAGTTTAATCTAGAAAATCTTCGCAAAGAGCGGTAGCAATCACTTCTGTGAGCCTGTCTTTTAAACGTGCACACTGTCGAACTACATTCTCACTTAAGAAACAGAGTTCCCACTAGAATGTTACGGCACACTGAAACCACCGTCTCTTACTGCAACAGCGTCCTCAGAATCATAACGAAAGAAATATTTAACCCATTATGGTCGGTGTTGTGAGGACTGGAACGGCTAATTTGGCGAATATATTAAAATCGTTCGTTTTATCCACTACGTGTTTCGACGTTTTTACCGTCATCAGGAAGAACTATTCTTACAAGGGAACCTCCCCATCGCACCCCCCTCAGATTTAGTTATAAGTTGGCATAGTGGATAGGCCTTGAAAATCTGAATACAGATCAATCGAGAAAACAGGAAGAAGTTGTGTGGAACTATGAAAAAAAATAAGCAAAATATACAAACTACGTAGTCCATGCGAAAGATAGGCAGCATCAAGGAGAAAGTGAGCTAAGGAGCGCCGTGGTCCCGTGGTTAGCGTGAGCGGCTGTGGAACGAGCGGTCCTTGGTTCAAGTTCTCCCTCGATTGAAAAGTTTACTTTTTTATCTTCGCAAAGTTATGATCTGTCCGTTCGTTCATTGACATTTATATTCACTGTAATAAGTTTAGCGTCTGTGTTATGCGACCGCACCCCCTGACGGCATGTGCGTCACATGACAGGAATATGTTGTCGACCCACCTAGCTTGTACACTTGGCGAATGGGTAAAAAAATTCTTCTACCTTGCCCGATTTAGGTTTTCTTATGGATGCGATAATCACTCCCAAAAAAATGATGAAAACATAACGGACGGATAAATAATAATTGTCTGAAAATAAAAAATTAAAATCTTCACTCGAGGGAGCCGATCACGCTAACCACGGGACCACGGCGCTCCCTAGCTCACATTCTCCTTGATGTTGCCTATCTTGCCCATGGACTACTCAGTTTGAATATTTTTGCTTATTTTTTTCATAGTTCCACACAACTTCTTCCTGTTTTCTCGATTGATCTGTGTTCAGTTTTTCAAGGTCTATCCACTGTGCCAACTTACAACTAAATCTGAGGGGCGTGCGATGGGGAGGTTCCCTTGTTAGAGCAAAGCACTGGAATTTCCTTGCCACGTGAGGTGACCAGGATGCTCTATTGTCCATGACAAAGAAGGTATGTCTTTGCAACCCAACCGGTTCTCCAATCTACAGCCAGAATGGAGCTCATATATTCTTTTTCACACATGTACAGCTCAGTATATCGTTCTAGCCACCCGCTCTGCTGCTAGAATTCAGTAGTAGGCTTACTTATCGCGTTTAAAGATATTTTAGGGTCTTCCACATGCAGATTTTCGTGCAACAATCGACACGCGAAAAGCATGAAATAAAAAATTAACTGGTGCAGAGGCTGCAGCACTTTCATTCAAAACCAACATGCTATGGTTATTCCGCGATTGTTCGTAGTACAATACCAACAGTCGTTTGCGAGTAGTACATAATTATTGCTTTCAGGTTCATTCTAGCTAGCCTTCCTTCGAGATCTCAAAACGGAAGAATGGCATCCGCGGAAAAATTAAGGTTACGAAAAAATTTAGACTGACAAATAGAACAGCAGAGCGGGATTAGGCGAGCGGTCTCAGGCGCTGCAGTCAGACTGTGCGGCTGATCCCGGCGGAGGTTCGAGTCCTCCCTCGGGCATGGGTGTGTTTGTCCTTAGGGTAATTTAGGTTCAATAGTGTGTAAGCTTAGGGACTGATCACCATAGCGGTTAAGTACCATAAGATTTCACACAAGTAGAAGAAACACACAACTTTCTACTCCCAACGTAGAGGGTAATATGTATATGGTCATGTTAGGCGGGAGAAACGCTATTTCTACGCCTACAGTCTACTCTGTGAATAACTATGAAATGCATGGCAGTGCATTGAGCAGTTTGACGTATAGTGCTGGATACGAGGGCTGTTTGCGTGGAAACGGTCACCAATTGCCACATCAAAAAGCTTTCATAGTAATATTCCTGACGACTGCACGGTTGGGTGACACATGAAATTAATCACTTCGAAACTGGCGGAAGATATTTGTAGCTCACTGTCATTTACGAATCGTTTTACAGCTGCTGTTCAGTCGTTTTCGCTGCAGTTTCTGTCGAAATTGTCAAGTATCTAACCAAAAACCGTGAAGTCTACGAGACTGTCAGAATATGGCTCTGAGCACTATGGGACTTCGCTTCTGAGGTCATCTGTCCCCTAGAACTTAGAACTACTTAAACCTAACTAACCTAAGGACATCACACACATCCATGCCCGAGGCAGGATTCGAACCTGCGACAGTAGCGGTCGCGCGGCTCCAGACTGTAGCACCTAGAACCGCTCGGCCACTCTGGCCGGCACTGTCAGAACAACGGCAACAGAAATTTGTAGACATCGGTAAAGGAAACGTAATCAACACGGTATCAGTTAGATGTATGTGCTTCACTCGTTGGCAGACATATGTTATAATCGCTCATCTATCTGGCGCTTTCAAGAGCATGAGTGGCAACGTGGGGGAACGAAGTGGGCTGGGAAGTGTTCACCGCTGTAAAGGATGTTCTACCCCTGGTTGTTAAGGTCTTTTATGACTTTAGACAAGTTTTATGATGGCGTACATTGTCCCAACAGCAATTTTTAAATGGGACTATACCTCTGACCCTAGGAGAAGTAACCTGGTTTACTACCCTGAACACTACTGTAATGACATCTACAAAACAAGCAGAAATTTAAGAATCATATTCTCACCTTGCTGTGTGATGCATTCTACTGTCCATTTTGTTGTCTAACAGATGAAGGGGTAATATCAGCTGCAGCTTTTCGCGGATGACTAAGGTGTCTGAGCGATGCCAATTTTCTACATATACAGGGTTATTACAAATGATTGAAGCGATTTAGCCGGCCGCGGTGGCCGTGCGGTTCTGGCGCTGCAGTCCGGAACCGCGGGACCGCTACGGTCGCAGGTTCAAATCCTGCCTCGGGCATGGGTGTGTGTGATGTCCTTAGGTTAGTTAGGTTTAAGTAGTTCTAAGTTCTAGGGGATTTATGACCTAAGATGTTGAGTCCCATAGTGCTCAGAGCCATTTGAACCTTTTTTTTTTTTTTGAAGCGATTTCACAGCTCTACAATACCTTTATTGTTTGAGATATTTTCACAATGCTTTGCACACACATACAAAAACTCAAAAAGTTTTTTTAGGCATTCACAAATGTTCGATATGTGCCCCTTTAGTGATTCGGCAGACATGAAGCCGATAATCAAGTTCCTCCCACACTCGGCGCAGCATGTCCCCATCAATGAGTTCGAAAGCATCGTTGATGCGAGCTCGCAGTTCTGGCACGTTTCTTGGTAGAGGAGGTTTAAACACTGAATCTTTCACATAACCCCACAGAAAGAAATCGCATGGGGTTACGTCGGGAAAGCGTGGAGACCATGACATGAATTGCTGATCATGATCTCCACCACGACCGATCCATCGGTTTTCCTGTCTCCTGTTTAAGAAATGCCGAACATCATGATGGAAGTGCGGTGGAGCACCATCCTGTTGAAAGATGAAGTCGGTGCTGTCGGTCTCCAGTTGTGGCATGAGCAAATTTTCCAGCATGTCCAGATACACGTGTCCTGTAAGTTTTTTTCGCAGAAGAAAAAGGGGCCGTAAACTTTAAACTATGAGATTGCACAAGACACGTTAACTTTTGGTGAAATGCGAATTTGCTGCACGAATGCATGAGGATTCTCTACCGCCCAGATTCGCACATTGTGTCTGTTCACTTCACCATTAAGAAAAAATGTTGCTTCATCACTGAAAACAAGTTTCGCACTGAACGCATCCTCTTCCATGAGCTGTTGCAACCGCGCCGAAAATTCAAAGCGTTTGACTTTGTCATCGGGTGTCAGGGCTTGTAGCAATTGTAAACGGTAAGTCTTCTGCTTTAGCCTTTTCCGTAAGATTTTCCAAACCGTCGGCTGTGGTACGTTTAGCTCCCTGCTTGCTTTATTCGTCGACTTAGGCGGGCTACGCGTGAAACTTGCCCGCACGCGTCCAACCGTTTCTTCGCTCACAGCAGGCCGACCCGTTGATTTCCCCTTACAGAGGCATCCAGAAGCTTTAAACTGCGCATACCATTGCCGAATGGAGTTAGCAGTTGGTGGATCTTTGTTGAACTTCGTCCTGAAGTGTCGTTGCACTGTTATGACTGACTGATGTGAGTGCATTTCAAGCATACACTTTCTCGGCTCCTGTCGCCATTTTGTCTCACTGCGCTCTCGAGCGCTCTGGCGGCAGAAACCTGAAGTGCGGCTTCAGCCGAACAAAACTTTTGAGTTTTTCTACGTATCTGTAGTGTGTCGTGACCATATGTCAATGAATGGAGCTACAGTGAATGTATGAAATCGCTTCAATCATTTGTAATAGCCCTGTACATCTACGCACATACTCCGCAAGTCACCGTACAGTGCATGGCGAAGGGTACGTTGTCCCACTACCATTGAGGTGACGAAAGTCACGAGACAGCAATGTGGACACACACAGCGGTAGTATCGCATACACAAGGCGTAAAAGGGCGGTGTATTGGCAGAGCTGTGATTTGTACTCAGGAGATTCCATGCGAAAAGGTTTCCGACGTGATTGTGGCCGCACGCCGGGAATTAAGACTTTAAACGCGGAATGGTAGTTGGAGCTAGATGCATGGGGAAATCGTTAGGGAATTAAGAAGTCCGCGACCCACAATGTCAAGAGTGTGTTGAGGATATCAGAATTCAGCCATTACCTCTCGCCAAGGACAACGCAGTAGCCGACAGCTTTCACTTAACGACCGAGAGCAGCGGCGTTTGCGTGGAGTTGTCATTGCTAACAAGCAAGCAAAACGGCGAGAAATAACCGTAGGAATCAATGAAGGGCATGTGACGAATGTGTTCGTTGGCACAGTGCGGCAAAATTTGGCGTTAATGGGCTATGGCAGCAAACAACCGACGCGAGTGCCTTTGCTAAGAGCACGGCATTGCCTGCAGCGCCTCTCCCGCACTCGTGACCATATCAGTTGGATCCTAGACGACTGGAAGACCGTGGCCTGGTCAGATGAGTCCTGATTTCAGTTGGTAAGAACTGATGGTAGAGTTAGACAGTGGTAAAGACTCTACGATGCCATGGACTCAGTTTGGCAACGAGCTACTACGCAAGCTGATGGTGGCTCCATAATTGTGTGGGTCGTGTTTGCATGGCATGGACTGGATCATCCGCTATGTTCAGCTACTAGGAAGCCATTTGCAGCCATTCATGGACCATAATATTTCCAAAACAATGATGGAGTTTTTATGGGTGACAATGGACCACGTCACTGGGCCAAAATTGTTCGCAGTTGGGTTTGAAGAACATGCTGGACAATTCGAGCGAATGGTTTGTCCACCCAGATCGCCCGACAAGAACCCCATCGAATATTTATGGGACATAACCGAGAGGTCGCTCGTGCACACCATTCTGCACTGACAACACTTTCACAGTTACGGCGACAAACGCTGGCTCATTTGTCCAGGGGGCTTCCAACAACTTGAGTCCGTGCAACGTCGGATTTCTGCACTACACCGTGTCAAAGGAGGTCCGACATATTAGGGGAGGTATGCCATGACTTTTGTCACCTCAGTGTATGATCGTTTTCTTTCCTTTTCCACTCGCAGATATAGTGAGGGGAAAAAACGACTGTCCTTATGTCTCCGTGTGAGCATGAGCCCGAATTTATCGTATCTTGTCTTCGTGGTCATTTTGCGAAATACATGTTGGCAGCAGTAAGATAGTTCTGCAGTTAGCTTCAAATTCCGGTTCACTAATTCGGAATAGTGTGCCTAGAAAAGAACGTCGCCTTCCCACCAAGGATTCCTATTTAAGTTGCCGAAGCATCTCCAGACCACTTGCATCTTGTTCGAACGTACCGATAACAAATCCATCAGCCTGCCTCTGAATTCTCTCTATGTCTTCCTTTAACCCGACCTGGTGCGGATCTCAAACACTCGACCAGCACTGAGGAACTGGTCGCACTAGCGTCCTGTATGCGGTCTCCTTTACAGATAAACCAAGCTTTCCTAAATTTCTCCCAATAAACCTAAGTCGACCATTCGCCTTCCCTACCTCAATCCTCATATGCTTGTCCACTTCACATCGCTTTGCAACGCCACGATCAGATATTTAGGTGACGAGACTGTCCAGCAGGACACTACTAATTACTGTATCCGAACATTACGGGATTGTTTTTCCTGTTCGTCCGCATTATCTAAAGTTTTTCTACATTTGGAGCCAGCTACCATTCATCACGCCAGCTAGAAATTTGGTGTAAATCGTCTTGTATCGACCTACAGTCAACAGTCTGACAGTTTTTCGTACACCACAGCATCATCAGCAAACAACCGCTGATTGTTGCCCACCCTGTCAGCCAGATCATTTATTTAAATTTAAAATAATAGCCGGCAGCTGTGACCGAGTGATTCGAGGTGCTTCAGTCTGGAACCGCGCGACCGCTACGGTCGCAAGTTCGAATCCTGCGTCTGCCATGGATGTGTGTGATGTCCTTCGGTTAGTTAGGTTTAAGTAGTACTAAGTTCTAGTAGACTGATGACCTCAGATGTTAAGTCTCATAGTGCTCAGAGCCATTTTTTTGGAAAATAATAGCGGCCCTAAGAATGGAAAAGAAAATTGAGAATGCGCTAGGTGACGATCAGTTTGGCTTTAGGAAAAGTAAAGGGACGAGAGAGGCAATGCTGACGTTACGGCTAATAATGGAAGCAAGGCTAAAGAAAAATCAAGACACTTTCATAGGATTTGTCGACCTGGAAAAAGCGTTCGACAATATAAAATGTTGCAAGCTGTTCGAGATTCTGAAAAAAGTAGGGGTAACCTATAGGGAGAGACGGGTCATATACAATATGTACAACAACCGAGAGGGAATAATAAGAGTGGACGATCAAGAACGAAGTGCTCGTATTACGAAAGGTGTAAGACAAGGCTGTAGCCTTTCGCCCCTACTCTTCAATCTGTACATCGAGGAAGCAATGACGGAAATAAAAGAAAGGTTCAGGAGTGGAATTAAAATACAAGGTGAAAGGATATCAATGATATTGATTCGCTGATGACATTACTATCCTGAGTGAAAGTGAAGAAGGATTAAATGATCTGCTGAACGGAATGAACAGTCTAATGAGTACACAGTATGGTTTGAGAGTAAATCGGAGAAAGACGAAGGTAATGAGAAGTAGTAGAAATGAGAACAGCGAGAAACTTAACATCAGGATTGATGGTCACGAAGTCAATGAAGTTAAGGAATTCTGCTACCTAGGCAGTAAAATAACCAATGACAGACGGAGCAAGGAGGACATCAAAAGCAGACTCGCTATGGCAAAAAAGGCATTTCTGGTCAAGAGAAGTCTACTAATATCAAATACCGGCCTTAATTTGAGGAAGAAATTTCTGAGGATGTACGTCTGGAGTACAGCATTGTATGGTAGTGAAACATGGACTGTGGGAAAACCGGAACAGAAGAGAATCGAAGCATTTGAGATGTGGTGCTATAGACGAATGTTGAAAATTGCGCCTGTAGTTTTTTAATTGCTAAAAATTATGATACCACATTTTTCGTTTATGATACGTAAGATTGCTTTTGATCCATGCAAATATTAGTTATATGTAGTATAAAGGAACCTAACATATCGACAATTAAGGTTTTTTCAGTTGCCAGCTCTCGAATAATTTTACTCTTTTCGATTGTTGCTTGGAAGGATGATTTATACTAATAATAAATACTCTGAATACTTTCATTTTCACGCCGTCCGTTTTAATGACATTGAAGATGTTTACGAAATGACGCAGCAGTGTAGAAACGTCGTATTCGCTGATGACCGATGTCGGTTGTTGATACTTAATTTTCTAATCTTTGAGACTTACATTGTTAACAAAATTCTCTACAATAATGTAGGAGAATTCCATGTTAGGTTAAATGTGAAGTGAGGAGTAAGAATCATTTTATTCCTCGATCACCACTGGAACTACTAACAGGTAACAAAAATCATTATACTTTGTAGACAAATTGTTGTGGGTATGTGATGTTAATTATTGTTGTATTTTTGATTAATAAATATATTAGATATATTTTTGTTGCTTTTAACGCCATTTTCTTATTCATCATCTTACATCTAACTGAAGACATCAACATGTGGGCAGAAGACATTCATAGGAACATGCTCTTCGGAGTCTCAGATAAGGAAAAGCAACTGGTGTTGGAGACATTCCTGCAGAATTGGTGCAAAATTTATGCAACGTGAAAGGCCAGTTATTCACAGTACTAAATGACTGCTACGGAAGACAGATCATACCAGAAGATTTCCCGCAGTTCAGAACTATTACCACATCTAAAATAGGAAAGGCAGCTGAATGCACGAATTATAGAACACTCCAGAATACTCAGTAATATATTTAAGAACAGGATAAATGGAAAAGTAGGTACATACACTGGAGAAGACAAGTTGCGTTGAGAGAAGCTAGAGGAACAAGAGAAGTAATTTTGGCGTTGTGCATGCTATTGGAGAGAAGGATGGATATGAATAGATGTTATCTTCACTGACTTAGAAAAAGCTATTGACAATGTGAACTGGGAGCTGAACAAAACAAGACTGGATTGAAAGGATAGAAGAATGATCAACTAACTGTATCAGAACCAAAGCACAAAACTAAGCAACAGTAAGGTAGAGGAAGAGAGAAGGACTAGAAAAGGAGTTGACGGCGAAGAACTGTCTATTTATTTTATGTTTTCCGTGAAGCTATTCAAATCATGGTGAAGACAAAGCGAGTAAAAGCCAATGGTGAAAGAATAAATTGTATCAGATATGCTGATGACATCGTAATAGATGCAGAGTCCGAAAAGGAAATAAATAAAATGATCGAGCTCTATCATACCCTTAAACTATGTAAAATAAGAGAACAAACGGAATATGAAAGTAATGGGAGCACGGAAAAATATGGGAGAGATTAAAACGGATATAAAAATTGATATCAGAATTGATGAGGTAAATCTGTTATCTCGGTCACACAATATAACCAGAGGACAACGGATGCTTAATGGAAGTGAAGAGAATGGTTGCTTTGGCAAGACAGGCATTTATGTCTAAGGGAAACATTTTAAGTAGTTGTCAGAACATACTTTGTAAGGTCAGTTCTGTGGAGTACACTGGTGTGTGGGTGTGAAAGTTGTACTCTGGGTAATTTGGAAAGGAATCGACTTGAAACCGCTGAAATGCTCGCGTGGAGCAAAATCGCAAGAACGGATTGGACGGGAAGAGAAACAAAGCTGAAACTCTTAAGGAAAGGGAAAGAGAAAAATAAAATTTATTGGGTATGTCATCAGACACAACATATTCATCATTTCCATTCTTGAACGGAAGGTGCTTCGAAAGAAAGGAAGAGGACAGCCTAGGTTGAAGTATTTGGAAGACGTTCAGAAGGGGATTGTTGATTCGTTGGTTAGCTACATGTTCCATAGATCATTTGAAAGATTCTTTTATCTAAATAATGTGGAACGAGTCAGTTTACGGGATATACATGCATTATAGTATTAACGTTAACGACATTGTTTTAGTCCTACTAACGAAACTACACATAGCTTTTGTACTGGCTACCAGTTTCCAAATAGAAATTCACCAATGGGATAGTAGTTGTTTAGGAGAAATGATTTTATGTTGGATTTGAAACTTGCTATGCTACTTTTCAGATGTTTTATGCTACTGGGCAAATGACGAAAAATTTTCGTTACTACACATTCAACTTCTTTCTGAGCCACTGACGGCTTAAGAGCCAATAAAGGTCACTTTTCCCTCTAGTGTTCTAGGTATGTACATCAGTGTTCTTGTAAAATTGTTTGAGATTACTTATGACGAATTTCACTAGCGAAAACGTGTACTGTTGTGACAGCGCAGTTAAGATGCCTAGCTCCTTGAAGAAGTAGCTATATGTTACGTCCGTGGGTGAACACCGCATACTAATCTTACTGCTCGCTTATGCGCAGTCGGTACTTTCGAAGTGATGACTGACCTCAGAAAACTATTCAGTGCGACATTGTTGAATGGAAATGTGCAGCATGTCAGGAGGTTGGTAAATTTGTTTCCAATATTAGCAGTTACACGAAGAACAAAAGTAGCTGAAGTTAACTGGTTGAGAAGCTCATTGATATGCTTCTTCCAGTTCATTTTCGTCAGTATGTACACCGAAAAATTTGGAGCATGCTGCCCTATCTGCTGACTATCATGTACTACATCAATTGTTGATATAACTGTGTTCTACATTAATGAATATAGCATTTTTTCAAAATTTAGGGAGAGTCCATTTTCGGAGAACCACTTCTCTGGAAAATATCACTTACGATCTCTTCCACAGCTTTCTTTCTAAGGGCATATAACACTAGTATCGTCCGCAAAAACTACCAGTTCTGCTTGTTGAATGTTATGTGGAAGGTTATTGACATATATAAGGAATAGGAATGGCCCTGAAGTTGAACCCTGTGGGATTGCCTAAGTGATTTCACCCCGGTCAGTAGGGTGTTCTAACCTTCCAACATTGTTTTAACTATTCAGCACAGCTTTTTGGGTTCTGTTTAGTTATGATTCAGACCAGCTGTACGTAAAGCCATCAGTACCATTATTGGGTTTATGTAAGTGATTAACATTATTTACACCAACACTTTGGAAAGACCACAAGAAAACCAACTGACGATATTTTATTATTCAAAGCTTGTACTGTTTGAGAAGTGAATGTGTAAATAGCATTCTCAATCCAGCAACCCGCCTGAAATCCAAACTGCGATACGCTGAGTAAGTTGTGGACTCTTGAGTACATTACTGCCTATAGAATGCACTCAACTGAGGCGAACAGCCAGTGACAGAAGAGTAGATGAATCGGCGAGGAATTAGCCTATAGAATATGTGTTCGGGTCGATTATCGGCCGTCGATAATGGAATCGAAATCAGCGTCGATAACCTGCCAACGTTGCACACCTATAATTTGGGTCGCTCCGCCGTCGCCGCGGGCTTTAGTGCGGCTGACACTGCTGCTAGGCTGACAGAGGAAACCTTTTCGGGCAGGGGGGTCGGGCCCGCTCAACATGGCGGCGCGGCGGGCAGGTTACGTGTGCGTGAGTGCGTGCGCTCACGTGTGTGTGTGTGTGTGTGTGTGTGTGTGTGTGTGTGTGTGGGCCACTTTACCTGAGGCGGCCCGGCCGCCACACCCGGCCGCACTCTTCGCTAGCGAGCAGTCTCAAGGCCCGCTTCTCGCTCGCTCGCTCCCTCTGCCTGCCACTGTCGACCTGCCGAGAAGCTCATGCGCCGTCGCGTTCAAGGCTGGACAAACACGCATGACTGCGTGACACGTAAATGCCACCTGCAGGAAAAGTAAGGAGACCTATGTGGAAAAGAGGATCGGCTGTATGAATAGCGAGAGCTCAGGTGGCAAGTCTCACTTCACACGCAGTCGAAGTTGTGTCAAGTATCATTAATAAAAACTGGTAAAGGTAATGGAGGAGCAGTTCGGTTTACATGCAGTACTGTACCACACAAGCGGCTCGTAGTGATATTGCGTGCTTATGGAATATCGTCTCAGTTATGTGACTGGATCCGTGATTTCCTATCGGAGAGGTCACAGTTTGTTGTAATTGACGGAAAGTCATCGAATAAAACAGAAGTGATTTCTGGCGTTCCCCAAGGTAGTGTTATAGGCCCTTTGCTGTTCCTTATCTATATAAACGATTTGGGAGACAATCTGAGCAGCCGTCTTCGGTTGTTTGCAGATGACGCTGTCGTTTATCGACTAATAAAGTTATCAGAAGATCAAAACAAACTGCAAAATGATTTAGAAGAAATATCGAAATGCTGCGAAAAGTGGCAGTTGACCTTAAATAACGAAAAGTGTGAGGTCATCCACATGAGTGCTAAAAAGAACGCGTTAAACTTTGGTTACACGTTAAATCAGTCTAATCTAAAAGCTGTAAATTCAACTAAATGCCTAGGAATTACAATTACGCACAATTTACACTGGAAGGAACACACAGAAAATCTTGTGGGGAAGACTAACCAAAGACTGCGTTTCATTGGCAGGACACTTAGAAAATGTAACAGACCTACTAAGGAGACTGCCTACACTACGCTTGTCCGCCCTCTTTTAGAATACTGTTGCGCGGTGTGGGATCCTTACCAGATAGGACCATCTGAGTACATCGACAAAGTTAAAAGAAAGGCAGCACGTTTTGTATTATCGCGAAATATGGGAGAGAGTGTCACAGAAGTGGTACAGGATTTGAGATGGACATCATTAGAAGAAAGGCGTTTTTCGTTGCGACGGAATCTTCTCACGAAATTCCAATCACCAACTTTCTCCTCCGAATGCGAAAATATTTTGTTGCCACCGACTTACATAGGGAGGAATGATCACAAAGATAAAATAAGGGAAATCAGGGCTCGTACGGAAAGACATAGGTGTTCATTCTTCCCGCGTGCTATACGGGATTGGAATAATAGGGAATTGTGAAGGTGGTTCCATGAACCCTCTGCCAGGCACTTAAATGTGATTTTCAGAGTATCCATGTAGATGTAGATCCACAAGAGATGCAACAGGACTCTCGCAATTTTTTGGAGAGAGTTTTGTTGGAAAGGAAAGAGATTCACAGTGTGACAATTATTGAACTATATGAAATAAAATCGTCATAACTTCCGAATGGCTTGCATTAGGACTTTTATACTGCACGGTTGGACGCGGGGAGTGATGGGGATTACTATGTGCAGGGTAGTTTGGTTTAACGTCGAATCCCACTTTCATTTTGATGGATTCATTAATAAACAAATTTGGCGGATTTGGGGGGCTGAGAATCTGCGTTTCGCGATCGAGAAGTCTTGGGCCATCAACGGTGACTGCGGTGAGCAATGTCCAATGACGGAATAATCGGTGCAATATTTGTTAGTTGCACGGTGACAACCGAACAGTACGTGAAGCTTTTGGAAGATGATTTCATCCCCATGATCCAAAATGACACTGATTTTGACAAGATGTGGTTCATGCAAGATGGAGCTCGACCCCATCGAAACAGGAGAGTGATGACCCGGAGGAGCGCTTTGGGGACCGCATTCTGGCTGTAGAGTATCCAGAGGCCACTGGCATGGGCCTGGATTGGCCGCCATATTCTCCGGATCTGAACACATGAGACTCCTTTTTGTGAGGCTATATTAAAGACAAGGCGTACAGCAATGAGCCCAAAATCATTGCTGAGCTGAAAACAGACATTCAGGAGGTCATCGACATCATCGATGTTCTGACACTTCAGAGGGTCATGTAGAATTTCGCTATTCGTCTGCGCCACATCATCGCCAATGATGGCAGGCATATCGAACATCTCATAACCTAAATCCTAATATCTGCAGTAAAGTTTACATGTTGAAAGAAGTGTGTGCACGCCGTAGTTAGTATATTTTTTTCATATAGTTCAATAATTGTCGCCCTGTATATGTTTCATTGACGTGGAAAAGGCGTTTGATGATGTAGCTTCGGATAAGCTTGCAACCATGAGGAACAGAAAGACGAATGGGAAACCAGACGACTTAACCTCTCATACTTGAATTTAAAAAATTCAAAGAGAGAGAAGGTATGAAATGAATAGAACTAAATAAAGAAAAAAAACCAAAGCTGCTGTTTGTCTCCTACCCTTTTCAGTCTGTACTTAACAAATTATGATTGACCACTGTCCAGTAGAAGGCTAGGGGTGAAATTTGGAGGAAGAAGAGTGTGACGTTTGTGCGGTTGGCAGACGACATGGTCCTGCTAGCAACAGATGAAAAATTACATGATTAGGGGATATAATTGAAGCTAAAGATACTGACTGCAGTTTCAACATGTGGTCATTGGCAAACACTCCGAAACGAGTAACTTTTACTCACCACAAAAAATGCACGTAATTGCAGAACTGCCAAACATTGAAAAATGAAAATTTTAAAGCTACTTACGTGGGATATTACAACCCAGTCACTAACATAAAGCTGTGACATGCTGGAATATAGTCCCCAGCGCTATGTCAGTTTTCTAATTACGTGTATTTTGTTTGGTGGCTGCTTTCAGATTGCTTGAAAATAGCCATGTGTCTAAACAGCAGTCGCAATAAGTAATGTTTTAACAGCCTAAAACGGAATGGCTTCATCGAAAAACTTCACGAAGGCTGTGGAGCCGGTCCTCAATTAATTCTAAGGTAAAAATCAATGCATAAGAAAACAAGGAGACAGTAAGAGGTTGAAGATAATGCTGAACGGAAAAATAAAAGCATATGTGCAAAGCATTAAATATCCAGAAAGCAGTACAGAAAGTACTTGAAAGAGCATCACAGAAATTACAAGACCAGTAATGGTAAAAGAGGCATTTTAGGGGAAAAAGGAATTTTCTGCAGCAGTTTGCACAAATATTTGAGGAAAAGACTAATAAAATGTTCTCTATGGAGTGTGTACCTCAGTGGTGCCGAAATGTGGCTACTGGGGAAGAAACATAGAGCAAGGCTAGAGGCTTTTGAGGCGTGGACGTGGCGAAGGATCGAGAGAGCTGGATGCATCGAGTGAAAATTGAAGGGGTGCTGGTAACATTTGGAGAGGAAAGTCTATTACTGAAAGTAATAAAAAGAGGAGAAAACAAATAAGTCTGAACATTTATAAAGTGATAAAGGACTTATAAAAACATTAACAAGGAAGAGTGGAACACAGGAACTGAAGACACAAAGGACCTCCTAAAGAAGCAGAAAACGATGATGTAGAAGAGCTGTACAAGGGACATCAGTGACAGTAACAGCTTTTAATAAGAGTAGAATGTCGAATGAGACACTGGAGGTCAACGGCTACGATGGTTTGTCTATAGACATGTCTTCCAAATGAAATGTTAATTTTGCTAACAAGAACGGTGAGGAACCGCCGTTCAATCTATTAAACTGCCGTGTGTTTCTTGAGGTACTGCTCGGGACGGAAGAATTATGCGGAAGCATGGTATACAGGCCGCATTTTTCAGCCAAAACAAAATGCAAGAATTTTTCCGACGCAAAACGGACGAACCTGATTACCTCGACACTGTGTGTGTGTGTGTGTGGGGGGGGGGGGGGGGGGGGGGTTGGTCAATGAAATGAAATATGGCTGTGGCAAAGTCTATACAAACGAAACAGGAAGGACTGTAAAAGAACACGAACGCCACACGCACTTCAAAGTGCGAAATCCGCGGTAACATAACGTCAGAAGAACTGCGGACAAGAGATTGATTTCAACAACGCAGGCACATTGGTTTACCAAGAAACCCAACATTTATACAAGAAAAGTCCGAAAAGCGATTTAGATTTCCAAGAACGAATCGAACTTCAGTAGAGGTGGCCGCTAAAACGTTCCATCTTCGAGGCTTCCTGCCTTCAAGGAAGCAGCCACGGTGCACGAGGAGTACTAACTATTACCATGAATCCACCTCAGCGGCAGATTATTTTGATAAACATTTAAACAATTCCCCTCTTGATCGGCCAGTTTCGATTTTTATGCAATGACGGTGGCCCACCAGCAGTAGAACGAAAAACGCAATAACCCCACTTCCTTAGAACAAGCGTGAGAAAACCCCCCTTTCATAAGTGAAAACAAAACTAGTCTTCGACAATGTTCAGCTAACCGGAAACGTCAGAAGATTCCAGCAGAGCGGTCAAAAAGTTAATTGTATAACAAGAAACTGAAGAGGAACCTAACGCGGCGTAACAACTTGGAACGTTTAACGGCCACGAAAGGCTGCAAACTTCTACACAAGAGAAATGAATCTGAAGCAGTATTACAGAGAAGGAAGAGGAAGTAGATGAAGACGAGATAGTAAAGTGTGACAAGAATTTGGGAGCGCAGTGAAAGGCATATGTCAAAACAAGGCCATTCAATAGACGGTATTCCATCAAAATTAGTTATATCCTTGGGAGAGCCAGCGATGGCAAAACTTATCGACCTGATGCCAGATATGAGACAGGAGACATACCGTCAGACTTCAAGAAAAATCTAATAATTACAATTCCAATGAAAGCAGGAGCTGAGAGATGTGAATATCACCAAATATCAGTTTAATAAGGCATTGTTGCAAAATACTGACACAAGTTACTTACAAAAGACAGGAAAAAATTGCTAGAACTGAACTTAGGAGAAAATAAGTTTGGTTTCCGTAGAAATTTGGGCTATGCACGCGCAAGGCAGTATTGACGCTACTTCTTGCGAAAAAAAGATTGAAGAAATAGCAGGGTCTGTGTTAGTAAGAAATACAATGTAGTATTCCTACGGACATTGGAACAGGTACTGCAGCGACTACAGAAGATAAGAAAGATATGAAACGTATTCGCAGTTCTGAATATGAGTCGCCATGGGAATGACAATGAAAATTTGTGCTAGACCTGCGTATTGTGAATGGTTATAGTTCACAATAACAATTCTACTCGACAAGAAATGTTTAAATATACGAAAAATACTGTAATTCGTAGTCAGCGGTCCTGTTATTCTTTAAAAAAAAGTGTAGAATAAACGATTTTGTCGGAGTAACTGAGTTTTTCCTTCGAATTTTTGATATCATATTGGAACTCCAATGATAATCCTTGACATAAAAATGAAAAGTAACAGTCCAAATAAGTGTGTTTTCGTTCTGTTAGAGGTGGTTGCTGGCAGATACCGGATGGTATTACACGGTGACTCAGCACACTGGCTCTGCATGCCATCTGGAATGTTAATCTGATGATTATTATAACCGAAACCAGTTACCTCCTGTAGACCGGGAATAAAATTCCGTTTTGACTGTTACTTTTTTGCTGAATTTAAACGCCTATTCAGTAAATTCCGAAAGCAACCAAATGATACAGAAATGCTTCCAAAGAGCAACTGCATCAAATACCTGAATGTAGCATTAGATAAAACATTAAGCTACGCCAACAATGCAAATTCATTAAAGAAAGAATACAATAAAAGAATACTAGTCGTAAAAATAGTAGCTGGAGCAAACGAGGATGCACTCGTGAGACCTTCAACAAAACGTCCAATATACACACATCAAAAAATTTTTGCATCACCCCGGTTCCCAGAACTCGTGAAGATAGACGTTGACTGTGGATATTGTATCACAGACACAGTCCCTTTCACTGTTCAGAGATGTCGCTAAACACGCCCAAAGATGTAAACAACCATGCATGAGCAGCGCCTGTTAGACGAAGGGGGCCCGACAACCGATCAGTTCCAGTCATTCCACCAGGAAGTAGGTACACGGTGCCGGCCGGAGTGGCCGAGCGGTTCTAGGCGCTTCAGTCTGGAACCGCGTGACCGCTACGGTCGCAGGTTCGAATCCTGCCTCGGGCATGGATGTGTGTGATATCCTTAGGTTAGATAGGTTTAAGTAGTTCTAAGTTCCAGAGGACTGATGACCTCAGATGTTGAGTTCCATAGTGCTCAGATCTATTTGGACCATTCAGGTACACGGTACGTGTTGTCTGTAGTTTAACCATGCCTAGACGGTCAATACCGCGGTTCGATCCTGTCCACATGGTTACTTTGTGCCAGGAAGGGCTCTCAACAGGAGAAGTGTCCAAGCGTGTTGGAGAGAACCAGTACGATGTTGTTCGGACGTGGACATACAAAGACACAGGAACTGTCGATGACATAACTCGCTCAGGTCGCCCAAGGACTACTACTGCAGTGGATGACCGCTACCTCCGGATCATGGTTCGGAGGAACCCTGACAGTAACGCCACCATGTTGATTGATGCCTTTCGTGTAGCAACAGGACGTCTGTTACGACTCAAACTGTGCGCAATAGGCTGCATGAGGCGCAACTTCACTCCTGAAGTCCATGGCGAGTTCAGTCTTTGCAACCACGACACCATGCAGCGCGTTACAGATGGGCCCAGCGACATGTCGAATGGACCACTCAGGGTTGGCACCACGTTCTCTTCACCGAAGAGTGTCGCATATGCCTTTAACCAGACAATCGTCGGAGACGTGTTTGGAGGCAACCCGGTCAGGCTGAACGCCTTAGACACACTGTCCAGCGAGTTCAGCAAGGTTGAGGTTCCTTGAGTTTCTGAGGTGACGTTTGTGGGACCGACGAACGCCGCTGGTGGTCATGGAAGGCGCCGTAACGGCTGTACAATACGTGAATGCCATCCTCCGAACGATAGTGCAACCATATCAGCAGCATACTGTCGAAGCATTCGTCTTCGTGGACAACAGTTCGCACCCCCATCGTGCAGAACTTGTGAATGTCTTCCTTCAAAACAAAGACATCGCTCGACTAGAGTGACCAGACATGAACCCTATCGAACATGCCTCGGATAGATTGAAAAGGGCTGTCTTGGACGACGTGATCCAGCAACTACTCTGAGGGATCCACGTCGAATCGCCGTTGAGGAGTGGGATAATTTGGACCAACAGTGCCTTGATGAACTTGTGGATAGCACACTACGACGAATACAGGCATGCATCAAAGCAAGAGGACGTGCTGTTGGGTATTAGAGAAACCAGTGTGTACAGCAGTCTGGACCATCACCTCTGAAGGTCTCGCTGTATGGTGGTACAACATGCAATGTGTGGTTTTCATGAGCAATAAAAAGGGCGGAAATGTTGTTTATGTTGATCTCTACTCCAGTTTTCTGTACAGGTTTCGGAACTTTCGAAACCGAGGTGATGCAAAACTTTTTTTGATGTGTGTGTATATGAGACCAGTTATTAAATATGGAAATCGAATTTTGGTTTCCTTAGCAACAAAAACAGACTCTGTGACAAAAATTATCAGACTTCTCGCCACACAACCGGAACGGTCAAAACTGCACCTACTGTTGCCAAGCAGCTATACACGATACCCACGCATCGCAATTCAAAAGCAAGCCGTAAGAAAATTTATCAAAGTAAAAACTCCTTAGAAAGAAAAAAAATGGATCGAAAACTGCCTTCTGAGCTGCTTGAGGAAAAAACATAAAAAAACACGCACACCACCGATAGAAGTATGTAAAAAGATGCTGATCAGCCTAGATCTAAATATAAATACGGATAATTCCAAGGAAATTGTCAATGCTATATATACTACATGGACAAAAAAACGGAAACCTCGTTAAGAAGAAAACTCCATACATGGTTTTCTTTTTCATTTAATTTGGTTTCAGGCAGAGCCCATTTCAACAGACGGAGCTATTTCACATGAGGTACAAACAAGATTATGGTTTGTTTTCATTACAATATGTAAGATATAGTTCTGCAGATTTTGAATTTCCCTTTTACAATGACGGACGAAATTGCAAACCCATCTGGTAACGGATCTGTTCATGGAACGAAGAGCTTCTGTAAGATGCGGTTGTAAAGGCCTCTGCAATTACGGTAAATCTGTGGCAGCCAAACACACATACGAAACAGGCCACCCGCTAAAAAGCACTGAAGAGGATTTTGAGATGGTGCACATTCCAAAGGAAGAAAACGTGGTCAACCTAAAAAAAATACAAAGATTAATTGACAGAGACAGATTTGATGTACCAACTAGAGAGATCGGTAACGGATTATTCAACGGGGTCATGTACACTTCTTGAATTTAGCAATAATAAGATTTGTGTGAGCTGTTTGCGTTGATAACTTTTCGCAATGATGCTTCATGTTCCCCGAGGCATCTCTGGAGTACAGGAACGGTGGGTAGTGGTGTAGTCAGTTGGAGGCAGTATACCTCTTTAAGGAACAAACAATTGTCCAGGAAAGCAGCTGGTGTCAGGTTAAGCAGACGCGATCGGTATCACCACTATAGAAAAGGGAGCACTTTGGCGAACGGACGACAGTATGAAGAAGGAAAATAACCAGATGTCGTCGATTTTAAAGTACGAGGACTTTGTCCGAATATGTTTATTTTATTCCATGACTATTTTATGCTTTGTGTATATAAGAGCTGAACTGTCAGATGATTGGAGCTTGACTCTTGAAACGCATAGCTCTGGATAAAGTTCCTCCAATTTGGTTGTTGTATGCAAAATAATAACGATTGGATCACTCGCTTTGATGTATCGTGAAAAAATTAAAAAAAATAGCAGCCTGTATCCGGACATTCAGACCACGATGAAAACTGCACAGTACTGTGCATATATCTAGTACTCTTCAGTGCTGCGGCCCTTCGTTCTGCTATGCTTGCCATGCTTACCTTTGGCGAGTGAGATTTTTGTGTGTTCTTGTCACAGAAGAATCTGGGTGACACGTCGAGAATCCCTGTATTTGCTGAACTTAGAGCGCAGCAAGTTGTTTGCATACGCCGGTAGGATCATTCTCAGGGCCGTGTAGTTCTGCCCTGAGACGAAAACGTGGCAGTTTTGTGTTAAGACTACCTCCACGTGACGCAAGCCGTTCTACAGGACGTGGCGTAGAGTACTTCGTATGATTATTGATAACTGACTTTTCTTTTGTAGTAGCCTGTATGTTTAGGGCGAAAATCTTGGGGTTTGTTTACAAATAACTTCCTGCTTCCAGTACGATTTTCTTTTATCTTTTCTCGACGCGTTTCGGTAAATGATTCCCATTTTCAAGTGTTTTTCTTTGTACTATTCCATTTTTCGTAATGTTTTCGATGTGTGATGTTCTGCTTTGTTTTGTTGACTTTACTGCAATATATAAGAAAACGCGCAATTTTTGGCTATCGATTTTTGTATGTAGTTAGTGGCGAAATTTGGAAGAAATTGCACTCACTTTTTTTATGGTCCGTTTGTGCAGTCTTAGTTGTTAAACATCACTCACAACTTTCAGTGCACTGTACGCTTCGAGAATAACTTACACATACAAACAGTTACAAAGATATTAACGGGGATAATGTTACGTCCTCCACCGATATGCTTTTGTGCAGAAGGTATTTAACAATATTGATTTGCTTACATCTATTTTACGATAGCGTCTATTTCTGTTTGTTACTACTTTAAGTGTATCGTCGAAGCATCTGAAGAAATTCACCGATTCACTTTCAAGTTTTTCATTTAGCGTTTTGTCTTCATATTTTCTGTAATGTGCGTATATCTCCAGTTCTTCTAACAAATCCATTTCATGTCCTTTATTTAGTCGGTGGATTACTCGGACATTTTGCTCTACTTTTTCAAATGGGTGTCCTGTATTGGAGGAAGAGATTATTGTTTAACGTCCCGTCGACAACGAGGTCATTAGAGACGGAGCGCAAGCTCGGGTAAGGGAAGGATGGGGAAGGAAATCGGCCGTGCCCTTTCAAAGGAACCATCCCGGCATTTGACTGAAGCGATTTAGGGAAATCACGGAAAACCTAAATCAGGATGGCCGGAGACGGGATTGAACCGTCGTCCGCCCGAATGCGAGTCCAGTGTGCTAACCACTGCGCCACCTCGCTGGGTCTGCTGTATTGCGTATGTGTGTAGTTAGTACTCATATTGTGTATCCTGTGTGTGTGTGTGTGTGTGTGTGTGTGTGTGTGTGTGTGTGTGTGTGTAGGCTTTAATGTGCACATCGAAACCATTACCAAAAATGGCGTAGTACAAAGAAATACCCACCTGAAAATGGGGTCATTTCCCGAAACGCGTCATGTAAAACACAAATAAAAGAAAATCGTGACTGATAGCAGAAAGTAATTTATAAACAAAACCCACTGTTTTCACATTCGCAGCCTTTCAAGAAAACTATTTATAAGGGAAAATCTTTGTATCCTTACACATCATCCCTTTTGAGCTTTACTTTTACCCTCACTGACTGAAACGATGCTTGTCGCTTTTTTTAAACAGCTATGCTAATATTTTCGAAGAGCATTTAAAATTGGATGTTATTCCTATGTCAAAGGTTTTTTAGGCTCGAGGCGGCTTTGGAAAGTGCCAAACCATAAACACGAAGTAAAGCGGTTCCATACCGTGTTGCTCACAATATTTCTTCTTGGAGTGAACATGACGCTTTAATTCTTCTTTGTGTAATTAACGTGGAAAGAAAAAGATGATCGTGCGTCATTCATATTCCACTCAAAATTAGATTCCCGAACTATGGTATTAAAACCAAGCTACTGGTCGAAAACGGGTTTACTTATTAGGTTGTGAATAAAAGGACTTCGAATTCTCATAATAGTTTTGCGAATAGATAGACTGAAGGCGGAAATCTAAACTGTTCCCCAAGTCACTCACAACTGAAAACATTTAACATAAGGTGCGTGTAATGATCCTGTTTCGGAATGGTTTAGTCTTCTACTTGACATCGAGCATAGTGATGTTCCGTAGAGTGTAACACTGCGAACTTACATAGACATCAGAGACTGCCATTTTGGTTAAAAAGAAATACGACACAATCACATTTCTATTCTTTCCAGACTAGCTTCGTCCGTATCAAAAGATATATACGGGATATTTGTCTTAGGCCCTTTACGTATCATTTTCCTGTGTGGACGCACATTGACAGCCTTAACTCGCTCAGTAGTTCGGCAACATCGACAATGTTTGATTGCTTATTGCCACTTCGAACACCTAGATGAGAGGAACTACGGTAACGACGTATCTTTTTATCTGTAGACACCAGTGTACGCTAATTTTCGGAACCCTTGCATGTGTGTCATCGTTTAACAGTCCTGTATATGAAACCGTAGAAATAAGAACTGCATTTCTGCAGTTTTAGAAGAGTGTCCTTGGTTTGCTTCTTCGCCCATTCTGCAACATGCAAGCTGAAAATATGTTAACTTCACAGTCTGTGATGAAGATACAGCGTGACAGTTAATAAAGTATATGAAGAAAAACGTAAATTAGTTACAAACTACGACGTGCACACACTTTATTCAACATATAAACTCACTACAGATATTCGGATTTGGGTTATGACATGTTCGATAAGCCTGCCATCAATCGTGGTCTTGCGGTAGCGTTCTCGCTTCCTGCGCACGGAGTCCCGGGTTCGATTCCCGGCGGGGTCAGGGATTTTCTCTGCCTCGTGATGACTGGATGTTGTGTGTTCTTCATCATCATTTCATCATCATTGACTCGCAAGTCGCCGAAGTGGCGTCAACTAAACAGGACTTGCAATACGGCGGCCGAACTTTCCCGCATGGGGCCTCCCGTCCAACAATGCCATACGAGCATTTCATTTCAATGGTAATGATGTGGCGCAGACGAATAGCGAAATGCTGTATGACCTGTGAAGTGTCGGAACATTGATGCTGTCGATGACCTCCTGAATGGCTGTTTCCAGGTCAGCAATGAGTTTCGGGTTATAGCTGTACACTTGACGTCATTATAGACCCACAGAAAGGAGTCGCATGTATTCAGAACCGGAGAATATGGCGGTCAATCGAGGCCCTTGCCAGTGGCCTCTGGGTACCCCGAATCCAGAAAGCGGTCCCCAAAGTGCTCCTCCAGGACATCAGACACTCTCCTGCTTCGACTGGGTCGAGCCCCGTCTTGCGTTAACCACATCTTCTCGAAATCAGGGTCACTTTGGGTAATGAGGATGGAATCACCTTCCAAAACCTTCACGTACCGTTCGGTAGTCACCGTGCCATCAAGGAATACCGCACGGACTATTCCGTGATTGGACATTGCGCACCACAGCACCAACCGCTGAGAGGGTAGAGATTTATCGATAGCGAAATGCGGATTCTCAGTCCCCCAAATGGGCCAGTTTTCCTTATTGACGAACGTATCCTAATGAAAGTGGGCTTCGTCGCTAAAACAAACAATAAAATTTCCATCATGCCCCGCGGCCAACCGTGCAGTTTGAACACCCAAACGCAAACCCTTCAGAAGTCTATTTCATGCAGTTCAATAGTCAACCTGTACTTCGAAACACGCCTGACATAACAAACAGTCAGATTTTTTTTTTTCCACTGATGGAGGTCTCTATGACCCACGTGTGCCGTACCTGCTGTACTTCTAAAAGCTGTTTCCAAATTACAACGTGCGTTAGTGCTGTTAAACGGAGATTGAATGCTATTTTTCAGTGCCACAGTAAGCTGATTTGCATTACGTAAATGTTTCTTCATTTTGCATTTTATATTAGATGTTTCCTGCGGAATGTCTGGACTCTGCTAAAACTGGTTGCTTGCCTCTAAAATTGCTGTGCATATGTTAAAAGTTGTCCCTGTGAAGTAGCCATACCAGTTAGTGGGACCCTCGAAGCTGTTATCATTACTTCTTACCGATCACACATTAAACAGTATAAGTACATACTCATCACTGACGTCTTAAGGAGCGCCGTCTGTAACTGTGCAAAAAGAGTCGTCGTCATAAGCCTGCTTTCCACAGGAGCGAACGAGCATTCTCGCTTCAACCATAAAGGTACAGAAAGCTTTCACGTGCTATCATGTCTACTTTGTTGTTGACTCATTTGCGTGGGCGATGGTGTGTTCTGAAAGAGAATGTAATAGTGCTGATATCGTAAGTGCTTCTGGAATCCGAAAGACCTACAGCATTGATGCAGAAGGAAAAGAAAATTCGCAGAAAATTGCCGAAGCACTCAAAGATCTTGCTGGGGCGTGAGAAAGGCGATTAATTCATTCGCTGCTTCCATCGGGCGGGAACGGGGTTAATGAGGACAAGATTTGTGTTTCTTTTTATTAAAATGGGAAAGCACAATACATTTCCGTGAAAGTAAAAAAAATGCAAGTATGTTTGATTATGTTGATTGAGATTAAAAGTATACGAGAGACCTGATCATTCTCATTGTTTACGTTCGTGATGGCTGTCGTTGCATGCCTGATGTCACTGTTATTTTTCCCGGTGTTGTAACCGGACGTGGGTCGCGACATATTTACTTTCGAAGCTCACGCTCGGATCAGGGATGAAGCGGGGTTTTTGGTCATCCGTTCCTCGATACGCGAGCGGCTGCGAATAGAAACATCGACGGGGTCAACCTGAGATTTTCCAGGTCTCTGTGATTGGAGCCGTATAGAATGAATCGGCGGTTAGGTTAAGGAGGTAGATGTAGTGTCGATAGGGAGAAATGAGAGTTTGGGTTGACTTACTGGTCTGCTTTTTATTGCTTCTTCACGTATTAGCAAAGAACATTCATAAGGGAACAGACGCTAGTTTATAGCTTCAGTAAGCATAGGACACAGATAGAGCGTACAACAACTTAGCAGAACAAATGGCCACCCCAGTCAATAACTTCGGGTACACCCACTATTGTGTGTTACCATAGACCACGCACCATGTAAGTGCCAGATTCTATTGGTCCAATCGAACCCTTAGGCTAAATTACTCGTCAACATGTGACATGCAGACATACGTAAATGTAGACAAACGTACAATGGAAACCAATGACACTAGCGCAGAGGTACGTACAGGCAAACGTTTGAGGGCGTCTATATAAGGCGTTTTAAACTGCCTTCTTATAGCTACGTGACTGCATCGCTCTTTACCTCCAACTCGCGATCTGTGCGCATGAAATAAGCCATTTCTGAGTGCATGTGACCTCTCAATGGAATAACGAAAGCATGTCTAATTGTGCGCTCCTAAGTTACATGGCTTATAGCTAATATTCATACTTCGATGATTTTTCTGGCAACCTTTCGTGATCTCACTATGACATCTAACAAACTATATAGGGTGTCCCAGGAGGAATGGTCAAATTTCAGGGCTATGACAGGAAAGATCAAACGAAGCAAAAGTTCTGTATTCTAGTCTCTAAAATGCATAACGTAAGAGGTGTGACCACTTAATCTTCGATACTGTGAAACAAATCTCTGCTGTTGCAAGCGCTTTGCTATCCATACTTTCAGTGGTGATATTATCTACATATACATCTACATAGATACTCCGCAAGCGACCGTACGGTGCGTGGCGGAGGGTACGCTGTACTACTACTTGTCATTTCCTCTCCTGTTGCACTCGCAGATAGAGCGGGAAAAATGTCTATATGCCTCCGTATGAGCTCTGATTTCTCGTATCTTATCTTCGCGGTCCTTCCGCAAAATGTACGGTGGTGGCAGTAAAATCGTTCGGCAGTCAGTTTCAAACGCCAGTTCTCTAAAATTTCTCAGCAGCGTTTCTCGAAAAGAACGTCGCTTTCCTTTCCCGAAGCACCTCCGTAACTTTACGCGTTGTTCGAACCTACCGGTAACAAATCTAGCAGCCCGCCTCTGAATTGCTTTGATGTCTTCCTTCAATCCGACCTGGTACGGACTCCAAACACTCAAGCAGAACTCAAGAATAGGTCGCACCAGTGTCCTCTATGCGGTCTCCTTTACAGGTGAAACACTCTTTCCTAAAATTCTCCCAATAAGCTGAAGTCGACCATTCGCCTTCGCTACCACAATCCTCGGAAGATCGTTCCACTTCATTCGCCGTGCAACGTTACGCGCAGATATATTTAAATGATTCGACTGTGTCAAGCAGGACTCCAGTAATACTGTATCCGAACATGACAGGTTTCTACTCAATACTCATACGCATTTACTTACATTTTTCCACATTTAGAGCTAGATGCCATTCATCACACAAACTGGAAATTTTGTCTGAGTTGTCTTGTATCTTTCTACAGTTACTCAACTTCGACACCTTACCATACATCACGGCGTAGTCAGCAAACAACCGCAGATTGCTTCCCACTCTGTCCGCCAGATTATTTATGTGTATCGAGAACAGCGGTCCTACCACACTTCACTGGGGCGCTCTTGACGATTCCCTTGTCTCTGATGAACACTCGCCGTCGAGGACAACATCTGGGTTCTATTTCTTAAGAAGTCTTCGAGCCACTTACATATTTGTGAATTTATTCCACATGCTCGTACCTTTGTTAACAGCCTGCAGTGGGCACGATGTCAAATGCTTTCCGGAAATCTAGAAATATGGAATCTGCCTGTTGCCCTTCATCCACAGTTCTCAGTATATCGCGTGAAAAAAGGGCAAGCTGAGTTTGCATGAGCGATGCTTTCTAAAACCATGTTGATTCGTCGACATAAGCTTCCACATCTCAACCAAGTTTATTATATTCGAAATGAGAATATTTTGAAGGATTCTCCAGCAAACAGAAATCAGGACACACTGGTCTTTAATTCTGCGGGTCCGTTCTTTCGCCTTTCTTGCATACTGGAGTCACCTTCGCTTTTTTCCAGTCGCTTTATACTTCGTGCTGGGCGAGAGGTGCAAGGTAGTTGCGAAAATGCCGTAGAGTACACTTCGTAAAATCACACTGGGATTCCATCCCGACCAGGTGATATATTTGCTCTCAAATCTTTCAGTTGTTTCTGTACGCCAGGTACTCTTCTTACTGTATCGTCCATACGGGAGTCAGTCTGGTGGTCAAGTGGCGGTAAGTTTCTACGATTCTCCTGTGTGAACGGTTTCGTTAACGTGAAATTTAAAACTTAGGCTTTCGTTTTGCTATCTTCAACTGCCACACCAGACTGCTCAATAAGGGGCTGAATGGAAGCCTTAGACCAACCTAGCGGCTTTATATAAGACCAGAATTTTCTCGGGTTCTCTGCCAGATCTTTGCTGCAGTGTGACGGCGGTAGTTGTTCCATGCTTCGCGCTTAGATCTTTTCACAGACGCACTAATCTCCATTAACCGTCAGTAGTCGTCATTTGCGGGTTCCCTTTTGAACCGAGAGTGCAACAGCCCCTACTTCCTCAGCATCCGCCGCATTTCGTTATTAAACCATGGTGGGTCTTTCCCAGCCTTTATCCACTTACTAGCCACAACTCTCCAGACCAAGATTTACAATCTGCTTAAATTTTGCCCATAATTTCTCTACATCCATCTTACAGGTACTAAGTGATTCAAATTCACTGCCTAAGTGAGATGTTAATAACTGCTCATCTGCTGTATCTAACAGAAACTCTACTAGCCTAGTTGCCATAATGACATCATCGCTAATCCACGTTTCTATGCTGTATGGACCAAAACAAGGAAAAGAGTCCAGTAAACATGGACTCTAAAGCGCATATCTTAAGAGTTGTGGATATGAGCACTTCTTCATCTTCGTTACTGTGAAACCTCTTCTACTGAACAAGCACTCGTAACTCTTAAAGCATGCATTTTACCAGACTTTTGTTTCGAATGATCGTTCCCGTCATATCCCTGAAAATTGGTCATTGCTCCTGGGACATCCTCAGTAACCTATGTAACAAGTTCTACGTATATTTCGCATTTCATTAATCATACTTTAATGGCATTAATAAAATCCTTGAATTGCTTTTCATATGTCGCTGCAGACATAAGAAACTTACACAGGAGCTATTGAAACAATGACTTCAGTGACGTAAATGTTTTCAGTTGCTGATAAGCTCAAATGCTTCAAATGGCTCTGAGCACTGTGGGACTTAACATCTGAGGTCATCAGTCCCCTAGAAATACTTAAACCTAACTAACCTAAGGACATCACACACATCCATGGCCGAGGCAGGATTCGAACCTGCGACCGTAGCAGCAGCGCGGTTCCGGACTGAAGCGCCTAGAACCGCTCGGCCACAACGGCCAGCGCTGGTAAGCAGTGTGTAAATTCTACCCTTTCTTGAGATTGCGTTGGTTGTCTGTAATTAGTGTTCTGATTTGTAAAGAGAAGCCAGTTAAGTGTCAACCGACATATGTGCAAAGATTTCGAATAACGCTTAGGAAAGTTGGAGCTGCAATTCAGTCTTCGTCTAACACCACGCATTTCACCCTTACGTACAAATTCAGACACAAAAAATTTTCTTTTTCTACGGCGTTTTGCTTACTCCGTCAAATACGGTGCGCTTGCCGTGAAAGACAATTCTCTCTGAATATGTTTTGCATCGTGGCTCTAATTATATAGTGGTGTATGCTGGGTGCTGATTATTATTAGAACGGAGTGTTTCTTAGGTATATTCCAGTGGTTCCCAAACTAGGGGTAATCACCCGCTGAGGTGTACATGAAATTTTCTGAGGAGTAAAATCTAAACAGTTGGATTCTGTTTGTCACGAACTAAATTGTTTTGGAAATATCTTACTATTATCACTATTTTGTAAGACTCCAATATTGATTATATAAGCCATCAATAATTTTTCCTCAGTTAGTAGCATTGTCGTGGAGTGTAAGGTTCCTTACATATGCCGCCCACTACCCACGTATGTTGTGCTTTGACCTGATAATCGTTGATGATGAAAGTGAACCGCATACGTGACAAATGCTAAATGTCTCAAGAAAATGTTTTCTCCAATTTGTAGATAGTACCTGCAGTAGTCCAGAAATTCCTTCATTACCCACTTCGAAACAGATAAATGAATTGACACCACGACTAAGTAGTAACTACATAAGGACTACTGTAGTGTTGGACACAGTTTTATTGTTATTATTATTACTATTAGTGGCTGTCGCCAGACACAAAGCGTTAACATCCTGAAGTTTCTGCCAGTTCAGAAGTAAGGAGTGCAGCAGTCATGTGATTTACGAACAGTAAGTATATTGCACACGTCTGAAACTGTTTGATACTAAGTGTGGTTGCAGTGTGCAGGTCAAGCAAATGCCGCATTGGAGTGATGCAGGGAAAATACGTTTTGTAACAAGTCTCTACCCTTACTGTGGATAATTAACTTTCTTATCTGAAAAGAAGTTGTGAGTAGCTCTTGGGATACACCACGAATTCCTTCGTGAGATACACACACACACACACACACACACACACACACACACACACACACACACACACACACACACACAAAATGTCATTCATCTTTCATCATTTTAAAAATAAGTGTTCCAAGAAAAGTCTTTCATTCTACAGTTTAGTTAGGTGCTAAAGTTGGTAATATGTTGGGGGGGGGGGGGTACTAGCCAATGTCGAACTACCCTAAGGGATAATGGTGTAAGAGAGATTGGGAACTACTGCTACACTCAGTATATCGTGTTCGCTTACGTTCCCTCTACTGTAAACGCTTGTTCACAGATACAAACGAATCGTGGTGAAAACTGGGCACTGTCTTGGAATTCTCGTTCTTTTGTGTTCGTTTCTAGTCGCTCCGGTGTGAACCAGACTTCGGTCTTACCAGAGGGGAGTTATAGTGAAAGATCTAGGAACCTGTGTACGCCGGTAGTCGTCTGGCCATTGATCTGAGAGTTTCGCAGTGCCAGATTCCTCAGTTCCAAGCTGTAAGCAGATCGAGCGCCCAGGAACCTGCGGAAATGCTTATCACGTCCAACTTCTTTTTTTGCAGAAGAAAATAGTTTTTTCTGCAGAAGATCGCGCGCAGCAGTATTAAAAGTTGAGAGGAGGGGCGCGTCCCAGAGGCAGTGGCAGAAGTTTAACGGGGGCGGGGATTGTTGCCGCCGTTCTCGAGAGGCGAGTTCGGAAGTTCTGAATCCCGTAGCAGAGTTCGCAAGTCGGTCGGCCGAACATCGCCGATGCTCTGCCGGGGGAGGGAGGGGGGGGGGAGAGGAGGAGAAGGTGACGAAGGAAGGTGTAGGTGTGCGGGGGCGTGCACCTCCGCCCCCCCCCCCCTCCCCCCGCACGGACCGCCCACGAGATTCTTTGATCGACCCCCTTCTTTCAGCAGCGATTAGTGCGCGCCTCCGGGGTGTACCTTCATAGTTGTAGACAGTTACCGTCTCCTTACAGAAGAATGGAAAAGAAAATTGAGGATGTGTTGGATGGCGATCAGTTTGGTTTGAGGAAAGGTAAAGGCATCAGAGAGACAGTTCTGACGTTGCGGTAGATAATGAAAGCAAGACTAAAGAATAATTACGACACGTTCATAGGATTTGTTGACCTGGAAAATGGGTTGACAATGTAATATGGTGCAAGATGTTCGAAATTCTGAGGAAAATAGGGGTAAGCTACATGGAGAGACGGGTAATACGCAACATATGTAAGAGCCAAGAGGGAGCAATAAAAACGGACGATCAAGAACGAAGTGCTCGGATTAAACAGGGTGTAAGACAGGGATGTAGTGTTTCGCCCCTACTGTTCAATCGGTACATCGGTCAAGCAATGAAGAAAATAAAAGAAGGGTTCAGGAGTGAAATAAAAATTCAAGGTGAGAGGCTATCAATGATACGATTCGATGTCCACAGGGAAAGGGAAGAATTATTACAGAATCTGCTGAATGGAATGGCCTGAGAGCAAATAGAGGAAAGACGAAAGTAATGAGAAGTAGCAGAAATGAGAACAGCGTGAAAGTTAACATCGGGATTGATGGTCACAAAACACATGAAGTTAAGGAAGTCCTCTACGTATGCAGCAAAATAACCAATCACGGACGGAGCAAGATGGTCATCAAAAGCAGACTAGCACTCGCAAAAAGGGCATTGCTGGCCAAGAGAAGTCTACTAGCATAAACATAGGCCTTAATTTGAGGAAGGAATTTCTGAGAATGTACGTTTGGGGCGCAGCATTGTATGGTAGTGAAATATGGACTGTGGGAAAACCAGAAGAGAATCGAGATGTGGTGCTACAGACGAATGTTGCAAATTAGGTGAACTGATAAGGTAAGGAATGAGGACGTTCTGCGCAGAATAGGAGAGGATCGCACCAGGCCATTCACAAGACTGATAACGCAAATGTCTCCATCCCTGATAGGCGCGTGCCTAGACGAGATGGGGTTTGTTGGCAATGACGTCGGTGCCGGAAATGGCGGGGAACCAGACTTCCATGTAGACAACTAGCACCGCATGCGGTGCATACGAAAGAATGGTTTATGATTAACTTACGAAACTTGCACCATGTACAGTAGCAGAATCTATCTCCACCGCTGACATGTTGTTACCAAACAGTATTTTGTGACACACGAGGAATTGGCTCTCTTCAACTTTCTTAATACTTACAGTACTTCAAGCATTTAATGGCTACCGCAATGAAACTGTCTCGAAATATGACAAAACATCCAGAGGAGTTCTGGTTGTATGTAAAGCACACCAGTGGCAAGATACAATCAATACCTTCATTGCGCGATACCGATGGTAATAATACCGATGGTAATAATACCGATGACACTGCCACTAAACCAGAGTCACTAGACAGTTTCCCGAAATTGCTACACTAAAGAAGGCGATGTATGAGGTGCATTCAAGTTCTAAGGCCTCGGACTTTTTTTCTATGGACTGGAAAGAGATAGAAACATGCGCATTGTTTTAAAATGAGGCCGCGTTCATTGTCAATACGTCCCAGAGATGGCAGCACCGTACGGCAGATGGAATTTTACCGCCAGCGGCGAGAATGAGAACTGTTTTAAATACTTAAAATGGCGACGTTTTCCTTACGTGAACAGCGTGCAATCATTCGTTTTCTGAATTTGCGTGGTGTGAAACAAATTGAAATTCATCGACAGCTGAAGGAGACATGTCGTGATGGAGTTATGGATGTGTCGAAAGTGCGTTCGTGGGTGCGACAGTTTAATGAAGGCAGAACATCGTGTGACAACAAACCGAAACAACCTCGGGCTCGCACAAGCCGGTCTGACGACATGATCGAGAAAATGGAGAGAATTGTTTTGGGGGATCGCCGAATGACTGTTGAACAGATCGCCTCCAGAGTTGGCATTTCTGTGGGTTCTGTGCACACAATCCTGGATGACGACCTGAAAATGCGAAAAGTGTCATCCAGGTGGGTGCCACGAATGCTGACGGACGACCACATGGCTGTCCATGTGGCATGTCGCCAAGCAATGTTGACGCGCAACGACAGCATGAATGGGACTTTCTTTTCGTCGGTTGTGACAATGGTTGAGACGTGGATGCCATTTTTCAGTCCAGAAACAAAGCGACAGTCAGCTCAATGGAAGCACACAGATTCACCGCCACCAAAAAAATTTCGGGTAACCGCCAGTGCTGAAAAAATGATGGTGTCCATGTTCTGGGACAGCGTGGGCGTAATCCTTACCCATTGCGTTCCAAAGGGCACTACGGTAACAGGTGCATCCTATGAAAATGTTTTGAAGAACAAATTCCTTCCTGCCCTGCAACAAAAACGTCCGGGAAGGGCTGCGCTTGTGCTGTTTTACCAAGACAACGCACCCGCCCATCGATCTAACATTACGCAACAGTTTCTTCGTGATAAAAAATTTTTAAGTGATTCCTCATGCTTCCTACTCACCTGACCTGGCTCCTAGTGACTTTTGGCTTTTTCCAACAATGAAAGACACTCTCCGTGGCCGCACATTCACCAGCAGTGCTGCTATTGCCTCAGCGATTTTCCAGTGGTCAAAACAGACTCCTAAAGAAGCCTTCGCCGCTGCCATGGAATCATGGCGTCAGCGTTGTGAAGAATGTGTACGTCTGCAGGGCGATTACGTCGAGAAGTAACGCCAGTTTCATCGATTTCGGGTGAGTAGTTAATTAGAAAAAAAAATCGGAGGCCTTAGAGGTTGAATGCACCTCGTAAATACTACAGAATCGAATCGAAAACTGCCAAGACGAGTAACTTCGAAGTAGATATACTCGATGCAGCGAAGCAGCTTAAAGCACTCAACGGTACGTCTTCCGATCGAGATAGCACACCAGTAAGGATCCTTGTAGCGTGTGCTGATACTGTAGCCCGTACTTAGCAATTATATACAACCGCTCGACGAGAGATCGATACCAAGACTTCCGAAAGTTGCACAGGTCACACCAAAACCCAAGGAAGGAAGCAAGAGTAATCCGCTGAATTTAGGCCCATGTCGCTAACGTCGATATGCAGTACGTTTTCGGATCATATACTGTATTCTTCGTGGTTGCTGCACTCTCTGGAACGACCTCGTCGTGATTCGCAACCGTAGCGCTCTCTCCAGCGTCAGTTCCCGGCTGCATCTCACGCGCAAATCAAACAATTTCTTTACGAAAATGGACTTGCGTAAAATAGCTGTATTAACTCTGTTAGCGGTCGTCGAAGAACAGCGGAGAAAATCGCGAAGAAGATTCCGGACTCACCGATAGCTTGAACAGCGAATTGCTGGCAGGGAAGAACTAGATGACGCTGTTCAACGATCTAAGATACATACTAGTGGGAGTTGACCTTTAACTCAATTGAACCTCCATCTTATTTCCGGTCTTAAACAGAATATACTTAAAGTACAGTGGCTAACGTCAGTTCGCGCATGCGTAATATCCATATTCTTAATGTTGTTTATTTGGCTCAAATGGCTCTGAGCACTATGCGACTTAACTTCTGAGGTCATCAGTCGCCTAGAACTTAGAACTAATTAAACCTAACTAACCTAAGGACATCACACACATCCATGCCCGAGGCAGGATTCGAACCTGCGACCGTAGCGGTCGCTCGGCTCCAGACTGTAGCGCCTTTAACCGCACGGCCACACCGGCCGGCTGTTGTTTATTTGTTAACGTCTTTGGTTGGTCTTGAGATTTACACAAGCCACCTACTACTTCAGCTGTTGCGGCTAGTACATTTGTCTTCTGATTTACATTCTTTCAGTTTTCCCTTAATTCTTTCTTAAAATTCCTCTTTCATTTCGTAGGTATTATTCATATTTAAATTTTTCTTTTTCCTATAATTATTTTCAGTCTTGTCTGTTAAATAAAACCATCTCTGACGAGAGACTGATCACTGCCCCTTGAGGCGAATTTTTTTGCAGTGTTGCATATCATTGTGTGATTCGCGCTGTTGCAATGTTTCGGTGTCTTACTGTCTGCGGAATCACGCTTATGGCTGCCACATTGTCGCGGTTCGTTTGCGTACTTGATGGCCAGTGGAGAACGCGTCGATGTAATCTCGCTGGAGCGCCAATCACTGGAGTGACAACAGCCACTTTGTATGCAACAAGTTTAACTGTACATGCATGATTCTGTGCGGATGCAGTTATTTCCGCGACCAGCAGAAGTGATCATGCTTAATCGAAGTTGTTGCTTTCACACGACAATCTCCGTGTCAGGTAATAGCTCGAAACAGTCACAATGTCTGAACTGCCACCATGTACGAAACATTTAGTTCGTGCAGTAAACAAAAAAGATGTACTTATCCATTGAACTAAATGGCTTCAGGAAGATGTATGTGAATTGTGCTACATGAAACTTTGCCGTATTACCTTGGTGGCCATAAACAAACATCAGCACCACTTGTTTCTGCTTCGATTGAGATCGTGGGTATATATAGGCACCTATTATTATTATTATTATTATTATTACTATTATTATTTTTACTCGTTGAAACCCGATTTTAATTTTCATCTCTGTCGGTGCAAGAATGCTTTATCTTCAACGAAGATTTCAGCAAGGCTGAAGTGTACAATCCTGCTGGTTTCTGTTCGGTAATCTTCGGAACTGTCTTTTGTTTAAATAATTTGCTATAATGAGGAATACTGTCGTTGGTAGAGTCCCTAGTCTTACCTGAACGTTCCCCGTCTGTCCTGTGACTGTGTTATTACAGAGCGTTGAAAGAATTGTTGAAATTGCGACCACCACAAAATCCACTAGACCAACCAGAAATTGTACCACAGTCCACTGGTGACTGACTCAAACTCCAAAGATTTGTGATTTCTGTTGAAATTTTATCGCGTAATGTTTTGGTATTTAGATACGATATTTAATCTGAGGAAGTGACAGTATCTAGAACATGTGCAGACTCTGTTTCAAGTATGCTGTGACGGTACCTTTTGGTTACTGCTGGTTGCTCTTCCAAACAGCATCCCATAGGAGCAAACCAGTTTCAAAGAAAAGCTCGCTGTAGTCATAGGGACGAGTCACGCACGTCTTTAATACCCAGCAGCTAATTCGCTGTAAATAATAACCTTCAACTATGATCCCTCAGTCAGATAGCCTATGCATTGACTGGAGTAGGGAGTTAATAAAATACACAGATTTAAAGAACGGAGGGTAAACGAATAATTTAATAACAGGGGTTCTATTCTAATGTCTGCAATTGATGTGGATGACAGAGAACTGTGTTCAATAATTTTTATTCAAGAAAGAACATCTCAAATAAACGGGAAATGGTCTTACAATATTTACGTAAAATACAGACAGAAAATATTCTTAAAATGGTTCAAATGGCTCTAGGCACTATGGGACTTAACTTCTGAGGTCATCAGTCCCCTAGACTTAGAACTACTAAACCTAACTAACCTAAGGACATCACACACATCCATGCCCGAGGCAGAATTCGAACCTACGACTCTAGCAGCAGCGCGGTTCCAGACTGTAGCGCCTAGAACCGCTCGGTCACAGCGGCCGGCAAAATACCCTTATCGAATGCAGTAAAGTTACGTCGAGAGCGTTACGAGAACGATAGAAAATCTTCACATTAAATTAGCCATCAAAGATACTCGAGAACTAAGTCTATTTCATAGTCACGATACACGAAATATTCACCACCGCAAAACAGTTCGAAGTTCAACATTACGGTTTATAAAATGTCGCACACAATGCAAAGATTAGTAACTCATACATCTGTCTATCCTCAGCTCCGTAATATCAAGTGGAAAAAAGTTAGTCCTCCTTGGGAACACATTCAAACCTCTCGAAACATAAAAGTCCTTTCAGAAGTTTAAGTATGATATCGGCCGTTCACTGCCCAGAGTTAATCACCTATACGACTCAGCCACGTACTGTATGTTACCATCGGCAGGTTCACCTCCTTCCAACACTCGACATAAAGTGCCCCGGAATCACTTCTTTGACCTCTTCACTTGATAAACCCCCCACTCTCCACGTGACTCCCGTAGTGTTGCGCTGCTGTCTGCTTTTCCATGGGCTGAAGGCTGTCCCCACCTAAAGCACATCGTTCTTAAACTCTCGAGACATGATTTGACTCGACATAACCACTTTCCCAAATAAATTAATATATTACTACAATAATACAATAAAATAAATGTTATAAAAAATTCGGTCACACTCGGACCATTTACAGCGATTAGAAAAAAGGGTCTGTCAGAAATAAATAAGGTAGTATTGTTGCACAAGTGTGCTCACATTGAATGACAACGACATGTCGTTAAATTTTGTTTTAACCATTATTTATGCCTTCTTGAGAGAAACGTCTTTTGGTTCTCTAGTCAATTGTGGTGCCCGCTAACACTTCTAAATTATCACAGTGTTTTAATAGCACTTTAAAATCTAGACTTGAATAAAGTTACTGCCAAAATAGTAAACTGTTCATTAAATGAGTACACAGATATGACAAAAAAATTCGTGCTTTATTCATTTGCTGTGTAATTGTAGCAGATACGACGTTATGACGAACATTTACCTAATTGATACATAAAAGAAGTCGTAAATCAACAAACGAAATATACAGATAAGTGGCATTCGTGGATGATGCCATCATCAGAGATATCGTTTGTTGAACTCACATGAAGCGATTAAAAGTTGTTAATTCAGCGGTTCATTCAGTAAACATTTATTCAGTGTGAAATATTGATTTCTGTAATTTTAAACATACAGTGTGTACATAAAGTCCAGGAACACTTTCAATTAATCATTGCACAAGAACCAAACATTTTACAGACATCATACATATGTCATTTTGAAGAGAAACCCTGGAAGTTGTTTTTTTTTTTTTTTTCAATGTATACCGCCACAGCGTAGTTTGGCAATTTGCCGATAGTCGGCGCTAGTCGCAAACATGACGAGTTCAGTTGTGGAGCGAGCTTTCTGTGTGTTGGAGTTCGACAAAAAGAAGTGTGCGACAGCTGTTCAACGGATGTTTATAACCAAGTACGGTAAGAAACCACCAAAAAGGAAGGCCATTTACCATTGGCACCACAAATTCTTTACGACGGGTTGCTTGTGCCCAGCAAAGAGAAGCGGACGTCCCAGTGTGAGTGAAGTGAATGTGGAGCGCGTACGAAAGACATTCATAAGGAGTCCAAAGAAATCGGTGCGGCGTGCATCCCATGAACCAGAAATGGCTGCAATGACAGTGTGGAAAGTCCTGAGACAGAAGCTGTATATGGAACCATTCAAATTGGAGCTAGTGCAGAAGCTCAATGACGACGACAAAGAACAGCGTTGAGTTTTGTTCGCAGTTGCAACAATTTAATGATGATGGGGATGGCATTGTTGATCGCTTAATTTTTAGCGGCGAAGCCACTTTTCACACTAACGGGAAAATGAACAGGCATAATTGTCGAATCTGTGGTACAAAGCATCCACACCAATGCACTGAATTTGAGCGTGATTCCTCAAAGGTAAATGTTTTTTGTGCCTTGTCAAGTCGAAAACTGTACGGGCCATTTTTCTTCGCCGAGAGAACTGTCACTGAATATTCCTACTTGGACATGATGCAACAGTGCTGATGCCTCAGATGCAATCGGACTCTGTTCATCTTTCAGCAGGCTAGGGCTCAACCCAATTTTCATCGTAAAGATCGTGGGTACGTGAACACGGAGATGCCGCATCGGTGGATCAGCCGTGCTACAGAAGGGGACAGCCATGAAATAGCCTCCCCGATCTCCAGCTCTCACTCCGTGTGACTTTCCTCTGTGCGGTCACATTAAAGGTCTGGTGTATGTACCTCTACCATGTGATGTAGCAGAGCTCCGGGAGAGAATACGGGAAGCGACTGCCACAATCGATGATGCCAAGCTGGGACGGATATGACAAGAATTCGATTACCGTATTGACGTCTGCCGGGTCACTCATGGTTCGCATATCGAATGTTTGTAAAGAAACCTTCAGAGTTCCTCTTCAAAAATGGTTCTGAGCACTATGGGACTTAAATTAAATGGTTCAAATGGCTCTGAGCACTATGGGACTCAACTTCTCAGGTCATTAGTCCCCTAGAACTTAGAACTAGTTAAACCTAACTGACCTAGGGACATCACACACATCCATGCCCGAGGCAGGATTCGAACCTGCGACCGTAGCGGTCGCGCGGTTCCACACTGTAGCGCCTAGAACCGCTTGGCCACCCCGGCCGGCAGTTCCACTTCAAAATGCAATATGTATGAAATCTGTACAATGTTTAGTTCTTGTGCAATAAATAATGGAATGTGTTCCCGGACTTTATGCACGCCCTGTGTTAAAATTATTGTTGTCACTGAATGCGCCTAATTTTTCTGGGATCGCCGTTGTATTCAGATTTGCATTAGTATTTGACTGCAAATTATTGTAGATACACAAAGATCGGTAAGAAGCCACCTTTCAGCTTGTCTGACACTTCGCCGTTTTGGAGCATTGTCCCCTGCACAAAGGCAGTGCGAACAACACCGTCCAGACTGCCAGCTTTGGGATTCACCCATTTCCAGCGACGCTGCTCGCCTCTGCACTTGCCTGACACGTTATGTACCGGTTGCTTCGGCTTGCCCAGAAGCGGCGCCTTGGTTAAGACGGCCACGGCGCGCCCCGAGCTCCACGCCCACACGAGCAAATTCGTCTCTCCTCTATACCTGCCCTAGGTGGGACGAATAACTCGCCTACATACTTCTAACGTTACATCAGACGTTATGGATGAAACGTAACGAGTTTTCGCTGTTGTCCCACCAATTTGCCGTAGGTTTATCCGTTACCTATCTACTCTTCCAGACTTTCTCAAATCTTCAAAGTATATTACCAGAAACTGTTGGATCTGGGCTTCTCTCAGACAATATCTGCTTGACTGGGCATCACATACATGCTATCTTCTTTGTTTCTCAGCCTCTTTTTCTGCAGTTATGTAGTTCAATGTAGGTCAATGCTTTCTCCCAACACTGTCTTTTGCGACCGGAGGAAGCAAAACAACCTGAAGACTGAAGGTGCTCTAAAATAAAGCTAATCGCGTATGCTCTAAATAAGAGATTGATTACAGAAGCAAAATACTGAATCTAACCTACATTACTCGAATAAAACAAAGTTCGTGCCAAACCACGTCCTTTCCAGATACGTTGAAAATTTACGTCACAATGGTGCCAAACCACGTCCTTTCCAGATACGTTGAAAATTTACGTCACAATGTCGGTGGACAGTAAGCGCGAATCTTGAGCCTAAAATAAAATAAAATAAGCTCTAAATTCCGAAGCCACTTTAATTTTATGGCGTTCATAATTTAGCTAACGTCCATTTTAAAATTTACCCGTCCGGATAATCGTGTTTTTACACACCGATTATTCAAACGTGATTAACATCCAGAAAAATATTTTCTGGATTAAATACGTTTTACTCACATTTGGCTGAATCTGTATTCAAAAGCTAGTGTTTACAAAGAGACAGAATCGCATAAATTAATTTTAAAAAAGAGTTATTTGGTATTACAAACTTCAATGACGAGAGCCAATATTAAAACATTTTGCAGCCCTGTAGAGTTCGAACTTTAGGGGGGGGGGGGGGAATCTGCTTTAAACGTTGTCACTGCCACATGAAGAACAATATTGCTATACCCCTGCCAGTGAGTTGGCAGGTCACTCTACACATAAGGAAAACTGGATTTATTCCATTCTCCTACGAATAAATATTAACAAAATTAAAATTTTTCATCTCGAACATATCTTAGACTAATGGTCTTGTAACAGCAACAACACAATGAAAAGGCCCTTGAAAATATACCCAGTATTAGAAGGGGAACACTCAGTTTCCTTTTGTAATAGCAAATGGCTCTGAGCATTATGGGACTCGACTTCTGAGGTCATTAGTCCCCTAGAACTTAGAACTAGTTAAACCTAACTAACCTAAGGACATCACACACATCCATGCCCGAGGCAAGATTCGAACCTGCGACCGTAGCGGTCTCGCGGTTCCAGACTGCAGCACCTAGAACCGCACGGCCACTTCGGCCGGCTTTTGTAACAGCAAATACATGGAACATATAGCTTACAGTGTCTGATGTTGAACACATGAGTATAAAATTGCATGATTTTTTTCGTATGTATGTCCCACTTTTACGGATGCAAATGAATTAATTTCTAAATTACGGAATTAAAAAGTTACATTGTAAAAACTAAAAAAACCAAATTCTATTTTTTCATTCGTTGCACTCAGTTTAATAGGCAGCTCATTTCAATTGGAATGCAATAGAAGTAGCCCTTTCTGCTTTCACTAAAAGCTTTTAAAGGTGCCACGAATGACCATAAATGGAAACTGGTCCTTTTTTAATATTTTACAGAGGATTGTCGTTGTACAGTACTTAGTTTAAAAGAAAAGAAATTGAACACGAGCTAGCAGGTCTCGCTTTCGAAGGGTTTCGTACAAACTTAACCAAGTATACAGGATTAACAAAAATGTATGGCACATACTGCATGGGACATTTCTCACAATTAGACGAAGAAATTATGTTGTATGAACATGGGTTTGGAAACGCTTTGTTTCCATGTTACAACTCATTATCTACTACGTATTAATCAAAGAGATCCGATTCTAAGGCCGGCCGGTGTGGCCGAGCGCTTCTAGGCGCTTCAGCCCGGAACCGCTCTGTTGCAACGGTCGCAGGTTCAAATCCTGCCTCGGGCATTGATGTGTGTGATGTCCTTAGGTTAGTTAGGTTTAAGTAGTTCTAAGTTGTAGGGGACTGATGATCTCAGATTTTAAGCCCCATAGTGCTCAGAGCCATTTGAACCATCTGAACCGATTCGAAATTTTCACTATCTGTTCATGTGGATAGATATTAATACTCACGCGGCTGTTGAAACAAGTCATCAACAAAGATATTCTGTCACTGTTTGGGCTGGCATTATTGGTGACTGTTTGGCAGGGCCACACTTTCTTCCACCCAGTCGCAAGGGACAGAGTTGCTATAATTTCGTAGAGAATGTTCTGCCTGATCTGTTAGTTGATGCGCTTTCAGCTGTGCGACAAAACATGTACTTGGTGCATGATGCAGCACCTCCTCATGTAGTGTGTGGACGTAAGTTGGGAATGTGGGTCTCACAGGGAGCGTGCAGTCGCACTATCCTCTGTGCCCTCGGTGGTTCAGATGGATCAGCCGGCACGGTAGCTCAGCGTGCTGCCGGCACGGTAAAAATGGTTCAAATGGCTCTGAGCACTATGGGACCTAAACATCTATGGTCATCAGTCCTCTAGTACTCAGAACTACTTAAACCTAACTAAACTAAGGACATCACACAACACCCAGTCATCACGAGGCAGAGAAAATCCCTGACCCCGCCGGGAATCGAACCCGGGAACCCGCGCGCGGGAAGCGAGAACGCTACCGCACGACCACGAGCTGCGGACGCGGCACGGTAGCTCAGCGTATTCTGTCTGAGGGGTAGCTGCCCTCTGTAATAATAATAAAAAAAACTGAGTTAGTGGATCAACGACGAACTGAAACGGGTGTCTTGCGACATCCGCCCCGAGCAGATGCAACGAACGAAAACGAACAAAATGAGATCTAAAAAAAAAAAAAAAAAAAAAAAAAGAAGCGTGCTCGGTCAGCTACCTTCTGTAATTAAAGACTGAGTGAACGAATCAACAAAGAACCTGAACGGCTGTCATCGGACGTCCGCCACGAACAAATTCATCGACCAATACAGACCAAAATGAGATCTATACGAAAAAAAAGTTAGAGCGTCTGCCATGTAAACAGGAGATCCCGGGTTCGAGTCCCGGTCGGGGCACACATTTTTCAACTGTCCCCGTTCATGTACGAGGGTAGTCCCAAAAGTTAGGTCTCCTTTTTTTTATATGTACATAGACCTGTTTATTTCTACAAGGTTTACATCAGTTTTACAGCTTGAACATTTAGCTATTTTTCGACCATTTCTGTCGATGCATTTTTGTAGACACTGGCAGTTTTTGTATGCCCGTCATACCAGCTCGCCGCCATGCTGTTCAGAAAGTTACGAACCTCCTCTTTCACCTCGTCGTCGGAGCCGAATCGCTTTCCGGCCAAATGTTCCTTTAACCTGGGAAACAGGTGATAGGTACTGGGCGCCAAGTCAGGACTATAGGTTGGGTAGGTGATTATGTTCCACTGAAACTGTTGCAGGAGAGCTACGGTTTGCCAAGCGATGTGTGGGCGAGCGTTGTCATAGCGAGTGTGTACGCCTTTGCTCAGCATTCCTCTTGTCCGGTTCTGAATTGCCCGTTTGAGTTTTTTTCCGAGTCTCACAGTACCTGTCAGCGTTAATTGTGGTCCCATCGATTCAGCTCCGACGACGAGGTGAAAGAAGAGGTTCATAACCTTCTGAACAGCATGGCGGCGAGCCGGCCGCGGTGGCCGAGCGGTTCTAGGCGCTTCAGTCTGGAACCGCGCGACTGCTACGGTAGCAGGTTCGAATCCTGCCTACGGCATGGATGTGTGTGATGTCCTTAGGTTAGTTAGGTTTAAGTAGTTCTAAGTTCTAGGGGACTGATGACCTCAGAAGTCAAGTCCCATAGTGCTCAGAGCCATTTGAACCATTTAGCATGGCGGCGAGCTGGTATGACATGGGCATACAAAAACTGCCACAGCGTCTACAAAAATGCATCGACAGAAATGGTGATTATGTCGAAAAATAGCTAAATTTTCAAGCTGTAAACTGATGTAAACCATTGTAGAAATAAACAGGTCTATGATTAAAAAAAATAGGAGACGTTACTTTTGGGATTACCCTCGTATATCAACGCCTGTCGACAACATAGGGTCTTGATTTAATTATCATTCCTCATTTTAGCGTTACTGTCGGTTCGCTTCTAAACAACATATTCGCTGACAGATGGATAGGTAGAGATGGACCAATTGCCAGACCTCCACGCTCTCCGGAGCTAAATCCATCTTACTTCCACTTGTTGGAGCAGTTGAAAGCTCTTATGTATGGAACCCCAGTACGAAGACGTTCAGAGTGTCCGTGCCCGTATTATGGGACGCTGCGAAACCATACGCAATACTCCAGGAATACATCAGAGCATCCGAGATTTACTATGACGGCGGGTAGATGCTTGTATCAGTGCCCACGGAGGGCATATTGAGCATCTCCTGTGAGGAGGAGTTGTATGTGGTATGCTGGTGTTTTCTGTTAGGGTGTGTTTCCCATGACTGTCTTTGAGAAAAGGAGTTGTAACATGGAAACAAAGCGTTTTCAGACAAATGTTCATGCAACATAATTTGTTAGTCTACGCGTGAGGAATGTCTCCTGCAATTCGTGCCGTACATTTTCGTTACACCCTATACAGGTGGTGGTGGTGGTGGTGGTGGTATCATTATTTCGTGCGGCTGAGTGGCCGAGTGCAGGTGTTGCTATCGCAAACCACTGCGGTGACTATCCCAGTTATCCACTCGAGGAAAGGGGACCTACGGGTTCAACGTGAAATCCGATCCACGTGCTGTTTTTGGCGATACCTCACATCGTTGAGAGCTGACGGATAGCTTAAGTGAAAACCGAAAGATCCTTGGTCGGACCAGGATTCGAACCCACGTCTGTTACCAGACAGGCGCTTTATCAATAGACCACCAGGCCTGACATGTCTGCTGTATATATACTCATTCATTTGTAGATTTTGAGTCGTGAGTTTGCGGGTATCAAGAAACGTGACATATATGCCCGTATCTTTTGACTGTGTAACGTATTACTATCTTTACGACGTTTCTCATCGAGCCATATACGTTATCTCGCATTTCTAGCTGCTTCTGTCACGTAAGCAACGATAAAAATTCAGAAATTCAGGGTCGCCACCAGCCAAAGCCCTTCCTAACCATTAAAAAAAACGGAGCTGGAAAATTATTAGTTTAATTACTTTAATAATGTAATTATAAGTATGCAAATTTCTTTAAGTAGCCAGATAAATAGCACTCCATGTCGTGCATGAAGCAACTTGATTAATTTAGGATTGGGAATCGGAGTAAGTGGATAAGATCAACACCACAGAATTTATCTTTCACGTAGATTATTTATTGTATCTAAGTATTTGGTTGCACATCCTAACTACACATAACTGGTGCCTGACTAGATATACTTAAGTAAGAGTTACGTGAGAATGTAACAGAGCACAATTTAACTACAGCAAGAAGAAACACAGAAAACGGGGGTGGGAGACAATGATACTATCATCTAATTTGCATTCATACCATAAAAATATCTCAGTGAGATTCGCATTATGATTCTACGCATGCACTATTCTGGACAGAGGCTTAACCAATGCACGAGGTTGTGCGATTATTATTCAATATACTAACTGCGTTTGCTGCTTGCAAACGGCCGAACTAGAGCACATGGTGCATTCCCAATCAAACTGTTGTGCTGCTTTGTAGAAAGCGCACGAAAGAACAGATACTCTTGCAGACATTATAGCTCATTAAACAAGCAAACTGTTACAATAAAACCTATTGCGGTGCTGTGGTGGACCAGAAGGGTCATTGATTACCAAACACGTGGAACAAAATCGACACACAAAGACAAAAGCAACTTCCAAAAAATATAAGATTAAAAATAATTAAAAATCATATTCGTTTCGACGCATTATTTACACTCACGAACGGTTGAAGTGATCCTAACCAGCTTTTCCTAAACGGATTTACCGTTTGAAATTCTACTTCATCGTTGTTCAAAATGAACAAAGTAACTTCCACACTTTTAACTCAAACACCCAAAAATCGCCTATTTAAAGCAATATAATTATGGCGCATTCGGGAAAATAACTCGCTTCACGCGCTTCAAATGGCTCAAATGGCTCTGAGCACTATGGCACTTAACTGCTGAGGTCATCAGTCCCCTAGAACTTAGAACTACTTAAACCTAACTAACCTAAGGACATCACACCCATCCATGCACGAGGCAGGATTCGAACCTGCGACCGTAGCGGTCGCGCGGTTCCAGACTGTAGTGCCTAGATCCGCTCGGCCACTCCGGCCGGCCACACGCTTCAGTTAAGTTGAAGTTCTTAAGTATTTCCACAGTTAAACGTAACGAAGCCCTAACTCAACCTGCTTCCTATCACCTGAAACGCCCTTAAGAACAACGGTTCGTACTCACTAACCGTTCACCGAAGAGTGCCGCTTTCTCTTTCGAGATTAGCCTACCCAGCTCCCCGTGCAGCGGAAGCTAGCAGAGGGGTAGCCCTCCGTCACCAACCTCACACACAAAAACAGCCTTCGACTAAGATGGGTAAACCTCTCTGTTCAGGTATTGGAAACCTAAGTTGGTCATCTTGTGCTCTCCTTCGAACGAGAAGCAACACCGTCTGCTCTCAGCAGACGATGACCAGCTCAGCGTTTCCCACAAAACAAAACCGAAACCCCACATTAAATCACACACATAATATTCAATAGGCCTTATTTGAGTGCTCAGTCTTTCTGGAAGTGTTCCTGAATTGAGCTAAAAATCAGGTAATAAAGTGAATAAGTTGTACCGAATTCGACAAGCGTCTTATGAAACGACTTCACAGAGAGGTTTCAACTGCCTTGACTTGACACCGCCAAGGTGTTGTAGACCTTAGTACTTGAGGTAAATTCCAATCTGATACCTCTGCCCGTTCCTGAGAAACAGGGGTCTTAGCAGAAGGACAGACAGGCAGAGATAGGAGCATGATCTCGTACGGGTATCGTTTTCACGACTGAAATACGAAACCCTGAAAACAGCCAATTTGCTCTACCACTAAATCTTCATGTATTTCTGAGGGTTCACCAAGGGCCCTAGGAAAAGCAACGTAATGTCTGAGGGGAGAAGGGGAAGCGCAAAATAATATATCGGTTATGTGGAGAATATTTCTCCAACCGGCCCTGAATAAACAGCATTATTAACAGTGGCTAGTTTCTGTTTTTACCTTTTCAGAATAGAAGTACATTCCAAATCTCGCTTTAACCGTCTCTTATGTAATGTCACCCGTCTGTGGAACGTTCGCTGCCAAGTTCCTTCGATCAAATGAAACCATACCAAAAGCCCAGAATACATAGGGTGCCTATAACTAAAGCACCAGTTTGAAATGCTTTAGAAAGAGAAACATTGCTCATAATGACGTCAATGAGCAGCATATTACTAACGATGTAAACAGGTCATGTCACCAAAAAATAACGAAAATCTTAGCAATAGATGGCGCTTTTAAGCGTCTTAAGGTGCATGGGATCAGCTACGAATAACAGATGAATCGCGATACGACGGCTATGGCTTGAGTTGCACATCACACCATCCATAATGTTTAACGTGAGTGACTGCACAAGTTCGGTAGCAAACTACTGTGGCAGCATGGCAAGGTCGTACCACACCGGGTGGGAAAAATTGGCCAAAACAACATAAAAATCGCAATGGCATTGGGTTTCAGTTCTCCTTGGACCAAAAGCCACACAAAAAGCGAAAAGACATCGGCTTTCAACTGTCTCGAGCCGAGCGCAAGACATGTTCAGTATGCTGTCCACTGTTTTCTGCCACGAGTTGAAATCTACAAACACTGTGTTGCACAACATTTCGGAGTTTATCGGGGGTCACGTTCAGAATGCCTTGCGCAATGCATACCCTCAGTTCAACTACGTTCGTAACTGGACCACTGAACACAATATCCATCAGACAGCCCCACAGGCGGAAGTCGCACGGATTAAGGTCAGGTGATCTGGACGGCCAGGCTGTAGTGAAATAGCGCCTGACAATTCTAGCATTTCCAAGCAGCGACTTCACTGGTTGTGCAGTGCGCGAAGAAGCGCCATCTTGTATAAGAATGATCCTACCCACACATCCGCGCTGTTAAAGGGTTGGAATGACGTTGGTGCGCAAAACACTCTCCTAGCAGAATGAGATTTTCACTCTGCAGCGGATTGTGCGCTAATATGAAACTTCTTGGCAGATTAAAACTGTGTGCCGGACCGAGACTCGAACTCGGGACCTTTGCCTTTCGCGGGCAAGTGCTCTACCATCTGAGCTACCCAAGCACGACTCACGCCCCGTCCTCACAGCTTTACTTCTGCCAGTACCTCGTCTCCTACCTTCCAAACTTAACAGAAGCTCTCCTGCGAACCTTGCAGAACTAGCACTCCTGAAAGAAAGGATATTGCGGAGACATGGCTTAGCCACAGCCTGGGGGATGTTCTGCAAGGCTGTGGGGACGGGGCGTGAGTTGTGATTGGGTAGCTCAGATGGTAGAACACTTGCCCGCGAAAGGCAAAGGTCCCGAGTTCGAGTCTCTGTTCCGCACACAGTTTTAATCTGCCAGGAAGTTTCACTCTCATAGCGTTTGCCAGTGACGGTACAAGTGACAGGACCCGCAGGAATCACCACCTGAAAAAATACTGCTGTATGAAAAAAAGATGCCTTCAGCCCGCACCTATGCAGAATGAAATGGTACTGGTTGATGTGCGTGCGAATTTTCCGTTGCCCATATTCTGCTGTTCTGCATATTGACATGTCATTGGAGACGGAATTTGGTTTCTTCTGTCCAGAGAATGTTCCATGTCCATTAATTGCCCACTTCCACGCTAACAAGTAATTTCAGAGAGGAAGTTTGTACTGTTGGCAGGTCAGCAGGATCAGCTTTTGATCATGGGCGATTTTTGTATGGATAGCAATGCCGGATGTTTTGTAGGAGTTTTTGCGCCGCTATCGCAGGCTTATCCAATGTTCAGGCAATTCCCCATGGATTAAATGTTTGCAAACCACCGCTCGACCTGCCGGCCGAAGTGGCCGTGCGGTTAAAGGCGCTGCAGTCTGGAACCGCAAGACCGCTACGGTCGCAGGTTCGAATCCTGCCTCGGGCATGGATGTTTGTGATGTCCTTAAGTTAGTTAGGTTTAACTAGTTCTAAGCTCTAGGGGACTAATGACCTCAGCAGTTGAGTCCCATAGTGCTCAGAGCCATTTTGAACCACCGCTCGACCCCTCCTACAATGCTGTGGGCACATCTTCGACAGATGTTGGATTAACTGCTTTCCTCCATCTGCCGCATTGTGACTGCGACTTTTGTAGCCATTTTTCCCAGACCCTTAGCAGCCATCGGACCATTGCCTTTTTTTCATATCCGTGAGTGTGCAGGGCTACTGCAAAAGAGCTTTACCAGCAACGCGCGATCCTACATGGATACAGTAAACTGGGCATCTCGGACGCAACTGCCGTGTGCCGCGCTTCTGTTGGTGTGCATAATCTGACCACTAAAGCGCCCTCTGTTGCTCAAATTTTCGTTGGTTTTTTTGTTCCGTGAAGTTTCCCCCTGCGTCAGTAATGTTGTTGTTGTTGTGGTCTTCAGTCCAGAGACTGGTTTGATGCAGCTCTCTATGCTACTCTATCCTGTGCAAGCTTCTTCATCTCCCAGTACCTACTGCAACCTACATCCTTCTGAATCTGTTTAGTGTATTCATCTCTTGGTCTCCCTCTACGATTTTTACCCTCCACGCTACCCTCCAATACTAAATTGGTGATCCCTTGATGCCTCAGAACATGCCCTACCACCCGATCGCTTCTTCTAATCAAGTTGTGCCACAAATTTCTCTTCTCTCCAATTCTATTCAGTACCTCCTCATTAGTTATGTGATCTACCCATCTAATCTTCAGCATTCTTCTGTACCACCACATTTCGAAAGCTTCTATTCTCTTCTTGTCTAAACTATTTATCGTCCACGTTTCACTTCCATACATGGCTACACTCCATACAAGTACTTTCAGAAACGACTTCCTGACACTTAAATCAATACTCGATTTAACAAATTCCTCTTCAGAAACGCTTTCCTTGCCATTGCATCTACATTTTATATCCTCTCTACTTCGACCATCATCAGTTATTTTGCTCCCCAAATAGCAAAACTCCTTTACTACTTTAAGTGTGTCATTTCCTAATCTAATTCCGGCAGCGTCACCCGATTTAATTCGACTACATTCCATTATCCTCGTTGTGCTTTTGTTGATGATCATCTTATATCCTCCTTTCAAGACACTGTCCATTCCGTTCAACTGCTCTTTCAGGTCCTTTGCTGTCTCTGACAGAATTACAATGTCATCGCCGAACCTCAAAGTTTTTATTTCTTCTCCATGGATCTTGGTGGATTGGAAGAAGGCTGGCGTGAGGAGGGAAAGACTATACTGACGTGAAGTCTGGAACATGACAAGGAATTAGAATTCAGAAAGCGGACGTAATTAGTTTGATACTTAACTTTAATCCATTAATGATGAACGTCGCTCTTGACGGTACATAAGTCACAATATTATCTGTTCAGAAGACCCAGTAAATGAATATGGCACGTTGCTAGGTCGTAGCAAATGACGTAGCTGAAGGCTATGCTAAACTGTCGTCTCTGCAACTGAGAGCGTATGTAGTCAGTGAACCATCGCTAGCAAAGTCGGCTGTACAACTGGGGCGAGTGCTAGGGAGTCTCTCTAGACTAGACCTGCTTTGTGGCGGCGCTCGGTCTGCAATCACTGACAGAGGCGACACGCGGGTCCGACGTATACTAACGGACCGCGGCCGATTTAAAGGCTACCACCTAGCAAGTGTAGTGTCTGGCGATGACACCACAGATCTTAATTCCTAATCCGAATTTTTCTTTTGTTTCCTTTACTGCTTGCACAATATACAGATTGAATAACATCGGGGATAGGCTACAACCCTGTCCCACTCCGTTCCCAACCACTGCTTCCCTTTCATACCCCTCGACTCTTATAACTGCCGTCTGGTTTCTGTACAAATTGTAAATAGCCTTTCGCTCCCTGTATTCTACCCCTGCCACCTTCAGAATTTGGAAGAGAGTATTCCAGTCAACACTGTCAAAAGCTTTCTCTAAGTCTACAAATGCTTAACTATTTTCTAAGATGAGTCGTAGGGTCAGTATTGCCTCATGTGTTGCAATATTTCTACGGAATCCAAACTGATCTTCCCCGACGTCGGCCTTAACCACTTTTTCCATTCGTCTGTAAAGAATTCGCGTTAGTATTTTGCAGCCGTGGCTTATTAAACTGATAGCTCGGTAATTTTCACATCTGTCAACACCTGCTTTTTCTTCGGTATTGGAATTATTATATTTTTCTTGAAGTCTGAGGGTATTTCGCCTGTCTCATACATCTTGCTCACCAGATGGTAAGAGTTTTGTTAGGCGTCAGCAATATGCTGTTCAAATTTGACGCCATTCCGAGCAGTGATTCTCCGTCTACAGCGTTTCGAAACTGGAACTTTAATTATGGACACCCCGTATCTGGTGGCACGGGCATTTGTACGCAGCTCCTGCCGATTCCTATTCCCAATCACTACCGCAACGGGCTCTGTAGCGTCCGGCAGAGTACGCAGGTCAAGGGGACAATGGATAATTACAGCGAACGCGTAGCGGCAGGCGCAACGGGGCTAATTATTATTGGTAAGCGGAGGTTGGCGGGCGGGCTATGTACGTAGGCAGGTAGGGCAGCAGTGTCGCGCATGCGCCGTGCGCAGGAACGCGCAGGCAGGCAGGCGGGCTGGCTGGGTAGAAGCGGCAGGTTTAGCATAAACCGGACATTCGCATGCCCGGGCCGGGGCGCCGGTCGGCTGCGGCGGCCGGCAGCTGTCGCGGGCGAGCGCGTACACACACACACACACACGTGGGCCTTCGAGCGCGGCACCGCCTGCGCCAGACGACCTGCACGTGGCTCGCCGCATACAAACAGCCCTGCGTGTAGCGTCAACCCGCCGTTGAGTACACAGGGGAGGGGGGCGGGGCGGTATTAAACCACAGCCTTCCGTAACAAACGTTCACTCTGACCACTGACCTCATAACAAGCACCCCCAAAATGCGGCACAAATACCACGATTTCAAAATGGCGTGTTGTGACATTCCCAGTTCCTGTGGCACCATAATATTGGGATGGTGCGCGAGTTCGTAGCGTTGTTGTTACGCATGTTGCTATTCCGGGTTGGGTTGGGTTGTTTTGGGGAAGGAGACCAGATAGCGAGGCATCGGTCTCATCGAATTAGGGAAGGACGGGGAAGGAAGTCGGCCGTGCCGTTTGAAAGGAACCATCCCGAAATTTGCCTAGAGCGGTTTAGGGAAATCACGGAAAACCTAAATCAGGATTGCCGGACGCGAGATTGAACCGTCGTCCTCCCGGCTATTCCGGTTGCTATGGGTTTATCTGAAGATTGTTATTTCTTATTTGTAGTTCATTGTTGCCGGCCGTTGTGCCCGAGTGGTTCTAGGCGCTTCAGTCCGGAAACGCTGCTGCTAGGGTCGCAGGTTCGAATCCAGCCTCGGGCATGGATGTGTGTGATGTCCTTAGGTTAGTTAGGTTTAAGTAGTTCTACGTTCTAGGGGACTGATGACCTGAGAAGTTAAGTCCCATAGTGCTCAGAGCCATTTGAACCAAGTTCACTGTTGCTTTTTAAGTTTACAAGTCGTAATGTTCCCAGAATGAGATTTTCACTGCGTAGCGGAGTGTGCACTGATATTAAACTTCCCGACAGATCAAAACTGTGTGCCCGACCGAGACTCGAACTCGGGACCTTTGCCTTTCGCGGACAGGTGCCTTGTTCTGCAACAAAAATGGCTCAAATGGCTCTGAGCACTATGAGACTTAACTACTGAGGTCATCAGTCCCCTAGAACTCAGAACTACTTAAACCTAACTAACCTAAGGACATCACACACATCCAAGCCCGAGGCAGGATTCGAACCTGCCACCGTAGCGGTCGCGCAGTTCCAGACTGTAGCGCCTAGAACCGCTCGGCCACCCCGGCCGGCTGTTGTGCAACGTTCGCAGAAGACCTTCTGTGGAGTTTGGAAAGTAGAAGACAAGGTACTGGCAGAATTGAAACTGTGTGGGACGGGTCGTGAGTCGTGCTTGGATAGCTCAGTTGGTAAAGCACTTGCCCGTGAAAGGCAAAGGTCCCGAGCTCGAGTCTCGATCTGGCACACAGTTTTAATCTGTCAGGAAGTTTCATGTCGTCATGTTGTCATTTGGAGATAGTGCGTGGAACTGTGGACGCTAGAAAATGGAGTGCCAATTGAAGAAATTGGAACATTTCCGTCAGAGTTCAGTCGAGGGGTTACAGCAGCGGAGGCATCCAGAAATATATGCGCCGTGTATGCGGATCATGCCACTGGACAGAGCATGGCAAGAAAATGGTTTTCTCGTTCTAAGGAGCGTCGTTTTGACATCAGTGACTCTCCATGTTGATCCACAGTGAACCACATCAGTGACTCGAGAAGTGGCAAATGTGATGAACTGTGATCATTCCACCATCGTGCGACGTTCGCATTCTCTAAGCCAAACTCGCAAAAATCAGTGGGTGGCCATACGTGCTTGCTCGCCATCAATTGGCTCATGAACAACGCCAAACATTCCTTGTTGGTGACGAAGAATGGTGCCTTTATGCTAACATCAGGAAAATAAGGAATGGTACCGCCCAAACAAACCAGCAGTTCCCCGTACAAACACCTGCGAGCATCCACAAAAAATAACGTTGTGCATCTACTGGAACACCGACGATTTTATCAACCGAATTAAACATCTGCTTCCAGGGGAAGGTGATACGATGAGACTAGAGATCTTCTCTCCCAGTTACTCGACAGTACGGTTGTGGGACTGCTTAAACACACTTTGATATCATCGTATTTCCTATACGGCGGCCTGTGTAGGGACAGCGTGGTGATGGGAAGTCTGTTCGCTCCGTGCATAGCCAACGTTTTCAGCTGAGCCATGTTGCTGTTATCGTTACGTCGACGACTGTTTTATCATCTGGCCCCATGGACGTGAAAAACTGGAAGAGTTCTTAGATTACCTGAACGGCATTCACGACCACATTACCCCCCAGGGGGTCCACAACTCTTTCGTGGATACGTGCGTGGCGAGCACGGGGCCCCGAGCCATTGCAGCCTTCTTTCTCTCCCGGGCTGCATTTCCTTTCCCTTCCCCTCCTTTCCCCTCCATACCCCTTTCCCCTCGCCCTCTCCTCTCCCTCTATTGGTGTCCTTGCTTATGTTGGCCCCCGCTATCCTCCTGGTTCTGTTGGTTTTACACTCTGGCTTTGTTGCGTAATCATCTCCTCCTTTTGGCATTCCTTGGTCCCCCTCTGGGGTTTGACCTCCATTCCCAAATTTCTCTTTCCGTAGTGTGAGCCATTTGGGGAAGAGCACCTTACCTAGTGTCTCCGACGTGTGCCCTCCTAGTATATTCCACCTTTTCTTCTACGTCGTTGTCTGATGCTAGGGTGCATAGCCAGCACGGTAGCCAGCCCGTGTGGTGGGGTCGCTATGTACCCTTTTGGTTGAGCCCCCTGAACACACAGGGATCACACTTCTGATACCTGAGCTGTGACCTCCTCATGCATGCCTTGGAGTGGTTGCTCGTCATCCTGGAGCATCGGAACTCCCGGCAATGGTCGCCGTGCCAGACGGCCCTTGCTGTGGCTGGGTGGCGCCCGTGAGGAGAGCCCCTGATCGGAGTGGGTGGTATCAGGGCGGACGCTATGCAGATGAAACGCATAAGGGTCCAAACCTCTGGCCGCTCTTCTGCGGCCGTCTCTCTGCGTGGTACTGATTCCTCAAGTGCTGCTTCTCTTGCCCCTTCGGCCTTCCCTTCCGTGGCTACCCCCTGGGAGGAGGGTCAGGCCCGTCGTCTAGGGGCAAAACCTTTCCCCCGTTATCTAGTTTGCACCAGGACTGATGGAGATACTTTCACCGGTGTCAAACCTTTATTCTTTGTGGAACACATTGAAGACAAGTTCGGCGAAGTGGACTCCCTGAGCAAGATGCGGTCGGGTTCATTACTGATAAAAACTGTTTCTGCTGCCCAATCTGCGGCCCTTCGTGCCTGTACCCATCTTGGCACAATTCCCGTGTCCATTACCCCTCACCAGTCTCTAAATATGGTACAAGGTGTGATTTTTCACAGAGACCTCATCCTTCAAACTGATGAGGAACTTCGGGACAATCTCGGACGGCGGGGTGTTCACTTTGTTCGGCGTGTTCAGAAGGGTCCTAAAGATAATCGTATTGATACTGGTGCCTTTATCCTGGCCTTTGAAGGGGATACCCTTCCTGAGAAAGTTAAGATTATGGTCTATCGCTGTGATGTGAAGCCGTACATCCCACCTCCTATGCGGTGTTTTAAGTGCTTGCGTTTTGGCCACATGTCTTCTCGCTGTACCCAGGACCCTCTCTGTGGTGACTGTGGACGTCCACTCCATGAGGGGAGTCCCTGTGTTCCCCCTCCTGTATGTGTAAATTGTCATGGTAGTCATTCTCCACGTTCAGCAGATTGCCCAGTCTATAAGAAAGAAAAAAAGATACAGGAGTATAAGTCTCTTGATCGTTTAAGCTACGCAGAGGCCCGTAAGAAATATGCACGATTGCACCCTGTGTCCATGACATCTAGTTACGCCTTGGTTACATCTTCATCCCTTCCTCCCCCTTCCTTACCCCCGTCCCGGACCCCTCTCCTTCCCCCCTCCCCTGCGGCTCCCACACCTTCTCCTCTGGTCGCCGCTCCCCCTCCCCAGCCGGAGAAGTGTCCCACTCCTTCGGCGTCTGCCGGTCAAGGGCGCCTCTCCCGGGATGCCCCTTCCCGGCACCTTCCAGGTCAAAGGTCTGCTGCAGCGCGGCGACCGCGAGAGCCGCGGTCTATCGGCCCCCAGGTCGCCCGGTCTCTTTCTGTTCCTGATCTTGCTGCAGCTGGCTCCATTATGCCACACAGCCCTCCTCGATCTCAGCCTGAAAAGAAGAAGAAACATAAGTCCCGGGACAAAGAGCCTCTGGTGTCACCGGAGGTCCCTTCCCCGGCTTCACAACCGGATTCTGACCTGTCGTTTATGGATGTCGCCCCCTCCTTGTCGGTGACAGGTGGGGACCCGGCGGTATGACTGGATTTAGCGTGTTCAGCCCTCATTTAAACCATCGTTCTGTGGTTCTCCAATGGAATTGTAATGGCTACTATCGTCACCTTCCGGAATTGAAATCTCTTCTTTCGTCCTACTCAGCAGCTTGTGTGGTTCTCCAGGAATCTCATTTTACTGATGCTCACTCACCGACCCTCCGTGGGTTCCGTGTTTTCTGTCGAAATCGGGTCGGACCCTTGCGGGCTTCTGGTGGCGTTTGTACGTTGGTCCGTACAGACATTGCTAGCACGTGGATTCCTCTCCAAACTACATTGGAAGCAGTTGCTGTTAGGGTCCACTTAGACTCTGCAGTCACAGTATGCAATCTTTATCTCCCTCCTGACAGGACTCTTACACCTGCTGCCTTAACCACCCTTCTTCAGCAACTTCCTCCTCCCTTCCTCCTCCTTGGGGATTTTAATGCTCATCATCCTTTGTGGGGCAGTGCCTTTCCATCTAGACGAGGTCTTCTTATCGACCAATTTATTGCAGACCACGACCTGTGCCTTCTTAATGATGGCTCCCCTACTCATTTCAGTGCTGGTCATGGTACCTTTTCTGCCATTGATCTTTCTCTTTCTTCTCCCTCTCTCCTCCCTTCATTACACTGGTCGCCACACGACGACCTTTGTGATAGTGACCATTTCCCGTTGATTATCACGCTCCCTTCCCGCTCCCCGATGGAGAGGTTACCTCGTTGGTCTTTTCACCGCGCCGATTGGCCTCTATATACTACACAGGTCGAGTTTTCTCCCTCTTTGTCGGGTTGTATTGATGACGTCCTACGTGACGTGTCTGACGCGATTGTTCGCGCTGCTAACCTTGCTGTCCCGCGCTCATCTGGACAATTTCGTCGTCGGCAAGTCCCGTGGTGGAGTACGGCCATTGCCATTGCCATCCGTGATCGCCGTCGAGCTTTGCAACACTTTAAGAGGCACCCATCTGTAGCCAGCCTTTCTACCTTTAAGCGCCTTCGCGCTAAAGCCCGTTATTTAATCAAACAGAGCAAGCGGATATGTTGGGAACGATTCGTTTCTTCCCTTGGTTCCACTGTCCCTCTGTCACGGGTATGGGCTACACTTCACTCTCTCCAAGGTTGCCATCGGCAGTCCACCCTCCCAGGCCTTCACCTCCCAGATGGCATTTGTACGGACCCATTAGTTCTCGCAGAACATCTTGCGACCCATTTTGCAGTGGCATCAGCGTCGGCCTCCTATCCAGCTGCTTTCCTTCATCAAAAACAGCAGGCTGAAGCTGTCACCTTATGTTTCACCACTTGTGAGTCAGAATCTTACAACGAACCTTTCACTGAATGGGAATTTCTTTCTGCTCTATCTGCTTCTCATGATACGGCTCCTGGCCCAGATTCCATTCATAACCAGCTGCTTCAACATCTCAGTGCTCCACAACGGCACCATCTTCTTCGGGTGTTTAACCGTATCTGGCTCCAGGGTGACTTCCCTTCTCAGTGGAGGGATAGCATTGTGGTTCCTGTCCTTAAGCCTGGTCAGAACCCCCTATCTGTTGACAGCTATCGGCCAATTAGTTTGACCAATGTCGGTTGTAAGTTACTTGAACGGCTGGTAGCCCGTCGGCTCACTTGGGTCCTCGAATCTCGGGATCTATTGTCCCCTTACCAGTGTGGCTTTCGAGAGGGACGATCTCCAATCGATCATTTGCTTCGCTTGGAATCCGCAGTTCGGCAGGCTTTTTCCCAGCGCCGCCATTTGGTTGCAGTGTTTTTTGACCTTCGCAAGGCCTATGACACGGCCTGGCGCCATCACATCTTACTAACCCTTCATCAGTGGGGTCTTCGGGGCCCACTCCCGATTTTTATCCGCCAGTTCCTGATCCATCGGTCATTCAGAGTTCGAGTTGGTACTGCTTTTAGTTCTCCACGGACCCAGGAGACGGGCATCCCACAGGGTTCTGTCTTGAGTGTCCTTCTTTTCCTCATTGCTATCGATGGACTTGTGGCCTCTGTCGGTCCCTTGGTCGCCCCTGCCCTGTATGTGGATGATTTCTGCATTTGGGTTAGTTCCTCCTCGATGCCATCTGCAGAACGGCAGCTCCAGGTGGCCATACGGCGTGCCTCTGCATGGACCCTCTCCCACGGGTTTCAATTCTCTCCTTTAAAATCGCGGGTGGTCCACTTCTGTCGCCGTACTACGGTCCACCCTGATCCAGAGCTCTATCTCGCTGCACAAAGATTGCCTGTGGTTCCACAGTTTCGTTTCCTAGGTCTTCTTTTCGACAACAAGCTCACTTGGCTGCCCCATATCAGACTCCTGAAGGTAGGATGTTTCCGTAAACTCAATGTCCTTCGCTTCCTTGCCCACACCTCCTGGGGTGCGGACCGTTCCCTCCTCCTCCGTCTTTATCGTGCTCTAGTTCTGTCACGTTTGGACTATGGTTGTCAAGTTTATGGTTCAGCTGCTCCTTCCACGCTGCACGTGCTGGATCCAGTCCACCATCGTGGTATCCGTTTGGCCACCGGTGCCTTCCCTACTAGCCCTGTTGATAGTCTCCTGGTTGAAGCTGGGATCCCCCCTCTTTCTGTTCGGCGGTCCCAGCTTCTGGTGTCTTATGCCCTTACTATCCGTTCTTCTCCCGCTCATCCTTCCTATTCTATCCTATTCCCAAACCATGGACGTCGCCCGCCTGACTCCCGCCCTCGGGCGGGTTTACCGGTTGGGCTGCGCCTTGCGTCTCTTACCCGTGATTTTCGGCTTCCTTCTCTGTCCTGTCTTCCTCGCTCCCTCCCCTCCACCCCTCCTTGGTTAGTTCCTCGGCCTCGAATTCGGATGGATCTCCGCCGCGGTCCGAAAGATTCCATCCCCCCGGTGGTGTTCCGTTCCTTTTTCCGCCAAATTTTATGGGAGTTTCGGGATGCTGTTGTTTTTTACACTGATGGCTCTAAATCTGCTGATCATGTTGGGTATGCCTTCACGTCCTTTGTTGGAACGGAAAATCATCTACTGCCACCCTCATGTGGGGTGTTTACTGCGGAATTGATGGCAATTTCCCGGGCCCTTACCTTTATTAAACAATCCCAACACAACCGCGTTTTGTTATGTACGGACTCGATGAGTGGCCTTCTTGCTATTGACCGGTGTTTTTCGCGCCATCCCTTGGTCTCTGCCATCCATGACCATCTCGCTGATCTTCACCGTGCTGCTTGTTCCATTGACTTCCTATGGGTCCCGGGCCATGTGGGTATCCCGGGTAATGAGCTCGCTGATCGTTTGGCTGGGGGAGCAGTTACTTACCCCCCGTTTTCTGTAACCCCTCCTGCAGCGGATTTACGGCTTCACATCAAATCCCACTTTGCACAGTCATGGGCCAATTCTTGGGAGGCTACTCCACTGTCTAATAAACTTCGTGCCATTAAGGTGAATACAGGCCCATGGCGTTCTTCCTTTAGCCTCTCCCGCAAGGACTCGACCACACTGTGTCGTCTCCGCATTGGCCATACCAGGCTGACCCATGGTTTCCTTTTGCGTGATGAGCCACCCCCGCTATGTGGTTGTGGAGCCTTCCAGTCAGTGGCCCACATTTTGGTTGAATGCCCCCTTCTTTTGGCTCTGCGTGCTAAGTACAGACTCCCCCACACTTTGCCTTTGATGTTGGCTGACGATTCCCGGATGGTCTCTCTGGTTCTAGGTTTCCTCCGGGAGAGTGGTTTTTATTCTCAGTTTTAAAGTTTTTAATCTCCCTCTGGTGTTGGGGCAGGGCGGTGAGTGTTTGGGTGTCTCCCACTGTAGGCAGTGTTCAGAGATTCCCGATTCACCTCCCTGACCGGAATCCTCTTTTCTTTCCCTTTTACTCTGTTTTTACCCCTTCTTTTTAAGGCTTGGTTAGTTTTTCTATTCCCATACGTACTTTCTGCATTATAGCAGTTGTACCTTTTAAGTCACAGGTGGTCTTGCCTATGCTGTTTCAGCATAGTGTTGGGTTCGTTCTCTTGCCAACTTCCCTCATTTGTTTTTACTAATGACAACGTGACTGCCCTTTTACGTTTCCCCTTTATCCGTTTTATTTTTCTGACTCTACTGAGATGTCCCGTTAGCAGAATGGAGTCTATTTGAAACAAGGGACTGATGACCTTGCTGTTTGGTCCCTTTAACCTCAAACAACCAACCAACCAACCAACGACCACATTAGATTTATGATGGGAACAGACACACGTGGTGCAGTGACTTTCCTTAACGTCCACGTTCGCCGGAAAACCAGTGGACACTTCAGCCAGAGTGCCTAATGGAAACCTACACACACGGATCGCTATCTGCTCCCTCACAGCCACAGCCACCCGGCACAGAAACGCCTTTCTGCAGTACAGTGTCGGGGAAAGATTAGCCGGCTCCTGAAGGGACACAACGTCTTGTCAGCTTTCAGGCCTCAGAAGAAATAAGACAGCTCATGAGGCCTGTGAAGGACGATCTAGGCCTCAGGACGTCTGCAGTGTAAAAGAGACCATGCCAGTTTGGTTGTTACGAAACACTACAGGTGGTGGACCAACGCCAGATGGGACACGAGGGGTGCTTACGCCTACGCTTACCTGAAAAATCAGCCGTGACAGAACACGCTGTAGAAAATACACCAAATTCTGTTCGACGAAACACCAAATTCTGTTCGACGAAACACCTGTCATTATGAATAATTTTGGGATAGCATTATATAAGAAGCGGTAGAAATAAAAATATCTGAAAACACCATCAGTAAGGACGGCGATTTGAAGCAGAGCACAGCCAGTGACCTAAACATCGCGAGGCTGAAGCGGTCGCGACGGACGCGGAAAGAAAACACCGCCGTATTTGGCGAGGAATCTGGCACCAGTGACGTCATAGCCAGCAGCGCGGCTGTATAACGTCTAGGCCACGGCAGTTCGGCTGTCATTTACCACTCGACGATGACCAAGGAATGGTCAGTCGAAAGCTCGTGGGATTTTAACCACCTGACGCGGCTGGAAACCCGAGATTTGGTTAATTCATGTCGCCGCGAGACCATGCATTCGTACCAGAAAATTCCTACTACGATCCAGTACAATTAACATCACTGGAAAACATTCATTAAGTTTTCTAGAACACTATGTACACCACCTTCTAACCAACGGATACGAACCACTCTACATTACTCCCACACTCATCGAGACAATTAATATATGTTCCATCTGATGATGAATCGCTAGGCGGTTCGAAACCGGTAATGGAATAATTAAAAAAAGTACTCCGTGATTCACTGCCACACAATCAATTAAAGACCCATGTTTGATACTGGCAGATTTCTTTTGCCTAGGAGTACCGCTTTGCGTACACCATCTGGCCTTTTTCTGTAGTTCTTGCTTCGTCATTAGTGGGTTACTTTGTTTCTAAGGTATGAAAATACCTTCACTTCGCCTAATTCGTGATCCCCAATGCTGATGTTAAGTTTCTCACTATTCTCATTTCTGCTACTCCTCTTTGCTTCAGTCTGTCTACGGTTTACTCTCAGTCCACATTCTGTACTCGATACACTGTTCTTCCATCAACAGATCCTGTGATAAAATGGTTCAAATGGCTCTGAGCACTATGGGACTTAACTTCTGAGATCATCAGTCCCCTAGAACTTAGCTACTTAAACCGATCCAACCCAAGGACATCACACACATCCATGCCCGAGGCAGGGTTCGAACCTACGAACATAGCGGTCGCGCGGTTCCAGACTGTAGCGCCAAGAACCGCTCGGCCACTCCAGCCGGCAGATCCTGTGACACTTCAGTTTCAATGAGGATTATACCGTCATCTGCGAATCTCATCATTGATATACTTTCGTCCTGACGTTTTATCCAATTCTTGGTCCTTTCTTTCATTTCCGTCATCGGATCTTCATTGTATAGGTTCGAAAGGCTGCGTTCGTGTCGTAGATTCATTTTAATCTGAACACTTTGTCGATCTCCCAATCTTACTGTTCCCTCCTGGTTCTTGCAGGCTGCATATTGTGCATTGCTCTTTAATTTACTCCTATTTTTCTCACAATTTCTAACATCTTGCACTGTTTTACATTCTCAAACGGTTTGAGAATGTAAAACAGTGCAAGATGTTAGAAACTGTGAGAAAAATAGGAGTAAATTAAAATAGCAATGCAAATCCTGTGAACGTCTCTTGATTTTTTGGTAGGTTTTGCTTTACCTTTCCTAAAGAGCCTTATCTAACTGCTCCTCAACTTTCTTTTCGATTTTTTTCTGTGTTATTCTTGGCAGCAAGTTGAATCCACGAGGTCTTTAATTGTGCGATAGTTGTCGCACTCACCTGCTCTTACTATCTTACGAAATGTGTGAATGATATTTTACCTAAAGTCTCATGATACGGTATGTCGTCCGCCTCATGCGCTCTACAGTCCAGTTTGAATAGAATAGTCGTTTGGTTGCCACTTCCCCCATTGGTTTTATAAATTCCAAAGGAATGTTTTCCATACCTTCTGCCTTATTTGATCTCAAATCTTCCAAAGCTCTGTTAAACTGTGTCTCTAGCTGCATCCGCAATTTCTTCAATATATTTTAGTATAAGGTTATTTAGAAGTACCTACTAGGTTTCACAAGACGACCGCGCAAATAGTGCAAGCCATATAGCAAATACACACATCAGCTGACAGAGTATACCTCAAAGTTCTTTAACTCACATCACAGGTGCGCAGTATAGGCGGCGTCTGTGAAGGAGCACGAGAAACAAGTGCGTGCGCAATGGTAGCAGGACACTTCGGAAATATGTTCATTGGGTCGGTAGGCGCGAACTAATTGTAAGCGACAGTCTGGAGTGGATGATTAGAGTACATATTGTGGCACGCTCTCCCCCTACTGGTACGCTGTTGATCTACGCCACGGCGCGTATTACTAATCGAAACTTCGAGATATGGCCGTGCATTGCTTTCGTTTTTCTGTGTGTCTTGTAGTTACTGTTCAATCGTGTTCTGAAACCCCAGAGTTACTAACAAGGGGACCTTCCATACTGTAAATCGCGGATTTTGATGGGCTTCAAATATGTTGTAGAGGCACTTACCCTGAGTACCTGGCTATTCGTTTTTTTTTTTGTTTTTTTTTATCAAGTCAGGAGCATTTTGAACAATTTTCGTGAAGATTTTCACCTGTCGGTAAAAATAAACATCGCAGGGCTGGCAATAAGGAATGGACTTTGGTGGGACCACTTCTAGGGTGCAGGTGCAGGTGCTCGCTTTCCTTTCATCACTGAATATCGTATAAAGTTGAATCGGTTTGCCCTCCCCACGAATCGATAATGTACAAAAAAATGTCTGTCCCACGTACGGAAGAATTACTCGCTCGGAATATATGTAACCGGTATGAAAATCGCGCAATGAACCTCAAAATCGATTTTCTCAAAAACCAAGGCCCGTCGCAAAAAAAAAAAAACGAATAGCCAGGTACTCAGGGTAAGTGCCTCTACAACATATTTGAAGCGCATCAAAATCCGTAATTTGCATTATGGAGGTCCCCTTGTAAGAATAATCCTATATATAAGTACAGCGCGCAAGGAACGTCGAAGGGGTTGCCTAGTATTCAGGCGTTAGAGCAGCCGCGAAACTCAATAGCGTGGGTGCCATCGAGGGTGTTGTCGAACTGGGTGTCCTGATCACGGCGGAGGAGGGCGCGAAACGGACTCGCTGAAAAAGCATGAAACTCGTTTTTCGCTTCTGATCGCGTTCAGATTTCGTCGAACGCTTCGGAAAGGTCCATTGTGGATCCACCACGTATACCACAGCAAAAATTGAGATAGACGCAGTACATTCGAAAGCGACAGACCACGTTCCAAGCGGTTGCAGCCCCACGTTGCCCTTAGAGTAGGGCTGAAAAGCCCAGGGAAGGCAGCAGTGTCAACCGTTGCTCATCGCACTGCAGACTGTCGTTTCTGACGGTGTGTGTGGGAGTCAACGCCGCAAGGGAAGGTATGGTTTCGTTGACATACTTTATGCCACCCCCTGAGGCCTTTACCTGTCGAGTGCGGCCGGCTGTGAGTTTTAATTCTTCCCCGCGGCTACCTGAATGAATAAGGGGTTATTTCAAAAATGGTTCAAATGGCTCTGAGCACTCTGATTGTGAAAAGCAATGGTCCCATAACACTCCCCTGTGGCATGCCAGATGTTACTTTAACGCCTGCAGACGTTCTGTTTGATAAAAACTCTTCAATCCAGCCACACAGCTGGTCTGATATTCCGTAAGCTCTTACTTTATCAGGCAACAGTGCGGAACTGTATCGAACGCCTTCTGGAAGTCAAGGAAAATGGCATCTACCTGTGAGCCTGTATCTAATATTTTCTGGGTCTCATGAACAAATAAAGCGAGTTGGGTCTCACACGATCGCTGTTTCCGGAATCCATGTTGATTCCTACAGAGTAGATTCTGGGTTTCCTGAAATGACATGATTTGCGAGCAAAAAACATGTTCTAAAATTCTACAACAGATCTATGTCAGAGATGTAGGCCTATAGTTTTGCGCATCTGCTCAACGACCCTTCTTGAAAACAGGAACTACCTATGCTCTTTTCCAATCATTTGGAACCTTCCGATCAGTCCTGTAGTGAGATTAGTGTGAAGGAAGGGCACCGCGGCGTGGAAACGGCGCCGCGTTGACAAGTAGCGACGCGGCCGCGTCACCTCGGCTGACTCCCCGCCTTTGGGAGTCAGGTCCGCGCGGAACAAAGGCGGCTGCGAGGGGCGCGCTGTCTGGGCCGCTTGATCGACCGCTTCGCGCCGCGCCCCGCCCAACTGCGCGCCGACCGTGGCCGTGGTCGTGGTCGTGAGCCGAGCTGACGCACCGGTCCCCAAACCAGCACCGGTGCCGTCAGCTCTTGTGTATTCTGGGACACGGTCCAGTCACGACCAGAACCGTCTACTCGGATAAATGTTTCCTGTCCCTGCACGGGAAGTACCAAGTCAGGAAAGAAAATAGAATTTTATGAAATCACACGCTGCATTTAGAACCCTGTCGACCAGTCATCGTCAAACTGCGGCCCCCCGGCAGCACGCGACCCGAATAAAGTGAGGCCCGCGGTTCTCTGCCGGATTATCTAACAATAGACCGCCCGGTTATCCGTGCGGTCTAACGCACGGCTTTCCAGATTGATGAGGAGCGCCTGGTCCCCGGCACGAATCCGCCTGGCGGACTTGTGTCGAAGTCCGGGTGAGCCCGCCAGCCTTTGGATGGTATTTAGGCGTTTTTCCATCTGCCTCGGCGAATGTGGGCCCTTATTCTGCCTCAGCTACACCATGTCGGCGATTGCTACGCAAACAAGTTCTCCACGTACGCGTACACCACCATTACTCTGCCACGCAACCATAGGGGTTACACTCATCTGGTGTGACACGTTCCCAGGGAGGGTCCACTGGGGCCTGAACCGCACAATTACCCTGAAAGAGTGGTTCGATGTGCGGCGGCGTTGCCTGGTGAAACGTTGTTGGGATGCCTCGTGTAAGGAGGAGAAATGCGCACCATCACATTTCCCACTTTGATAAAGGTCAGATTGTAGCCTATCGCGATTGCGGTTTATCGTATCGCGACATTGCTGCTCGCGTTGGTCGAGATCCAATGACTGTTAGCAGAATATGGAATCGGTGGGTTCAGAAGGGTAATACGGAACGCCGTGCTGGATCCCAACGGCCTCGTATCACTAGCAGTCGAGATGACAGGCATCTTATCCGCATGGCTGTAACGGATCGTGCTGCGATGTCTCGATCCCTGAGTCAACAGATGGGGACGGTTGCTAGACAACAACCATCTGCACGAAGAGTTCGACGATGTTTGCAGCAGCACGGACTATCAGCTCGGAGACCATGGCTGTGGCTATCCTTGACACTGCATCACAGACAGGAGCGCCTGCGATGGTGTACTCAACGACGAACCTGGGTGCACGAATGGCAAAACGTCATTTTTTCGGATGAATCCAGGTTCTGTTTGCAGTATCATGATGGTCGCATCCGTGTTTGGCGACATCGCGGTGAACGCACATTGGAAGCGTGTATTCGTCATCGCCATACTGGCGTATCGCCCGGCGTGATGTTATGGGGTGCCATTGGTTACACGTCTCGGTCACCTCTTGTTCGCATCGACGACACTTTGAACAGTGGACGTTACATTTCAGATGTGTTACGACCCGTGGCTCTACCCTTCATTCGATCCCTGTGAAACCCTACATTTCAGCAGGATAATGCGCGACCGCATGTTGCAGGCCCTGTACAGGCTTTCTGGATACAGAAAATGTTCGACTGCTGCCCTGGACAGCACATTTTCCAGATCTCTCACCAACTGAAAACGTCTGGTCAATGGTGGCCGAGCAACTGGCTCGTCAGAATACGCCAGTCACAACTCTTGATGAACTGTGGTATCGTGTTGAAGCTGCATGGGCAGCTGTACCTGTACACGCCATGCAAGCATTGTTTGACTCAATGCCCAGGTGTATCAAGGCCGTTATTACGGCCAGAGGTGGTTGTTCTGGGTACTGATTTTTCAGGATCTAAGCACCAAATTGTGTGAAAATGTAATCAAATGTCAGTTCTAGTATATTTGTCCAATGAATACCCGTTTATCATCTGCATTTCCTCTTGGTGTAGCAATTTTAATGGCCAGTAGTGTATTCACTTCGTTTATGTAAAGAGAATCATGAATGATCTTAATTATATAAGAGAGAAATGTGTAATCGCCAACAGGCTTGTGTTCTGCACACTTGACTCATTTCTATACTGCTGCACACACAATCTTTTAGTGACAAAAGTCTTCTGAATGCTCTCGCTTTTCTTGTTCCGCCAGCCCCTCCGATTCTTGCTTCTCCTCCTCCTCTTTCTTGCTCTTTTCTCCATCAGTGTTCACTGCTAATAACGTCACTTCATCGTGGTGACGAAACAGGAACAGCTGGTTAGACACAGCTTGTATAAAAAAAGCTGACACTCATAGAAGGTTTATGCCTAACATGTAAACACGTCAGCGGAAATCTGTTTCCGAAATGCATTCGCCTCATTCCGCAAGGCAACATATATAGTCGTGGCGAATCGTATTTCATATTGATTTTGTATTTATGGGATAGTTGTCTGACCATTTTCTTGGAATCTTTAGTCTCTCACTTTTTTTAGAGTCTGAAGCTCTAGAGGCAACTACATCAAAATAATTGGTTTTCTGCTGTAATATAAGTAACATGGTATGGTTATACATTTGAAAGGTAATAAATACATTCCTGTTTGTTACGCTTGCTGCCTCATTAAAACTACTGTATCTTTTCAAGAAAATAAAAAAGTAGGAATAAGAATATCGTTATTGAATTAACTTCTTTCAATGCAAGATTCGAACTTGACGGATTAGGCATGGCTTTCCTTCTGCTGGCTCAAGGTCTCCATTGGCGCGTTTGTACGATACAAAGAATAATGTGACCCCAATATGAAGAGGAATTTGATCTGAGTAAATCAGGTACACAGGAATCACGCTAAGTTTAGTCATGGTATCATCAAACTTCATAGGCGCTTCGAATATGGCAGATGACGCTGATCAAACGTACATTGCTTCAGTGATTCACCTGAAGATGAAATATTGTGCAGCATCCGCAACATTACCCGACGCGACGCCCGTGAACAAGTGAACTTCCTTCGGGGAAGTCTGAAACAGTTAATTCTACATTCTTCCCACACCCTAGTTAAGTTAATTTCCATTTGCGTTTCGAAATTCATTATCGTTTGCGTAATTGATTAGTTTGTAATGCGAAGCAGGGACTGGAAATGAAACAGTGATTATGCAGGAATCGTGCTAACGACCTCACATCTATCATAGAACTCAATTCTTGTCATTGCGCAACGACTACTTTACAAAGTGCGAAGTATATGTACAGTAACAGTATTGTTTAAACAAGGAGTGCAAGAGACGCACAAGGGTATTTTCCGTTTTACTTCGTGTCAGTGGAATTTAGTTTAACTGGAATAAACTCGAAATTGTTTTTCCGGCTGTCAGGGCAATCACAATTTCCTGTCAGTATGATTATCGATACAGATTTTTAATATTTATATATATATCTTGTCTAGTTTTGTGAAACATTTTGTTTCTGATAGTTATCAGAATAAACTGGATAAACCGGCTTTTGCAGCTGACAGATTTCAAATCCTGTAATTCGTATCCGAATTTCTATGAAAGGTCGGGTGATTCTGTGCCGATGTGTTTGCAATAAACTCGGCTATTTATAGGCGTCAATTTCATGTGGTTGAAAAAACTAAATCCTCGGGATGCTTTAGGATGAACGTTATGCTATACAGTTTTAAGAAAGTAAATAATAATAATAATTATTATTATTATTATAATATGATGATGATGATGATGATGATGAGCCGTTTGATATCACTTCATTTCTAAGGAGTGTCCACACACACTGCTGTTTCATTTGCTTTACATTTTTCATACAGGGCGTTCGGAAACAAATTTCTAGCACTTCTAGGGGGGGAGTGAGAACATAATATTTCGAATAAGATCCCATGTCCGTATACGTACCATTTCTATCCTACGGCGGTTTCAATTCAGGTGTTTAGCTCATCCACTTCTGCTTCAGGAACTGAATCAGGCGTGACGCAGTACAGTTATTAGGAAACAATTCAAAAGGAAACATCAGTTTATTACTCAAGAACATTTGTTTAGCTGATTCAAATGGCTCTGAGCACTATGCGACTAAACTTCTGAGGTCATTAGTCGCCTAGAACTTGGAACTAATTAAACCTAACTAACCTAAGGACATCACACACATCCATGCCCGAGGCAGGATTCGAACCTGCGACCGTAGCGGTCGCTCGGCTCCAGACTGTAGCGCCTAGAACCGCACGGCCACTCCGGCCGGCAGATTTATTTGTCTGTGTTAGAACTCTGGCATTACGTGTTTATATTATTCCAAAGCAAAAAAAGAACCTAGCATTCTGTACGTACAGAACAGCACTGATTCATTATACCATCAAGTGATCATCTGACGTAGTACACGTCATTCTGTCCACCCCATTGCGTACCAGGACAAGCAGCTGAGACTTTCGTCTTTCCCTCATCAGACGCGGACGCATTACACATCTGATTTGAAACAGTCGCAGAGAGGAAACAATGCGTTTCCGGACATGGGTGCCTATTCAGAATAGTTCCTAGTCCCTCTCTCTCCTCTACAACGCCTAGAAGTTTGTAAAGCAAATTTCCGAACATCCTGTATACTAGTACAGTGACGGAAGATTGTCACTTCACTTGTAAATAACATACACGAAGAGTTGAGTGCTATTGACAAGGTATTTCAAATTGATTCTGTATCTCTAGATTTCCAGAAGGCTTTTGACACTGAACCACACAGGCGGCTTGTAGTGAAATTGCGTGCTTATGGAATATCGTTTCAGTTATGTGACTGGATTCGTGATTTCCTGTCAGAGGGGTCACAGTTCGCAGCAACTGACGGAAAGTGATCGAGTAAAACAGAAGTGATTTCTGGCGTCCCCCAAGGTAGTGTTGCAGGCCCTTTGCTGGTCCTTATCTATATAAACGATTTAGGAGACAATCTGAGCAGCAGTCTTCGGTTGTTTGCAGATGATACTGTCGTTTGTGTAGTAAAGTCATCAGAAGATTAAAAGCGAACTGCAAAACGATTTAGAAGAGATATATGTATGGTGCGAAAATTGGCAATTGACCCTAAATAAGGAGAAGTTTGAGGTCAACCACATGAGTGCTAAAAAGAATCCTTTACACTTCAGATACATGGTAAACCAGTCAAAAGTAAAGGCCGTAAGTTCAACTAACTACCTAGACATTACAATTACGAACAACTTAAATTGGAAGGAATAAACAGAAAATGTTGTGGAAATTGCGAACCAAAGTCTGCGTTATATTGGCAGAACACTTAGAAGATGCAACAGATGTACTAAAGAGAGTGCCTGCACTACGCATATCCGTCCTCTTTTGGAGTACTGCTGCGCGGTGTGGGATCCTTACCAGATAGGCTGATGGAGTACATCGAGAAAGATCAAAGAAGGGCAGCACGTTTTGTATTATCCGAAATAGGGGAGAGAGTGTCACTGAAATGACACAGCATTTAGGGTGGCCATCGTTAAAACAAAGGCGTTTTTCGTTGCGGCGGAATCTTCTCACGAAATTTCAATCACGAACTTTCTTCTCCGGATGCGAAAATATTTTGCTGAGAGTGACCTACGTAGGGAGAAACAATCATCATAAAAGAAGGAAAATCGAAGCTCGCACGGAAAGATATAGGTGTTAGTGTTTTCCGCGCGCTGTTGGAGATTGGAATAATAGAGAATTACTGTGAAGGTTTTTCGATGAACCCCTTCCAGGCACTTAAATGTGATTTGCAGAGTATCCATGTATAATAAAATGACCTCGTCGTTGAAGGCGCTGCATATTTTTTTTTTTTTCCGACAGTGTATTACAGTTTGGGGTAAGTTGGTAACCCGAGTAATCTTTCGTAGTCTGTAAACTGGGAGCACTTGTCATTTGACACGCAACAGTTTTTTTTCCCATATCGCAATCTGGCAGAGTCTGGGAGAATAATAAGTTCTCGTGCTTGGAAACAACGTTTCTCCCCTGTTTCCGGAATAGGAATCATTTTCATTTTTTGTTGCCAGCCGAACAAAAGCATTAGCAATGCCAATACCGTAACTTGAATAAGAAGCGGTCCATAATGTGATAATGAGCGAGCTTGAAGACCTCGCCGTGGGGCGCGCACAGGTAAAGAAATGCCTCTCCCCACTCCTTCCACCATTTGAAACAGCTCTACATCTACAGCGACGTCTGCTGCCGCGGCGGACGTAAATTGGTGTTACGTCCGACGTTTCTCTCCCTCTTTAGCATGCGCTAGACAAAGAAGTTTATTTCCCATTCAGGAAGAGATTACAATTTAAATATTAAAATTACCTCGTGAGCTCGCTAGTTACGCGGTACGACGCTAATGAAACAGAATGTTGTACGCCGTGTTCCGCGGCAGTGTTTGGATAAACGGGGGTAATTCGATGTAAATTGCAGTGGCACGAGACGCGTGTAAACAGTGGGCGGAGCGGACCGGACCGGAGGGAATGGATCCTCCACCGCGCCGTTTGCCGTCTCGGGGAAGGATTTGTTTTGTTCCGACCTGAGCCAGCGGCGAATAATCCGCGGATGAGGTAGTGCCAGCGTTACCGGCTGTCTGGCGCGAGTAACCGCTCAGTATGCACATGCGAAAGATGAGCTCGCGTTGAAACTGCCCATATTTACAAAATACTGCAAAAACCGTAATCATGTAATCTGCTGCTTTCCACCCTCAAGGTACCAGTTTTCTGAGTGAGTCCCAACGAGTCAGCCACGAGGGTTCTGCAGAATGCTGAGAGCCTTACCGGAACATCGTAGAACGAAGAAAGAAACGTACCAGTGAGTGTACAGAGTATTCGGCTTTGGAGCTTCTTTAGGAGGCGGGACCATTGTGCTGAGTACAACACACGCGGCATATCTTAGACGATGCACGATAGGAATGGAGATACTATCAAAGACAGTGCTGCCGAACCAGAATTATTAAACACAGTCTTCCGAAATGCCTTCACAAAAGAAGACGAAGTATATTCCAGAATTCGAATCAAGAACAGCTGCCAACATGAGTAACGCAGAAGTAAATATCCTCGGAGTAGTGAAGCAACTTAAATCACTTAATAAAAGCAAGTCTTCTGGTCCAGACTGTATACCAATTAGGTTCCTTTCGGAGTATGCTGATGAATTAGCTCCATTCTTAACAATCATATACAACCGTTCGCTCGACGAAAGATCCGTAACCAATGATTGGAAAGTTGCACAGGTCACACCAATATTCAAATAAGGTAGTATGACTAATCCACTAAATTACAGGCCCATATCGTTAACGTCTATATGTAGCAGGATTTTTGAACATATATTGTCTTCGAACATTATGAATTACCTCGAAGAAAAGTGTCTATTGACACACGGTCAACATGGGTTTAGAAAACATCGTTCCTGCGAAACACAACTATCTCTTTATTCACATGAAGGACTGAGTGCTATTGACAAGGGATTTCAGATCGATTGCGTATTTCTGGATTTCCGGAAGGCTTTTGACACTGTAACACACAAGGGGCTCGTAGTGAAATTGCATGCTTATGGAATATCGTCTCAGTTATGTGACTGGATCTGTGATTTCCTGTCAGAGAGTTCGTAGTAATTGACGTAAAGTCATCGAGTAAAACAGAAGTGATTTCTGGCGTTCCCCAAGGTAGTGTAATAGGCCCTTTGCTGTTCCTTATCTATATAAACGATTTGGGAGACAATCTGAGCAGCCGTATTCGGTTGTTTGCAGATGACGCTGGCGTTTATCGACTAATAAAGTCATCAGAAGATAAAAAAAACTGCAACATGATTTAGAAAAAATATCTGAATGGTGCGAAAAGTGGTAGTTGATCCTAAATAAAGAAAACTGAGAGGTCATCCACATGAGTCCTAAAAGGAACTCGTTAAACTTCGGTTACACGATAAATCAGTCTAATCTAAAAGCCGTAAATTCAACTAAATACCTAGATATTACAATTACGAACAACTTAAACTGGAAGGAGCGCATAGAAAATGTTGTGGTGAAGGCTAACCAAAGATTGCGTTGGCAGGACATTTGAGAAAATGTAACAGACCTACTAAGGAGACTGCCTACATTACGCTTGTCCGTCCTATTTTAGAATGCTGCTGCGCGGTGTGGGATCCTTACTAGATAGGACTGACGGAGTACATCGAAAAAGTTCAAAGAAAGGGAGCACGTTTTGTATTATGGGAGAGAGTGTCACAGAAAATAAACAGGATTTGGGCTGGAAATCGTTAAAAGAAAGGCGTTTTTCGTTGCGACGGAATCTTCTCACGAAATTCCAATCACCAACTTTCTCCTCCGAATGCGAAAATATTTTGGTGACACCGATCTACATAGGGAGGAACGAACACCACGATAAAATAAGGGAAATAAGAGCTCCTACGGAAAGATATAGGTGTTCATTCTTTCCAAGCGCTATACGAGATTAGAATAATAGAGAATTGTGAATGTGGTTCGATGAACCCTCTGCCAGGCACTTAAATGTGATTTGCAGAGTATCCATGTAGATGTCATTTTTATAAGATCGTAGGCTTCCGCGGCCGGTGTCATAGTGATTAAAATTCTTCTGGGTATTATGCCGCGTCATTGCTAAAAACTAACAACAATAATAAACTAAAACCGACCGAATTGCAACGGCCTTCCTTAGAGGACGACTGGTTTTGCATGGGGATAGGTGCTTCTATTTATTACAGACTATCGATGTCTGACGTCACTGTTGTAAAACTCTTAAGGGAAGATGGAAGGAAAGAGGCTATTCGTGAATGTCCATGTCCATCCACGAATAGCCTCTTTCCTTCCACCTTCCCTTACGTCATGACTAGCCAGTCATATTAGAGGGCCAATTAAAAGTTTACAACAGTGACGTCAGACATCGATAGTCTGTAATACATAGAAGCAGTCGTGCCCTTTTGAAGGCCGTTGCAATTCGGCCGAATCGTCGGTTTTAGTTTATTATTGTTGTTAGTTTTTAGCAATGACGCGGCATAACACCCAGAAGAATTTTAATCACGATGTTATTTTTATTTTACAGGGTTGCCGAATAAAATTTAACAAGTTTCTTGTGGTGGCCGTCTTCGCAGAAACTATACAAATATTGCAGTAGTTTACGAGAAAAGCGACTTTCGCTTGCTGAAGATAAAGTATATCTATTTAACGTGGGTATTCAGAGGCGTTTCGCCTTATTTACAAGACATCTTTTGCGGGTGTTCTGAAAAACTACACGAGTTTTCTAGTTTGCACATATAGCTTATCGTTTGTGCATATAGGTTATAGATTTCAAACAGTACATTAACGTTTTTATAATAAACTAGAAGGTACTGCCCGTCTAATCTATTGTTTTGTACGCGGAACAACTTTCTTTCATGTGGAAAATTGGTTCAAAGCTTTGCAGTTTTCCTTTTGATAATTCTTTTCTCGGAATATGGCTGTAACGGCTAGAGTGTCATTTGTTTCTGTGAGTGTTGCCAACTGTCTAAAGTTTTCCTGTTAGTTGTTTTTGTTCTACTCTGTGTGTGTTGACGTAAGTTCTGTGTGTGTGTGTGTGTGTGTGTGTGTGTGTGTTTGTGTGTGTGTGTGTTTTTGTATACTTAGGAGAGAAATTTTATTTCTGATCATGTATTTGGATTTCTATTTTATGATCAGTCTATGTAAACAGCGAGGGACTAATCATACTCACTTGGTCGTTTAGTAGTCCTCGTAGCTACTTTTCAGCCTTTGTTTTGTATATGTTCTAATTTTATTGTAAGGTTAGGAGGTATCTTTCAGTATTTATTCTAATCGTTGTATTTATTCTAACCATTTTCACGTCTTTCTCTCTCGTAGGTTTGTCATTACCTTCTCCTAAATGATCTGTAGAATTTGAGTGGCATGTCCCATATTTCCATGCTCTAGTATGTTCTTTGCACCGGCTGTGGAATGTTCTGCTGGTTTGTAAGTCGACACCCGGTACAAACAACATAGTAGGCCATGGAAATATAGAACAAGCCATTAAACTTTTAAGACGAAGTAACCACAAACCTACAACAAGAGGCAAACATGAAAATGCATAGAATAAATGAGACACCCCGTAACCATACGAGAAAATTAAAACATATACAAACAAACGGCTGAAAAGTATCTACTACTAAATGACTAAGAGAAATGACTAGCCACTCACTCGACAACTAGCCACTCACTAGACAACGATCCAAATAGACGATCACAAATCGCAGTCCTCTCCTAAGTTTATAAATGAAACATGAAAAGAGAAAAGAAAAAAATAATAAAGTTTTTGTATAGACTGACAGAATTTACATTAACACACAGTCATCCAAAAAACAACTAACAGCAAAACCCGAGAAAATTGGCGACACTTAGGCAAATGAATGACACTGTAGACACATAAAATGGCAGTGTTGTATTTCAAAACCAGTGACCACAAGGAAAACTGCAAGCTTTCAGCGATTTTGCCACATGAAATAAGTATTTCGCTTACAAAATAATGAACTGGACGTTGACTTCGGAGTACCTTCGCATTTTATTATAAATATTTCAATGAACTCTTCTAAATCTACAACCTACATGTGCAAACGAAAAAAAATTATATAGTATTGCAGAACACGCACTGAAGATGCCTTATAAATAAAGCGGAACGCGACTGGGTGCACACGTCAAATAAAAATACTTAAATCTGCTACGTACAGAAGGTCTTTACATTTTAAACTGCTGCACTTAATATTAAACATGCGCCGACGTTTTATATTTAACGGATAGTCGGTCCCTCGCATGAGCTATGCTCGATGTCAAACAAGAGCAATGATTTGGACACAGTAAGCTATTTCCTGACCTAACGGTTCGCTTGTTAACTTAATCATGCGACTGACGGACAAGCGATAGTCGATGGACGTACGATGCCTTTCCGCAAACGCAGTTGACTGTTTCCGACATTTTATGCGCATAATGTCCTTCGGCTGATCTGATTTAAAAACGTTTCGATCAGTTTTCGATAGTGTTGATATAACGTTTTCAGCTCCTGAAACAACGTAAAAACAGACGCGTGAATAACGGCGCACGGACCACGAAATTGAACTGCGCCCGCTCGACGGAGGGGATGAAGCGCGTTCGCTTGCTGCAACGAATTCAATTAAATTAATGCAGCAGCGCAGAAGGGAGAAAATGGAAATTTGATCAGATCACGTGAAATGCACATAACGATAAAAAAAAGTATAGACCGGGGAAATCCAAAAAAAACTACGCACTGGAAGCTTCTGTTATCACATTTCTGGGGGACACTGAGGCTAGTCCAATGAATAATGGTAGTGATCTATTGTATCGTCTCCAATACGTCTGTTGAGACTATTTTGAACACAGATTGACACTGTATAAATTCTTGAATGGCACATATTGTTAATAATCGACCGCAGTTCCCAATAATGCCCATAACTGTTACACCTGAAAATTACCCTTAGTCTGAATAATGGTCGATTCTCGGCAAATGGAACAAAATACGGTACTGTAGTGCCTGTGTTATTCCGATTACGATGCAAAGTTCCTTTGGACACGCACGCATGTCCAAACGCGCAGGCACTGCGGCGACTACAGCCGTTAAGAAATACGTGGAATGAGCTAGCAATTGCGAATAGGGACAACCGTCAGCTGTAAAATGGAATGACAACAATGAAAATTTGTGCCGGTTGGGACTCGAACTTGGATTTCACGCTTATAGCGAGCCTGCATGTGCATACATGTATGTCCAAAGGAACTTTGCATCGTCATCAGATTAGGATGTGCTAGTAAATAGCCAGGAGATCAGTATGATTGTCTGGCTGCCAGTTAGCCCTAGTTCATTTAGTTCACGTCTATAATTAGACACTATCCAGGGTGCACGTGTAGTGTTCTACTACGGACGCGAACTAGCCTTACACCCCGAAATTAAAAACATCAGCTGTTTTCATAGAGCTGTCTGCTGCCTATGACAGTGTCTGGAGACATGGTCTACTGTACAAATTCATGCGAACAGTACCTTGCCTGACAAGTACCAGACTTATAGATGCCATGCTTGCTGCCAGAACATTCCAAGTAGTAATAGGAGAACAGATAAGCGTCCAAAGAACCCTGAACAACGGCCTACCGCAGGGCTCCGTGTCGGCTCCACTACTTTTCAGCTTATATATTGCCGATGTGCCATCCACATCTTCCAGGAAGTTTGGGTACGCAGACGATTGGGTCTTGGCAACACAACACAAGAACTTCGAGGTAATCGAAACAACCTTGACATCTGACTTGGAGACATTAAGTACATACTTTCGTAAATGGAGATTACAACCAAATCCTACAAAAACCGAAACTACATGTTTCCATCTCAATAATAAATTAGCCAGCAAACAACTTGACGTTCATCTCGAGGGAAATCGGCTCCGATCTAATGAGCATCCAAAGTACCTTGGAGTCACTTTGGACAGAGCGCTCACTTGTAAGCGACATCTGGAAAATATTGCAGCCAAACTAAAGACGAGGAATAATATTCTCATGCGCAGTGGTTAGCACACTGGACTCGCATTCGGGAGGACGACGGTTCAAACCCGCGTCCGGCCATCCTGATTTAGGTTTTCCGTGTTTTCCCTAAATCGCTCCAGGCAAATGCCGGGATGGTTCCTTTGAAAGGGCACGGCCGACTTCCTTCCCTAATCCAATGAGACCGATGACCTCGTAGTTTGGCCTCTTCCCTCAAAACAACCCAATAATATTCTCCAGAAGCTGTGCGGCACTACTTGGGGCTCCTCGGCTGACACGCTACACACGTCGGCACTCGGACTGGTCTACTCGGCCGCAGAGTACTGCCCTCCGGTCTGGATGAACAGCGTTCACACACAAAAAAATCGTCGTGCAGCTGAACAACGCGATGCGAATTGTCAGCGGAACCATGAGATCAACCCCAACACATTTTCTGCCAATTCTAAGCCACATACCACCTGCGGACCTACGTCGGAAGAATGCTCTTCTCCGTGAATATAGAAAGATACTCGACAACGCCCGGCTCCCTATACACTGCGACATGCCTGACCTGGAAAGAAACAGAATTCGGTCTAGACATCCAACAATGATAACAGCCAAGGAATTGCAAAGTATAAACTGTGATGCAATGAAGACCTGGAGGGAACAGTGGCGAGAGGTGTGCCCTGAGCATTGTCAAGCCTTCCCTTGCATCACTGAGAGACCGACCGGATATGAACTATGGTCATCCCTTAACAGAATACGGACAAATCACGGAAGATGTGCAGATACCCTTTACAAATGGGGAAAAACACCAACTCCCAACTGTGACTGCGGAGCCAACAGACAGACCATCGTCCAATAGTTCGACATAAGAGCATACAGTGGAAGGTTTAGTGATTTTCGGATGGCAACAGACGCCGCAAAAGACTTTATTTATAATCTTGATTTTTATAATTTAATTGTATTGACCACATATAATCTTGATGTGTATGTTTAATTGTATTGCCCATTATCTGTATGTTTTATTGTGTTTTTATGTATATCTTTGTTTAAACATTTGTAAGAAGCGTAAAATGATGTGTACTGCCATACGCTAAATAAAATAAAATAAAATAAATCGTAATCAGAATAACACAGACACTGCAATATCGTATTTATCTGCCGAGACCGGGCAAGCGACTTCAAAGTACGATGCGTGACCTGGTCGGGAATATGCATAATGGATGTAGGAGTACAGGTCGTTGACGTGTGGCTGAAGACATTCGGAAGTCTGTGTGTGCCCGTGAGTCGTGCACGGATAGCCAAACGGTACGACAATCGGTCGCGATAAGCGGGAAACCCGGGTTCGAGTCCCGGCCCTGCACAAATTTTCATTGTCGTCATTCCATTCTACAACTGATGATTTTACTTATTCCCACTTGCGAATTCATTCCATGTATAATGGAAAAAAAAGTCAAAATATTTCCACGACGCATTTCGAATGGCGCCATTCATACAAGCCGTCACCACAATGGGACATCAGCATCAAGATCCTCGGTAAGATGATAATACAATGAAGTTTGTCATGGTGACAGTGGCGTTGACTGATAGCTGACGTTCACTTGCTGCGCTCACGTTATTGTAGTGGATTTCGTGTTTTTCTCTGTTCTTCGTCTTTGTTTCATTAGTTGGCTTCGTTTTCACGACAAATTGTAGGGGTTACATGACGTCATGAGTATGTTTCTTACGAGTACTTGCCAGTAAAAGAGGCGAGATATCTGAAAGACGATGAATCTGTAGTGCATAACTGTGAACCATATCTGAAAGACGACGAATCTGTAGTGCATAACTGTGAACCATATCTGAAAGACGACGAATCTGTAGTGCATAACTGCGAACCATAGCTGAAAGACGACGAATCTGTAGTGCATAACTGCGAACCATAGCTGAAAGACGACGAATCTCTAGTGCATAACTGTGAACCATAGCTGAAAGACGACGAATCTGTAGTGCATAACTGTGAACCATATCTGAAAGACGACGAATCTGTAGTGCATAACTGTGAACCATATCTGAAAGACGACGAATCTGTAGTGCATAACTGTGAACCATATCTGAAAGACGACGAATCTGTAGTGCATAACTGTGAACCATATCTGAAAGACGACGAATCTGTAGTGCATAACTGTGAACCATATCTGAAAGACGACGAATCTGTAGTGCATAACTGTGAACCATATCTGAAAGACGACGAATCTGTAGTGCATAACTGTGAACCATATCTGAAAGACGACGAATCTGTAGTGCATAACTGTGAACCATATCTGAAAGACGACGAATCTGTAGTGCATAAATGTGAACCATATCTGAAAGACGACGAATCTGTAGTGCATAACTGTGAACCATATCTGAAAGACGACGAATCTGTAGTGCATAACTGTGAACCATAGCTGAAAGACGACGAATCTGTAGGGCATAACTGTGAACCATAGCTGAAAGACGACGAATCTGTAGTGCATAACTGTGAACCATAGCTGAAAGTCGACGAATCTGTAGTGCATAACTGTGAACCATATCTGAAAGACGATGAATCTGTAGTGCATAACTGTAAACCATAGCTGAAAGACGACGAATCTGTAGTGCATAACTGTGAACCATATCTGAAAGACGACGAATCTTTAGTGCATAACTGTGAACCATATCTGAATGACGACGAATCTGTAGTGCATAACTGTGAACCATATCTGAAAGACGACGAATCTGTAGTGCATAATTGTGAACCATAGCTGAAAGACAACGAATCTGTAGTGCATAACTGTGAACCATAGCTGAAAGACGACGAATCTGTAGTGCATAACTGTGAACCATATCTGAATGATGACGAATCTGTAGTGCATAACTGTGAACCATATTTGAAAGACGACGAATCTGTAGTGCGTAACTGTGAACCATAGCTGAAAGACGACGAATCTGTAGTGCATAACTGTGAACCATAGCTGAACGCAGTGTGATCCATTCATCAGCAGTCACAGTCGTTTTTGTTGTGGTGTTAAAGGCAGCCGAGCATAGGACGGTAATTGCCTAGTCCAACTGCTGCTGCTATCCTACCAACGGAGCAGGATGGCAAAGAATGTTACAGGCAATCCATTGTTCTCGGATGGCAGGCGCAGGTGTCACGATTAGGATGCGCTTGGTGCACAATACGGCGAACCTCCTTTGTGGTGGTCGGACCTGGTCGTCCGGAAATCGTCCTCGGATGATGTATGACATTACTATCCTGGTTGCTCAAAGAATCATCTACGTCCGTTGCAGAGGAAACGTGTTCGGACCATTTCTTGTCTCGCAGGGCTTGCCTCATGGTGCAATTTTAAGTCCCGTCCTGTACAAGCGTGATCTAGAGCTCAAAATCACCCCGCCCCGCCCCCCCCGCCCCCCACACACACAAATACTGCAGTATACAGACGATGCCCATTATTCCACTGTCGCTTCGCATCTTCAGTCCAAAACGGCGTTCTCACAACCCCTGCATACATTGATGAGTGGCTATTTACTAATGGCTGGAGATTTCGGCTGGCAAATCAGTAATCCTCCCCTTTTACAAGTCGACATAGACTCACATTGATGGTCGCACTACGTGTGGAAAGTACACTTTCCACATAGAATCTCACGCTCGATTTTTGGGGATGATTTTTGACACTCGGTTAAGCTGGGCGCCTCACTTCTTTAGCACTGTTACCAAGTATGAAGAAAGCTTAAATGTAATTCGACCACTGACCCCTGTGTGATGGGGAGAGCACCACCAGAGTAGTTTGCTCACCATGTACCGGGGATTATTCGATCTCGGCTTGACTGACTGCCAACTGTACGACAATGCGCCAAAGATTCACCTCACCAAACTAGATACTTTTCAATACAGAGCCATTCGTGCCTGTCGTGGAGCCATGCAATCGACGCCCACCAAAACTCTTCTTAGTGGAAGCAAGGGAGAGGACCTGGAGCATTAGACGCTAAATGTTATGAATAAATTCTGTGTTCAGGGCATGGCCTTTATGGACAGTTCTGTCTACCAGATTAGACTGCATTTACCGACTATGGACTGCCTCCTACAGAAGGAATAAAGCTCCGGTCGTTTGTACCAGCTTTGACAGTTGGTCACCTCAATACGTTTTATACTAGACTATACATTAATCGCACTTGCCTCTTTCTGACTGCGATCTTCATACTCAGCTGTCATGATCCAGTTTATTATTTTAATATAAAGTGTTTGGAAAGTGGTAATGTCAATAGATTCAGGAATCGCGTTGCAGCTCAGTGGCCTGGTTTCCTCTGTGTATACACCGATTGATCCAAAATTCCGCAGGGGGATGATACTGGATGTGCAGATTCAGATCGGGAAAACCTTCAAAATGCACTCCAGCTCTTCTATAGTGACAGCGGAGACAGTGGAACATCTGGAAGCTTCTAGGTTTGTCCCTTCCACTTCTTTCCCCAAGATATTTTGTCTAGCTCTCAGCCTCGTGGTCTAAGGCACCTTGTCACGGTCCGTGCGGCTCCCCCCGTCGCGGAGGTTCGAGTCCTGCCTCGGGCATGGGTGTGTGTGGTGTCCATAGCGTAAGTTAAAGTTAGATTAAGTAGTGTTGACGTTTATGGACCGATGACCTAAGTAGTTTGGCCCCATGGGAAGACCTTACCACAGATTTCCAGATTTTCTAGCTTTCAAAGCGTCCTTCAAAATATTCAGCACCGGAGATGCAACAAAATAACTAACCGCTTTATCACGGATGTGTTTTCGGAATATATTCGCAGCACACGGATGGGGCGGACAATCCGTTTGCTGTGGATGGCTTCCCACGCGGGTGTCATATACAATGAGGATGCATTAGCCAGGCAAGCGATACCTTTAGGCATTGTCCTGGATCTGAAATAACCTAACACATACTACTTACTTGAGGTCAAGGGTCATGCGAATCAACAGTGGCACGAGATGTGGAACTTTCCCCAGCAAACGAAAGGTGGTTATTACGCAGTGCTCCAACCTCGGATTCCTTCACAACTGTGGTTCGTGACTCACATGGACCAATGCATTTCTATATCATTCGATTTCGCTTCAGTCACTCCTTGTTTCCTCAACATCTACATCGGATCAAAGTTTATGCTTCGCCGGCGTGGGAGTGTGGCCCTGATTCGGAAACTGATGTTAACAGCGTATTGTGTGTCCCAAATTTGACTGCGGACGGTTGGACGTTTTGAAGACATCATTGAGTACGGGCTAAGACCTCCCGCAATCAGATACTTTTATTTACCAAAAACCTTCGTCTTTGTAAAGTGATTGTTAAGTTCCTTAAGAGTACTGGGCGCAATCTGTAGGTTTTAATGGTGTACATATTCCATTTCTCTGTCTTGCTCCTGAAAATATTTCAGGACTGGTGTGAACTGTAACTCAATAAAATTCCCACTACCTTTTAATCTGATTGTTGCAAAAATATAATGGACGCAGCTGTGACGGTTTGAGCTTTCTCTACTTGTAAACATGCATTTCTGTATTATTTTTATTTTATTCAAGTCTATTAACATTGTAATTGTGTGTTATTGATGGCTAAATTGAGTTGCTACTCGGAGGGCCAAACACATAAAAAACAACTTTCCAACCAATATGCCTGCCCTCTCGTTCCATTGAAGACCAAAACCGAGCCACTGCCACCTCCGAATGCCCCACAAATCCTGAGAGTGAACGATTCGACCAGCTGGCCAAATGAATACCCACAACGAGAATCCATTTAATCTGTCAGGTGCTGATCTACATCTACATCTACGTCTACATATATACTCCGCTAGCCACCAAGCGGTCTGTGGCGGAGGGCACAATTCGCGCCAAAGTCATATTCCCCCCCCCCCCCCCCCCTCCTCCTCTGTTCCACTCGCGGATCGCGCGGGAAAAAACGACTATCTGAACGTCTCAGTACGAGCTGTAATTTTCCTTATCTTTGAATGGTGATCATTGCGCGATTTGAAAGTTGGTGGCAATAATATATGCTCTACATCCTCGGTGAAGAGCGGATTTCTGAATTTAGTGAGCTGCCCCTTCCGCTTAGCGCGCCGTCTATCTGCAAGTGTGTCCCACTTCAAACTTTCTATGAGATTTAAAACGCTCTCGCGATGGCTAAATGTACCAGTCGCGAATCTTGCCGCTCTTCTTTGGACCTTCTCAGTCTCTTGAATCATTCTCTTGTTTCATTCTTTTTACTTCATTCGTTCTTCACAAGCCCTACAGCCGACTTTACATGCTCGTTCCATTTCATTTCATTTTGCAACACTATCCTTAAATATTTAACCAACGTGACCACGTCAAGCAGCACTACTAATGCTGTATTCGAACACTGCAGGACTGTTTTTTGTACTAATCTGAATTAACTTAAATTTTTTCCACATTTAAAGCGAGCCGCGATTCATCGGACCAACCAGAAATTCTGTCGAGATTATCTTGTATCAACCTAGCGTAACTTAGCGACGAGGCTGGTGGGGCCATTTGTGATGCGAAGTTTTGGAGTGAGCAGCCAACAGTCTCCCACTGCCCATCGCTCTGCTAGGTTTCCGTTAACGTTCTTGCTACACTTGCTATAAGTGGTTGACCTGAATTATGACTCTTCATAATGAGATTTTAACTCTGCAGTTGAGTGTGCGTTGATATGAAACTTCCTGGCAGACTAAAACTGTGTGCCGGGCCAAGACTCGAACTCGGGATCTCTGCCTTTCGCGGGCAAGTGCTCTGCCAACTGAGCTACCCAAGCACGACTCACGACCCGTCCCCACAGCTTCAATTCTGCCAGTACCTCGTCTTCCTACACAGTTTTAATCTGCCAGAAAGTTTCATATCATCGCACACTCCGCTGCAGAGTGAAAATCTCATTCTGGAAACATCTCCCAGGCTGTGGCTAAGCCATGTCTCCGCAATATCCTTTCTTCCAGGAGTGTTAGTTCTGCAAGGTTCGCAGAAGAGCTTCTGTGAAGTTTGGAAAGTAGGAGACGGGGTACTGGCAGAATTGAAGCTGTGGGGACGGGTCGTGAGTCGTGCTTGGGTAGCTCAGTTGGCAGAGCACTTGCCCGCGAAAGGCAAAGATCCTGAGTTCGAGTCTTTTATGACTCTTCAGTTGGGAATCGTGCTGCCCGCAAACAAAAACGTACTATTGTCGATACTTTTTCCCAGTCTGCCTTTTTCTCGAGTCTCATAGTAATGTTTCGAGAGTTCTGACAGTTCTATTGGGCACTGTTCGTCTGCTCGATGCGCAACTTAATTGTTGGCTCGACTCGTCCTTGTCGTATGGGTCGACTGGGCACAAACACTTAAAAGCACTCGCATCTGGTACAGAATTAATCCCCAAATCCTCATTAGTGAATAGACAGTTCGCAAATAATATAAAATATGTGAAATGACTGGTTAAACCTCATACAATTAACCCCCTGGGGACTCCCAACTCTTTTGTGAGTACGTGCTTGACGTAGATGGGGCCCCTGCCCTTATAATACTCCGACCTTTTCCATGTTGCATGTCTGTCCTTCTCCTATTATTTCTCCCCTCTCTTGGGAACAAGGTCTTGCGTGAAATCGGGTAACCGAAACTTAACAAAGTTTAATTTTTGTCTTTTCTCCTTTCTTGTTCTGACTTTTCGTGCTCTTTCTCTGCTTTACGTTTGAGGTCTCTCTTTCTGTCTTATTTCTTACCTTTGCATACGTGAAGGCCGTCTTACGCATTTGATGCATAAAAGGTGACTGGGTAATGTGTAACTCCCAGCACCCAGGTCGGCTGGTAAGGCTCGCAAATACCTCTCGATAAAGGGGTTACTGCCGGAGCTGTTACGTTCCCAATTGCCGATTCGTCCCACTGTCTGAAGTTCGGGATGTTTGATCTGATGTGTAAATATCATCTAAGGTGGGTGTGCTCCCCTCGGTGGGGGACCCCAGGGGGAAGGAACGCGCCAGCAAAGATGCTGGCAATCACGGGGGATTCACCCGCGATGAGTACATAAACTTCATCGACTCAACCTCCCTGTAATAAACGGAAATGTGATGAAGCCAAAAACACGACGAACCTTCGAGTTGTATCAGTTACCTTGTGGTGTTACCCACAGTGGAAGGTCAGAACTTCTCTACATTAAATCCATTCGTCATTCAGAAAAGTATAGACACCGTTGCAGGCCCATTAGTCCTGCACTCGCTTATGCAATGCATCTTTGCTTCCAGTGACAGTGTCTTTCAAGCCCAAAAACTACTTACAGTCCTCCACCGATACCCTGTTCAGTTAGAATCTCATTGACTGAATTCCTCATGTGGTGTCTTATACACTCATCTGTTTGATGGTATGATTGAAGGAGATACACAACATTGTCTCTCTGATCATGGTGTAACCACAGTCCATTGGGTTATGAAGAGGGTTGTCGCAGAATTCGTGCAAATATAATTCTTTCTCCAAGCTGTGAGTGCTGCCTCACTGACGAGGACATCGTACTAATAGAAAGTCATAACTAGCAGCATCTACATTAATATTGACAATATTTTAAAAATTAAAGTGTCTTTCTCTTCGAGTAGCTCTTAGTGTCGTGAATAACTCCGTTGTCGAATTTGCCATTTTATCTGTCTTTGTGAAAGGGAACTTCGGGGCTATCTTTAATGTTTCAGTCTGTGTATATTGTACACTAAAACTTAGACTTTCATTGCAATTTTAAAGTCGGATTAATACACTTCGTTAACTCCTATCTCGTTTAATTATGTTTTTCCACAGGAAAAAAAGGCGCACCACGAAAGAATCATCCGATTAGGGCGGAAACGGGTAGATGTGATGTAGGCGTACAGACAAATCGAGCACGTTAATAACGTTTTGGTCCACCTCTAGCGCTTATGCGAGCAGTTGTTCTGCTTGGGATTGACAGAGTTGAGTGTCCTCCTGAGGGACATGGTGCCAAAGTCGGTCCAAATGGCGCGTTAGATCAAAATTCCGAGCTGGTTGGACTGCTCCACCCTTAATAACCGAAACGTTCTCAATTGGCGAGAGATCCGGTAACCTAGCAGGCGAAGACTGATTTTGGCAAGCACGAAGACAGGCAGTAGAAACTAGCCATGTCCGGGGGCATTATCTTGCTGAAATGTAAGCCCAGGATGGCTGGCCATGGTGGGCAACAAAACGGGGCATAGAATACCGTCGACATACCGCTGTGCTGCAAGGCTACCACCGATGACAACCAAAGAGGGCCAGGTATGAAATGAAACGGCAGCCCAGACCATCACTCCTTATATGGCGGGCGTCCACCCGGTTGGTACCTCACCGCTGTCGGGGTCGTCTCCACACACGTCTTCGCTGCTCACCGGGGCTGAGTTCGTAGCGGGTCTCATCACTGAAGGGGATTTTATTCCAGTCTGTGAGATTCCAGGATCCGATAACCACCCACCTACAGACTGGCGAAACATCTGGCAGACTTACTAGCACCCAAACTGGAACACTGCGAACATCACGTTATTGATTTTTCTCGGTTTTTGAAACTCTTTCTCCTGAAAAATCATCTAGTTTTTCTGAAGTTGTAATCATTCGTTCGCCTGTACACGCACATCACATCTACCGTTTTCCGTCATCTACATCTACATCTACATGACTACTCTGCAATTCACATTTAAGTGCTTGGCAGAGGGTTCATCGAACCACAATCATACTATCTCTCTACCATTCCACTCCCGAACAGCGCGCGGGAAAAACGAGCACCTAAACCTTTCTGTTCGAGCTCTGATTTCTCTTATTTATTTTGATGATCATTCCTACCTATGTAGGTTGGGCTCAACAAAATATTTTCGCATTTGGAAGAGAAAGTTGGTGACTGAAACTTCGTAAATAGATCTCGCCGCAATGAAAAAGTCTTTGCTTTAATGACTTCCATCCCAACTCGCGTATCATATCTGCCACAGTCTCTCCCCTATTACCTGATAATACAAAACGAGCTGACCTTTTTTGCACCCTTTCGATGTCCTCCGTCAATCCCACCTGGTAACGATCCCACACCGCGCAGCAATATTCTAACAGAGGACGAACGAGTGTAGTGTAAGCTGTCTCTTTAGTGGACTTGTTGCATCTTCTAAGTGTCCTGCCAATGAAACGCAACCTTTGGCTCGCCTTCCCCACAATATTATCTATGTGATCTTTCCAAGCGAAGTTGTTCGTGATTTTAACACCCAGGTACTTAGTTGAATTGACAGCCTTGAGAATTGTACTATTTATCGAGTAATGGAATTCCAACGGATTTCTTTTGGAACTCATGTGGATCACCTCACACTTTTCGTTATTTAGCGTCAACTGCCACCTGCCACACCATATAGCAATCTTTTCTAAATCGCTTTGCAACTGATCCTGGTCTTCGGATGACCTTACTAGACGGTAAATTACAGCATCATCTGCGAACAACCTAAGAGAACTGCTCAGATTGTCACCCAGGTCATTTATATAGATCAGGAACAGCAGAGGTTCCAGGACGCTTCCCTGGGGAACACCTGATATCACTTCAGTTTTACTCGATGATTTACCGTCTATTACTACGAACTGCGACCTTCCTGACAGGAAATCACGAATCCAGTCGCACAACTGAGACGATACGCCATAGGCCCGCAGCTTGATTAGAAGTAGCTTGTGAGGAACGGTGCAAAAGCTTTCCGGAAATCCAGAAATACGGAATCGACCTGAGATCCCCTGTCGATAGCGGCCATTACTTCGTGCGAATAAAAAGCTAGCTGCGTTGCACAAGAACGATGTTTTCTGAAACCATGCTGATTACGTATCAATAGATCGTTCCCTTCGAGCTGATTCATAATGTTTGAATACAGTATATGCTCCAAAACCCTACTGCAAACCGACATCAATGATATAGATCTGTAGTTCGATGGATTTCTCCTACTACCCTTCTTAAACACTGGTGCGACCTGCGCAATTTTCCAATTTGTAGGTACAGATCTATCGGTGAGCGAGCGGTTGTGTTATGATTGCTAAGTAGGGAGCTATTGTATCAGCGTAATCTGAAAGGAACCTAATCGGTATACAATCTGGACCTGAAGACTTGCCCGTATCAAGCGATTTGAGTTGCTTCGCAACTCCTAAGGTATCTACTTCTAAGAAACTCATGCTAGCAGCTGTTCGTGTTTCAAATTCTGGAATATTCCGTTCGTCTTCCCTGGCGAAGGAATTTCGGAAAACTGCGTTCAATAACTCCGCTTTAGCGGCACAGTCGTCGGTAACAGTACCATCGGCACTGCGCAGCGAAGGTATTGACTGCGTCTTGCCGCTTGTGTACTTTACATACGACTAGAATTTCTTCGGATTTTCTACCAAATTTCGAGACAATGTTTCGTTTTGGAACCTATTAAAGGCATCTCGCATTGAAGTCCGTGCCAAATTTCGCGCGTCTGTAAATTTTAGCCAATCTTCGGGATTTCGCGTTCTTCTGAACTTCGCATGCTTTTTCCGTTGCCTCTGCAACAGCGTTCGGACCTGTTTTGTGTACCACGGAGGATCAGTTCCATCTCTTACCAATTTATGAGGTATGAATCTCTCAATTGCTGTTGCTACTATATCTTTGAATTTGAGTCACATCTAGTCTACATTTGCATAGTTAGTTCGGAAGGAATGGAGATTGTCTCTTAGGAAGGCTTCTAGTGACACTTTATCCGCTTTTGTAAATAAAACTATTTTGCGTTTGTTTCTGGTGGATTTGGAAGAAACGGTATTGAGCCTAGCTACAACATTTGAATACACACATCAGAAAAATGTACAGAAAAATGGAATAGAGATCAACGTAAACATTATTTCCGCCCTTTTTAGTGCTCATGAAAACCACACATTGCATGTTGTACCGGCATACAGCGAGACCTACACAGGTGGTGGTCCAGATCACTGTACACACGGTTACCTCTTATACCCAGTGGCGCGTCCTCTTGCATTGATGCATACCTGTAGTCGTCCACAAATTCGTCAAGGCACTGTTGGTTCAGATTGTCCCACTCCTCAACGGCGATTTGGCGTAGATTCCTCAGAGTGGTTGGTGGGTCGCGTCGTCCATAAACAGCCCTTTTCAATCTATCCCAGGCATGCTCGATAGGGTTCATGTCTGCTGACCACTCTAGTCGAGCGATGTTATTATCTTGAAGGAAGTCACTCACAAGATGAGCATGATGGGGGCGCGAATGCCTCGCCAATATGCTGCCGATATCATTGCACTACCGGTCGGAGGATGCCATTCACGTATCGTACAGCCGTTACTGCGCCTTCCATGACCATCAGCAGCGTACGTCGGCCCCACGTAATGCCACCCCAATACAGCAAGGAACCTCCACCTTGCTGCATTCGCTGGACATTGTGTCTAAGGCGTTCAGCCTGAGCGGGTTGCCTCCAAACACGTCTCAGACGATTGTCTGGTTGAAGGCATATGCGACACTCCTCGATGAAGAGGACGTGATGCCAGTCCTGAGCGGTCCATTCGGGATGATGTTGGGCCCATCTGTACCGCGCTGCATGGTGTCATGATTGCAAAGATGGACCTCGCCATGGACGTCGGGAGTGAAGTTGCGCATCATGCAGCCTATTGCGCACAGTTTGAGTCGTAACACGACGTCCTGTGGCTGCACGAAAAGCATCATTCAACATGGTGGCGTTGCTGTCAGGGTTCCTCCGAGCCATAATCAGTAGGTAGCGGTCATGAACTGCATTAGTAGCCCTCGGGTGGCCTGAGCGAGGCACGTCATCGACAGCTGTATCTCGCTTTTGTTCACTCCGAGACGCCTGGAGACTTCTTTTGTTGATAGCCCTTTCTGGCACAAAATAACAATGCAGACGCGATGAAACCGCGGTATTGACCGTCTAGGCATGGTTGAACTACAGACAACACTTGCCCTGTACCTCCTTCCTGGTGGAATGACTGGAACTGATCGGCTGTCGGAACCCTTCCGTCTAACAGGCGCTGGTCGTGCATGGTTGTTTACATCTTTAGGCGGGTTTAGTGACATCTCTGAAGAGTCCAAGGTACTGTGACTGCCATACAGTATCCGCGGTCAACGTCTATCTTCATGAGTTTTGGGAACCGGGGTGATGCAAAACTTTTTTTGGTGTGTGTAATTACTTAGTAATGTGCCGTTTTTTTCGTTGAGTGTATGTTACAATGAAACCAGACGAGTGTCCCGTTTGTATCATCATGTCAAATAGTTGCATGTGGTGAAGTGACTGCCTGAACCCAAATAAAAAAAATAAAAAAAATTAAAGTATCTGTCTACCTCTGTCTCTATCTATCTGTCTCTATTTCTCTCTATCTGTCTCTGTCCCTCTCTATCTGTCTCTGTCCCTCTCTATCTGTCTCTGTCCCTCTCTATCTGTCTCTGTCCCTCTCTATCTGTCTCTGTCCCTCTCTATCTGTCTCTGTCTCTCTCTGTCTCTGTCTCTCTCCCTCTCTGTTTCTGTCTGTCTCTGTTTTTGTCTGTCTCTCTCTCTCTCTACCTCTTGCCTCTCTCTCTCTCTCTCTCTCTCTCTCTCTCTCTCTATCTCTTGCCTCTCTCTCTCTCTCTCTCTCTCTCTCTCTCTCTCTCTCTCTCTCTCTTGCCTCTCTCTCTCTCTCTCTCTCTTGCCTCTCTCTCTCTCTCTCTCTCTCTCTCTCCCTCTCTCTCTCTACCTCTTGCCTGTCTCTCTCTCTCTCTCTCTCTCTCTCTCTCTACCTCTTGTCTGTCTGTCTCTCTCTATCTCTTGTCTGTCTGTCTGTTTCTCTCCCTCTCTCTCTCTCTCTCTCTCTCTCTCTCTCTCTCTCTCTCTCTCTCTTTCTCTTTCTCTCCCCGAGCCGGAGTCGGTGTCTCGTAACATCACAGCGTGATTCACAGCTTACGTGAACTGATAAGGCACCAGTTCAGCAGTATCGCGGGACACAGTTAAAAGGACATGGTGGGAACTGCGTTGGAATGGCTCTCCTGGTGTGCTGCTGAACTGAATGGCGTGCTGGCAGCCTCATTAATGGCACCCACCTCTGTGTGTGAGTGTGTTGCAAAATGTGGCGGTGCGGTTGCTCAAGACCCGGGAGTGGCCGCCCCGCCACACTGCAGTGCGCCGAGGAGAGAGCGAGGGCAAGTGCCGCAGATTACGTTCCCGACAATGGCCACCTCATACTGTCTGCCGTAACATTTGCTTACACTTACGTGCAGTACTAAAGCGATGAAGGAAAAGCTGAAAGATGGATGGAACGTATAGAGTGGCTCTACGATGGAGGTGAGAAAGGAGATACGACAGTGCGATAAGAATTTGGCAGTGCACTGATAGATCCGAGTCCAAACGAGGCCGCTGCACTATACCACATTCCCTCAAAATTGAGATGTTTGACAGAGCCGGCCACGACAAAACTATTCTACCTGGTGAGCAAGACTTAGGACGTGACACTGTAACACAGATGTGCTCCCTAAAATTTTTGAGCATTATGTTCCATTATGTTTACTGCAAATATGATGTACTTGTTTTATTGCGTAAATCTTTAGATACTACAGGGTGGTCCATTGATAGTGACCGGGCCAAATATCTCACGAAATAAGCATCAAACGAAAAAACTACAAAGAACGAAATTTGGCCCGCTAGATGGCGCTGCCATAGGTCAAACGGATATCAACTGCGTTTTTTTTTTAAATAGGAACCCCCATTTTTATTACATATTCGTGTAGTACGTAAAGAAATGTGAAAGTTTTGTTTCGACAACTTTTGTTGCTTTGTGACAGATGGCGCTGTATTAGTCACAAACGTATAAGTACGTGGGATCACGTCAGTGCGGACGGTATTTGCTTCGTGATACATTACCCGTGTTAAGATGGACCGTTTACCAATTGCGGAAAAGGTGGATATCATGTTCATGTATGGCTATTGTGATCAAAATGCCCAACGGGCGTGTGCTATGTACGCTGCTCGGTATCCTGGACGACGACATCCAAGTGTCCGGACCGTTCGCCGGATAGTCACGTTATTTAAGGAAACAAAAAGTGTTCAGCCACATGTGAAACGTCAACCACGACCTGCAACAAATGATGATGACCAAGTAGGTGTTTTAGCTGCTGTCGCGGCTAATCTGCACATCAGTAGCACACAAATTGCGCGAGAATCGGGAATCTGAAAAACGTCGGTGTTGAGAATGCTACATCAACATCGATTGCACCCGTACCATATTTCTATGCACCAGGAATTGCGTGGCGACGACTTTGAACGTTTGAACGTCGTGTACAGTTCTGCCACTGGGCACAAGAGAAATTACGGGACGATGATAGATTTTTTACACGCGTTCTATTTAGCGACGAAGCGTCATTCACCAACAGCGGTAACGTAAACCGGCATAATATGAACTACTGGGCAACAGAAAATCCACGATGGCTGCGACAAGTGGAACATCAGCGACCTTAGCGGGTTAATGTATGGTGCGGCATTACGGGAGGAAGGATAATTGGCCCCCATTTTATCGATGGCAATCTAAATGTTGCAAAGTATGCTGATTTCCTACGTAATGTTCTACCGATGTTACTACAAGATGTTTCACTGCATGACTGAATGGCGATGTACTTCCAACATGATGGATGTCCAGCACATAGCTCGCGTGCGGTTGAAGCGGTATTGAATAGCATATTTCATGACTGGTGGATTGGTCGTCGAAGCACCATACCATGGCCCGCACGTTCACCGGATCTGACGTCCCCGGATTTCTTTCTGTGGGGAAAGTTGAAGGATGTTTGCTATCGTGATCCACCGACAACGCCTGACAACATGCGTCAGCGCATTGTCAATGCATGTGCGGACATTACGGAAGGCAAACTACTCGCTGTTGAGAGGAGTGTCGTTACACGTATTGCCAAATGCATTGAGGTTGACAGACATCATTTTGAGCATTTATTACATTAATGTGGTATTTACAAGTCATCATGCTGTAACAGCATGCGTTCTCAGAAATGATGAGTTCACAAAGGTACCTGTATCACAACGGAACAACCTAAATAAAATGTTCAAACGTACCTACGATCTGTATTTTAATTTAAAAAAACCTACCTGTTACGAACTGTTCGTCTAAAATTGTGACCCATATGTTTGTGACTATTACAGCGCCATCTATCTCAAAGCAAAAAAAGTGGTCCAACTAAAGCATTCATATTTCTTTACGTACTACACGAATACGTAATAAAAATGGGGGTTACTATTTAAAAAACGCAGTTGATATCCGTTTGACCTATGGCTGCGCCATCTAGCGGGTTAACCATACCGCCATCTGGTTTCCCCCTTCAAGCTAGACAAGTTTCGTTCTTTGTAGTTTTTTCGTTCGAATGAATGAGGTATTTGGCCCGGTCACGATCAATGCACCACCCTGTATACATTAATTAGAAACGTGATATGGTCTGTAACCTGGAGAAATTTTGTACTATGCTGTATCAATTCTGTCTTTATACCGTTAGGGAAAGTTAGGAAAGCCAATATAGTTGGCAGAGGTTAAAGACGTGTGTGCGAGCGCTGTCTGAGGAGGCGGGTGTGACGTCAGAGCAGAGCGCTTAGAAGACATGCTAGGTTGTGACACGTTAAGAGTTGACCGCACGCAAGTGGCGCACACTGCCCGGTCTTTGTGGAGGCGCAACGTTGCTAGTAGCGAAGCTCCGAGAGCATGAATGGGGGCAGATGTAAGAGGCTCCAATAGTACAGAGATCCTGCCCCGTAATTGGTCACTGCTAATCAAGGTGTGCCCGCAATATTACATGGAGAAATGGGAGCATTGTGGACAACGAAGACGACGGCTTATTATCTGCAACGAACTGGAAGATCGTTTCATTTTCGTTACCGTTTGTGAGGCATTACCAAGTGGCATTCCCGGAGAATTTCACAAAAGTAATGAGCGTGCTACATAAAAACTGTGAGTACCTGATCTTGTCAGTCATTATCACCTGCTTGCTCCGATTCCTTTCAAGTTATTGAATACCGGAGTGTTGTTTAAGTAGTGAAAATAAAAGTATTAAAAGATTATCGTTGCCATTTCTGTTTGTTTACTAAAAATAATTGAAAGTAATTAATAATGAAGCCTAAGGAAGCCAACATTGTTGTCAACTAACATCGTTGTTGTCATGTTCGATGGATCATTTTGCACGGTAGATCGTAATAATGTGGAACGAGTCATTATACATTCACATCGGAAATTAATTTGTACATACGGCTATATTGTCAACATTTCTAATTATTTTTTTACAGGCAGTTACTCCTGCTAACTGATTGAAGGCGAAGTAAAGTAACTAAAACTTAAGTAATTCTGGCAGTCTCAAATCAATTAAGTTCACATATCGCTTATGTGTGTTTATTGTAATAATGCTATTGTGTGCTGGCGTATTTCGTATTTCGGCGTTGTCGATCTCTTGGAAGCCATCAGTTGCTTATTTCATCCAGTAAATTTTTGTAGTAATAACGATCTGTTCAAAGCACATGTCCAGGAATCTAATGTACGTAAGTAAGCGTAAATCTGAGGTTACGAAATTACTGTCGTGACAAAACAGCTGCTTCCGCTTAATTAGTTGCTTTTCAATAACGAAATCGAATCCCCTTTTCCAAATTAACGTATCTCAGCATTTACGAGATAAGACAACTGCTTTCTTTTTTCATTATTGTTTCGTAACCTATTGTGCTGTCAGCAACTTGCGTCATCCTTCAATTTTCATACATACAGCAAAACGGTTACATATCATTGTTGTCCGCATTATTGATCACATTAGGCAGACAATGCCGAATAGGGCTGGCGACTGTGTTAATTCCTGTACTGTTCGAACTACTTTTGTTGTGGGCTTTTGAAGTCATGTGGTACTCTTTTCGTTTCGTATTTTATGTGAGTGAGAGCACTGTTGTGTCTACTTACAACTTGTACAGAAGGCAGACGGGAGTTTAAGGAATCGAGGGGCCTGAAAGGGAATGAGTGGTTGATAAAGTAGTAACAGAGTTGTAGCCTATCGCCAATGTTATTCTATCTGTACACTGAGCAAGCAGTTAAAGAAACGAAAGAATAAATTGGAGAAGGAATTAAAGTTCAGGGAGAAGAAATAAAAACTCTGAGGGTTGCCGATGACATTGATATGCTGTCGACAGCGAAGGACTGGAAGAGCAGCTGAACGGAATACATGGGTTGTTGAAAGGAGGTTATAAGATGGATATCAAGAAAAGGAAAAAAAAGGTTAATGGAATGCAGTCGAATAAAGTCAGCCGACGCTGTGGGAATTACATTAGGAAATCAGACTAAAAATGTAGTGAATGGGTTTTGTTATTTGGGCAGGAAAAGTAACTGATAATGGTCGAAGTAGAGAGTATATATGAAATGTAGACTAGCAGTGTCAAGAAAAGCATTCCTGAAACGGAAATTCATTAACATCGAATATAAATTTAAATGTTAAAGACTTCTTTTCTGAGGTTATTTTGAGTTTGGGCTTGTACTGAAGTTGAATCGTGGACGATAAACAGTTTCTACAAGAAGAGAATTGAAGGTTCTCAAATGTGGTGTTAACAGGAGAATGCTGAATACTGTGTGGGTAGATCGGGTAGCTAAGGAAGATGTACGCAATCGAATTGGGGAAGAAAAATTCGTGTTACAACCTGACTAGAAGAAGGGATCGGTTGATAAGACACATTCTGACATCAAAGGATCACAAGTTCATTCAGTATTGAAGAAACGTGTGAGAGGTTAAAATCTTACAGGGAGAGAAAAAGATGAATACAGTAAGCAGATTCAGAAGGACGTAGATTGCAGTTACTGTGCAGAGGTCGTTACGCTTGCGTGGAATTGGACTAGCTTGGAGAGTTACAGCAAACCGCTCTTTCTACATCCACATGGATACTCCGCAAATCACACTTACTTGCCTGGCAGAGTGTTCATGAACCACCTTCACAATAATTCTCTATTATTCCAATCTGGAACAGGGCGCGGAAAAGAACAGAACAAATATATCTTCCCGTGCGAGCTCTCATTTCCCATATTTTGTTATGGTGATCGTTTCTGCGTATCTTATTATAGTGATCGTTTCTCCGTATCTACGTCGGCGTCAACAAAATATTTTCGCGTTGGGAGGAGAAATTGATGCGCTAAGTGCGACATCAATAGAAAGTTGATGATTGAAATTTCGTGAGAAGATGCCGCCGCAACGAAAAGCGTCTTCGTTTAATGACGTCCACCCAAATCCTGTATCATATCAGTGACACTCTCTCCCCTATTTCGCGGTAATACAAAATGTGGTGTTCATCTTTGAACTTCTTCGATGTACTCCGTTAATCCTATCTGGTAGGGATCCCAGACCGCGCAGCCGTACTCCAAAGGGATGGACAAACATAGTGTCGGCAGTCACTTTAGTGGATCTGTTACATTTCCTAAGTGTTCTGCCAATAATGCGCAATTTTTGCTTAGCCTACTCCACATTTTCTGTGTGTTAATTCCAGTTTAAATTGTTCGTTATTGTAATTCCTAAGGCCGACCGTTGTAGCCGAGCGGTTCTAGGCGCTTCAGTCCGGAACCGCGCTGCTGCCACGGTCGCAGGTTCGAATCCTGCCTCGGGCATGGATGTGTGTGATGTCCTTTAGTTAGGTTTCAGTAGTTCTAAGTCTAGGGGACTGATGACCTCACATGTTAAGCCCCATAGTGCTTAGAGCCATTTGAACCATCTTTTATAGTTCCTAAGTATTTAGTTGAATTTGCGGCCTTCAGAGAAGACTGATTTATCGTGTAACGGAAATTTAACGAATTCCTTTTAGCACTCGAGAGGATGATCTCACATTTTTCGTTATTTGGGGTCAATTGCCAATTTTCGCACCACACAAATATCATGTCGAAATCTTTTTTCAATTTTTTGATCTTCCGATGCCTTAACTAGACGATAATCGTCAGCAAACAACCTAAGAGAGCTGCTCAGTTTGTCTCCAAAATCATTTATCAAGATCAGGAACAGCAGAGGGCTTGTAACACTACCTTGGGGAACGGCAGAGATCACTTCTGTTTTACTCGGCGACTTGGTGTCAATTAACCCCTCTGACAGGAAATCACGAATCCCGTCACATAACTGAAACGATATTCTTCGAACTGAATGACCACAGAAAATGTAAATTTGTACTTTCAGAAACATATAACCGAAATTACTTTGTGCCAGTAGTACTGACACATTTTTCTGTGTAACAGTCGCTTTAAAGAAGTAGCTGTACTACGCCAGGTGGTCAGATAGTATGCCAAGGCGCATTGTGTTGAGATACTACACTACTGGCCATTAAAATTGCTGCACCGCGAATATGACGTGCTACAGACGCGAAATTTAACCGACAGGAAGAAGGTGCTGTGATATGCAAATGAGTAGCTGTGCAAAGCATTCACACAAGGTTGGCGCCGGTGGCGATACCTACAACGTGCTGACATGAGGAAAGTTTCCAACCGATTTCTCATACACAAACAGCAGTTGACCGGCGTTACCTGATGAAACGTTAGTTGTGATGCCTCGTGTAAGGAGGAGAAATGCGTACCATCACGTTTCCGACTTTGATAAAGGTCGGGTTGTAGCCCATCGCGATTGCGGTTCATCGTATCGCGACATTGCTGCTCGGTGGGTTCAGGAGGGTAATACGGAACGCCGTGCTGGATCCCAACGGCCTCGTATCACTAGCAGTCGAGATGACATGCATCTTATCCACATGGCTGTAACGGCTCGTGCAGCCACGTCTCGATCCCTGAGTCAACAGATGGGGACGTTTACAAGACAACAACCATCTGCACGAACAGTTCGATGACGCTTGCAGCAGCATGGACTATCAGCTCGGAGACCATGGTTGCGGTTACCCTTGACGCTGCATCACAGACAGGAGCGCCTGCGATGGTGTACTCAACGACGAACCTGGGTGCACGAATGGCAAAACGTCATTTATTCGGATGAATCCAGGTTCTGTTTACAGCATCATGATACTCGCATCCGTGTTTGGCGACATCGCAGTGAACGCACATTGGAAGCGTGTATTCGTCATCGCCATACTGGCGTATCACCCGGCGTGATGGTATTGTGTGCCACTGGTTACACGTGTCGGTCACCTCTTGTTCGCATTGACGGCACTTTGAACAGCGGACGTTACGTTTCAGGTGTGTTACGACCCGTGGCTCTACCCTTCATTCGATTCCTGCGAAACCTTCATTTCAGTAGGATAATGCACGACCGCATGTTGTAGGTCCTGTACGGGCCTTTCTGGATACAGAAAATGTTCGTATGCTGCCCTGGCCAGCACATTCTCCAGATCTCTCACCAATTGAAAACGTGTGGTCAACGGTGGCCGAGCAACTGGCTCGTTACAATACGCCAGTCGCTACTCTTGATGAACTGTGGTATCGTGTTGAAGCTGCATGGACAGCTGTACTTGTAAACGCAACCTCTATTTGACTCAATGCTCAGGCGTATCAAGGGCGTTATTTGTGCCAGAGGTGGTTGTTCTGGGTACTGATTGCTCAGGATCTATGCACCCAAATCGCGTGAAAATGTAATCACATGTCAGTTCTAGTGTAATATATTTGTCCAATGAATACCCGTTTATCATCTGCATTTCTTCATGGTGTAGCAATTTCAATGACCAGTAGTGTACATACCCACAACTAGCCGTGCCAATGAGTTCGGTTCTGTGCAGGGAAAAACAAATCGCTCCCGATATGATCTTCGGAAAATTGATTTTCAGGAGAGAGGGAAGTGACTACACAAAATGACATGAAGACTCGCGTATTGTTCTGTTTCCTAACTGCTCCTATATAACCGTATTATTTCGCTCCGCCGTCCCGAACATGTAAATGGAAAGTGCAATCGGACAGATCGACCCGCGAGCGAGCGGGGTGATCAGCAGCAGCAGACAGAGGGGGAGAGAGAGAGAGAGAGAGAGAGAGAGAGAGAGAGAGAGAGAGAGAGAGAGAAGGGGGGGGGGGGAGAGAGTTAGCTGACTGCTGGCGCGGAATGTGAGAACCCGGCCTGTCTGCTTGCGTTGCTATAGAGCGGCCACTGTGCATTGCGAGCGAGCGCAATCCCGCTTCCGAATCGAGCCCTTTGATGGAGGTAATCGGACGCGCTGGGCTGCCAGTTTCCGAGGGCCACACTGGCTGCATTGTCGGGCGCAGCCGCTGCGAACTGTCAATGGGGACAGACAGTTCCGCGAATGGGATCGCCCCGCGCGCGCACTGGGGCGCTCGTAGTCGCCCTAAGCTGCTCCAGCAGTGATGCCCCGGCGGTACGATACTCCCCTAACGACATTTCCCCTAATTATTTACACTGCTGCCCGCTGATTGAAATAACTGCACCGGGAACTTTACTTACTGTGCGTGTATTATTGTTTTCAGTACTTCTCCCCCCCCCCCCCCCCCACCCCCCCTTCCAACAGATTGATTCTCTTTTACGAAAAATGAGTCATATTGGAACAGGATCGCGCGCGCGCGTGTGTGTGTGTGTGTGTGTGTGTGTGTGTGTGTGTGTGTGTGTGTGTGTTTGTTTGGTCTTCAGTCCTGAGACTGGTTTGATGCAGCTCTCCACGCTACTCTATCCTGTGCAAGCTTCTTCATCTCCCAGTACCTACTTCAACCTACATCCTTCTGAATCTGCTTAGTGTGTTCATCTCTTGGTCTCCCTCTACGATTTTTACCCTCCACGCTGCCCTCCAATACTAAATTGGTGATCCCTTGATGCCTCAGAACATGGCCTACCAACCAATCCCTTCTTCTGGTCAAGTTGTGCCACAAACGTCTCTTCTCCCCAGTCCTATTCAATACTTCCTCATTAGTTATGTGATCTACCCATCTAATCTTCAGCATTCTTCTGTAGCACCACATTTCGAAAGCTTCTATTCTCTTCTTGTCCAAACTATTTATCGTCCATGTTTCGCTTCCGTACATGGCTACACTCCATACAAATACTTTCAGAAATGACTTCCTGACACTTAAATCTATACTCGATGTTAACAAATTTCTCTTCTTCAGAAACGCTTTCCTTGCCATTGCCAGTCTACATTTTATATCCTCTCTACTTCGACCATCATCAGTTATTTTGCTCCCCAAATAGCTAAACTCCTTTACTACTTTAAGTGTCTCATTTCCTAATCTAATTCCCTCAGCATCACTCGACTTAATTCGACTACAGTCCATTATCCTCGCTTTGCTTTTGTTGATGTTCATCTTGTATTCTCCTTTCAAGGCACTATCCATTCCGTTCAACTGCTCTTCCAAGTCCTTTGCTGTCTCTGACAGAATTACAATGTCATCGGCGAACCTCAAAGTTTTTATTTCTTCTCCATGGATTTTAATACCTACTCCGAATTTTTCTTTTGTTTCCTTCACTGCTTGCTCAATATACAGATTGAATAACATCGGGGATAGGCTACAACCCTGTCTCACTCCCTTCCCAACCACTGCTTCCCTTTCGTGCCCCTCGACTCTAACTGCCATCTGGTTTCTGTACGAATTGTAAATAGCCTTTCGGTCCCTGTATTTTACCCCTGCCACCTTCACAATTTGAAAGAGAGTATTCCAGTGAACATTGTCAAAAGCTTTCTCTAAGTCTAGAAACGCTAGAAACGTAGGTTTGCCCTTCCTTAATCTAGCTTCTAAGATAAGTCGTAGGGTCAGTATTGCCTCACGTGTTCCAACATTTCTACGGAATCCAAACTGATCTTCCCCGAGGTCGGCTTCTACTAGGTTCGTATGAACTTTTAAATTCGTGTTTCCACAAAACACAGGAGAAGGTTGGAAATTATGAAGCAAATGCCGAAATTTACCAAAATACAGAAAATATACTTATTCACTGGTCATACCGGACTCGAGAGTCCATTACCGCAGCAACGTATTTGCGCCACCTGTCCCTGTCTTGGGCTATTTCCTTCCATTCACCTTCAATACCTAGGCTCCTCAAATCAGCCTTCACATTGTCCTCCCATCTACGCCACAGGACGTTTTCCCTCTATGTGCCCTACCAGTACTCTGCGCGCTGCCCTGCCCTCATCCATTCGAGCTACGTGACCCGCCCATCGCAGCCTACGTGATTTAATAATACTGATTATGTCAGGGCTTAAATAGAGTTCGTGAACCTCTTCGTTATGCAGTTTTCGCCACCCTCCGCCAATGTCATCCCTTTTTGCTCCGAAAATTTTCCTCAAAATTTTGTTTTCAAATACTCGAAACGGCTTTTCATTTTGCACAGTTAGACACCAAGTCTCACACCCATACAGCACAACTGGTAGAATAATAGTTTTGTATATTCTAATTTTTAAATTCCTAGACAATATCCGTGATGAAAGTAATCTAGTGAGAAGTGAGAAGTAGCACGCATTTCCCGCCCGTAATCTCTTCTTGAGTTCGGATTCAATCTCATTTCTTGAAGTGATGTCCACGCCTAGATACTTAAATGTGTTCACTCTTTCAAACTGCGTGTCTCCAACTCTTAAAATTTCCTGATCTACTGCTGTTGGCATTCTAGTAGTAACCAGGTATTTAGTTTTGTCTTCACTTATCCTTAGACCTACATCTTCACTAGCCTTGATTAACGCATTCGCATTTGCTGTTACAGATTCTTTCCTATCGCTAATGATGTTTAGATCATCTGCATATCCTAATATCTTCATATTTCCATTTAACTCCACACCCTCTGAATTATCTGCTGCCATTCGTACAATATATTCTAGGACTAAATTAAAAAGTAGCGGAGACAGGGCATCTCCCTGCTTAAGTCCGTTCTTTATTACAAATTCTTTTGACTCCAATTTCCCCACGCGTACTCTACCTTTTGTGTCTTTCAAACTCGCTTCTATAAGTCTAACATACTTCTTTGGTATTCCAAGTTCCAAAAGAATTCTGTACAATTTTGATTGCAATACTGAATCATATGCTTTTGTAAAATCTATGAAAAGATTATGAACTGGTTTATTGTATTCCCATTTCTTTTCCAAAATTTGACGCAGGGTGAATATTTGGTCTATAGTTGATCTGTTCTTCCGAAAGCCTGCTTAGTAATCCCCCACAATTTCATCTGCATATGGTGTCAGCCTGCTTAGCAGAATATTCGAGAAAATTTTGGAAATTTCCAAAATACAGAAAATGTGTGGAACGTAATAAGAAAAAGGAAGACTTATTTTTCTGGACGTTTATTTCGAACGCATGAGACTAGATTAACTCGGAGTTTCTAATATTTGTGGTGTAAAAAGTAAACAGGCTGGGTCAACGACGTAAAAAAGGATTTAGAAACAATATAAAAAAAAGATATAAACAACAGAAGCCTTTCGGGGAAAAAAGTATTGAAAATGGAGGGATTCCAAGGCAGGGTAGCTAAAAAGACCGGTTCAAAATGATCTGAAGACAGAAAGAAGAAACATAATAAACAAATGAAAGATTACTGGAGGAAAAGAACAAAGAAGAATTGAAATTGATGATGATGGTTAGTTTGTGGGACGCTCAAGTGCGACGTGATCAGCGCCCATACAAAGTCCGTTTTTTCACAATCCAATTTTGTACACAGTCGCCGGCCGGAGTGGCCGTGCGGTTCTAGGCGCTACAGTCTGGAATCGAGCGACCGCTACGGTCGCAGGTTCGCAACCTGCCTCGGGCATGGATGGGTGTGATGTCCTTAGGTTAGTTAGGGTTAATTAGTTCTAAGTTCTAGGCGACTGATGACCTCAGAAGTTAAGTCGCATAGTGCTCAGAGCCGTTTGAACAATTTTTGTACACATTCCAATCTATTCACTGTCACGGATGATGATGATGATGAGGAGGAGGAGGGGGAGGGGGAGGTGGGGGAGGGGGACAACACAAACACCAGTCCCCGTGCAGAAAAAATCCCCAACCCGGGTGGGAATCTAACCCGGGACCCCGTGATCAAGAGGCAGCAACGCTAGCCACTAGACCACGAGCTGCGGACGAATTGAAATTGGAACGTGATTCTCAGATGGCCTATTCGCAGTATAAAGAAAGGGTATTCTTAGATGAGGAAGGACGAAAAAGATCAAAATCAGTGAAAAGGTACTGGGCAGTTCGGAAAGAAAACCTATTGAAGATGATAACCAGAAAATGATTGACCGAAGTGGTCCAATCAGGCTGTAAAATAAGAAGGAAGTTGATGTGTAATATGGCCACATTTAAAGCAAGCACGTCGAACTTCTAGTGCTCAGGCTCCTTACCGTTTCAAAGGTTTTGGATGTAGCAGTCGAAGAAGTCTGGCTGTTGCGGATCTTATCTGATCTGAACCCTATTCCTTTCATGTAAGGGAACGCCGCGAAAAGCTTTATTCAGATTTCCTGAGCCCACCGCAGCTACAGACTAGGAACGCCGCCTTGTGGCAGACTGAGAGGTGGTCGAGACCCGGCTGTTCGGTGACGTGGCGCGTCTCACCTGGCGACCTGTTACCAGGTACGGCCTGCAGCGCCTCTCCCTCTCCCTTGTCCTGTCCTGTCCTGTCCTCTCCTGTCATTACGCTAATGGGGGCGGGCGGGGTCGCGTGAGCGCCACGCCTCGCTGCCGCTACGGGTAGACTGCTCCCGGAGGCGCCCTTATTACTAAAGTCGCCGCCTGCCTAAGAGAAACACACTCCCGCCCCAAAAACTTAACGTAACCGATAAACGAAAATATTCCTTCAAAACAGGATGCCTGGATGGCTACGTAAGCGAAGTAAAGATTCGTCACCAGACGGTTGATGGTCTGTGGCTGCCTTGTTGACTTACATAATCATACCATTCCTGGTGTTAAACTTGGATCAATGCAAACCACTATGAACAAGTGTCTTTCTGAGGCTTGACAAGTGATAGAAAGTGCGTTTGGAATAATGACTATTAAATGAAGATTGCTGCAATGTAGTACAGGGTGTCCGAAAAGTCTTTCCCTGATTACATAAATTGATAACACAGGCTAGAAGTAAGATACAAATATGAAACTGGTGTCTAATTGTTTACAAACCATCAAAGTTTTTTCACACATCAGTAAACTTCCACATGAGCACCCTTGGTAGCACGTAGCACATCTAGGCGATATTCAATTTCCGTCCACACATTAGCCAACATCACTGGGGGGATAGATTCAACGACTGTGGTTATCCGTTGCCGCAGGGTTTCGAGATCTGATACACGTGTTCAGTAGTCCTCGTCCTTGACATAACCACATAAAAAGAAGTCTAATGAGGTTATGTCAGGAGAGCGTGGAGGCCCATCACGACCAATCCATCGCCCAGGAAAGGTCATATCGAGATCGGCACGGACGTCCAAACCCCAATTAGGCGGTGCACCGTCTTGCTGAAACAAGACATCGGGGTGATACTGAAGCAGCTGAGGAACAGCATACAGTTGGAACATCTCCAGATACACTGCAGATGTGATGGTAGCCTCAGCGAAGAAAAATGGCCCGATAATTCGATCGTGCAATAGCGTGCACCAAACATTCACCTTTGGACTGCCTCTTGTGCACTACATGACCTCGCCATGGGGTTGTGAACCCCAAATGCGCACATTATGGCGATCACTACTCCACTGACAAAAAAGGTCGCTTCGTCGGAAAAGACAATTCGTCTGAAATAACCATCATCGTCCTCAATACGCGATAGCATCTCGACCGTAAAGTCATATCGACGTGTACTGTCATTGGGCAACAAGGCCTGAACGATTTGCACTTTGTATGCACGAAACAATAAACGTTTGTGTAAAATGTCATGGAGAGAGATTTTTGGCATCTGTAATTCACGTGAGGCCCTGCGCACCGATTTCTTCGGACTTCGCAGAAAAGACTGCCTTACAGCTTCTACCCTGTCTGCTGAGGTTCTTGGTTGACCAGACCTCGGAAGGTCAGCAACCGATCCCGCGTTCTTGAACTTCTCATACCAGGCTTTAATGCTCTTGACACCTGGTGGATTCCTGTCAAATGTTGTCTGGAAGTGTCTCTGCACTATCGTTGGTGATCGTGTCTCTTCGACACAAGTTTCATATTTGTATCTTACTTCTAGCCTGAGTTATCAATTTATGTAATCAGGGAAGTCTTTTCGGACACCCTGTAAGACAGGGTGCCTTTGTTAAGGGCCAGAATTTGGTGACAATATACATCAAAATGTCTTGTCCATGTCCTATTTTTCTACGTAGTTACCATCACGTTCTATGGCCGTACGTCAACGTTATGGAAGAGCTACGTATTCCCTGCTGGTAAATGCTCTTGTCTTGTAGGCGCAGCCATGTTTTCCCTGCATGACTGACACATTCGGTATCTTCGAAGTGTGTTCGCAGTAGAGAATCTTTAAGCGGCCCAAAGAGATGGAAGTCCGAGGATGCCAGGTCTGGACTGTAGGGTGGACGAGCCAGTGATCTCCAACCCGATTTGACGATGTGTTCCCGGGTTCTGAGGCTTGTGTTTGGGCGCACATCATCGTGTTGGAACAAGATCACTGCAGCATCATCATACACTGCACACAAACATTTAGGGATTTTCACCACGGTTTCCTTTTTTTTGCACACAAGAATTCAATAACAGCACGCTGCTTGTATCGTGGGTCGTATATAGACGCGATTTTGACTGTGTACTACTGTTCTGCCATCTGCCGGCGCACAGAACAAGCATCAAATGTGAAGCACCAACAAGGACGTTTTTCGATGTGCCGGAATATAAAGGCTGTTTTTAAAAGAAATGTGGGGCATTGCTTACTGAACGACTCTAGTACATGTTTTTCTCAGCATCTACACTATTCCTAGGCATTATACAGAATGACCAGTACCATTTACGCGAAGTGTTAAAAGAGCAAAAGATAAAATGCCTTCATTAATTAATAAGCATTTGAAACTGAAAGAACAAAACTACGAAATAAAGCACAGGATATTCTTAGGAAAACAATGCAGGCGGAACTGACATTGAAGTACTTGTTGTAGTAAGTTCTTATGTTTCTTCCTCACAAAAAAACACACATTACTTTTTGGCAATTTGATCTTGTACATATATATGACGACTTAAAAGAGTGTTAGCAGAATATTGTTAACGGTAAAACACAAAGCAGAATTGGCATGACCTATTTGTAGCAATACGGAAGGCTATAGTGACATTTTGAATTGCAATTAATTTTCTTTTTGACACAAAGGCACCTCATATTTTGGCTTTTTTTTTTTTTTTTTTTTTTTTTTTTTTTTTTTTTTTTTTTTTGCTTGTACACCTGACCAATCCGTGGCCGCTTCCTGCGGACTGAGATGTAACTGCAGATCGGAGAGACATTTCGTGGTCAGGAACGACTTCAGCTCCCATGAAGTTGTTTGAACATGCCGTGAAGTCTTGCGTAGACTTATTTCAAGATCCCTTCTGCAGTTCCATGTCCGTAAAGGCCATCTTCCGCCACGTCCACTGAGCGAGGTGGTGTCATGGTGCGCACGAAGGACTCGCATTCGGGAGGACCACGGTTCAAACCAGCGTTTAGCCTTCCTGATTTAAGTTCTCCGTGAGTTGCCTAAATCGCTTCTGGCAAATGTAGGAATGGTTCCATTGAAAGGGCACGGCCGACTTGCTTCCCCAGCCTTCCCTAATCCGATAGTACCGATGACCTTGCTGTTTGGTCCCCTCTCCCAAACCAAACAACACGTTCATAACAACTGTCAACAAATTGCCTGAGTCAGCCCGCCCTTAGTCGGCATCATACACTGAAGCGCCACAGAAAGTGGTATTCAAATACAGAGAGATGTAAACAGGTAGAATATGGCCTTGCGGTCGGCAGTGCCTATATAACACCACAAGTGTCTGGCGCAGTTTTTAGATCGGTTTCTGCTGCTACAAACTTAGGTTATCAAGACTGAAGTGAGTTCGAACGCGGTGTTATAGTCGGCGCACGAGCGATGGGACGCAGCATCCGAGGTAGTGATCATGTGGGCATTTTCCCGTACGACAATTTCACAAGTGTACCGTGAGCATCAGGAATCCGGTAAAACATCGGTGTGGCCGGTAAAAGATCCTACAAGAACGGGACCGACGACGACTGAGGAGAATCGTTCAACCTGACGCAAGTGCAACCCTTCAGTGCTGGGCCATCAACAAGTGTCAGCGTACGAACCATTTAACGAAACATCATCGATATGGGTTTTCGGAGTCGAAGGACCACTCGTCTACCCTTGATGACTGTACGACACAAAGATTTACGTCTCGCCTGAGCCAGTCAACATCGACATTGGTTTGTTGATGACTGGAAACATGTTGCCTGGTCGGACTAGTATCGTTTCAAATTGTATCGAGCGGATGGACTTGTGTGGCTATGGAGACAACCTGGTGTATGCATGGGGCCTGCATGTTAGCAGGGGATTCTTCAAGCTCGTGGAGGCTCTGTTATGGTGTGGGGCGTATGCAGTTGAAGTGATATGGGACCCCTGATACGTCTAGATACGACTCTGACAGTAAGCATCCTGTCTGATCCCCTGCATCCATTCATGTGCATTGTGCATTCCGACGGACTTTTGCAATTGCAGAAAGCAATGCGACACATTACAGGTCCAGAATTGCCACAGACTTTTCTCAGTTTAAACATTTCGGCTGGCCACGAAACTCTCTAGACATGACGATTATTGAGCATATCTGCAATGCCTTCCCGCGTGCTGTTCAGAAAAGATCTCCACCCCCTCGTACTCTTACGAATTTATGGACAGCTCTGCAGGATTCATGGTGTCAATTCCCTTCAGAAGTATTTCAAACATTAGTAGAGCCCATACCACGTCGTGTTGTCACTTTTGCGTGCTAGCCCGAGCCCTACACGATATTAAGCAAGTGTACCAGTTTCTTTGGCTTTTCAGTTTCTTTTTGCTGTATTGGCTCTACAGGACCTGTGAAACCTGAAGATGGTGATAGACAATTATTCCTTCTTTGGCATCACTCTATAAAAGGAACTACTGTAGAGTCAGGCGTCTCCGTATAAAGACCATTTCAGTAGCGCTCCTGTAGGTAATAATTGTCAAACTAATACCATTACACGTAACTATAAAGCATTCTAAATAAATCAACAAATGGTCTCGATGCAAACTGAAATAATTAAAAGGTGTACTTACTTTGTGATAGTACAGTGTGACATAACAACAAACAGGTTTCGAGTAAAGCTAAGTCGCCCATATGGAACATCGTAAATATTAATGTGTGCAGTGCCATGGTATTCTTCTTCAACAAGATATTATGTGCTTTTAAAGTTCATGTTTCTGTTGAAAAAAAACTATACTTCCATATTTTGACAGATAAAATAGTTTAGAGTGTTAATGATGAATCAAAACACGCACCTCTTCGCGTGCTGTCATTCGCACAAAACCTGACTTCAGTATGTTGCACTGCTTATCAAATGACAGTTGTTACGGCCACATGATTCACGTTGTGCACCGACAGATCTGAGTGCAGAGCGCTTAACCCTCTTGTACATATAAAACCTAATACCTCGAGAATATAGACAATATCGTTCAGCTCTCAACATCAAATAAAATTTCGATACGCTGGCTACATCTCGTATGCAGCAATGTATGACCTAAACGAACCTTATGTAAACTATTTTTACGTGTGCAATACTTAAAAATTTGTGCAATGATTTACTTAGTTTCAAGCAGCACAAAACTATGACAAGAAAGGACAAGAAATTCAGTGCTTTATCGAGTGAAGGCACCAGGCGGTGTGAAAGAATCCATTTTTTTATACCGAATTTTATGTATTGTATTGTATGTTAACCGGGAACCTAGAAACGACGGACAGGCTCCGTCCCCGCCGCAGCCGCAGTGGTCCACAACCCCACGACGACTACCGCAGTCCACTTCACCCCTCCGCCGCCCCACACCGAACCCGGGGTTATTGTGCGGTTCGGCCCCCGGTGGACCCCCCTCCCCCCAGGGAACGTCTCAAACCAGGTAAGCGTAACCCCTCTGTTTGTGTGGCAGAGTGATGGTGGGGAACTTGTTTGCGCAGCAATCTCCGACGTAGTGTAACTGAGGCAGAATAAGGGGAACCAGCCCGCATTCGCAGAGGCAGATGGAAAACCGCCTAAAAACCATCCACAGACTGACCGGTTCACCGGACCTCGACACAAATCCGCCGGGCTGATACGTGCCGGGGACCAGGCGCTCCTTCCCACCCTGAAAGCCGTGCGTTAGACGGCACGGCCAGCCGGGCGGTCTCTTATACCGAATAGTTTTCGCGGAATCGCGTGATAGACATTTATAGTGGCCGGCACGCCCACTCAAGAATTTTACCGACAGTTAATGTAGCATGGTTGCACTGCCCACGAAGGACAGTAGATGACTGCAGACCCCACGTCAGATTTCAGCAATTATCCAAAAACAAACGGAACCGACGAGAGACCTCTTTCACTGACCAGACGGTGCGACTCCAGCAGCGAAACACAGTCCCGAGAGACAACCTTACAGGTGAGGCTGCACTTACGTCTCCTACGCTGTGAGATGAGGTTGACATCCATACCAGCTTGGCCACAGTGCCAAACTGACCTAAATGGCACTTATTCCTTCAACGGTGCACGCCATCTTCGGTCTTTCTTCTTTAATAATGTGCATGGCGGCCATCAGAATAATTTTGATCCTTGCATCAGATGGTCCTGTGATTCATTAACTCACGGGTGGGTCCAGAATGCTAAGCAAAATTGATTTTATAAAAGACATTTGCATATTAAGTTTTGCCACTCTCTTACTACACACGATATCGCCCCGTGATTGCAGTCGTTGAATTGGTAATTTCCTCTTCAGTACTAATATCGGATTGGATTTTATGCCAATTCAACACTTCGGTGCTCTTTCTTTGTAAGAGCTGGACGAAACTTTCGCTAAGGTATCTGGTCTCTCCACCTGTGTGAGTGTGAAACATCTAGAAAAAGTCTCAGGTTTATAATAAAACTGCTTTTGAAGAAAAAAACCTTGTGAAACCTAAGATATGAAGCACGTGACGGTGAAACAATCAAGCTCTCATTTCAACTGCACGAAATCTCGTGGTCGGCGTGAAACAGGTGTTTGCCAAACATGCATTTCCGCTATGCACTGCAATTTCACCACTGCCAGAGAAGGTAAAGGCAATTGGTAGATGCGGATCATAACACTCCTTTGCTGCATTAGGAAAAATATTTTGATAATCGCTGCCAGCGTCATTTCAGCGTTCAAGGTAACGGTAAAAAAATCCAATATCCGCTGTAGCATACCGATTGAGCTCACATAAAAAGTTACAAAGCCCAACGCTGGCCTGGGGAAAACCTCCTTGGCATTTTTTGTCATCCTTCTTGCGACTAGTTTGAGGTGGCACGCCTGGAATTGCTCCTCTCCTGTCCGAACCTCTTCATCTCAGAGGAGCACTTGCACACTACATCAGTTATGTTTTTTGGGTATGTCCCAATGTCTGTCTTCCCCTATGCAACTGTCTCTGATACCGTGGAAGTTATTCCATGATGACTTAACCCGTGTCCTGCCGTCCTATCCGGTCCTTCTGGAATGTTTTCCACATCTTCCTTTCTTCTTTCACTCTCCAGAGAACCTTCATGTTCGTTATCTTAGTTGTCCATCTGATTTTCAAAATCATCATGTAGTGCCAAATCTTCATACTTCCGTGCTTTCCACAAAATCCGTCATTCAATACCATACAGTGGTGTGGCCGAGAGATATTTTGTCAGATTTTGCTTCATTAAAATAAGGCTCATGTTTGACACAAACAAGTTCAATACTGAAAGACAGTCCTAAACTGCAGAGAGCTCTTAAAAAACGAGGTAGAGCGTCACCAGGTTGTCTGTGTACACTCTTTGTGAGCGCGGATCGCCCACCAGCAATTTGCTCCGCGGCCATTATTACAGTTTTCGAGCGTCGCCTTACTCTACGCTGCTATGACTGATGGACGACATTTCACGATAACCTGACGATAACCCTCCAAGGGCGAAATGCATATTTTTTTAAGAGCTTTCTGCAACTTAGGATTGTCTTTAAATACTAAAACACAATAGAAGGTTGCCATACCACCGCACCACAATGGATTGGAATAAATTTTACTAGTAGACTTCTCTTGGATAGGAATGACCTCTTTGCCTGTTCTTCTATGCTTTTTGTATCTCTATACTTTGTCAGTTAAACATTATTTTGCTTCCAGCGTCACTTCGTCCACATTCATAATGTTAAGTTCCTCATTTTTGCTGCTCTTGGTTAATTTCGTCCTTCGGTCTCGGTCGATATTTGCACTAAGCAGACAGTTTATTCTATTGAGTGTGCTCTGTAATCTTCCTCACCTTCACCGAGGATAGCAGGTCATCCGCGAATCTTGACGGTGCAATACTTTCACAGTGAATTTCAGTCGCACCTTCGACAGTATTTCTTGTTGCATTACGTGTTACCATCTCTCGCAATATGAGGTTACGTCAAATCGAACACGATCGTTTTAGTGATCCAGGTGTTGCAGCGTGGTGGGGCATAATGTTGCATGGGCGTACTGAACTCCAAATCCTTGAACACGGTACACTCACTGATCAGCGTTGACACTACTCGATCGAAATGTGCGTCTTTTCACTCGTGCGTTCGGCGATAACTTCACTTTCTATGGATGACAATGTGCGACTGCATCGGACTGTGCAGGTGGAGCAACTATTGGAGGGAGAGCGTATTTGCTGAATGGATTGGCCTGCCCGATCCCCTGACTTAATTTCCATCGAGCACTTGTAAGATAGAGACGTGTCGCTGTACGTCCACATGCACCACCCTCGCTGGTGGAGGAATGAAACACCCTGCCACAAGAACTCCTTACCAGCGTTGGGGTCAACATGGGAGGACGTTGCTCAACATGCATTGCCGCCCGTGGTAGTCACAAACGCTATTAAGGGGAGGTTTACTATCTTTTGGTTCAAAAAATCGATTTTTTTAAATTGCATTTTTGGTTCCATAAAAGTGTTTAGAATCCACCCCTGAAACGGTTTTTCCGAACAGGAACGGAAGTGTTTGTTATTCGCGGTTGAACAAAAAAACGCACCTGCCTGAAATCGGCCTTTTTCACGCACCAGTTTTTTTCTTTCGGAGGACAAGTTATTGTACCAGTGCTTGGGAGGAAACACACACAATTCAAATGAAAGTTTGAACGCGTGTGTTTGGAAGTTAGCCCCCCAAGCATTTCCATTCTGGTGCGAAGACTGTGGAGACTGCGACTTTCCTGGCAGTGAGCAGCTTCACCGAAGGGTATTCAGCAATTCTGAAGACCATGACAACGATGAACGTCACCCTGGGACTCTATTCGACGCAGTTTGCCAAGCATTCGGACGACCACCGGATTCAAGCGGCCGAAAACCGCTTGTCACCGGCCGTACGAGCGGCTCTGGAGCAGCGCAGTATAGCCCAGATCGAGCAGAACGTCCTCTATGAGGAAGACGAAGGACTAGTTTATGGATGCGGAATAGCAGACTGAACGTACGTTGCATAATATTGATTTATATGTTGTCAAAACTTCAAAAGCGTTTTTCTCGAAATGATTTTTTTTATCGCGTGGTGTGGTAAATTCAAATCTACTGAACCGATTGACATGATTCTTTGTTTCCGACGAAGCTAACTAAATTGTCTAGGAGTTATACCACTTTTATTCCGATTCATCAACTATAAATATTTTTACTTGGCCGACGACGTCGAAAAATCGATGAAAAAACCCTTTTTTTCAAATGGCCGCCATTTTTGTTTCCTATGGTCCAAATAACTTAAGCGAGGTCCAACTCCTAAAGAATGTTATACACTTCGCTAACGTCAACTCGATTTTGATTTCAGACGAGCCGGCTCACCTGTGACATACCGCGCGTGGAGGTCTACATCGAAATTTTGTTTCGTTCCGACGGCACTTCAGCCTTTGCTCTTCGACATTTCCGGTCGACAAAATTACAGCCTGTAGAGGAAATATCAATACAAATTTTGACCAAATTTGACATTGGTATCTATAACAAATCCTGAGGAAAACAGTCTCAAAGAACATGCTTTTTTCGGGCCAAAGATAGTAAATCTCCCCTTAAGAACCATGCCCCGCTTTTTGTTGTGTCCGGGGCACCATCACAAATAGCGGTAACTTTAGTGCAATTGTTCTTGTTGTGGTCTTCTGTCCAGGTACTGGTTTGATGCAGCTCTCCTTGCTACTCTATCCTGTGCAAGCCTCTTCGAGTAACTACTGCAAACTACATCCTTCTGAATCTACTTAGTGTGCTCATGCCTTGGTCTCCCTCCAATGATCGTTACCCTCCACGCTTCCCTCCAGCACTAAATTGGTTATCCCTTGATGCCTCAGAACATGTCCTACGGACCCATCCCTTCTTCTAATCAAGTTGTGCCGTAAATTTGTCTTCTCCCCAGTTCTGTTCAGTAGCACCACATCAGTTACGTGATCTATCAAACATGGTTCAAATGGCTCTGAGCACTGTGCGACTTAACTTCTGAGGTCATCAGTCGCCTAGAACTTAGAACTAATTAAACCTAACTAACCTAAGGGCATCACACACATCCATGCCCGAGGCAGGATTCGAACCTGCGACCGTAGCGGTCACGCGGTTCCAGACAGAAGCACCTAGAACCGCTCGGCCACACCGGCTGGCCGTGATCTATCCATCTAATCTTTGATATTCTTCTGTAGCACCACATTTCGTAAGCTTTAATTCTGTTCTTGTCTAAACTGTTCATCGTCCACATTTCACTTCCATACTTGGGTACACTCCATACAAATATTTTCAGAAAATACTACGTGACAGTTACATACTGGGTGTTAACAAATTTCTCTTCTTCAGAAACGCTTTCCTTGCCATTGCCAGTCTACATCTTATATCCTCCTCACTTCGATCATCAGCAGCTATTTTGCTCTCGAAATAGTAAAATTAATCTACTATTTTAAGTGTCTCACTTCCTAATCTAATTGCCTCTGCATCACCAGATTTAATTTCACTAATTCCATTATCCTCGTTTTGCTTTCGTTGATGTTCATCTTATATCCTCCTTTCAAGACCCTGTCCATTCCGTTCAACTGCTCTTCCAGGTCCTTTGCTGTCTCTGACGGAATTAAAATGTCAACGGCAGACCTAAGAGTTTTTATTTCTTCTCCTTGGATTTTAATTCCTACTCTAAAATTTCTTTTGTCTTCTTTATTCCTTGCTCAATATACAGATTCAGTAACATCGGCGAAAGGCTACAACCCTGTCTCCGTCCCTTCCCAACCACTGCTTCCCTTTCATGCCACTCGACGCTTATACACTACTGGCCATTAAAATTGCTACACCATGAAGAAATGCAGATGATAAAAGGATATTCATTGGACAAATATATTATACTGGAACTGACATGTGACTACATTTTTACGCAATTTGGGTGCATAGATCCTGAGAAACCAGTACCCAGAACAATAACTTCTGGCAGTAATAACGGCCTTGATACGCCTGGGCATTGAGTCAGACAGAGCTTGGATGGCGTGTACAAGTACAGCTGCCCATGCAGCTTCAACACGATACCACAGTTCATCAAGAGTAGTGACTGGCGTATTGTGACGAGCCAGTTGCTCGGCCACCATTGACCAGACGTTTCCAGTTGGTGAGAGATCTGGAGAATGTGCTCGCCAGGGCAGCATACGAACATTTTCTGTATCCAGAAAGGCCCGTACAGGACCTACAACATGCGGTCGTGCATTATCCTGCTGAAATGAAGGTTTCGCAGGGATCGAATGAAGGGTAGAGCCACGGGTCGTAACACATCTGAAATGTAACGTCCACTGTTGAAAGTGCCGTCAACCCGAACAGGTGGTCGACACGTGTAACCAGTGGCACACAATACCATCACGCTGGGTGATACGCCAGTATGGCGATGACGAATACACGCTTCCAATGTGCGTTCACTGCGATGTCACCAAACACGGATGCGAGCGTCATGATGCTGTAAACAGAACCTGGATTCATCCGAAGAAATGACGTTTTGCCATTCGTGCACCCAGGTTCGTCGTTGAGTACACCATCGCAGGCGCTCCTGTCTGTGATGCAGCGTCAAGGGTAACCGCAGCCATGGTCTCCGAGCTGATAGTCCATGCTGCTGCAAGCGTCATCGAACTGTTCGTGCAGATGGTAGTTGTCTTGCAAACGTCCCCATCTGTTGACTCAGGGATCGAGACGTGGCTGCACGAGCCGTTACAGCCATGTGGATAAGATACATGTCATCTCGACTGCTAGTGATACGAGGCCGTTGGGATACAGCAAGGCGTTCCGTATTACCCTCCTGAACCCACCGATTCCATATTCTGCTAACAGTCATTGGATCTCGACCAACGCGAGCAGCAATGTCGCGATACGATAAACGGCAATCGCGATAGGCTACAATCCGACCTTTATCAAAGTCGAAAGCGTGATGGTACGCACTTCTCCTCCTTACACGAGACATCACAACAACATTTCACCAGGCAATACCGGTCAACTGCTGTTTGTGTATGAGAAATCGGTTGGAAACTTTTCTCATGTCAGCACGTTGTAGGTGTCGCCACCGGCGCCAACCTTGTGTGAATGCTCTGAAAAGCTAATCATTTCGCTTCTGTAGCACGTGGTCTAGGGGTAGCGTCTGTGATTCAAAATCAAAACGTCTTCGGTCCCGGGTTCGATCCCCGCCACTGCCTAAATTTTGATAAATAATCAGCATTGGCGGCTGAAGTCTTCCGGCATTAGAAAATCTAATAGTCATGGGCGACTGGAATGAAGTTGTAGGAGAAGGAGTAGAAGAAAAGGTTACAGGAGAATATGGGCTTGGGACAAGGAATGAAAGAGGAGAAAGACTAATTGAGTTTTGTAACAAGTTTCAGCTAGTAATAGCGAATACCCTGTTCAAGAATCACAAGAGGAGGAGGTACACTTGGAAAAGGCCGGGAGATAGGGAAGATTTCAATTAGATTACATCATGGTCAGACAGAGATGCCGAAATCAGATACTGGATTGTAAGGCGTACCCAGGAGCAGATATAGACTCAGATCACAATATAGTAGTGATGAAGAGTAGGCTGAAGTTCAAGACATTAGTCAGGAAGAATCAATACGCAAAGAAGTGGGATACGGAAGTACTAAGGAATGACGAGATACGTTTGAAGTTCTCTAATGCTATAGATCAGCAATAAGGAATAGCGCAGTAGGCAGTACAGTTGAAGAGGAATGGACATCTCTAAAAAGGGCCATCACAGAAGTTGGCAAGGAAAACATAGGTACAAAGAAGGTAGCTGCGAAGAAACCATGGGTAACAGAAGAAATACTTCAGTTGATTGATGAAAGGAGGAAGTACAAACATGTTCCGGGAAAATCACGAATACAGAAATACAAGTCGCTGAGGAATGAAATAAATAGGAAGTGCAGGGAAGCTAAGACGAAATGGCTGCAGGGAAAATGTGAAGACATCGAAAAAGATATGATTGTCGGAAGGACAGACTCAGCATACAGGAAAGTCAAAACAACCTTTGGTGACATTAAAAGCAACGGTGATAACATTAAGAGTGCAACGGGAATTCCACTGTTAAATGCAGAGGAGAGAGCAGATAGGTGGAAAGAATACATTGAAAGCCTCTATGAGGGTGAAGATTTGTCTGATGTGATAGAAGAAGAAACAGGAGTCTATTTAGAAGAGATAGGGGATCCAGTATTAGAATCGGAATTTAAAAGAGCTTTGGAGGACTTACGGTCAAATAAGGCAGAAGGGATAGATAACATTTCATCAGAATTTCTAAAATCATTGGGGGAAGTCGCAACAAAACGACTATTCACGTTGGTGTGTAGAATATATGAGTCTGGCGACATACCATCTGACTTTCGGGAAAAAGCATCATCCACACAATTCCGAAGACGGCAAGAGCTGACAAGTGCGAGAATTATCGCACAATCAGCTTAACACCTCATGCATCGAAGCTGCTTACAAGAATAATATACAGAAGAATGGAAAAGAAAATTGAGAATGCGCTAGGTGACGTTCAGTTTGGCTTTAGGAAAAGTAAAGGGACGAGAGAGGCAATTCTGACGTTACGGCTAATAATGGAAGCAAGGCTAAAGAAAAATCAAGACACTTTCATAGGATTTGTCGACCTGGAAAAAGCGTTCGACAATATAAAATGGTGCAAGCTGTTAGAGATTCTGAAAAAAGTAGGGGTAAGCTATAGGGAGAGACGGGTCATATACAATATGTACAACAACCAAGAGGGAATAATAAGAGTGGACAATCAAGAACCAAGTGCTCGTATTAAGAAGGTGTAAGACAAGGCTGTAGCCTTTCGCCCCTACTCTTCAATCTGTACATCGAGGAAGCAATGATGGAAATAAAAGAAAGGTTCAGGAGTGGAATTAAAATACAAGGTGATGGGATATCAATGATACGATTCGCTGATGACATTGCTATCCTCAGTGAAAGTGAAGAAGAATTAAATGATCTGCTGAACGGAATGAACAGTCTACACAGTATGGTTTGAGAGTAAATCGGAGAAAGATGAAGGTAATGAGAAGTAGTAGAAATGAGAGCAGCGAGATACTTAACATCAGGATTGATGGTCACGAAGTCAATGAAGTTAAGGAATTCTGCTACCTAGGCAGTAAAATAACCAATGACGGACGGAGCAAGGAGGACATCAAAAGCAGACTCGCTATGGCAAAAAAGGCATTTCTGGCCAGTAGAAGTCTACTAATATCAAATACCGGCGTTAATTTGAGGACGAAATTTCTGAGAATGTACGTCTGGAGTACAGCATTGTATGGTAGTGGGACATGGACTGTGGGAAACCCGGAACAGAAGAGAATCGAAGCATTGGTGCTATAGACGAATGTTGAAAATTAGGTGGACTGATAAGGTAAGGAATGAGGAGGTTCTACGCAGAATCGGAGAGGAAAGGAATATGTGAAAAACACTGATACGGAGAAGGGACAGGATGATAAGACATGAGGGAATGACTTCCATGGTACTAGAGGGAGCTGTAGAGGGCAAAAACTGTAGAGGAAGACAGAGATTATAATACGTCAAGCAAATAATTGAGGACGTAGGTTGCAAGTGCTACTCTGAGATGAAGAGGTTAGGACAGGAAAGGAATTCGTGGCGGGCCGCATCAAACCAGTCAGTAGACTGATGACAAAAAAAAAAAAGCACGTCGTCTTCGTGGTGAAGCAATTTTAATGGCCAGTAGCGTAACTGCCAACCGGTCTCTGTACAAATTGTAAATAGCCTTTCGCTCCCTTGTATTTGACCCCTGCTACCTTTAGAATTTGAAAGAGAGTATTCAAATTATTTAGTGCGAATAAAAGTGTAATTTCTGTTTGACAAAGTTTCGTCGAGCTATGCGTAAGTTAGCTTGTCCTTCAGTTTTGCCGGTCAACTGGCCAAGCGGTTCTAGGCGCTACAGTCTGGGACCGCGGGACCGCTACGGTCGCAGGTTCGAATTCTGGCTCGGGCATGGATGTGTGTGATGTCCTTAGGTTAGTTAGGTTTAAGTAGTTCTAAGTTCTAGGGGACTGATGACCTCAGCAGTTGAGTCCCATAGTGCTCAGAGCCATTTTTGAACCTTCAGTTTTGCACACCAGTGCAATTGCAGTCTGAAAAGTGGCGCCACTACGTAACTTGTGGCACGGCTGACCCACTTGTGCTCCCGGCGTCAGCTAATGAATTTCAGCCGGGAGTGCAGCGAGGCGTCATTTCGCCGGCTCCTGACCGCCCACCGCGCAGCCTCGGCCGACAAGTGGAACAGGCGCGATAAGGAAGTGACGAGTCGGCAGATTAGACCGCTAATGGCTGCACTGCCCCACCCCCACCCTCCCCCACCCGGTTCTCCTTTCCTCAGGTAGGCTAATTGGCTCCCTGGGGACGCGCCAGCCCCACTAACGACGTCAGCGGCAGCTCTAGCCGTCGCTAGGTGGCGTCGTCTTCCGCGGCGTGAAATAGCACCCCGCTAGGCTCCGCCGAACACACGTTGTCGCAACGGCAGAGGGCGTGGAACGGTAACAAGCTCGTGGAAGCTATGGAGGAGACGCTGTGGTCTGATCACATTCGTGGAAGCTCGAGTATCTCGTAAAAAGATGCCACGCGCCATACACTTACGCTAATGTGTGGCCACATTAATGATGTGGTCATCATTGCTGCACTGTGTGCAGTATACGGCAGTGTTCTTACTGGAGCAGGCTGTGCAAGCAGGTGAAGAGTTATGGCCGAGATGTACACTGAAGAGCCAAAGAAAATTGTACACCTGCCTAATATCGTGAAGAGTCCCCCGCCAGCACGCAGAAGTGCCCCAACACGGCGTGGCATGTACTCGACTAATGTCTGAACTAATACTGGAGGAACTGACACCTTGAATCCTGCAGGGCTGCACATAAATCCGTAAGAGTACGAGGGGGTGGAGATATCTTCTGAACAGCACGTTGCAAGGCATCCCACATATGCTCAATAATGTTCATGTCTGGGTAGTACGGTGTCCAGCAGAAGTGTTTAAACTCGTAAGAGTGTTCCTGGAGTCACTCTGCAGCAATTCTGGACGTGTGAGGTGTCGCATTGTCCAGTTAGAACTGCCCAAGGCCGTCGGAACGCACAATGGACATGAATGGATGCAGGTAATCAGACAGAATGCTTAAGTACGTGTCTCCTGTCAAAGTCGTATCTAGACGTATTAGCGGTCCCTATCACTTCAACTGCATTTGCCCCATACCATTGGAAAGCCTGCATCAGCTTGAACACTCCGCTGCTGCCATGAGGGGTCCATCGATTCATGATGTTCTCTCCATACCCGTACACGTCCATCAGTTCAATACAATTTGAAACGAGACTCGTCCGACCAGGCAACGCAGGGCGATGTGGCCGAGCGGTTCTAGGCGCTCCAGTCTGGAACCACGCGACCGCTACGGTCGCGGGTTCGAATCCTGCCTCGGGCATGGATGTGTGTGATGTCCTTAGGTTAGTTAGGTTTAAGTAGTTCTACGTTATAGGGAGCTGATCATCTCAGAAGTTAAGTCCCATAGTGATCAGAGCCATTTGAACCATTTTTGACCAGGCAACATGTTTCCAGTCATCAACAGTCCAGTGTTGGTGTTGACGAGCCCAGGCGAGGCGTAAAGCTTTGTGTCGTGCAGTCATCAATGGTACACGAGTGAGCCTTCGGCTCCGAAAGCCTATATCGATTATATTCCATTGAATGGGTCGCACGCTGACACTTTTTGATGGCCCAGCATTGACATCAGCAGCAGTTTGCGGAAGCGTTGTACTTTGAGCACTGTGGGACTTAACATCTGAGGTCATCCGTCCCCCAGAACTTAGAACTACTTAAACTTAACCAACCTGAGGACATCAAACACATCCATGCCCGAGGCGGGATTCGAACCTGTGACCGTCGCGGTCGCGCGGTTCCAGACTGTAGCGCCTAGAACCGCTCGGTCACAGCGGCCGGCGGTTGTACTTCTGTCACATTGAACGATCCTCTTCAGTCGTCGTTGATCCTGTTCTTCCAGGATCTTTTTCCGGCCGCAGCGATGTTGGAGATTTGACGTTTTACCAGATTCCTGAAATTCACGGCGCACTCGTGAAATGGTCGTACGGGAAAACTCCCACTCCATCGCTACCTCGGAGATGCTGTGTTCCATAGCTCGTGCGCCGGCTATAACACTACGTTCAGATTTACTTAAATCTTGATAACCTGCAATTGTAGCAGCAGTGACCGATCTAACAACTGCGCGACATACTTGTCTTGTATAGGCGTTGCCGACCGATGCTCCGTATTCTTCCTGATTACATATCTCTGTATTCAAATACGCGTGCCTATTCCAATTTCTTTGGCGCTTCAGTGTGTAATACTGGCATGCCATTTTCTCTTTGTCATTTTTAAATGAGTACTACCCTCTCACTCTTGACCCTGCTTCCTCCTCCTCAGGTGGACAGGACTTCATTGCTAGTTCATGTAACCTGATACTCAGTCCGTAGGTGGAACGTAGAAACACTTGAGTATTCATTATTTGGGAACGCACTCTGGCACGCACTTCTGCGATTTCTCGGGTATAACTGTAGATACAATTTTATGTCAAACTTTTTTCGCAGTGTATATTTGCCTAAGATGTTTTTCACGTTTTTTTTCCATCTATTATCTGTCCGAGTTCAGTGATTCACCTTTCTCATCGTATCTCTCACATCCTGATCATTGACTGGTATTCACTGGCTGGGTTCTAAGGACCGGTGGCCCTCCATTCACGGAGTGTTCAATGCTCTTGTCGCTTCTAGTAATAATTCTCATCATTCATGACTAAGATAGTTAGTTTCCACATATGGTACCATTTCGTATATAGTGTACTGTCGTACATTTTCTCCCCCCACCCCACCCATAATTAATTTTGGTCATATGAATTTTGATTTCATTAGGATCTTACTTAAAATATCATTACTAATTCATTATTGCGACTATAATGTTAGTTAAGAAATTCCAGGTGCTAAATTTTGAGCCCTTTCGTTTACCGTAAAAATTTCCACATAAATCTGTATATTCACTTATTTTCCTTCATTGGGACTACATCCTTCTAATAATTCCTTGAAAATGGTAGTTTTTTCGTTTCTTTGCTAACCTGCGAAAGGAAAATCTATTCTGGTGTTACCATTCATTTAGCGTATTAGTTTCTTTGCCAGTGATAAAGGCTATTGTAAGTAAAATTTTCTTTCTACAGTCTTTGAGGTTTGTTGCTTTATAAATAGTTGACTGCAGATCAAACGAGCATATTTCCTTTTGATGACAGTATCGCTTCATTCACTGTTAAACAATGTCGATAAAAATACCGTAATTGTTGCTAGCCTCGTATTTAAAATAGATTATCGGTGCGTAGTGAAATGAAGTTCCAGAGGAGCAGGTTGAGTGTAACAAGACGAGACAGATTGCGAAATGTGTATGTGAGGGAAAGACTAAAGGAGGAACCAGCACAGGACAGGATAGAAAAATCAAGACTGCAGTTGTATGGACACATGAAGAGAATGGATGAGGGAAGAATTCCAAAGAGGCAACTGGAGGGGAAGAGGCCCAGAGGAAGACCAAGAGATAGATGGGTGAAGGGAGTGAAGGAATGTGTGACAAGAGGAGGAGAGAACTGGACGAAGGTGGAAGAGGGGGAATGGTGGAAAGACAGAACACGATGGATAGGCTTGTGTTCCCGACAGACCCAGCCAGTGGCTGGAAACTGTCCAAGATGATGATGATCGGTGCCAACATAGAAAGGGTATCCCAGCAGGAATGGTCAGTCTTCAGATATAAGACAGTAACGCTCATTCGAAGCAATAAACTCTGTGGAAAGATGCCCTATTCTGAATATTGAAAATTTGGTGACGCACGTGTCGTGTAGCTACGTACTTTTTGTAGGCCAGTCTGAGATGGTTTCCCGAGTTGATAGATCCTGTGTCACACTGTTCATCTCGACTTCTTTTACGCAACTGTGGTGCTTTTTAAACATTCACAGTGCACTGAGAATAAATGACACATTTACATTAAATGTATTATACCCAAAACCATTCGCAATAGAGCATAAAGCCTTATGAAGATTTTCGCTTAAAGTGATCATTTCTGTGATATCCCTGAATATTGACCATTTCCTCTCGGGAATACTACGCACAGCATGTCGTGCGTACACACAAAACACTCCGTTTCCTACTTGAAAGATGTAATGCCAGAAAATGTTACACTACTTCGAATACGTCAATTTGCGTCGGTGCTAGCCTGCTCGGGAACTAACATTCATTTACACAATTTGCGATATTTTACCCTGAGAATTGACAGCGCAGGAATTTTTTTTCTTAAATCTTCTTAAAAGGTAGGCGAAAGTAGACAGTGTCATTAATAAATTGCAGTTGTTTCAAAGAAAATGCCTTTTTTGCATGCTGCGTATCGAAATTTTTATTTTTATTTGTACACCCAGACGCTTTTCGCCTTTTTTACAAGGCATCTTCAGTGGGTGTCGTAAAATATTATACGATTTGTCCATTTTTACACACATGTTATGGTTTCACATCTAGGTTATTCTAGTTATAGATTTAAAAACAGTTCCTTAACGTTTTTTTTATGAAATGAAAAGGTACTTACAGGTAACTTCTAATTCACTGCATCCAAGCAAACTGCTTTTTCTGATCTGGCAACCAGGTGGACATTTTACAAATGGTTCAAATGGCTCTAAGCACTATGGGACTTAACATCTGTTGTCATCAGTCCCCTAGACTTAGAACTACTTAAACCTAACTAACCTAAGGACATGACACACCCATGCCCGAGGCAGGATTCGAACCTACGACCGCAGTAGCTGCGTGGTCCCGGACTGAAGCGCCTAGGACCGCTCGGCCACCCGGACCGGCAGACATCTTATAGTTCACTTTCAGTTCACTGTTTACGTTACACATCACTGTAACTGCCATCTTTTTAATAAAGAGTTTCATTTGTTTTTCTAAGTGTTACCAACATTCTCATCTTTCTGCCTCCAACTGTTTTTTGAATGTGTGTGTGTGTGTGTGTGTGTGTGTGTGTGTGTGTGTGTGTGTGTGTATTAGAGAGGGAGAGAGATTTCTTATTTTTTATTTTTTTAATAAAATAAAAATTATTTATTTTTATTACTAGTTTTTGTTTATTTTCTTTTTTAATGGTTATATATAAAAAGTTTGTTTTGGTTGTTCTGTTATTTTTCCATTGTGAATCTTATCTTTCTGTGTATTGTGTTTATATCTGTATGCAACTGGTCAATTTTTGCCTGAGATTCATCTGTTAAAGAAAGGTTGTCATCCATGTATCTGAACCAATAAAGTATGTTGTAATTCTTCGTGACAACATTTTTGAAAATTAAGTTTTCTACATGGTTTATGAAAATGTTTGCTAGGGTACCTGATACTGGGGATCCCATTGGTAACCCATCTTCCTATCGTTACCTGCGAAGCTATTTTTGTTCCATTTTTAGAAACTGGTATTGTGTCACACTGTTCCAGCAATGTGTTATTTCAGAATCATGAATTCCAAAAGTTAGTGCCTTCCTTTGCACAAGAATTCACCAGCCATTCCAGTACGACATGTGTAGCTGGCAGCGATGCGCCTTCCATGGCTGCCGATGAATAGTTGTGCAATTCTGGCGCCAAAATACGCTGCAGTACCCCGTGCTTGTTCCGCGACTGGATTGCCGGCATTCCATGACGTAACAGGACAGGCTCATTAATGCAGCTTGTTTCGCAAGTCCGCGTGGCACTACACAATTCTGCTCTCTACTCAATGGTTTGCAGGTTATTTCTTTGAAAGGGTAGCATACGCCTCCACACCTCTTGCCCACACGTATTTTATGTGCCTTTCTTTCGGGAGCGGTGCTGTAACGAAATAGCAAAAAAAACTTGCAGCTGTTGCTCATTTATGGCCGAACACTGTTGAATTGTATAATGGTCTTGGTGGTAATTCTATTTCCTCACCAAGACAGTAGTAGAAACTGTCGAAAGTTACGAATTTACTGCAGATCTTCAAGGCAGAAATTTTCCGAGAACATGTTGTACAAGGAATCCATAGCAAAAAACTTCGTGGTTACAGCTTTATCTCACAGTTCAGATATTTGCACCACCATATTTCCTTCGGTGCCCTTAAGAAACATGGAGATTGTTATTCCATGGTGTTTTAACACATACCCTAGCATCCTTTCCCACCTCCTTGTCACACTTTTCCATACATTACTTTTCTCGGCTATCCTGACGAAAATCTCGTTACTGATCTTATCAGTCCATCTGATTTTCAACATTCTTGTGTAGCACCACATCTGAAACGCTTCGATTCTCTCTTATTCTGGTTTTCCCACGCGCCATGGTTCTGTTTCCATACAGCGCTGTGTTCCAAACGTACATTCTCAGACAATCTTCTCTTGGTCAGGAATGCCCTCATTTTCTGTGACGATCTGTTTTTTAGTTCTCCTAGCTTCATCTCTTAAGTGCTGTTTTCCTTCCAAGGTAGAAGGATTCGTCACCTTGTGATCACAAGTTTTGGTGTTGGGCTTCTCGCCATTATCATTATTCTACCCCTCAATACTTTCGTTTTTTTTCTGTTTTCCCTCAGTCCATATTCTGTACTGACTGCACTTTTCGTTCTATTCAACAGTCCTTCAATTTTCACATTCAATGTGGGTAGCGATGTTATCAGTGCATCTCATGATATCCTTTCACCTTGAATTTTAGCTCCACTCCTGAACCTTTCTCATCTTTCCGTCATTGCTTCTTCCATATATCGATTGAGCAATAGTGGCGAAAAACAACCAATTTCTTTTAATAGGACCACTTCATCTACATCTACATCCATACTCCGCAAGCCACCTGACGGTGTGTGGCGGAGGGTACCTTGAGTACCTCTATCGGTTCTCCCTTCTATTCCAGTCTCGTATTGTTCGTGGAAAGGAGGATTGTCGGTATGCCTCTGTGTGGGCTCTAATCTCTCTGATTTTATCCTCATGGTCTCTTCGCGAGATATACGTAGGAGGGGAGCAATATACTGCTTGACTCTTCGGTGAAGGTATGTTCTCGAAACTTTGACAATAGCCCGTACCGAGCTACTGAGCGTCTCTCCTGCAGAGTCTTCCACTGGAGTTTATCTATCATCTCCGTAACGCTTTCGCGATTACTAAATGATCCTGTAACGAAGCGCGCTGCTCTCCGTTGGATCTTCTCTATATCTTCTATCAACCCTATCTGGTACGGATCCCACACTGCTGAGCAGTATTCAAGCAGTGGGCGAACAAGCGTACTGTAACCTACTTCCTTTGTTTTCGGATTGCATTTCCTTAGGATTCTTCCAATGAATCTCAGTCTGGCATCTGCTTTACCGACGATCAACATTATATGATCATTCCATTTAAAATCACTCCTAATGCGTACTCCCAGATAATTTATGGTATTAACTGCTTCCAGTTGCTGACCTGCTATTTTGTAGCTAAATGATAAAGGATCTTTCTTTCTATGTATTCGCAGCACATTACACTTGTCTACATTGAGATTCAATTGCCATTCCCTGCACCATGCGTCAATTCGCTGCAGATCCTCCTGCATTTCAGTACAATTTTCCATTGTTACAACCTCTCGATACACCACAGCATCATCTGCAAAAAGCCTCAGTGAACTTCCGATGTCATCCACAAGGTCATTTATGTATACTGTGAATAGCAACGGTCATATGACACTCCCCTGCGGCACACCTGAAATCACTCTTACTTCGGAAGACTTCTCTCCATTGAGAATGACATGCTGCGTCCTGTTATCTAGGAACTCCTCAATCCAATCACACAATTGGTCTGACAGTCCATATGCTCTTACTTTGTTCATTAAACGACTGTGGGGAACTGTATCGAACGCCTTGCGGAAGTCAAGAAACACGGCATCTACCTGTGAACCCGTGTCTATGGCCCTCTGAGTCTCGTGGACGAATAGCGCGAGCTGGGTTTCACATCACCGTCTTTTTCGAAACCCATGCTGATTCCTACAGAGTAGATTTCTAGCCTCCAGAAAAGTCATTATACTCGAACACAATACGTGTTCCAAAATTCTACAACTGATCGACGTTAGAGATATAGGTCTATAGTTCTGCACATCTGCTCGACGTCCCTTCTTGAAAGCGGGGATGACCTGTGCCCTTTTCCAATCCTTTGGAACGCTACGCTCTTCTAGAGACCTACGGTACACCGCTGCAAGAAGGGGGGCAAGTTCCTTCGCGTACTCTGTGTAAAAGAGACCTTTCCTCTTTTGAGCGATTTTAATTGTTTCTCTATCCCTCTGTCGTCTATTTCGATATTTACCATTTTGTCATCTGTGCGACAATCTAGAGAAGGAACTACAGTGCAATCTCTCTCTGTCAAACAACTTTGGAAAAGACATTTAGTATTTCGGCCTTTAGTCTGTCATCCTCTGTTTCAGTGCCATTTTGGTCACAGAGTGTCTGGACATTTTGTTTTGACCCACCTACCGCTTTGACATAAGACCAAAATTTCTTAGGATTTTCTGCCAAGTCAGTACATAGAACTTTACTTTCGAATTCATTGAACGCCTCTCGCATAGCCCTCCTCACACTACATTTCGCTTCGCGTAATTTTTGTTTGTCTGCAAGGTGTTGGCTATGTTTATGTTTGCTGTGAAGTTCCCTTTGCTTCCGCAGCAGTTTTCTAACTCGGTTGTTGTTCCACGGTGGCTCTTTTCCATCTCTTACGATCTTGCTTGGCACATACTCATCTAACGCATATTGTACGACGGTTTTGAACTTTGTCCACTGATCCTCAACACTATCTGTACTTGAGACAAAACTTTAGTGTTGAGCCAACAGGTACTCTGAAATCTGCTTTTTGTCACTTTTTCTAAACAGAAAAATCTTCCTACCCTTTTTAATATTCCTATTTACGGCTGAAATCATCGATGCCGTAACCGCTTTATGATCGCTGATTCCCTGTTCTGCGTTAACTTTTTCAAATAGTTCGGGTCTGTTTGTCACCAGAAGGTCTAATATGTTATCGCCACGAGTCGGTTCTCTGTTTAACTGCTCAAGGTAGTTTTCAGCTAAAGCACTTAAAAAAATTTCACTGGATTCTTTGTCCCTGCCACCCGTTATGAACGTCTAAGTCTCCCAGTCTATATCCGGCAAATTAAAATCTCCACCCAGAACTATAACATGGTGGGGAAATCTACTCGAAATATTTTCCAAATTATCCTTCAGGTGCTCAGCCACAACAGCTGCTGAGCCAGGGGGCCTATAGAGACATCCAATTACCATGTCTGAACCTGCTTTAACCGTGACCTTCACCCAAATCATTTCACATTTCGGATCTCCGTCAATTTCCTTCGATACTATTGCACTTCTTATCGCTATAAACACGCCTCCCCCTTCACTGTCCAGCCTGTCTCTGCGGTATACATTCCAATCTGAGTTTAGGATTTCATTACTATTTACGTCTGGTTTCAGCCAACTTTCTGTCCCTAGTACTATATGAGCGTTGTGGCCGTTTATTAATGAGAGCAGTTCTGGGACCTTTCTATAGACGCTTCTGCAGTTTACTATTAGCACATTAATATTGTTATTCCCTGTTGCATTTTGCCTACTCCTACCCTGCTGCGTCTCAGGAGGCGTCTTGTCGGGCCTAGGGAGGGGATTCTCTAATCTAAAAAACCCCCATGTGCACTCCACACGTACTCCGCTACCCTTGTAGCCGCTTCCGGCGTGTAGTGCACGCCTGACCTGTTCAGGGGGACCCTACATTTCTCCACCCGATAGCGGAGGTCGAGAAATTTGCACCCCAGATCTCCGCAGAATCGTCTGAGCCTCTGGTTTAAGCCTTCCACTCGGCTCCAAACCAGAGGACCGCGATCGGTTCTGGGAACGATACTACAAATAGTTAACTCTGATTTCACCCCGCGAGCGAGGCTTTCCGCCTTCACCAATTCCGCCAACCGCCTGTACGAACTGAGGATGACCTCTGAACCCAGACGGCAGGAGTCATTGGTGCCGACATGAGCAACAATTTGCAGTCGGGTGCACCCAGTGCTCTCTATCGCCGCCGGTAGGGCCTCCTCCACATCTCGGATGAGACCCCCCGGCAAGCAGACAGAGTGAACACTGGCCTTCTTCCCTGACCTTCCCGCTATTTCCCTAAGGGGCTCCATCACCCGCCTAACGTTGGAGCTCCCAATAACTAATAAACCCCTTCCTTCTTTCTTCGTTTCAGTCCTTCCATCCTTAATATTCCCTTTTGCTTACTGTACACATTTTATATTGCCTGTCTTTCCTTATATCTTACACCTACCTTTTTGATAATTTCGAACGTTTTGCGGTATTTTGCACCGTCAAAACCTTTTCCCAGGTGGACAGATTCTGCTGTTTCCTCATTTTTTTCTACATTTTTGCTTCCATCATCAAGCGCAACGTCAAGACTGCCTTTCTGGTGCCAGCCGGCCGGAATGGCCGTGCGGTTCTAGGCGCCGAGCTACCACTACGGTCGCAGGTTCGAATCCCGCCTCGGGCATGGATGTGTGTGGTGTCCTTAGGTTGGTTAGGTTTAATTAGTTCTAAGTTCTAGGCGACTGATGACCTCAGAAGTTACGTCGCATAGTGCTCAGAGCCATTTGAACCATTTCTGGTGCCATTACTTTTCCAAAAGCGAAATTGATCTTCATTTAACACATTCTCAACTTTCTTTTTCATTATTCTGACTCTTATCGTTAGCAATTTTGATGCATGAGCTATTAAGCTGTTCGTACGATAGTTTTCGCATTTATTTTCCTTACTAGCCTAGAGACAGGGAGGATTATATTTCCCCCCAAGTCGCCTAGTGTAGCTCCAGTCTCACACTGTACAAAATAACGTGAGTAGTCTCTGGTAGTCCATCGAGGGCGGTGGGGCAGCAGCCGGACGTGAAGTGAGTAATCAAAACTGGAATCAGGTGCTGTATTGTAATTCGAACGTCTTTTACTCAAAAGATGCTACCAGTTTCGACGCGAAAAAGCTGCTTCTTCATGCCCAAGTGTAGCCTGCCATCCCGGTACAAAGTACAGCGATAAAGACCAACGGAGTCTTTAAACTGAAACAGTACAACTTATCTCGAAAGCTCTGTTAAACTGTGACTCCAGTACTGTATCCCTGTGTGTTTCTATTCTTCTATCACGTCTTCAGGCAAGTCTTCATCTTTGAGGGGCCTTCAACGTCTCTTTCCAACCTGTCCACTCTTTCCAACCTGTCCACTCTTTCCAACCTGTCCACTCTTTCCAACCTGTCCACTCTTTCCAACCTGTCCACTCTTTCCAACCTGTCCACTCTTTCCAACCTGTCCACTCTTTCCAACCTGTCCACTCTTTCCAACCTGTCCACTCTTTCCAACCTGTCCACTCTTTCCAACCTGTCCACTCTTTCCAACCTGTCCACTCTTTCCAACCTGTCCACTCTTTCCAACCTGTCCACTCTTTCCAACCTGTCCACTCTTTCCAACCTGTCCACTCTTTCCAACCTGTCCACTCTTTCCAACCTGTCCACTCTTTCCAACCTGTCCACTCTTTCCAACCTGTCCACTCTTTCCAACCTGTCCACTCTTTCCAACCTGTCCACTCTTTCCAACCTGTCCACTCTTTCCAACCTGTCCACTCTTTCCAACCTGTCCACTCTTTCCAACCTGTCCACTCTTTCCAACCTGTCCACTCTTTCCAACCTGTCCACTCTTTCCAACCTGTCCACTCTTTCCAACCTGTCCACTCTTTCCAACCTGTCCACTCTTTCCAACCTGTCCACTCTTTCCAACCTGTCCACTCTTTCCAACCTGTCCACTCTTTCCAACCTGTCCACTCTTTCCAACCTGTCCACTCTTTCCAACCTGTCCACTCTTTCCAACCTGTCCACTCTTTCCAACCTGTCCACTCTTTCCAACCTGTCCACTCTTTCCAACCTGTCCACTCTTTCCAACCTGTCCACTCTTTCCAACCTGTCCACTCTTTCCAACCTGTCCACTCTTTCCAACCTGTCCACTCTTTCCAACCTGTCCACTCTTTCCAACCTGTCCACTCTTTCCAACCTGTCCACTCTTTCCAACCTGTCCACTCTTTCCAACCTGTCCACTCTTTCCAACCTGTCAACTCTTTCCAACCTGTCAACTCTTTCCAACCTGTCAACTCTTTCCAACCTGTCAACTCTTCCCAAGGTGATTTCGACTTTTCTCTCTGTAAATTGTTGTTTGTGACAAGTATTTCTTTCTCGATTTCTCCGCAGTTTACCTGCAGCCACCCGAGTAAGCAAACCCGACAAAATGGTTCAAATGGCTCTGAGCACTATGGGACTTAACATCTGAGGTCATCAGTCCCCTAGAACTACTTAAACCTAACTAACCTAAGGAGATCACACACATCCATACCCGAGGCAGGGTTCGAACCTGCGAATGTAACGGTCGCGCGGCTCCAGACTGTTCCGCCTAGAACCGCTCGGCCACCCCGGCCGGCGCAAAATCGACAGTTTAAGCATTTAATCTGAATATGGTTCATCTTTGAAGACCAAATCCGAGAAAGGTGACACAGTGTTAGCACACTGGACTCGCATTTTGGAGGACGGCCTATTCAAACCCGCGTCGGGCCATCCTGATTTAGGTTTTCTGTGATTCCCCTAAATCGTTTCAGACAAATGCCGGGATGGTTCCATTGAAAGGCCACGGCCGACTTCCTTCCCCATCCAACCAACCACATCTCTGTAAGTCTACTTTGGTACGGCAAATCTTACGTTGAAGGATGAAACGAGAACTGCCTTGTCGGAACCATGTGCACTGTCTGTCGTCGTCGTTGTAGTCTTCAGTCCGAAGGCAGGTTCGATGCAGCGCTCCATGCTACTCCATCCTGTGGAAGCCTCCTAGTCTCTTCATTCCTGTATAATAACTACAGCCTGCATGCATTTGAACAGCATGCATTTGAACCTGCTTACTGTATTCAAGCATTGAACTTCCTATACAACTTTTATCTTCAAATTTTCTTCCATTACAAAACTGACGATTCCTTGATGTCTCGGAGTTTGTCTTATCAACCGATCCTTTCGTTTAGCCAAGTTCGCCCATAAATTTATTTTCTATTTGTTACACAATCTAGCCACCTAATACTTAACATTTTTCTCTAGCAACATATTTCAAAAGCTTGAACTTTCCTTGACTGAATTATCTGAATTATTAATTGCGAACGTTTCATTTCGCTGTAAGGCTAAGTCCAGACATAACTCCAGAAAAGACTTACTAAGAGCTATATTTTAACATCCAATTTTAAATTCTTTTTTTTAGAATCGATTTTTTGCTATTGCTATTCTATATTTTACATCCTCTCTTGTTCCTCAATCGTCAGTTATTTTCTGGCCCAAATAAATCCAGATTCACGTGTTACAAAAGAGAGACTAAATTCATTGCTGTAGCTATGATTCCATTCCTAACAGTGGCGTAGAACTCCAGCATTTCTATTGAAATTTAATCCCCCGATGGCTTATAGAGACGTTCAAAAATGGTTCAAATGGCTCTGAGCACTATGCGACTCAACTGCTGAGGTCATCAGTCGCCTAGAACTTAGAACTAATTAAACCTAACCAACCTAAGGACATCACACACATCCATCCCCGAGGCAGGATTCGAACCTGCGACCGTAGCGGTCGCTCGGCTCCAGACTGTAGCGCCCAGAACCGCACGGCCACTCCGGCCGGCTATAGAGACGTTCTATGAGCGTACAAAACAACTAAGAAATATTGCTGAATTTCTGACGAACTAGCTTTTATTTTACCTGCGGCAATTTGTCGAGAGTGGTGGAATTAAATTAACTTCGACGTCGCAGAGGAATTTGAGAGAGAGAGAGAGAGAGAGAGAGAGAGGTGATCTCAGAAATTTTTTCTTAAACGAAGTATAACCTTAACCGTAATAAATCACTTAAAGCATAGGAATAATGCAAAGTAATTACCAGATGAAACGACAGCTTAATTAATCAACTGAAGAGCCACCTCTAATTGATGAGGTGGCTTTTGCAGTGAGCTGAATATTCGTTGCAATTTCGCGAGTCGAAGTCCTAGAAGTAATGTATTAATTTTAGAAATTGCATTCAAAGTTCATCAACTTAACTGGAATACATTTTGTTAAAGCCCACTCGTGAAAGCCTCTGACCTTCTCATACTGACAAATGTCAATGTCTTCATCACGTAACATTTTATGAAAACTGATAATCAGTTTCGGCTTGGCATCTGTCTTCCGATCTAAAAATTTTAGCAGCGACATGTCGGTGCGTACTCAGTACTTAGCAATGTAAAGCTAAAATGTTTCGAGTGGTTCTAGGCGCTTCAGTCCTGCCTTGGGCATGGATGTGTGTGATGTCCTTAGGTTAGTTAGGTTTAAGTAGTTCTAAGTTCAAGGGGACTGATGACCTCCGATGTTAAGTCCCATAGTGCTCAGAGCCATTTGAACCATTTTTTGACACCATTCCTGATCAAAATATTAGACGCTCTTCATAGCTTTATGCCGATAAAATCGTTTTGGCGTCTAAAATAAGCCAATAAATTTTAGTGTACGTAAACAAACAGAAAATAAGTCTACATCTGTGTGCCCGTGTGAGATTTGTTGTCGACAGACAAGCGTATGGTAGTGCTAGGATGAACAGCCAGCTACCACTGTCAGCTGGTGGAAGTATCTGGCGCGAGCCTTGATTCGACTGACAACTGTAATAGATGTTACATACGTCACTGAAGTTCATGGAGGTTAACCGCTACGGCGTTGCAATTTGAAACCCAGCTGCGTCAGGGCAACGACAGCAAACACATTGTAGGCACTTAGAATTGCAGTGTGAGATTACGCAGAATAAATCTCCATAGACGTACATAAATCTGAACTCGGTCTGGAAGAGGACCAATGTTCAGAAGCACGTACAGCAAGCGTACACAACGACGAGTTGTGCTACTGCTGACCTTTCAGTATGCTCATAATCGTATATTTAAGCGCTTTGGGCAGTGTCACCTGTGTATGCAGATGATTTAAAGGTGTGAGAAAATGGAGGAGGAAGAGTACAACACGGGCGAAACGTTTGAGAGGATATGGTGGGACGGTATGGATAGAAATTTAATGTAAATAAATGAGAACTGAGAGTGACAACGCGGAATAAGAAAAGAGTAGCAATGCATATGAGTATTAGATGATAAATACTAAAAGTGAAAAGCTCCATTTACCTGGGGAGCATAATAGAAGACAGCGAGCGGAAAAATGATTAGTGAAATGGGAAGGCAATCCGTGGATTTTTTGCAGAGTGTAAGAAGCGTGGTTTGCAGCTATGACGTGCTACCCAAAAGCAAGCTGCTGTTACACCGGGAATATTATGATTGAATACAAGCGTATGCGTAAGAAACAAGGGTAATGAAGTAAAGACAGTTGAGCAGGATAGTCTTGCGAGATGAAATTTCAAAGAAGCAGAATAGGTCTTACAAGAATGGCAAGCGTAAGGTGAAAGAAATATCGATATCGAAGGCCTTGCAAGAGACCGTTGATTTCTTTTATGACAAAAAATTATCTAAAATTAGACTACAAACTAATAACGAGGCTACGAATGTAGTTTGTTGATCCCTCTGTCATCACAAGGAACTCTGTTGCGTCGCTAGGAAAAGCTCCCAGAGGACATTGTTGAACCATGCTGAAGCCTGCTTCTCAGCGCCTCAGACACAGCTCGGTGAAGTTAATTTCTTCCATGTGAGAAAATAACCGACCAGATATTGCGGCTCAGTTGAAAACCAGGTGGCTTGATAAATATGCGCGGCATCTTCGGTTCTTCCGTCGTAGCATTAATCTGCCATGTGTGACTCCAGCAGTCATTAGTATTAATGCCGTTGCCAACTAACATTCTTGATGTTTCCAAGGGAGGGTGGCAAGAGCGAAGCCTTGCCTTACTGATTGTTGGAATGTTTGCGTGAACAGGGAGATTAGGATTTCCTGTAGCTTTTTTACTACACTCATACCGGCGCACAACCCCGCCGCATAGAATGAGGTGGTACGTTGCGAAGTATGGGTAGCCAGAAAGTGAGTGTAGGTTAGATGGTACAAGTTGAAAGACACGTGGAATCGTTGAACTGTATGCCACAAAGACCTATTCATCCACACTGAAGAGCAATGTTCCGCAACAGGGTAAGCCAATCACAGAAGTACGGCGTGTCGATGCAGAAATGGCAAGATGTTGTGGGCATTAGACGTTTTTCGAAGTAGCACAGCACGCATACTGAGAAGTTTAATTGTAGACTTCCTGCTCTTACAAGAAAAGCGCTAAAATTACACATAACAAAGACGTTTTTGTCGTCTTCAGTAGGAAGATTGGTTCTATGCAGCTCTCCACGCGGATCTATCCTGCGCAAGCCTCTCCATGCCCAAATAACTACTGCAACCTTCATCCATATCAACCTGCTTAATGCAATCCAACCTTGGTCCCCTCACACCATTTTTATCCCTCACACACGCCTCCCGTTACCAAACTGACTATCCCTTGACGTTTCAGGGTATATTCCATCAACCGATTCCTCCTTTTAGTTGTGATATGCCAAAAATTTTCTTTTTTCCCCCTACTTCCACTCTGTGCCTCTTTCATTAGTTGCCGGATCTAGGCATTTCATTTACAGCATTGTCCTGTAGCACAACATTTGAAAGGCTTTTATTGTCATCTTGCCCGAACAGATAGGCTACTGTCCAGAAAAGTATCTTCGGGAAAAACTTCGTAGCACTTAAATTCATATTCCAAATCAACAAAATTTTCTCGTCCAGAAACACTTTTCTCTGTACATAGTCTGTTTTCAGTTACTCTGCTGCCAGAATACCAAACCTAGAGTACTTCCAGTGTGTTCTTTATCTGATTTCCCAAGCATCGCATGATTTAGTTTAACTACATTCCACTACCCACCTCTTAATTTTCTTGATGTTCACCTCACAATCTCTTCTTCAAGGCGGAATCCATCTATTAAACTGCTCTTCAGACTCCTTTTTCGTCTGACAGAATTGCAGTGGCGCTGGTAAACCTCAAAATTTCTATTTCTCCTGAACTTTCATCCCCTTTCCAAATTTCCCCTTGATTTCCTTTACTACTCGCTCAATGTACTTATTGAACGACTTCGGGGGTAGGCTACATCGCTGTCCCATTCCAGTCTCAAGTGTCAACTAGTGCTTCCCTTTCATATTTGTTGATTCGTAAAACTGCCATCTGATTTCTGAACAAGTTGTAAGTAAACTTCTTCTCTCTTTATTTTTTCCCTGATAACTTCAGAATATCAAAGAGTGTATTCCAGTCAACATTGACAAAACCTTTCTCTAATCTACTAATGTCTTCAACGTACGTTTGACTTTCTCCAAGCTAGCTTATATGATAGGTCATAGGGTAAGTTGTGTCTCGTGTGTTCGTACAAATTTCCGGAACCGTAACTGATCTTCTCCGACGTCGACTTAACACACGATTTTTCCATTCTTCTGCAAATAATTCGTGTCGTCATTTTGCAACCATCACCCATTAAACTGATGGTTCGGTCCTATTCACATGTAAGCAGTTGCCGTCCTTGGAATTGTATTATGTTGTTGAAGTATATGTGTGTGTTCCAGCTGTCTCATAAATCTTGCAAACCAGATGGAAATATTTTCACCCACCAAGTTTGCCTCTCCAAACTGCTAATGGAATGTCGTCTACCGCATGGGCTTTGTTTTGACAAATATAACTCCAAAATATTGCGAAATACAATTTCAGGTTTTATCATCTTTTGTAACTCTGACGTCCAAGACATTCTAAATACAAAACGTCCGTAAGCTTCCTCAAGTTAGGCAGTGGTGGGCCAGAAACAGGTAATCAGTGTGAGAAACAGTTTCGCGAAACAAAAGGTGTCACTTTCAACGTGATAAATGTGACCTTCCTCATTCAGCCGTTGCTTCCCCAGTTAACGTTGCTGGAACAGTCTGTAGACGGTCGATTACGTTAAAAATTTCCATCCTAGAAATGCACAATTAATTGCAGGGAGACAAGTTTTCTTGTTCTCTTTGGTTATAATATTCAGAAATTTATCATTTTCGATTTCTCAGTGTAATTAACCAGTTAACCAGACGCTCTTTCAAATATATTTCAACAGTTTTTAGTGAACGAACTTGTAAATTTCCCAATAATTTTCTGACCAATCTTTGGAGGAGCCGCAGAACGCAATAAGGAAAAATTTGAACAGAATTCCTTTCTTAGTAGAAATTTTATAAATGATGGGTTGGTTGGTCCGGGGGGAGGGGATCAAACGGACAGGTTATCGCTACCATCGAATTAGGTAAGGATGGGGAAGGAAGTCGGCCGTGCCCTTTCAAAGGAACCACTTCGGCATTTTATAAATGTCGCTAGCGATGACAGAAATCATCGTGTGCTGTTTCATTGTAACTGTGGAGTCTTCGATAAGAAACTAAATATGACATACGCTGTTAAATATGTGCGAAATGTGCGTAAAAAATAAAAGGTTCACATAATACTATAAAAAATTTTCTGTCACAGTGCGTATCATTTTTTTTTTTTTTTTTTGTTGCTTGATTATAACGGTCTTGGAAACTAACCGGCAGTTTTTGTTCTTTCCAGGTAAGCTTCAACCCGAGCGTGCTGATAGCGGAGTAAGTAAGAAACTTGCAACAGTTAATTAATGGTGGCTCTACGAGTTTCCTCTGGCACGATTTTCCTAGTCTCCGAGTGATTTAAGGCTGCCGTGAACTATTGCACCGTGATAGTTTTATTAGGTAAAGCAATACAGCAACGGCAAACTTCAGAGTCTGAATGGAACTAAATTTAATTGGTAATATGAGCACGGTAGGGTCTAGTCATTAAGAAACTTCTTACTTACGAACACAATAAACGAAACAAGTAGTTATCTTGAGGTTGGAGCTCGGTTTTCCGTGTTTACTTTTTACAATACATATGTTTTTGGATAGGGTCCGCCTATAGAAGAACGCAATTTTGTTCTTTATCCAAACACGTTTCACTGCAGTTGCAGCATCATCAGTGGGCTTTTATTTTATGGCTGTTGAACATAAAGAATGTTCTTTACTGTTTGTACACATGTAAATATTAGTTTTCAAAAAAGTAATTACAAATTTTTTCCAGAACACACAAAATTATGTATTCATACGTTTTTACCACATGGTGTGGTTTTCCTGCAAGAATGGGGCCAAGGACTACCGAAGGAAATCGTTCAACAGGTATCAGCGAACGAACCATTCCTTGAAACACACGACACAAAACTTTATGCCTCCCCTGGCCCCGTCAACACCGAAGTTACACTGTTGATGACTGGAAACATGTTGCCTGGTCGGAGGAGTCTCGTTTCATATTGTATCGAGTGGATGGACGTGTACAGGTATGGAGACAACCTCATGAATCCAAGGACCCTGCATGTCAGCAAGGGACTGTTCAAGCTGATAGAGGCTCTATAATGGTGTGGGGCGTGTGCAGTTGGAGTGATACGGGATCCCTAAAACGTCTAGATACGACTGACAGGTGGCACGTACGTAAGCGTCATGTCTGATCACTTCCATCCAGAATGAAATTTTCACTCTGCAGCGGAGTGTGCGCTGATATGAAACTTTCTGGCAGATTAAAACTGTGTGCTGGACCGATACTCGAACTCGGGACCTTTCCCTTTCGCGCGCAAGTGCTCTACTATCAGAGCTACCCAAGCACGACTGACGACCCCTCCTCACAATTTTACTTCCGCCAGTACCTCGTCTCCTACCTTCCAGTTTTAACAGAAGTTCTCCTGCGAACCTTACAGGACTAGCACCACTGGAAGAAAGGATATTGCAGAGACATGCTCTACCACTTGCCCGCGAAAGGCAAAGGTCCGGAGTTCGAGTCTCGGTCCGGCACACAGTTTTCACCTCCATCCATTCATGTCCATTGAGCATTCCGACGGACTTGTACAATTCCAGCAGTACAATGCGACGCTCCACACGTCCAGAATTGCTACAGTGTGGCTCCAGGAACACTCTTCTGAGTTTAAATACTACCGCTGGCCATCAAACTCCCCAGACACAACATTACTGAGCATGTCTGGGATGCCTTGCAGCGTGCTGTTCAGAAGAGATCACCACCTCCTCGTAGTCTTACGGATTTATGGACAGCCCTGCAGGATTCAAAGTGTCTTGCGGCACTTTAGTGTGCTCGTGAGGGGGGGGGGGGGGGGCTTACACGATATTAGGCAGGTGTACCAGTTTCTTTGGCTCTTCGGTGTATAAAAAAGTCATTATTTTATTCACATCTTGCCAATCTTGAGCGGAATTTCTTGTGGCTATTAAACCTTCGGCTTCGGCCGAAGGTTAGGGCGATAGTCGATTAATCGGCTTCGGCCAGAGATCGACCTTCGGTCGGACACTGGCAGCTACCGTTAATGAATGTGTAATGTGATGGAGAACCTTGAGTACCAGAGGCGCGGTAAGTGCCGCATAGTTAGTGTATGACGGTGTGGGGCTGCCCCGGCGTGACTGCTATCGCGAACCACCTGGCGTGTCGTTTACACCCGGGCGGCAGCTGAGTGCCAAGTGTGGATGCAGGTGCGCCGCTGACGGGCCCAGGAATGTGGAGATGCCACCGCACGGCGAGTGTCCTCGGGAACAGCGGCCTCCTGAGGTCCTCGAGTGGGCTGCCGTCCAAGAGGGCACCTGCTCCGTGGCGTAGCTGTGTGCGAGAGGCTGCAGTAGCGCTGCGCTGATCGAGCAGATGCGTACGATTACATCGATTAAAATTTTTAGAGCTTGCAGTAATTTTGCTGTATGAGCTGAGAAAGGCGGGAAGAGCAGCCATTCGTTTCGAATTTATCGTTCACCACTGAGTTTAAAGGCAGACCAAAGTGCAATAATGTGACATTACATTCATACATTTTCATGGGCGGCGGCTTCATTAATTAAAACTTCGGTGCTAAGAAGCCGTTGTCGAACAGTATAAATTTTTCCTATTGGCGTTTCGTTGCCAACTGTGGGAAACATCATCCAAGGTGAGCGAACGGCTAGTTGCAGGGCCGTGGAGGTCCCGTTTCTATAGACCGCATAGGAATCGATGTAAAACCACCTTTAAGCAAAGAAGGGAAAGCAGAAAAGTGGAAGAAGTATGTAGAGTGTCCATACCAGAGCGATGCCCGAAAATGGAAATGGCTCTGAGCACTATGGGACTTAACATCTATGGTCATCAGTCCCCTAGAACTTAGAACTACTTAAACCTAACTAACCTAAGGACAACATACAACACCCAGTCATCACGAGGCAGAGAAAATCCCTGACCCCGCCGGGAATCGAACCCAGGAACCCGGGCGTGGGAAGCGAGAACGCTAGAGCGATGCCCTTGAGGGTAATATTATGGAAATGGAAGAGGACGTAGATGAAGATGAAATGGGAGATATGATACTGCGTGAAGAATTTGACAGGGTGCTGAAAGACCTAAGTAGAAATGAGTAGACAGCATTCCATTAGAGTTAACGATAGCCTTGGGAGAGCCAGCCATGACAAAGCTCTGCCGCCTGGTCAGCAAAATGTATGAGACAGGCGAGATACCCTCATACTTCAAAAATAATATAATTCCCATCCCAAAGAAAGCAGATGCTGAAAGGTGTGAAAATTTCCGAACTATCAGTTTAATAAGTCAAGGCTGCAAAATACCGACACGAATTTTTACAGACGAATGGATAAACTTGTAGAAGCCGACCTCGGGGTAGAACAGGTTGGATTCCGTAGAAATGTTGGAACACGGGAGGCAATACTGACCCTACGACTTGTCTTAGAAGATAGATTAAGAAAATGGCAAACCTACTTGTCTAGCATTTATAGACTTAGAGAAAGGTTATGACAATGTTGACTAGAATACTCTTTAACATTCTGAAGATGGCAGTGGTAAAATACAGGGAGTATTGTATATTGTATAGAAACCAGATGGCAGTTACAAGAGTCGAGAGGCATGAAAGAGAAGCAGTGGTTGTGAAAGGAGTGAGACAGGATTGTAGCCTGTATATCTGTATATTGAGCAAGCAGTAAAGGAAACAAAAAAAAAATGCAGTAGGAATTAAAATCCATGGATAAGAAATAAAAACTTTGAAGTTTACCGCCCCCCTGACATTGTAATTCTGTCAGCAAAGGACCTGAAAGAGCAGTTGAACGGAACGGAAGGTAAATAGTTTAGACAAGAAGAGAACAGAAGCTTTCAAAATTTAGTGCTAGAGAAGAATGCTGAAGATTAGATGTGTAGATCATGTAACTAATGAGGAGATACTGAATAGACTTGGGGAGGGGGGGGGGGGGGAGGAATTTGTGGCACAACTTGACTAGAAGAAGGGGGTTGGCAGGACACGTTCTGAGGCATCAAGGGATCACCAATTTAGTTGTGGTTGTTGTTGCATGTTTCCGGACACTTTCCGTCTGCGAAGCCCTCTGAGTCCAGTTATTGCTAATCTTTTTAAGGAATTTTTTGAACTTCATGCGCTGCAGTCAGCCAATAAAAGGGCTCTGAAGCGGTCTCGGTATGAGAATGACATTTTTATGACATGGAATCACGGTGAAGAGGAATTGAACGGTTTCGAGGTGCATTTAAATAGCATTAATTCCAAGATCCGATTTACTACGGAGACAGAGAGTAATGGACAGCTTAATTTTTTGATTTTTCAGTAAGAAACGAATACAGATTGTTAACTCCATAATGATTTGAATCATCCCAGGCAGAAGAGACGTCTTATTAAAACGTTGGTGAATAGTGATAATAAAATCTGTGAGTCAGTTTATTTCAAAGAAGAACAAAACCATTTGCGAATGCTTTTAAGAAAAATGGATACGCTGATATTGAGATAGAGCACTCCATCCCAGAAGAAGAGTGTCCGGAAATATGACACAACCACCACCGTCGCCTGGGAATCTTCCATTTATCCGCAATATTACTGACCGTATTGGGAAAGTTGTGGCCAAGTTTAGAGTTGAAACAATTTTCAGAGCCACCAAGAAGATCAGTGAATGTTTAAGATCAGTGGAAGACGCACTATACCATTTTGCAACCCCTGGGGTGTATAAAATTCCGTGTAGTTGTGGTAAGGTTTATATTGGAACAACGAAATGGAGTGGTTATATCTGCCTAACAGAGCAGAAAAAGGAAATGTATGGGACACATCGGCAAATCTTCTGTAGCGGGACACGTTCTTAAAGAGGTGGTAATGACATAAAATTTAATGATACAAGCGTGCTAGTTAAAGACATCGCATTATTATGCACCTATATGGAGAAGCCATAGAGATCTATAAACACCACAATAATTTTCACAGAAAAGAAGGCTTAAATTTAGGTAAGATATGACTGTCGGCTTCATACCAATAATGTGACAATCGATTGCCTCTGATCGAGAGTAATGACGTTAGTCAGATGCAGTTTGTCCACAGTGCGTGATGGGTGGTGGCGCCATCTATGCGCTCCGTATAAACGAGGCATCTACGCCCCACCAGCCAGTCGTTGACTCATCTCGGGAGATGTTGCCCGCAATTGGGAACGAAACGTCATGACGAAGAAATTCTACTGTTCGACCACGGCTTCTCAGCCTGGAAGTTTTAATTAAGGGAGTTCTCCCATTCTTTTCCAACTGAACTGGATTGCATTCACTAACGATGCACACCTCATCCGCAAAGAATTACTTGTCGGCAGAGTATTAATCCTTTCACTGCTGTGGACGTGTGTACACGTCCTGCTGTGTCGTTCTGCAGGTGTTGTGGGCGTGTATACGCGCGCGGTTTGGGTTTTCCTACTATGTCTGTATGCGTCCTGAACCGCAGACAGCTATCTGCTGCGGACGAGTTACTTCCATATCTCGGTGAATAAAGAAGTATTTATCACACAAAATATGTGCCGTGCTACAGTTCGCAAAAAATTCCTCTTTTGCATATCTCGAATCGTTTGAAATATAAGGATTGCTATGACGGCATGATTCGCGAGCCGCAAGGACGTGAATACGCACATATCACGTGACCACCCTTCTCACATAAAACCCAGAAACTCGGAAACGAATTGAGATCGTTCTGCTCTCTAACATTCACTGCAATGTATGAGCTAAAATCAGGCATACGCGAAGTATACGCAATGTGTTTTTACCTGTGCAAAATCCATAACACCTCGCGCAATATTTCACTTAATTTGATGCAGAGCGATAGTTGACCGTTCCTTGATCGAGCAAAGATATCAGACTGTAGACGTGCAAAAATATTTTTTTTCATCTAATCGGAAGATTAACAGCCGGCCGGCAAGTCCGCACTGACAGAACCGGCTCTTCGCACGCGACCGGCCGTCGGAAATAAAGCCCAATAACTCGAGAACGAAATGAGATACCGTTCTGCTCTCAGTTTCAAATAAAATTTCTATATCTTATCTAAATTTGATTCACCGCATTATATGAGCTAAAATCAACCATACGCAAAATTTACGCAATTCGTTTTCACCTCTGCAAACTTCTTAAAATTACGAGCAATGTTTTACATAATCTGATGCGGCGCAGTAATTATGGCGGATAACGAAAAGAAATACAGCCATCTGTCGAGTGAAGATATACACACTATAAAATAAATAAAAAATATATTGTTATTTAAATATTAATTATTCTATCTGTATGATGGTGATTGTGATTGCAATTATAATTAATATTTTGCTTATCTGGAACGTGGACGTTTAATTATTCGTTATCAGACGCTTGACAATGGCTTTTTCGTAAAGGCAATGTTACTCGTAGTTGACCGTGAAATAAAACTGAATAATCGGACTTCGTAATTAAATCGTTTCCAAAGACTGCTGCGGTAGGTGCGGACTCTTAATCTAAATCTCAATATTTCAATAATTTGCCAGCCATGCCAATACGTCGTACAGAGGTGATTGTCTACTAAACATAAAAAAGTTACACAGTTAGTTAAATCAGATATATTCAATGAATAAGCCTACAGTTCATAATCCTACTTACTTTTATAAATATAAATTCTTTACAGAATCGAGTGCCTAGTGTGGTTGCAACTCGCAGTATTCTTCTATAACATGAAATATGGCGGTGTGCCTGACAATAAAATAATATACGTGCTTCTCGCACCACTTCAAGCAGAGCTCTCCTTTTTAATCAAACATAAGAGTAACGTAATTGTGCTTTTGTTTTATCAGCGACACAGCGCTGCAGTTGTGTGCCATAGGCTTTATTTATTTGTCACTGATTATTTATTTAATTAATATTTCGCGTTTCCGAGGGAACTCACGCTCGGCATGCAAATGTGCCTTTATAACACTACTTAACCTAAATTATCCTAAGGACAAACACACACGCCCATGCCCGAGGGAGGACTCGAACCTCCGCCGGGACCAGCCGCACAGTCCATGACTGCAGCGCCTTAAACCGCTCGGCTAATTCCGCGCGGCAAACTTTTTCACGTGACATGTTTTGAAAATCGGATAAGTATTAGACATGGGCCGATACGCCATCTTTCAGCACAGGCACCGTCATTTGGCGAGCAGTACAGCCATTACAAAAGTCGCGCTATTCACGGAAAGAACAAAGGTCACGTCTGCTCGTAGACTGCTGGCCATGAAAATTGCAACATCAGAAAAGATAGCAATAAACGAAATCTTTTTTTTATTGCGAAAATCTGGTATATTAAGGAGAGTATCTGACTAAACGTGTTGGCGTCGTGGGGTTATATAGGGTGCAAGATTTACAGATTTACTACACATAACAACCACCTGTAGCGGCAATTGTGCTTCCAATGCAGCAGAGCCTCTCGTGTCCAACTGAGGTTAGATGACAAGGGTACGTCATTCTATGCTTCTCAAGCTCTACGCGAAATTTCAATAATCATAATGGCTGGCGAGTGTTTCCTTGCTAGGCTCTGTGCGGCACATGGCCAGACATTGTGTGTGGAGAGCGATGCTGCCCATGGTAACAGTCGAACACACCCCGCGTCGAGATACGCGAGGACAGCACGAGCAACGCGTGGTCTTGCGCTACCTTGTTGAAGGACAGCGTCCTGCAGACCTCGAAACTAGGGCACAGTTAAAAGTCTTCAGAGACCGAAATTTAATGCCTGCTGTCCAACGTAGCGGCTATGCGAACAACAAGAGATGGTGTTGTGTGCCCAGTGTACCTCGTACAATCACGTTAGGTGGCTGGGCTTCTATGTCAATTACGAATGGAATCTGGCATCGTTCGCTTCTTCTCGGAGCATCCATATTCGGCTACGTTTATCGTCAAGCTGCGGACAGAACTGGGATCCGTTTGGAAAGACGACGAGGTGCCATCGCGTGAACATGTTGTCCAGACATCACCACTGTCGTTGCGGCTCTGTCAGTGCTACCCCGGCAAGTGAAACAGCAGCAATCGTCGCCCTGTTTGCAGGCGGTGGTGCTCCACATGTCGTCGCAGTGTGTGTGTGGGGGGGGGGGGGCTGTGGGGGGGGGGGGGGGGGGAACTTGCCTTCCTGCAAACGGGTCCACAACCCACCCGACTGACGTAGCTGTACGATCCTGCATGGCCGAGCAAAAAAAATCCGTATCCTCTCGGGCGCTATTTACGTGGGGCTGTCGACATCCTACAAGGCTTCGTGGCCCTCATCAGCCTATCCGCTACAGATCCCCATGGTAAGCGCGGGATCCCGATCAACGCGGAAAGCAGTATCGCGGAGGTTGGTTGACGCCATACTACGGTTTGCACGGTCTCTGGTACGATTCCTGCTGGGGTATATTTGTCTGTCACCACTTACAGGGTGAGCACAAAGTCTTGCACGATTATAAAAAATTATAACACAATAACCGTTTGACATAATAAGTTACATTTGATGCAGTTACATAGGTTAGTGTTACTAGTTTATTTCAAGACCACTTGCGTTAGTAAACCCCAACGTGTCCTCCCCCGGTAGCTTGGAAAATGTGGCGGTATTCCAATTACCGCCAGGTGTTTCGTAACATGTGTTCTGTCACAGTACCCACAGCAGCTTATATCCTAGCCTTCAGTTCGTCGACGTTAGCAACTGGTGTGACGAAGACTCTGTCCTTGATATAGCCCCAGAAAAAAAAGTGGAGGGGCCAAGGTGTTGGACCGTTCCTTCCAATCCACCGAAACGGACATTACTCCTCCCTCCACATGTTACGAAACACCTGGCGGGAACTGGAATACCGCCTCGACATTCTCCGAGCCACCATACGTTGAGGTTTACTAACGTAAGTGGTCTTAAAAAGCTAGTAACACTAAACTATGTAACGGCATCAAATGTAAATTATTAAGTCAAACGGTTTTGCTGTAATAAATTGTTATAACCAGGGTAAGACTTTGTGCTCACACTGTATATCACCCCCGGCAAATTTTGTTGATGTGAATAATGCCGAGACGTACCGTGGTTTGTAGCGCACGTTGAACAGTAGGTTCAAATGGTTCAAATGGCTCTGAGCACTATGGGACTTAACATCTTAGGTCATCAGTCCCCTAGAACTTAGAACTAGTTAAACCTAACTAACCTCAGGACATCACACACATCCATGCCCGAGGCAGGATTCGAACCTGCGACCGTAGCAGTCGCGCGGTTCCGGACTGCGCGCCTAGAACCGTGAGACCACCGCGGCGGGCTGAACAGTAGGTCCCCTTACAATGGTCTCTTGTTAAGTTCGTTTAAATGTTGAAGGCAGGCAACAGCATTCCCCCCCCCCCCCCTCCTCCTCCCCCCGCCCGCCCTCCCCCCCTCGTCAGTCTTCTGTATGCTGTGATGCTTGCGGATCGCCATTATTCATTCCCCTGTGGCAACTTTCTCATCTCAGAGTACCTATAGCTTGTCACTGCAGTTGTTGCCCTCCACAGCTCCATCAAAGTACCTCTTGAGTTACTATCTCATATTTTAACAGTTGACGTACCATGCAATGAACATGTAAGGACTGGATTAGGGTAGGGGTATGGTCGACTTCGTTTTCCGGGAAAATTTTAGGAAAGTGTGGTTCATCTGTGAAAGAGACTGCATATGGGACACTAGTGCGACGCAGTTTTGAGTACTGCGTTTGGTATCGGTATCAGGGCGTATTAAAGGAACACTTCGAAGCAATTCAGAGGCGATCTGCCAGATTTGTTGTCAATAGATTCGAACAACTCATAAGTATTCGGAGATGATTCGGAAACACAAATGGGAATCCTGAGGGAAGGTGACGTTCTTTTCGGGAAACACCATAAACAAAATTTGGAGAACCGCCATTTGAAACTGACTGCAGAACGATCCTACTGCGGCCAACAAACATTACACTTAAGGACCACCAACATAAGCATACGAGAAATTACGGCTCATGCGGAGGCATATAGAGTGTCGCCTTTATATTGCTCTGTTTCTGAGTGAAACGGGAATGAAAATGACAACTTGTGGTACAGTGTACCCTCCGCCACGCACCGTACGGTGGTTTGCGGTGTCTCTATGTAGATGTAGATTTTTCTTTTTTGCCATCAATCTTCTGACTGGTTCGATGCGACTCGCCACGAAATCCTCTCCTGTGCTAACCTGTTCATTCCAGAGTAGTTCTTGCAACCTACGGCCTCAATTATTTGCTCAATGTATTCCAATCTCCGTCTTCCTCTACAGTTTTTGCCCTCTACAGCTCCCTCTAGTACCATGGAAGTCATTCCCTCAGGTTTTAACAAATGTCCTATCATCCTGTCCCTTCTCCTTATCAGTGTTTTCCACATATTCCTTTCCTCTCCGATTCTGCGCAGAACTTCCTCATTCCTTACCTTATCAGTCCACCTATTATTCAACATTCGTCTGTAGCACCACATGCTTCGATTCTCTCCTGTTCCGGTTTTCCCACAGTCCATGTTTCACTACCATACAATGGTGTACTCCAGACGCACATTCTCAGAAATTTCATCCTCAAATTAACGCCGATATTTGATATTAGTAGACTTGTCTTGGCCAGGAACGCCCTTTTTGCTATTGCTAGTCTCCTTTTGATGTCCTCACTGCTCCGTCCATCATTGGTTATTTTGCTGCGTAGGTAGCAGACTTCCTTAACTTCATCTACTCCATGACCATCAATGTTGATGTTAAGTTTCTCGCTCTTCTCATTTCTACTACCTCTCATTACCTTCGCCTTTCTTCGATTTACTCTCAATCCATACCCTGTACTCATTCGACTATTCATTCCGTTCAGCAGATCATGTAATTCTTCTTCACTTTCTCTCAGGATAGCAACGTCATCAGCGAATCATATCATTGATATTCTTTCACTTAGAATTTTAATTCCACTTCTGAACCTTTCTTTTATTTCCATCATTGCTTCCTTGATTTACGGATTGAACAGTAAGGACGAAAGGCTACATTCTTGTCTAACACGCTTTTTAATTGAATGTAAATATGTAAACTTAGTGATGTCTCTCCCAAACATATCCATACAAGGCTACACCTCATACAAATACTTTCAGAAAAGACTTCCTGACACTTAAATCTATATTGATGTTAACAAATTTCTCTTCTTCAAAAACGATATCCTTGCCATAGCCAGTCTACATTTTATGTCCTCCTCACTTTGACCATCATCAGTTATTTTGCTGCCCAAATAGAAAAACTCATTTACTACTTTAAGCGCCTCATTTCCTAATCTAATTCCCTCAGCATCACCCGATTTAATTGGACTACATTCCCTTATCCTCGTTTTTCTTTTCTTGATGTTCATCTTATACCCTCTTTCTCAGCACTGTCCATTCCTTTCAGCTGCTCTTTCAGGTCCTTTGCTGTCTCTGACAGAATTACAATGTCATCGGCAAACCTCAAAGTTTTTATTTCTTCTCCATGGATTTTAATTGCTACCGCAGATTTTTCTTTTGTTTCCTTTACTGCCTGCACAACCTACAGATTGAATAACATCGGGGATAGGCTACAATCCTGTCTCACTCCATTCACATCGACTGCTTCTCTTTCATTCCCCGCGACTCTTATAACTGCCTTTTGGTTACTGTATAAATTATGAATAGCCTTTCCTTCCCCGTATTTTACCCCTGCCAGCTTTAGGATTTGAAAGAGAGTATTCCAGTCAACATTGTCAAAAGCTTTTGTAAGTCTAGAAATGTTGTAAACGTAGGTTTGCCTTACTTTAACCAGTCTTCTAAGATAAGTCGTAGGGTCGGTATTGCGTCGCGTGTTCCTACATCTCTACGGAATCCAAACTGATCTTCCTCGAGGTCGGCTTCTGGCAGTTATTCCATTCGTCTGTAAAGAATTCGTGTCAGTATGTTGCAGCCGTGACTTATTAAACTGATAGTTCGGTCATTGTCACACCTGTCAGCACCTGCTTTCTTTGGAATTGGAATTATTACATTCTTCTTGAAGTCTTGAGGGTGTTTCGTCTATCGCATACATCTTACCCACCAGGCGGTAGAGCTTTGTCGTGGCTGGCTCTCGCAAGGCTATCAGTAGTTCTAATGGAATCTTGTCTACTGACGAGGCCTTGTTTCCACTTAGGTCTTTCAGTGCTTTGTCAAATTCTTCACGCAGTATCACATCTCCCACCTCATGTACGTCATCTTCCATTTCCGTAATATTGTCCTCAAGTACATCGCTGTTGTATAGACCCTGTATATACTCCTTCCACCTTTCTGCTTTCCCTTCTTTGCTTAGGACTGGTTTACCATCTGAGCTCTCAGTTTGAATGTAATGAATTTCCTTGAGACAGAGAAGTTGCTGTCCATGCATCAGCACGGCTTTAGAAAGCATCACTCCTGCGAAACGCAACTCGCCCTTTTTTCACATGATATCATGCGAACCATGGATGAAGGGTATCAGACGGATGCCATATTCCTTGACTCCGGAAAGCGTTTGACTCGGTACCCCACTGCAGACTCCTAACTAAAGTACCAGCATATGTGATTGGTTCCCAAATATGTGGTTGACTTCTTAAGTAATAGAACCCAGTACGGTGTCCTCGATGGTGAGTGTTCATCGGAGGTGAGGGTATCACCTGGAGTGCCGCAAGGAAGTGTGGTAGGTCCGCTGTTGTTTTCTATCTACATAAATGATCTTTTGGATAGAGTGGATAGCAATGTACGGTTGTTTGCTGATGATGCTGTGGTGTACGGGAAGGTGTCGTCTTGAGTGACTGTAGGAGGATACAAGATTACTTGGACAGGATTTGTGATTGGTGTTAAGATAAGATAAGATAAGAGAGATTAGGGCTCGTACAGAGGCATATAGGCAGTCATTTTTCCCTCGTTATGTTTGGGAGTGGAACAGGGAGAGAAGATGCTAGTTGTAGTACGAAGTACCCTCCGCCACGCACCGTATGGTGGATTGCGGAGTATGTTTGTAGAGGTAGATGTAGATATTCTTACGGCTGGGTCTCTCTTCTCGAAAGGTCTCTAATTTTTCTGTAGGCGGCATCTATACGCTTTTATATTCTTGCGCCCGTGGTCTAGGGGTAGCGTCTTTGATTCATAATCAAAACGTCTCCGGTCCCGGGTTTGATCCCCGCCACTGCCTAAATTTTGATAAATAATCAGCATTGGCGGCCGAAGACTTCCGGCATAAGAAGTCAGCCTCATTCTGCCAACGGCCTTGTCAAAGAGGGCTGAGAAGCGGATAGCGGTTCAGGGCACTCTCTTGTCCTAGGGGTGGGAAATTGCCCCTAAAGGCGGAAGAATCAGCAGTGATCATCGACATGAGGATGCAGAAGGCAATGGAAACCACTGCATTAAAGACACGTAACGTGTATCCACAGGACATGTGGCCAGTAATTGAAGAAGTGTCATGATGATCTCTCCATTGGCAAAAGATTCGGGAATAGTCCCCCATTCGGATCTCCGGTAGGGGACTGCCATGAGAAAAAGATTGAATAATCAACGAAAGGATAACGTTCTACGAGTCGGGGTGTGGAATGTCAGAAGCTTGAACGTGGTAGGAAAACTAGAAAATCTGAAAAGGGAAATGCAAAGGCTCAATCTAGATATAGTAGGGGTCAGTGAAGTGAAGTGGAAGGAAGACAAGGATTTCTGGTCAGATGAGTATCGGGTAATAGCAACAGCAGCAGAAAATGGTATAACAGGTGTAGGATTCGTTATGAATAGGAAGGTAGGGCAGAGGGTGTGTTACTGTGAACAGTTCAGTGACCGGGTTGTTCTAATCAGAATCGACAGCAGACCAACACCGACAACGATAGTTCAGGTATACATGCCGACGTCGCAAGCTGAAGATGAACAGATAGAGAAAGTGTATGAGGATATTGAAAGGGTAATGCACTATGTAAAGGGGGCGAAAATCTAATAGTCATGGGCGACTGGAATGCAGTTGTAGGGGAAGGAGTAGAAGAAAAGGCTACAGGAGAATACGGGCTTGGGACAAGGAATGCAAGAGGAGAAAGACTAATTGAGTTCTGTAACAAGTTTCAGCTAGTAATAGCGAATGCCCTGTTCAAGAATCACAAGAGGAGAAGGTATACTTGGAAAAGGTCGGGAGATACGGGAAGATTTCAATTAGATTACATCATGGGCAGAGATTCCGAAATCAGATACTGGATTGTAAGGCGTACCCAAGAGCAGATATAGACTCAGATCACAATATAGTAGTGATGAAGAGTAGGCTGAAGTTCAAGACATCAGTCAGGAAGAATCAATAAGCAAAGAAGTGGGATACGGAAGTACTAAGGAATGACGAGATACGTTTGAAGTTCTCTAACGCTATAGATACAGCAATAAGGAATAGCGCAGTAGGCAGTATAGTTGAAGAGGAATGGACATCTCTAAAAAGGGCCATCACAGAAGTTGGGAAGGAAAACATAAGTACAAAGAAGGTAGCTGCGAAGAAACCATGGGTAACAGAAGAAATACTTCAGTTGATTGATGAAAGGAGGAAGTACAAACATGTTCCGGGAAAATCACGAATACAGAAATACAAGTCGCTGAGGAATGAAATAAATAGGAAGTGCAGGGAAGCTAAGACGAAATGGCTGCAGGGAAAATGTGAAGACATCGAAAAAGATATGATTGTCGGAAGGACAGACTCAGCATACAGGAAAGTCAAAACAACCTTTGGTGACATTAAAAGCAACGGTGGTAACATTAAGAGTGCAACGGGAATTCCACTGTTAAATGCAGAGGAGAGAGCAGATAGGTGGAAAGAATACATTGAAAGCCTCTATGAGGGTGAAGCTTTGTCTGATGTGATAGAAGAAGGAACAGGAGTCGATTTAGAAGAGATAGGGGATCCAGTATTAGAATCGGAATTTAAAAGAGCTTTGGAGGACTTACGGTCAAATAAGGCAGAAGGGATAGGTAACATTCCATCAGAATTTCTAAAATCATTGGGGGAAGTGGCAACAAAACGACTATTCGCGTTGGTGTGTAGAATATATGAGTCTGGCGACATACCATCTGACTTTCGGAAAAGCATCATCCACACAATTCCGAAGACGGCAAGAGCTGACAAGTGCGAGAATTATCGCACAATCAGCTTAACAGCTCATGCATCGAAGCTGCTTACAAGAATAATATACAGAAGAATGGAAAAGAAAATTGAGAATGCGCTAGGTGACGATCAGTTTGGCTTTAGGAAAAGTAAAGGGACGAGAGAGGCAATTCTGACGTTACGGCTAATAATGGAAGCAAGGCTAAAGAAAAATCAAGACACTTTCATAGGATTTGTCGACCTGGAAAAAGCGTTCGACAATATAAAATGGTGCAAGCTGTTCGAGATTCTGAAAAAAGTAGGGGTAAGCTATAGGGAGAGACGGGTCACATACAATATGTACAACAACCAAGAGGGAATAATAAGAGTGGACGATCAAGAACGAAGTGCTCGTATTAAGAAGGCTGTAAGACAAGGCTGTAGCCTTTCGCCCCTACTCTTCAATCTGTACATCGAGGAAGCAATGATGGAAATAAAAGAAAGGTTCAGGAGTGGAATTAAAATACAAGGTGAAAGGATATCAGTGATACGATTCGCGGATTTCATTGCTATCCTGAGTGAAAGTGAAGAAGAATTAAATGATCTGCTGAACGGAATGAACAGTCTAATGAGTACACAGTATGGTTTGAGAGTAAATCGGAGAAAGACGAAGGTAATGAGAAGTAGTAGAAATGAGAACAGCGAGAAACTTAACATCAGGATTGATGGTCACGAAGTCAAGGAATTCTGGTACCTAGGCAGTAAAATAACCAATGACGGACGGAGCAAGGAGGACATCAAAAGCAGACTCGCTATGGCAAAAAAGGCATTGCTGGCCAAGAGAAGTCTACTAATATCAAATACCGGCCTTAATTTGAGGAAGAAATTTCTGAGGATGTACGTCTGGAGTACAGCATTGTATGGTAGTGAAACATGGACTGTGGGAAAACCGGAACAGAAGAGAATCGAAGCATTTGATATGTGGTGCCATAGACGAATGTTGAAAATTAGGTAGACTGATAAGGTAAGGAATGAGGAGGTTCTACGCAGAATCGGAGAGGAATGGAGTATGTGGAAAACACTGATAAGGAGAAGGGAAGGATGATAGGACATCTGCTAATATATGAGGGAATGACTTCCATGGTACTAGAGGGAGCTGTAGAGGGCAAAAACTGTAGAGGAAGACAGAGATTGGAATACGTCAAGCAAATAATTGAGGACGTAGGTTGCAAGTGCTACTCTGAGATGAAGAGGTTAGCACAGGAAAGGAATTCGTGGCGGGCCGCATCAAACCAGTCAGTAGACTGATGATAAAAAAAAAAAAAAAAAAAAAAAAAAAAAAAAAAAAAAAAAAAAAAAAAAAAAAAAAAAAAAAATTCTTGCGCTTGTCCTCTAGCCATTCCCGTTTAGCCGTTTTGCACATCCTGTGGATTTCTTATTGTAGGTCACATAAAACACCAACTGGTAATGTTCTGTTATTCAGTGCCTGTCAATTCCACGAAACAACGCTGGTACGTCCGTCTCGATCTCGATGTTAGTCAGGCAGGGGTACTAAAGTAATAAAACAGCACGGGAGAGACGCTGCTCGGCAGGTGAAATGTCGTGAAAGCGACTGCGCTGTCATTGTGTCACGTGTTTCTGGCGTACTGCGGTGGGCGCAGACTGCAAACCGCCCACGCGGCGGGCTCTTTGATCTGCTGCGCCGGAAACGTGAACCAATGACAGGGCGGTGGCGCACTGCCCGGCGTCCGTAGGTGTCCTTTCCGAGGCGTCGAGGGCTGTCAAAGGGCAGTGTGGGGGAGCGAGGCTGTCGCCCGGTCTCGGTGGCACTGCGGGTGGGGTCGGTGTCGGGGGGGGGGGGGGGGGGGGGGTAAGCAAGAGTGGGGAACGTGGCTGACTGCAGCGCTCTGATGAATCCGCTCGCCGGCTAATTCGCGCCCATCTAACCGGCGTGCCCTGCTCTGGACGGTGGCCACCTACCCTACCTCTTCCTTTGTCCCGCCGCCTCGCCGCTGGACCACCTCTGCCTGCTCTAGAGCTCGCGGTCAGGTTTTTTGTCCAACTCGAGCGGGAGGCAGGGAGGAACAGTGTGGAGATCTGAGAGGGAGTGCCGAGAACTGCTACAATGGGAGGCCCCAGCCGAGCCGAACAGCCGCGCGTAAAATCGTGGCCACTCTGCCACGGCCAGGCGCAGACGACGAGCACTCGTTCGCCGCCTCCCTCGCCTCCCCTCCACTCCTCCCGCCGTCTTTCTTCGACGCGCGAGAGCAGAGGCAGCACTTCAGACGTCGATATTCACCTGCAGTGCTGGTTTTGCGCCAGACATCACCGGACCTGTACACGAGGTACCGTTTGAAGGTCGTGCTGGCCATTAAAATTGCTACACCTCGAAGATGACGTGCTACAGGCGCGAAATTTAACCAACAGAAAGAAGATGCTGTGATATGCAAATGATTAGCTTTTCAGAGCATTCACAAAAGGTTGGCGCCGGTGGCGACACCTACAACGTGCTGACATGAGGAAAGTTCCCAACCGATTTCTCATATACAAACAGCAGTTGACCGGCGTTGCCTGGAGAAACGTTGTTGTGATGCCTCGTGTAAGGAGGAGAAATGCGTACCATCACGTTTCCGACTTTCATAAAGGTCGGATTGTAGCCTATCACGATTGCGGTTTATCGTATCGCGACACTGCTGCTCGCGTTGGTCGATATCCAATGACTGTTAGAAGAATATGGAATCGGTGGGTTCAGGAGAGTCATAGGGAACGCAGTGCTGGATCCCAACGGCCTCGTATCACTAGCAGTCGAGATGACGGTCACCTTATCCCCATGGCTGTAACGGATCGTGCAGCAACGTCACGATCCCTGAGACAACAGATGGGTATGTTTGCAAGAAATCAACCATCTGCACAACATAGTTCGACGACGTTTGCAGCAGCGTGGACTATCAGGTCGGAGACCACGGCTGCAGTTACCCTTGACGCTGCATCACAGACAGGAGCGCCTGCGATGGTGCGCTCAACGACTGACCTGGGTGCACGGATGGCGAAACGTCATTTTTTCGGATGAATCCAGGTTCTGTTTACAGCATCATGATGCTCGCATCCGTGTTTGGCGACATCGCGGTGAACGCACATTGGAAGCGTGTGTTCGTAATCACCATACAGGCGCATCATCCGGCGTTATGGTATGGGGTGCCATTGCTTACACGTCTCGGTCACCTCTTGTTCGCATTGACGGCACTTTGAACAATGGACGTTACGTTTCAGATGTGTTACCACCCGTGGCTCTACCCTTCATTCGATCCCTGCGAAACCCTACATTTCAGCAGGATAATGCACGACCGCATGTTGCAGGTCCTGTACGGGCCTTTCTGTACACGGAAAATGTTCGACTGCTGCCCTCCGGAGTGGCCGAGCGGTTCTAGGCGCTTCAGTCTGGAACCGCGCGACCGCTGCGGTCGCAGGTTCGACTTCTGCCTCGGGCATGGATGTGTGTGATGTCTTTAGGTTACTTAGGTTTAAGTAGTTCTATGTTCTGATGACCTCAGAAGTTAAGTCCCATAGTGCTCAGAACTATTTGAATTTGACTGCTGCCCTGGCCAGCACGTTCTCCAGATCTCTCACCAATTGAAAACGTCTGGTCAGTGGTGGCCGAGCAACTGGCTGCATGGGCATCTATTCCTGTGGTTCAAATGTCTCTGAGCACTATGGGACTTAACATCTGTGGACATCAGTCCCCTAGAACTTAAACCTAACTAACCTAAGGACATCACACACTTCCATGCCCGAGGAAGGATTCGAACCTACGACCGTAGCGGTCACGCGGTTCCAGACTGAAGCGTCTAGAACCGCATGGCCACACCGGCCGGCCTCTATACCTGTACACGCCATCCAAGCTCTGTTTGCCTCAATGCCCAGGCGTATCAAGGCCGTTATTACGGCCAGAGGTGGTTGTTCTGGGTACTTATTGCTCAGGGTCCATACACCGAAATTGCGTGAAAATGTAATCGCATGTCAGTTCTAGTATAATATATTCGTCCAATGAATACGCGTTTATTATCTGCATTTCTTCTTCGTGTAGCAATTTTAATGGCCAGTAGTGTACGACCCACACTGGAAAGAAGGTAGGTTTCCCGCGAAGGAAGTGAGTAAAAGGAAAAAAGAAAACACCTTACGATTCAATTTTTTCCACCTTGGCTGTAAATTCAGTAACGACACAACAGTAAATTTGTAGAGGTTGAAAAAATCTGCCAGCCAATTGCAAGCAAAGGTTTATTGGAACCCTTGATCTCCAGTTTGACAATTTTAAAATTGTCTTGTTCTGCAGAAGGTGTAATGGACCTTTTTACGTAATATGCTGATAAGATCCGATGAATGAAGCCAAACTGCTCTTGTCATATGAGACACTAATCTCAAGAATACTATCAAAAGTCATGCCTTGAGACTACAGTACCATCCTATTTCAGGTGTGAAGATTAAATGTCAGGTGTGGATATTTAATTCATGGATATAGGTTCCGCCTTTAATGCAGAAACATTGTTTTTCTTGTTACCCAAATATGTGTCGGCGACTCTGTGCCATCATCAGTGGGTTTTGCTTATTGGAAACTCTAAAAACTGAACATATTTTAGGTTGTAACTGATATAAAAAAGTGAGACGTAAAGAAAATTTTTGCTCGTTTTCCTTCTTACTGTGACTTTACATTATATGGTTTTGCAGGACCATCTGTATCGTGTCGCCGGCCTGTGTGGCCGAGCGGTTCTAGGCGCTTCAGTCTGGAACCGCGTGACCGCTACGGTCGCAGGTTCGAATCCTGCCTCGGGCATTGATGTGTGTGATGTCCTTAGGTTAGTTAGGTTTAAGTAGTACTAAATTCTAGGGGACTGATGACCACATATGTTAAGTCCCATAGTGCTCAGAGCCATTTGAACCATTTTTTGAAAAGTGCAAGCGACGTCGGACTCTTAGCTAAGAGCCAGTATAGTTGCCGCCCACATGCTCCCAAGAAAGGAGAACCTAAGGATGGACTACTATTTTTCTGATACTTTAGTTTCTTCCGGCATATAAAACGCTCAAATAACTTTCGCGAACGTGGTCGGATGATATCTTCGACAACCGCCGATATTTCGACAGATCCAGAACTTGTCATTTCCGAGGCACAAATGAAACGGGAGATCGCTGTCAAGAAAATTTAAAACCTCTGTATCCGAGCCAAAAGCCGTCAAACTCCCCCCCCCCCTCCCCCCCCCCCCCACACACACACACACTGTAGACAATAGCACCATCACACAACTAAAGATAACCTACGTCAGAAGTTATCAATAGCGAAAATTAATAACCAACGAGTGAGGTAGCATTAATTCTGACCCTCCGTTTTTTGACCAAGTAGAGAGAGAATAGTATTCCATGCAGAATTTAAACAAAAACCTTCACATCTACTTATAAGGTCACTTGCAAATTTCATCTCAACTGCTTCCTTAGTAACACTTGGCTGGAAATGAATGCAGAATCTCCGTCTTGTTATATTCCATAGAAGGATGGGTACCAGGGCAGTGTTCTCCAATAGCGTGTGTGACGCTTGTCCTCAACACAAGAGTCTTCGACGGTCATGAAGGTCTGACCAGTAAATGAAATGCTCAAACTGCAAGGAATACGGCAGACAGCCACCTTATGTGAAAGAGGTTCATCCTTTACGGAATCTAAAAAGGGTCTAATCGTAGATGATGGTCGAATAATACAGTTCACGTAATATTTGTGAAAAATACGACCATAGGAAAATTACCGTAGTCAACCGTTACTTACGGTAGTGTACGATAGCCTACGGTAGTTTTACAATTCTGATCAGTACCCATTGGTTTAGACTCTGCTGATAATGCTGGTCGAGCAGTGATTTTATAAGTGCACCTAGTCCTCCACCTTCACGCTAGGAAGCCGTACGACGTGCTCAAATCGGACTGACCCCGATGAGTCCTCGTGACATCATTGGTAGGTCTTCTCTCTGGCGTTTATACTGCACTTGTCCGTCCTGGTATTTGGAGTTTGGAAAAAAAAGGGACGGCGGATCTGGTATTCTGGCCATTACGTAAATAATACCTGAACAACCTTAGTATTACAACGGTTGGTAACTATCTAGCTGAAGTTATCTGAAACAACTAGTTTTAAAACTGTTCTTAGTCACTTACACAATGCATAGCTGCATTCCACGCAACTCGGAGCAACTTTCGTCACTAGAGTGGTCAAGTTGTTATTCAGCAGAATAACTAGTTCTAAACGTCGAAAAATGTAAGTTAATGCAGATGAGTTGGAAAAACAATTCTGTAATGTTCGAATGCAGAATTAGTGGTGGTCTGCTTCACACAGATGCGTCGATTAAATATTTAGGAGTAACGTTCCAAAACGCCATTAAATGGAACGAGCACGTAAAATGTGAAGAAAATGACTGGGTAGTGTAAAGAAATTAAACCATAACGTACTGTGTTAGAAAGTTACGACAAGATATGAGCCGCATGTGAAGAAAATAGTTTTCAGAGCTCTATTTTGCGTCATTCTGACCGTGAATTTCTATTATTTGAACTAAAAAGAACCAGTATTACTTCCTAGCTTAACGAAAGTATACACTCTACAGTTTGGCAAACAACACCAAAAGAGCATAAAACACGAAAACTCCCGTAAATCATTGATAAATAATTAAGGAAATGGATATAATTTTGTTCAGTTATAGCTGTAAGAGCTAAATAAACTTGCACTTGGTCAAGAGTCTGTCCTAATACGACCTCTTCTATAAAGTAAACACAGTTTACGTACACAGAAGCGCCAAAGAAACAGGTATAGACACGCATATTCAAATACAGAGATATGTAAACAAGCAGAATACGGCGTTGCGGGCGGCAACGCCTATATAAGTCGAAGTGTCTGGTGCAGTTGTTAGACCGATTACTGCTGCTACAATGGCAGGTTATCAAGATTTAAGTGAGTTTGAACGTGATGTTGTAGTTGGCGCACGAGCGACGGGACACTGCATCTCCGAGCTTGCAGTGAAGTGGGGGTTTTCCCGTACGACCATTTCACGAGTGTACTGCGAATATCAGGAGTCCACTGAAACATCAGATCTCCGACATGGATGCGCCGGAAAAAGATCCTGCAAGAACGGGACCAACGACGACTGAAGATAATTGTTCAACGTGACAGAAATGCAATCCTTCCGCAAATGAGTGCAGATTTCAGTGCTGGGCCATCAACAGGTGTCAGCGTGCGAACCATTCAACGAAACATAATCGAAACGGGCTTTTGGAGTCGAAGCCCCACTCGTATACCTTTGACGACTGCACGACAATGGGCTGTTGATGACTGGAAACATGTTACTTGGTCGGACGAGTCTCGTTTCAAATTGTTTGCCGGCCGCAGTGACCGAGCGGTTCTAGGCCCTTCAGTCTGGAACCGCGCGACCCTACGGTCGCAGGTTCGAATCCTGCCTCGGGCGTGGATGTGTGTGATGTCCTTATGTTAGTTAGGTTTAAGTAGTTCTAAGTTCTAGGGGACTGATGACCTCAGCAGTTGAGTCCCATAGTGCTCAGAGCCATTTGAACCATTTGAACATTCTAATTGTTTCCGGCGGATAGACGTGTACGGGTATGAAGACATCCTCATAACATGAATCCATGGACCCTGCATGTCAGCAGGGGTCTGTTAGAGCTGGTGGAGGCTCTTTAATGGTGTGGGGGGTGTGCAGTTGGGGTGATATGGGACCCCTGATACGTCTGGATACGACCCTGACACGTGACACGTACATAAGCATCCTGCCTGGTTACCTGCATCCATTCATGTCCATTGTGCATTCCGACGGACTTGGGCAATTCCAGCAGAACAATGTGACACCCCACACGTCCATAATTGCTACAGAGTGACTCCAGGAACGCCCTTCTGAATTTAAACACTTCCTCTGGCCACCAGTCACCAGACATGAACATTAATGAGTATATCTGGGATGCCTTGGAACGTGCTGTTCAGATGAGATGTCCACCCCCTCGTAGTCTGACGCCCTTGTGGACAGCTCTGGAGGACTCATGAAGTCAATGTCCTCCAGCAGTACTTCAGACATTAGTCGAGTCCATGCCATCTCTCCTAAAGAATACTGAAACACATACAGTAACAGTTGCAATAAAATATTAAGAAAGATGGAAGCAATAAATGATAATGTCTGCTCTTTTGTGGTGAAATTAAAAATGTCAACACTGATTGCAAGTGCACACTACAGGAAACTACCTTTATTTAAGAAATGCAAATGTTGAGAAAAGATCGCTACGAAAGAAAATGACATCACTTTCGGAACTACTTAAAATGTTTTTAGTTTTCGGAAAGGGCAACGCTTGGCGTTGCAGCGTATCTTTTTGGATACGGTGTGACGTCATCAGTGGCTCGTCGATGCTGGCGGTGAAACTTAAACAGCTCGTCGGTTGTGAAGTGGCAGTAAATACATCCTCTTGCTTGGAATGTGTTTCTCCGGGCGGTTATTGCATTCTTCGTTCCATTTCTTACGTCATGGGCGGGTGGAACGTAGTTGTTTAAGTATTAATCCACGTTCAAAAAAAAAAAAAAATGGTTCAAATGGCTCTGAGCACTATGGGACTTAACATCTATGGTCATCAGTCCCGTAGAACTTAGAACTACTTTAACTACTTAAACCTAACTAACCTAAGGACATCACACCACACCCAGGCCGGCCGGAGTGGCCGAGCGGTTACAGGCGCTACAGTCTGGAACCGCACGACCGCTACGGTCGCAGGTTCGAATCCTGCCTCGGGCATGGATGTGTGTGATGTCCTTAGGTTAGTTAGGTTTAAGTAGTTCTAAGTTCTAGGGGACTTATGACCACAGCAGTTGAGTCCCATAGTGCTCAGAGCCATTTGAACCATTTGAACCACACCCAGTCACCAGGAGGCAGAGAAAAATCCACGTTCATACCCGGATGATGATAACGTTCCTTACACACACGTTTCTATTTCTAACGTCCTGTACAAAGTACCCAATTCATCCCGCTGATTGAGACGTTATAGTGTGTACATTTTTAGCAATCACGATCGCGAATTCATAATTGTGGAGAAGACAGTGCCACAAGTCACAATCAATTTGTAAGTCTCTACGGGGACAGTTAACGTTTTAACACGTGCAGCAGTTTATTCAGTAGCAAACCAGATCGGTATTTTAAAGTATATTAGTCCGCGCAACTCAGTTAGGAGGAGGAAACAATTCAGCTCTCACAAAGACAATCGCAGTCCACTCGCGTACACATTATCACTGCTGTTTATATTTCTCCACGAAGCGCACAATACCCACAGACTGTAACACTTCATTTCATAACGTCCACGTTGAACTTTAGCTTAAGCTGCGACTGAAAAATAAGAACGCGGCCGTGACTCATCGTATGCTTATGCCTAACACGATTACACAACATATAACCCGCGCGTGCGCTATGACACCGCACACCACCTGACTGCCTTCACCGTTCGACTATCGATATCGCATCTCAGTTCTTGCAACAGTGCTACATATTACATTTATTTCTACGCAGCGGGTTAGACATAAGCATTACAAAGAAAATGAAACACGCATTGAAACTTTTGCATACTCAGTTAAAACGAGATTCATTTTGCAAAATAAAGCAAGTCATAGTAACTTTTCATATTACAGAAGAAAACAAAAAAGTATTCTAGACCGCCAAAGACATGCGTACAGAGTAAAAGGAACCACAAGGAAAGAAAGAAGGAAAAAAAATTATCCATTTAGCTGTATCTTCACAGCAGCTCATCTTAAACGAGACTGTGTACAGAACATTTGTACGACCCATTGTAATTTTATAGCTTTTGGGATCTCCGCCAGGTCGGAATTTAGAGACGTGCTGCTGGATTAGCTACTGGTAGGTTTCATCAACACACAAGTATTACGGAAATGTTTCGTGAACTCAAACGGGAATCCCTGGAGAAAAGACGTTCTTTTCACGAAATGCTGTTGGAGTTAAGAGAAGTCCTATTTGCAACAGACTCCAGAACGGAAACGTACATATCGTTTAAGTACCGCGGAGAAAAAAATGAATCAGGACTCGTACGGAATCATAAAGACAGTTGTTTTTCTGTCGCTCCATTTGCGATTGTATAATAGCAGGAATAACTAGCAGTGGTGCAACGTGCCCTCCGCCATGCATCGTATGATGGGTTGCGGATTATGTGTGTAGATGTAGACAGCTGTACTTAACTGGAATTCTGAAATATTTACTGGATCTTCTTTGGCGAAGAACTGTCGGAGTACTGTTTTTAGTAACTGTGTTTTAGTCGCGCTATCAGCAGTTAACATTAATACTCCCATCGCACAGTGAAGGTATGTATTGTACCATCCTGATGGTATAGTTTACATACGACCAGAATCTTCTTCTACTTCTTGCGTTAAGGCCTCTGTGGGACTATAGGTAACCTCCTGATGGATTGTATTTAGCACTTTCCCAACCAGAACCTCTTCATCCTGTCTCTTCGTTTCTCCCGCTCTTCAGTATCCGCTTCTCTTGTCTGCTCCACTGGTGATTCTTTATCCATTTCCCGTATCCTTCGGTATCGGCATCTGGTCTTGGGTACTTGATTCTCGTAATTTCCTTTCCTTCTATCTTATTTCCAGTTCCGACCAATGCGGCCGGAGTTCAACAACCCTCTTTGTTATTTCTTTCCTCCTCCCTGCTTTTCTCTATACGCTTTTCGTCATTACATAAATATTCATCCGGGTTAGATGTTCAGACACACCTTACCCATTTTCAGTCTTTCTGCTGATATTTTCCCCATGCTCCGACACAAATCTTCGCGCCGGCCGGAGTGGCCGAGCGCTTCTAGACGCTGCAGTCTGGAGCCGCGCGACCGCTACGGTCGCAGGTTCGAATCCTGCCTCGGGCATGGATGTGTGTGTTGTACTTAGGTTAGTTAGGTTTAAGTAGTTCTAAGTTCTAGGGGACTGATGACCACAGCAGTTAAGTCCCATAGTGCTCAGAGCCATTTTGAACAAATCTTGGCCAGATCTTCGCATCTCTCTCTCACTAATAATGTTAAGACCTAGTATTTTAGTTAGTATTCTTCTTTCTTCTGTCTCTGGCCGTTCTACGCTGTTTCTTGCTAGTATTATCGCTTCAGCTGGATATAATATTGCATTCCCAACAGTTGCCTTGTAGTGTCTATATGGTTTAGTAGATATTGCCTTCTTATTGTATATATCTCTGGCTAAACAGAAGCCTGACCTCATCTTCTCCACCTGATTATTCGCTTGTTACTCCTGTTTCTTCCTGTCATACAGGGTATCCGTAACGTCCCTTTACAACTTCAAAATTTTATTACAACGACAGTTGTTGAAATATTTTAACAATCAGTTTTTATAAAAGTTTTTTTGACAGAGTTTAATACACCTCTATATGGGCGCCTTTAGTTGCAAAGCACATCAAAACGGTACTCGATTTCTTGCCATGTTCGCTGTAGCGCAGCGTCATCAGTGGTGGCAATGGCATTACGAATCCTTCAGCAATGTCTCGTATCAGTGTTCGATACACGATATCTTTTACATACCCCCCCAAAAAAGAAGTCCAAGGGAGTGATATCTAGCGAACGCGGTGGACAAGGAATTGGCCCATCCCTCCCAATCCTGGAAATGTTTCACTGAGGAACCGACAAACATGCAGTCTCCAATGTCGCGGTGCACATCTTGCTGGAAAATACTTGGTTTCAAGTCAATCAATATTGTGGTGCTACATATTCGGTCAGGAGGTTGAGGTAAACATCTGCAGTAATTGTTGAGTCGTTGAAGAAAAATGGACCAATTATTCGGTTGCACATGATTCCACACCACACATTCACTTTGGGACTATCCCGGTGAAGCTCCCTAGTCAAATGGAGGTGTTCAGATCCCCAGATTTTCACACTGTGTCTTTTTAATGTCCCAGAAACATGAAAAGTTGCCTCGTCACTGAAACAAACTCGCTTGAGGAACGCTTCATCCTCCGGAAGGCGTTCCAGCATGTTGAGTGCAAACTCTGTCCGTTTTGGCTCGTCGTTTGGCCCAAGTGTCTGTAAAAGTTGCACTTTGTAAGAGTACAACGGTAAATTCTTGTGGAGGACCGTATGCACAGTTGAACGTGGTAGTTGCAACTGTCTGGCAGCAGTGCGGATGGACTTTGTAGGTGAACGAGTGAAGACGTTCAAAACACTATAGATGTTTTTCTCGGATGATCTTGGTCGCCCGCTTCTCACTTTATCCAACACTGTCCCTGTCTCCATAAATTTTTTGTAGCATGCACGGATTGAAGGGCGCGATGGTGGATCTCTTCCATACTTCGTTCTGAAGTTTCGTTGAGTCTGAACATCCGATTTTGTCTCCATAAAACAGCACACACATTGTGGCTTCTCTTGAGGAGTTGCCGTTTTATAGAGGCTCAGTTTCTTCCATCAGCAGAGTATCTGAAACACAAAATTTTAGTATATATATATATATAAAAACTTCAGTAAACAGTGATTACAATAAAATAAATTTTGTTAAGATATTTCAGTAACTGCCGTTGTAATAAAATTTTGAAGTTGTAATGGGACTTTATGGACACCCTGTGTATTCTATCAGGTATTTAAATTCCTCTGCCGTTTGCAAAGTGCTTTTGTATTGTTGTACACGACGCTCACTCCCACCCTTCTTGCTGTCTCTCTTAGGTTGTCGAGCTGTGTTTTCGCCTCTTCTCACCGTCTCACTGCTATCGCCATGTCATCGGAAATGGCTAGTCAGTCCATGTGGGCCCTGCTATACTTTTTGTGCCGCAAGTGCATCTCTGGTCTTAATATTTTCTCCACTGTCTCACCGTTTTGATCAGTCTAATTATGATACTTAGGTGTTTTCTGACACAGAATTTTTAATTAAATCGACACCCTAGCTACAAACAGGCGTTGTTATATATCCTTGGGGACGTGTTGAAAATGTGTGCCCCGACCGGGCCTCGAAACCGGGATCTCCTGCTTACATGGCAGACGCTCTATCCATCTGAGCCACCGAGGGCACAGAGGATAGTGCGCCTGCAGGGACTTACCCTTGCACGCTCCCCGTGAGACCAACATCCCAACATGTCCACACCACTACATTGGTAGTGCGCCTTAAAGCTGTAAGCAGGAGATCCCGAGTTCGAGTTCCGGTCGAGGCATACATTTTCAACACGTCCCCAATGATGTATACCAACGCTTGTTTGCAGCTAGGGTGTCGATTTAATTATCACTTCTTTCTAGAGAAGCTGCACGGTCATCAATGGTATCTGTTCTTTCGGGCTCAGATACTACCTTCGTATATACAGAATTTTTACTTTTTAGCTTAGCAGGTTGGCCACACAAACGTCACTCGTTCTTTGATCTCTCCATTCAACCTCCTCCATCTTCATCGGTGCAGGTAGTCTTCTCCTGCTAGTCCCATCTTGCTCGCATTCTCCCTGATCACGTCAGTCCACCTCAGCCATGGTCTTCCTTTTGGACTTTTACCTCTGACGTTTCTCCAGGCGTTCCCATCCTTCACTGGTCCAAAAATCTCTCTCAGGATATCTTTCTCAAACGTTCTTTCTATCTTTGGGGCCAGTCTCTAGGAGTCTACTCCGTACAGGAACAGGGTTGGCATGGCAACCTTGTAGATCCCAATCTTCATGGACCTCGATAGGAGCCGGGACTTGAGCAGCTTTCCGAGGACAGACCTTGACCTGTTCTCCGCTTGATTTATTGCCGTTATTTCCTCGTCTGTCTCATTCCTTTTACTGCTGCCTCAAGTCATCTGAGCTGTTTCAACATTTCAGAGATTTTAACATCTAAATGTTTGTCGCCGTTCTCTCTCTTCACTAAGAGGTATCTAGCGTTATCCATACTCACATTCATGTTAGAGCGTGCTCTCCGTGCCTCTCACACAACATTCTTGCCATCTGAACCATATCTTGATCATTCTGTACTGTTAACACTACAGGTTGACCCAAAAGTCGGTTAACATTTGAAATTTCAGTACTTCGCAGAATAATGTGGGTTTGTTGCTGTTGTTGTTGTTGTGGTCTTCAGTCCTGAGACTGGTTTGATACAGCTCTCCATGCTACTCTATCCTGTGCAAGCTTCTTCATCTTCTAGTACTTACTGCAACCTACCTCCTGAATCTGCTTAGTGTATTCATCTCTTGGTCTCCCTCTACGATTTTTACCCTCCACGCTGCCCTCCAATGCTAAATTTGCGATGCCCTGATGCCTCAGAACATGTCCTACCAACCGGTCCCTTCTTCTTGTCAAGTTGTGCCACAAACTCCTCTTCTCCCCAATTCTATTCAATACCTCCTCATTAGTTATGTGATCTACCCATCAAAGAATTAACACTTGCTTGAAAAGAAGAAGAAATGTCGTGCGACTAGGGCCTCCCGTCGGGTAGGCCGTTCGCCGGGTGCAACTCTTTTGACTTGACGTCACTTCGGCGACTTGCATGTCGATGGGGATGAAATGATGATTAGGACAACACAACACCCAGTCCCTGAGCGGAGAAAATCTCCGACCCAGCCGGGAATCAAACCCGGGCCCTTAGGATTGACATTCTGTCGCGCTGACCACTCAACTACCGGGGGCGGACGTGCTTGAAATGACGTGACAATGACGCGAGGTTTTGTTGAAACCAGAAAAATTTCACAAAATTATCAGCAGATGGCTCTTCATATGATACCTAAGCAAAAATTAGAGTAACTACAGACTTCTAGCAAAGAAAATATTCTTCATGACAAGTGCTCAACAGATCGGCCGTATTTCACCTGTAGATAGGTATGGTGAGAAATTGCTGTTGAATGTTGTCTTTTACCATCCCTAACGAGGTCGGACGGTTCGGGGTAGCCATGGGACTTCAGGTAACTCCACAACCAGTAATCAGACGCACTGAGGTCAGCGGTCGTGGGAAGTCAAGAGCAACGAACCTGGCGGCTGAGCACGTGATCCTTGCCAAAGGATTTGCGCGAGAGATCTTCCACACGTGTAGCAATATAGAGAGGATAGTAGTCGTACCTTCCAGCAGGTATTTATCAGCCAGGCTAGGGACGATCTGACTCCGTATCTCATTACAGCTCATTTTATAGACGACTCTTATGCAGCGTTACTGACGTGTTGGTGTCCATCGCCATCTGTTGGCCAGTTGTTGCACTCGTTTTAGTTATAAAAAAACCCAATGACATTTCAGGCACGTTTCTCAATTTTAACCTCTACATACACCAATCCGTGAATTGGTGCATTTTCAAATGTTGGAGGACTGTGGGTCACTCCGTACGTGATCCTTCTGGCCCGCTAAATTGCTGTCTCTGGGCTTGTTAACTTTCTCAGTGGCCTTTCTAGAATCAGATCAAATAAAACCTTTATCTTCTTTTCTCCCGCTGTGTCTGCTAAAGTTGAGAGTCGCGACTTACAACAGACGGGTGTGCTCGCACAGACAGCGGGCGTCGGTTGGCGGCGTCCCTCGGCGCCGGCCGCCAGGGCGACGCCCTGACGCGACGCCCGGCGCCGACGCCGCCCCCGGCGCCGCCTCCGGAATGATATTCGCACAAGTCTGCGGCGCCGGCGCCACCATCTCCGCCCCCTCTCCGCTCTGCGTCCCCCTCCCCCACTCCTGTGACCCTGGGACAGAGCATAGCTGGCGAGGAGACGGCCGGCAGGCGCACACTGCGAATTCCTGCGACGTTCTGCCACAACTTTCTGTGCGTCCGCCCTGCTCTTAAAAGATTTTACATCCCGTCCGTCCTTCCCCGAAAGCGAACATCTCTCCTGTCAACCGTCTTGCAGCATCCGCTTTTCTGCTCTCGATTTTTATTTCTTTCCACCAGTATGGCCGTTTTAGTATCTACTTAGTGCCGGTTAAATTTCTGTCTGTGTGTGTGTGTGTGTGTGTGTGTGTGTGTGTGTGTGTGTGTGTGCGCGCGCGCGCGTGTGTCATCGCCACTGGAAAAGCAGCCTGTGGCAACTGAAAGACAATAACAGTTACCCAAAATCGTACACACAATACATGCTCGCATTACTGACATGATTCAACCAGATGGAGGTAGGAGGTTACTTCAGGCAAAGCAGCTTTTACTGAACGCGGCGCTACACTTCAAAGTGACACAGGTGCATGACACTATTTCTCAGCATAGTCACCAGAAGTACGAGGGTCACTCCAAAAGAAATGCACACTATTTTTGTAAAAATACAGTTTTCATTCTGTATGTGTGAAAGTTTTAGAGTGTGTAGGTACATCCTTCCCGCTTGTTTTCAAACTTAGTCCAACCTGTTCCCGTGGGTGACGCCGTCACAGCATGTCTTTAAGATGGCTGCTACACTTGACGTTCATCAGAAGCAACGTGCTGTCATAGAATTCCTGTGCTGTGAAAACGAGACAGTGGGAAACATCCACAAGAGGTTGAAAGAGGTGTATGGAGATGCTGCTGTCGATCGCAGTACAGTTAGTCGGTGGGCAAGCAGGTTATGTGATAAAAGTGGGCACGGCAATACTGAGGATTGTCTTCGCAGCGGCAGGCCTCGTACTGCACACACTCCAGACAATGTGCAGAGAATTAACGAATTGGTGACTGCTGACAGACGCATCACAGTGAACGAATTGTCACGCTACGTTGGAATAGGGGAAGGAAGAGTTTGCACAATACTGAAAGCTGAAAGTGTTGGCGTTAAAAAAAGGTTTGTGCCAGGTGGGTTCCCAGGATGTTGACAGTGGCTCACAAAGAAACAAGAAAAACGGTATGCAGCAAGTTACCTGGCACGGCTGGAAGCCCGAGAGAATTTTGTTAAGGAGACATTTTTGTATGTCCTAGGCCGCCAATATTGAATTATCGAATTTTGTGACGCCTTATGTTGGAAGCTTTTTAAGACACTAATTTACAATTTTCCACAATTATTGAATTTACCTTTCTGGATAAATTGAACTAGTATTATTACTGAAATTCTGTTGTGGTGCATGTTATCTTTTTTTTTTTTTTTTTTTTCAAACACTCAATTTTTGACAGAATTTTGTAAATAAATGAACATAAAAAACAAAACAACTCAGGATATTTTAATTATTCTAGTTTCACATGTGTTGAATCTATCACTTTGCATGCTTTAAAATTTCATGTCTCTACCATCAGTACGTTTTTAGAAAACTGGTCATTATTGCAAAAAAATGTAGTTAAGAGATATTGAGGTTTAAAACCTTTTTTATTGCAAATTCTTACACAGACTTACATTTCTGCATTTTTTATGCACTAGAATTGCCCTGGCCCAAAATCTGTCTTCTTCAGTGTCTCAAGAGCCCAGAGCTTGCCGCCTCCTTTTCCTTCTTGCTTCTTTTGTCATTTGCTGAGCAGCTTACTCTGTTTCACGGACACGAAGCTCACTGAGTTCCAGTAGCCGTTTAGCTGTGTTCTGTCCAAATCATACACCTAACTTCTCCAGAGCCTTAAGTCTTTCCTAGTTCCCACCATTAAAAGTCATTATAGCATCAGACAATGCTAACATTACAGTCATAAGGCCAACAAATACATTTTTAGGCACACGGCACCACACATTACTGAAGGACTCATTCACAATTTGGGTCTTCCCATGTAAACACTTCTTTGGTAGCTCAGGATTTGCCACATCTCTGTAAATAGGTTTGATTGCCTCCATTACTGCCAGAGGAAGAGAATGTTTGTGTAAATTCATGCAGCGTGCCAGAAAATTCAGCTTGCCTATTTTTACATCAAGTGTTTGGTGGAGGCGGACACAAAGTATGACACGGCTTTTCATCGGTTGATATTCGATGAATGCAGGTCTCACATATGTTACCCGCAAATTTGCGTGTCTTGAAGTTACTTTTACGCTTAGTCATTTTATTTATGTATAAAAAGAATAGATATTAACTTACTACAAAAAAGCCGATTTAGGGGGAAAACAAATAAATAGCTCTTACAAGAACGAAGGCGACAGTCACACTGATTGGTCTGCAGACACCACAGGTATCGCATTAGAATGACATTTCACACTTCACAGCTATTGGTTGTTCATGTTTGGCGCATGCGCACTTACTGTGTTGACAGTGCCAGTCCCGTTATTTAATAGCCACACGTCGTACATTAAGACCGTGGTTCAAATCATAGTGAAAATAGACGCCTTCGACTGGTATTCAACTCCAGACTGGTATTCAATTCCAGGGAGAACGGCGGCGAACGCGCACGTCATTCTCCAGCAACGTAGCACCCTGACCCGTGTTCCGCGGTAGCGTGGCGGAAACTCTTGGTCGCAGCGGTGGCGGACAAACGGTTGCCCCGGGGCCGACTCCGTTGTTTGACTTCGAAAGCGGGCGAGCGATTTGAAAACCAAATTCGTGCTGCAGAGGATCCACGAAGCCAGACGCTGTCAGACAGCGAGGGCACGGTGCGGGAAAACATTAGTCTTCAACCCCTAGCCATTTACAAAAAAGCAGTGTGTTCCCTGGAACATGGGTTCTGGTTATCAGGTGCGTGTTCACAGAATTCTCTCAGCTACACTGCCCTCCTAAATTTCCAAGAATAAATGCGCAGTTTCAACAGAGCAGCAAGTTTGCTCTTTTGGTTTTTCGATTTACATTACAGTCGCTGGGCACACCATGTGTCAGTTCTTACGTGGCTGAGTTCCGTCAGAGGGTACTTTGCTCTTCAGTGAGACAAGGTAGAAAACTCGAAACCGGGAATAAACTGGGTGTTGCGCGGTCATTTCGTCCAGACGCTTTGTCTGTGCCACAAATAATTTGTTTGGAGCATCATTAGAGTAATTACACGTAAAGTGAACATTAAATTTTTCTCATCGACGTCTGCGCATAAATTTATTCCGTCAATATTCGTCAGGCCTTAGAATGAAATGGAGGTAGCGACTGTTTCCGCGGAATACTTGACAAATAACGTCTCATCGGTACATTCTTAAATAGCTTTTCTTGTAAGACTTTCGCCCAAAATGCGTTTGACAAACAGCAGATAGGTTTCAGTCGTTACATCGCGCCTCAGTGAAATTTTAAGAGACAGTTGACGAGAACGTTGTCTTTTCTCTGTCGTTCAATGTCTCAGAGAACAAATTTTGTCTAATATTTTTCTCTCTACCAAATTCTTTGTACGTATCTGGCCCCTTTTCAATTGTTCCGAATTCTTCGTCAGCGTAAAGGGTGCGAATCTCTCACACTAGAGCAATCCATTTCCTTCACACAGACTGCTGCCGTTTCATAGACGCAAAAGAGCCGATGTCGTCTTCTTAAGGTCCGACTAACGCTTAGTGTATTAACCGTTTAAGTTCAGAAGGTTGAGACTTAAATTTAGAAGCCTTCCTTCGTAAACTTTTCTACGGTGTAAATATCTGCTGAAATCCATTCTTCTCAACTGAGCTCTTTTATTCGAAACACCAGTTGTAATGACTCAGAGTTCGACAATTAGACTTCCTCTCTTTCTATTTTTTATCATAATTTTCATCGGCAAGGAAGGTAACTATGAAAATCTGCGGGGCAGTCGCATCAGTAATGAAATCCGAAACTCTCGAAATTCGGTAAAGTATTGGGAACCTTAAATGTGACTGAAAAAGGAACGTGGATTTGTAACGTCCCCATTCTTCGATCGGTTAAATCAACTGATTGTGTGCTCGCGTACTTAGGTATTCCGGAAGCAACACTATCTGTTCCAAATACTCCCGAATATTAAACTCAATGTCAAGAATGACAGTGGCAAATCACTCAATTATAACATATCCTCCCCCCATGGGGAAGCAAATACTCACGCAACACTTAACTACGCATCTTAAAATCCTCCAGCATAGGATTTCCCGATCCGTAAAAGACGTTCCACAATGTAAAATAGTCCCAGACGTTCCAAATTCTCACAAAAATATGTATGAGCATAGCGAAAGACGCCGGCCGAAGTGGCCGTGCGGTTAAAGGCGCTGCAGTCTGGAACCGCAAGCCGCTACGGTCGCAGGTTCGAATCCTGCCTCGGGCATGGATGTTTGTGATGTCCTTAGGTTAGTTAGCTTTAATTAGTTCTAAGTTCTAGGGGACTAATGACCTCAGCAGTTGAGTCCCATAGTGCTCAGAGCCATTTGAACCATAGCGAAAGACGGATAATATACAATATGTATTAGAGCCAAGAAGAAGCAGTACGAGTGGAAGATCAGGAACGAATGCTCGAATTAAGTGCAAGTCAGAGATGCAGCTTTTTTTCTCCTGTTCAATCTGTACATAGAAAAAGGAATGACGGAAACGAAGGATGGCTTTAGAAGTTGGATTAAAATTGAGGTTGAGAGAATATCGATAATATCAGCTGATGGTATTGCTATCCTCAGTGGAAGCGACAAGCCGTTACATGACATACTGAACGAAATGAACAGTCCACTGAGCACAGAATATGGACTGATAGTAACCCGAAGAAAGTGATGACTAGCGGAAATGAGATTAGTCATAAAAGTATCGTCAAAATTGGGGATCACCAAATGGACGCAGTGGGGGAATTTTGCTTCCTGCTATTTTTTTTTCGAAAATTGACGTTTTCAGACCACGACTGTGTACAAAATACAGATAGATTCTTGCAAAGAAGACAAAAGCAACCAGCTACTGTTGACAATGCTCTTTATTTACACAAATACCGCAGTTCCTGAATTCGAACCGACAGGTTCATCTTCAGACAAATGTTTCCTCTAGGGGGAATAGAGCCGATTGTAAACTCCAACAAATGTGAATCTAGACGTGAACAGCCGACTGAAAATGAACCAATCGGTTCGAAACCGCTATTTGAGTAAATAAAGAGCATTGTGAATAGTGGCTCTTCGCTGTTTTCATCTTCGTAAGAATCAACCTGAATTTTGCCTCCTTTGTACCTAAAAAATGTATGATGAATATAGCAAGGAGGACATAAAAAGTGGACTACATACACAGAGGGCGTCAGTGGCGAGAAGGAGGCGACTAGTAGCAAACATCGGCCTCGAATTGAGGAGAACATTTCTAGGAATGTACGTTTGGAGTACAACATTGTATGAGAGTAGATCATGGAATGAGGGGGGAAGGAGAAGAAAATCAAAGTGTTTGAGAGGTCTTCAAGGATATTGAAAATTACGTGGACTGATAAGAAATGAAAAGGTTCTCCGCAGAATGAGCTAGGAACGAAATGTGGAAGAGTCTGACAAGAAGAAGGAACAGAATGATAGGACGTGTGTTACGACATCACGGAATAATTTTCACGCTTCTAGAGGGAGCTGGTGAGGGAGAAGACGGCATGGAAAGACAGGTATTGAAATACAACCAACAAACAATTGAGGACGGTGGGTGTACAGACTACTCAGAAATGAAGAGGGTCCTTGGTACCAAGAAGCTGTTGTAGACAGATCAGCACGTTTTTAGAAAGCATCGCTGGTGTGAAACTCGGAACAGACGGATTCCGTATTTCTAGAGCTCCGGAACGCATTTGGCAGGGTGCCCCACTGCAGGTTGTTAACGAAGATACGAGCATGTGGAATAAGTTCACAGGTATGACAGTAGCTCGAAGACTGTAAATACATAAAACTGCAACCAGTCACTTTTTTATTGCACGAACCGGTTTCGAACCTTTTCACGTTCATCTTCAGATGGTTTCCTGGAAGTTACATGACTATTTCTAGCATAATGGTACGCGCTGGCTCGCGACAGAATGGGCGACTTTTTTCTCTTAGTGTCCGTCTGTCTGCTTCCATTTTGATGACCAGTTGGTACATCACTTCACAACTAGCCATCAAGATGGAAGCAGACAGACGGACGTTAACACAAAAGAATCGCCCATTCTGTCGCGAGCCAGCACCCAGCATTATGCTACAAATAGTGATGTAACTTCCGGAAAACCATCTGGAGGTGAAGGTGAAAGGTTCGAAAATCCGTTCACGGAATAATAAATAACTATTTAAAAAGTGACTGGTTGCAGTTTTATGTATTTACATACAGTTAGGTCACGGGTTCTAAAATATCCGTAATGGATAGGCACAAGCTCGAAGACCTCTTTGAGCAACAGAGACCAGTACGTCGACCTTGACAGCGAGTGTGCGTCTGTGACAAGGGTATCGTCTGGAGTGCCCCAGGGAAGTGCGACAGGAGAGCTATTATTCTCTATACATAAACACAAATGATCTGAAGACAGAGTAAGCAGCAATTCGCTGTTGCTTGCTGCTGATGTTGCGGTTTACGGGAAGGCCTTGGCTGAAGGATACAAGATGACTTAGACAACATTTCTACAACAATAAATCAGAAATTGAGTTCGCCTTGCATGTTTTACATTAAAAAAAAACACTGATGGTGGTGATATTTATCGCCTCGCCGAAACTACTTTGGGAGAATAAAGAAAAAACCCTCGATTTCTGATATTATTGTTGTTTTTCTATGCAAACACGGACCAAGTGGAAGAGTTCCAAGATATAATTATTACATTTCTAGTTAACGTGATAGCTAGCTCTAAATGTGGAGCAATGTAGATAGGTAGGGAAAAGAGCCCCTGACATTGGGATAGAGCGTTAGTGAAGTGATGCGTTGCTTTGAAATATTTATTTTTTTCTTTTATCTCTAATTTATTTTCATTTAATTAATGTTGTGATGATCCATATTAAGAAAAAGATAACTGATATGTAAAAAAGCCAGGTAATGAACAATATACATTGTAGCACCAAAGAACACCTTCTCTGCATCGGTACTTGCGCAAGCGGTATAGGTGGTGACTGGAGAGCCACTGAGATAAATGATAGATGTCGTCCAGTTGTCATCGTCTTGATGTCTGGTCTTGTGTTCGTAGGAGCTGTAAATGATTAGATATAAGTTAGATAACCCTGTAGATTTTGCTGGCTTAATATTGCTTCGCCGGCCGGGGTGGCCGAGCGGTTCTAGGCGCTACCGTCTGGAACCGCGCGACTGCTACGGTCGCAGGTTCGAATCCTGCCTCGGGCATGGATGTGTGTGATGTCCTTAGGTTAGTTAGGTTTAAGTAGTTCTAAGTTCTAGGGGACTGATGACCTCCGATGTTAAGTCGCATAGTACTCAGAGCCGTTACGCGCACATCGAGTTAGCCATAATACGTGACAAGAGCTTTACTGGCGCATTCAACATGGACAACACTGGCCGGTCAGCTGGTGCAGCTAGCCTGCAGTAACGTGGCCAGCTGCAGTTCACACGTAAAAAGAGACGAGCATTGGAGCAATAGAGCTTCGAATGTCATTTAATTTTTAAGCAGATTGAATTGATGCACTGCAAGTCTTCCACAATACAATCGCCGGCCGGGGTGGCCGAGCGGTTGTAGGCGCTTCAGTCTGTAACCGCGCGACTGCTACGGTCGCAGGCTCGAATCCTGCCTCGGGCATGGGTGTGTGTAATGTCCTTAGGTTAGTTAGCTTTAAGTAGTTCTAAGTTCTAGGGGACTGATGACCTCAGAAGTTAAGTCGCATAGTGCTCTGAGCCATTTGATCCATAAGTAGGGTCTACTTCCAAGGGCGTAACGACACCAGTGTTCGTGTGCTACGGCTTCTGACCAATCATCGCGTTTGTGTTTGTTTACATCAGGTTTACTCTTATGGTGAACGGATTATAGTCAAGAATGCACGGGACATGTATGTGGGTATGCTGCCCGTGTGTAGAATGGGGAATGCGCGCGGTCTGTCTGAGATCGACCGAGGGCAGATTGTGACGGCCCGGAGGCTCGACACGAGCATTTCGAAAACGGTAAGATTTGATACGTGTCCGAGGAGTGCTATGGTGAGTGTCTTCAATTCGTTGTGAAACCAAGGTGAAACCACGTCCAGACGTCGTGGGGCTGGGTAACCAAAACTCATTACAAATGTCGGACGCCGTACCCTGGGTAGACTGGTAGAACAGGACAGGCGGCGAACTGTGTCGGAACTAACATCAGACTGTAATGCTGGACAGAGTACAAGTGTGTCTGAACGCACAGTGCGCCGAAAACTCCTAACGACGGGCCTCTGCAGCCGGAGACCCATGCATGTCAACATTAACACCCCGATATCGACATATCACACTGACACTGGCACGTGACCGTGGGCACTAGACGCTGGCGCGCAGTAGCAGATCGTTTCATTGCCTGATGAATCCCTGTACCTTCTTCATCATGGCTAAAAGAAACTCGTTAAACTTCGGTTACACGATAAATCATTCTAATCTAAAAGTCGTAAATTCAACTAAATACCTAGGTATTACAATTACGAGCAACTTAAATGGGAAAGAACACATAGAAAATGTTGTGGGGCAGGCTAACCGAAGACTGCATTTTATTGGCAGCACACTTAGAAAATGTAATAGACCTACTAAGGAGACTGCCTACACTACGCTTGTCCGTCCTCTTTTAGAATACTGCTGCGCGGTGTGGGATCCTTACCAGGTAGGACTGACGGAGTACATCGAAAAAGTTCAAAGAAAGGCAGCACGTTTTGTATTATCGCGAAATATCGCAGAGAGTTTCACAGAAATGATACAGGATTTGGGCTGGAAACCATTAAAAGAAAGGCGTTTTTCGTTGCGACGGAATCTTCTCACGAAATTCCAATCACCAACTTTCTCCTCCGAATGCGAAAATATGTTGTTGACGCCGACCTACATAGGGCGGAACGATCACCACAATAAAATAAGGAAAATCAGAGCTTGTACGGAAAGATATAGGTGTTCATTCTTTCCGCCCGCTATACGAGATTAGAATAATAGAGAATGGTGAAGGTGGTTCGGCGAACCCTCTGCCAAGCACTTAAATGTGATTTGTAGAGTATCCATGTAGATGTAGATGCCGATGGGAGGGCACGAAAACGTCGTCTTCCAGGGGAACAGCAACTTCTCGCCTTACTGCGCGACGGAGACAAGCTGGCGGCGGCTCAGTTACGCTCTGGGGAACATTCAGTTGGGCATCCATGAGTCCAGTGGAGCTCGTGCAAGGCACCGTCACGGTCAACGAGTAGCGTACACTGGTTGTAGACCCTCGTACACCCCTTCATGGCGATCACGTTTCGCGACGGCAGTGCATTTTTTCAATAAGATAATGCTCCATCTCACAAGGCCAGGAGTGTGATGGAGTGGTTCGGGGAACACAGTGGCGAGTTCAAATTGATGTGCTGGCTCTTCAACACGCCATATCTGAGCCCTGTGAACACATCTGAGATGTGATCAAACGTGGCATCAGAGCTGATCGCCCCGTTTTCCGGAACTTGCGGGAATCAGGTGTCTTGTTTCTTCAGATGTGGCGCCAACTCCCTCCGGCGCGCGGCTGTTAGCTGTACGAAAGGTGGACGTACCGGCTGTTACGTAGGAGGTCTCAATGTTCTGGCCGAGCAGTGTGTGTAGTTGAAGACGTAAGACAGGGAGTTTGGCAGATGAAGAGGTCGCGGTCACGAAGTAAACGAGACGCGGTGCGGCTATAAACGGCGCGGTGGGAGAGTGGAGAGGCCCGCGGAACCTGGCCGACCAATCAGAGAGCGGGCGGCGAGCGTGCGGCGCCTTTGTTCCGCGCCGACATCGATCAGCGGCGGCCGCGTAATGACCTCCAGAGGAGTCGCCAAAGGATGCGTCGGCGGCTGTGGAGTGTCCTCTCTGCCCGCCCACCACCCACTCTTTGTCCTCGGCCGGCCGCGCGCGACCGCTCCTGCCCTCCCCCGGATTTGGTGTTATCGGTCCCGGTTCCAGCACGAGCTGCAGTCAGTGGGCGTCCCGTCTCGAGCGCGTTCATAAAAAAAAAACCGCTCAAGCTCTCCTGTTTAGAGTAGTTTCCTAGCGTTAGCATGGAGACTGACGATTCTCTAACGACCACTAAATCGGTTAAGTTTTTTTCTTGAAAACTGTAAATGTAGTTCCAGTAGCAGCTCGTGCAAAATTATGCCAGTAAGCTACGATTTAATGACCTGTAGCCGCAGTAGTAGTAACTACACTGAAGCGCCAGAGAAACTGGTATGGGCATGCGTGTTCAAATACAGAGATGTGTAAAGAGGCAGAATACGGCGATGAGGTCGGCAACGCCTATGTAAGACAACAAGTGTCTGGAGAAGTTCAAAAATGGTTCAAATGGCTCTGAGCACTATGGGACTTAACTACTGTGGTCATCAGTTCCCTAGAACTTAGAACTACTTAAACGTAAATAACCTAAGGACATCACACACATCCATGCCCGAGGCAGGATTCGAACCTGCGACCGTAGCAGTCGCGCGGTTCCGGACTGCGCGCCTAGAACCGCTAGACCACCGCGGCCGGCTCTGGAAAAGTTGTTAGATCGGTTACTGCCGCTACAATGGCAGGTTATCAAGATTTGCGTTCCAACGTGGTATTGGAGTCGGCGCACGAGTGCTGGACACAGTATCTCCGAGGTACCGATGAAGTGGGGATTTTCCCGTATGACTATTTCACTAGTGTACCGTGAATATCAGGAACCCGGCGAAACATCAAATCAGCGACATCTCTGTGGCCGGGAAAAGATTCTGCTAGAACGGAACGAACTACGACTGTAGAGAATCCGTTCAACGTGACAGAAGTGCAACCCTTCCGCAAATTGTTGCAGATTTCAATGGTGGGCCATCAACTGTCAGCGTGCAAACCATTTAAAGAAACATCGATATGGGCTTTCAGAGCCGAAGGGCCACTCGTGTACCCTTGACGACTTCACGCCTCCCCTGGGTCCTTGAACATCGACATTGATGACGGGAAACATGTTGCCTTGTCGGACGAGTCTCGTTTCAGATTGTATTGAGCGGATGGACGTGTACGGGTATGGAGACAATGTCATGAAACCATGGATCCTGCATGTCAGCAGGAGACTGTTCAAGCTGATGGAGGCTCTGTAATGGTGTGGGGCGTGTGCAGTTGGAGTGATGCGGCACCCTACATACGACTCTCATAGGTGACACGTACGTAAGTATCTTGTCTGATCACCTGTATCCATTTCTAGACGTCGAAGTGTACAGGAGAACGGAGGGCACAATGGGGCACAGAGTATATCGCAGGCCTACACATACAGACACGTATCTGCATGCCCAATCCTACCACCACCCAGCGCAGAACAACTCTGTCATCCGTTCTTTGGCAATCCGTGCGCAGCGCCTAAGTGATGCTCAAAACATCACACCTAAGCTTAAAAGACTACGCACAACGTTTCTAGCCAATGGCTACAGCCATAAGTCGATAAACACAGCCTTGTCGACGAACACAAGGAAGAAAGATAAGCAAGAAATAGACAAACTGCAGTCAACAGTGCGCTTACCTTATATGAAAAACGTTACTGACCGAATAGGCAAACACCTTCGCCGCGTTGGGTCGCAGCCTGTCTTCTATAGTGGTCGTAGGATCCAGGACGTGCTAGGCTCCACTAAGGACAAGGTGGATGCATTACACACTGCAGGCGTTTACAAGGTGGAATGCGAATGTGGTGAGGCATACATCAGCGAGACTGGTAGGCCAATAGCAACGCGCATTCGGGAACACGAGCGTTATATTCGTCTAGGGCAACACAACAAATCCGCAGTGGAAGAACACCATCAAGACTGCGGAAAAGAAATGAAGTTCAGCGAAGCCTGTGTTGACCAAGCAGCCAATTATGACGAAACGCAAAATCAGAGAGGCCATCGAAATACTAAAACACCCTAACAACATGAACAGGGAGAATGGACTCGGGCTTGCCCCATCTTGGCTGCCAGCAATCAGAGCCCGACAGACCACACTGTCAACACGAGGCACGAGCACTACCGGCGGGTAACTGCCGCCGCGCGGCCGACGTCCAGCAGTTGATAAACAGCAGCAAACTGCTCATTCGACGGTGACCACCAATCCTGGTACATAACACAAGAGCCAATAGACAACAGAGGTCACGTTCTCCCTCCACCGTAATAACCTATTAAAATAAAGTTCCCTCTCCTTCTTCCTTAAGTGACAAATGAAACTAACTACCTTTTTAAAATTATGACGTAATGGCATGCGTAGTGAACACTAACAAAATATAAAGGACACTGCATAGCTATAACGCACCATTAGACCCAGAAGAAGGCCGCTGCAATCGTGGCCGAAACGTTGGTTTTTCTCCAGCAGCAGTAGTTTTTACATTATGACGCAGTACTATACCCAGAAAACTTTTATGTCCAGTGGAAGACTCTGCAAGAGAGACGCTCAATAGCTCGGAACGGGCTTTTGTTGAAGTTTCGAGAACATACCTTCACCGAGGAGTCAAGCGGTATATTGCTCCCTCCTATGTATATCTCGCGAAGAGACCATGAGGATAAAATCAGAGAAATTAGAGACCACACAGAGGCATACCGACGATCTTTCTTTCCACGAACAAGACGAATAGAAGGGAGAACCGATAGAGGTACTCAAGGTACCCTCCGCCACACACCGTCAGGTGGCTTGCGGAGTATGGATGTAGATGTAGAGATGGGCACGAGTCCGAAACTGGTCGCGTTTTAAATGAAATCACCGTCTGTTCTGACTGGTAGTGGTTATTGTTCTACATCTTCTTCCGATTGTTTTTTAACGTATCGGCTGAGTTATTCGTTCTTTTGACTGAATCTACTTTACGAGGTACACCGAATGAAAACACATTTAGTCGGTTGTGGTTTAGGTATCGATTGGATGATTATTTATTCATTCCTTTTGAGTGAAGCCAGTCTGTGGGAGCAATTGAATGAAAAATCTATACAGTCCGTCGTACTTCTGCACACTGAGTGAATTATTCATCAGTTCTGTTCAAATGACACCAGTCAGTGGTTTACTGTCAACTGAAAAATGTATTCGTTCTTTCAACAGAAACCACTTCTCTGTGTTTTAAATGCCTGAGATATTAATTCATTCTTCTGAGTGGAAGGAGTCTGTTGTACTTCCATTGATTAAACTACACCGGTAGTCTACAATTGGGGACACATGCCCCTCAGAGGATAACCGCTACCCACAGGGGCAAGTGAAGATATGTAGGGTGGTACGAAATGTTAAATTAACTACTATAAAGGGTGAACCAGAACTGCGACAAACTTACAGAAGTGGCCAAGTGGATCAAATGCAAGGCAAAAATATCTAGTAAACGTGGACTGTAAACTGCTTAAGAGCTGTGAGCAATTCTTCAGTAGCGAAGATGAACAAGAGCTCGTAGATCTAAAAGTATGCGTTTTAGAGCCCATGTTTACTGAATTTTTTTTCTCGGGTCGATCCATACTACCACCTCTGGAAGTTTATCTGACCTCTGCTTCATCTTGTAGATATTTATTTCATTATGTACTGAACTGACTAATAATTCCTTTCTTCATTTACACCTGATTAATATATTGATGGGGATTAATTTGTTCCCGATGCAGTTAATGCTTTGATGTATTGTAGGAGGTAGAAAGTTCAGTGTTTAAATGTCCCTTAGGAGTAGTGAAGATGATACAAACATTTCCAAATTATAGTGATCGCTTGCATACCTTTTTACTAAAAAGTTGGGATGTTTGCGTAAATTAACAATCATTTGCATTTATTAGAAAAAATGGTTCAAATGGCTCTAAGCACTATGGGACTTAACATGTGAGATCATCAGTCCCCTAGACTTAGACCTACTTAAACCTAACTAACCTAAGGACATCACACACATCCATGCCTGAGGCAGCATTCGAACCTGCGACCGTAGCAGCAGCGCGGTTCCGGACTGAAGCGCCTAGAACCGCTCGGCCACAACGCCCGGCACATTTATTTGTTCATTTTCTTCTGTGGGAGCTGATTGTATTATGCAGAAAATTACGTTACCGGCTACATATACACAGATCATACCTAGACGCACAAACGTGTTTATCTTTTACAGCCTCTGAAAAAAGTAGGTGTAGTATTTCATGGACATGAAAAAGTACTGTTCACGTTCACATACAGGTATTTCAATTTCACAGTTAACTCCATTCCTAGCCAACGCTGCGGATAGTGTGTAGCTAAGTTCGCACTCCCTCCGGAACGGTACGAACGACGGATACACCCGTCTTACTAACAGTGCATTGTATTCTGAGTGGAAACAATCGGTTGGTTTGACGTTGTTAAATCATTAATGTTGATTGCACTCTGTTGTCGCCTGGTGTCACTGGTACTTTCTTTCCGACATTTGCTTTTTATTTAGTAGCAATAAGTAATTATTTACATAATAGTGAACTTTGCGTCTGGATCAAAATTCCAAAACTCTCAGTCGCGTGGGATTTTTTTTTTTTTTTTTTTTTTTTTTTTTTTTTTTTTTTTTTTGTAATAGAAAAATTGATACATGTTCCGGTCGCCACAATCTCTAGAAAGCAAATTCCCTTCCATGGTGTTATGGACAATTATGGAATATTTATTTTTCCAAGCTGTGGATAACTCAGTCCATGCAATATGTGGCACCATTAATAGCCTTGTCATTTGCTACCAGTACGTCTCTGGCGTCGTGGCTATCGCCAAGCTGTTTGATGTTTTATTGTGTTCTCCACAGCAACACATTGTATTCACCTCTCCAGGCAGTACTTGCCTTGTAGTTCCACACTTGTTGTCCGAGACTCCAATGTAAAGTTAGTCCAGAGCTTTCTGTACAGGAAAAGGCAGGTGGAGAATGTTATGTAACTCTTCTCCTCCGACCGAGAAGGAGAATTACATTGGCAAAGAAAATTATTCATATTTGGAAACGAGGGTCCGTGGACTAGTACTCGGTTGCTGGAATTAGCAGGCTCGTAGTTCTTAATTCGCGACCGTGTGAATTTATTGCAGGTGTGCCAAATTCATTCCGCTTAGACGTCGGTCTTCGTAATGAAATAGTAACTATAGGCTCTGGAAAAGTTGGCTACCGTTAGTAGCGATCTGCCTGAGACTTGTACATATCATGCAGATGGCTAATGGCTGCTAATTGTTCGGCTTCATGCCATTATTCTGGAAAAAGCATTACAGATACTTACAGGAACCCTAAGATCGGTCAGCTGTGAAAATGGTGATAATTAGTTTTACGATAAATACACGTACATCATTCCCAGTTACTGAAATTATTATTATCCAAAAATCACAAATGCTTATACAAGCACTGGCCAAGGCACGAGAAAGAAGTCTAGCAGAAGAAGAAGAAAAGAGTGTTTATTAAAGTCAAGTGACGTAAAACTTACAAAAATTCGGAGATAATATTTTGTTGATTTTACTGCAATTACTGCTATATACACTAAGTTTGAATTCTTTGGCCATGTGCATAAAAAAACGTTGAATTACAGATAAGCATTTATAGTACAAAAAACTTAGAACGTCAAGAATCATTAGACATACATAGGAAAAGAAATCGATGCGTCGGCACAAGACCAGACAGTAATTGTTCTTTCTTTAAATGATGGCATGTTGATTCAGCGCCCTCAATCCTTGAAGTATTTCGGCTTATCTTTTTCCCTTTCAGTGTGGTGTTCGGACTAAGAGACTGGCGTGAAACGAAGACTGTTCGCGCGATACCCGTTTAGTGTGCCTCTGCTTTGTTGTTCGCTTCTGTCAGTATCATCTTCCACCTTCACAACTGCCCGTATTAGGTGCTAACATGTCAGCGAGATGGTATACATAGCTGGTCGACTAGGGTTGTATAAAAACAATAAAGAGGCGCCTCGTTTCATTTAGGACTAAATCAACGTACAAGCTGTGACAGTCACGAAAAAGTTTTCAGTGACTGATATTTGCTTTATTACAATTCAAATCTTGGATCACAATGTTTATTTGTAGTCAGGCTATTAATTTCGGTCGCTAACGAGCATCTTCAGACCTGAATAGAAATGTGTTGCACATTTATAATGAAACTCGTTTCCATTCAGGTCTGAAGATGGTCATTACAGACCGAAATTCATAACCTGGCTACAAATAACCATCGTGAGCCAAGGGTGGAATTGTAATAAAGTAAGTCAGCGTACCCTATGGTGCACTCGACCATAAAGAATGGAGAAGTAGAGGGTGAAGAGGCAGAGTTCAGATCAGGCGGCTAAGGTGACATGAGACAGCTGGAACCCCACTTTTCATCATCATCATCATCATTTAAGACTGATGATGCCTTTCAGCGTTCAGTCTGGAGCATAGTCCCCCTTATAAATTTCCTCCATGATCCCCTATTCAGTGCTAGCATTGATGCCTCTTCTGCTGTTAAGCCTATCACTTCAAAATCATTCTTAACCGAATCCAGGTACCTTCTCCTTGGTCTACCCCGACTCCTCCTACCCTCTACTGCTGAACCCATGAGTCACTTGGGTAACCTTGCTTCTCCCATGCGTGTAACTTGACCCCACCATCTAAGCCTGTTCGCCCTGACTGCTACATCTACAGAGTTCATTCCCAGTTTTTCTTTGATATCCTCATTGTGGACACCCTCCTGCCATTGTTCCCATCTACTAGTACCTGCAATCATCGTAGCTACTTTCATATCCGTAACCTCAACCTTATTGATAAGGTAACCTGAATCCACCCAGCTTTCGCTCCCATACAACAAAGTTGGTCGAAAGATTGAACGGTGCACAGATAACTTAGTCTTGGTACTGACTTCCTTCTTGCAGAAGAGAGTAGATCGTAGCTGAGCGCTCACTGCATTAGCTTTGCTACACCTCGCTTCCAGTTCTTTCACTATGTTGCCATCCTGTGGGAATATGCATCCTATGTACTTGAAACCGTCCACCTGTTCTAACTTTGTTCCTCCTATTTGGCACTAAGTCCGTTTATATCTCTTTCCCACTGACATTCCTTTCGTTTTGGAGATGCTAATCTTCATACCATAGTCCTTACATTTCTGATCTGTCATCCGCATATGCGAGACTGCTTATTTTGTGTTCACATATCTTAATCTCACCCAGAGAGTCTATTGTTTTCAACATACGATCCATAAATAATATGAACAACAGTGGAGACAGGTTGCAGCCTTGTCTTACCCCTGAAACTACTCTGAACCATGAACTCAATTTACCGTCAACTCTAACTGCTGCCTGACTATCTATGTAAAGACCTGTAATTGCTTGCAAAAGTTTGCCTCCGATTCCATAATCTCGTAGAACAGACAATAACTTCCTTCTAGGAACCCGGTCATATGCCTTTTCTAGATCTATAAAGCATAGATACAATTCTCTGTTCCACTCTTAACACTTCTCCATTATTTGTCGTAAGCTAAAGATCTGGTCCTGACAACCTCTAAGAGGCCTAAACCCACACTGATTTTCATCCAGTTTGTCCTCAACTAACACTCGCACTTTCCTTTCAACAATTCCTGAGTAGATTTTACCCACAACGCTGATTAAAGAGCTACCTCTGTAGTTGTTACGATCTTTTCTGTTTCCATGTTTAAAGATTGGTGTGATTACTGCTTTCGTCCGGTCTGATGGAACCTGTCCCGACTCCCACGCCATTTCAATTATCCTGTGTAGCCATTTAAGACCTGACATTCCACTGTATTTGATGAGTTCCGACTTAATTTCATCCACCCCAGCCGCTTTATTCCATTGCAATATACTGACCATTTTCTCCACTTCCTCAAATGTGATCCTATTTCCATCATCATTCCTATCCCATTGTACATCGAAATCTGAAACATTACTCATCGTATTTTCACATTGAGCAACTCTTCAAAATATTCCCTCCATCTGCCCAAGGCATCAACAGGATTCACCAGCAGTTTTCCTGACCTGTCCATAATACTTGTCATTTCCTTCTTACCTCCCTTTCGAAGACTGCTAATTACACTCCAGAATGGTTTTCCAGCAGCTTGACCCAAAGTCTCCAACCTGTTTCCAAAGTCTTCCCAAGATTTCTTCTTGGATGCTGCAATTATCTGTTTGGCTTTGTTTCTTTCTTCAACATACCTTTCTCTGTCTACCTGAGTTCTAGTATGTAGCCATTTTTGATACGCCATCTTTTTCCTTTTACAGGCTGCCTTGACAGTGTCATTCAATCAAGCTGTTTGCTTCATCCTACCTTTACACACTACTGTTCCAAGACATTCTTTAGCCACTTCTAGTACTGTGTCCCTGTACCTTGTCCATTCCTTTTCCAATGACTGTAATTGCCAACATTCAACTAACTGGTACCTTTCTGAGATCACTGTTATGTACTTGTGCCTGATTTCCTTATCCTGAAGTTTCTTCACTCTTATCCTCCTACATATGGACCTGACCTGCTGCACTTTCGGCCTCACAATACCAATTTCACTGCAGATTAAATAGTGATCAGTGTCATCAAAGAATCCCCTGAATACACGTGTGTCCCTCACAGCCTTCCTGAACTCCTGACCTATTATTATCTAGTCTATGACAGATCTGGTTCCCTTGCCTTCCCAAGTATACCGGTGAATGTTCTTATGTTTAAAAAATGAGTTTGTGATTACTAAGCCCATACCGGCACAGAAATCCAAGAGTTGTTTCCCGTTCCTGTTGGCCTCCATATACTCTCCAAATTTACCCATAAACTTTTCATAACCTTCTGTTCGATTTCCAATCCTGGCATTAAAATCACCCCTGAGCAGAACGCTGTCCTTGTCCTTTACTCTAACAACTATGTCACTGAGTGCGTCACAAAAACTATCCATCTTATCTTGATCTGTCCCTTCACAGTGCGAATATACTGACACAATCCTAATTTTCTTCTTAGACACTGTCAAATCTATCCACATCAGTCGTTCGTTTACATATCTTACTGCAACTACGCTGGATTCCATTTCTTTCCTGATGTAAAGCCCTACACCTCATTGTGCTATTCCTGCGCTGACTCCTGACAGGTAAACCTTGTATTCTGCCACTTCCTCTTCTTTCTCACCCCTTACCCGAATGTCACTAACATCTAAAACGTCCAACCCCATCTTACTTGCAGCCTCTGCCAACTCTACCTTCTTCCCAGAGTAGCCCCCATTGATATTAATAGCTCCCCATCTCGTTACCATTCGTTTGCCGAGTCGTATCTTAGGAGTCCCTGGTTTGTCAATTGGAGGTGGGGCTCCGTCACCTCCAAAGGTCCGAGGCATTTTGCTCTGATTGTTGCCAGCATCATATTTAAAGTACCAGGGAAGCAGGTTGCTAGCCTTACTTGCCCCGGGTCCCATTGGGTTTTACCCCTAACGGTTGAGGGACTAACCGGTGGATTTGGTAGTCTTTGCCGTCTGAGCACAAAGGTGACCACGACTCAGAATATTTTCGAGATGCCCAGCCTTATTCCAATGTAACTGGTATCCTGACTGTCAGGACCACCAGGTTTTAAATAAACGCTCTCGAATTTTTTGTGCTCCGATAGGGGAATTTTTCCTCTGTTTATTACATGGTTGAGCCATCGCTTACAAAAATAAAGTCGATTCTTGTTGCTTTCGAAAGTTCGCTTACTAGGTAAACATGAGCGACCCTAAGTCGAAAGGAAGTAGGTGTTCGATCTCTAAGCCCTGTCTTTGCTTGAAGGGTTCGTGAAGAGACTGCACAATATGTCTCCCATTCCCATGTACGTCAGTGTGATTGCAGCCGGATGTGTCTGACGTAAAAGCACGCCGTGTCCCAGGGAACAAGACAACGTAATCCACTCCAGCGCAAGCGTGACGCGGAAAGACGTGACAAAAGTTGTCCATTGTGTGAGGACACTGCATCCGCAGATGGAGCGTACACAGGGCGATTCCTTGATGATATTGCAAACTTTCAGGGATGATGGAGAAGGGTAAACGAATCAATTTTAGGTGAGGGTCACTGGTCCGGAAACGACCGAGCCGAAAGTTAAAAGCGAAGATCGTTCTGATACGTCTGAAACTGGTGTGCTGCACCCGTCTATCAATCATCTACACCAGGGGTCTCCAAACATTTTAGTCCGCGGGCCACGCTGACTCCTCCACAAAGTCATAAGGGCCAAGATTTACCTAGTGCGATTAAAGCACCCTAGCACTGCATGACCACCGTAATGTAAGGCTAAAGGAAAGATGAAATCGCAAATATCTAAGGTTGTGGGAATAGCTAACACTGAAACGAACTACGATTTTTATTTAATTAGATAATTTTGATTGGTGGACGTACCTGACCGAAATTATGCGTATTTTATTCTGGCGAATTTCACCGACAAAAAAGTATGTCACTGCACACTCTTCACGAAAGCGTCCTGCAAAGTTAACGAAATCTCAAAATCATTGTTAGCAACACTATAACTGCAAGATGTAGAGGCAGACAAAGTCAAGGCATTGTTATTTCAAGCGGCGCAACAATAAGTTTAGTTATATAGTCTTGTAGCGGGTAGCAGAGCCCGAGCATATATTTGATAGTTCTGTTGCGTGATTGTGTCCGACAATGTCGCAGTATGTTGGTCGCGATAGGCCTCGAGACTCAATTGTTGGCAGTATAGGTACCACCCCAAATACGAGGTGCATTCAAGTTCTAAGGCCTCCGATTTTTTTTCTATGGACTGGAAAGAGATAGAAACATGCGCATTGTTTTAAAATCAGGCCGCGTTCATTGTCAATACGTTCCAGAGATGGCAGCACCGTACGGCAGATGGAATTTTACCGTCAGCGGCGAGAATGAGAACTGTTTTAAATACTTAAAATGGCGACGTTTTCCTTACTTGAACAGCATGCAATCATTCGTATTCTGAATTTGCGTGGTGTGAAACCAATTGAAATTCACCGACAGTTGAAGGAGACATGTGGTGATGGAGTTATGGATGTGTCGAAAGTGCGTTCGTGGGTGTGACAGTTTAATGAAGGCAGAACATCGTGTGACAACAAACCGAAAGAACCTCGGTCTCGCACAAGCCGGTCTGACGACATGATCGAGAAACTGGAGAGAACTGTTTTGGGGGATCGCCGAATGACTGTTGAACAGATCGCCTCCAGAGTTGGCATTTCTGTGGATTCTGTGCACACAATCCTGCATGACGACCTGAAAATGCGAAAAGTGTCATCCAGGTGGGTGCCACGAATGCTGACGGACAACCACACGGCTGCCCGTGTGGCATGTTGCCAAGCAATGTTGACGTGCAACGACAGCATAAATGGGACTTTCTTTTCGTCGGTTGTGACAATGGATGTGACGTGGATGCCATTTTTCAATCCAGAAACAAAGCGTCAGTCAGCTCAATGGAAGCACACAGATTCACCACCACCAAAAAAATTTCGGGTAACCGCCAGTGCTGAAAAAATGATGGTGTCCATGTTCTGGGACAGTGAGGGCGTAACCTTACCCATTGCATTCCAAAGGGCACTACGGTAACAGGTGCATCCTACGAAAATGTTTTGAAGAACAAATTCCTTCCTGCATTGCAACAAAAACGTCCGGGAAGGGCTGCGCATGTGCTGTTTCACCAAGACAACGCACCCGCACATCGAGCTAACGTTACGCAACAGTTTCTTCGTGATAACAACTTTGAAGTGATTCCTCATGCTCCCTACTCACCTGACCTGGCTCCTAGTGACTTTTGGCTTTTTCCAACAATGAAAGACACTCTCCGTGGCCGCACATTCACCAGCCGTGCTGCTATTGCAGTGGTCAAAACAGACTCCTAAAGAAGCCTTCGCCGCTGCCATGGAATCATGGCGTCAGCGTTGTGAAAAATGTGTACGTCTGCAGGGCGATTACGTCGAGAAGTAACGCCAGTTTCATCGATTTCGGGTGAGTAGTTAGATCTGCAGTGATAAGCCAAAACATTTTGACCGCTGCCCACCGCGACGTTGGATGCCGTCTGGTGGTATGGTGGCGTTGCGGGCACGTGACGGTGTAACAAAAGTATGTAAGCGTGGTCTAGGCGCTAGTCTGGAACCGCGCGACCGCTACGGTCGCAGGTTCGAATCTTGCCTCGGGCACGGATGTGTGTGATGTCCTTCGGTTAGTTAGGTTAAGTAGTTCTAAGTTCTATGGGACTGATGACCTCAGAAGTTAAGTTCTATAGTGCTCAGAGCCATTTGAACCATGTAAGTGTGGCAGACACGAACGGGGGGTCAGCCTAGCAAAGATACGGGCCGCGAATGCGGAAATCAAAGCGACTTTGCCTGTGAACGAGTATCTCGAAAACGGCGAAGCTGATCGAATGTTCACGTGCTACTGTCGTGAGCAATTACGGAAAGACGTATAAATACGCTCAATCTATCACTAGGCGCTAAACGGTTGGACGTCCACAACTCTTCGCAGAATGTGGGGTTTGGAGGCTTGTCTGCTCTGCAGAATGCAATAGAGGTTGATCTCTGGCATCTCAGCCGAAGAGCACTATGCTGGTGCTCACCTAAGTGTTTCGGAAAACACCATTCATCGTATGTTGTTCAATGTGGAGCTCCACAGCGAGCCACCCTTACGTGTTCACATGTTTGCCCAACGACATCGTCAGTGGGAACGGGACCATCCGGCTTCAACCGTCAAACAATGGAAACGTCTGGGCTCTTCGAATTAGTCACATTTTTGCTACCCAAGGTAGACTGTCGTCTCCGCAAACGCGACTCGAAATTTGTAGCACGCCATGGACGCAGGCTGTCCCGAGCAGTACTATTCTGTGGGGTACAATCTCCTGTGCTTGCGTTGGACCTGTGGTAGTAATCGAAAACAAGCAGACAGCTGCGAACCACCTGCATCCATTAGTGCTTGAAGTCTTCCCCGACGGCGATGTCATATTCCAGCAGTGTAATTTCCGTGTCTCGGAGGCAGGATCGTGCTACAGTCGTGTGAGGAGTATTATAGTGAACCCACGTTGACGTCTGGGCGACTAAATTCGCCTGATGTAAATTCTGTCGAACCCATCTGGGTCGTTATCGGGAGTCATCACCACGTACGTAAATCAGCGGCCCATTATTTATGCGAATTACATGAACTGCGCTTAGACATAGGCCACATACCTCCACAAACTTACCAACAAACTGACACGCAGTATTAGCAATGTATTTCGTTCCAGAGATGGACAAACAATCTATTAAATAGTTTGTAATTACAAGGTTCATATGGCTCTGAGCACTATCAGACTTAACATCTGAGGTCATCGGTTCCCTAGAACGTAGAACTACTTAAACCTAACTAACCTAAGGACATCACACACATCCATGCCCGAGACAGGATTCGAACCTGCGACTGTAGCAGTCGCGCGGTTCCGGACTGAAGCGCCTAGAACCACACGTCCACCGAGGCCGCCTAATTACAAGGAAGAGCGTCCGTTTTTGTTTGTAATTCATACAAATCTACTGTTTTATTTCGATCTTTATGAAATTTTTGCAGACTTTAAAGATAAAAGGACTATCACTGTCTGCATAATGTTTCGTAGTATGAGTAGAAAAGAATTATGTAATATACAGGGTGGAGAAAAATTCGTGCACTCGGACTCCGGAGCGCGATTCCTCGCTTACTACCGATACAAAACTGTCTGCCACAAAATTTCGCCCTGCGCATATTTGGGGCAGTTCTCAAAAAATTGCAGTCAGATACTTCTCGCAAAATGTAACAGATGACGCAGCTAATGACCTTTCCATACTAGCGGAGACGTATTCGTACGTCGCATTCCGTTGACGCCGAGTAATTCAAATATAGTATGGCCTGCGACTTAAAGCGACTGAAGTTTCCGATGCAGCTTGCGTTCGCTGCGAGTATCAAAAAGGTACAGGGCCATTCACCTAGCGTGGCAGATATTGTTTATTTACACGTCAAGTTACGTAGGACCAAATTGAGAAGCAAATCTCCAAGGTCATGGAACATGTCAGTACATGAAATTACAAAAAGTAATAACAGATAAAAATACAGTGTGTACATGAAGTCCGGGAACCCTTCCAATTATTTATTGCACAAGAACTAAACATTGTACAGATGTCATGCATATTGCATTTTGCAGAGGAACTCTGAAAGGTGTTTTTTTTTATTTTTTTTACAAGCTTTCGATATTCGTACCTCGAGTGACCCGGCAGACATCAGTATGGTAATCGAATTCTTGCCATACCCGTTCCAGCACGGCATCGTCGACTGTGGCAGTCGCTTCCTGTATTCTCTGCCCGAGCTCTGCTACATCACGTGGTAGAGGCGGTGCATACACCAGATCTTTAATGTGTCCCCACAGAAAAAAGTCACACGGAGTGAGACCTGGTGATCGGGGAGGCCATTTCATGAAACAGCTGTCCCTTTCTGTAGCACGGCCGATCCATCGATGCGGTAGCTCAGTGTTCAGGTACCCACGAACTTCACGATTAAAATGGGGTGGAGCCCCATCCTGCTGAAAGAGGAACGGAGAGTCCGACTGCATTTCAGGCATCGGCCATTGCTGCAACGTGTCCGAGTAGGAATACACAGTGACAGTACTCTCGCGAAGTGCTGTCGCACCTGAACTCGCCATGTTTGCGACTAGCGCTGACTATCGGCAAATTACCAAACTACGCTGTCGTGGTATACATGGAAAAAAAAAACTTTCAGGGTTTCTCTTCAAAATGACATATGTATGATATCTGTACAGTGTTTGGTTCTTGTGCAATAAAGAACTGAAAGTGTTCCCGAACTCCCGAACTATATGTACGCCCTGTAAACGTTTATGAACCCGAAAATAGTCAGTCCATAAGTTTAAGTAAAATCAATCAACAATACAACAAGAATCAGCTTAATTTTTCAAGGAACTCCTCGACAGAATAGGAGGAGTGGCCCATGAGGAAACTCTTCAGTTACGATTTGAAAGCGCTTTGATTACTGATAAGATTTTTGAATTGGAGTGGTAGCTTATTGAGAATGGATGCAGCAATATACTGCAAACCTTTGTGCACAAGAGTTAAGGAAGTCCGATCCAAATGCAGGTTTGAATTCTTGGCGAGTATTAACCGAGTGAAAGCTGCTTATTCTTGGGAATAAGCTAATATTGTTAACAATGAATGACAGTAAGGAATAAATACGAGGGTGAGTCAAATGAAAACCTTAGATATTTTTTAAAATTTTATTTATTGTGCAAAAGTGGTACGAAGCTGTATCACTTTTCAACATAATCTCTCCCACGCTCAATGCAAGTCCTGCAGCGCTTACAAAGTGCATAAATTCCTTAAAAAAAAATTCTTTTGGTAGTCCGCGCAACCACTCATGCACCGCATGGCGTACATCTTCATCAGAACGGAACTTCTTTCCTCCCATTTCGTCTTTGAGTGGTCCAAACATATGGAAATCACTTGGGGCAAGGTCTCGTGAGTATGGTGGATGAGGGAGACACTGAAAATGCAGGTCTGTAATTGCTGAAACTGTTGTACGGGCAGTGTGGGGGCCCTGAATTGTCATGTTTCAAAAGGTCACCTGCTGAAAGGAATCCACGTCACTTTCATTTGACTGCAGGCCGCAGATGATTTTTTAGGAGATCTGTGTATGATGCACTGGTGACAGTGGTCCCTCTAGGCATGTATTGGTCCAAAATGACGCCTTTTTCGTCCCAAAAGAGTGTCAGATTAACTTTCCCTGGTGATGGTTCTGTTCGAAACTTCTTTGGTTTTGGTGATGAGGAATGGCGCCATTCCTTGCTCGTTCCCTTCGTTTCCGATTGGTGGAAGTGAACCCAGGTTTCGTCTCCAGTAACGATTCTTTCAAGGAAGCCATCACGTTCTCGTTCAAAGCGCCGAAGGAGTTCTTCACAAGCATCAACACGTCGTTCTCTCATTTCAGGAGTAAGCTGCCGTGGCACCCGTCTTGCAGACACTTTGTGAAACTGGAGCACATCATGCACAATGTGGTGTGCTGACCCATGACTAATCTGCATACATGCTGCAATGTCATTCAGTGTCACTCGGCGGTTTTCCTTGACTATGGCTTCAACTGCTGCAATGTTCTGTGCAGTCACAACTCGTTATGCCTGACCTGGACGAGGAGCATCTTCCACTGAAGTCACACTACTTGCTAACTTCCAACTCCATTCGTAGACTTGCTGCTGTGACGAACATGCATCACCGTACTGAACCTTCATTCGTCGATGAATTTCAATAGGTTTCACACCATAGCTACGCAAAAATCGAATAACAGAACGCTGTTCTTCGCTGGTGCAAGTAGCAAGCGGAGCGGCCATATTTATACTGATACTGCGACGGTATGTGTGCATCTGCACTATGCTGCCACCTACAGGCCATTGTGCACGCTGTTTGTAGCACGCTTACCAACTTAGAGGATATTGTTGTTGTTGTGGTCTTCAGTCCTGAGACTGGTTTGATGCAGCTCTCCATGCTACTCTATCCTGTGCAAGCTTCTTCATCTCCCAGTACCTACTGCAGTCTACATCCGTCTGAATCTGCTTAGTGTATTCATCTCTTGGTCTCCCTCTACGATTTTTACCCTCCACGCTGCCCTCCAGTACTAAATTGGTGATCCCTCGATGTCTCAGAATATGTCCTACCAACCGATCCCTTCTTCTACTCAGGTTGTGCCACAAACTCATCTTCTCCCCGATTCTACTCAGTACCTCCTCATTAGTTATGTGATCTACCCATCTAATCTTAAGCATTCTTCTGTAGCACCACATTTCGAAAGCTTCTATTCTCCTCCTGTCCGAAATATTTATCGTCCATGTTTCACTTCCATACATGGATACACTCCATACAAATACTTTCAGAAACGACTTCCTGACACTTAAATCTATACTCGATGTTAACAAATTTCTCTTCTTCAGAAACTCTTTCCTTGCCATTGGCAGTCTACATTTTATATCCTCTCTACTTCGACCATCATCAGTTATTTTGCTCTCCAAATAGCAAAACTCATTTACTACTTCAAGTGTCTCATTTCCTAATCTAATTCCCTCAGCATCACCCGGCTTAATTCGACTACATTCCATTATCCTCGTGCTTACAGGATAACGGCGCGAAATTTCGATTTGTTATTACAAATTTAAGGTTTTCTTCTCACTCACCCCCGTATATTGAGAGGCTAATGTCAAGATACCCAGACTCGTGAACAGGCGTCGACAAGAGGTTAAACACCACGGATAACGCCGGACACTGCAGCTAGTTACGGGTAAAATCCACTCAACGGAATGAATTGATGGATTTCGAACAACTGATTGAATAGATTGTTCTCATTTGTTCCTCTCAGTAGCCATGAGCAAAATAGTGGTCCTGAGTGGAGCCGAGAAGAGGTCCGGCATTTCACGACGCGCCCTTTGTTGGCACAGGGAAGGAAACTGAGGAGAACGTTTCGGACCCGTAGAGCGGGTCGCGTCATCAGAGAGTAGAGTGTGTGTCCGTTCGACCGTCCCGTGGGAGCGCTGCGACGCGCTCGCGGACCCCTCGTTCTTCGGCCGGAGCCTCGTGTCCCCCGGGGCAGCCGTGTGCTGGCGACACCGCACGCGCGCCGCCGCCCGGCCAGCCCTGTGTGACGCAGGGCGGAGGGCTAAAAGCATTGCCCTGTCCGCCGCGAGGCGCGCGCGCTGAATAGCGGATGAGTCCGGGACGCGCCGTATAGCGTACTCCGCCCAGGCCAGGGGGCGCGCCGGCCCGACGCTGCACCACAATAGGCGCAGACATTACTGCTCGCACTCGGAGCGGCGTCTGCTACCATTTTACAGCACCTGAAGCGTTCAGCGCCGCGCGTTAACTCGCCGCGTGAGGCGATCAAGAAAGACAGGTCGTGGCGCGTACGTCACAGCACGTGACACTTCAGGTCTTACGAGTGCCAGCAGCCGTGTCCGGGGAGGAGCGAGTAACTACACTCATGTTTATAAATTAAGCATAAGTGTGGATGTGGTGCTACACAATGTGGCACTACACAAAACTGGCGCTAATAGCATAGGCACATAGGGAATGCACACGACACGAATCTGTAAGTCCACGGCATTGGTGATATGTTGAGAAAACCGTCCCAAAACACATGTGCTACTAAACGCCACTGTTTCCTGCTCATATACCCCGACATCAATATGGGATATTATCACCATGCACACGTACACAGGTCGCACGACGGGCCGACATACTCTGGACCAGGTGGTCGAGCAGCTGCTCCCATTCTTGCACCAGTGCCTGTCTGAGCTCCTGAAGTGTCGTAGGGGTTTGAAGACGTGCAGCGATACGTAGACTGAGAGCAACCCATATGTGCTGGATGGTGTTTAGGTCTGGAGAACAAGTAGGCCACTCCAGTCACCTGATATCTTCTGTTTCAAGGTACTCCTTCACGGTGGCAGCTCGGTGGGGCTGTGCGTTATCATCCATCAGGAGGAAGGTGGGACCCACTGCACACCTGAAAAGGCGGACATACTGGTGCAAAATGACGTCCCGATGCACCTGATCTGTTACAGTTCCTCGCTTCCCACGCCCGGGTTCCCGGGTTCGATTCCCGGCGGGGTCAGGGATTTTCTCCGCCTCGTGATGGCTGGGTGTTGTGTGATGTCCTTAGGTTAGTTAGGTTTAAGTAGTTCTAAGTTCTAGGGGACCGATGACCATAGATGTTAAGTCCCATAGTGCTCAGAGCCATTTGAACCATTTGTTACAGTTCCTCTGTCAAAGACATGCAGGGGTGTACGTGCATCAATTGTAATCACACCCCACACCATCAAACCACGACCTCCATGCAGGTCCCTTTCAAGGACATTAAGGGGTTGTTATCTGGTTCCTGGTTCACGCCAGATGAGAACCCGGCGAGAATCACAGTTCAGACTATACTTGGACTCGTCCGTGAACATAACATGGGACCACTGTTCCAATGACCATGTACTATGTTCTTGACACTAGGCTTTACGGGCTCTCCTGTGACTAGGGGTCAGTGGAATGCACCTTGCAGGTCCCTGGGCGAATAAACCATGTCTGTTCAGTCGTCTGTAGATTGTGTGTCTGGAGACAACTGTTCCAGTGGCTGCGATAAGGTTCCGAGCAAAGCTACCCCTGCAGTACTCAGTGACCATCCGCGGGCACTGATAGTGAGATATCGGTCGTCTTATGGTGTTTTACGCTGTGGACGTCCCGTACTGTAGCGCCTGGACACGTTTGCTGTCTGCTGGAATCGTTGCCATAATCTTGAGATCACAGTTTGTGCCACACGGTGGGCCCGTGCTACGATCTGCTGTGTTTGACCAGCCTCCAGTCGCTCTTGTATTCTACCCCTCATAATGTCATCAATATGTGTCCTTTGAGTCATTTCCAACAAACTGTCACCATTAGCACATCTGAAAACGTCTGCACACTTAGTCGCTGCACCGTACTCTGACGTGCACCAACACACCTCTCCGTATGTGGACTGCTGCCAGCGCCACCGTGCGACAACCGCAGGTCAGATGCACCGCATGGTCATACCCCGAGGTGATTTAAACCCGCAAACCGCCCATCAGAGCGTGTTTCACCATACATCAGCATTATCCTTAATTAATGAGCATGAGTGTACTTCAGACGAGTTTAATAGTTCTTGACTGCGTGTTCAATACATACGAGCTCTCGACAGCACGCGACAAAATTAAGACTTTCATTGGGTACCTTATATTACGTATTCCATCAGAATTCACGTTGGTATGCAGAATGTACTTACATGAGTCTGGCGACATACCATCTGACTTCGGGAAAAATATCATCCACACAATTCCGAAAACTGCGAGAGCTGGCAAGTGCGAGAACTACCGCAGAATCAGCTTAACAGCTCGTGCATTCAAGAACAATATACTGGGTGATCAGAAAGTCATTATAAATTTGAAAACTTAATAAACCACGGAATAATTTAGATAGAGAGGTAAAAATTGACACATATGCTTGGAATGACATGGGGTTTTATTAGAACAAAAAGAAAACCAAAGTCCACAAAATGTCCGACAGATGGCGCTGGACAGCAAAACGTCAGTGACTACGCTTGACAATCGTGTATAAAAGGAGCTGTAATGAGTGAGAGAATCAGATGCGCCAGCAGCCGCAGCATGTTGACGTTACCTGGAAAGGCACTTTTAGTGAAGCTGTATTACCAGAATAGGGAATGTGCTAGTCCAGCGTTACGATCCTATCGCCATAGGAAGGGGATTCGAGCGGGTAGAGGTCCGTTGACAAATGCAGCTGTGGCGAGAATGATTTCGAAATTCGAAGCCACGGGTTGTTTAGGCGATAGACCCCGTAGTGGCCGACGGAGCACAAGGCGTAATGCTGCTGAGACAGTTCAGGAAGAAATGGAGACTGTAGCGGGTTCGTCTATGCACGGGGAAGACAGCGCTCGTGCAGTTGCACGTCGCACCGGCATTCCATACACTGCTGTTTGGTTGGCACTTAGGCGTAACCTCCGATGCTATCCGTACAAAATCCATCGGCGTCAGGAACTGTTACCTGGCGATTTATTGAAGCGGAGGGCATTTGCGGTGTGGGCGTTTCAAAAGATGGCGGAAGATGACGATTGGTTGAGTAACGTGTTGTGGAACGACGAAGCTCAATTAACGCTCCGAGGGTCTGTCAACGCCCACAACTGCAGAATTTGGGCTACCGAAAATCCTAGAACTGTCGTGGAAACTCCACTGCACGACGAGAAAGTCACGGTATGTGCTGGATTTAGCACATCTACCGTTATCGGGCCTTTTTTCTTCGAGGAAATGCGTGATTCTGGTTTTGTAACTGCTACCGTGACGGGTGAGAGATACGCCGATATGTTACAGAATCGCATCAACCCCAGCGTGGCTGATAAACACCTGCTGGAACGTACGATGTTTATGCAGGATGGCGCTCCACCACATATTGCTAGACGCGTGAAAGATCTCTTGCGTGCGTCGTTTGGTGATGGTCGTGTGCTCAGCCGCCACTTTCGTCATACTTGGCCTCCCAGGTCCCCAAACCTCAGTCCGTGCGATTATTGGCTTTGGGGCTACCTGAAGTCGCAAGTGTATCGTGAACGAGCGACATCTCTAGGGATGCTGAAAGACAACATCTGACGCCAATGCCTCACCATAACTCCGGACATGCTTTACAGTGCTGTTCACAACATTATTCCTAGACTACAGCTATTGTTGAGGAATGATGGTGGACATAGTGAGCATTTCCTGTAAAGAACATCATATTTGCTTTGTCTTACTTTGCTATGCTAATTATTGCTATCCTGATCAGATGAAGCGTCATCTGGCGGACATTTTTTGAACTATTGTATTTTTTTGGTTCTAATAAAACCCCATGTAATTCCAACCATGTGTGTCAATTTGTACCTCTCTATCTACATTACTCCGTGATGTATTCAGTTTTCAAATTTATACTGACTTTTTGGTCACCCGGTACATAAGTGACCGGATCCTGTGCTGGATGCACTTTATTACTGACACTCGCAAATAACGTGATAGGCATAACCTTCTGAAGAAGGGAATTGAGTGCCCGAAACCGGTCAAGAAATTAAATTTATTTTATGTAACTGTTTGCTTATTATGTTTTTATATTCAGAAGGGTATTCGTTGCTATACATGAGTCAGCTCCACGTTGCTTGTGTGTCGTAGCTGTAACGAGATTGGGAGTGAGGGAAAGAGGGAGGGAGGGATGGATGGACGGATGGATGTCACAAAAGCTGTTGCTGACTTGCTGCACCTGTTGGCCAGAGTACGTCTCCAGAAGCGCAGTCCAGCATGTCGAAACTAAAGGCTGGTTCGCTTGAATCGGAGCAAGATGCAATCTCCATATTATTCATATTAAATGCAAGTAATAATTAATTTTTGCTTCAATTGCTATTTGATTCTGATGTTCTGTACCACGTATATGTGTTGCTAGGCACGAATCTATCCAATTATTATTTACACCAGACTACATTTAGTGTCATTACCTCAGGTTATAGTCTCACATAACCTGACAAAACTGATTACTTAGTTTTGTTTAAAACCCTGTTTGTTAAGTTATGAGTGATTGAAAATTCTACTACAGTGCGTAATTGGAAAAGATTTGAGGTGATGTACACGTTTGATAATGATGACACCACCCACTGGGAAGATAAGACAGCCATACCTTCTAGTAACATTCTTTGATTTTTATGAAACTAATTAATTTAAGAGATAGTTAATGTTAAAAGTTCAAATATATCTAGGTCTTCTATTGTAGATTTACCCATTGCGCTTGGTTGATTCCAACTTCTACCACCATGATTTTGCCGCTTAAAATTTCCTGCATCGAATGACATCCTTCACTAAATAATTAAGCCATTAATTGAGAATTGTACAAAATTGGCAGAGGTGATTATCAAACGAAATATGGCGCATGTACTTGTAAATGGGTTATTCCCAGCGCGGACGGATGACATGTTTCCACGAGCATTCGTGTTTTCCTAAACGGCGACATAGTTTGCAAACAAGATTAGTATTATAACATATAGTCAGTCTGAATTACAAAAAACCAAACGTAACCGTTATTCAAACCAAAATGTAGTTTATCAAATCGCACCATGTTCATAACCCATGATTATACGGCTTGTTTTTAATTAACGTTTAAAAATCTGCGAAGAGACGTAAGTGACGAAGTGTCAGAAAATATCCCAAAAGTGGATGACAAATGTTGAGCATGTGATGTCAGCATATGATGTACCTCGCCGTACGTGCAGCGGTTGACCCTATCGGCCTGCCGCACCTGATAAACCCAACACGAGTCACGTATTCACGTCGGTGTGGCTCCCACCCTAAGCTCGCGACTTTAGCGCGCGGGGCTCAGGTTTCGAGTCTTGCGTGCGGCAGCCTGTTATTTTCTCTGCATTAGACAATAACGTGTTTACATTGAGGTAAGCTTGTATGTACCGGTGCAAGTGAGAAGCCTTCACGTGTGTGTATTATCGTAAGTACAAACCCGGGAATGTGAACAGAGAACCTAAATGTGCTACCGAGCTCAAAGCCATATCACTTACACGAAATTGAATGGAATGTCGTGTGTGTGTGTGTGTGTGTGTGTGTGTGTGTGTGTGTGTGTGTAAACCGATCTCATATGTACCTCGCCGTACGTGCAGCGGTTGACCAAATAAATAAGCAAAGCCGACCTGTATAAGAATGTAGCCCGAAACACACGAAAATTTCTGCACTGGTGCCGGCCGAAGTGGCCGAGGGGTTCTAGGCGCTGCAGCCTGGAACCGCGAGACCGCTACGTTCGCAGGTTCGAATCCTGCCTCGGGCATGGGTGTGTGTGATGTCCTTAGGTTAGTTAGGTTTAAGTAGTTCTTAGTTCTAGGGGACTGATGACCTCAGCAGTTAAGTCCCATAGTGCTCAGAGCCATTTGAACCATTTTTTTCTGCACAGACATATGGCCCTGGTAAAATAAAGAAACTGGCAGAACCTACATTGCTCAAAGAAACGAAACAATCACGTGTTATGAATGTCACCTGCAAAATGAAGTACGGGCAGAAATAGCAACACAGCAAGACTCCGCAACAGCTAAAAAAAAAAAGCTGCTAAAAAGTAAGTACAGTTAGTCCAGTTAACAGAGAGTGCCAGTTAAACACAAGACTCAATCTTTAAGTTCAGAGATTTCAGTTAGGCAGGAACTTGCCGAAGAAACCAATTATAGACTCTAATATGAAAAGTCATTTAATCTAATAACTTCCATGATCAGTAAATTAACTCAGATCAATCAATAAAATAATTATCAAAAAATCGACTGTGACAAGAGTGAAGTGGACCAACAATACAATTCTACAAAAATGAAAATAAACTTTTTAGCCGCGTGGAGTGGCCGCGTGATTAGAGGCGTCATGTCACGGATTGCGCGGCTCCTCCCGCCGAGGTTCGAGTCCTCCCTCGGGCGTGGGCGTGTGTGTGTGTGTGTGTGTGTGTGTGTGTGTGTGTGTGTGTGTGTGTGTGTGTTGTCCTTAGCGTAAGTTAGTTGAAGTTAGATTAAGTAGTGTATAAGCCTAGAGACCGATGACCTCAGCAGTTTGGTCCCATAGGAACTTACCACCTAAATTTTTACGTCATCACACAATACCTTGTTCATTTCAATGCCTTCATGTCCGTGTGCTATCGAGCCATTGTCCTGGGTCATCATTCATTCCTCCTCGTAATAAATCTGCTACTCACATAGCTCCAAAAGTGCGTCCATGCATTACCTTGTACGCTAAACGAAAAACCACCCGCCTGCTGCACACCGCAGCTGTCCACTACTGACTGTGAAACATTCTACGACTCCACAGTGCTGTCATCGCAGACATGGGTACCGTTGGCTAACAACAGTTTCTCTGGCCACAATTCTTCAATTATATCATTTTCGTTTACAAATATTAACACATCCGATAGCGTCATCAAAAAATAGCCATCTTACACCTGCCTAGTGGTCTCCGGTAGTTTATTGCATAGTACAGAACAGCAAAAAACTGCCGTACTGCATCACAAGTGAGTGAGTCTAAGCTTCCGAATTTCGTCGTTATCAGTAAATGACCTATGTTTCCTACACTAAATAATGTTTGCAAACAAAGACAAAAGAAAAGAAACTCAAAATAAGAAAAGTTGATCAGTTTGAGCAAGGAAAATATCTGTGTAACTTCTACGTTTACAACAGTTCACTTTTACAAAAGGAGTTAGAAATTTGCACCGTTGCACGTGCGTCGAGGTATGTAATCTGGTGTCGTCACATGTTCAATATTTGTCATGTTTTGAGGTATTTCCCGTCATTTGCGGCCCCATGTGTCTTGTCTTAAATTAACTCTCGCAGCGGTATGTACGCGTCGTTTAGCGCGTTTTTAAACGTTAAGAAGTCACTCTGTGTAGCTCACTCCACCCCAAAACAGGCAGTCCGCATCGCCAAGCAATCAAGTAACACCTGTGTAACATACTCGCCAGAGTCAGAGTCAGTAACATTGTATAAAAATCGCCCGACAGTATTGTCCATTCAAGATACGCGTGTGGCTCAACAAGTTAACTTCGATAAAGTGTATGACTTCGTAAGAACTTCTGTTGAACATGTGCACTGTATCAGTGATACTCTGTCGCTATGTACTGTTGATATTGTGTTCAAAAAAATGTGGCTTCATAGTGTTATTATGTCGTTAATGCCACTGTCGCGTATGAAAATAACACCCCGCCTTCTTTCGGATCATGGTACAGCAACCTCTTAAGATGCTCAAGAAGGAATAGGCAGTCTCTCTTCCAAATTGGTTTATTTATTTATTTAATTTGTGATGCGTTTCACTCTCACAGGAGCATCATCAGACATTGGCTAGAATACTCGAGGACCACTGGCAAGTGTACAGAAAGTCCTGCAGTTACCTTTCTGTACACTTCCCAGTGGTCCTCGAGTATCCTACCCGATGTCTGATGATGCTCCTGTGAGAGTGAAACGCATCACAAACTAAATAAATAGTAAAAAAATTATTTTGCAGGTGAGACTGCCTATTCTTTCTTGAACTTTGGCGTATAGTTAAGTGTTGGTACCTAACTGCACATAACGTTTGATGTTAAATTGTATCTGGTGATCACAATGTTTGTCTTGATAATAAATGTGGAAAAAACCACATTACTTGAAAATTTGTGTAGCAGGCACCATTAGTACACATTCTGGGAATCAGTTAAAGGCTGTTCTACAAGAGTATGACCATAGAGAGACGCGGAGAGTTTAACGGACAATGCAGGCAGGTCCGCCCCGTTGCATGCCGCGCGTTACTCCGACGGAGTAAGATCTCCCTTCTAGTATTTACGACCAGTTCGTGACTCGCCTGGCACACTTACACTGCTGACCATACATCGACTGGACTTTCTCTTAGCTCACTGCTGCACTGCCCATACATCATCCTCCAGTGGTACAGCCTGTGTGCATACACAAGTTGAGCTCCTAACGTGGAAATTTCCAGGCGTTCGAGGGGAGCAGAGGTGAGCTGCACTTTCATTTGTCTCTCTTCCAAGGGAGAAGTAACGTGCCCAACCATCACTGCCAGCCGCGTTAAAATTGATCAAATGACAATTGTGATGTTTGGCCCATTTATTTGGGTCTCTGTGCTGTTTCGCTGACTTTTGGACCCTTGACTTCCTCACTTTAATAGCGTAACAGCCTTGGGGGAGTAGATCTCTCTAGATTTTCAACGAAAATTAATTGGTTCAAAATGGCTCTGAGCACTATGGGACTCAACATCGGAGTTCATCAGTCCCCTAGAACTTAGAAGAACTACTTAAACCTAACTAACCTAAGGACATCACACACATCCATGCCCGAGTCAGGATTCGAACCTGCGACCGTAGCGGTCGCGCGGTTCCAGACTGAAGCGCCTACAACCGCTCGGCCACACCGGTTTGCAATTGACTATTTGGTGTCAAATACGAAACGAGGCAGCGTATTTCCTTGTAAACTGTTCGTTTCGATTCTCTGAGCAAAAAGGTTAAAGGAATTTGGATATTTTCTCATTTCATTTGAAAGCACCATGACGTGAAGAACAATATTAAAATGACAAAAGTTTTTACAATTAAAACTCGCTTCAACATTTACCTGACTTCGCCGCTAGCCATTTCCAATAGATCATGGGATGAGACTCATTAACTTGGGCTACTGAACTTTATAGAAGAGATTTTAGTTTTCCAAAAACATCATAATGCGTAAGCATAAAATGTATCCCAGTTCTACAGCAGGTTGACGAAAGTGATTCAGGCATCAAATTCTAGGTATATGTGTATCAAAATTTTTCAAAAATGGGCTGACTTGCTCTTCCTTTCAATCACTAGGCACCTGTCGTCGCTTCAGCAACCTATGATAAACTCCTACAAGGGGCGGAGCTCTTCCTCAGAATCTGTGTGGAATATGCGGCTGGTCCCGGCAGAGGTTCGAGTCCTCCCTCGGGCATGGGTGTGTGTGTGTTTGTCCTTAGGATAATTTAGGTTAAGTAGTGTGTAAGCTTATAGGGAATAATGACCTTAGCAGTTAAGTCCCATAAGATTTCACACACATTTGAACATTTTTTTGTGTAGAATTTGTTTGTCTTTGTTACAAAAATAACTATAGCTTAATGCTGCAGGATGTGTTCCGTCAACCTAACGTCGTGCCATAAAGCTCTTTCGGCCATCACTTCATTCAGTACTACATTAATCATCCGGTCCACACACCCGATCTTCATCTTTCTTCTGCAGCACTACGTTTCAAAAGCTTTTCTTGCTCCTGCCAGTTATCGTCCACGCTTCCTCTACCTAGAAGGATACTCTCCTGACAAATGCCTTCAAAAAGCTTAAGTTAGTCAGATGCTTATCCTCCTCCAGTATAAAAAGACCTAGAATATGCGCCGTACAACACTGTCTTCCTTTCTTACACAATTTAATGTAATTTTTTCCAGTTTAGATAATCTTTTACAGTAACATAGCATCAAATACAGTGTTGTTAATCTAAAATCTTCGTAGAAATACGTCTAATCTAACAGTAAAAGATGTTTCTAAAAGAAAGAGTGTTAACTTGTATCATTAAGAAAATCTTCAAATATCAGTACGCAGTGTCACGTAGTAGGCAATGATACCATGTTTTCTTGCTCAATGCGTGTATAGCGCGGGTTTATGGACTACGGCTTCAAAAAATTGCAGTTGATGTTCCCTTAGCCTCAGAAATACTCACGGGAAAGCAGCATGCAATTACCATCTTCGAAAGAAAACATTCCTTCATAAGAGTTAGAATAGTAAAATTTTTACGTCACTACTACTGGTCTCTGTACGTTCTCCGGCCAGTGATTCCGAATACCAGATCCACTGCTTAAGTGCTTCCTGGCAGAAAATAATCGAATTGCATAGCTTCGACCACCTCCCCACATTCGCGCGCGCGCTCTCTCTCTCTCTCTCTCTCTCTCTCTCTCTTCTCCTCCTCCTCCTCCTCCTCCTCCTCTCCTTCTGTTCTCTCCATCCCTCATCTGCATTGAATGCAGATTTCTCGAGGCGTGTAGAAATCTGCATTCAATTAGGCGTGAGTTATTGGCCTAAATTTGCAAATGCTCTGAGAGGCTGGAAATTACGGGGAAAGCAGGAAGGAGGGAGGGGGCGGGAAGTATTTGCCAGTACAGTGAGTTTAAATGCTGAGCATTGCTGTGCAGCAGTTGCGTCAGTAGTCTCTAATTCCTGTGGAGGGTCGGTTACGTGATTTAGATTTGCCGGGGCCTTTGCCCGTTGCGGCGAGCTCTGGACGGTCCATTCAACACGTCCAGAATCGGTCTATACCACTAACAAGCCACAAATTGTCGCCCATTGATCGTGACCGGGCCGGCTATCTCACGAAATAAGCGTCAAACGAAGAAACTACAAAGATTGAAACTCGTCTAGCTTGAAGGGGAAAATCAGATGGCGCTATGGTTGGCCCGCTGGATGGCGCTGCCATAGGTCAAACGGATATCAACTGCGTTTTTTAAAAATAGGAACCCCCATTTTGTATTACATATTCGTGTAGTACGTAGAGAAATATGCATTTTTTAGTTGGACCACTTATTTCATTTTGTGATAGATGGCGCTGTAACAGTCACAAACATATGGCTCACAATTTTAGACGAACAGTTGGTAACAGGTAGGTTTTTTAAATTAAAATACAGAACGTAGGTACGTTTGAACATTTTATTCCGGTTGTTCCAATGTGATACATGTACCTTTGTGAACTTATCATTTCTGAGAACGCATGGTGTTACAGCGTGATTAGCTGTAAATACCACATTAATGTAATAAATGCTCAAAATGATGTCCGTCAACCTCAATGCATTTGGCAATACGTGTAACAATATCCCGCTCAGCAGCGAGTAGTTCGCCTTCCGTAATGTTCGCACATGCTTTGACAATGCGCTGACGCATGTTCTCAGGCGTTGTCGGTGGTTCACGATAGCAAATATCCTTCAACTTCCCCCACAGAAAGAAATCCGGGGACGTCAGATCCGCTGAACGTGCGGGCCATGGTATGGTGTTTCAACCGCACGCGAGCTATGTGCCGGACATCCATCATGTTGGAAGTACATCGCCATTCTGTCATGCAGTGAAACATCTTGTAGTAACATCTGTAGAGCATTACGTAGGAAATCAGCATACATTGCGCCATTCAGATTGCCATCGATAAAATGGGGGCCAATTATTCTTCCTCCCACAATGCCGCACCATACATTAACCCGCCAAGGTCGCTGATGTTCTACTTGTCGCAGCCATCGTGGATTTTCCGTTGCCCAATTTCGTCGCTAAGTAGAACGCGTACAAAAAATGTGTCTTCGTCGCGTAATTTCTCTTGTGCCCAGTGGCAAAACTTTACACTCGCCATGCAATTCCTGGTGCATAGAAATATGGTACGCGTGCAATCGATGTTGATGTAGCATTCTCAACACCGATGCTTTTGAGATTCCCGATTCTCGTGCAATTTGTCTGCTACTGATGTGCGGATTAGCCGCGACAGCAGCTAAAACACCTACTTGGTCATCATCATTTGTTGCAGGTCGTGGTTGACATTTCACATGTGGCTGAACACTTCCTGTTTCCTTAAATAACGTAACTATCCGGCGAACGGTCCGGACACTTGGATGATGTCGTCCAGGATGCCGAGCAGCATACATAGCACACGCCCGTTGGGCATTTTGGTCACAATAGCCATACATCAACACGATATCGACCTTTTCCGCAATTGGTAAACGGTCCTTTTTGACACGGGTGATGTACCACGAAGCAAATACCGTCCGCACTGGCGGAATGTTACGTGATACCGCGTACTTACACGTTTGTGACATTTACAGCGCCATCTATCACAAAGCGAAAAAAGTGGTCAAACTAAAACATTCATATTTCTTTACGTACTACACGAATATGTAACAAAAATGGGGGTTCCTATTTTAATAAAAAACACAGTTGATATCCGTTCGACCTATGGCAGCGCCATCTAGCGGGCCAACCATAGCGCATCTAGTTTCCCCCTTCAAGGTAGACGAGTTTCATTCTTTGTAGTTTATTCGTTCGATGTTTATTTCGTGAGATATTTGACCCGGTCACGATCGATGGACCACCCTGTATATATTACTACATAATTCGATTATTTTCTGCCTGGCAGCGTTGAAGCAGGGGATCAGGTATCCAAAATCACTGGCTGAAACGCTTACGGGTAAGTAGTAGGGACGTAATAATTTTACGTATTTATATTATTATAATTACAATATTATTATAAACTAGCGTAGCGTCCGCTGCTTCGCTCGCGTAAACTGTATAGTCTGCCTGGAGTTTTTTTCTTTAATCAAATTTTTATGTCACACCCATTTCTCATGTGTAAATCTACACACTAGAAAAGAGTTTGATATCCTTTACACGGCTGTCAGTCATTGCATAGCTAAAATGTTCCAACGGGTTTAATTTAATTTTTGTACAACGAGTTAGAAAAAGGAAGTGACTAATCGGATGAGCGGTTCTACACTTGTTATCGCCAGTCTTACACAGCGTATTGAATTCACTCATCTCAAACGGTTATTCCTGTACATGGAATCGCATGTAAACGGACCTATTTTGCGATCACTAATGATTAGTTTGCGTAGTGATTGCAACAAATATAATTCCATAAGCATGTATTAGGCTTGCTAAAATATTAATGTATTATAGACCAGTTTCTTTTTCTATGCCGTTCTGACAAAGCCGATTTGTCCTCATGACGGTTAAGTATCTATCGCAGCACCTTCTAAACTTTCGACGCTAATTAAGGCCATAGAAGAAAGGTCTTCTCTGAATGTTATTCGCAAAAAGCGAATCTGCTTCCATAAAGAAATATTTCCATAAAAATCTTGATCCCATATTTCACCACCTTAGGGGTGGAACTTTGAAAAATTCCCTTCTTACACCATCCCTACGCTACACAGTCAACACATTCTCCAAATTTTAAGTTTCCATCCGTAGTGGTTTGGATTGGCCGCTGATGAGTCGGTAAATCAGTCAGGAGATTTGAATTAAAAAGTCTTGATTGCATTGAAATTTAAAACTCTGTCGGCGTACGAATTGTTACATAAAATTTCGGGAGGACTGCCGGGTGCTTTTAACTTACTGGTACGATATTTCGGAGCCGAGTCTTCGGTCATCTTCAGGTGAATACCGACGAGAAATACACAAAGCTCTCCTGTTTAAAATCCCGCCCGTACATGAGTGGTGTAGTGGTGTCCTAGTTGGCACTGCGCATGCGTTGCTTGAGCGTATTACCTTCTGCTGAAGCCTGTGCGCTGGTCTGTGGTGAAAGTTCGCCTCTTCAATATCAAAACGATTGTCTTTGCACGGCAAGATTGCAGGACGATACCGATTGCACAGACCACGAAGTTTCTGTATAAGCGGAGTTTAACTGGAAACCGCCGTCTGGATTCATAAGAGATTCAGACAATCGTATTTACACTGATTCATTGATGACTGAACTCCAGAAGTTTGATGTATCGGCCACAATTTTTGTTTTCCTGTATTTCGTCGAATGACCAGAAGAAATGCGGTGATGAGCGACAGCGGACTTGCTCCCTTGGAGAAGGCGAGTACGCCGCTGATGATCGTGAAAGTATCATAGATAAATATATCTTTAAAAGTGAAAGTATCTAACCAAAATTGTTTCCTTTTTAATAAGTGAAAGTACCAATGATAAAGTTGTTCCAAATTAATTATTCAACAAACCTGCATCTAACTGCGTCTGCGAACTTGTTTCTTGCACTCCTCCATTTTGCCAGTAATGAAACATGTATTTGACTTAGCAATCAAGTTTAAGAGACTAATGCCGTTTGTGAAATGGCATTAAGTTGGTACTGAAAATTTAACTTTTGACCCTGATGTTTAATTAATGAAATTATATCTTGCCTTGAATAATGCCAGTTGTGCAATGGCATAAAATTAGTTGTTTGAAATTACTTTGCTCTGATAACTTTAGTTACACCCAAATCGATTTCAAACCATGAACTGCACATATATATTGCAGACAGGCCTCATTTTTTAAATTATTTCATTGGTGGGTAACTTTACTATACTACTCATTTTCATATTCAATACAAGCAATGGATGTGGATGATTATGATTCAGGCTGTTAGATTTAAACACAATGTTGATCTCAATATATATATTGTTAAAATGTTAAGCCATACACAGAACTACCATCTCCAACATTTTTGTAGCACGAATCACTCTTACAAAAAATTTTACAAAACACTTACTGCGTCAAACCTTGGACATACAAATCCTAACTCTGAACATTATCTAACAGAAACCATTTTGAAATCATTATATATCTTCTCTCCTTTACGTGCTAAAGTTTGCTCAGTGTAAATTGCGCAGCTCTAGTCCTACCTTAAAGCTGTCACCAGCCGGCCGGAGTGACCGAGCGGTTCTAGGCGCTTCAGTCTGGAACCGCGCGACTGCTACGGTTGCAGGTTCTAATCCTGCCTCGGGCCTGGTTGTGTGTGTCGTCCTTAGGTTTAAGTAGTTCTAAGTCTAGGGGACTGATGACCTCAGATGTTAAGTGCCATAGTGCTCAGAGCCATTTGAACTAAAGCTGTCACCACACGTCTGCTTCCTCCGGGCACCTCGCTGCGACTGGTTCAAATGGCTCTGAGCACTATGGGACTTAACTTCTAAGGTCATTAGTCTCCTAGAACTTAGAACTACTTAAACCTAACTAACCTAAGGACATCACACACATCCATGCCCGAGGCAGGAATCGAACCTGCGACCGCAGCCGTCACGCGGTTCCAGACTGTAGCGCCTAGAACCGCACGGCCACCCCTGCCGGCTCGCTGCGACTCCCGAGTTTTGTACTGCGCGCGTCCGGTTCTCTTAACCATCAAAGATCCTCCTACTCAAAGATATTATACTCATCCCACCTTGCGGTTGGCAACTACCGACTTTATTTTCTGGTTCTACCCTGATCAGACCTTAGCACATACCTTGCAATCTATAACACGATCCTGCACAGTGCGCGTTATTTTCCCTACTGTTGTTATGTCCGCAGTATAACACAACAAATATTCCGTGGTAACCAAATTCATTTGACCTTCTGTCACTCAAAACAAAACTGAGTTCGACTACACAACACTTCGCTGGCTGTAGCGCCAAGGAGAAATCAGAGTCACTAGTAGAGAATACAAGTCCAAACCACTGCCGACCAGTCGATACCGACGCGTCGCAAGTTTCCAGCCAGGGAGGCCACAGTACGGTTCGATCGTCGTGAATCCAGCAGCCGGGTAGTAAGACAGTCATCGGCGAAGATTGAAATGGTTAAATGGGCTCAGGGAGCTCGCTTAAATCCGCAGGTCCGGCCAATCAGAGTGTTGGTAGATGGCGCCCTTATGCGGTTGCTCACTCTGGTGGCAAGGGCAGTGCCGCCAGGGTAATCCGTATCAATAGTGGTGTGTACGCTGCCGCTAACCCCGCGACGACGCGTTCACTTGCGCCAGTTGTTGACATCGTGTGCGGCGCCAGCGGTACTCGCTGTGCCGCGCGTGTTGTAGCACGCCGCGCCGAGTTGACGGCTGCTGTGCGGCGGCCGATACGACGCCTACGTATGATTTGGTGCTTGTGCACGAAATCCTGTAAACACCTGCTGTGCGCAATTCTGAGTTGTCTTTAACAGATCCCAAAAGCCCTGGAAGGGGATCGAAAGATTACTTTGTCTTTTCAATATTCTGCCTATTTCAGCTGAAACATTTCTGGGATATGGTAGGCAAGCGCTAGCTTTGAAGGCTTCGTTACCGTCGACAGGACGTTGGACATTCCAGTGATGGCTGACAGTATCTAGTGGAACTACCAACAAAAACGTGATAGGGAGGCGGAAGGACGGGCAGGGGGTGGGGGGTGACTGAGGGATTTGAAGGGAAGGGAAATGGCAGGCGAGATAAGTAAGAAAGAGCTCGACTCGCCTGCATTCCTGGCAGGTAAGTGGACGCTTTTCGACTGCAGGTAGGTGCGGGCTTATCTGAGAACACGGGCCTCTTAAGGCCAGCAGGAAGACCCCTCAAATGGCGGCGCCGGAGGCCATAGGTGGCAGACAGGAATCCGTGACTAAGCAGTCGTTTCCCAGTTCCGGGCGGCAGAACTCACGGGCGTGATTCTTCTTTCACGCGCCGCGGCGCACAGACGTATCGGCAGTGGGGGGTGGGCAGGTGGAGGCCACACAACACGGGCGCGGCCGACGTACCGTGTGAAGTGGCGCGCACGCACCCGCACAACAGCACCCGCCGCCACAGGACCACAATGGCGGCTCTGTGCCGCGGGGAGCCACCTGACCTGGACCACCGCTGCTGTTCGCCAGGTCACTCTGGACCAGCCTCGTCGCAATTCCAAGCACGCAAGCGGAAAAGTCCATCCACCAGTGCTGTGGACGGCCCAAGAGCGACCGATCGCATAGGTGACCTTGAAACCTCCCCCTGGGAAAAATTTATGAATTACTGTGCTGACAAACCTCTTACATTATCTGATTTTCGAACAGCTGAGCAGAATTGAACGTACTCAGACATTTCGCTCTTTACTTATTCTGACCATCACTAAACTGACACACAATATTTTTAGTGCAACGCAATCTGACTTTCTATAATCCCTACAAAAGAATGGCCCTGACTAACAATAACCTATACCTGTCATGATTCACTTACCTCACAAAAATCTTCGTTACTCGAACTACTGCAAAACAGCGAGCGCCAATACCGCCAGCTAAATAAAAGATTCTAACTACTGAAGGCACTAACTACTGATAGGCATAGTTAGCAAATGAAAGATTTTGATAAAGAACAAACAATGTATTTACGTTAATAGTGTTCAAAAGTCATAATATATATATCAGTCCATGACATCCAATATTACAAATTTACAGTCTCTGATGGACACACGTCCAGATCATCCGCTCTCAAAACTCCGCCATCTCTCTCCCCACATTCACCACTGCTGGCGGCTCATCTCCAACTGCGCAACGCTAAGCGCTGTTCACATCCAGCTGCCCAATACTACAATAGCGAATATTCCAACAATGCTAACCAACCACAGACTGCACACAGCACAGCCAATGATTTTCATACAGAGCGCTACGTGGCGTTACCAACATAAAAAACCTAAACAGCCTACTTACTACCTCTTGTAACTGTGCCATAAAACTGAATTTATTCCAAATACCACGAGCTGGGCCGTATATGTAGCGTATTTCCTCCGACGTTTCGCCAGATACTTGTAACTTCGCTTTTGCAACGTCTAGTTGAATTCAGCCCGAACAAATACCGCTCATGGAGTCTTTAACGTGGCGCCCAGGTTTGACAGAAAGCGTCGGCATGTTTCCCGTTACGAACAAAATTATTTTTATAAAGTATTTTACGAACTAATTCGACAGAACGGTGCGAAATTAGTGTCGTGCATGCAGAAAGCCAACCTTCATTTGGATCGCACCTCCGTCACTCCTGTGCAGAAAGTCCTTCTGTATCCTGCTGCATCCGTTTTCAACAAGCGGCCACAAGAATTAAAAAAAAAAAAAAATCGTCGTAGCAGTTAGCCTCGTACTTTCGTCTGCAGTGAAAAATATCCTTATGGCTCACTCTTCCTAAACTGTCGGGGAGTCCTTAAAGCCGGCCGGAGTGGCCGAGCCGTTCTAGGGGCTACAGTCTGGAACTGCGCGACCGCTACGGTCGCAGGTTAGAATCCTGCCTCGGGCATGGATGTGTGTGATGTCCTTGGGTTAGTTAAGTACTTGTAAGTTCTAGGGGACTGATGACCTCAGAAGTTAGGTCCCATAGTGGTCAGAGCCATTTGAACCATTTTTGAGTTCCTTAAAGAAAATCTTCCGCTACACCGTTGACATGCATAGCATAAATGTACGTTTTATTTTTATCTATTATTGCTTTTCTGAGGGTAATTTTATGTGGTGACACGTTTCATGTCCAGGAATGATGCGGGGCGGTAGCAGTCGCTGCGGGTCAGGGCGATGTTGTCGCTGCTAGGGTTGTATGTCGTATGTTAACCGGGGACCTAGAAACGACGGAGTGGCTCCGTTCCCGCCGCAGCCGCAGTAGTCCCCAACCCCACGACGACTATCGCAGCCCACTTCACCCCTCCGCCACCCCACACTGAACCCAGGGTTATTGTGCAGTTCGACCGCCCGTGGATCCCCCCAGGGAATGTCTCGCACCAGACGAGTTTAACCCCTATGTTTTCGTGGTAGAGTAATGGTGGTGTACGCGTACGTGGAGAACTTGTTTGCGCAGCAATCGCCGACATAGTGTAGCTGAAGCGGAATAAGGGGAACCAGCCCGCATTCGCCGAGGCAGTTGGAAAACCACCTAAAAACCATCCACAGACTGGCCGGCTCACCGGACCTCGACACAAATCAGCTAGGCGCTCCTTCCCACTCCGGAAAGCCGTGCGTTGGACCGCTCGGCTATCCGGGCAGGCCGCTGCTAGGGTACTATTTGTTACTCCTCTTGCTTTACTGTCCATGTGTCTGCCCCCGGTAGCTGAGTGGTCAGCTTGACAGAATGTCCGTCCTAAGGGCCCGGGTTCGATTCCCGGATGGGTCGGAGATTTTCTCCGCTCAGGGACTGGGTGTTGTGTTGTCCTAATCATCATTATTTCATCCCCATTGACGCGCAAGTCGCCAAAGTGGCGTCAGATCGAAAGACTTGCACGCGGCGAACGGTCTACCCGAAGGGGGGCCCTAGTCACACGACATTTACATTTTACTGTCCCTGCTCGTACGTATCGATAAAACGAACATCGCACTTGTGAGCGCTTTGTCTAATGCACATGCCAAATTCCTCCCTGAGAAATCATTATGTTTGTGGCGGGAAATGTGTGTGTGCGGTGCCCTCAGAACGCAAAAGGAGGAGGATCAATCACAACAAAACGTGAGAAATAACAAACATGCTGAAGCGGCAAAGAAACTGCTATAGGTATGCATATTGAGATACAAAGATATGTAAACATGCTGAATACGGCACTGCGTTCGGCAACGCCTATATAAGACAAGTATCTGGCGCAGTTGTCAGATCGGTTACTCTGCTACAATGGCAGGTTATCAAGATTTAAGTGAGTTTGAACGCGGTGTTGTCGTCGCCGCACGAGCGATGGGACACAGCATCTCCGAGGTACCGATGAAGTGGGGATTTTCCCGTACGACCATTTCACTACTGTTGATGAAACATCAAATATGCGACATTGCTGCGGCCGGAAAAGGATCCTGCAAGAACGGTACCGACAACGCCTGAAAAGAATCGTTCAATGTGACAGATGTGCAACCCTTCCGCAAATTGCTGCTTTTTGCTTTTGTTGATTTTCATCGTACGAGGGCTATCCACAAAGTTCATTACGTTTTCGTTTGTTGCCGTTAGGGGAGGGGCTAGCGCGGCCATCTTGGTGTCATGGCATTCCGCCGCTCAGTCGGCATCCTGCCGTGCTAGTGAGAGGTTCGTGCTGTAGTCCGTTGAGTTACTGTGACAGTTTGAAATGCCAACGTTAATTGAAAACGCCGCGAAGTGTGAAGTGCGTGCTGTAATAAAGTTTCTGACAGCAAAAAACTGTACACCGATAGCAATCTATCGGCAGCTTTGTGAAGTGTATGGGGACAACATAATCACTGAAGGTGTAGTGCGTCAATGGGTCATAAAATTTAAAAATGGCCGAACTAACGTTCACGACGAAGAGCGAAGTGGAAGACCCAGCATAGTGACTGCCGAACTTATCGAAAACGTCGATGCCGCGGTCCGTGAAAACCGTAATTTCACAATAACGGAACTCTCTATGAGTTTTCCACAAATTTCACGAAGTTTGTTGCACGAAATCATTACCGAAAAGCTTGGTTTCCACAAGTTTTGTGCAAGATGGATACCAAAAATCTTGACAGAGATTCACAAAAATCAGCGAATGGCTGCAGCGTTAACGTTTTTGGACCCTTACGAGAAAGATGGCGACTCATTACTCGATCGCATCGTTACTGGTGACGAAACATGGGTTAAGCATGTGAACTGCGAGACAAAATTGCAGTCAATGCAGTGGGGCCACACAAATTCCCCCCAAAAACCCAAGAAACGCATGCAGACAATGTCGGCAAGGAAGGTGATGGCGACTGTCTTTTGGGACGGAAAAGGTGTGATTTTTGTGGATTTCCTGGAAAGAGGCACTACAATAAACTCTCAAAGGTATTTCCAAACTCTGCACAACCTCAGAAGAGCAATAGAAAACAAGCGCAGGGGAAGTTCGGCTCAAAGATCTTGCTGATTCACGACAACGCCCAGGCCCACACGGCAAATGCCACTCGTGAAGTTCTCGAATCTTGTAAGTGGGAGTTGTTTCCTCATCCGCCGTACAGTCCCGACATGGCACCGAGCGACTTCCACTTATTCCCAGCAATGAAGAAGTGGTTGGCTATGCAGCGTTTTGATGACGACGCACAGCTTCAAGAAGAGGTAACCACGTGGTTGAAGGCGCAGGCGGCCGAATTTTACGACGAAGGAATTTCCGAGCTCGTCCATCGCTACGATAAGTGCCTTAATTTAAATGACAACTATGTAGAAAAGTAGTATTTAAGTGTGGCTTTCATCTGTATATAATAAAAAAAAATTTCCAATACTTTACTTATTTTTAATTCCAAAACGTAATGTACTTTGTGGATAGCCCTCGTACATCCTCCTTTCAAGACACTCTCCACTCCGTTCAATTATTCTTCCAAGTCCTCTGCTTTCTTTATATCTTCTCCCTGGATTTTAATTCCCACTCCAATTTTTTCTTTTGTTTCCTTTACTGCTTGTTCAACGTACAGACTGAATAACATCGGGGATAGCCTTCAACCCTGTCTCACTCCCTTTTTCTCGTGGAGCTGAATAATTGTCACCCTGTATCAAAACCTTCGCGTTGGCAGCAAAAGACTGCAGGAGTCTCCAGGTTAAGCGAGCAGAATTCCCCCCGGTTCTCGTCGGCTGCAAGACTGCGTAACTGCTCCAGGCGCCGGCACGCGATCTGTTTGCCGAGCCCTCCAACGGCTACAGGGGGCGGGGGGGGGGTTTGGGGGGGGGGGGGGGAGGAGACACTCCTCCAGACTCCAGGCGGTGTCTCCTCGCCGCTCGTTAAGAGCGCCACAGCTCCCTTGGCATTCACTGCGCCTTTGACACGACCGCCCCGCGGATCCGGTGATCAAGCTGCTATACCACGCCACGCTGTTCCGTGTCTGCGGCCTGGTAAGCGTGTTGCTGCGGTAATGAGGCCTATAGATATTTTGCGAAGCATCCCGGCAACTTTGCCCGAACCTTCAAATTCCTGGTGCTTCTTTACAAGCGCAAGTCTTCATCGTGAACTAAGCACAGAAGCATCGGAAAGGAATAAAATGGCGGCACAGAGTCACTGACACAATAAGGCAGTTGCTCCGAATGGGTACTCATAAAACCTGTTTAGAGCTGACGCTGATTCGTTATCAACATTTTATTGTGCGCCACAGTGCAGTGTTGTTGTGGTCTTCAGTCCTGAGACTGGTTTGATGCAGCTCTTCATGCTACTTTATCCTGTGCAAGCTTCTTCATCTCCCATTACCTACTGCAACCTACATCCTTCTGAATCTGCTTAGTATATTCATCTCTTGGTCTCCCTCTACGGTTTTTACCCTCCACGCTGCCCTCGAATGGTAAATTTGTAATCCCTTGATGCCTCAGAACATGTCCTACCAACCGGTCCCTTCTTTTTGTCAAGTTGCGCCACAAACTCCTCTTCTCCTCAATTCTATTCAATACCTTCTCATTAGTTATGTGATCTACCCATCTAATCTTCAGAATTCTTCTGTAGCACCACATTTCGAAAGCTTCTATTCTCTTCTTGTCCAAATAATTTATCGTCCATGTTTCACTTCCATACATGGCTACACTCCATACAAATACTTTCAGAAACGACTTCCTGACACTTAAATCTATACTCGATGTTAGCAAATTGCTCTTCTTCAGAAATGCTTTCCTTGCCATTGCCAGCCTACATTTTATATCTTCTCTATTTCGACCATCAGTTATTTTGCTCCCTAAATAGCAAAACTCCTTTACTACTTTAAATGTCTCATTTCCTAATCTAATTCCCTCAACATCACCCGAATTAATTCGACTACATTCCATTATCCTCGTTTTGCTTTTGTTAACGTTCATCTTACATCCTGCTTTCAAGTCACTGTCCATTTCGTTCAACTGCACTTCCAAGTCCTTTGCTGTCTGTGACAGAATTACAGTGTCATCGGCGAACCTCAAAGTTTTTATTTCTTCTCCGTGGATTTTAATACCTACTCCGAATTTTTCTTTTGTTCCCTTTACTGCTTGCTCAATATACAGATTGAATAACATCGGGGATAGGCTTCAACCCTGTCTTACTCCCTTTCCATCCACTGCTTCCCTTTCATGCCCCTCGACTCTTATAACTGCCATCTGGTTTCTGTACAAATTGTAAATAGCCGTTTGCTCCCAGTGTAGTCGAAGCTTTAGTGAGTAGAGTATGATTGAGTTGCAAGAGAAAACGAATTACATATACAGGAGTGGACAAAAATGTGCAAACACGAAAAACACAACACATTGCCTTGCCTAATAGGGCGCAGGAAATATGTCGACATTCAAAACAGTTTCTAATCGTCTCGGAATGGATAAATAGGGGTCCCGTTTGTTTTCAAGGAAATCGTATATCATACTTCTGGTTAAAAACAGTCTTGGTTGCAATTTTAGTTTTTTATTTCTCAACGACGCGTTTCGCCTTATTTAGGCATCTTCAGGTTATCTTTTGTAGATGGACGCGAGAGGCACCAAGATCTGCATAACGCGTTCCCTTTCACAGGAGCGAGTAACAGAGTAAGATGGGGGCTCAGGTACTACGCTTGTCCGCCCTATTCTGGAGTACTGCTGTCCGGTGTGGGATCCGCATCACGTGGGACTGACGGATGACATCGAAAAAGTACAAAGAAGGGCAGCTCGTTTTGTATTATCGCGAAATAGGGGAGATAGTGTCACAGACATGATAAGTGAATTGGAGTGGCAATCATTAAAACAAAGGTGTTTTTCGTTGGGACGGGATCTTCTCATGAAATTTCAATCAGGTACCTGAGCCCCTATCTTACTCTGTTACTCGCTCCTGTGAACGGGAACGCGTTATGCTGATCTTGGTGCCTTTCGCGTCCATCTAGAAAAGATAACCCGATGATGCCTATTGTATTGTATGTTAACTGGGGACCTAGAAACGACGGAGAGGCTCCGTCCCCGCCGCAGCCGCAGTGGTCTACAACCCCACGACGACTACCGCAGTCCACTTCACCCCTCCGCCGCCCCACACCAAACCTAGGGTTATTGTGCGGTTCGGCCACTGATGGACTCCCCAGGGAACGTCTCACACCAGACGAGTGCCACCACTATGTTTGCGTGGTAGAGTAATGGTGGTGGACGCGTACGTGGAGAACTTGTTTGCGCAGCAGTCGCCGTCATAGTGTAACTGAGGCGGAATAAGGGGAACCAGCCCGCATTGGCCGAGGCAGATGGAAAACCGCCTAAAAACCATCCACAGACTGGCCGGTTCACCGGACCTCGACACAAATCCGCCGGGCGGATCCGTGCCGGGGACCAGGCGCTCCTTCCCGCCCGGAAAGCCGTGCGTTAGACCACACGACCAACCGGGCGGGCCTGAAGATGCCTAAATAAGGCGAAACGCGTCGTTGAAAAATAAAAAACTAAAATTGCAACCAAGACTGTTTTTAACCAGTACTGTTAAGCACTGGTTTGCTGTATGCCACATATGGATTGGAAGAATTTCTATCATACTTCTTGCAAAACACTGGCAGGTTCAGGTAACAATGAGTGAGGTGGATGGAGATTATGCACACTTCTCTCCAATATGGACCAAAGTGGCTCAATAATATTGAGATCTGGTGATTGTGATGGCTAGGGGAGATGCGACAATTCATCAACGTCCTCAGTAAAGCAGTCGCCGACGATGCGAGGAGCCTGAGAAGGGGTCCTGTCGTACTGGAACACGGCATCATCATTGGGGAACAAGCACTGTGCCTTGGGATGGACGTGATCAGCCAGAATGGTCACTTGATCCTTTGCAGCGATACGACCGTGCAGGGTAACCATGAAATACCACAATATGGCTGCTCAAATCGCCGAACCCCCGCTTTTCACTCTCGTGACGTAAAATGGGCCAGAAGCTGGAAACAGTGTAAAACAAGACTCTTCCGGCCAAATTACTTTCTTCCCTTATTATTACCATATACACTCCTGGAAATGGAAAAAAGAACACATTGACACCGGTGTGTCAGACCCACCATACTTGCTCCGGACACTGCGAGAGGGCTGTACAAGCAATGATCACACACACGGCACAGCGGACTCACCAGGAACCGCGGTGTTGGCCGTCGAATGGCGCTAGCTGCGCAGCATTTGTGCACCGCCGCCGTCAGTGTCAGCCAGTTTGCCGTGGCATACGGAGCTCCATCGCAGTCTTTAACACTGGTAGCATGCCGCGACAGCGTGGACGTGAACCGTATGTGCAGTTGACGGACTTTGAGCGAGGGCGTATAGTGGGCATGCGGGAGGCCGGGTGGACGTACCGCCGAATTGCTCAACACGTGGGGCGTGAGGTCTCCACAGTACATCGATGTTGTCGCCAGTGGTCGGCGGAAGGTGCACGTGCCCGTCGACCTGGGACCGGACCGCAGCGACGCACGGATGCACGCCAAGACCGTAGGATCCTACGCAGTGCCGTAGGGGACCGCACCGCCACTTCCCAGCAAATTAGGGACACTGTTGCTCCTGGGGTATCGGCGAGGACCATTCGCAACCGTCTCCATGAAGCTGGGCTACGGTCCCGCACACCGTTAGGCCGTCTTCCGCTCACGCCCCAACATCGTGCAGCCCGCCTCCAGTGGTGTCGCGACAGGCGTGAATGGAGGGACGAATGGAGACGTGTCGTCTTCAGCGATGAGAGTCGCTTCTGCCTTGGTGCCAATGATGGTCGTAAGCGTGTTTGGTGCCGTGCAGGTGAGCGCCACAATCAGGACTGCATACGACCGAGGCACACAGGGCCAACAACCGGCATCATGGAGTGGGGAGCGATCTCCTACACTGGCCGTACACCACTGGTGATCGTCGAGGGGACACTGAATAGTGCACGGTACATCCAAACCGTCATCGAACCCATCGTTCTACCATTCCTAGACCGGCAAGGGAACTTGCTGTTCCAACAGGACAATGCACGTCCGCATGTATCCCGTGCCACCCAACGTGCTCTAGAAGGTGTAAGTCAACTACCCTGGCCAGCAAGATCTCCGGATCTGTCCCCCATTGAGCATGTTTGGGACTGGATGAAGCGTCGTCTCACGCGGTCTGCACGTCCAGCACGAACGCTGGTCCAACTGAGGCGCCAGGTGGAAATGGCATGGCAAGCCGTCCCACAGGACTACATCCAGCATCTCTACGATCGTCTCCATGGGAGAATAGCAGCCTGCATTGCTGCGAAAGGTGGATATACACTGTACTAGTGCCGACATTGTGCATGCTCTGTTGCCTGTGTCTATGTGCCTGTGGTTCTGTCAGTGTGATCATGTGATGTATCTGACCCCAGGAATGTGTCGATAAAGTTTCTCCTTCCTGGGACAATGAATTCACGGTGTTCTTATTTCAATTTCCAGGAGTGTATATATGGAGCAAATCCTGCACACTACATGTACACGTGTACCATCTAATAGGCGACGCCAAATGGTAACAGGTACATTATTGTCTAAGCAATGCTTTACCAATTCTTATGTCATGTGTTCGTTGGTCCTTTCTGTCGGCAGTCATTAAAATGAAGACAGCTTTTCCCCATCTTCTTTGATAATGCAGTATTTCAAAGCAATGGAAATTTTACGAATAAATTTACTCGTTCCTTGAAGTTTAAAAAAGCGAAAAATTATAATACTGCTGCTATGGGTAATAGATATTTCGCTTTTTACCCGGTTATTAGTGAAAAATAACAGAGACTAAAGAAATGCCGAAAAATACCGGTTATTCAGAACCAAAAAACCGGTATCGGCTGTAACCGGTCAGTTTTTCCCATTCCTAGCTAGAGTACTGGTTGCTCCTCAGGTTTTACTGTCCCTGTTAACAGATATCACTAAAACAAATTTTGCACCAGATTAATTTGGGACCGCTCTGTCGAATGGCTCGGAAAATTTCAGCTTAAAAAATGATTTTATATGAGAAAAATACCACCACAGTGGTATCTTGAGAATATGGTTCAAATGGCTCTGAGCACTATGGGACTTAACATCTGTGGTCATCAGTCCCCTAGAACTTAGAACTACTTAAACCTAACTAACCTAAGGACATCACACACATCCATGCCCGAGGCAGGATTCGAAACTGCGATCGTAGCGGTCACGCGGTTCCAGACTGAAGCGCCTTTAACCGCACGGCCACACCGGCCGGCGGTATCTTGAGAATGTTTTTGTTCCATCACAGGGCTAGTTTCGGTGGCACAGTACCGCCATCCTCAGGCCCCACCACTGCCAACAGATTATTTGATTTCCTTGGCAACCGAGCGAGGTGGCGCAGTGGTTAGCACACTGAGCTCGCATTTTGGAGGACGGCGGTCCAATCCCGCGTCCGGCTATTCTGATTTAGGTTTTCCGTTATTTCCCTAAATCGCTTCAGGCAAATGTTGGGATGGTTCCTTTGAAAGGGCACGGCCGACTTCCTTGGCCATCCTTCCCTAATCCAATGAGACCCATGACCTCGCTGTTTGGTCTCTTCCACCAACTCAACCAACCAACCAACCATTTCTTTGGCGCTTTTACTATTGATTCCTTGTTTCTGGCACACATGGGCTAGCTTTCATCAGGAATCTATACTCGACATTGTGTGCTAGAAACAAGGATCTCACAGTAAATGCGCCAAAGAAATGTAATACTCCTTTGGCAGTGGTACGGTCTGAGGATGGCGGTAATGTGCCGCCGAAACTAGCCGTGTGGCGGAAAAAAGACATTCTCAAGATACAGCTGTAGTGGTACTTTTTCTTATAGATATCAGCAACTCAAGTCCCTCGTCCATGCAGTGCGATAGACATCCGTAAATTTAAAATGATTTTTTTCTTTGAAACGGGAAACAAACGGACGCTTTCCGTCGATACTGGGCGTGGTGTGAAAAACGTGATGAGCAGTATTTGTTTGGGCTGACTCTAGCTACACATTGCAAAAGCGAAATTGAAAATATTTCCCGAAACACCAGAGAAAATGCTGATTCTCAGGAGGGGTACCCTGTGTATACTACTCATACAGTTCGCGTTCCACTTCTGTCGCCAATTTTAATCTCATTGAGTCAATGCATTGTTAGGAAAAGAGACAGGGAAACTACATTTCCTCAGCGCAATAAATAATGCCGCTAGTTTCACCAGTAGTTTCTTGTTTTCTGTTTCGTAAGCGCTAGCTTCGCTGCGGTGACGCTATTAGTGGAGTTGGAGAGCTAACTAAATTTTATGGACTCGAGGATGCGATACATCCAAGCGAAATTGGAGTCGACGGGGACGGCTGGACGAGAGGTCAATCGCTTTCTGCAGTGAACAACCTCCTCTCCCTCTCCCGTTGTTTTCTCGACCTCCCCGTTTCCCACACGCAACTTCTTTTTGTTCCATAACAGGCAATCATCTCTGAGTTTTACAGAAAAGTCACGCAACTTTCCAATTAGCCGTGGTCGTTCATCTTCCACTTTCGCTGACGTCGAACAAAACTGGCAGACGGCTTGACGCTGTTACGAGATCACAGACCCTGCGGACGTGTTGTCTTAACATTTACTGCTCACACGTAAATACAGAGGGGTCCAAAAAGATGTATCCACTGTTTAAAAGTCCATAACTGGCAAACTAATTGACGTAGTTGTCTCATCTTTGGTAGTGTAATAGTTTGTAGTTCCGGCAATCGCCACACAAGCGTTGTATTGCGTCGTTTTGTTTTGTCAGATGACAGTCGCCAGCTAGTCAGTGTTTTGTTCTTAGTTGCACCTAGTTACTCGAGTAAACATGGCTGGCGCAAGGCTTACATTCGATGAAAGGAAGTCAGTTTTGAAGTGGTATTTTAAGTACGAAAACATTAATGAGGTTCAACGGCAATGGCGAAATGAGTATCAAACAGAGCCACCGACACGTTTAACGACCCAGATCGTAGAATGGAGTACTGCGAGTGGTTTACTAACATGGTGCGCAGCGATGAAGAGTTTGCAGAGATGATTGTGTGGTCTGATGAGGCACAGTTCAAACTCAATGGTACAGTAAATCGGCACAGTGCTGTGGAGTATCCACCACGTTCCCCAGACCTAACTCCTCTGAACTTTTACCTGTGGGGAACACTAAAGGACGTCGTTTATCGACAAAAGGCACGCACATTGGATGAACTTCGAGAATCCATCGTACATTCATGTGCAAATATCCAACTGAACACGTTGCAGTCAGTAGTTCGTGCTGCAGTTCGGCGGCATCGTTTGTGTGTGGATGTTAATGGTGATCATTTCGAACACCTACAGTGGTATCTTTAAGTTGGACTTCAAGGTACACTTTCACCAAAAATGAGACAACTCTGTCAATTAGTTTGCAAGTTATAGACTTTTAAACAGTGGGTACATTTTTTTGGACCCCTCTGTATTTGTCTTGAGTTAATGCGATCGCCGCTCGGCTTATACGGTCCACAGTAATACGGAAAACACAATGTTCAAAAATGTGCGGATTTCCACCCGTGTCCACTAATTTCTGCAGAGAAATTAGTGTATCAAAGTTCCATTAAAAATCAGCGATGGGAGAAAGTCTAAAATACAGTTTTCATGTAGATGGGATAGCCACCTCTGGATAAACTTCATTAATTGCGAAATATCTGTACAGCGGGAATCAATCTCCGCACAGGGATGAAACAAGACGCTGACGCAGTTGCATGTACTGAGAAATGCGTACGGTTCACATTTCAGCCATTATAAGTGAAATACTCTGACAGCCCAGTGATGAATGACGTGAAAAAGTAATTTTCCATAATCGTATATACACTAACTTCATCAAACCAGTCTCTGCACTGAAGACCACAACAACACACATACACTAAGGGGACAAAAATCATGGGATACCTCGTAATATCCTGTCGGATGTCCTTTTGCCCTTCGTAGTGCATCAACTCGATGTGGCATGGACTCAACAGTCGTTGCAAGTCCTCTCCAGAAATATTGAGCCATGCTGCCTCTGTAGAAGTCCATAATTTATTGCGAAAATGTTGCCGGTGCAGGATTTTGTGCACGGTTTAACCTTTCGATTATGTCCCGTAAATTTTCGATGCTGGGCGATCTGGACTGCCAAATCATTCCCTCGAATTGTCCAGAATGTTCTCGAAACCGATGACAGAGTGCGCTGTCATCCATAAAAATTCTATCGCTATTTGGGTACATGAAGTCCATGGATGGCGGCAAATGGTCTCCAAGTAGCTGAACATAACCATTTCCAGTCTATGATCGGTTCAGTTGGACAAAAGGACCCAATCCACGCCGTGTAAACACAGCCACACCATTGTGGAGCCACCACCAGCTTCAACAGTGCCTTGTTGACAAACAGGGTTCATGACCTAGCGGGGTCCGCGCCACACTCGAGCCCTGTCAGCTCTGATCTGACCAGGACACGGTTTTCCAGTCCTCTAGGGTCCAGCCGATATGGTCACGAAGAGCAGGAGAGGCGCTGCAGGCGATGTCGTGCTGTTAGTGAAGGGACTCGAATCGGCCGTAGCCCACTAACGTCAAATTTCATCGCACTGTCCTGACGGAATAGGTTCGTCGTACGTCCCACATTGTTTCCTCCTATTTATTCCCGAAATGTTGCCGTTTGTTAGCACTGATAACTCTACGTAAACGCCACTGCTCTCGATCGTTAAGTTGATGGCTGTTGGCCACTGTGTTGTCCTTGTGAGAGCTAATGCCTGAAGTATATTCTCGGCACGCCCTTGACGTTGTCGATCTCGAAATATTGAATTCCCCAACGACTTCCGAAATGGAATGTCTCGTCTAGCATCTACTACCATTCATAGTACTACATAGTCTGTTAATTCCCGTCGGGCGGCCATAATATCGTTGGAAAATTTTTCACGTGTACGCGACAGTACCGCCATCTGTATACGTGCATATCGTTGTACCATGACTTTCGTCAGCTTAGTGTATGGCGGATGTCGGGCAGAGAAGTTATAAAAAAAACACTGCGGGTATAATTGAAGTCTTTATTGAGCAGTAATCACCAAAGGCTTGAGCAGAATTATCCCATCCTTTCACGCCCCGAAGGACTGGCTATTGTGAGAATTCCTGTGACTGTGATAGGGGCTAGTACTCCAGTGTGTAATTCAGTTGGTCGTCAGACTTGAAGCGCTACATTTGGAGATATTTTCTGTGGCGAACCAAACACACTGAAGTCGCAGGACGACATTTCCGTGCTGTAGGGCAGACGGTCAAACTGCTTCCACTTGAACTTGGCCGTAACACTTAGTCTGAGCCGCGCGGGATTAACCGAGCGGTCTCAGGCGCTGCAGTCATGGACTGTGCGGCTGGTCCCGGCGGAGGTTAGAGTCCTCGCTCGGGCATGGGTGTGTGTGTTTGTTCTTAGGATAATTTAGGATAGGTAGTGTGTAAGTTTAGGGACTGATGACCTTAGCAGTAAAGTCCCATGAGATTTCACACACATTTAACATTTTTGAACTGTCTGACCTCGGGGGACATTTGGACGCGGATCATTGTGGAGCAGAATCATTTCCTCAGTGAGCAGGCCAGGTCGTTTCCTCTTGATGGACTTCAATAGACCAAGCAGTGTCTCACAGTATACACCGCTGTTAACGTTTTCCCCGTGATCGAGAAATTCGGTGAGTACCGGACCTCGATTCGTCGAAAAACCCGGTGGTCGTCACTGTGCTGAGGGCACAGCTTTGATTTTTTTTTTTTCAGGGGGAGACGATGGTACTACATTCGCGTCTCGCTAAGTTATCCCAAAGCGGCATACGCAAATTTCAACCGGTTTGGTTGTTACGCGTGTGGATAATTGTAAGAAGTGTCGAAATGCAAAGGTTCGAATAACTGTATCAGTAAATATGTCGATGAGATGGCAAATGTTCGCGAGAATTACATTATTATTATTTCGTGGTAAGGTCGTATGAATGTTGAAAATTAGGTGGACTGATAAGGTAAGGAATGAGGAGGTTCTATACAGAATCGGAGAGGAAAGGAATATGTGGAAAACACCGATAAGGAGAAGGGACAGGATGATAGGACATCTGCTAAGACATGAGGGAATGACTTCCATGGTACTAGAGGGAGCTGTAGAGGGCAAAAACTGTAGAGGAAGACAGAGATTGGAATACGTCAAGCAAATAATTGAGGACGTAGGTTGCAAGTGCTACTCTGAGATGAAGAGGTTAGCACAGGAAAGGAATTCGTGGCGGGCCGCATCAAACCAGTCAGTAGACTGATGAAAGTCGTATGGGACCAAACTACTGAGGTCATCGGTCCCTAAATTTACACACTACTTCATCTAACTTAAACTAACTTACGATATGGACAACACACACACACACACACACACACACACACACACACACACACACACACATGCCCGAGAGAGGAATCGAACCTCCGACGTGAGGAGCCGCGCGGACCGTGACAAGACACCCAAGACCGCGCGGCTACCCCGCGCGACCATTATTATTATTACGATGAGCGTTAAATAAGAAATACGGTACATTTTTGTTGTTTTTTTCTGAAAGTCGGTTGGTTTTTGTTGTGGACTGGCAAGACAGCCAATCCACAGTGACGGGTAGCCGAAAGGCACGCGTTTAAGCTCACGCAGGCTGGCGTGAGGTCTAGAACAGTTACAGGAGTTATACTAGCAAGAAAAGTACGTAGCTGCTGGAATACTTAACTTTAATCCACAATTGGTGAACATCGGTCTGACGGTACATGCATCACAAGTTAAATAGCAATTGATAATGGCGCCTTGCTAGGTCGTAGCAAATGACGTAGCTTAAGGCTATGCTAACTATCCTCTCGGCAAATGAGAGCGTAATTTGTCAGTGAACCATCGCCAGCAAAGTCGGCTGTACAACTGGGGCGAGTGCTAGGGAGTCTCTCTAGGCTGGACCTGCCGTGTGGCGGCGCTCGGTCTGCAATCACTGACAGTGGCGACACGCGGGTCCGACGTATACTAACGGACCGCGGCCGATTTAAAGGCTACCACCTAGCAAGTGTGGTGTCTGGCGGTGACACCACAGTTTTATTCCAAATTTCAATACACCATTTTATTCCCCTCTCTTTTGGTAAAAACAACCCTATTTTTGAACGTAATCTTCGTTCAGTGCGACTGCCTTACGCCACCGTACTGGTGGGGCCTGTGTGCTGGAATGGTACCACTCCATTGGTCGAAGACGGAGCCAGCATCTTGCTGCGTCATTAACCTGGCCATCACACACGTACCGCTTCCGGCGGACTGCGTCCTCCATTGGGCCAAACAGATGGAAGTCGGAAGGTGTGAGATCCGGCCTTTAAGGTGCATGATGATGAACAGGCCAATGAAGTTTTCCGAACTCCTGTAGAGTGGGATTTCCTGAGGGCAGCACGGTACATTCGAGTTGATCGTTGCTCCATGACTGAAGTCATCAAACAGAATAACCCCTTCAGAGTCTCAGAAGTTCGTCGCCACGACTGTACCGGCTCAGGGTGCGGCTGTGAACTTTTTCTTCGGAGGTCAGATGTGTGGCGCCACTTCACGGATTGGCGTCTTGTTCCCGGTTCGAAGTGATGAACCCATGTTTCATCGGCTGTAACGATCAGCCAAGTAATGTGCAAGCAATTCCACACAGATGGTCCTCGTTGCTTTTTATGGTCTTCTGTTAGGAGCGAGAAAGCCAGAGAGCGCACACACCTTTGAATACCCAACTGATGGACGAGTATGTCATCGCTAACAAACGGAGATGTCCAGTGGAGCTGCGAGGTGTTTTTGTGAGCCGTCGATCACCTCGAATGAGTGTCCACAACTTCGAGTGTTACAAGCGTCACGTCGGTGCGCGACCGGCCGGCACCGATGGCTGTCGGACAGGTTTCCGCGACCATGTTGCGGTGATGACAGACACCGCGCCCGACGACTCGCCGTGCTTTTGTTCACTTCCAAGTGTCAGAGACATTTTGCAAGCGTCTGCGAATATGTGGGATGCTCTGGTTTTCCGTGAAAAGAAGTCATTGACGGGTATCTGCTCGGAACGCAACCTCAGATACAGATGCCATTTTGAACGCAACGTATAGCACCGCCACCTACCGGAACTTTTTGAAACTTTGGGGGCTGAAGGGGGAATTTCCACTGTCTCCCACAGCAAATTACACATTTTTACAACCGAAATTGGCCGAGGAAAAAAGTGTGTTGCATTACGTTTTGAACGCCCCTCATACTGTTGTTATGATCAAAGAGTAGCAATTGCACACAGCTTTCCCCATTATTTGTTGGATGGATCCACTATGTGTCATCCCACACACATTTAACGCTGGCCGCATTCCTGTATCATGGCTGGTATTCTGTGATGCCTTAACACGTGCCTTCTTGTCAGTGTTTTTCTTGTGCCAGTGTTTTTCTTGTGCCAGTGTTTTTCTTGTGCCAGTGTTTTTCTTGTGCCAGTGTTCTTCTTCTTGTGCCAGTGTTCTTCTTCTTGTGCCAGTGTTCTTCTTCTTGTGCCAGTGTTCTTCTTCTTGTGCCAGTGTTCTTCTTCTTGTGCCAGTGTTCTTCTTCTTGTGCCAGTGTTCTTCTTCTTGTGCCAGTGTTCTTCTTCTTGTGCCAGTGTTCTTCTTCTTGTGCCAGTGTTCTTCTTCTTGTGCCAGTGTTCTTCTTCTTGTGCCAGTGTTCTTCTTCTTGTGCCAGTGTTCTTCTTCTTGTGCCAGTGTTCTTCTTCTTGTGCCAGTGTTCTTCTTCTTGTGCCAGTGTTGTTCTTCTTGTGCCAGTGTTGTTCTTCTTGTGCCAGTGTTGTTCTTCTTGTGCTAGTGTTCTTCTTCTTATGCTAGTGTTCTTCTTCTTATGCTAGTGTTCTTCTTCTTGTGCTAGTGTTGTTGTTCTTGTGCTAGTGTTGTTGTTCTTCTTCTTCTTGTGCCAGTGTTGTTGTTGTTCTTCTTCTTGTGCCAGTGTTGTTGTTGTTCTTCTTCTTGTGCCAGTGTTGTTGTTGTTCTTCTTCTTGTGCCAGTGTTCTTCTTCTTCTTCTTCTCCTTGTGCCAGTGTTCTTCTTCTTCTTCTCCTTGTGCCAGTGTTCTTCTTCTTCTTCTTCTCCTTGTGCCAGTGTTCTTCTTCTTCTTCTTCTTCTTCTCCTTGTGCCAGTGTTCTTCTTCTTCTTCTTCTTCTTCTTCTCCTTGTGCCAGTGTTCTTCTTCTTCTTCTTCTTCTTCTCCTTGTGCCAGTGTTCTTCTTCTTCTTCTTGTGCCGCATTCTTCTTGTATGTGTTTTCCATGTGTTTCTCTTTATTTCTTATCAATCGATCTAATTTCTGACAACTTTATACAGCGCCAAATGTCAAACGCTTCCTCTTCCCCAGTTCTGGGACAGTCTCTGATTCACTACCATACAATGCTGTGCTCCAAATCTATTATTCTGAATTATTTCTGAAATTAACGGCAATGTTTAACACTAGTAAGACTTCGTTTGACCGCGAAAGACCTCTTTGCATGTGCTGTTCGTTGCTTCGTGCTTCATAGGTCATTGTGCTTCCGAGGTAGCAGAAATCCTTAACTTTGTACGAAAGCATGCTCTCGCGTCGATATCCATTGATCAAATATTGTCGGGTTCCAACCTGCGTCAAGTGGTTAACTGCCACTAGCTTTCGGCAGAAACCTCCTCTGCCACTGTCAAGTGATTGTCTTGTGGATGCCGCTGCCGTTCTTACATACCTGCGGCGTTGCCAGTGACGTCACTGGTGCTCTGTCCCACACCATTTATGGAAATATTTCGGTGGCCTGACCGCCGCTACCGCTGCAATCCCCCCATCAAAGGATCCCAGGTCGTACTCTGCGGCAACCCATAGTCTTCATTGAAGGCGTCGTCCCGATATTCTGATCTCAATTCCTTCATTTGTTACGCTATCCCCTATTATTACGCGGTTTGGGATAGCGTAATAAACGAAGTAATAGAGATCAAAATATTGAGTCAGAGCCCTCAATGAAGACGATGGCTCGCAGCTGAGTATTACTTGTGATCGTGTGATTGGGGAGTTCAGCGGTAGCGGCGGTCGCATCACCGAAATATTGCTATGTATGGTGTGTGACTGAGCACCAGTGACGTCACTGGCGACGGCAGCGGCATCCACACGACAGTCAATCACTTCACAACAGCAGAAAAGATCCCCGCCGAAAGCTCGTGGACAACCAACCACTTCACGCGGCTAGAAACCCGATGATGTTTTATTAATCCTCAACCTTTGTCCATTTCCACATCCCCAATTTATCACTAATTTCACTGATACTACTACTCACTGCTTTCGTCATTCTTCGATTCAGTCTAGCGTAGTGCGTGCTGCGTGTAATCACGAGTTATTCATAAATGTATTCCTTCGGCAGATGACGGAACTAGAGGGTGCGCTGGCGGTTTCCGCCTGCTGCTAGGGAGCTGCTGCAGCGAGGGTTCGGGGCGATTATAACGAGTCGCACATCGGCGCCGATCTGCCCCCGGCTGTCAGCTGCCGCCGCAGCAATTAACGGGAGTGCTCGCGGCCGCCCTTAGCTGCGGCTTCCAGAAGGGCTGCGGGCTCCCGCCTCTCAGAGGTGGCAAAGCCTGAGCCTCCCCTTAACGAGCAAGCCACTGGCGTCTCGCCAGGCCTCCTGCCGAAGCCTGCTGCTGACCGCAGGATTTAAGTCAACATCATAGACACTAATAGCGTAATAACAATAACAATGAGGAGACAACCAGAGACTTATCCGAACCCACAGGCACTCCCAGACGCGACCAGGAAATGCCGACTATAGCCACGAACGATGTCGATCGTGTTTAGGCTTGAAACTTCCTGGCAGATTAAAACTGTGTGCCGGACCGAGACTCGAACTCGGAACCTTTACCTTTCGCGGGCAAGTGCTCTACCATCTGAGCTACCCATGCACGACTCACGCCCCGTCCTCACAGCTTTACTTCCGCCGGTACCTCGCCTCCTACCTTCCAAACTGCATAGAAGCCCTCCTAGCCGGCCGCGGTGGTCTAGCGGTTCTAGGCGCTCAGTCCGGAACCGCGCGACTGCTACGGTCGCAGGTTCGAATCCTGCCTCGGGCATGGATGTGTGTGATGTCCTTAGGTTAATTAGATTTAAGTAGTTCTAAATTCTAGGGGACTGATGACCGCAGATGTTAAGTCCCATAGTGCTCAGAGCCATTTGAACCATTTTGAAGCTCTCCTACGAACTTGGCAGGAAGTTTCATATCAGCGCACACTCAGCTGCACAGTAAAAATCTCATTCTGAAACATCCCCCAGGCTGTGGCTAAGCAATGTCTCCGCAATATCCTCTCTTCCAGGTGTGCTAGTGCTAAAAGATTTCGCAGGAGAGCTTCTGTGAAGTTTGGAAGGTAGGAGTCGAGATACTGGTAGAAGTAAAGTTGTGAGGACCGGGCGTAAGTCGTGCTTGGGTAGCTCAGATGGTAGAGCACTTGCCCGCGAAAGGCAAAGGTCTCGAGTTCGAGTCTCGCTCCGGCACACGGTTTTTATCCGCCAGAAAGTTTGATATCAGCGCACACTCCGCTGCAGAGTGAAAATCTCATCCCGTTGTTCATGCTTGTTCTGCGCACCTACGTCACGCATTCACCGACAGCCAGTCTGGGTTCAGTAGTGTTCTGAGCGCTCAGCTGTGACCGTAGTAGCCTCAAACGTGATGGTTACAGGTTATTTATTGAATGTTTACTCCATTTGTTGTGAGTTGTCGCCGATAGTGGAGGTTAGCAGCAAATTCCAAGTAAGCAAGCGAGACACTTTATTTACAGTCTACACACCTTCTTAAAACGGAAGTCACGCACATTGGTGGCGTACAGCAGCTGTCTCTTGGAGCCGGCAACAATGCAATCCCCGTGCATGCCTCTACGTGCGCGGACCGCCGCGGTTCACGAATCGGCCTATAACATTTTATGGACGCATGCCTAGAATGAACAAAACACACAAAGAGGGGGGGGGGGGGGTTGTTTTGGGGGAGGAGACCAGACAGCGAAGTCATCGGTCTCATCGGATTAGGGAAGGACGGGGAAGGAAGTTGGCCGTGCCCTTTCAGAGGAACCGCTCCAGGCATTTGCCTGGAGCGATTTAGGGAAATCACGGAAAACCTAAATCAGGATGGCCGGATGCGGGATTGAACCGTCGTTGTCCCGAATGCGAGTCCAGTGTGCTAACCACTGCGCCACCTCGCTCGGTCACAAAGAGGATTTTTGATATAGTAAGCAGCTCAATTTAAAAAAAAAAGCAATTGGTTTCAAGAAATAGAAAAATACCTAAAAAAAGGAAGAATCAATAGGGAAATGATAAATGAAGGAAGAAAACTGGGAAAATATGGGCAGAACGTAGGAAACAGGAACACAGACAAAGAATGAAAAGGTTTTAGGGAAAAGGAAAAAAAAAATCAAGAAAAACTTGTATAATCATGTAATATTAAAGCCCAAACGCCAGCTTAATCAGAAAAATATGTAATAATAATAATAATAATATAAACTACATGGCCTTCACAAAATCTGGGAAACAGAAGCTATACTAGAGGATTAGTAAACGGTATTAATCCACCAAATCACAAAAAAGGAGATTAAAACCGACACCAAGAACTGTAGAGGAAGAATCGCATCTTCCAGTGGCTTACAACTTTTAAGCTTTCAAAAATATTACAAATCAGACTGGAAAGTCGCTCGTAGACGCCTACATCAGCGGCTGGGCAAACTTCATGGAACGTAAGACTGTTTCCCATTGCGAAATATAAATACGAACTAAAAAAAGAACGTGTCTGCAGCTCAGCAGCAGTGGAGGTGTGAGTCGCGAGTGAATTTGTTTGAGGTGGGGATTTAGTCGAGTGGGTTTGATAGAAATTCGTTCCGTACCTTTTCAGGAAGAAGAATCGGAAGGTAACCGCGGGATATCGAAAAGCGGATGTGAGCGGCGCGCTAAAAAGCCTTTTAAAGCGAAGCGGTGCTCTGAAAGCGGCGCGTTAATTAAACCGGACCGTGAGGGATCACGAAAGATCGCAGAAAATCCTAAATACGCATGAAAGGGTGGAAGATTACCGCCCATATATCAAGAAGGGAAGCGGATGGCGAACACACTTCCGTGCTGTCCACAAGAGTGCTTCGTTAACGCTGGGCACAAAGTCTTTGACCTGTGGACAGCACATCAAATCCAGGTTTCGTCCTCTTTTTCCTCTTGTTTTTTTTTTTCTTATTTGTTCGTCCCCCTCCCCCCCCCCTTCTCTTCTCGTTTCCTTCCTTTCTCTTCTCGTTTCCTTCCTTTCTCTTCTCGTTTCCTTCCTTTCTCTTCTCGTTTCCTTCCTTTCTCTTCTCGTTTCCTTCCTTTCTCTTCTCGTTTCCTTCCTTTCTCTTCTCGTTTCCTTCCTTTGTCTTCTCGTTTCCTTCCTTTGTCTTCTTTTTCTTTTCCTTTGTCTTCTTTTTCTTTTCCTTTGTCTTCTCTTTCTTTTCCTTTGTCTTCTCTTTCTTTTCCTTTGTCTTCTCTTTCTTTTCCTTTGTCTTCTCTTTCTTTTCCTTTGTCTTCTCTTTCTTTTCCTTTGTCTTCTCTTTCTTTTTTTTTGTCTTCTCTTTCTTTTCCTTTGTCTTCTCTTTCTTTTTTTTGTCTTCTCTTTCTTTTTTTTGTCTTCTCTTTCTTTTGCTTTGTCTTCTCTTTCTTTTGCTTTGTCTTCTCTTTCTTTTGCTTTGTCTTCTCTTTCTTTTGCTTTGTCTTCTCTTTCTTTTGCTTTGTCTTATCTCTCTCTCTCTCTCTCTCTCTCCCCTCTGTTTTTTATTCAAAACAGACATTGTAATCACATCCAGTTTTGTAACAGGTGGAAAATGAAGTGTTCCTCATGTCAGTCCAATTGTGGCCGAACATGTACTAACAGTCTTCGCTGTACTGTTATTAAAGATCTATTCTTAAATTCAGTTACATATCAGTAATTGCCTGTCCTAGGAAAATGAAACAATTTTTCTATGACGTTCAACTTCTATGCAGAAAAAGTTTTACAGATAGTTTTAATACTAGCACAATAAGAAATATAATCGTGTAATGACACGTCTGTTTTAGATTTTCTTAGGTGGCTAATCATTTATGTGTTATTTATGTTAGTGTGTGTGAGAGAATTAAAGTGACACTTTCTTGAAACCACGCATTCTACCATTCTACCAATGCGAAGCGTAAGTGTGACATTTGTCTCAATGGAGCCTACAACCTTCCTCTGTAAAGATGCAAAAGCGTGGCGACGATTCAAAAGCTGGGCGTAGACATAGTCGAGAAAACGCCACTGCTCAGCAGATCACGTGAGTTGTGAGCTGGGTGAATGATATCACACCGGCATCAAACTGCCCCACAGGTCTGCGCAGTGCCACCGTGGACGTGTTAGAATGTTAAGTTCTTCATACCCGTCACCCACATTTCACCCCATCTCTTGACACCTGTGTGATGGAGGTCAGAACTGGGAAGCCCATCGTTGGATTCAGACAGTTTTCTTATGGGTAGCTAAGGAAAATATTTTAATCGCAGCACTGCTCGTAATCGGCACGAAAAGGCAACAGGAGGTGGCATAATGTGCATCAATGAAACTAACCCCTTCAATTGGGGTTCTCATTTACATTTACACCCATTTCGCAGTTGAAAACGATGGTGTGCAACAGAACGATGTCCTGGGACAACCTTTGACACTGCCAACAACCTCCGCCTCCCACCCCTCTACCCGACTGCTCACCGCATTCTTCAGAACATTATGGGGCTGCAACCCAATTGAACGTGGTCTAGCCACTTTGGATTGTACGCAGTTTTTGCTCTGGTATACCGAATGGAACCGTTAGGGCCTTCCGAAACCGTCCGACAAAATTTTAACGTGATCCAAAGCACCAACGGCTGTTTATGCGGTTTCAGCCCATCTGTTTTGCACTGTCCTGTTGCGTGACTATGGCGTGGGGTACGAGGTGCGACATTGAGAAGTGCGTGAACGGATTGGCACTCCCCTCCATTTCGGCAACGTCCTTGATGCCACCAGTGTACCGTTGTTGATCACTTTACAAATGCACCTGTACAGAGGCTAGCCTTTACAGATCACTAGGCGCCTGAGAACTGAAGGAGCCTTAGCGGTATCCACTGCTGTTTTCTTTTCTTTTCTTTTTTTTTTTCATGCATGTCATTGCCGTTCCTCCCGCATCCTTCCCTGAGGTCAAGCCACAGAAGAGCTGAAAAAAAACTAGCATACACCCTTTGATGCTTTGGATCGCGTTCATATTTTATCTGATGGATTTGAACGGTCCCTAGTCATTTCACCCTATATAGCAGAGCAAAAATTGTAATCGCACTACATGTCAAAGGGTTCAGATCATGTTGAATTGGGGTGCAGCCTTGCGATGGCCTTAGAGAAGAGTTGATTCGTCCGGGGTGTCGGCGCTGTCAAAGATTGCCAAGAACGCCAGCTATTGCACATCGCTCCGCAAATGCCGTTTTGACCGTGAAATGTGTCCAAGTGAATGCCCCAAGGAAAGCGGTAGTGCCATTGATGGTCTTTACGCCAACTCCTGATGTCTTCTCGTGTCTGTTCTGAGCGGCAGTGTGTCTGAAATGTCCTGAGGCACCCACAAGAAAACTACGTGAATTCGATATGGGCGTCGCGGTTCTGACCCCCATCGTGGAGGTGTCACAGAAAGGGGGACATGCAGGTAAGGAGGGGGGGGGGGTGTTAACGACGTCCCCATGGTGTGACATGTCCACGGTGGCGTTTGGGCAGAATTTTGGCGAAACTTGGTGCCAATATGACATCATTTACCCATCTCACATGAATTTTTGAGCTCTGACGTTCATTTGGCGTGTATCGAATTCTTGCTGTTCGAAGCGTCATCGAGCCAGAGGGTGACGTCGCTAATGTCAGATTGCAATCATGGATAATGGTCCAAGAATGGTTGGGAGCACTGGCTTAGAGGGAACATGCCACCTCCGTGTTACGTGACTCGACTCGACCAGCAGGGAGGGAAAATACACTTCGACCCTGGCAATTTCGATGAGCTTTCCAGCACGCTAGTCGGTAGCCACCCGTATTTGAACCCACGTGTTCCGAATTCATTACGGTCTGGACGTTAACCACACCAATAAATGGGAAGGGGGGGGGGGGGTTCCCCCACTCGTCGTCCTTCTTCCATCATTCAGCAATAATTTGAAATCAGTATTTTTTTATCACTTATATTTCAAAGTAAAACTTTACTGGGGAATAAGAAAGAGGAATTCAACGAGATTAGATTTAAAACAGCCGACCCGTTGCAAAGGATAAAGTAATCTTTACCTAGGTTTCGATAAGTTTAAACCTATCTTCTTCAGAAGTCGGCACTATTATATTAACATGGAGTAATACGTCATTGCCATTTTTACAAACGTCTCCGTAGCCCTTAGGGCTATATTTGATTTTGACTAATGGAGCTACGGAGACGTTTGTAAAAATGGCAATGACGTATTACTCCATGTTAATATAATAGTGCCGACTTCTTAAGAAGATAGGTTTAAACTTATCGAAACCTAGGTAAAGATTACTTTATCCTTTGCAACGGGTCGGCTGTTTTAAATCTAATTACGTGGAACCGTTGCTGTTACGCAGCTATGTTTAAAATAATGAAATTCAACGAGAAAGATACAACAAAAACCCATGTTAGCCTCTGTTCACGTTCCATTTCGCCGGGATTCTGCTGAGAGACTAGAAAGGAATTAAACAGAGAGAGTAGCCATTTCGTGCACACCAACAGCAGCAACGGTAAACAACATGAGAACGCAGCGGCGGATTTGCCGTGCACGCTAGGGCTGTTGATAAAATATTGAGATACCGATATTTTTCCGAGAAATATGGATGTACGTAGGCGAAAAGGCTATATCGAGTGCCGATATTTTTATTTTATATCACGTTTTTTTCGCAATTTTCGGCAAATATTTGAAATCCTTGGGTAAAGGAAGAGATATTGAATTTCATTGATGAAAGGAGAAAATACAAAAATGCAGTAAATGAAGCAGCCAAAAACGAATACAAACGTCTCAAAAATGAGATCGACAGGAAGTGCAAAATGGGTAAGCAGGGATGGCTAGAGGACAAATGTAAGGATGTAGAGGCGTATATAACTAGGGGTAAGATAGATACAGCCTACAGGAAAATTAAAGAGACCTTTGGAGGAAAGAGAACCACTAGTATGAATATCGAGAGCTCAGATGGAAACCCAGTTCCAAGCAAAGAAGGGAAAGCAGAGAGGTGGAAGGAGTATATAGGGGGTCTATACAAGGGCGAGGTTCTTGAGGACAATATTATGGAAATGGAAGAGGATGTAGATGAAGATGAAATGGGAGATATAGTACTGCGTGAAGAGTTTGACAGAGCAGTGGAAGACCTAAGTCGAAACAAGGCTCCGGGAGTAGACAACATTCCATTAGAACTACTGATAGCCCTGGGAGAGCCAGCCCTGACAAAAATCTACCATTTGGTGAGCAAGATGTATGAAACAGGCAAAATACCCTCAGACTTCAAGAAGAATATAATAATTCCAATCCCAAAGAAAGCAGGTGTTGACAGATGTGAAAATTACCGAACTATCAGTTCCATGAGCCACGGCTGCAGAATACTAACACTAATTCTTTACAGGCGAATGGAAAAAGTGGTAGAAGCCGACCTCGGGGAAGATCAGTTTGGATTCCGTAGAAATGTTGGAACACATGAGGCAATACTGACCCTACGACTTACCTGAGAAAATAGATTTAGGAAAGGCAAACCTACGTTTCTAGCATTTGTAGACTTAGAGAAAGCTTTTGACAATGTTGACTGGAATACTGTCTTTCAAATTCTGAAGGTGGCAGCGGTAAAATACAGGGAGCTAAATGCTATTTACTGTTTGTACAGAAACGAGATGGCAGTTATAAGAATCAAGGGGCATGAAAGGGAAGCAGTGGTTGGGAAGGGAGTGAGACAGGGTTGTAGCCTATGGTTCAAATGGCTCTGAGCACTATGGGACTTAACTTCTGTTGTCATCAGTCCCCTAGAACTTAGAGCTACTTAAACCTAACTAACCTTAGGACATCACACACATCCATGCCCGAGGCAGGATTCGAACCTGCGACCGTAGCGGTCGCGCGGTTCCAGACTGAAGCCCCTAGAACCGCTCGGCCACACCGGGTGGCGGTTGTAGCCTATCCCCGATGTTATTCAATCTGTACATTGAGCAAGTAGTAAAGGAAACAAAAAGAAGAAAAATTCGGAGTAGGAATTAAAATTCATGGAGAAGAAACAAAAACTTTGAGGTGCGCCGATGACGTAATTCTGTAAGACAGCAAAGGACCTGGAAGAGCAGCTGAACGGAATAGACAGTGTCTTGAAAGGAGGATATAACGTGAATACAACAAAACCAAAACGAGGATAATGAAATGTAGTCGACTTAAGTCGGGTGATGATGAGGGAATTAGAATAGGAAATGAGATGCTGATAGTAGTAAATGAGTTTTGCTATTTGGGGAGCAAAATAACTGATGATTTTCGAAGTAGAGAGGATATAAAATGTAGACTGGCAATGGCAAGGAAAAAGTTTCTGAAGAAGAGAAATTTGTTAACATCAAGTATAGATTTAAGTGTCAGGAAGTCGTTTCTGAAAGTATTTGTATGGAATGTAACCATGTGTGGAAGTGAAACGTGGACGATAGATAGTTCAGACAAGAAGAGAATAGAAGCTTTCGAAATGTGTGCTACAGAAGAATGCTGAAGATTAGATGGGTAGATCGTGTAACTAATGAGGAGGTACTGAATAGAATTGGGTAGAAGAGGAATTTGTGGCACAACTTGACTAGGACGGACGGATTGGTTGGTAGGACACGTCCTGAGGCTTCGAGGGATCACCAATTTAGTGTTGGAGGGCAGCATGGAGGGTAAACATCGTAGAGGGAGACCAAGAGATGGATACACTAAACAGATTCAGAAGGGTGTAGGTTGTAGTAGGTACTGGGAGGGAGATGAAGTAGCTTGCACAGGATAGAGTAGCATGGAGAGCTGCATCAAATCAGTCTCTGGACTGTGGAGCACAACAAGAACAACAACAACAACAACATTTGTTGAATTTCTAGTAGAACGTAATTTTAGTTTCACTGTGTGAAGGAGTCTTACTACTTTTCGAGCTTTCATCACGTCCAGTCTCTCTCTTTGATTGTGTGAAGCCAGTATATGTGGCGCAAAGTAGTAGTCCTATCGTACTGCGGGGTGGCTGTTTGAATGGCATAACAAGATTTCCGATGTAGAAATAGCACACCAGTTCCGTCAAACAATTTTTAAAGCAATTACTGTGCCATTTCTTCACATCGGCATTCTTCAGAAGCAGTTGCTGAAACTGAACAAAAATCTAAATGACAAGGTTGGTCTTTGCGGTGACCTGTGGGGGCCCTTGGCGCGACCAACAGAGCAACGTTTAACTTAACCGTGCAATTTTGACACTACGGCTGCTAGGTAGCTGGTGTTTGCAGAAATGAAAAAAACAGGGACGTCGACATGGAGAGTTCCGGACAAATCCGATTGGTGACGGAACCGAGCGACGGACCCATCGGACACTTTATTGTGCCACTTACATGCAGTTACCATCATTAGCAAGTGACGTGCATCGCTTTCCTTTCAATTCTTGCTCTAAGGGGGATAAGCACGCTACTAGCTTGTTGATGTACAGAATATTTAATAATAAATCAGTTTAATAATAAATCAGTACTTACATATACAACTCCAAAACCGTCAGTATATTTGCAGTGCGCAGCCGATGTTTTTATAGGCCGCTAATGTAATGTAATAAAGTAAAATAAGCCGTGACTTATATAAAAAGGAAACACACATTAATATAATGGTTCAGCATAAAAGAGAAATAAATAATGTAGGAATATTATTAACAGTGTAATATGTTGTTTAATTTAGCCCGACATGTATAAACACTCAGTAATCTAGCTCAGTTCTCAGGGTAGTTATGTAATCGTCGATAATTAATTGTTCTTTCCTCATTTATGCAACACTAGGCTCGTGAGAAGCCGTGTGCTTATTGCACCAGAGAATATTTGCCACGTCTGTTCGGTGTACACTACTGTAGTACGTAACTTAATATCGTGGTTTCGTCTCGATTCCCCAATATAAGATAACAAGAGTAGCATCTGCAAATGAAAGCGTATAATGGAACTGGAATCCTGTGACCAGACCTTTTCTGCCTGGGATGTTATCTCGTGATATAAAGAAAATCTGTAAGTAAAATTGGAGTAGTTGCCTCCGGTCTCTTGGGATCTGAAATAAAGTTAATTGTCCTAACCGACGGCATGTCTCGTAGATGAGCTAAAAGAAAATTGTTAAAGGTTTTTCTAAGATGGCGCCTAACAATGAAAATTCTTTGTTAAGCCCATATCTACTTAAGGCAATAAAGGTGTGAGATTTACGGTAGATTGACCACATACGCAAATTCTTTTGACCAAATAACCATTATATTTTTTCGGGTTTTAAGTACAACTTACATTATCAACTGGTACAGCAAGATGACCTTAACTCAAGAACGTCCTCTTAGGTCTGAATCCAAGCAGACAAGATAAGCAAAGGACAAAGGAAAGATAGCTCATGCATAGAAGCGCAAGACTCCATGGAATAACATGTCCATTGTAGTTGTATCTCTTCTTCTTTGGCGTACTTGTCGATTATTTATAAAATTTGTCGTAATATTTAGTTTACATTTTTTTTAGACCCAAGTCCACCCAGGAGAAACAGTACTGTTAGTCCATATATTTTCCGTGATATATCGATCCCATCCTCGATATATCGAGGGCAGGTAATGACGATTCGTTTTAAATATCGATGTCTCGGATTCCAGACACTTTTTTTTTTAAATCAGCAGTCCTAGTGCACAAGGCACCGCTTAGGGAGGCTGTCCGCTACCAGCTACTGTATACCCTAGCCTGCACGCTGTACACACAGCCGTGCCACGTGGGCCTCCCGGCGTGCACAGCTCGCCCGCCGCGCCGCCCGTCCGCCGTGGCGCTGAGCGGCGGTGCGCCGCTATTGATTACCTGCCGCTGCGGCGGCGGCGGTCGCGCGTCGCCTAGCAACGCCGCCTCCCGCCTCTTTGTCGGCTCCCCTGCTGCTCGTCCCGCGCCGGTGCTGTGGCGGCTTTTCAGGCAGGTGGTCGACGGCTTCCCAGCTTCTGCAAACTGCCTCACCCTGACAGCGCGGATGCTGAAACTGGTCCCGTCATTGCAACGTCACTGACCAGTGCGGAGTACTTTTGAAGCTACGTTTACTGTGAAAATACATAAAAACTTACATTAACATCTAGTTTATTCCCTCGAGTCAAAAGTTGTACCAAACTAGCCATTAAAATTGCTACACCGAGAAGAAATGCAGATGATAAACGGGTATTCATTGGACAAATATATTATTCTATAACTGACATGTGATTACATTTTCACGCAGTTTGGGTGCATAGATCCTGAGAAATCAGTACCCAGAACAACCACCTCTGGCCGTAATAACGACCTTCATACGCCTGGGCATTGAGTCAAACAGAGCTTGGATGGCATGTACAGGTACAGCTGCCCATGCACCTTTAACACGATACCACAGTTCATCAAGAGCATCAAGAGTAGTGACTGGCTTATTGTGACGAGCCAGTTGCTCGGCCACCATTGACCAGACGTCTTCAATTGGTGAGAGATCTGGAGAATGTGCTGGCCAGGGCAGCAGTCGAACATTTTCTGTATCCAGAAAGGCCCCCACAGGACCTGCAACATGCGGTCGTACATTATCCTGCTGAAATGTAGAGTTTCCCAGGCATCGAATCAAGGGTAGAGCCACGGGTCGTAACACATCTAAAATGTAACGTCCACTCGCTGGGTGATACGCCAGTATGGCGATAACCAATGCACGCTTCCAATGTGCGTTCACGCGATGTCGCCAAACACGGATGCGACCAATCATGATGCTGTAAACAGAACCTGGATTCATCCGAAAAAATGACGTTTTGCCATTCGTGCACCCTGGCGCTCTTGTCTGTGATGCAGCGTCAAGGGTAACCGCAGCCATGGTCTCCGAGCTGATATTCTATGCTGCTGAAAACGTCGTCGAACTGTTCGTCTAGATGTTTGTTGTTGTGCAAACGTCCCCATCTGTTGACGCAAGGTTCGAGACGTGGCTGCACGATCCGTTACAGCCATGCGGATAAGATGCCTGTCATCTCGACTGCTAGTGATACGAGGCCGTTCCGTATTACCATCCTGAACCCACCGATTCCATATTCTGCTAACAGACATTGGATCTCGACCAACGCGAGCAGCAATGTCGCGATACGATAAACCGCAATCGCCATAGGCTACAATCCGACCTTTATCAAAGTCTGAAACCTGATGGAACGCATTTCTCCTCCTTACACGAGGCATCACAACAACGTTTCACCAGGCAACGCCGGTCAACTGATGTTTGTGTATGAGAAATGGGTTGGAAACTTTCCTCATGTCAGCACGTTGTAGGTGTCGCCACCGGCGCCAACCTTGTGTGAATGCTCTGAAAAGCTAATCATTTGCATATCACAGCATCTTCTTCCTGTCGGTTAAATTACGCGTCTGTAGCACGTCATCTTCGTGGTGTAGCAATTTTAACGGCCAGTAGTATATATATATAATATATATGGCGCTACTAAAATCATCGATGTATCAGTAAATTGATCTTCGATTGTGAATATCGGAAGCGATATTTTTGCCTGTCCTGTCTTGCTTCATAGCCACTATAGTTCTCATCAGCAGATGTCTTGCCCATTCCAACTATTATCAATCTTTCCAATCCGACAGCAAATGTCTTGCAATGTGTTTGATTTTATTTCATGTTCAGTACTACAAATGAGCACAAGATTTGAATATGAATGTATCTATACCACATGTTCATGAAAGCTTTTTGCTTGTGTGTGTCACATCTTACACTGCTAATGACAGGTGCAAAATGAACACATTTGGTGACGGCACTGTATGAGAATGGAGGAAATTGTTACTCCCTGCTCTCAACCTTTGGCAGAATGTCCGTTTCTCTTAACACCTGGTTGCCTGGATCAAGAAAAGATAGACGCACTGCAAAAGTAACGCAGACTCGGCACAAAAATCACAAACATTACTGCACTATTATTAAAGGAAAATGGACTCTGTTGTCTGACATGTTAAGGCAAAATTTCACAAATGTTTTGTCAGAAATTGCTCGAAAACGTAATATGTGAAGCCTCTTCGGTTTCGTCCAAGAGAGTGGCTTCCTTAGTAAACTTTGTTGTACTTGATAACACAAGCAGACTGTCAGGGAATATGTTAAACAAAACGTTCTATTACTGTCTATCGGTGATGATTACCGGTGTCATTTAGATTTTGTAAATAAGTGTATTTATAGTGCACTTCGTCTTTTATTGAACATTGTTGGATATAATAAAATATTTGTCAATTTTTAAATGTTTGTTAATCATTTCTATGACTTCGACCAATTTTTTAAAATTCCTGTGAATGTATTGAAAATATCGACTGATTTATCGGAATACCGGTTTTGTTGTCTCGATAGTATCGATTGCGTTCATAAACGTCAATACAACATACATCGATACTTTTAGGCATTTGTCCGTCCATACTCAATACTACCTTCTTAAAAAAAATCACACTTCCTTTACATGAAATTGATGAAACGAACGGAAAAGCAATGAAAATATGAGTTTTTTCTCTTAACTTGGGGGTTATTATTTGATCCCGAAAGCACAAGGAGTCTAGACAGAACAATCAGATTAATCTATCTACTAGACGGTAAATAACGTCAGCAGACAATGTAAGAGGATTGGTCAGGTTGTCTCGTAAATCGATTATATAGATAATGAACAGCAAGTGGCTTGTTACACGTCGTTGTATGGTACAATGCGTGTGTTTTTCAAGTAAGCACCGTTTTGAAATAAAAATTAAACCAATGGACTACTCATAGCAATTTTATTTTTACGTGAAAGCCTGTACTTTAACCTACTTTCCTGCATAATTCCCAACAACATTAGGGCACTCACCGCATCGTACAACCGGCTTTAAACACCATCCTCGTAGAAATCCGCTGCCTGACCAATAACTTTCAATCATTTTAACGTTCCGTAGCAACCACGTAAAGCATACTCCTTGACACTCGACGAAACTCATCACCTAACGTCGAAATACTAACGCTTCTGTTGTCTCTGTTTTTCATCAACTTTCCGCACCAAATCGTAATGATTGAAGGTCACCCACTTCGTTCCTCATCATATACATTCGTACAGTCATATTTAAAGTTCTCACTCATTTCCGTACCATCCCATCAGTCGTAAGTGTCAACAAGTATGCTTTATATAATAGTTATGGAACTTTCAAATTAGTGAAATTTATGCTCGGGCGCTAGATCCCTGCGAGAATGGCACTAAAAGCTGGTTATACGATACGACAAGTTCCTTAATATTGGTGGGAATTATGTAGGAAAATAGGTTAAAGTAAAGGCTTTCAGGTAAAAATAAAACTGCTAAGAGAACTCTACTTGGTTTATTGCACTGGTGCACGGGTTTGTAGCGATATCAGAGACTTTAGTTATCAATAATAGGTTCTTCACTATGTACAACATTCTGCCAAAGCTTGGATAACGTTTCAATTCTGCCGCGACAAAAAAATCACAGCTTTGAGGCGAAGAATTCTTCGAGCCGTGTTCGAAGCGTATTTTTATCCGGAAGAGAAGTTCCTTCGATAGAGAGCCGAAAAGTTGAAAATCTGAGGGCGCAAGATCGGTTGAATGAGGTGGGTGCGGAATGATTTCCTAACCGGACTCCTAAATAGGATTTTTTTTTGTCATTGTAACATAATGCAGGCGGGCGAAATCACGGAATAGCATCACTTCACGCGGTCATCGTGGTCGCTGTTCTTAGGTTGCGTCAGTTGTTGACAATAAATGACAGCAGTGATGGTTACATCTCGGGGAAGCGATTCGTAGTACAACACACCGCCCCTCTTTCACCAGATGAATAACATTTTGCTCGTGGATGCGAGCAGGTCTTTGTAAGGGCAGTTGCTGCTATGTTTGGCCTCTGCCATTCCTTTTTCTCCTTCTATTAGCAGAAAGACACCATTTCCCGTCACTAGTAACGACACAGGATAGGAATGTTCCGTGTTGTTCACAAACCAGTTGATGACGAACAAGCAGATATGCATATATGGACACCCGGTGATTGTTGTTATTTTGGCTTAGAGCGTGCGGTACTCACACACTACCTTTTTGAACCTACACTATTGCATGCAAATTCCGCACGATGGTGGAATGACAACAGTTCATCACATCTCACAGTTCTTGACTACACTGACGTGGATAATTGTGGATTAATACTTTTAAACTATATGCATAAAACACCAGAGATCTTCCTGAACGTGGTGTCACTGTCAAAACAATTCTCTTTAAAATGAGAAAACCATTTTCTTGCCGTGCTCTGTCCAATGGCATTATCCCCACACACGGCACAAATGTTTCTGGCTCTTTCCTCTGCTATCACCCCTGTACTGAATTCAAATAGGTCAGTATGTCGGAAATGTTCCGATGTCGCCACTGGGAACTCCATTTTCTAGCGTCCACCGCTCCACTCACTACCTCCACAAGACGAAATGACAACTTGTTAACTCAAATAGCAACAGTGAACTACGAATAAAAATTGGCACTCGGTAAATAAAACAACATTAACCGGTATACCAACATGCAGAACTAAACGCTACGATGTTATGCACCAACCTAATTATTTTAATTTCAAAGAGAGACTTACTTGAAAAACACTACGCTTTCACTAGATGAGTTAATGTTACGACAAAAAAAAGGAATCCAGTTCTTGTTAAATCAGGCTGGATAATAATGTACCGAAATATGTAGCAACTTTCAACAGTAGTTTTCTCAACTATTCTTGAAGAGGCACGGAAGGTGGTACGAAGTTTTCTGAACAGATGTCGTACCATAGTGCAGATTGTTCGAGTGTGCGGTAGGGCTTTCGGAAATCACAGTGTGCTATTTCTCTCATAATGAACCTGTCACGCTTGATAAAAATCCAGCCGACACATGCCGTTAATAAGTGATACTTCACAAGCAAAAATGTAATGTCAGTTTTAGGATGCAATGTATAGCAGCTACATTTTTTGCCGGATTCTTGTGATCACATCAACTAATCGGCATTCTGTCTTTCTTTTCAGGTAAGATGCAGTACGAACATCTCAATGGCGCAGTAAGTAAATAAAGCGGGCACGACGACCTTTCTGACATTTTTCTTCTGTTTTGGTCGGTGGTTACCATATTAGATTCAGAAAATAGTATACAGCGAGCTGCAGTCTGAAATATTTTCGCTAAAATTATTTCATTGCAATGAAATGAAAGAGGTGTGTGTGTGTGTGTGTGTGTGTGTGTGTGTGTGTGTGTGTGTGTGTGTGTGTGTGTGTGTGTTTTGTTCAGGGCTGGGAGAGAGGGAAGGCAGGGTAGGTTCTTGTGGAACGGCATCTAGAGTGAATGTGTGCAGTATGGGGGAGAGGGAAATTTAGTTCCGTGGGAGATCATATGAAAGTTCTTCAGTTGTGGCGAAGAGGGTTTTATTACACAGTGATGTGTATTCATTTAGTGCTTTCTTTCCGTGGGCTATTGATTTTGGGATGTGACAGTTTTGTTCCATTTTTAATTTCTGGTATAGATTGCTATTAGTTTCAAGAATCTTTAAGTCAGTTTCAATGTCTGTTGGGTGCTGATTCTGTGCTGTCAGGTGATTTGCAAATTTTGAATGTGAGCTATTGCTTTTCAGGCCTCTGAGACATTCTATGTACCTGGCTCTGGAATACCTACCTACCTGCATGTTTGCCCCCACCTCCCCCCCTCCCCCCCCCCCCCCCCCCCACACGGTTCGAGCACTTCCCCTAGGTATTTAAAATTTCTTACTCTGTTGATCTTGCCATATTTTGTGTTTCAATTCAGTATGCTGAATTTTGTGCTGAAGAAGGAGATCTGTAGCACTACTTTTTCTGCATGCTCTTTGAGTACTTCTACCCATATATATAAGAGAGCGCAGAAAAAGTAGGGCTACGGATCTCCTTTCAAAAAACAAAAATTCAACATACTGAATTTAAACACAAAATATGGTAAGATCAACAGAGTAAGACATTTTAAATACCTAGGGGAAGTGCTCGAAGCAACAGAAAAGGTATCACGTATAAAACCACGTTACTGAAGATGAAGAGTGCCTTATACAAAACACAGTGTAGATACAAGAAAAAAATGTCTGTCCACCCCGATCAAAATCAGTCATTACAATACTGTAATCAAACCTGAGATGCTATACGCCTGCGAGACATTGACTCTACACACCAAGGGGACCTACAGAAGATCCTTAGAGAGGAAATAAAAAATTATCAGAAAAATTATTGGACCAAAACTCACAGACGACGGATACAGGCTTCATTCCAGAGACACCACAGAGAAGTTGTCAAACGTCCCAGCGGACATCAGAAAAAGGCGACTAAAATTTTACGGTCACACCAGCAGACTCCCATAGACCAGACCCACCAACAGAATATTCAGATGCATACAGAGGCTCAACGCCACTACACCTTGGATGGCACAAGTCAAAACTGTTCTGGAAGAAGCTCAGGTAGATTCAGCGGACATCACAGACAAAAGTGTCTACAGGCACAAAATACAGAAGTATGAAGTAATGTCAGTGAAGACAGCACCTAAAGCCCAAAGACCAAAGTGGACCGAAGAAAGGAAGAGGGCCTTTAGCGAACGAATGAAAGAGTGCTGGAAGAAAAGGAAATACAAGTAGTCATAAATGCTTCGCGTGGTCTCATAAAGGCCTGTAACGTGTTTATTAATATATTCAAATCAAATGTGTGTGAAATCTTGTGGGACTTTACTGCTAAGGTCGTCAGTCCCTAAGCTTACACACTACTTCACCTAAATTATCCTAAGGACAAACACACACCCAAGCCCGAGGGAGGACTCGAACCTCCACCGGGACCAGCCACACAGTCCATGACTGCAGCGCCCTAGACTGCTCGGCTAATCCCGCGCGGCAATAATATATTCTTAGCAAGCACGGAAATAATAAGAACTGCAACACCACAACATGATCACTTCAGCGTGAATTGTGCAGTAGTTGTGGAGACCTGGTGTCTCACAATTCCTATTGCGGGCGTTTAGGGGCTGTAGAGGGGACTCGATAGGTAAAGTTTCGATGGTCGGAAATGTGCCGTTTGGATGTAAAATATGTCTGAAGACCGGATCACTTTCAAATCTCTAGTTTCGCGGTACGCACACAGTAGAGGCAACGAGTTTCTGACCTGTGTGCTCTACCTGAGACCATAGTGTGGGCAGTGTTTAGATTACTCGTCGTCGCGTTATCTGCTACGTGACGAAGTACGCCCACTTCAAAGTCGAGATTGTCTGTGGAGCATCACAGTCAACCTTTCTAGTAGACAACTGAGAGGTTTCAAGCAGCCGTCGTTGTATTCCTACGAAAATTGTGTTTGATATCATTATTACAACAGGGACTAACGCAGGTGTCCTCTTCAGTCTGGGAGCGTACCGTTAAGCGGTAGGTACGAAAGAGATGCGACCTTCATACTTATTTCACATTCAAACGGTACGTATGCGAATATGGGTTCCTTATCAAAACTCTGTCTACTAATTCCCCTCTAGAACCAAT